>NC_137147.1:33491109-34781109 GCF_951394435.1 Stenella coeruleoalba | reverse complement strand
GCTTCTGTCTTTCATCACATCTAACCATGACGATCTTCAGAAACTAATGGCTACTGCTTCACCTCCGCCTTCCAGGTCTCATGGACATTTCTATGGATTAGCCCAGAACTAATCAGAGAAGAGGATTCTGGGAAACATAATTTTGGCTTATCCAAGTGGACGTTATTAAATCACCACAATGTGTCTTATGACCTAAGACTGAAAAAAGATGCTGAGCAATTGGTTGATGTTGTTATATACTATTAGCAAAGAATATGTTGACAAACTCCTTTCATGAATAATTCAGTGTGAGATTTTGGGTGAAATAGCAGTACTTTGGGGAATTTAGATTCTAATCATATCTTAGATTTATGGCCTAGTTGCTTAATTGTAGTCATGTTCTCTTCTATAAAAAGAAAGAGCCAGCTTCATTTGATAAATATTAGTAAAATAAATAAATGGAAATCTCTCAACTTCCCCCTAATGTTTTATTCTAAAAATGTTCTAACATACAGCAAAGGTGAAAGAGTTTTACATTGAATATCTGTATAGCACCATCTAGATTCTGCTACTAATATTTTATTTTTCTTGTTTCATCATGTGTATCTAGCCATCTGTCTATCCCACATTCCGTCTGTTAGTCCATTTTATTTTTGGTGCATTCACAGTAAATTGCAGGGCTTCCCTGGTGGGACAGTGGTTAAGAATCTGCCTGCCAGTGCAGGGGACACGGGTTCGAACCCTGGTCCGGGAAGATCCCACATGGTGTGGAGCAACTAAGCCTGTGTGCCACAACTACTGAACCTGTGCTCTAGAGCCCACGTGGCACAAGTACTGAAACCCGCGTGCCTAGAGCCCGTGCTCCACAACAAGAGAAGCCACCACAATGAGAAGCCTGCACACTGCAACGAAGAATGGCCCCCACTTGCCACAACTAGAGAAAGTCTGCGCACAGCAATGAAGATCCAATGCAGCCAAAAAAAAAAAAAAAAAGACAAAAAAACCCAAAGTAAATTGCAGACATCAGTATGGTTCTTCCTAAATACTTCAGCATGAATGTTATTAACTAGATTCAGCATTAATTTACAGGTTTCTTTTTTCTTTTTATGTAAAATTTACATACAGTGAAATAAATCTCAAGTCTATTTTCCCTAAGTTTTTTTTTTTCTTTTTTTGCGGTACGCGGGCCTCTCACTGTTGTGGCCTCTCCCGTTGCGGAGCACAGGCTCTGGACGTGCAGGCTCAGCGGCCATGGCTCACGGGCCTAGCTGCTCCACGGCATGTGGGATCTTTCCGGACTGGGGCACGAACCCGTGTCCCCTGCATTGGCAGGCGGACTCTCATCCACTGTGCCACCAGGGAAGCCCCTTCCCTAAGTTTTGACATGTGTATATCTGTGTAATCAAAATCCATATTGCTGTAGACTGTGTCCCACCCAAAATTCATAAATTGAAACCTAATCCCTAATGTGATGGTATTTCAAGGTGGGGCCTTTGGGAAGTGGTTAGGTCATAAGGGTGGAACCCTCATGAATGGGATTAGTGCCCTTATAAAAGATTCCAGAGAGCTCCCTTATCTCTTCCACCATGTGAAGACACAGCAAGAAAATGGCAGTCTGTGAACTAAGAAACAGGTCTTCGCCAGACACTGAAATCTGCCAGTGCCTTAATCGTGGATTTGTCAACTGTGAGAAACATTTCTCTGCCCACAAGACAGAATATATGTTTTACTCTAAAACCATTATAGTTTTAGGCCTGTTTATCTCAAATTAATTTTTGTGTATGATGTGAGGTAGACGAAATCTCTATACACTTGGATCAGTGAATGGAAATCACTGTGGGTTATATTTTATCCAAACACACTAGATTTTATTTTTCCCCAAATATGATAAAACAGATGCTGTGGATGTTATTTGTTTAATGTGTTTCTGGGTTAAAAAAAATTGAGAGTGGAAATGATCACAAATCGTATGACAGAGTCTTTCTAGCTGGCTCTGAGTTGACATTAGAAAATCAAGACCACGCTGGGAACAGAAATCTACATGTGGTAAATAATTTTGCTAGAGAAAGGGGCTGACTGCGGTGGATGACCTAATGTAATTCTGGTATAAAAATACCGTAAATGAACTTTATTATGATTTAGTGTCAGAGGTGAAATGCCTACTTTTAAAGTTAAAGTGACCAATTATAATGTATGTGTTGAGACATACTTTCTTACATACTTTTATTTTTTCAACAGGCAAAGAAAGCAAATATGGACTTCCAAAAACTAAGAGTATTATCTCCTAGTGTAATACCTACTAGGTGATTCAGTTTGTTTACCTTTGGTGGTAAATTTCATAGCCAGCAAGCAGTGTCAGTGTAGGACTACATAAAGAAGTTGCTCTATTATTGAAAAATTTATGTCAAGTTGTATAAGTTTCTTAATCTGGCTCTGATGTGCGTTTTATCTTTCTTATACCAGGCACAAAAATATTAATTTTAGCAATCTTTAGATCATAGTGTTATTTATGAGTGACAGGAAAGAAATGTAAATGAATGAAAAACTCAAAAACTAAAACTACTCATTTAAGTATAATATTTTTCCAGTGTTTGGGTCATAGAAGTTATCAAATTTTTATGATTGTAAAATCTTTTATATGTGTAAAAATTAAAAGTTTATAGTAAAAATTCTTGGGCACATAGTAAATGCAACCATCATATTAGCAAAATTGTCATTTTTCAAATGTTCTCATAGAACACTGAGATGATTTCTGTGGGGTTTTTTTCTGTGTTAGTTGATATGATCATATCAATTTTCTTCTACTGATATGGCACATTACGTTGATTTTTTTTTTTTTTGAGTATTGAACAGTCTTGCATATCTGGAATATATCCCATTTGGTCTTGGTGTGTAATTCTTTTTATATACTGTTATTCAATTTGTTAACATTTTACTGAAGAGTTTTTGCATCTAAGTTCATGAGAGAGATTGCTGTGTAATTTTATTTGTACTATTTTTGTCTGTTTCTGGGTTCAGGGTAATATTAGCTTCATAAAATGAGCTGGGAAGTGTTCCCTTCTCTTTTCTGTGTCAGAAGGGATTTTGTAAAAATGTTCTTTAAATATGTGGTAGAATCCTCCAGTGAAAACATCTGGGCCTGGAGATTTGTTTTCTTTTTTTTTTAAACTTTTAAAGTTATGAATTCAGTTTCTTTAATAAGAAGCTAATCAGATATGTAGACCTAATCAGATATTCAGGGCTATTTCATCATGGTTGTATTTAGTAGTTTGTGGTTTAGGAGGAATTGGTTAATTTCTTATAGTTTGTTGGATTTGTGAGTGTAAAGTTATCTGTAGTATTCCTTTATTACCTTTTAATGGCTATGTGATCTTTACTACTGTTCTGCTTTATTCCTGATTTTAATGATTTGTATCATTCCTATTTCTTTCTTTGTCAGTTTTGCTACAAGTTTTAAAATTTTATTAACCTTTTCAAAGAACCAGCTCTTTGTTTCATCGATTTCCTTTATTGTTTTTCAGATTTTAATTTTTTTAATTTTTGGTTTTATAATTTTCTTCCTTTTGCTTGCTATGGGTACATTTTACCTTTTTTTTTCTTTCTTTTTTTAGTTTCTTGAAGTAGTTGGAGCTTGGATTACTGATTTGAGGCCTATCCTTTTATCTGATATAAACATTTAGTGTTACGAATTTTCCTCTTGGTACGGCTCTAGCTGCACCCATAACTTGATAAGTTGTATTTTCATTTTTATTTAGTTCTATGTATTTTTAAATTCTTTTGAGAGTTCTTTCACCCCTAGATTATTTAGGAGTATGTTCTTTAATTTCCAAGAGTTTGGAGATTTTCTTGTTGTCATTACATTATTGATTTCTAGTTTGATTCAGTTATAGTCAGCATACTCTGTATGATACTAATCATTTTAGTTTGTGAGGTTTATAATCTAGGATATGGTCTATCTTGGTGATTGTTCCATAGGAACTCGAAAAAAGTGTTTATTCTGTTGTTACTAGATGGAGTGGTCTATAAATGTCATTTAGATTCTATTGCTTGGTCATGTAGTACAGCTCAGTTCCTTCATATTTTTGCTGATTTTTCTGACTAGTAGTTCTTTCATATGCTGCAAGTGAGATGTTGAAGTCCCCAACTAAAATGTGGCTATGTCTATCTCTCCTTTTAGTTCTCAGTTTTTGTTTTTTGTTTTTTTTAATATAAATTTTTTTTTTTAAGAAGATGTTGGGAGTAGGAGTTTATTAATTAATTTTTTTCTGTGTTGGGTCTTCGTTTCTGTGCGAGGGCTTTCTCTAGTTGTGGCAAGCGGGGGCCACTCTTAATCGCGGTGCATGGGCCTCTCACTATCGCGGCCTCTCTTGTTGCGGAGCACAGGCTCCAGGCGCACAGGCTCAGTAGTTGTGGCTCACGGGCCTAGTTGCTCCACGGCATGTGGGATCCTCCCAGACCAGGGCTCGAACCCGTGTCCCCTGCATTAGCAGGCAGATTCTCAACCACTGTGCCACCAGGGAAGCCCTCAGTTTTTGTTTTATGTATTGGGAAGCTCTGTCATTTGATTCATACATATTTAGGATTCCTATGTCTTTTTGATGGGTTGATCCTATTATCATAAGGTAAGATTCTGCTTTGTCCCTAGTAATTTTTATTGCTCTGAAGTTTATCTGGTGATAATGTATCCATCTTTGCTTTTTTTAAAATTAATGTTTGCATGACATCTTCTTTTACATCCTTGTCTTTTAATCTACTTATGTTTGAAGTAAGTTTCTTGTAGAGAGTGTATAGTTTAGTTGTGTTTTTTAAATTCACTTTGGCAATTTCTGCCTGTGTGTGTGTGTGTGTGTGTGTGTGTGTGTGTTTGAACTGTTTACATTTAAAGTAATTATTTACATGTGAGGGCTCAAGTCTGCCATTTTATTATTTGTTTTCTCTTTGATCCCTTGTTTCTCATTGTTCTATTTCTGTTTTCCTGGCTCCCATATAGATTACTTGAACATTTTTTAGAATTTTACTTTGATTATAATGTATATAGTTATCCATATAATTCTTCCAAAACCAAAACTACTATACCCTTTGTATAGTTTTCTTAGTGGTTGTTATAGGTAGTATAATAAACGTACATAATTTATCATAGTCTACTGGTAGGTGTAACCATTTTACCATTTCAAGTGAAGTGTAGAAAACTTAATTTCATTTAGACCACTTGCCCTTATATTTAAAATATAATTGTTATAACTATTTCATTTACTTGTATTGAGCACATCAGATTGTGTTATAAATTTTGCATTTGCCATCAAATATGATTTTATAAATTCATGAGGAGAAGGATAGTCTGTTATATTTATTACTGTCATTACCTATTCCACTGGACTTCTTTCCTTTCTGTACTTCCAAGACTTCTTTTCTGTTTAGAGAACTTACTTCAATCATTCTTTAAAGGTATGTGTGCTAACAACGAGTTTGTCTGAGACTGTGTTTCCCACTCATTTCTGAAGGATATTTTTGCTGAATATAGAATTTGTGGTTGATACGTCTTTTCATTCAGCATTTGAAAAATGTTATGCCACTTCCTTCAGGCTTCCATGATGTCAGGTTAGAAATCCACTGTCACTGGAATTGGTGCTCCTCTATACATTGTTTCTTTCTGATTTCTTTCTTTCTTTTTCTAAAAAATTTTTTAAAAATTGAAGTATATTTGTTTTTGCTTTGTTTTGTTTTCCCAGCACCACTAATTGAAGAGGCTGTCTTTTCTCCACTGTATATTCTTCTTTGTCACAGATTAAGTAACTATAGGTGCATGGGTTTATCTCTGGGCTTTCTATCCTATACTCTTGATCTATATTTCTTTTTTTTGTGCCAACCATACTTTTATTTTTTTTAATACAACAGGTTCTTATTAGTTATCTATTTTATGCATATTAGTGTATATATGTCAAGCCCAATCTCCCAATTCATCCCACCACCCCCGCCCCCTGCTTTCCCCCCTTGGTGTCCATATATTTGTTCTCTACATCTGTGTCTATATTTTTCCCTTGCAAACCGGTTCATCTATACCATTTTTCTGTATTCCACATATATGCGTTAATATATGATATTTGTTTTTCTCTTTCTGACTTACTTCACTCTGTATGACAGCTTCTAGGTCCATCCATGACCCAACTTCGTTCCTTTATATGGCTGAGTAATATACCATTGTATATATGTACCACATCTTTATCCATTCATCGTTCCATGAGCATTTGGTTTGCTTCCATGACCTGCATATTAAATAGTGCTGCACTGAACATTGAGGTGCATGTGTCTTTTTGAATTATGGTTTTCTTTGGGTATATGCCCAGTAGTGGGATTGCTGGGTCATATGGTAATTCCATTTTTAGTTTTTTAAGGAACTACCATACTGTTCCATAGTGGCTGTATCAATTTACATTCCCACCAACAGTGCAGGAAGGTTCCCTTTTCTCCACACCCTCTCCAACGTTTGTTGTTTGTAGATTTTCTGATGGTGCCCATTCTAATTGGTGTGAGGTGATATCTCATTATCATTTTGATTTGCATTTCTCTAATAGTGATATTGAGCAGCTTTTCATGTGCCTCTTGGCCATCTGTATGTGTTTTTTGGAGAAATGTCTATTTAGGTCTTCGGCCCACTTTTTGATTGGATTGTTTGTTTTTTTAATATTGAGCTGCATGAGCTGTTTATATATTTTGGAGGTTAATCCTTTGTCCGTTGTTTTGTTTGCAAATATTTTCTCCCGTTATGAGGGTTGTCTTTTCGTCTGTAATTTCCTTTGCTGTGCAAAGGCTTTTAAGATTCATTAGGTCCCATTTGTTTATTTTTATTTCCATGACTCTAGAAGGTGGGTCAAAAAAGATCTTGCTGTGATTTATGACACAGAGTGTTCTTCCTATGTTTTCCTTTAAGAGTTTTATGGTGTCTGGCCTTACATTTAGGTCTTTAATCCATTTTGAGTTTATTTTTGTGTGTGATATTAGGAAGTGTTCTAATTTCATTCTTTTACATGTAGCTGTCCAGTTTCCCCAGCCCCACTTATTGAAGAGACTTTTCTTTTGTCCACTGAACATCCTTGCCTCCTTTATCATAGATTAGTTGACCATCGGTGCATGGGTTTGTCTCTGGGCTTTCTATCCTGTTCCTTTGATCTATATTTCTGTTTTTGTGCTAGTACCATATTGCCTTGATTACTGTAGCTTTGTATTATAGTCTGAAGTTAGAGAGTCTTATTCCTCCAGCCCCCTTTTTTTCCCTTCAAGATTGCTTTGGCTATTCGGGGTCTTTTGAGTTTCCATACAAATTTTAAGATTTTTCGTTCTAGTTCTGTAAAAATTGCCATTAGTAATTTGATAGGGATTGCATTGAATCTGTAGATTGCTTTGCGTAGTATAGTCATTTTCACAGTATTGATTCTTCCAGTCCAGGAACATGGTATGTCTCTCCATCTGTTTGTATTATCTTTAATTTATGTCATCAGTGTCTTATAGTTTTCTGCATACAGGTCTTTTGTCTCTCTAGGTAGGTTTATTCCTAGATATTTTATTCTTTTTGTTGCAGTGGTAAATGGGAGTGTTTCCTTAATTGCTCTTTCAGATTTTTCATCATTAGTGTATAGAAATGCAAGAGATTTCTGTGCATTAATTTTGTATCCTGCTACTTTGCCAAATTCACTGATTAGCTGTAGTAGTTTTCTGGTAGCATCTTTAGGATTCTCTATGTATAGTATCATGTCATCTGCAAACAGTGACAGTTTTACTTCTTCTTTTCCAATTTGTATTCCTTTTATTTCTTTGTCATCTCTAATTGCCATGCCTAGGACTTCCAAAACTGTTGAGTAATAGTGGAGAGAGTGGACATCCTTGTCTTGTTCCTGAATTTAGAGGAAATACTTTCAGTTTTTCACCATTGAGAATGATGTTTGCTGTAGGTTTTTCATATATGGCCTTTATTATGTTGAGGTAGATTCCCTCTGTGGCTGTTTTCTGGAGAGTTTGTATCATAAATGGGTGTTGAATTTTGTCAAAAGCTTTTTTTGCATCTATTGAGATGATCATATGGGTTTTCTTCTTCAGTTTGTTGATATGGTTTATCACATTGATTGATTTGCATATATTGAAGAATCTTTGCATACCTGGGATAAATCCCACTTGATCATGGTGTATGATCCTTTTTTTTTTTGCGGTACGTGGGCCTCTCACCGCTGCGGCCTCTCCCGCCGCGGAGCACAGGCTCCGGATGCGCAAGCCCAGCGGCCATGGCCCACGGGCCCAGCCGCTGCGCGGCACATGGGATCCCCCCCGGACCGGGGCACAAACCCGCGTCCCCTGCATTGGCAGGCGGACTCTCAACCACTGCGCCACCAGAGAAGCCCGTGTATGATCCTTTTAATGTGCTATTGGATTCTGTTTGCTAGTATTTTGTTGAGGACTTTTGCCTCTATATTCATCAGTTATATTGGTCTGTAATTGTCTTTTTGTAGTGTCTTTGTCTGGTTTTGGTATCAGAGTGATGGTGGCCTCGTAGAATGAGTTTGGGAGTGTTCCTTCCTCTGCAAGTTTTTGGAAGAGTTTGAGAAGCGTAGGTGTTAGCTCTTCTCTAAATGTTTGATAGAATTCACCTGTGAAGCCATCTGATTCTGGACTTTTGTTTGTTAGAAGATTTTTAATCACAGTTTCAATTTCATTACTTGTGATTGGTCTGTTCATATTTTCTATTTCTTCCTGGCTCAGTCTTGGAAGGTTATACCTTTCTAAAAATTTGACCATTTCTTCCAGGTTGTCCATTTTATTGGCATAGAGTTGCTTGTAGTAGTCTCTTATGATGCTTTGTATTTTTCCGGTGTCCATTGTAACTTCTCCTTTTTCATTTCTAATTTTATCAATTTGAGCCCTCTCCCTCTTTTTCTTGATGAGTCTGGCTGAGGGTTTATCAGTTTTGTTTATCTTCTCATAAACCAACTTTTAGTTTTATTGATCTTTGCTATTGTCTTCCTTGTTTCTATTTCATTTATTTTTGCTCTGATCTTTATGATTTCTTTCCTTCTACTAACTTTGGGTTTTGTTTGTTCTTCTTTCTCTAGTTCCTTTAGGTGTAAGGTTAGATTGTTTATTTGATATTTTTCTTGTTTCTCGAGGTAGGATTGTATTGCTGCAAACTTCCCTCTTAGAACTCCTTTGCTGCATCCCATAGGCTTTGAATTGTTGTGTTTTCATTCTCATTTGTCTCTAGGTATTTTTTGATTTCCTCTTTGATTTCTTCAGTGATTTCTTGGTTATTTAGTAACGTATTGTTTAGCCTCTACATGTTTGTGTTTTTTATGTTTTTTTTCCCTGTAATTTATTTCTAATCTCGTAGGGTTGTGGTAGGAAAGGATGCTTTATACAATTTGGGTTTTCTTAAATTTACTGAGGCTTGATGTATGACCCAAGATGTGATCTAACTTGGAGAATGTTCTGTGTGCACTTGAGAAGAAAGTGTAATCTGCTATTTTCAGATGGAATGTCCTATAAATATAAATGAAATCTATCTGGTCTGTTGTGTCATTTAAAGCTTGTGTTTCCTTGTTAATACTCTGTCTGGGTGATCTGTCCATTTGTGTAAGGGAGGTGTTAAAGGCCCCCACAATTATTGTGTTACTGTCGATTTCCTCTTTTATAGCTGTTAGCAGTTACCTTATGTATTGAGGTGCTCCTATGTTGGGTGCATATATATTTATAATTGTTATATCTTCGTCTTGGATTGATCCCTTGATCATTACGTAGTGTCCTTCCTTGTCTCTTGTAACATTCTTTATTTTAAAGTCTATTTTATCTGATAGGAATATTGCTACTCCAGCTTTGTTTTGATTCCCATTTGCATAGAATATCTTTTTCCATCCCCTCACTTTCAGTCTGTATGTGTCCCTAGGTCTAAATGGGTCAGCTGTAGACAGCATATAGGTGGGTCTTGTTTTTGTATCCATTCAGCGAACCTGTGTCTTTTGGTTGGAGCATTTAATCCATTCACATTTAAGGTAATTATCGATATGTATGTTCCTATTACCATTTTCTTAATTGTTTTGCGTTTGTTTTTGTAGGTCCTTTTCTTCTCTTATGTTTCCCACTCAGAGAAGTTCCTTTAGCATTGTTGTACACCTGGTTTGGTGGTGCTGAATTCTCTTAGCTTTTGCTTCTCTGTAAAGCTTTTGATTTCTCTGTCGAATCTGAATGGGATCCTTGCTGGGTTGAGTAATCTTGGTTGTAGTTTCTTCCCTTTCATCACTTTAAATATATTATGCCACTCCCTTCTGACTTGTAGAGTTTCTGCTGAGAAATCAGCTGTTAACCTTATGGGAGTTCCCTTGTATGTTATTTGTTGTTTTTCCCTTGCTGCTTTTAATAATTTTTCTTTGTCTTTAATTTTAGTCATTTTGATTACTATGTGTCTCGTTGTTTTTCTCCTTGGGTTTATCCTGCCTGGGACTTTCTGTGCTTCCTGGACTTGGGTGGCTTGTTCCTTTCCCATGTTAGGGAAGTTTTCGAGTATAATCTCTTTAAATATTTTCTTGGGTCCTTTCTCTCTTCTCCTTCTGGGACTTCTATAATGTGAATGTTGGTGTGTTTAATGTCCCGGAGGTCTCTTAGACTGTCTTCATTTCTTTTCGTTTTTTTTCTTTATTCTGTTCCATGGCAGTGAATTCTACCATTCTGTCTTCCAGGTCACTTATCCCTTCTTCTTCCTTAGTTATTCTGCTATTGATTCCTTCTAGTGTATTTTTCATTTCATTTATTGTATTGTTCATCTTTGTTTGTTCTTTAATTCTTCTCGGTATTTGTTAAACATTTCTTGCATCTTCTGAATCTTTGCCTCCATTCTTATTCTGAGGTTCTGGATTGTCTTCACTATAATTATTCTGAATTCTTTTAATGGAAGGTTGCCTATCTCCACTTCATTTAATTGTTTTTCTGTGGTTTTATCTTGTCCCTTAATCTAGTACATAGCCCTCTGTCTTTTCATTTTGTCTGTCTTTCTGTGCATGTGGTTTTCATTCCACAAGCTGCAGGATTGTAGTTCTTTTTGCTTCTGCTGTCTGCCCTCTGCTCGATGAGGCTATCTAAGAGGCTTGTCGAATTATATTTGACTTATAACATTTCAGGTGTACAGGAAAGTGATTCAGTTATACATATATATGTATAACTGAGTATATATATATATTCTTTTATATATATATATATATATATATATATATTTTAGATTCTTTTCCCTTATGGTTTACTACAGGGTGCTGAATATAGTTCCTTGTGCTATACAGTAGGTCCTTGTTTATCTGTTTTCAATATAGTAGTGTGTATATGTTAATCCCAAACTCCTAATTTACTCCCTCTCCCCCCGCCATCCCCTTCAGTTTTCTTTCTATGACTGTGAGTTTATTTCTGTTTTGTTAAAAAGTTCATTTGTATCATTTTTTTAAGATTCCACATATAAGTGATGTCATATGATTTTGTTTCTGTCTCACTTCGCTTATTATGATAATCTCTGGGTCCATCCATGTTGCTGCAAATGGCATTATTTCATTCTTTTTTGTGGCTGAGTAATATTCCATTGTATATATACACCACATCTTCTTTATCCACTCATCTCTTGATGAACATTTAGCTTGCTTCCATGTCTCAGTTATTGTAAATAGTGCTGCTGTGAACATTGTGGTGCACATTTCTTTTTGAATTACAGTGTGTATCTTTTCCAGATTTGTGCCCAGAAGTGGGATTCCTAGATCATACTGCAGCTCTATTTTTAGTTTTTTGAAGAACCTTCATACTGTTCTCCATAGTGGCTGCATTAGTTTACATTTCCACCAACAGTGTAGGAGGGTTCTCCACATCCTCTCCAGTGTTTATTATTTGTCTTTCTGATTTCAAGATTCTTTTCCTTTGGCTTTTATTTCGGAAGTTTAATTATGATATGGCTTGGAATGGATTTTGGAGGGTTATCCTGATGTGGCTTGACATGGAATTTTTTGGGTTTTTTGCCTATAGGCTTATGTCTTTTGTCAAATGGGAAATTTTCTCGCAGTATTTCTGTAAATTCTTCTCAGCCTGTTCCTCTTTCTCTTTTGCTCCAGTGATATGAATTTAGGTCTTTTGATATTATCCCACAGGTTCCTCAGTTTCTGTGTATGTGTTTTTTTAAGTCTATTTTTGCTGTTTTGGTAGAATTTCAAAGAGCGTTTGTAATTGTTTTTGAAGCAATTTTTAAAATTTATTTATTTTTTTTGATGTGGGCCATTTTAAAAATCTTTATTGAATTTGTTACAATGCTGCTGTTTTTTTTGTGTGTGTGTGTGGTATGCGGGCCTCTTACTGTGTGGCCTCTCCCGTTGCGGAACACAGGCTCCAGACGCACAGGTTCAGTGGCCATGGCTCACGGGCCCAGCTGCTTCATGGCATGTGGGATCTTCCCGGACTGGGGCACGAACCCGTGTCCCCTGTATCGGCAGGTGGACTCTCAACCACTGCACCACCAGGGAAGCCCCTACTTCTGTTTTATGCTTTAGTTTTTTGGCCACAAGGCATGTGGGATCTTAGCTCCCCAACCAGGGATTGAACCCACACCCCCTGCATTGGAAGGTGAAGTCTTAACCACTGGACTGCGAGGGAAGTCCCTTGAAGCATCTTTATGATGGCTACTTTAAAATCCTTGTCAGATAATTCCGGCATCTGATTCTTGATGGTGTTTGTTGATTTTTATTCTCATTGAAGTCTTGATTTTCCTTGACCTTGGTTTGAGGAGTATTTTTTGGTTGTGTCCTACAAATGTTGGATGTTGTTATTGATTCTATTTTAATCCTCTAATTTGGTAAGCATACACACTGTCAGTTTAATGCATAGTCTCAGCCTACTTTTGGGGGCTGTGGTTCCAATGACAGTTTAGTGCTCAGAGCTGTTATAATGCTATTCTGGTCTCCTTCTATGCATCCTGTTTGGTCCCTAATGGTGCCATCCTCAGTTGTGGAATGAATGTCTCTGGTCTGGATCTGCTAGGTCAGAGGTAGATGTCAGGCCTTTGGACACGGAAAACTCTTTCCCTGGCTGCCTGCTGCTGACAGGACTCCCACTCCATTCCAGTTGGTGCTTTTGTTGGAACCAAAGGTGTTTCTCAACCTGCCTGGGCTGCTTTTTACCCCTGAGTGTTGGGTCGGGTAACATCAAGGCTGGGGTGCCTTTTTTAGTTAGGTGATAGATTGAGCAATGCTGCGCTGCTGTGTTATTCTTCAAGTTCTGGGGTCCCTAGCCAGTTGCCTTCTTTTTTCCATCTTTCAGATTTCTCCTATGGCTGTCTAGTATACTATTTCCAGTTTTTTTAGTTGTTCTTAGCATGGAGAAGCATGGAGAGATGAGTCCATGACATTGTGCCCCAAACTGAAATCCTAATGCTTTTTTAAAATAATAATTTAAAAAGGTAGTAGTACTGTAAATGAGGATTTGAGAGGTTTTTTTTGTGATGGATATATGTTTAGCAGTATTGGCCATTAGATTTATTTATTCTACTTTCTTAAATTTGCTTGGATTTTTTTCAGAAATAGAAAGTACTAAAATTTTTTTTTTAGATAGTAAAAACACACAATAATCAAAAACAAACCTAATTTTCATGTAGCACCATTTTAAACCACATTATATTGGAGAGTACCATTAAAGAAAATTATTCTGAAACCAGATAAATATTTAGGTGTTAATTCATTTTTACATTTTATATTCTGTATCCCTTTAGCCATCTATGTATTTCTGTTGCAATTTATTATTATGGAACTGAAGTGTGTATGATACTGGATTAGCAAAAAACCCTGCAAAGTGGACCTAATAAAAGATATTGGTAATGTTATAATTAAAGAACAAAACCTTTTGTTAGCACATTCACTGAATGAGATACTGTTTCTGGGAAGCAACAAAAATTTTTTTGATAACTAGGATTAGGATAAAAGTAATTTGATGACATGGTAACAAGCTGTCTTTTTAGTATGTTTGTTGATTTTGTGGTTAGTGGGTTCTCTCTTTGAATAAGTACAATTGAGTAGTATTCAGTATATTGACAAACTTGTACAACTACTACCACTCTCTACTTCCAGAACATTTTCATCACCCCGTAAGGAAATCTTGTACTTATTAGCCGTCACTCCCTATTTCCCCCTCACATCACTTCCTGGCAACCACTAATCTACTTTCCATATAAATTTGACTGTTCTGCACATTGAATATAAATGGAATCATACAGTATGTGTTTTTTTTTGTCTGGACTTTTTCCCTTAGCATATGCTTTTAGGGTTTATCTACATTGTAGCATATATCAATACTTCATTTAAGTGCCAAATAACATCCCATTTTATGAATGTACCACGTTTTGCTAATCCATGGATCAGTTGTTGGACATTTGGGTTGTTTCCACTCTGAGTATTATGAATTATGCTGGTATGAGCATTGATATACAAGTTTTTCTATGGACGTGTTTTCATTTCTCATGAGTAAATACCTAGTAGTGGAATAGCTATGTCATACTGCAACTTTATGTTTTATTTTTTAAGGAGCTGCCAAACATTCTGAAGTGGCTGCATCATTTGACATTCCCACCAGTAAATGTTTGAGGGTTCCAGTTTCTCTACATTCTTGTCAAGACTTGCTATATCTGTCTTTTTTACTTTATTCATCCTCTGATATCTCATTGTCATTTTGATTTGTATTGCCTGAGGACTAACAGTGTTGAGCATCTTGTCATGTACTTATTGGCCATTTCAATATCTTTTTTTGAGAACTATCTATTCAGGTCCTCTGCCTACTTTTTAAAAATAGACTATTTTTTTAGAGCAGTTTTAGGTTCACAGCAAAATTGAGGAGAAGGTACAGAGATTTCTCACATTACTCCTGCCCCTGCATGTATATAGCCTTCCCCACTATCTTAAAGTCCCACACCAGAGCGGTACATTTGTTACAATTGATGAATCTACATTTACACATCATTATCACCCAAAGTCACAGGGTGATACTCTTGGTGTCATTAGGGTTTACTCTTGGTGTCATATTTTGTATGGGTTTTGACAAATGTCTAACACGTGTATTTACCATTATAAAATCCTACAGAGTAGTTTCACCCTCTACACTCTGCCTACTTGTTCCTCTCTCCCATAGTCTCTGGCAACCATTGATCCTTTTACTGTCAGTACAGTTTTGCCTTTTCCAGAATGTCATGTAGTGGAATCATACGGTGTTTAGCCATTTCAGATTGTCTCCTTTCACTTAGTAATATGCATTTAAATTTCCTCCATGTTTTTTCATGGCTTGGTGGCTCATTTATTTTTAGCACTAAGTAATATTCTGTTGTCTGGATGTACCACAGTTTGTCCATTCACTTATTGAAGGACATCTTGGTTGCATCCCAGTTTTGGCAGTTATGAAGAAGGTGCTATAATCATTTGTGTGCAGGTTTTTGTGTAGGTATACATTTTCAGCTTGTTTGGGTAAATACCAAGGAGTGCAATTACTGGATTGTATGGTAAGAGTATGTTTACTTTTGTAGGAAACTGCCAAACCGCCTTCCAAAGTGGCTGTACCATTTTCCATTCCCACAAGTAATGAATGAAAGTTCCTTTTGGTCCACATACTTGCCAGCATTTGGTAGGGTCACTGTTTGAGATTTTGGCCATTCTAATAGGAGTGTAGTGGTGTCTCTCTGTCATTTCATTTTGCATCTCCCTAATGACATAAGATGTTGAGCATCTTTTCACATGCTTATTTGCCACTTGTATATTTTCTTTGGTTAGGTGTCCATTAAGATCTTTAGCCCATATTTTAGTTGGATTTTTTTTTTTATTTTTGAATTTTAAGAGTTCTTCTCCTATGTATCTTCTAGGAGTTTTATATTTATAGTTTCATGTTATATATTTAGATCTATGATGTATTTTTAGTTAATCCTCTGCCCATTTTTAAATTGCTTTTTTGTTGTTGCTGCTGAATTGTAAGAGTTCATATCCCTCATATATATGATTTGTAAAATTTTTCTTTCATTCTGTAGGTTGTCTTTTCATTTTCTTGATGATATCCTTTGAAGCATAACATGTTAAAATTTTGACGATGTCCAGTTTGTCTATTTTTTTCTTTTATAGCTTGTGCTTGTGGTGTCCTATTTAAGTAACTGTTGCCTGATACAAGTTCATGAAGATTTACTCCTGTGTTTCCTTTTAACAGTTTTAAAGCTTTATCTCTTACAGTTTGGTCTATGATCCCTTTAGAGTTAATTTTTGAATATAATGTGAGGTAGGGGTCCAACTTCATTATTTTGCATGGGGATATCCAGTTGTAATAGCACCATTGTTTGAAGACAGTATTCTTTCCCCATTGAATGATTTGGCACTATTGTCAAAAACCACTTGACCATAGATGTATAGTGTTATTTCTGAACTCAGAATTCTGTTCCATTGATCCTTATATTTATCCTTATGCCGATAACATACGATTTTGATTCCTGTAGCTTTGCAGTAAGTTTTGAAATCAGAAAGTGTGAATCCTCCAACTTTGTTCATCTGTTTCAAGATTGTTTTGACTATTCAGAGTTACTTGCAATTTCTAGGAATTTTAGGATAAACTTTTACATTTTTCAGAAAAGGCCATTATGATTTTGATAGGGATTGTACGGAATCTGTAGAGCATTTGGATTATATTAGTGTCTTAACAGTAGTGAGTCAGTTCATGATTGTGCAATGGCTTTCCATGTAGTTAAATCTTATTTAATTTCTTTAAAAAACGTTTTGTAGTTTTCAGTGCCCAAGTCTTGTACTTAAAAAAAACCCAAAACCCTAAGATTTGATTAGGGTTTTTTTCCTTTTTGATGCTATTGTTAATAGAATTGTCTACTAAATTTCACTTTTGGATTATTCATTGCTAGTGTATAGAAATACTGTATATTTTGGTATATTGATTTTGTATCCTGCAATCTTGCTGAATTTATTCTAATAATTTTATTGTGAATTCCTATGTGTTTTCTGTGTACATGATCATGTTTCCACAAATATAGATAGTATTTTAGTTCTTCCCTTTCAACTGGGATGCCTTTTATTTTTCTTGCCTAGCTGCTCTTGCTAAAACTTCTAGGACAATGTTCAGTATAAGTCATGAAAGTAGGCTTTC
The DNA here is from genome assembly GCF_951394435.1 of Stenella coeruleoalba. Lineage (NCBI taxonomy): Eukaryota > Metazoa > Chordata > Mammalia > Artiodactyla > Delphinidae > Stenella > Stenella coeruleoalba. The sequence continues at coordinate 34,763,961 of NC_137147.1, read as the reverse complement.
TTTTTCTTGTTCCTGATTTTACAGGGAAAGCTTTAACTCTTTTATCATTGAGAATGATGTTAACTGTGTTTCTCGTAAATGCTGTTTTCATGTTGTGTAAGTTCCTTGCTATACCTGGTTTGTTGAGTGTGTTTGTCATGAAAGGGTGTTGGATTTTGTCAGATGCTTTTTGTGCATCAATTGTGATGATCATGTTGTTTTTTTCTTTATTACAGTGGCCTATGATATTAGATCTGATTTTGGCTACATTTCTTTATCCTTTTCAGTTTTCTGTAGTATTTCATTCTTTCTTTAAAAAATCTTTTTTGAACATTTGTTAGCAAGCACTGTCTTAGACACGTATTCATTCATTTTTGACCAGTTTTAAAATTCTTTTATATATACTGTTGTTTTATTCTGTGTTTGTTTAGGTTTGCCTTTACATTAAACAAGTTTTTTAAATAAATTTATTCATTTAATTTTATTTATTTTTGTCTGCATTGGGTTTTCGTTGCTGCATGCGGGCCTTTCTCTAGTTGCAGCGAGTGGGAGCCACTCTTCACTGTGGTGCGCAGGCTTATAGCTGTGGCTTCTCTTGTTGCGGAGCACAGGCTCCAGGCGCATGGGCTTCAGTAGTTGTGGCGCACAGGCCCAGTTGCTCCGCAACACATGTGATCCTTCCGGACTAGGGCTTGAACCCATGTCCGCTGCACTGACAGGCGGATTCCCAACCACTGTGCCGCCACAGAAGCCCACAAGTTTTTTGATCATCATTTTTATTCACTTCTTATAGCTTTCTTTTAAGGACACATTTCCTCTTCTTTGGCATGCTTTATTGAGAAATTCTTTTTTTTTTTTTAACATCTTTATTGGGGTATAATTGCTTTACAGTGGTGTGTTAGTTTCTGCTTTATAACAAAGTGAATCAGTTATACATATACGTATGTTCTCATATGTCTTCCCTCTTGCGTCTCCCTCCCTCCCACCCTCCCTATCCCACCCCTCCAGGCTGTCACAAAGCACCGAGCCAATATCCCTGTGCCATGCGGCTGCTTCCCACTAGCTATCTACCTTACTACGTTTGTTAGTGTATATATGTCCATGACTCTTTCTTGCCCTGTCACAGCTTACCCTTCCCCCTACCCATATCCTCAAGTCCGTTCTCCAGTAGGTCTACGTCTTTATTCCTGTCTTACCCCTAGGTTCTTCATGACATTTTTTTTTTCTGAAATTCCATATATATGTGTTAGCATACGGTATTTGTCTTTTTCTTTCTGACTTACTTCACTCTGTATGACAGACTCTAGGTCTATCCACCTCATTACAACAGACTGCCAACAAACACATGAAAGAATGCTCAACATCATTAATCATTAGAGAAATGCAAATCAAAACTACAATGAGATATCATCTCACACCAGTCAGAATGGCCATCATCAAAAAATCTAGAAACAATAAATGCTGGAGAGGGTGTGGAGAAAATGGAACACTCTTGCACTGCTGGTGGGAATGTGAATTGGTTCAGCCACTATGGAGAACAGTATGGAGGTTCCTTAAAAAACTGCAAATAGAACTACCGTATGACCCAGCAATCCCACTACTGGGCATATACCCTGAGAAAACCAAAATTCAAAAAGAGTCATGTACCAAAATGTTCATTGCAGCTCTATTTACAATAGCCCGGAGATGGAAACAACCTAAGTGCCCATCATCGGATGAATGGATAAAGAAGATGTGGCACATGTATACAATGGAATATTACTCAGCCATAAAGAGAAATTCTTTTTTGAAAGCTTGACAAGCTCATTTATTATATATCTGAAAATGTCTTTGTTTTGGTCTTGCTCTTGGGGAAAGATTTTTCCCCTCTCACCAAGGTATACCATTACCAGTTTAGGTTGGTAGTTATTTTCTCTTAACATTTTGAAGTTATTATTACATTTATCTTCTAGCTTCATTTGAGCTATTAAGAAGTCTTTCATCAATCTAATTGTTATTCCTTTGTTAGTGAACTGTCCTTTTACTTGGGCTGTTTTAAAGATCTCTTTTTTTTTGTATTACAGTTTCTGTGTAATATATCTGGATTATGTATAGTATGGATTTATATTTGTCATTATTTGTTCTTCCTGTATCTGCAGGTTCAAGTCCTTGATCTGTTGTGGAAAACTCTTAGCCATATTCTTTTTAAGTGTTATTGCTTTTTTATTCTTTGTAGTCTCTCCTTATTGTGCTAAGTACTGTGGTAAGTAATTTGCTTGTATTGTCTCATTGAATCCTAACAACTGCCCTTTCTTACATGTAATAATACTGAGACTCTGCCAAAGACATTAATTAACTTGCTCATGGTTATATGTCTAGTGAACCCAACAGTCTTACTTTGGATGAATGTTCTTAGCCAAAGGATACAGTGCTCCTTCTTCCTGATTTCCACCCGTAAAAGCCAAAAGCAAAATAAAGAAATGGAAAGAAACTCAGTGGTCATTTTATCCAACCCTGTAGTTTATGTGATCTTTAGCTAAACACTCTAATAGTTTGGGAGGGAAGGCCATTAGTATAGTTTTGTATATGTTGAGCTTAAGAAGCTTTTGAGGCATGAATCTTTGATAGTTGCCTTACTCTCATGTATAACATTTCCCCAGCTCATTTTGTGCATTTTCTTTCCTTACTTAAAGAAACTCTTTTTAGTGGAAAGTAGTTTTAAGGAGTTTAATCTGCTAAGGGTGTTCATTGCTTTTCTGTAATAGTTATTTTTAAATCTTTCATTGGGTGGAAGTTTTTAAACTTTTTCTTCCTTACTCTGAGTTCACTTATTTCTCTGCTGTATATATGCCTTTGTATTTTATTTTATTATTTTCATTATAGGCAGAGTCTTCTCTTCATTTTTTTTATCTAAGTAGTTTTTTGGGAGAAGGTATGTATGAAATTATATACTTCCTATTTGTTAATTTTACATCTTATTTACTAATTCTCTTGTGATTTGTTATAGATTTCTGTTGATTATTTTTGCATTTTTACGATGTAATAAATTATACCATAAGTATAGATTGCTCTAAATAGAGATTGCTTTATGTGTTTTTTTCCTTTTTTTTGCCTCTGATGTTTTCTCTAATTGTATTGTTTAACACTACCAATAAATGTTAAATAATAGAGGTGATAATGGACATCCTTGTTCCTTATTTGAGTGAAAAAAGTGTCTAGCACTTTCCGTTAAATAAGATGCTGGATCTTTAGACACACACACACACACACACACACACACACACACATTCAGGTTAAGAAAATATCTCTTAATTTCTATTTTAAACTTTTTTTATTTTTTGTACATGAATCGTGTTGAATTTTGTTACTTGAGTTTTCAGCAGTTATAAGGATGAATATTTAAAATTTCTGCTTGTTTTTGTTAATATGATAGATTTTATGAATGGATTTTTGAATATTGAAGTACACTTGAATCTCTGGAGTATACCCCACTTCTTTATGATTTTTTCTAGTGTTTTGGATTTTTTTTCCTAATATCTTAAGACTTGTACATTGTTTTTCATATGTGTGATTGATATGTAATATTCTTTCTGTAGTTTTTGTCAAGTTTTGGCATCAATGTCATACTTGTTTTATAAAAATAATTTGGAAATTTTTTTCTATCTGGTGCTTTGATTTTATTCAGGCAGTAATTCAACAGAGGTTTGAGTACCTACTATGTGCTAAATAAGAATAAAGTATTAATGGTAATTAATAGATACTGATTTCTCACTATGTATTTGTCAGTGTTCTAAGATTCTCATTAACTTGCAGTATTTTGTACTTTTATAAAGATGCCACATATACTGACTTAGTAGATCCTGAACCATTGCTCCTGGAGGAATTCCAGGGATAGGTTCCTGAAAGTCTCTCATCACAACATTTTGGTCAACTGATCAATACATATAACCTCCGTTTATGTGTGTTTCTGTTTAAAGACACGTTATTTAATATGTAATTGATTCATTCATGTTGAATTCATGTCCAACAGTATTATGACCTATGCCTGAATGAAGCTTATCTAACACACATATTTTTCTCCTTAAAGCATATCACAACCTTCTTGCACTTCAGAACACTAAACAGCACTTCAGCACTATGCAAGGGGGCCATTCTGAATAATGAATCACCAACAGAAAGCACAAAAATATGGCACTAAATAGACTGTGTAAAGGATACTTGTTTACAGTATGTGAACTGAAACAAGAGTATCACCTTGTTCGAACTCAGCTGAGGTCATGTGAGTCGACTCAAGTTTTTCTCGGTTCTGCATATTTCTGCAGAATCGCAGAAGTACAGCAAGTATTGATGTTGGGCTTACAAATAAATTTTAGTGAGTAGGCGAATTCACAAATACTGAGTCTGTGAATAATCAGGAGTGACTGTGCTTCTATGCATTTAATATGTATTCATTCATTTATTCATCACAGCAGTCCTGTGAGGTAGATTTCACTATGGTAGGTGATGTACTCTGCAGCAAAGAGGTTAAGTAGCTTTTTTAGTGTTACACAGTCAGCGAGTGATGAACTTAGGACACTACTAAAACAATAGGACTGATACCATGACATAGTACCTGCCCTTAGGGGCCCTTTCTGTCTAAAAGGGTTAATAGGGTGTTTTACTAAAATAACTAAATTCAAAGTAATTTTTGTTAAGTAGCCTAAGGGTAATACCACCAAAATATAATAAGTATTCAGAGGAAAGATTATTTCAGAGATCTTGGAAGGGTTTTATGTAGCTGATAGTATCTAAACTAAGCCTTGAAAAATCAATAAAATTGCACTAAATGGGCTTGTGAGGATGGAAGAGATTACTTAAATTCAGAATGTGCTCATTTGTTACATAATGGCTGGTTCTAGTATTGCTGGAATAGGGAGGTGATAGTGGAGGGTCAGGCTCTTAATTTTCAGGATTCATGTTATCACTGTGACACTTTTTCAATTACTATCTCTTTTTCTTCTGTTCTTGTAATGTCAGAAAATATGACAGTAATGCCCTTAATTGGAAGAGGAACATGGCAGTGTTTTTTTTTGTTTTTTGGTTTTTTTTGGCGGTACGCGGGCCTCTCACTGTTGTGGCCTCTCCCGTTGCGGAGCACAGGCTCCGGACGCGCAGGCTCAGCGGCCGTGGCTCACGGGCCCAGCCGCTCCGAGGCATGTGGGATCCTCCCGGACCGGGGCACGAACCCGTGTCCCATGCATCGGCAGGCGGACTCTCAACCACTGCGCTGCCAGGGAAGCCCCCATGGCAGTTTTAACGTAAATGCATGAGTTTCTTATTAATGGAAGATGGAGAAACATTAGCTAGACGGAGAAACATTGGCTGAAACCAATCGGCATTTCCAAGTAGGACTGCAAAGAGTGAGTGTTCTGTGGCAGAGTAAAACAAACAAAAAAATTCAAGTAATTATTAAAAATTGCTAAAGTACAGAGGTTTTTCCCCCTCATATATTACCTTTTAAATACTAGACTCATTGTCTTCTTCAGCTACATCTTATTAGACCATACCTTTTATTTTTTATCTTATTTTTTTGCGTTACGCGGGCCTTTCACTGTTGTGGCCTCTCCCGTTGTGGAGCACAGGCTCCGGATGCGCAGGCTAAGCGGCCATGGCTCCGTGGCATGTGGGATCTTCCCGGACCGGGGCACGAACCCGTGTCCCCTGCAGCGGCAGGCAGACTCTCAACCACCACGCCACCAGGGAAGCCCTAGACCATACCTTTTAAATTCATCGTAAAATCCAGAAAATTAAGAGGAGAATTTTTTAGGATCTCTTTTAAACCAAATGTTTTAATAGGCAAAATTGTGATTACCTTCTGAGAACTGGGTTCTTATAATTCAGTTGATTCATAGTAGGTGGTATATGTAGAAGTCTGCTGGAGTATGAACTAGTTGAGGCAAGAATTGTGGCTTTTCATCTTCTACATTCCTAATGCCTAGCAAAGTTCTTATCACATAGAAAGCTCACAGGAAATGTTAATATTAATGAATACTTCCAAACCCTTTGTGACTAATATAATTAGAAGTGGCACATATAATTAGAAATTTTTACTTGTTACTTAAATCTTCATAAAATCTTAAGTTAGTGAAGGAAGTTTAGAAGTTACTCCAATTCCATCTTAATGCCTATAGTAATAAGCACTTAATGCTGATAAAACTATTTAATTTACTTAACTAATAGGTAAAATTTAAGGTCAGAAAGACAAATTACTACCAAAATAAAGAAAATAGAGCATTTTAATATGACTTGCAAGCTTCTTGGGCTCACATATTTTAGGGAGGATAGTTGGAAGATGAAGTTTAAGGATCACAAAGGCCTTAGCCAATTGGCCTTAGCCAATAAAATTGAACATTTTGAAATAAGAGTTATAGACTACTTAGTCTTTGTTCTTGGTCAAATTTTTTTTGTCCCCCAAGAAATTGGTTTTTGATCCAGTGTTCAGTTTGTTTCTGTTACAACAGGCTCATGAGGCTGAAATGGGGATCATTGAGCAGGTATTTCACCAAAGAAAATTGAAAAAATTGTTTCGAAAACATGGGATCCCGTTGTGAATCTCATAGGCTATGAAATCCTTGTAGGAAATTTATGTCGGTAAAAACTAAAAGAATAGGATTTCTAAAAATTCTGACTTTTAATTTATAAAATAATAAAATTTGAGAAATGCAAGATACACAAAGAAGAAAATTAAAAATTCCTGTAACCCCTCTATCCAGAAATAGTCATAACATTTTGATGTTTTTCCTTCCAATTTCATTTTCTCTGTGTATTTTGCAAACTTTGAATCAAACTCTAAGAACTGTTTTGTTCCTTGGGTTTTTCAGCTTTATGAACATTTCCCATGCTATTAAAAATTCAGCACAGAATCATTTAAATGGTTATATAACTTTCTATTGAATACGAATGTCATAATATAATCTTTAGCAGTTGGACATTAATTATATCCAGTTTTCAGTAGTATGAGCAGTGCTATGCTGAGCATTATTATGCATAATTTTTATACACTATTACTATTTTTTAGGATGAATGGAATGGGGTTTTAAATCATGTATTATGTCTTGCAGCTATGCTTCTATTTTATCTTAAATATTTTCCAATTATGTCTTTAAATATCTATCTTGGTAGTATGTAGTCAACAAATATTTGATATAAATTAGGTCACTTTTGTCTAAGGTAAAATATTCTTTATTTTCATTTTTCTATTTTTACCCATCAGTTGTAGAGTATGAAGGAATCTTATATTTTCTTAAATCTGAAACTTTTAAATGTAAAGAAGGAAGCTTGTATTTCTTCATGTCTGACAAGTTGATTACACATCTTATCATTAATGTTAATATTCCCTGAGAATATTCCACTGTCCTTTATGTACAGTCAACTGTACGTTGTCCACTGTGATAAAATATACCTCTGTGATATCCTGTGAATGCATTAGTTGTCAAAAACTTAAGGTATGAACACTTTGTTTCCATATGAGTCAATATGTGAGACTAAGCACTTTAATTGGATTATCTCATTTAATTCTCACAATATCACATGAAGCTAAGGTAGTATTTCTTCCTATTTTATAGACGAATTCTGATTTTTAGAGATTTTGCCAGAGTTTATGCAAAATATAAATGGTAGAATCACTATTAGAACATAGGAACTCTGGCTCTAGCATCTATATTTGCAAACATATACAACAGGAATGTATGTCACCTAATACTGTTTTCTTCCTTCTACTCTCATTTCTGAAGCTTATGGTTAATCTTGTAGATTATCTCCATTAGCGCAAGTTTAAAAATTTACTGAATATAATATCTATGCATATATTTGTGTGTGTGTATTCAGGTGTAAATATACACCCACAAGCGCAACTTAATGTTAAAGATTTAATATTAAGAATACTAAAACAGTTACTTTGTAGACACTAGGTTATAGGATATCCATTAAATGAAGTTTTGTTTCTGGCTATAATTGGAGTATAATTAAAATATAATTTTACATGTCTTTTTAAAAAATATTTCAGAAAAACAGATTTTACTGTTTGCTTCAGAAAATTATTCCAATTCTGTGACTACATTTGTACTCAGAAGTGCTTATGTCTAATTTAAAACTATTTGTTAATTGTAAGCTAATATTTTTTGTTGTCAGTAGGATGGAAAATAGTTATTTGTCCTTATAAAGCCCTTCAAATAATAAAAACAGATTTAATGGTTATGAATTTAACCTTGAACAGAAATTTTCCAGATAGGGAACTAATAGAGTTCAGGGATATGCAGGGTGATTTTTTACTAGTAATTTGGTTATGTTTCCTTTTTTTTTTCCCTTAGAAGTTACATGAGAGCAGTGGTTATTTCTGTTGACTAAGGTTTATTCATTTGAATGTAAAGCATTATTTTTATGCTAAAGCCGTTGGTGGTGGTGAAGAGGGCTGTGATAAAGAACTTTATTGGATAAGATGCCTTTATCACCAATATATTCTTTTTGTTTTGACACCATTTCTGTAAAGGCAACAAAGCATAGAGAGTATACTCATTGCTATTTGGAGTACTTTGTTGCCAATCTGGAATCCCTGCTTGTACTTTTATAGTAGTTCCATAACAAGGCTATTTTTAAAAACAACATACTAAACTGAAATTCCAACATTAATTGGATTGATACTGCTAGTTGTAAATTAACACTTCCAGTTGTAAATCTTGAGGAAATTGGCATCAGACTTCAACATATTCTGTTTTCATTTGGTTAGTGTTCTCAATATTATATTGTGCTAAAGAGAAGAATCTCAGTGCTTAAACTGCTGTAAAGATGTATAACTTGATATTTGTTCTTTTGAAAATCTTAGCCATCAATTACCAATTCAAATGCCTGTGTCCTTGGTTCCCTGTTCTTCCAGTCATTGCCCTGTTAGAGCATTATTGTCTCTCATAGGGACATAGTAATGCATCCATACTGTTCTTCATATTACTGCTAGATTAAAGTTTCCAAAGTTTAGCTCTAATCATGTTGTTTCCAAACTTGAATGTGCAAAATGATTTCCTGTTGCCCAGTGTGTTTTCTGTGGCCCAACATTTTAGGCTGTTTTGATGATTTCATCATCTATCTACTTTTTCAGGTGTCTCTCATTATTGTTTTCTTTTGACCTTATACTTAAGCCAAACTGTTCCCTAAATAGCCCAACACTAATAGTACTTTTATGATTTTGTTTACACTGTTTTCAGTGTCCACTTCATGCATTTGCCTGCCTTTGCCTGTCCAGAAAGATATACCAAATATGCCCAGTTCTAATGACTTTTCCATGAAGGCCTTCAAATCAAGTAATCACTTTAACTGTTTCACTTTTATAAATCTCGTTTTCTCTCCTGTAATTTGTCTACATACTTGCTCCTTCTCCTATTATTTTTTAAACTTTTCATTTTGGAAAATTTAGGGAATATACAAAAAACAGTATGATATACCCCTGTGTACTCATCACCCAGATAGAGCAGTTAGCATTATGACTTTCTTGTTTCATTTATATGTTCCTCCACTTTCCACCTTCCACTCAGTTATTGTTAATTATTTGAGATAATTTATATATATTAAAATTCACAAATGTTAGCTGTATAGTGTTGACAATTATGTGCGTACATGAAACTCTTCCCCTTTCATAATACAGAATGTTTCCATCTCTCCAGGAAGTTTCGCCTGCCACTTTTCAGTCAATCCTCGCACACTGAAGCAAGCACTTTAATTTTTTCACCATATATTTGTTGTACGTTTCTTATTCTTTCCACGTAAATGGAATTATACTCTTTGTGTAAGGCTTCTTTTGTTCAGCATAACTTTTCTGATATTTATTCCTTTTTATTCCATTTTATTGCTGAGTACTATTCCTTTGTATGACTATCCCACGATTTATTTATCTGTTTGGTTAATGGACATTTGGGTTAGGTTCAGTTTTTGGCTGTTGTGAGTACAGCTGCGATGGATATTTGCATATGTCTTTTTATGGATATAGTTGATTCTCCTTATTTGTGGTAGTTATGTTTTATAAAGTCACTGTGAACATTGAACTAGCTAATACTAAACCATTTCTTCTAGGGGAAGTACAGGGTTAGGTTCCTGTGAGCTTCTGATCACAACATTTTTGTCAACTGATGAATATATAACCTTTTATGTATGTTTCTGTTTAAAGACATGTTATTTAACATATTCTGTTGATTCATTAGCACTGAATTCTACAGTAGAAACTAATACAACATTGTAAAACAACTATACCCCAATAAAAACAAACAAAGAAACACTGAACTAACGTCCAGCAGCACTATAACTCATGCCTGAATGAAGCTTATATAATACTCGTACTTGCACCTTAAGGCACATCATAGCCTTCTTGCACTTAGGAATACTAGAGAACACTTCAGCACTATGATAGGGGGACATTCTGAACTGCAGCATCACCAACAAAAAGCAAAATAACTTGAAAAACATGGCACTAAAGAGACCACATAAAGGATGCTCGTTTACACTATGAGAGTTAAAACAAGGCAGAGTGTTGCCTTGTTCCACTTGAGCTGACAGTGTTTGTGTCAGGCAATTCAAATTTTTCTCCATTCTGCACATGTCCACAAATTGTTATGAGAGTGCTATAAATGTTGTTTATTGGGTTACAAATGAGTTTTAGTGAGTAGGTGAATTCACAAATACGGATTCTTTGAATAATGAAAATCGACTATGTATGTTTTCATTGGTCTTGGGTAAATATTTATAACTAGGATTACTGGGTCAAATAGTGTCTTCAACTTTATAAGATACTGCCAAACCTTTTTCCAAAGTAATTGTACCATTTAAAATTTCCACCAACAATGCATAAGAGTTCAGTTGTTTCATATACTCACTAATATTTGGTATTATCAGTCCTTAATTTTAACCACTGTTGTGTTCATTTGGTTCTTACTTGCTGTAGTTATTTTTTCATATCTTATCTTTCCTTCCTCTCCCAGCTGGAAACTTTTTGATGGCAGTATATAATTCACCTTTGTATTAGCCAAACTAGTATTTTTCAGAGGTACTATATATAGCCTTGTTGTTAAGTGCAAAAACTTTGGATCCAGATTGCCTAGATTCAAAGCTCACCTCTTCCACTTACAAGTTTTGAGACCATGGGCAATAAAAATAGTATAGTATTAAATGAACTTTTCATAGTTAATTAATTGTTTCTCCCAACAAATAATTTTGGACATCAAGCTTCTTTGAGGTTAAGTAACTTGTCCCAGAGCCAATGAGTGGGAAGTACTAGAACAAGATTTTTAAACCCGGACTTAACTGACTCCAAAGCCTATTCTCTTAATCACTATACAGCATATTGCTGTCACCTGATTCCCACTTTGAAACCTACTATATATCATTAAATTACTGTTTACTATCCTCAATTAAGATGTAAATGAATGAAGGTACATCTTTAAATGTTGAGTGTTCCAATTCATGAATTTGATGTATCCCTTCATTTACTTAGATATTTTAATTTTTTTGAATTAAATTGCATAATTTTCGGTGAGGACATTTTGCATACCTTTCATTATATGGTACCTAGTTATGTGACATTTTCGATGCCTTCGTAAGTGGTGTCATTTAAAAAATCTTTATCTTTGTTATAATTAATTTTTTATATTGACCCTACATCCTTCAACCTTGCTAAATGTGCTTAGTAATTCTAATAGTTTCACTGTACATTCTTTGCATTTTTTGCCATATTGTACTGTTTAGCACCACCAGTTCATTTTTGAATAGAAGTGATAATAATGAATATTTTTGTCTCATTCCCAATTTGAAAGGGGAAGTTTTTAACATTTCATCATTAAGTGTAATGTTTTGCTTTTTGTACATATCAGACAAGGATATAACTAGTTGTAGATATCAGACAACTATTCATAGTTGGCTCAGAGTTATTAACATGAATGGATGTTGAATTTTATTTAAACATTTTTTTTCAAGTGCGAGATGGTCGTATGTTTTTCTCCCTTAAAAGAGAAATATTGGTATAGTAAGTAACATTGATTTTTTAAAAATATTAAACCAACCTTGAATTCCAGTAAACTTGGCTGAGGTGTATTTTGTAATTACTGGATTTAATATACTAATATTTAGGATTTTTATAATATGATTATGAGAAAGGTCTTTTATATATATATATATATATATATATATATATATATATTTTTTTTTTTTTTTTTTTTTTTTTTCTTCGGTACGCGGGCCTCTCACTGTTGTGGCCTCTCCCGTTGCGGAGCACAGGCTCAGCGGCCATGGCTCACGGGCCTAGCTGCTCCGTGGCATGTGGGATCTTCCCAGGGGCATGAACCCGCGTCCCCTGCATTGGCAGGTGGACTCTCAACCACTGCGCCACCAGGGAAGCCCTGTCTTATTTTTTTGTCTGATTTTGATATCAGGGTTATATTGGAAGGGCTCACTTCTTTTCTGGAAGAGTTTTTATAATACTAATGGTATTTCTTTCTTTCAGAACTTTATTACTCTTGTTTGTCTTTTTCTGTGTTACGAGAGTGTCTAGGATCTTCAGTACAATATTGAATAGAAGTGGTCAGAGTGAATATCCTTGCTTTGTTGCCAATTATTAGAGGGAAAGCCTTCAGTACTTTAATATTATGAGAATTTTAAGCATGTGGTTTATTTATTGGATTTTATTAGATGCCCTATACTAGACTGAGGAAGCTTACTTTTATCCTTAGTTTAATGAGAGTTTCTTTTTTCAGTCATGAATTTGTGTTGAATTTTTTCAAATGCTTTTTCGGTCAGTATCTATTGAGGTTATATATTCATTGATCTGTGTAGAGGTTTTAAAATGTTAATCCAGTTTTGTGTTTGTGGTATAAACCCAGTTGGTCATGATGTATCATCCTTTTTATATATTTCTGGATTTCATTTTCCATTTTTAAAAGGGATGTTTGCATCTGTACTCATGATGGGTACTGGTCTGTGTCTGTTTTTTGTTTTCTTGTGATGTCCTTGGTCATTTTGTTGTCAGGATTATGCTGGCCTTATAAAATAAATTGGGAAGTTAAATATTTAATAGAATTTACCAATAAAGTCATCAGTGGCTGGAATCTGGGTTTGCAGGTTTTGTATATGGTTGTTTTAGATGGGATGGGGTATGTGGAAATTTCTCTTTTTTTTTTTTTTGCGGTACATGGACCTCTCACTGTTGTGGCCTCTCCCATTGCGGAGAACAGGCTCCGGACGTGCATGGCTCACGGGCCTAGCTGCTCCGCGGCATGTGGAATCTTCCCGGACCGGGGCATGAACCCGTGTCCCCTGCATTGGCAGGCGGACTCTCAACCACTGCGCCACCAGGGAAGCCCTGGAAATTTCTTAATTAGGGAGAGTACCATTCCAATTTTCTATTTCTTCTTGTGTCAGTTTTGGTAAGATGTAGTTTTTCATGGAATTGATCCATTTAATCTAAGTTTTCAAGTATATTAGCAAGCAATAGTTCATAATATCCCCTTAATCTTTTAATGTCTGTATAATCTTTCATGATATATGTCAAATCTTTTAATTTTTTTAAAAAATAAAATGTATGTATGTATTTATTTATTTATGGCTGTATTGGGTCTACATTGCTGTGCGTGGGCTTTCTCTAGTTGTGGGGAGCGGGGCCTACTCTTTTTTGTGGTGTACGGGCTTCTCATTGCGGTGGCTTCTCTTGTTGTGGACCATGGGCTCTAGGCACACAGGCTTCAGTAGTTGTGGCACATGGGCTCAGTAGTTGTGCCTCGCAGGCTCTAGAGCGCAGGCTCAGTAGTGATGGCACAGGGCTTAGTGGCTCTGTGGCATGTGGGATCTTCCTGGACTGGGGCCTGAACCCATGTCCCCTGCGTTGGCAGGTGGATTCTTAACCACTGCACCACCAGGGAAGTCCCAAATCTTGTAATCTTAATATTGATTATGTGTGTGTTGTTTTTTTCTCAGTCTTGGCACAGGTTATAAATTTTATTAATGCTTTCAAAGACCCCAATTGTTGATATAATTTTTCTCTATTGTTTGTCTATTTTCTATTTCAGTGATTTCTGTTCTTTTATTATTTCCTTTCTTCTATTTACTTAGGGATTAGTTTGCTCTTCCTCACTCCATCCCCTAGCTTCTTAAGGTAGAAACTTAGATCTTCGATTTTAAACTTTCTTCTTTTATAACATAGGCCTTTAAAACTATAAATTTTCCTATAAATTGTTTTAGATATCTCCTGAAATTTTTGATATGTTTATCATTTGAAATATTTTCTCTTGTGATTTCTTCTATGGCATTATTATTTAGAAATACATTCTTAAATTTCCCATTATTTGGGGAATTTTCTAGTTACATTATCATCATTGATTTTTTAAAATATAATGCTCTTGAGGTCAGAGAACATACTTTGTATAATTTCAGTCCTTTGAAATTTATTGAGACTGTCCTTCATTGGTTAAATTCTTGAACAAACTTTGGTACTTTCAAAGAATGGAATAGTACTCAGCAATAAAAAGGAATGAACCATTGAAACATGAAACAACCTGGATGGGCCTGAAGGACTTTAGGCTTAGTAAAGAAAGTCAATGTCAAGAGGTTATAACCTATATGATTCTATTTATATAACATTCTCCAGAAAAAATATCAATTGAGATGAAGAACAAACTAGTGGTTGCCACAGGAGTAGGGACAAGCATGGTGTGGGATGTAGGTGTTAATACAAAGAGATAATATGAGAAGTTATTTTGTAGTTTATGGTACTGTTCTGTATCTTGATTGTGGTAGTAATTAAACAAGTCCATAAATGGTATAAAACTGCGTGTAACTATATACACTAATGAATACATGTTGAAAATAATAAGGTTTGTAGACTAGGTAGCAGTGACGTACAAATGTTAATTTTTCTAACTTCGATGTTGTACTATATAACATATCACCATTGGGGGAAACTAGGTTAAGGGAACACAGGACTCTAGTATTTTTGCAACTTCCTGTGAGTCTGTGATTATTTCAGAATAAATAGTTACATTACGATAACATTCAATTTGTCAGTTTGTTCTCTAATGGATTGTGTTTCGGTATTCTAAGAAATCTTTTGCTAAATCAGAGTCACAAATATTATCTTAGGTTTATTTGTAGAATTTATACAATTTTAAGCTTTAGGTCTGTGATCCATTATGAAATGATTTTTATACATGATGTGAGGTTTGGATTGAAATTCTTTTTTTTTTTTTTTTTTTCTGTATGCTTGTCCAATTTTCCCAGCATCATTTGATGAAAAGACTGACATTTCTCTACTAAATTTCATTTTCACCTTTTTCTAGAAACAAATTTCCACCTATGTCAGGGTCTGTTTCTGGACTTTTTTTCTCTTCCTTTGATCTATTTATCTGTTTTTACACCAATACCATCCTAGTTTGACAGCTGCATCTTTATGATAGTTCTTGAAATCAGATAATGTTAGCCTCCAAATTTGTTCTTTTTCCAAATTTTTTTGTGGCTATTCTAGATCTTTTGCATATCCATATGAATTTCAAAAGCAGTTTATCAAATTCTACAACAAAATCTGCTTGGATTTTTTTTGGTAATATCTTTATTGGAGTATAACTGCTTTACAATGGTGTGTCAGTTTCTGCTTTATAACAAAATGAATCAGCTATACATATACATATATTCCCATAACTCCTCCCTCTTGCGTCTCCCTCCCACCATCCCTATCCCACCCCTCTAGGTGGTTAAAAAGCACCGAGCTGATCTCCCTGTGCTATGCAGCTCCTTCCTACTAGCTATCTATTTTACATTTGGTAGTATATATAAGTCCATGCCACACTCTCACTTCATCCCAGCTTACCCTTCTCAAGTCCATTCTCTACATCTGCGTCTTTATTCTTGTCCTGCCCCTAGATTCTTCAGAAACTCTTTTTTTTTTTTAGATTCCATATATATGTGTTAGCATACAGTATTTATTTTTCTCTTTATGACTTACTTCACTCTGTATGACAGTCTCTAGGTCTATCCACCTCACTACAAATAACTCAATTTCCTTTCTCTTTATGACTGACTAATATTCCATTGTATATATGTGTCACACCTTTTTTATCCATTCATCTGTTGATGGAAATTTAGGTTGCTTCCACATCCTGGCTATTGTAAACAGAGCTGCAATGAACATTGTGATACATGAATCTTTTTGAATTATGGTTTTCTCAGGGTATATGCCCAGTAGTGGGATTGCTGGGTCATATGGTAGTTCTATTTTTAGTTTTTTAAGGAACCTCCATACTGTTCTCCATAGTGGCTGTATCAATTTACATTCCTGCCAACAGTGCAAGAGGGTTCCCTTTTCTCCACACCCTCTCCAGCATTTATTGATTGTAGATTTTTTGATGATGGCCATTCAGAGTGGTGTGAGGTGATACCTTATTGTAGTTTTGATTTGCATTTCTCTAGATGTTGAACATGTTTTCATGTGTTTGTTGGCAATCTGTAAATCTTCTTTGGAGAATTGTCTATTTGGGTCTTCTGCCCATTTGCGGATTGGGTTGTTTGTTTTTTTGATATTGAGCTGCTGCTTGGATTTTTGACTGGAATCTCCATAGGTCAATTTTGAAACAATTGGCATTTTAACAATATTGAGTCTTTTACCCACAAACAAGGTATATGTCTTATTTATTTAGATCTTTAATTTTTCTCGGTAATGTTTTGTAGTTTCAGTGTATAAGTCTTTCACATTTATTGTGATGTTTATTCCTAACATTTCCATAGTTTGGATGTTTTTGTAGTTGGTACTTAAAAAAAATTTCCCTTTGTTCATTGATAGTATATAGAAACAGTTTTTTTGGGTACATTGACGTTGTATTCTGTAACCTTGCTAAACTTATTAGTTCTAGTAGTTTTTGTGTAGCTTTGATGAGAGATTCGGATGCTGATAGACATGTGGCTTTAGGGAGGGAGGACAAATTCCCCCATTGGCTAGGTTAAGAAATGTGAGAAGATTCCCTGGGATCTGATAACCAATGCTTTACCTAAGTGTAGAGCATGAAGGCTGGGTGGGGAGGGAATTCCCCCATTGTCCTACCGATTGATGATGTTTAGAGGTTAAGCAGTGAGTTCCAGGATTCAAACAAGCTGCCCAAATGGTACTTTGGTTGTTCACTCTCTTCTGTGTGGGAGGAAAAGGAAGGTTATCCTGAGAATGTGGTAGCAAGCCCTGTGGCCCTAGTCAGAGGCAATATTGCTTGGCTGCTGAATCAACAGTTCCCCCAAAATGAAATAAATTGTGTCAGCAGTGAGGATATAGACCTTTGGGTGAAGGAACAATATTAGAAGTTGGTTTGGTTGAACGATGGGACTGGCTGCTCAAAACTGAAAGTAAATGCAAAGCCATGTTTATTGTTTTGTGCCACTTTCTCAGTCTGCATCCTCTTATCCCACCTTCCCTGTGTACCTTGACCTCAGATGCTTCAAAGGAAAAACTAAGTGCTCTTGGGAACTCTGAAGGAGAGGAGGGACTCAAATTTTTATGGCTCTGTTGAATACAGGTGCTGAATTCACCATCCTTCCTGGTCCCACGTGAGGAGGAAAAGATGGCCACAGGTGTTACCAAAAATGCCAAAGACTGAAGGGAAGAGCTGCAGTGATATGTAGGTCCCCTGAGCTGGGGTGCTTTCCATATATTGGAAGTTACATGAGGGAGGAAACAACCCCAGGGCTTGAACCCAACTGTGGAGAGAGAAGCTAAAGGAGAGAAAAAGCCTACCTACAGCTCTTGGTGTCCCCAGCATCCTTTTTCTCTCTTGCTACTTGCCCTTCCCTGCAGTTACACCTGGGAGTGTCATTTGTAATCATTTGTGGCTATTACTGTAGCCCCTGATGTGTGCTTATTAGACACCTTGGTCATATTTTGGTAGGGGAAAAAGTACCTGAATTCAACTGGTAGATTTGAACAAAGTTTGCAGCTGGGAAATAATGTTAAATTGACCTTCTGGGTAAAGCCCTTAGACTGATTACATATACAGAGTTTACTTTAAATGTTTGGGCCTGTTTCACTGATGATTCAGCTAAGTGAAAAACTGATGGTGTCCACTGGGTGGCAGCCACTCTCCAGCTCCAAGGACAACTCTGAAAGACCAATTGTGGTAAGGGCTGATTATGATTAGCACAATAGGCTAAATTGAAAGTTGTTTTCTTTGCCTTAGACCAGGAGTTGGCAAACTTCAGCCCATGTGCCAAATCTGGCTGCAGCCTGTGTTTATGCTGCTTTGAGCCTGGGAATGTTTTTTACACTTTTTAAAGCAGTGGGAATAAAATGAATACACACCAGAGATTGTATGTGGCTTATAAAACCTAAAATATTTACTATTCACCCTTTACAAAAATAAAAAATTAGCCAATCCCTGCTTTAGCCAGTACTCCAAAGGATCAAGTATGTTATATTTTTCCTGAGTGGTGGGCTATTGACAGTGGCCTCACTTGGGTAGGATTACAGAATATCAGATTAAAGGCACATCCTCAATGAGACCACAGCTGTGGAAACAAATCACAGCTGCCATTTGGAAGGTCTTGGTCACTCATATTGATGCTTAGAGTAAGGGCCTGTTTTTTCATGAGAGTGGCTAGAATCAAATTGCTGATCAAGCCTACACTTCTCAGGTCACCACCACGGCCAACTGGATCCATCATTGTACTGGGTGTGGCTAATGTATCCACCACCGTAGACTGGGCCAAAGATACAGTACTATATGCTTATGATGTACAGGCCATCACTGCCTGCCAAACTTGTCACCCCTGGCAGAAGTTGGCCTGTTTTTCTCATGGTGAAGGACCTTTGACTCCATCTTGGGTCTAGTGGTGGTCCTTCACATAACTTTTTTAGGAATGGTTTTGTCGTCCAGTCAGATCAACTGACTGGCTATACCGTTGTGACCCTTGAAACGAATGTGTCATGTTTTTGGCCTTCTGAACTATTTACATTCTGACATTGGTGTTCTTTTTGTCACAAAGGCCAAACTTGGTGGGGCAGTAGTCAAATTGTTTGATGGAAGTTCTGTGTTTCGTACCATCCACAGGCATCTGGTATTGTTGAGTACTGAGTTGCCCTTCTCCAACAACAGCTTAAAAACATTTTTGACTGACTCTCTTTCACCACCTCCTGGTGCACGTACCTTGGTAAGGCAATTTGACACTAAATGTGGCCATCCTCAGAAAATGATCATCTCTTGACTGCTTCCTTGCTAATAATGATCAGGGCTAAAAGGGCAGAAGATAATGTAGACCTATTTTGAAAATTCAAGATTTTGCCTTAACTATTCCTGAGCATAATGCTTCTTTCTTTCATGTAATAGTTACTAGGCTATAATGGTTGGTATATCCTCAAGGTGTCAGCTTAGCCAAAATGGGGAGAGTTGGAATGGCAGGTACAGACTTTATTTGTGGCTGGGGTTCTAGAGATTCTAGCCATCATGCTAGCCCACACTTGTCTTTAAATATTTGATAAAATTTTTCTGGTTTCTTCTTGTCCCCATTTATGGTGACTTCCTCCTGTTACAGCTGTTCTACCAAGGATGAAAGCAGCTCTTCTTCCATTTTCTGGAATTTATTTCATTTAGGTTTCTTTGGTAGAAGAAATCTCCCAGCTCTATGATTTTTTTTTAAATAATGATTTTTTGGTTTATTCAACATGTTCTTATATTTAGGGTGAGAATGATGTTCTCTTGTGACTGTAACTTATGCAGAAGAAGAAGTCTCTAGGGAATAGCTTTTAAATAATATAAAGCATAGAAAGCACTTTGTGACACAAATAGGGAACACTCAATAAATGTTAGTTTTTATTTGTGTCATTGCTATTATTGTTACTTATGCTATCCTTCTCTCAAAGGAATAGATTATGCAGTCAAATTTCTTTTATTATGATCTCCTCTGTGATCCAAACATTGTAGCTAGGCAGAATCAGGTAAATAAATATGGAACAATAAATATTTTAAATCAGATAGAGAAAATGAATATCATATAAAAAAGAATATTTTTTCTTGTGTTTTAATCTTCAGAATCAAGGAACTGCACTGATATTATTAAATGGAAATTTTTATCATGAAGATTCAAAAGCAAAAGAAAAACACATTTTGTTACTTAAAAATGCATTGTAGCTATTGCTGGTAATTTGTGACAACTTTTTAATACAGTACCAGGTAACATGATAGGGTAGAAATCAGAGAGCACATTACCAAGTTGTTTGATACTACAAGAGGAAAGTCAGAGGCAGAAAAAACATGACTTTCTATAGAATGCCAGCATATTACAGTTAATTTCCTAGTATATCTAATATTATCTTTAGCAATATATCTCATCAGAACTTTGATAATTATATGATATTCACATGGGTTCTTTCCTGAGTTATATGATAGTTCATACCAACCTATTTGGTTATTATCCATGTGGATATCAAACATTATACATAAAACCTTTTGGATCCCAAATTCATTAATCCCCTATGAAAAACTAGACTTCATATGACATCTCAAGGGATTGTATTTTATCTAAAATCAACGTTTGTCACTTGGAGATTTTATATATAAAAGTAAGCAGTGCTCATCATATTTGTGTTTAGAAGGGTAACTCTGAGTCTATTGGAGGTTAAGTTATGGCCTCTTAGAAGAAAAGATTAAATGTAGTGATTTAATGAGGGATTAGGGATGATATGGACTGGGGTATGGCATTGGTTTTAAAGAAGAGGAAATGCCTAGGTGGAATGGATCATATTATTTTGTTTATTCCTGAGTTGATGTGTGTGTGTGAGATAATCTTTTTTGGCACAAGAAGTGGTTTTAGAAGGCATCTACAATAGTTGTTTTTCTAGGTCACATTAAAAATTAATATAAAATAGTATGACTTACCTAAAATATTTTTTACCCTTTGGAATTTTAAAAGTGTACCGCTACCTTATTAAACTGTTAAAATGTCAAAGGTGCTGCTAGAACTTGCTTATGGGGCAAAAATTATTCAGAGACTAAGTTTGACTTTGAACATCATTTTGGATTTAATATAGGCTTTCAAGTAAGTATTTGATGATGTAGAAGCTGAGTTTCGAAACTTTTTGAGTGCAGTGGAGTAGCTGGCAGCAAGTTAGCATTCTTACCTAGAAAAACAGGATAAAATATAGACATTATATTACATTACATTACTATAATATGAACAGCTGTGTTTATGTTGGGGGCATATTTTAAGTCTTAGTTGCATCTGTGTTAAGTCTCAGTCTACCTGTTCTGTCCTAATCATACTGGCAATTACATTAAATATAAACAGACTAAAATTCCAATTGAAACACTAAACTTGTCAGACTGTATAAAAGAAAACAAAACCCAATTACATGCTACTTTCAAGAACCACATCTTAAACATAAAGACCAGAGGAGGTTGAAGTAAAAGGATAGATAAAGATCTGCCATGTACTCTTAAAGGAAATCTGGTGTGGCTACACTAATGTCAAAGTAAACTTTAAAAATCAAGACTAGATATAAAAGATGTATGAATATAATGATAAAAGGGTCAGTGTTTTAGGAAGTTATCACAATCCTAAATCTACATGGACATGGTAAGATAGTTTTAAAATATATAATGCAAAAATTGGTAGAAACAAAAGGAGAACTGGACAAATCCTCAATCATAGTGGGAGAATTTATGATAGCTCTATTAATAGCTGATAGAAGTAGATGATCAAAAAATAAAGAGATAGAAGAGTAATCAATGACCTCGTTAATAACTCTACAACATGTCACTGGAAAATGATAGAATACACATTCTTTTGAAGTTCATATGAAATGTTAGCTAAAATTGACCACATAGGTCATATAGATTAATAGCTGTAAAGATTAGTGCAATTCTTATTATAAGACACATAGATTTTTTGTTTGTTTTTTAAAATTGGTGATCTAGTCTAAAATTTCTTTGGAAATTCAAAGGGCCAAGTATAGCCAAGGGAATCTTAAGGAATAACAAAGTAATTGGAAGACTTTAGGATACCAGATATTGATTTTCTGTAACACTAGAGTTATTAAGACAGTGATATTGGTGCAAGGGTAAACTAATGGAACAGAATAGAGTGTTCATTATAGTCGAGAGAATAATGTCCTCCAAAGATGTCCAGCCCTAATCCTTGGAACCTGTAATGTGTCACATTATATAGCAAAAGGAACTTTGCAAATACAATTAGGGATGTTTAGATAGATAGATGATCCTGGGTTATCTGGGTGTGCCCAATCTAATCACATGAGCCCCTAAAAGCAGAAAACTTTCTCTGGCTGGAAGCAGCAGATAAATGCAGCAGAGGTGAGAGTTGGAGAGATTTCAAGTATTGGGAGGATTCTATGCACTATTATTGTTGGCTCTGATATTCAGGTGCCCATGTACAAGGGCTAGAAAGAGGCCTCTGGTTGCTAAGAGCAGTCCCCAGCTGACAGCCAGCAAGGAAACAGAGACATGAGTCCTGAAACCAAAGGACTTGGATTCTGTGAACTTGAATGAGTTTGGAAGTGGATTCTTCCCAGAGCCTCCTAATAAAAGCCAAGCTGACAGACACCTTGATTTTGGTTTTGTGAAACCTGAAGCAGAAAAACCAGCCAAGCCAACCCAGACTTCTGACTTATAGAACTGTGAGATGGTAAATTTGTGTTGGTTTAAGCTACTAAAATTAAGTTAGTTGTGTTAATTTGTTACAGTAGCAACAGAAAACTATTAAATCCAGGAAAGGATTTATACATACACTATCATCTGATTTACAACAAAGATAACATTGCAGTACTGTACAGAAGAGAATTTTTCCCCCATTGGATATCCTTATGGAAAAGATGACCATTGACCCCCACTTCACATCATACGTAAAAATTCATTTCAGGTATATTATAGGTCCAACTGAGAAAGATAAAAAAAATAATGCTTTTAAATGAAAACATGGGAAAATATCTTCATGATCTTGGGTTAGGCAAGGGTTTCTTAAACAGTAAACAGAAAAATTTGATAAACTGGATCACATTACAACTTAAGGAAAGACTGTAAAATTGGATCACATTAAGAACTTTAGGAAAGATACTATAAAATACTAAAATGCAAGCCATAGGATGAAAAAAGTTATTTGCAATACATATATACAGCAAAAGATTCATTTCTAACAACCCAATTTAAAAAATGATCAGAAGACTTGTAAGATACTTCACAAACAGTATGTGATCAATATGAACATGAAAAGGTGCTCAACACTGATAATCATTAGAGAAATGCAAATTAAAATCACCACAAAATATATATCTCTATACTTCCACCACAGTGGCTGGATAAAAAGATGACATTTCCAAGTGTTAAGAAGTTATACAATTATCCTATACACAAATTGGTACTACCACTTTGGGAAGCTGAACCGTGTTTACTAAACCTGAACATACATATTTTCTGTGATCCAGGAATTTCACTCATAGGTATATATCTGACAGGAATATTTGCTTATGTTCACCAAAAGACATGTGCAAAATGTTTATAGCAGTGCTATTTGTAATAGCCTAGATTGAAAACAATCCAGACGTCTGCCTATGTTAGAACAGATAAATAAATCATTGCATTTTCATGCTGTGAAATACTATACAATGAGAATGAACAGTGCACAATTAAATTTAAAAACATAGATGAATCTCATAAGCATAATGTTTACCAAAAGGTACTAGATAGAAGAAGACTGCCTGTAGTGTGATTTCATTTATATAAAGTTCAGAAACAGGAAAAACTAACGTATAGTTTCAGAAGTTAGATAGTAATTCCTACTGTTATGGGTGGAGTAGTGACTGGAAGTTTTGTTTTTTAAAAAAGTAAAGATTTACACCCTGCTTCCAACAACATCTATGGTTATATTATGGTTATATTAATATATGATTTTATTATCCTCTACTGTGGTTATATTAGAGGAATTGGCCTTTTAATTCTTTTATTTCCTTTTCTATATGATAAGTGATTCTGTTTCACTTTCATCAGTTTAATGGCACTGATTATTTACACCTTTACTTGAGTCTTGTACCTGTGCCAGGCAGGTAGGTAGGAAGGTATATGCATAGTCAAAGGTAACCAACTGAGATTTATTTGTAAGTGATGGCTTAATTCTAGTGAGATTTTAAATTACTACTTTTAATTAACCAGGTTTTTGGCCTTCATTGGAGTTTACCCTTAGAGCTGCCTGACTTTATTGAAATTTGGATTTCTCTGTTACTTAGATTTATGATTACTTCTGTAAAATTTCCAGTAAGCCTTGGGTTAAATTGTGAGTTTGGGAAGAAGTAATTACAAGTATATAGTAAGGTTCTCAAAAAATCTATGTACTTCAGATACCATCTTTCTTAAATTTGTCTATATAAATTACAGTGTAATCTAGTGGTTCAGTATACTTTTTTAGATATTCATGATGCTTTCTAAGATGAATTTTATTCTCTGCCCACATTAATATCTTTTCTGATTGCCTTGTTAATTAGATAAACCTTTAACTGTGAAATGTGCCATCAAAAATGTTTCAGTTTTGCTTTTATCCTTTTAAGGGAATGTATCACAAAGCCAAAGCAGAGATAATAGTAATGATTACAATAATAGAAATAATAGCAGTAACATTTATAATGTGTCTGGCAGTATTCTAATCACTTCATCTGTATTGACTTATTTACTGCTTGCAACAACTCTGAGAGAGGTGCTATTATTGTTAGCCTCATTTTAAACATGAAAAAGTCAAGGAACAGAGAGGTTAACTTGCTGAAGGTCACACATTGATTAAATGGATGCTAAGATCAAATCCAGGTCATCTAACTTTGGAGTCTGTGTTCTTAAACCACTATGCTAGTAAAAGAAGGATAAGGAGATTTTAAAATTCAGTTGCTAAGTAAACTAGTCTGAGGTTTTTACAAAGTTTTGAAGAGGTTAATTATTATATTTAAATAGAAGTGATTAATTCTTACATAAAAATTTATAATTGCATATTTAAAATACTAATTTAAAATTTGCAGTAAGGCATGCAAATGTTTACTTATTTCATGCTTAGAAGTTTTGCTGTGTTTTTCTTTTCTTTGTTGAAAGAAGAAAGTAATTCATGCTCTATCCTATGGAAGAGTGGCAGGTTGTTCTGTAGCTCCATGTGATGAAGTTGATATGGAATTCTTAAATTGCTCCTTGGAAATTCCTGAATATTTAGGAACTTCATAAGAGTATTCTGGAAGCAAGCATTAAATGGAGAACATGGTACTTAAAAATCTATGAAGCAAATGAAAAATAGAAAAGAATTGGTATGAATGATAAGAATGACACTAATCTGAAAGATATTTATCTGGCTCCATTTATCCAGGTTTTTCTGATTTACTTATCATACATCCCAATCCTCAGTCTCTTTCCAGGTTGGTACATCTTTATTTTAAAATTTTCAAAGCTGTTTAAACTGATTTGGATGCAGCATTTATTTATATAACTTTATTTTATAGTTTTACAATTATCTCGTTTGATATTCAGGCTACCCCTATGAGATCGGATAAGGGCATATAATTGTCCCTATTGTATAGATGAGGGGCATAATGCTTAAAAAGATTAAAATGTATATAAAAAGTCACCTTATAAATAATGCAACATAACTGTGTTTTGAAACACAGTGGGTTTTTTTCTACTGTTATTGGTTACTTTCAATACAATTAAAAAAAACTTACATATGATTAAAATCACACTATAAGAGTTATAATTTAGTTGCAAAAGATGAAAAACAACTCAACAATGAAAATCAGATGATTGGATTAAAAATGGGCAAAAAACTTAAATGGACATTTCTCTAAAAAAGATGTACAGATGACCAACAAGCATATGAAAAGATGTTCAACATCACTAATCATTAGGATAATGCAAAATAAAACCACAGTGATATATCACCTCACACCCGTTAAGATGGCTACTGTCAAAAAATCCAGAAAATAACAAGTATTGGTGAGGGTTTGGAGAAACTGGTACCCCTATGTGCTGCTGGTGTGAAAGTAAAATGGTGCAGCTGCTATGGAAAACAATATGGCAGTTCCTCAAAAAGTTAAAAATAGAATGATCATATGATACAGCATTTCCACTTCTGAGTGTATATGCAAAAGAACTGGAAGTAAGATCTTGAAGAAATATTTGTACAACTATGTTCAAAGCAGCATTATTCACATTGGCCAAAACGTGGAAGCAACCCAAAAGTCCATTGGCAGTTGAATGGATAAACAAAATGTAGTATATACGTAGAATGGAATATTGTTCAGCCTTAAAAAGGAAGGATATTCTAACTCAAGCTACAACATGGATGACCTTGAGATATTAGGCTAAGTGAAACAAGCCAGTCACAAAAAGAAAATACTGTATGATTCCACTTACATGAGATTCCTAGAGTAGTTAAAGGCATACAAACAGAAAGCAGAACTATGGTTGCCAGAGGCTAAGGGTAGGAGAAAATGAGGAATTGTTGCTTAATGGGTACAGAGGTTCAGTTTTGCAAAATGAAAAGTTCCTGAGATTGGTTGCACAGCAGTGTGAATATATACTTAAAAATGGTTAAGATGTGAATTTTATGTTGTGTATTTTACCATAATTAAAATTTTAAAAGTGAATTGTATAAAGTTTTAAGAAAAACGTAAATCAGATTATGCCAACCCTCCAAAGCCTCCTAGTATACTTTAAATACAATTTAAATTTTTAAGAAAGAGATTAAAAACTGTACAAGAAATGTGTATGTGTTTCTTACAGTTAGATATGCTCCTTCCCTTGTATTAAAGATCTTTTAATTTTTACAAGAAACCAAATATCAGCACGTCTTTTACTTTTGGATGTATAACAACTCAAAATATTTTATGTAGTATTTATGTGTGTTAAATGGGAAATAAAGGAAGATTTTAAAATATATATTCAAATATCATCTTAAACAAGTTGCTACCTTGATTTAAAGATCAACTTGCAATGGCAATCAACTTGCAAATCCAGGGGAATTTGCTATTACCTGTGTGTTTTCAGTTTTACCATAATGGAGTTATTGATAATGTGGTATCAGAAGGTTAAGAATCATGTGGTGGTGTGTATATAAATCAGCTGATTTTGCAGCCAAATAACCCGAATGTTATTGGTGTTCTGGGGATAAGTTTTATGATTGCAAATAGTTGGAAATGTTTGTGAATGATGTGGAGAGAAGGATTTTTAACTATGGACACTTGGAGACTTTGCTGCAGTGGGTTTAACTCTGCATACTGACTACAAAATGAATGAGGGAAACAGAGCTCCAATGAAGACGATCTGAGATTTGCATGATTCAAAGTCCTTTACCTTAAATGAATCCTTACTGATGGTTATTGCCATGTTAGAAGAGATATTTTTAATAAAAGACACATATTCAGAAATTTATAAAATAACATTTACTCTTGAAAATATTCCATAATGTCAGTCAAGGAACCTTGAATTTAATTATAAACCCATTGTACATTTATCAGTCCTGTTGATCTCTTTGCCTTAGTAATGTTAACCATACATCTTATTTATATGGTATCTTACAGGTCTCAGTGTGCTTTAACATATTACCCATTTGCTCTTTTCAGCAATTCTGAACATCAGGTAGTACAGATATTCTTATTCCCGTTGTGTATATAGGTGAAGAGTCTGAAGGATATATACTTATGCTCATATAGCTAGTAATTGATAGAACCAGACTTGAGGTCGCTGTTCAGACTTTACTCTTACTGTTCTTTCTGTTGTACCATTGATTTTAAAACCTGACTATACCCCAAAATCTTAACTCACAATTGCTGAGACAGAAGGAGGTTCTGGTACTTAAAAAAACAAAAAACAAAAATTCCCTGGATGTTTCTGATGCACGTTATGGTTTGAGAAGCATTGTCCTTTACTATGGTTAATTAAATTGATTGCAGCAAACATTACTCTTAAAATTTTTTCATAATACAATGTACAATTTGTTGGGCATCTTCCCAGGAGATCTGGTGACTACTCATTGTATTCCATAGCTAGTTATCTGATATTTGTCTTCTAGAAGAGAAAGAGCTAGAATTGCTGCTGAGCCTCCAGTTCCTTATAGAGAAAACTCCTGATTGCTTAATAGGTCTTACAAATCAGAATATTTTTGTCTTCAACAGAAGTCTCAGGACTGATTTCTAATTCCATGTGAACTGAGAATGGACAGGACTTTTTATTTATTTATTACAAATTATGATCTAATAACTTCCACAAGGTAGAAGCAGATACACACACACAGAGACACACAGAGGCACAGACACACACACACACACACACACACACACACACACACACACACGAATAGTAATTGTTAAACACATCCAGTACACTTTACTGCAATCGAGTACTAGATTTGACTCTAAGTATCCTGGAAACCAAGACAAAATAGGAACAAAAAAAATATGTCCTGTGGATATCATTATCTGAAAAGAAGAATCATATCAGTTTTCCAGGAGACTCAAACTTCTCTCTTAAAAAAAAGTGTGAGTAATATTCAACATAAGCAATTTATAAAGCATAATGGATAAGGTATTCAATTATGGACTTATAAAAGATATATAAATGTTTTTCTATCACTTTTACTATTATGCTTTTGTAAGGAGGTGAGCATCAGAGGTTTTTCTTAAAAGGAAGAAGGTTTAACTATTTTAAATTACATGCAGACATATTTGGTTGTTCTAAAAAGAGATAATTTTTGGTAGTTTCTTTCACTTTTCTAACAGGATTTTTCACACAGCAGCAGTTTTTGATGAAATACAGTTTATATATATTTCTTTTTATGGATGGTACTTCTTGTTTGAAATCTAAGAATTCTTGCCTAGCCCATAAAACTTTCTTCTGTTTTTTTCTAAGAATTTAATATAATTTTACATTTCACATTTAACTCTATGATCTAGTTTGAGTTAATTTTTCTTTAAGGTGTGACACAGGTGGAGGTTAAACTTTTTTGCCTCTGGATGTCCACTTTTTCCAGCACCATTTGTTGACAAGATTGTCTTTCCTTCATTTCATTGCTTTTGTACTTTTGTCAAAAATGAGTTGGGCATATTTGTCTGGGTCTGTTCTGGGTTCTGTGTTCTGATTTATTGATATGTGTGTTCATCCTTCTGCTAATACCACACATTCATGATTACTGTATCTATATGTCTTGAAATCTAGAAGAGTGGTTCCTCACTCTTAGTTCTTTTTCAAAATTGTTTTAATTATTCTAGTTCCTTTGTCTTTCTATATGAATTTTAGAGTGATATTGTGTAGGTATACAAAAAATTCACTGAGATTTTGATAGGAAGCATGCTAAACTGGATGTCAATTTGGGGAGAATATGTATTGTTACTGTGTACTGTGTTGAGTCTTCCAATCCATGAACACCATATGTCTCTCTTATTAGTTCTTTGATTTCCTCCACGAGCATTTTATAATTTTCAGTATACAAGTGCTGTACAAGATTTGTTAGATGTACTTACGAGTATTTCATTTTCTTTTGAACAATTGTAAATGGTATTATATTTTAACTTTAAGATAATGTTTTCATGGCTAATGCATAGAAATACAGTTGATTTTTATATGTTGATCTTACATCCTAACATCTTGATGAACTCACTTATTAGTTCAAGGAGTTTTTGGTAGATTTTGTCTGTTGACGACGATGTTATATGTAATGAGGGATAGCTTACTTCTGCCTTTCTAATCTGTATGCCTTTTGTTTCCTTTTATTGCCTGTTGCACTGGTTAAATCTTCCATTACTTAATTCAGTAAGAGTGATGAGAGGAGACATCTTCATTTTGTTCCTGACCTTTAGGGGAAAGCATTCAGTCTTTTTACCATTGAGAATGGTTTTAGCTGAAGATTTTTATAAATGCTGTTTATCAAGTTGATGAATTTCCCTTTTATTCTTATTTTTTTTGAGATTTTTTTTTTATTATTATGGAGGGATGCTGAATGTTGTGAAATACTTTTTCTGCCTCAGTTGAATGATCATGTGATTGTACTTTAACCTTTTACTATGTTGGATTACATTAATTGTTTTTCAAATTTTGAAACAGCCTTGCATCCCTAGAATAAACCCCATTTGGTCTTGGTATGTAATTCTTTTTATATATTGCTGAATTCTGTTTGCTGACTTTTGGCTAAGGATCTTTGGAGTCTATATTCAGATGGGAAATATTTGTGGGATTTTGTTTTTGTTTTTTGGTACTGTCTTTGGTTTCTGCATCAGGGTAATAGTAGATTCATAAAATCAATTTGGAAGTTTTCCCTCCACTTGTTTTCTGAAAGAGATGGTATAGAATTGGTATTAATTGTTCTGTAGATATTTGGTAGGATTTTCCACTGAAGTCATCTCAGCCTGGAGATTTCCTTTTTGGGGAGTTTTTAAATTTCAAATTCAATTTCATTTATAGTTGTAGGATTATTCAAATTATTTATATCATATTGGGTGAATTGTGGTAATCTGTGTTTTTTTGAGAAATTGGTCTGTTTTCTTTATGTTGCTAAATTTAACTCCTTTATAGTTGTTTGTAATATTCCTTTATTATTATTTTGATTTCTATGGAGTCTGTAGTCATATACCTCCTGTTTTATTCCTGATATAGGTAATTTGTGTCTTCTGTTTTTTTTTTCTTTGTCAGTCTTGTTAGAGGTTTGTCAACTTAATTGATCTTTTCTCAGACCCAGCTCTTTAGGGTATGTGTCCTGGTGACAAATTTTCTTAGTTTTAACTTCATTTGAAAAATGTCCTAATTTCTTTTCCACCTCTGAAGGATATTTTCACTATATATAGTATGTAGGTTCACAGTTCTTTTATTTGAGCACTTCTTTCTTCTCTGGTTTCTGATCTCCTGTCATTTGAGTTGTTTTTCTGCTATTGATAAGGTGTAGTTTCTCTCTCACTGTTTTCAAGATTTTTTCTTTGTCTCTAGTTTTCAGAAATTTGGCCACGATTTGTCTTGGTACAGATTTCATTACCTTTCTCTTGTTTCAGGTTTGCTCAGCTTCTTGCATCTGTATGTTTGTGTCTTTTGCCAAATTTGGGAAGTTTTCAAGGCATTATCTCTTCAAATACTTTTTCAGCCCTGCACTTTTTCTCCTCTCCTTTAAGACTCAAATGATAGGAAAGTTAGGACTTTTGTTATGGTCCCATAGGTCCTTGAGGCTTTGTTTATTTTTAATTTTTTGGGGTCTATTTTTCTGTGATTAAACGTCTTTATCATTTCTGTATTGGTACCTATCAGTTGTCTTTTTTCATTCAGTTTGAGATCTTCCTGGTTCTTTTTATGACAATTGACTTTTTATCTTTTTTTTTCTTAATTGAAGTATAGTTGATTTACTATGTTGTGTTAGTTTCTGGTTTACAGCAGAGTAATTCAGTTTTGCATATATATTCTTTTTCATATTCTTTTCCATTATGATTTATTACAGGATATTGACTATAGTTTCCTGTCAATACAGTAGAACCTTGTCATTTATATATTTTATTTATAGTAGTTTGTATCTGCTAATCCCAAACTCCTAATTTATCCCTCCCCAAACCCCTTTGGTAACCATAAGTTTGTTTTCTATGTGAGTGTTTCTGTTTTGTAAGTAAGTTCATTGTATAATATTTTAGATTCCACATATAAGTGATATCGTATGGTATTTGTCTTTCTCTGTCTGATTCACCTCACTTAGTATGATAATCCCTAGGTCCATCCATGTTGCTGCAAATGGCATTATTTCATTCTTTTTTTATGGCTGAGTAGTATTCCACTGTATATATATGTATATATGACATCTTCATTATCCATTCATCTGTCGATGGACATTTGGGTTGCCTATTGTAAATAGTGCAGGTATGAATATTTGGGTGCACGTATCTTTTCAGATTAGAGTTTTATCTGGATATATGTTCATGAGTGGGATTCCTGGATCATATGGCAACTCTGTTTTTAGTTTTTTTAAGGAACCTTCATACTATTCTCCATAGTAGCTGCACCAATTTGCATTCTCACCAACAGTGTAGGAGGGTTCCCTTTTCTTTACACCATCTCCAGCATTTGTTATATGTAGACTTTTTAATGATGGCCATTCTGACCAGTGTGAGGTGTAGTTTTGATTTGAATCTCTCTAATAATTAGCAGTGTTGAGCATCTTTTCATGTGCTTGTTGGCCATCTGTATGTCTTTTTTGTAGAAATGGCTGTATGGCTGTTTAGGTCTTCTGCCCATTTTTTTTTTTTTTTTTTTTTTAGAAAGCAGAATTCAGTATTAAACTCCAAATTTCAGGGTTTTTTAAATTAATTAATTTATTTTTTCTGTGTTGGGTCTTCATTTCTGTGCGAGGGCTTTCTCTAGTTGTGGCAAGTGGGGGCTACTCTTCATTGCGGTGTGTGGGCCTCTCACTATCGCAGCCTCTCTTGTTGGGGAGCACAGGCTCCAGATGCGCAGGCTCAGTACTTGTGGCTCACGGGCCTAGTTGCTCCGTGGCATGTGGGATCCTCCCAGACCAGGGCTCGAACCCGTGTCCCCTGCATTAGCAGGCAGATTCTCAACCATTGCGCCACCAGGGAAGCCCTTCTGCCCGTTTTTTAATTGGGTTGTTTGTTTTTTAGATATTGAATTGCATGAGCTGTTTGTATGCTTTGAAAATTAAGCCCTTGTTGGTCGCATTATTTGCAAATATTTTCTTCCATTTCCTAGGTTGTCTTTTCATTTTGTTTATGGTTTCCTTTGCTTTGCAAAAATGTATAAGTTTGATTAGGTCCCATTTGTTTCTTTTTGCTTTTATTTCTGTTGCCTTGGGAGACTGACCTAAGAAAACATCGGTACAATTTATGTCAGAGAATGTTTTGCCTATGTTCTCTTCTAGGAGTTTTATGGTGTCATGTCTTATATTTAAGTCTTTAAGCTATTTTGAGCTTATTTTTGTGTATAGTGTGAGGGAGTGTTCTAACTTCATTGATCTACATGAGGCTGTCCAGCTTTTCCAGCATCAGTTGCTGGAGAGACTGTCTTTTCTCCATTGTATATTCTTGCCTCTTTTGTCAAAGATTAATTGACCATAGGTGTAAGGGGTTTTTTGGGGGCTCTCTATTCTGTTCCATTAATCCATAATGACAGTTGATATTTTTGTTGAAACCTGGGCATTTTGGGTATTACATTATGAACTGGGATCTTATTTAAATCTTCTGTTTTTGCTGGCTTACTCACACGTTGCTCAGGCAGGTAAAGGGAGGTAGTCATTTCCTCTTTACTGCCAGGCTGGGGTAGAAGTCAAGTTCTCCATTTGGCCTCCTTTTTTTTTTTATTTTTATTTTTTTCCCAGTATGCGGGCCTCTCACTGTTGTGGCCTCTCCCATTGTGGAGCACAGGCTCCGGACGCGCAGGCTCAGCGGCCATGGCTCACGGGCCCAGCCGCTCCACAGCATGTGGGATCTTCCTGGACCGGGACACGAACCCATATCTCCATTTGGCCTCCTTTGATACTTGAGTTAGGCTCTCCACGGCACTGCTGGGTGAGAATGGTACTTCTGGCCCCCCACTGAGTCTTCAGTGATCTCTCATTGTCTAGGATTGGTCGGTGAACATATATGAGGATGGATGAATATATTTGGAAATTTTCCCAATAACTTGAGTTTTGATATGGGATTTAGCCAGAGATATAAAAAATAGAGGAGAGTATAAATCGGTTCTGTAATTTATGCTGTTCTGTGCATAGTCATGGAAATATGCTATACTAATGCATGTGCTAGGGATTAACATCAACTAGCTCTGTATGGTGCATGGTAATCCTGCTGTGTTCCTATAAACCAGAGATCAGTAAACTTTTTCCATAAGGGGTAGATAGTAAATATTCTGGGTTTTGTGGGCCAAGAGGCAAAATTGAAGATATTATGTATATACTACTATCACAAGAAAGAAAACATATTTTTACAATTTCTAAAATTTATGAAATCCAAATATAATTATAATAATTAAGTGCCGTATTTGTCATACACATTTACCAATTTAAAGAATGGAATTGGGTGAGGAATGATTAGAGTTTACAGTTAGTATTTCTTGTCATCAAAATAAATTGTAAATGTTCATTTATTAATGCTGATTTGTATGGAGTGTTTTATTTTTGCGTATGTCTTTCCACTCATTGAAAAGATAGTTACTGGTGAATACTGATATCAGTCCATGAACAGATAATTTTAATGGAGCACATTAATTATTTGGAATGTGGTTTTAGAATTCTATTAAGTTTTCTTGCCTTTTAGCATGTACATTACATTGCAGAATAATCAATGTCCAATTGAAGACAAGGTGGAGGCTCCTTAGTTGCATAGTTATTAAGTGGATTTTAAAATATGAAAAAATTTCTTTCCACTTGGATCAGATCCAAAAAATCCTGCTCAAACTGTAGTTTGAACTCAGGAAACATATCTGTTGCAAATTTATTGGGAAAGGAGATTTCGCTTATTGTTTTAAATTTTCTCAGCGTGGGAATGTGTTACCTTTTGACAGCAAAGTGCACAACAGCTTGAAATTACTTAAAATTACTTAAGATTCAGGCATCATTGGTAGTTGTGAAATGGTTATCATAGTATAGGTTTTACATATTAGCATTATTTTGGCTTGTAATTTTAGGTTGGATATATTAAGAACATTACTAAATTTTCATCATGACAATTTTTATCTTCAGTTTGCTCAGTAATAGTTCTTTACTTAGTTTGCATCCTTTTTAGGAGAATTCAGGGAACTTTTCTTCTAGGAGGTAGAAAATGGTAGGACTTAAACATGGAAAAAAACATAAAGTGGCATATGAGGGTAGGTAATTGGTAATAGTCAAATGCATCTTAAAATGAATCTACTTAAAATGGGAAAAAAATTTGGTGTAAGAAATGGATTAGAGTCCTAATATTCATATGGAATTGCAAGGGATGCTGAGTAACCATAAATATCTTGAAAAAGAAGAAGTTGGGGGACTCACAGTTCCCAATTTAAAAGCTTCTTACAAAGCTACAGTAATAGAAACAGTGTGATATTAGCATAAGGGTAGACATATAGGTAAATGGTATAGAATTGAGTCTAGAAATCAGCTCACGTGTCTGTGAGTATTTGATTTTTCAGAAGAGTGCCAAGGCCATTCAATGGGGAAAGAACAGCCTCTTTAGTAAATGGTGCTGGAACAACTAGATACCCACACGTAAAAGAATGAAGCTAGACTCTTACTTTCACACCATGTACAAACATTAAGTCAAAATGAATAAAAGACCTAAATATAACAGTTAAAATTTTGAAATTCTTACAAGAAAACATAGGGGAAGTTCTTCATGACCTAGGATTTGGCAATGGTTTCTTAAATATGATACCAAAAGCACAAACTACCAAAGAAAAAATAGACAAATTGAACTTCCTCAAAATTAAAAACTGTTGTGCATTAAAAGACATCTAGAGAGGGCTTCCCTGGTGGTGCAGTGGTTGAGAATCTGCCTGCCAATGAAGGGGATACGGGTTCGAGCCCTGGTCTGGGAAGATCCCACATGCCGTGGAACAACTGGGCCCGTGAGCCACAACTACTGAGCCTGTGCGTCTGGAGCCTGTGCTCCACAAGAAGAGAGGCCGTGACAGTGAGAGGCCTGCGCACCGCGATGAAGAGTGGCCCCTGCTTGCCAGAACTAGAGAAAGCCCTTGCACAGAAACGAAGACCCAACACAGCCATAAATAAATAAATAAATAAATTAAAAAAAAAAAAAAGACATCTAGAGAGCATAAAGACAACCTACAGAATGGGAGAAGATATTTGTAAATCATATGTCTGGGTCTAGTATCCAGAATATATAAAGACGTCTTACAACTCAACAACCTAATTAAAAAGTGTGCAAAGAACTTAAATAGACATTTCTCCAAAGAAAATATACAAATGGCCAACAAGTATATTAAAGAATGCTCAACGTCATTTATCATTAGGGAAATATAATCAAAACCACAATGAGATAATACTTCACACCCCACTGTTACGACTAAATTTAAAAAGACAGACAATAACGTCTGTGCATGTGGGGAAATGGAATCCTTGTACATTGTTGGTGGAATGTAAAATAGTGCAGCTGCTTTGGAAAACAATTGGCAAAAAGTTAAACATGGAATTTCCGTATGATCCAGCAATTCCATTTCTGGATATATGCCTCAAAGAGTTGAAAACAGGTACTCAAACAAATATTTGTACGTGTGTGCTTACTTAGCCTCTTCACAATAACTGAAAGATGGAAACAGCTCAAATGGCCAACAAAGGGTGAGTGGATGAACAAAAGTGGTACATACATACAATGGAATATTATTCAGCCATAAAGAGGAATGATTTTTCTCTGTACATGGATGAACCTTGAAAACATTATGCTCAGTGAAAGAATTCAGACACAAAATGTCCTATATTGTATGCTTCCATTAGTATGAAATATCCAGAATTATTAAATCCATAGAGGCCAAAAACAGACTGGTGGTTGCCAGTGATTGGGGGAAGGGAAGGGAGGATTGGGGACTTGCTGCTTAACGGGTACCAGGTCTTCTCTTGGGATGATGAAAATGTTTTGGAAATAGACGTGGAGGTGCACAACATTGTGAATGAACTAAATGTCACAGAATTGTGCACTTTAAAATGGTTAATTCTGTGTTATGTGATTTTCATCTGAATAACAAAAAATATAGAGATTTATCTTAAAAAAATGAAACCAGGAATTATGGAGTTAGTCTAATTTTTCTTATATCAGGTATTAATTGAACTATCTGATATATTTTCAAAATAAAAGGAATTAAGTGCTCCTATTTTTTGGTATATATTAAAATTACAGCATAATGACATTTTCCGCTAAACCTTTAACTTTCACACTGTGATCATAGAAAGGGACAGTTTTTGAAAAATATGTGTGTTCCTAAGAACCAGCTCTTAATTTTGTGATATTAATCTTTGGAACAAAGAGCATAGTAATTCCTTTTGTTGGCATATACTGGGGGGGGGGGAAGAACAACAAAAAAATATGATGACCAAACTGATTGATTTTGGTGTGATTTACACATGAAAAAAGTATGTTCACTAGCTTCTTAAAATCTACCATGTTCTTATTTATAATTCAAAAACAAGATTTGTTACATTGGTGAAATATATTTTATTTTATATTTTAAATATATTTAAATATTTTAAATATATTTTATTAAAAATAAATATATTAGGCAGGTAGAGTTTCAGAATATTTGTTAAGAAACTATTGAATTTCTTTAGATTTCTTGCTCTGTTTTAAACTTAAACTTTGGATGAGATATGAACGTTAGAAAGTGCCTCCTTTAGCAAAATTCATTTTCATTAGCTGACTAATAAGCCTTTATAGGAGCAAAGTTTTATTCTATTTTAATTAAGCCTCCCAAACTTTCAGGCTCTTGAAGTTTTAACTAAGCTCTCATATTTGCCAAATTGGGCAAGAAACTTTATGAGAACAAATTTTATGATATAATATATTATAATTTCAATATTAGTTCAACGCAACTGGAAACCAACTTTCCTTATAGTGTGGCAACATTTTATTTTTTTCCTTTTGGCCCTAATTAGGAAATGTTGTAATGAGCATTTGTGTTAAAATTATGAAGAGCAGGAAATTTGTCTCGAATCAATAGGTTGAGATCAGTGTCTGTTAAATATGGAGAGAAAATTATATATTGATCAAAATTACCTCATTGTGAAAAAAAAAGGGGATACCTTTTTGGAGTTAATAATAAAACTGCAAACTTGATTTCAACTTCAGATCCTTTAAATGCATCATTATATACGTTTTTCATTTATATTAGAGGCAGATTCAGATTTAGGGAGCTTATAATTTTGAGCTGTAAGAAAAGGGAATATAAAATATGAATAAAATATTAGGTAATGGATTTTTGAAAGGGACAAGGCAAGTGTTATATTCTTGTTGCTCCTTATGAAGATTGAAAATGGCTAAGAGATACATAATAAAACTGTTAAATTGAAATAGGAAATAATAACTTAATATTTATGCTTACAAATACAAAACTTTTATATGAGTAAAATTTTATTTCACCTTTAATTTTGGGATGGATAGTTTATCAAGGTATAGACTTAGATTCTAGATATTCCCCCAGCATTTTAACTATATTGTTCCATTGTCTTCTGTATTCCATAGTTTATGTTGGACGCTCAGCTGCAAGTTTTATTGTTTTTCCTTTGAAGGTGATGTGTCCTTTTTTTCCCCTTGCTGTTTTTAAGGTTTTCTTCTTATCTTTGATTTTCAGCAGTTTGCTGAGGGTGGTTTTCTTTCACATTTTCCAGTACAGGGTTGGCTGTATTCCCAGAGTCAATGAGTAATGTATTATATCAGTTTTGGAATATTCTCAGCTGTTTTTTCTGAAAATATTGCTTCTTCCCCATTCTCTCTCTTCTCAACTACAATTACATTAGCTGTTTGATTCCAACATGTCTCTTATGCTCTGTTCTTTTTTTTTTTCTTCTTCTTTTTACTTCAGTTTGGATGCTCTCTTCAAGTTCACTAATCCTGTGTTTTGCTGTGTTGAGTTGGCTAAAAACCCACCCACAGATTTCTTAATTTCAGATACTGTATTTCTCAGTTCTAAAATTACTATTAGATTCTTTTTCACAGATTTTAATTCTCTATTGAAATGTGAGAACTTTCATCTACTGTGAACATTTTTTGTATATCTTCTTTAACTTATGGTTTTCTTAAACTCCTTGTCTTCTAATTCTGTATTATCTGTGGGTTGGCATATACTTTCAACTGTTTATTGGTCACATTTTGTCCCCTTTCCTGTACTTTGTAATTATTATCGTATACCAAATACTGTCTATACTAGGATAGAAATTGATGTAAATGTTATTTTCTTTCAATATTATATTAGAAAGAAATGATTAAGTGTTAACCGTCTCAACTCAGCCACAAATTGAGCTGGGTGGTTTGAGTGACAGCTTTAGATATACTCAGTGTGCCTCTGGTTTTAAATGTCTTAAGGGCTAGACCTGTTGCATTGCAGTTATTCCTCTGTGCTGTGGCTTTGTACTAATGTACTATGAAATTGTTGGAGATTTTACTCTACCATTTGGCTTCTGCCCCCTTTTACTCATCTCCCCTCTCAAGGTGGGATGCTTTTGATTGAGAGCAAATATCTTGAGGGGAGACCTATTGAAATTCTGCACTGAAAGTGGTAGACTCCATCTGTTGTAGTGTGACTTTAACTCCTAATCACTTCTGCACTGCAGAAAACATTATTTGCCCTGTGACCCATTCTCCTCTCCTTCCCCCAGAACTTCTTGTACAGTCCTAGGCCCCAGCAAATCTTCCAGAAGAAAACTGTCTGTGTCTTGTGGGTCCCATGGGATTCCAGTCTGTCATTGCCCGCCCAAGAGCTATCGCAAACTATGCTGGTTTCTCTTTTCCCTGGTAGTGTCCCTCTGTCTGGTTCTTACGTCTAGATGGTAAATCCTCCCAGTAATGAAACAATCAGGAGGCTCAGCTTACCCAAGAAGAGATAGCACTTTTCTCCTAGTTTATCCTTTTTGTATCCAAAGTTCTCCATTGTCTTTAAAAATATGATTTGGGGGGATAGTTTACCTTTTTTTTTTTTTTTTTTTTCTTGTTGTTGTGGAAGCAGTGACTTGCCACTATGGACTGGTAAATTAGTCTTGTAAAAGTAAAATAAAATTTAGACTCGTATGTTTATTCTTTTATATATTGTATTTATATAAAGTCTGTGTGCTTAGATTATTGATGTTATTGAATGTTAATATTTGCTGTTCAATCTACCAGGCCTAGAAATTGATCATTCTTGATGTTTAGAAAAACCCTATCCAGAGAACCAATTTTAATTTCAAAATTCCTTTTGGACAGTAATAATTTAAATGAAATGTAAACAAAAATTAATTTTCTTTTTCTTTCCCCTTTTCCTGTTTAGTGAGTGATAGTTGCTTCAGGAATCTTGCAGAAGATCGCAGTGGGATAAATCTCAAAGATCTTGTACAAGATCCTTCTTTGTAAGTATTTGGTTTTCAGTATTAAGTGTAAATTAAAACTTTATGATTTGTGTGACTTTTTCCAGAAGAGTTGTAACAGAACTGATTTAAGGTTGAGTAATTTCTTGTTTTCTGACAATTTGTGTTACATATAGTGAAGCACATAGAACAGTTTCAACAGAAGTGAAGTTATGGAACACTTTCTGTTTAGAAATTGAGGAGATTTTAGAAGACGAGATAAAGTTGTGATTAATGATTGACTTTCAAAGAGTATCTACTAATGGTTGATGATATCTTACCAATGTGGCAGTAGATAGTAGGCAGGGAAGATGATTAGTAGTTGTTTTGCTTGGGAAGGCAAGATTGAATTTGTTTACATAAATTTTAAGCTTTTTTGAATAATTTATAATAATCATTTGTAAGTATAATTACAAATGTAAAACGGTTATTTGTAATAACAATATACTTGACTGTATTGAATGTATTTCTGATGTTTTACATTAGAACACTATGTATAGCACAAGATTTTTGAAGAGTTTTGTAGGTTTCAATTTTTAATGTTCTGGCTCATGAGTCAGTTCCATTCTTTATCAGAACATATTTCATATCAGAATATAATGTCACTTTCTATTTCTATTTCATGAATCAATTTTTTTCAGCTTTATATTAACTGCAAATCATGCATACTATCTTCTGTAGGAAAATATCCTTCCAGTAAGATCACCTTTTATTAAAAAAACATTCAATACTAGTTAAGCCCTGGGCAGCAGGGAAAGAAAATTGAGTGTGGGCAGATGCTTTCTTTAATGATACTTAATGCATTCAGTAAAATATATTATAACAAAAAATTACTCTTCCACATCAGATGTAATCTATACTCATCCAGATTTTACTAGTAATTCATTTAAAATTGTGTGAGGAATAAAACACAGGAGTGTGTTGAACCTGAAGGTTATTGATTTCATAATGATTTTCCAAGTCATTAAAAAATAGAGTTACAAGACAGAATGGTGAAAATGATTGAATATTGAAGTTATTGTAATGAACTCATTATTGTAATGAGTTTCGAAATGAGTTTCCAATCCCAATTCTCTAATTTTTTTTTTAATGTCTCTCTTTTCCTCATTCAAAAGGATTGTCAGTATTCTTTCTCCATGATTTTTATTGAAAGGAAGATTGATAAGTTGTCCTTTCAGTTCTATAAATATTTAATGAAGAATAGAATTGTTCTATGTGGATATAAATATTCCTAGTAAATGAATATTGAATAACATGTGCATGAGGATATGGGAAGCTTTACAATATCATTGAAAGATGTCACCCATTTGGATAAAATAAATTATTCCATTGTATTATTTGTAAGGTATATTTTTGGTACAGTGGGATTATATATCTTTTTAATGCAGTGTTTTTGGAAAAAAATGTGCTTATATGGACTTCAATAATATAAAAGCTGTGGAGAATATACTTGAAAATTGGATTATAATAATGAGTTGTAGTGTTTTGAAACACTTTGGTACTTCTTCCTAGAATGTAGAATAATATTCATAATGTCACCTATCACTAAAATAGGAATTTAATCTTAGAGAAAATTTCTAAGAGAAATTTATCTCAGATCACTACTGCATTGAGTGGACAAAATAATTCTAAGTCTCTGTTTTAAAGTAGCTAGATATCTTAATTTAACATCATTCTCTTAACTTGGCATTAGTCTCTTGGCATTAGTCTTGAATGTAAGAATTCAGTGAGCAAGAATTTGTCTTTGCCCTTGACACTTGGATTTGGAAGGAACTTTTTTCTTAATAAGAATTGTCAAAATGTACTATTAATGACTGTAATTCATTTTTTAAAGATATATTTCTTGCTGAAATTCTGTAGGGAAAGAAATGTCTGATGTGGAAAACGAATGTGTTTTTTTCAGTTGTTATGATGGGAAATATTTTATTTTGAGTTACTATTCTGTAGCAACATTGACTTAGTACATACCTTGTACATACCTCTTGTCTGGCGCAGACTCCTAGATTTTTGATGTAATTCTTTACTGTTTGTTCATCAGTTCATGTACACTACTTTTTGGTTCTATATGAATTGTTTATGTTGTAACATTAAGTAGAAAATATTTCGGAAATAACTTTTCTGCAAAAATCCCCTCAAAAAATAACTGGCATTTGATGAGTACTCCTGACTAGTGTAAGGGTTGCTAAAATTGTATAATATGTTATTTTAATAAATGTTCCAAATAAAAAATATTATTAGAATAAGATATGTGTATTGAATGAATGCTCTATGTTAATATGCCTGGCAGATTTGTATTATGCTTCACCTACGTGAGCTCCTGATGCTGAAAGGAGTTGATGTGTGAAGAAAAATTAAGCACTGTGTTTCAATCACTAATGCTGTGAGAAAGGAAGACAGAATAAAGAGAGAAGGAAAAAGTAGGTTGAGAAGAACCCAGGCTAATCTGATCAATATTGTCACTCAGAATGGTGTGTAGAGTGTCTTAATCAGATAAATGAGCAGGTATGGGATATCTGTGGACAAAGTATAGTAATAAAACTGAGTTGTATGTGTGTATATGTATGAATGAATGAAGTTTGAGAGGTTTACTGCCACAGAGGAGAGCAAAAGGGCAGAACCAAAAGTGACTACTTTATACTCATATCTATGGCAAGCTAATGGAATAATGTGATAGATCCTCTGTAGTTTATCTAAACTGTGTATAGTACACAACCCAAGATTTTTAGTAAAATCGTTGTAGTAAAAGTAATTATTGGGCTTGAGTGAACTGAGTGAGCTATATTGTGTGAACATGATGAAGGAGGGATGCCATGGGAGGAGAAAAAAAAAATAAAGTTGTGAATCCCTAACCAAGACTTTCTGATCTTGTTACTAACTTTTGATTTGTTGTAATAATGAGAGCAGAATCTGACTTGTGGCAAGGTTGTGGTGAGGAGAATACATGACAAGCTCTCTTCTTTGGGTAGTTACTCTAAGAATATTTGTTTCTGTCGTAGTCTTGTAGGTGTTATGTACAAGACCAAGTAGAGGAACTTGACTTTCACTTTTTGCTAATAATGTGCCTAAAGATTTGTTTGACTTAGTAATTTGCATGCGTGTTAAATTTTGAAATAAACAATTAACAGTTTTAATTACTTATCTTCTATTTATGATTATAAACATTTTAAGAATGATTTCCTCTGCTGTATGTATAATTTGTCAATTTGAGTTGTTTTATGAGACTTCTTGTATTAGTTGTGGTCTTCAATGGCACATTGAAAAGTGTCAAATGTAACTTGATGTTATGTTAGAAACGTATCTAATGTGATACGTAATTTTCATACATACAAGAAACTATTAACATGGTATAATTAATTTTTGTTCTTTTTAAGTGGAGAGTTATGTGCTATTTAAATCATAAAAATTTTTGCTTTTTCTTGTTATCTA
Organism: Stenella coeruleoalba; assembly: GCF_951394435.1. Lineage (NCBI taxonomy): Eukaryota > Metazoa > Chordata > Mammalia > Artiodactyla > Delphinidae > Stenella > Stenella coeruleoalba. The sequence goes on along the minus strand of NC_137147.1, from coordinate 34,720,512 downwards.
TGCTGGAGAGATGACTATTATATGAAAAAGAGATACTGTATATAGCATACAGGAGATACTGTATATAGCATACTTTAAGTTATATCAGTTGTGTTCTCTATAGTGATAATTCTCAAAAATGCTTTCAAATTTCCATTGTCTATTTGCTGAAGATGAAAAATAAAACATATTAGCATATTTATGCTTTAGATTTGTTATTGCTTATTTATAAACTATTTAGCAGAGATAATTATTTGAACTCAGATTCATTTATAGAAATTATTAAAAGCTGTTTAAGAATCAAAAGAGGAAATGTAACATAAGAATGTAAAGGACTAACAGAAATTGAATACCTGTTTGTGCTACTCATTGTGTTGATGCTGATTGTGTGTGTGTGTGTGTGGGGGGGGGGTATAGATGGATGTGCCTTGTTTGTTTAATTTGCAAAAGCTCTTAAAAATTTTGGTGCATCGTAGATATGTGATATGTAAATCAGAGGAAGAATTATTTAATTCATAGAAGAATTGTCCATCTCTGAATACTAGAAATATAATTCATAATGTAGGATATTAGTAATTTTCTTTATAGGGCAAATAGGGAAGGTTTATATTCCTTGAAAATTTTGCAAAACATGACAATTATGTCAGTCTTTGTTGTTTTTCTGTTACTCAGAATGTATTTTAAATTGCTTCAGTCATGTTAAGATTTTGAAAAAGATTTTACCAAATTATGACCTCTTGTGATTTTTAAGAAAGGATGATTCAATAAAATAGAAGAAATCTTAATTATAAATTCTGGATAAATTGTATTACAGATGAGGAAATACTTCTTGTCAATATTCTTGGTGTTTTTTTTTTAATTGTGGTAAAATAAGTGTAACATAAAATTTACTGTTTTAACCAATTTTACCATTTATAAGTGTACAGTTCAGTAATGTTAAGTATATACACACTGTTGCAGCCTATCCCTAGACTTTTTCATCTTGGAGAACTGTAACTTTATACCGATTAAACAATAACTCCCTGTATTCCCCTCCTCCCAGCCTCTGGCAACTACCATTCTTTCTGTTTCAGTAGTTTTGGAATACTCTAGGAATCTCATAAGTGGAATCATGCAATATTTGTCTTTTTGTGATTGGTTTATTTCAGTTAGCACAATTACTTATTCATCCATTGATGGGCACTGAGATGCATCTACCTTTTGGCTGTTGTGAATAATGCCGCTCTAAACATGGGTGTGCCAATATGTCCTTGAGACCCTGGTTTCAATTCTTTTGGATATATACCCAGAAGCAGAATTGCTGTATCATATGGTAATTCTGTTTTTAAGTTTTTGAAGAACTTCCATAGTGTTTTCCATAGTGATTGCACCATTTTATATTCCTGCCAACAGTGCATAAGTGTTCCAATTTCTCCACTTCCTCACCAACACTCATTTTCTGTTGGTTTTTGTTTTTTAATATAGTAGCCATCCTAATGGGTGTGAGGTGATGTGTTCTTGGTATTTTTAATTGAACTTCACTTCTTTTATCTTTAATAATTTTGATGCAGCTCATCTAGAGAGTAAAGAAAAATAAAAGGTACTCTGTCTGATTATTATGATACTTTGGTACCTTGTGAAGTAAACTGTGTTACTTAGTAAAATAGAAATTCTTTTCACTGTCATTACAAAGATTATAAAGTACAAATACATCCAGGGTAATTTCATAACAGTATCATTTTAATCAATTAATCTTCCTTGTTATGTATTGTATTACTTGTCTTGTATTAATACTTCTCTTTGTTATACCTAATCTGTAAAGGATTGCTTTTGGGTAAAAAATAATTTTCTTTTTTAGTTAGAAGGTGCCTGATTGGAAATGCAGCATACTAATTAAATAATAACAAAAACCTGCTAGTTGAAATGTATTTTGATAGTATAGATCATTAGTGTTTGATAATGGCATTTAATGTTTAAGAACAAAGATAAAATTGGACAAAATAGTTGTATCTGATTGTAAATTTCTTAGACATGAACATTTTATTTACCTTTATGTGCTTCTTTACAAATTTTACCACCTTTGGTGGAAGCTATTCTTTTCATGGTCCTGAAACACAGCCTCATCCCCCTGAGTATGTATACTTGTCTTCACACTACAATCTGATTGAATGATATTTTGGTCCCTTGGATCATGACATTAAATATGAAGGAAAGGCAGGATTGCCATCTGGAAAGCAATCATATCTAAATATAGCCTGTACTTATCTGCTGGTGTTAAGACAGGTTGCCGTGGTGAACTGAATTTCTTAAAAATGCCAGTCAACAGAAGATAAACTGGTTTTTGAAGTGGTTATTTTCCGTAGAGCTGTACATTCTCATACTTCAGGTAGATGATTTTAGTTAATGTTTTTTACGGCTTTTTGATTACATTTCAATTTTAATGTTTTTTATGGCTTGCTTATTAAATTTCAATTTTAGAGTATCTTTGAGACCTTTAAGATATTTAAAAAATATTTCTCTTTAGGTTTTTTTTAAAAATTATTTTATTTTTGGCTGCATTGGGTCTTTGTTGCTGCATGTGGGCTTTCTCTAGTTTTGGCGAGCGAGAGCTACTCTTCGTTGTGGTGCATGGGCTTCTCATTGCGGTGGCTTCTCTTGTTGTGGAGCACTGGCTCTAGGCACGCAGGATGCAGTAGTTGTGGTGCGCGGACTTATTAGTTGTGGCGCACAGGCTTAGTTGTCTGTGGCATGCTGGATCTTCCCGGATCAGGGCTTGAACCCATGTCCCCTGCGTTGGCAGGCGGATGATTAACCACTGCGCCACCAGGGAAGTCCCAAGAGACCTTTAATTATTAAACAAAATATAAGAGTTTTTATATTGTTATCCTTTGTTTCTCTTAAGATAAATTTCATTTGATGTGGAAATGATTTTTCCAAGGACAGCATTTTAAACATTATTGATCATTCATTTTGCTCTGCTGCCAATAGTTCTGCTAGATCTAAGACAGATACCAAAGCTGTCTTGTCTGTAGTAACATCTCTAACTGTAAGTTTTTATCATTTTTAATCAGGTTCCTTTTTGGATTATATGGTTATTAGACTGTAAAGTATATATTTGGACAGTACAGCTTAATCTAGGCTGGTGCTAAGGTATTATGGTACTGTGCTCTATGTCAGAACTGCAAATCCAAAGACTTTGGATTATACTTTACTTTTAGAAGACTTTCTCTCATTTTCATCATTCCGTACATTCCTGGGAATGTATGTTGCAGTTTTTATGGGTTCATTTGTTTAAAAATTTATTTAATCAAAACACTAGTAGATATTCATCTTACATCCTTCAGCAATTAGGTTTAATTGACATTGTTCTTGTAATTAAGGAACATATGGGGCTTCCCTGGTGGCGCAGTGGTTGAGAGTCCGCCTGCCGATGCAGGGGACACAGGTTCGTGCCCCGGTCCGGGAAGATCCCACATGCCGCGGAGCGGCTGGGCCCGTGAGCCATGGCCGCTGAGCCTGCGCGTCTGGAGCCTGTGCTCCGCAACGGGAGAGGCCGCAGCGGTGAGAGGCCCGCGTACCGCAAAAAAAAAAAAAAAAAAAAAAAAAAAGGAACATATGATTGAAGATGGATAATATCTGAGTTGTCTGCCTGAGGCATATAGATGACCAATCCAGTATTAGAATTTTTTAATGAAATAAATAATGTATTTTAATTAGTTGATTCTTTCATTTTCAGCGTACAGAAACCTAAGTCAAACTAGCTTCAGAAGCTAATTTGTGATTTGATTGGCATATGTAACTAAGGAGTACTTCTCAAGGAATCAAGAAAGAGTTTCAGAAACCAGATCAAGGGTGGGAGCCTCAAAGAAGAGAATTAGAGAGTTTGTGCAACTGGTTTTGTTTCTCTCACTTTCCGTCATCATCTCTTTTGGTTTTTCTTGGCTTTATTCTCACTTACAGCAGTCAGGCTTTCTCCATGAAATGGGCAAGATGGCTGATAACTTACTCTAATTCCCTTCCTTCTAGCTTCATGATCTCTCTTCACTTCATCTCTAAAACATAAAATCTCATGGAATAATTCTGATTTTGTTAATCTGGTCATGTGTCCAAACCTCCGCCAATCACTGTGGCCAGGGGTATAGGCTATCTTTACTTACCAGTCATGGGAGAGATGCCTGTGGTCAGAATGGTGGAATATCCTAATTAAATGAGAGAGAAGATAGTTCCAGAAAAAGAGTGATAAAACTAAGAGATGTGTAGTGTATTCAGTCTCAGCTGTTAATTTAAGGACAAATGTATACATTGTCAAGAATTGTTATTATTTTAAAGCAGAACATTTTGCTTGCCTTCCCATATCATCTCAATTAGATAGGTATTGGTAGTAATAGCTATAATAATTTTAAAGGACTGCATAGTTCAATTAATTGATAATAGTTGTTCCCTATTTCCTGATATTATTTACTGTTTATGTAGTACACACACGCAAATGTGAAATGACTCAGATGAATTTATTACATTAATTACAACTGGCTAGACAGCAGGTGGAATAATAACAGATTATTTCTGTCTTTCCATACTTATTTCTTAAAAAGAGAAACTTTACCGCTATCAGTCAAAAAAGGAAAAGGAGTCAAAGATTCTCATTCCCCTTTCCATTGTAATACCTTAACTGAGGAATATTATTATAGAGGCATATAAAAGTTTAATGGGAGCACTGACAAAGTATTTTAAAAAGAGGTGATCCTTGAAATGAAGCTTTTGTTAAGGAAAAAAAAAAACAGGAAAGGAGGAATGGAGGGAGCAAAGAAGGAATAACAGAGAGAGAGGGAGAGAATGATTGATTATGAGAATGAATAGAAACTCCAGGGGTATGTTACACTTTTTAGAAACTCAGTTTGGCTGAAGATGAATGAGAGTCTACGAGATTAAAACTAGTGATTAAAACAAAGTTTTGATATCCATGTATTTCGTTTATCAAGAACACATTGATACATCTGACACTGATGGTCAGAGTGAAAAAATGAATGATTGCATTGTCTACTTATATTAGTTTTATATTGCCATGTAACAGATTACCACAAACTTTCTTAAAACAATACGTATTTATTATCTCACAGTCAGGATTTTGGGCACAGTTTAACTGGTTCCTTTGCTCAGGATCTCCCAAGATTGCAAATCTAAGTGTTGGCTGGGGATTGCATTTTCATCTGGAGGCTTGACTAAGGAAGATTGCTCCAAACTAGTTCAGGTTGTTAGCAGAATTTGTATCCTTGTGTTGTATGACTGTATATCCTGCTTTTTGCTGGGAGTTGGCTAGTTTCCATTTGCACCTTCCATCATCTTACAGTCTATTGCCCACTACATTGAAATTGCCTTTTCTGCATGGGAATCATACTCAATTAGTTTAGTTCTGTCAATTTAGAGATGTAAAACCTAAAGCTCAGCTGAGTTGTGATTTATCTAAGGTCCTAAAACTACATGGTGATGGGCCTCCTGACAACCAGGCATTGTGTTCTTTCTACTCCTCGCCTTAGTTTTGACTTTCTTGATTTTGTTCTCACATTTAAAAAAATTTTTTTTCCAGTTTTATTGAGATATCATTGACATACAGCACTGTGTAAGTTTAAGATCTACAGCATAATGACTTCACATTTGGTTTTAGTTTGTATTGCTGCGTTTATTAAAAATATGATGGAATAACATCTTAGCACTGGCCACCTAGGAACTGACATTAAAATGTTTGAAAATATTTTTTTCTATATGGCTTGTAGGTATATGACTTTTGATCATTTAATTGTTCTCTCACCATGAACTTTTATATATATTTTTTTTTCTCAATTTTTATTAGGAGGAGGTGGAACAGAATTTTTGTTTCCTTTGGTTATGGTTTATGTTGGTATCTGCAGAGACTAAACGTGAGATTGAAAGTGAGATTTAACACCTGCAAAGGAAAAGCCTCAATGAAATAATGACAGTTGAGTCCTATATATGAACTCCTTTTGGATTTTTCGGTGAAAGATTGTTGGTTGTTGGTTGGGAAGACAAACAGGCAGGTAAAGAAGCTTGCTAATCAAAAGTCTGCCTAAGTATGCTTCCCTAATGAGTTTCCTAAGAAACACCTGCTTGTGACTCAGCCTACATTAGGAAGAAAATGACAAAAGAAAAGCTAGGAGAAGAGACCCATTTATTTCTTTTCTAGATGTTTTAAGAGTTTAAAGTTTTAAAATACTATTCTTTGAGAGTAAGGAGAATTAAATTACCTTTACCCAGCTGGGAAAACATCCACAATACTAGACAATTGGGCAGCAGTTTAAAGGAGACTAGCCCTTGCTGCCCCTTCTTTCCACTCCTACCTGGTCACTGTGGTAAATGTTAAGTACCCTAATCTTTTTTTACCTTCCGAGGGAGATTAAATGAACGTTAAGAAGGAAGCCTAAATTTTAAATTTAGGGTAATCCATTTAGGGAGGAAGGCTGGTTGAGCTGATAGAGCTTGGATTTTTTTCCTTCCTGGAGTCCTCTATGATCTCCCATGTGCTCCTCCTATATGTTGCCTAAACTTCTATCATAGCTTTTTACACTATATTATCATTGTTTGTGTATGTACTATCTGTATTTCTCAATAGATTATAACTTACTTAAGGGCAGAGACTGTTCATGTTTAATCTTATATCGCTACCACCTACCACAATAGACCCAACCAGACATATTCCTTAAATAGTTGAGTGAAGGAATGAATGTGCGATTTAGTGACTAAATGAAAGAATGGGTAATGGAAAGAGTAAGAGAGTAACAGACTGAATGTATAGTGAATATACATTGGCAAAACCTGCGTTTTCCCCATTCTTCAGGCAGTTCTAACATTCAGCCCTTTATTGGTGTTCAATACAAAAGTCTACCCTCTGTTGACCTAATAGCTGTATTTAAACTTTGATCAGCATTGGTTCCTTCTGCAGCCTCAGTATCTTTCTAAGTGTGTATGACATAAATGAGAGACCTAACTCCATGAGCAAAAGGAGTCACTAATCCTCATGGTTTTGATTTATAAGCAGTTGCTGTTTAGAATACTGAGAAGATGTCGCCAACAAAGGATTCCATTTTTTCCTGATGAAATCGAGGAAGATCCCTGAAAGCATTTTCAAAATTGAATCTATTTCTGAACAGTTCACTTTGAAAATAACTCTCATAGCATAATTTTGTAGAGGAAAAAAAATAATTTGAGTAATTCAGTCTTACTTTAACTTGTTTCTTAAAAGACAGTAATTTAAAAAGTAAGTTAAGATATTTTTCTTTTCTGTAAAGTTGTATCTTATCTTTCCCTCTTTTATAAATAACTAAGAGCATAGTCAGACGAAAAATATTTGAGTTGCACTTTGTGAGGTGAAGTGACATTTATATTCTGGTCAGACTTTCACTTAGCCACCTGGCATTGAGTGCAAATTTTTATAGTTCACTTAAATTGGAAGCAAAGTGATATTAAGTCTTGACATTTTTTAGCAGAAAAAAATGAAATGTAAATAGGGTACTTTTTAATACTTAGTTTAAAACATTCTTTTCTCCTCTATCATTAAGTCAAGAATTTAGAAGTGCTTAAAAAATAACTAGTGAATATTTGTTGAGTATATACTATGTGTCATTTAATATGGTAGGACCTGGAAATTAATGGTAAATAAAGCAGGCATGGTCCTTGCCACAATTTGGGGGACAGTTTTTAATAAAATGGACTTCAGGTTACTCTTTCTGTTTCCAGAATACCTTTATAAAGGACAGTGGTTTGGGAAGGTGTCAGATATTGCTAAAAAGATGTAATCCAAAGGTCAGTTGTGTGTCCTAATAAAGTATATTACATTCTCAAAAGGGTAGAATTAGATCATTTGTTATATATGTTATTTATAACTTTTAAATTTAGTTATTTCATTAATTTATTCAGACCAGTGATTTAGTCAGGATAATTGGATTTGAGAAAGCCATCCAGAACAAGCTGTAGTTTGTCAGTGCCTCCCTTAAAGTGTAATGGAAAAACTGAAGACAGTGTTTTAGATTTGATCTGGCTATCACTGAAGAGATTAAGACTTGCTGAAATTGTTTGTTGCACTTCTAATTCTTTGTGAATTTACTTTAACTTTTTTTTTTGGAGGGAGTGGGGAGCAGGTAGGGAGCCTGAACAGAAGAAGCATTATCCTCCTTTTCTAAGGATCTTTTTAATGTCTAGACAACTTTATTCTTTATTGAGATCTAAATCATATACCATACAGTTCATCCATTTAAAGTGTACACTTTAATGGGTTGTTTTAAAATTTTTATTTTATATTGGAGCATAGTTGATGAACAATGTTGTGTTAGTTTCAGGTGTACAGCAAAGCTATTCAGTTATACATTTACATGTATCTATTCTTTTTCAAATTCTTTCCCCATTTAGGTTATTACAGAATATTGAGCAGCATTCCCTCTGCTATGCAGTAGGTCCTTGTTGGTTATCTGTTCTGAATACAGCAGTGTACATGTCAATCCCAAGCTCCCAATCTGTCCCTCCCCTCCACCCTTCTCCCCGGTAACCATAAGTTTGTCCTCTAAGTCTATGAAATCTATTTCTGTTTTGTAAGTAAGTTCATTTGTATCTTTTTTTTTTTTTAGATTCTGCATATAAGCGATATCATATGATATTTGTCTGACTTACCTTACTTAGTATGGTGATCTCCAGATCCATCCATGTTGTTGAGGTTGGCATTATTTCATTCTTTTTAATGGCTGAGTAATATTCCATTGTATATATGTAACACATCTTCCTTATCCATCCATCCGTCGATGGACATTTAGGTTGCTTCCGTGTCTTGGCTACTGTAAACAGTGCTGCAGTGAACACTGAGGTGCATGTATCCTTTTGAACCATGTTTTTTTCTGGATATATGCCCAGGAGTGGGATTGCTAGATCATATGGTAGCTCTATTTTTGGTTTCTTAAGGAACCTCCATACTATTCTCCATGGTGACTGTACCAATTTACATTCTACACCAACAGTGTAGGAGGGTTCCCTTTTCTCTGCACCCTATCCAGCATTTATTGTTTGTAGACTTTTTGATGATGGCCATTGTGACTGGTGTGAGGTGATATCTCATTGTAGTTTTGATTTGCATTTCTCTAATAATTAGCGATGTTGAGCAGCTTTTCATGTGCCTCTTGGCCATCTGTATGTCTTCTTTGGGGAAATGTCTATTTAGGTCTTCTGCCCATTTCTTGGTTGGGTTATTTGTTTTTTTGATACTGAGCCGGATGAACTGTTTGTAAATTTTGGAGATTAATCCCTTGTGGGTCACATCGTTTGCAAATATTTTCTCCCATTCTGTGGGTTGTCTTTACATTTTGTTTATGGTTTCCTTTGCTGTGCAAAAGCTTTTAAGTTTAATTAGGTCCCATTTGTTTATTTTTGTTTTTATTTCCATTACTCTAGCATATGGCTTGGAAAAGATATTGCTGCAGTTTATGTCAGAGAATTTTCTAAGAGTTTTATTGTATCTGATCTTACATTTAGGTCTTTAATCCATTTTGAGCTTATTTTTGTGTATGGTGTTAAAGAATGTTCTAATTTCATTTTTTACACATAGCTGTCCAGTTTTCCCAGCACCATTTATTGAAGAGATTGTCTTTCCTCCATTGTATATTCTTGTCTCTTTTGTTGTAGATTAATTGACCATAGGTGCATGGGTTTTTTTCTGGGCTTTCTATCCTGCTCCATTGATCTGTATTTTGGTTTTTGTGCCAGTTCCATACTGTTTTGATTACTGTAGCTTCGAAGTCAGCTCTGTTTTTCTTTCTCAAGATTGCTTTGGCTGTTCAGGGTCTTTTGTGTCTCCATACAAATTTTAAGATTTTTTGTTCTGGTTCTGTGAAAAATGCCATTGGTAATTTGATAGGGATTGCATTGAATCTGTAGAGTGCCTTGGGTATTATACTCATTCTGACAATATTGATTTTTCCAATCCAAGAACACGGTATATCTTTTCATCTCTTTGTGTCATCTTTAATTTCTTTCATCAGCATTTTATAGTTTTTGGAGTACAGGTCTTTTGTCTCCTTAGGTAGGTTCATTCCTAGGTATGAATAAACCTAGGAATTATTCTTTTTGATGTGATTGTTTCTTTAATTTCTCTTTCTGATCTTTTGTTGTTAGTGTGTAGAAATGCAACAGATTTCTGTGTATTAATTTTGTATCCTGCAACTGTACCGAATTCATTGATGACCTCTACTAGTTTTCTGGTAGCATCTTTAAGATTTTCTGTGAATAATATTGGGTTGGCCAAAAAGTTTGTTCAGATTTTTCCTTAAGATGTTACAGAAAAACCTGAATGAACTTTTTGGCCAACCCAATATTAAGTAATTTGCAGTGACAGTTTTACTACTTCTTTTCCAATTTGGATTTCTTTTATTTCTTTTTCTTCTCTGATTGCTGTGACTAGCACTTCCAAAACTATGTTGAATAAAAGTGGCAAGAGTGGACATCCTTGTCTTGTTCCTGATCTTAGAGGAAGTGCTTTCAGCTTTTCACCATTGAGTATGATGTTAGCTGTAGGTTTTTCAAGTATGGCCTTTATTATGTTGAAGTATATTCCCTCTGTGCCCACTTCTGGAGAGTTTTTATCATAAATGGGTGTTGAATTTTGTCAAAAGCTTTTTCTGCATCTATTGAGATGATCATGGTTTTTATTCTTCAATTTGTTGATGTGGTGTGTCATACTGACTGATTTGTGGATATTGAAAAATCCTTGCATCCCTGGGATAAATGCCACTTGATCATGGTGTATGATCCTTTTATTGTATTGTTGGATTTGGATTGCTGGTATTTTGTTGAGGATTTTTGCATCTATGTTCATCAGTGATATTGCCTGTAATTTTTTTTCGTAGTATCTTTGTCTGGTTTTGGTATCAGGGTGATGGTGGCCTCATAGGATGAGTTTGGGAGTATTCCTTCCTCATCAATTTTTTGGAATAGTTTCAGAAGGATAGGTGTTAACTCGTCTCAGAATGTTTCATAGAATTCGCCTGTGAAGCCATCTGGTCCTGGACTTTTGTTTGTTGGAAGATTTTTACTCACAGTTTCAATCTCAGTACTTGTGATTGGTCTGTTGATATTTTCTATTTCTTCTTGGTTCAGTCTTGGGAGATTGTACCTTTCTATGAGTTTGTTCCTTTCTTCCAGGTTGTCCATTTTATTGGCATATAGTTGTTAATGATCCTTTGTATTTCTGTGGTGTCTGTTGGAACTTCTCCCTTCTCATTTCTAATTTTATTGATTTGAATTCTCTCCCTTTTTTCTTTTTTTTTTTTTTTTTTGCGGTACACGGGCCTCTCACTGTTGTGGCCTCTCCTGTTGCGGAGCACAGGCTCCAGACGCACAGGCTCAGCGTCCATGGCTCACGGGCCCAGCCGCTCTGTGGCATGTGGGATCCTCCCAGACCGGGGCATGAACCCGTGTCCCCTGCATTGGCAGGCGGACTCTCAACCACTGCGCCACCCGGGAAGCCCTCCCTTTTTTTCTTGATGAGTGTGGCTAAAGGTTTATCAATTCAGTTTATCTTTTTGAAGAACCAGCTTTTAGTTTCATTGATCTTTTCTGTTGTTTCTTTTGTTTCTATTTCATTTATTTCTGCTCTCATCTTTATAATTTCTTTCCTTCTATTAATACTACCTTTGGGTTTTGTTTGCTCTTCTTTCTCTAGTTGCTTTAGGTTTAATTTTAGGTTGTTTATTAGAGATTTTTCTTGTTTCCTGAGGTAAGATTATATTGCTATCAACTGCAGAAGACCTTCCAATACTGGCAGGTAGGCCTGGCCCACAGGTCACTGATTTTTTCCCCTGGGTCCTGGTGTGAACAGGACCTTGTATGCACCCTCCAAGAGTGGAGTTTCTGTTTCCCCCAGTTGTGTGGAATTCTTGCGATCAAATCCTGCTGACCTTCAAAGCCAGATTCTCTGGCAGCTACTCCTCCCGTTGCCAGACCCCCAGGCTGGAAAGCCTGACGTGGGGCTCAGGACTTTCACTTGTGTAGGAGAACTTCTGTGGTATAATTATTTTCCAGTTTGGGGGTTATCCACATGGCGAGTATGGGATTTGATTTTATCACAGTTGCACCCCTTCTACCATCTCGTTGTGGCTTCTTTTTGTCTTTGGATGTAGGGTATCTTTTTTGGTAGGTTGCAGCTTTTTTTTTTTTTTTTTTTTGGGTCAATGGTTGTTCAGCAGTTAGTTGTGATTTTGGTGTTTTTGTAAGAGGAGGTGAGCTCACATCCTTCTACTCTGCCATCTTGCTGGCCAATTCCAATTCTTAATGGTTTTTATTGTATTCACAGAGTTGTGCTCTCATCACCACCATCAGTTTTTTAGAATATTTTCATTGCCCCAGAAACGACTCCCCAACCTCCCCGCTCCTAGACAACTATTAGTTTACTCGTTGTCTATATATTTGCCTGTTTGGGATAATTTGCATAAATAAATAAATATGTTCCTTTTCTGACTGGCTTCTCTCACTGAGCATAGTATTTTCAAAGTCCATCCATGTTGTTTCACATGTCAATACTTCATTATTTTTATTGCCAAATATTATTTCATTGTATGGATATACCACATTTTGTTTATCCATTCATCAGTTAATGGACAGTGCGATTTTCCCACTTCTTGGAATTATGAATAATACTGCTATGAACATTAGTTGTAAAGGTTTTTGTATGGAAGTATGTTGTCTTTTCTCTTTAATATAGAGCAAGCGGTAGAATTGCTTGGTCATATGGTAACTTCATATTTTAACATTTTAAGGAAGTGCCAGAATCACCCCCTTTCCCCCCAAATTTTTGTATTGTGGTAAAATACACACAATAAAGTTTACCATCTGAACAATTTTTAAGTGTATAATTTGATGGTATTATGTGTGTATTTTTGTGCACTTATCACCAACATCTATCTCCAGAACGTTTTCATCTTCCCCAAATGAAACTCTGTACCCATTAAACACTAACTCCAGTTCTGTGCTTCTCTGCAGTTCCCAGGAATTGCTCCTGGCAACCAGTATTCTACTTCTGTCTCTATGATTTTGACTACTCCAGAAACCTCATATAAGTAGAATCATACAGTATATATTGTTTTGTAACTGGCTTATTTCACTTAACATAATGTCCATAATGTCTTCAGAGTTCATCCATGTTGCAGCGTATCAAAATTTCCTTCCTTTTTAGGGCTGAATTATATTCCAGTGTATGCAAATAGCCCATTTGGTTTATCAGTTAATTTGTCAAAGTATACTTAGATTACTTCCACATTTAAGCTATAGTAGCCATCCTAATGGGTGTGAGGTAGTACCTCAATTTCCCTGATAATTAGAGATGTTGAACATCTTTCCATGTGCTTATTAGCCATTTGTGTGTCTTCTTTGAGAAGTGTCTATTCAAGTCCTTTGCCCATTATTGAATTGGGTTATTTGTTTTTTTGTTATTGAGTTTTTGGAGTTCTCTGTATAATGTGGATATTAATCCCTTATTACGTATATTAATTGCCCACATTTTCTCCCATTCTGTGGGTTGCCTTTAACCTTTGTTGACATTGTTGTTTGATGAAGAACATTTCTTAATTTTAATGAAGTCCAGTTTGTCTTTTTCTTTTTCTTTTTTTGCCTGTGCCTTTGATGTCTTATCCAAGAAATCACTGACAGATCCAATGTTATGAAGCTTTTGGCCTATTTTTTTTTTTTAATATTTGTTTATTTGGTGGCACCAGGTCTTAGCTGCAGCATGCAGGAGCTTCATTGCAGTGTGTGGGATCTTTGTTGCGGTGTGTGGGATCTTTAGTTGTGGCATGTGGGATCTAGTTCCCTGACCAGGGATTGAACCTGGGCTCCCTGCATTGGGAGTGCAGAGCCTTAACTACTGGACCACCAGGAAATTCCCTTGGCCTACGTTTGATTCTGAGAGTTTTGTAGTTTTAAGTCTTACATTGAGGTCTTAGATCCATATTAAGTTAATTTTTATGTAAGGCATAAGGTAAGAATCCAACTCATTCTTTTGCATATGGACATCCAGTTTTCCAACAGAGTAACATTTTAATATCTTTAACAATTTTTCACTATATTTTTGAAGTATTTTCTTAGTGGTTACTCTGTGGCTTACAACAAATATCTTAACAGATCCTACTTATTTATAATAATTTGTGTGAGATATAGAAATATTAATACTGTATAGCTCTATTTATTTTCCTCCCTTTTTAAAAACAATTATTATACATATTTTCTCAAAAATGTTACAATCCCAACACATAAATTGTTATAATTAGGTTATATAATTTTATATCTTTTCAGGAAACAAAGTATGTGTGTATAAAAGTGTTCATTATGTTAATATTCTTACTTACTATTTTTTATTCTTTTCATTTGTTCTTGTGGCGTTATCATCTAGTATGTTTCCTAACCCAACACAGCTTTGTCCCTCAAGCTTCTTGTGTTATTTTGTCAATTATATTTTGTTTTTATGTGCTATAGGCCCAACAATATAATTAGATCTTTCTCTATATACATACAAACATCATTTTATACAGTTGCTCTTTCAATCAGTTAAGAAAAAAAGAAGTATACAATTATACTGTCTTTTATAATTAACCTACACAGTTACCTTCGCTCTTCATTGTGTGTGTCTGTGTGTCTCCGTGTATATTGTAATTACTCTGGGGTATTGGCTTTCAGTCTTGAAAGTTTTTTAGTATTTATTGTAAGGTAGTTCAGCTAACAATAAATTCTGCCTATTTTATTTATCTATGAATATCTTTATTTTGCCCTCATTTTTGAAATATTACTTCCCTGGACTTAAATTTTTATTTGACCCATTTTTTTTCTTTCAGTGGTCTAAATATTTATATCATTCATTCTACTGCATTCTAGTCTCTGTTTCTGATGAGAAGTCAAATGTTTATCTTATTGGAGTTCCATAATATGTGATAATTCAGTTTTCTTTTTACTTTCATGATTTTGTCTCTCACATTTTCACTGTAGTGGGTTTATTTGTGGATGTCTTATCTTAATTGGAGTTGGTTGAGACTCTCAGATGTGTAGACCAATGTTTTTCATCAACTTTTGGAAGTTTTCAGCCATTTTTCCTTGTAATATTTTTAGCTTCATTCACTTTATTTTCTCCTGATACTCCCATTACACATACATTGATGTTTTTGGTGGTGTCCCAGACTTTTCTGAGCCCCTGTTCATCTTTCTTTATTCTTTTCTCTCTGTTCTTTGGTTTACCTAATCTCCATTCCTTTATCTCCAATTTCATGAATTCTTTCTATTGCCAATTCATATTTAATGTTCCCCTACTGAATTTCCATGTCTTTTTTTAAAAAATAAATTTATTTATTTATGGCTGCGTTGGGTCTTCGTTGCTGCACCCGGGCTTTCTCTAGTTGCGGCAGTCGGGGGCTACTCTTCATTGTGGTGCACAGGCTTCTCATTGCAGTGCCTTCTCTTGTGGAGCACGGGCTCTAGACGTGCAGGCTTCAGTAGTTGTGGCTTGCAGGCTCTAGAGCACAGGCTCAGTAGTTGTGGCGCATGGGCTTAGTTGCTCCGCGGCATGTGGGATCTTCCCGGACCAGGGCTCGAACCCGTGTCCCCTGCATTGGCAGGCAGATTCTAAACTACTGCACCACCAGGGAAGTCCTCCATGTCAGTTTTATACCTTTCATCTGCAGAATTTCAATTTTTCTTTTTTTTTTAACATCTTTATTGGGGTATAATTGCTTTACAATGGTGTGTTAGTTTCTGCTTTATAACAAAGTGAATCAGTTATACATATACATATGTTCCCATATGTCTTCCCTCTTGCGTCTCCCTCCCTCCCACCCTCCCTATCCCATCCCTCCAGGCTGTCACAAAACACCGAGCCAAAATCCCTGTGCCATGCGCTGCTTCCCACTAGCTATCTACCTTACGTTTGTTAGTGTGTATATGTCCATGACTCACTCTCGCCCTGTCACAACTCACCCTTCCCCCTCCCCATATCCTCAAGTCCGTTCTCCAGTAGGTCTGCGTCTTTATTCCCGTCTTAACCCTAGGTTCTTCATGACATTTTTTTTTCTTAAATTCCATATATATGTGTGTTAGCATACGGTATTTGTCTTGCTCTTTCTGACTTACTTCACTCTGTATGACAGACTCTAGGTCTATCCACCTCATTACAAATAGCTCAATTTCGTTTCTTTTTATGGCTGAGTAATATTCCATTGTATATATGTGCCACATCTTCTTTATCCGTTCATCTGATGATGGGCACTTAGGTTGTTTCCATCTCCGGCCAATTTAAATAGAGCTGCAATGAACATTGTGGTACATGACTCTTTGAATTCTGGTTTTCTCAGGGTATATGCCGAGTAGTGGGATTGCTGGGTCATATGGTTGTTCTATTTGTAGTTTTTTAAGGAACCTCCATACTGTTCTCCATAGTGGCTGAACCAATTCACATTCCCACCAGCAGTGCAAGAGTGTTCCCTTTTCTCCACACCCTCTCCAGCATTTATTGTTTCTAGATTTTTTGATGATGGCCATTCTGACTGGTGTGAGATGATATCTCATTGTAGTTTTGATTTGCATTTCTCTAATGATTAATGATGTTGAGCATTCTTTCATGTGTTTGTTGGCAGTCTGTATATCTTCTTTGGAGAAATGTCTATTTAGGTCTTCTGTCCATTTTTGGATTGGGTTGTTTGTTTTTTTGATGTTGAGCTGCATGAACTCAATAAACAATAAATGCTGGAGAGGGTGTGGAGAAAAGGAAACCCTCTTGCACTGTTGGTGGGAATGTAAATTGATACAGCCACTATGGAGAACAGTATGGAGGTTCCTTAAAAAACTACAAATAGAACTACCATACGACCCAGCAATCCCACTACTGGGCATATACCCTGAGAAAACCAGAATTCAAAAAGAGTCATGTACCAAAATGTTCATTGCAGCTCTATTTACAATAGCCAGGACATGGAAGCAACCTAAGTGTCCATCAACAGATGAATGGATAAAGAAGATGTGGCACATATATACAATGGAATATTACTCAGCCATAAAAAGAAATGAAATTGAGTTATTTGTAGTGAAGTGGATAGACTTAGAGTCTGTCATACAGAGTGAAGTTAGTCAGAAGGAGAAAAACAAATACCGTATGCTAACACATACATATGGAATCTAAGAAAAAAAAAATGTCATGAAGAACCTAGTGGTAAGACGGGAATAAAGACACAGACCTACTAGAGCACGGACTTGCAGATATGGGGAGGGGGAAGGGTAAGCTGTGACAAAGTGAGAGAGTGGCATGGACATATATACACTTCCAAACATAAAATAGATAGCTAGAGGGAAGCAGCCGCATAGCTCAGGGAGATCAGGTAGGTAGTTTGTGACCATCTAGAGGGGTGGGATAGGGAGGGTGGGAAGGAGGGAGACATAAGAGGGAAGAGATATGGGAACATATGTATATGTATAACTGAATCATTTTTTTATAAAGCAGAAACTAACACACCATTGTAAAGCAATTATACTCCAATAAAGGTGTCCAAAAAAAAAAAAAGAAGTATAGAGTATTCGAAAGGGAGCGTCCATCTCCTTTTGGCCAAAGGCTTCATTAAGGAAAAGGAAAGAGTGTTTGCATTATCAATATCCAGAGATAAGGTAGATTGTAGGAGCACAGTTGTGGGTATTTAAAAAAAAAAAAGAATAGGAATTGTTTGGCAAATAATGAATGTGCAGTGCATTAAATACATAAAAGAAAGTAATGGGAAACTATTGAAGGAAGGGACTTGAATGGCAAAGGAAAGAAAACTTGTGAGCAGGAAAGGCATGTTGGGAATTGTCATTAAAAGGATAATTAACTGACAGTAGTGTGCATGAAATGGGCTGGATCCAGAAAAGCATGGAGATTATTAATGCAATTGTACATACTTGACTATTCCCATAAATCACCCTAAGTTCTAAGTTATTCATATTTCAAAAGTTAATAACTTTATATATTAAGTTGTGGAAATACTAGAATTACTTCTACAATACAAATATATGGTACATAGATTCCAGTCATCAGTCATATAATAATTTGCTTCTCTTTGATTATAAATCCCAGAATATATATTCAGGGTTTGGAATCTGAGAAGTCTCTTTTTCAAAACACTTTACATATTATATGAGCTATGTTAAAGTGGATCTAAGTTTAGTTCGTGCATCATCACGTTTCAGAAGCTGCTAGTTAGCCAGGTCGTGATATGTCTTTTTCACATATACATGAATATAAAAATAGCACTATATGTATAAATTTTCTTTTTAAGGTGCTTTACAAATATTATTTCTCCCTATATTTTATACTCCCTATACTTAATTCTCTCCTTTTATTTTATACTGCTTTATCTTTTCTGTAGCACACTTAATCAGATCTGCTTCCTTACCCTCAGGTAGAACATCTGGTAAGTAGTATTTATGGTGGAGTAGTATCTGGGAAAATAATTGACATGCAAGACAATATAGCACAAAAGTTAAGAGCTCAGATCCTCGTGTGACAACCTGGATTGAAATAGTATGTTTTCCTCTTAACAGGGCTTCTTAACCACTGGGCCTCAGTTTTCATATCCGTAAAACTGGGATAATAATCTTACCTGCCACGTAGGATTATTGTGAGGCTTAAATGAGGTAATATAAGTAAGAGCTCTTAGAACAGATTCTGCTAAGTGGAAAGCACTCAGTAGATGCTGTCATTATTTTTATAATTTGAGTTATTTAGATAATCTGCGAAAGCACTATATGTACTTAACTAGAATAGTTCTCAAACTTTATTGGGCAAATTTTATTGTACAAAGGTTAGGAATTTATTAAATTATATATTCCTAGGTCACAGCTGAGAGATTCTGATTCTAGAATAGGGGTAAATTCCAGAAATTTGTCTCTTTTTAAGAAGCATCACAGGTAAACCCGTTATGGAACGTATTTTCAGAAATTTTCCTTGAGTTTCAGAAAATGTAACAGTTGAGCTATTATAGGAATTGATGCATTGGATATTACTAGTTTCCATGTAAATCATACAACTTTGGAAAGAATTTTGGCATTTCTATCAAAAGCTACAAAAATGTTTTATGATTTGATTCAATAAATCCATTTTTGATTATTTTTCCTAAGGAAATAATCCAAAATGTTACATTAGTTCATCCTTTATTTTAAAATTTTGATATCAAATATGACAATGTCTAAATATAGATTGCTATCTGAATTATTGTTTATCTGTTTAGCGGATCATTGCATAACCATTAGATTTATAATTGTAAGTACTACAGTATCATAGGAAAATATATAGAAAATTAGCATAATTTATATGCACACAGTATTTGCAGTTGTGTGAAAATGTAACTTGGCAGGTGTTACAAAGAATGAAAGGAATATGCTCAAATTTAAAATAGTTGGCCTAGGATTAATTTAAAAGGGGGGTATATATACGTATGAACCCATTGTAAGCTATCTGGACAATGCATGGATTAAATTCAATGAATTATGCTTTCAGACTCAGCTTTCTTTGTATCATATAGTCTCTCCCAAGATAAAACAAAAATAAAGCTTCACAAGTTTTATTGTCAACACTTTCCTATAGATTCAGAGGCATTGGGTCCTCTCTAGCCTGTTTGCTGAGTAGAGCCCTGATGTCAGGGATCCTTCTGACTCTCAAAGATAGAGAAAATGTATTAATTATCAGTACAATTCTAGAATGTTACACTAAGGGTTAATAATTGCTTTCTGCTCACCTGCTGGCTTATGAAAAGAGAGCTGACAGGCATTAAAGATTTGACATTACACACACACACACAAATACCATAAGCCCAAACACAGCCAGTTAGTATAAATTTGGTACTCCCACCCCTTGCTGGTATCTTTTAGTCGATGAGTAATCAGTTAAATGACAGATTGGTGGCAAATGGTAAAGCAGAAAATAGGGTATGGCATGATACAAGAAAGTTTCTGTTTTCTATCATATAGGTTGTTTTTATTTATTCTTGTGGGACAGTTCGAGTCTTAAGATTTTTCTGGATTATCATTCTAAGAGAAAGTTAATCTACTAAATTGTGTTTTTATCAATTAGGAAACAACAGAAAATGCAACTCAACTTGGCTTAAACTACAAAAAGAATATATTGGTTTATAAAATTTAACAAGTTTATAGGTAGTTAGGGTTCAAGTATAGTTTAATCAGAGCTCCAGCTGTGTTTTTTGGTTTTGATTGATTAGTTGGTTGATTGGCTTATTTATCAATATTTATTTTTTATACTTCTCTCAACTTTGCCCTCTCACAGGCTGACAAAGTAGACAGCAATTCTAGGTTATTGATATTGAGAGAAAGCTTCTATGTCTCTGAATTCCCAGTGGACGATCATAGACTCACTTTGATTGTATTGGCTGGCTTAGGTAGTATACCTGAAGTGATTACTTTGGCAAGGGGTTAGAATGTGCTGATTGGTTTAACTTAGTTCATGCTTCAGCATTTGAAGCTGGAAGTCCAAGATCAGGGTACCACTATGAGGACAGCAAGAAGGTGGCCACTCAAGCCAGGAAGAGAGCTCTCACCAGAACCTAACTAGGCTGGTACCCTGGTCTTGGACTTCCAGTTTCCAGGACTGTGAAAAAACCAATTTCAGATGGTTAAGCCACCTAATCTGTTAGTTTGTTATGGCAGCATGAGCTGACTAACATACCTGGCAAGCTTAAATGTTATACAACTGTCAAGTTTAAGGAGTATGTAGTTACTGTCTTATATCTTGATTTAGTTGAGTCTTTATTTAGTTCTAATATTTTCCCCTCATATTCCTTGCCTTTACTGGAAAATAATGTGCTTCATAGTGTGGCAGTAGATAGCCACACTTCATAGTGTGGCAGTAGATCCTTGAAAGTAATGTTTTTAGGTGCAGAAAGGACAGATAGTTTTAATTGTCCCATTTCTATATTCTTCTGTAAATATAGAATATTGAATCCAGTTTTTATATATAGATAAAATTTTGCTTCAGGTTTTTTTAAAAGAAAATATTTCCATTTTTAATGTTCACCTTAGAATTACAAGATGGTCATGCAATTCATACGTGGTACTGAATAGGTCAGTAAAGTCCTTCTGACAGCTTACTATTGAAGTTGCTACTATATCTTGACATTTATAATATACCAAGATGAAATCTGGTCTTTAGCATCGTGATCGCTATTATTGTCATCAGCTCTAAGTCAGTTTCTTCTGGGTTCTTGGATCAAAAGAGATGAAATAAAGACTGATACTGTTTCAACTGAAAGACATACAAATAACAGCTACTGCCAAAGATTGCTGAAATTAGAATACATAAAATATCAAATAGTGCCACAAAGTAAACATTTCTTTGGAAGACAAATCAAATATGTCTTACCTGTTCTCTGTTAAATTAATACAAATACACTATTCTTTTTTTTTTTTTTTTTTTTTTTTTGCGTTACGCGGGACTCTCACTGTTGTGGCCTCTCCCGTTGCGGAGCACAGGTTCCGGACACGCAGGCTCGGCGGCCATGGCTCATGGGCCCAGCTGCTCCGCGGCATGTGGGATCTTCCTGGACCTGGGCACGAACCCATGTCCCCTGCATCGGCAGGCGGACTCTCAACCACTGCGCCACCAGGGAAGCCCTCTATATTCATTCTTGAATATTACGCCAAAACAGTAACATAAAATTCAAGTTATAAATTGAAGCACCGTTAATTCAAAACTATCTTTTCTGTTTTATATTAAAGTGTTAAGCTAAAACAGATTTTCTTCCTATCCCAAAATAGTTACATAAGAACAGTCTGTTGTCACAGAAATCATTCTATTATAAAGGGTATAGTCTTTATTTAAAATGTTAAGCTCCAAATATTTATCCTTTTGAGCCATCTGCTCTCCTAAATACCCGTAGTATTTTAGACTAAAATTTGAAAAATGGAAATACTTGAAAACCTTTTCATTGTTGACTTGATTTTTTTATAGCATGTGTCTTGCTTTGAGTGAAATAGATTGATGCTCATGTGAGCTTACTTGCAAAACATTACATTACCCTTATTAAAAAAAATTTTAAATCCTCTTATAGAAAGGACCTCGATATCTGAAATTATTTTATTAAAAATACAATTTGTGATCTTAAATAAATTTAAATAGAAACTCTACTCAATATATTTATTCCCACAATAAATATATTTAACTCTTTTTTTGTCTATTCTTGACATTTTGTATATATATTTAACTCTTTAAGTTTAAAATTCTATTAGGTGAATTTATGTTTAAAATCATTACCTTAATTAACTAAGAAAGTTTCTGTTAGGAATGTGTGGAGAAAAGTTTGCTCCTCACTCCCTCCTAATGAAATCATTTTAATATTGCCTTTATAACTCCAGAAAATTAATAATGTCTTTAATTAGCCATTTTTATGAATACATGTTTTGTTGAATATTTCATATTTCCTTTTTGGATGTCATTTCTCTAAACATTTGGAGAGAGATTAGTCACGCTTGTACTACCTCTGCTCACCCATCACTCACACACACGCATGCACATGTGTGTGCACACACGCACACACACACACCCATTCCCAGAAGACCGAAAAATGGAAAGAAAGATGCATTAGAGATGGACAAAATAGGGGTTTAAGAAAAGTCCCTGAGAAGTAGTAACCATGATCTTAGAATGAATTTTCAATTCAAATTCGTATCACCTGGACTGTACAAAAAAACGTAAATTTGTGAATTTAGTTTAAAGTAGTTTGTGACTGATAGTGCTTCTAAGCACCTCACAGAAACAAATGCAGATTCCCTGGTGAATATATTTTATCCTAAAATTCAAAGAAATACCACAGATTATTTCCTATGAATATGAAAAGCCACAAGGAAATCATGTACCATGAATGAGAATTACCAGAAACACTAGACAAGTTTTGTAGTTTGATTTGGAGGCAGTTGCATTTGTGGATTCTATTCTATTTGGATGGGATTGTATATGCCCCCAAAGCAAGAAATTTATTAATTTTTTACTGTCTAGTATCCTTCCCCTGTTAGGATTCATTTGTGGAAGCAATGGTCCAGTATCCAGCAGCCATGATAGTGGCCTGATGTTGGAGAAATATGTTCTAGAGTCTAAGCCATGCTCTTTGTTCCACTAAAATATAATACAGTTATTTTTCCTGCTCCTTTTGTAGTTGATTTTGTTTCCACTTGTCTTCTAAGCCTGATTTTCTGGCCTTAATTTGGATTTTCAAACTTCTATTTCTTGTTTATGCCCTTTTTTGCTTAATGAAGATGGGGTTAGTTTTTTGGTTGTTTGCAACCAGTTATTTTGGTAATTGCCTTCACATTAGAAGGACCCTGTGCATTTTCTCAACTGTTCCCTCCTTGTGAACACAAACCAGGAAAAAAGCTTGCCTCTGTTGAACATGAGCATGTCACCGCCATGAAGAGAGTTTGTTTGTTTTTTGTTTGGTTTTTTTTTTTTTTGTGGTACACGGGCCTCTCACTGTTGTGGCCTTTCCCGTTGCGGAGCACAGGCTCTGGACGCGAAGGCTCAGCGGCCATGGCTCACAGGCCCAGCCACTCCACGGCATGTGGCATCTTCCCGGACCGGGGCACGAACCCGTGTCCCCTGCATCGGCAGGCGGACTCTCAACCACTGCGCCACCAGGGAAGCCCCTGTTTGTTTTTGAATGGCTCCAGTTTATACTTTTGGTTGATTTTTAATCTCTATTTTCCCCTCATAGTCCTAGTGAGCCCCACTCTCAATTTAAACACTAATAGTTTTCTTTTAAAAAAAATAAATAAATAAAACACTGATAGTATTCTATTTTCTATCCAAACACTTAAAAGGACAAAATTCATTGCTTTTCAAGGTAACATATGCCATTTCTTTTTCTTTTTTTAAAACATGGCTCCAATGTATTCAGTATCCTCTCTTTTACTGAGCCCAGATTTATCTCATTGCTGGTTCTAAATCCCTTCACAAGGCATCCAGAAAAGCTTACTCAACCTTCCATATAAAAGCTCTTTAATTACTTGAAAATAGCTAACAAGGTCAAGGCTCATTTTTTTCTTTGGGTTTTTTTTTTTTTTTTTTTTTTTTACCTTGTCAAAAGGGAGAAACTTTAGAATTTAATGTTTGGCAAGTCAGTATAGGAATAAGTCATCATTAGTGAAGAATAAACATTAGCCATATTGTTATTTTAAACAAAAGTTTTATTTTTGCCTTCAGAATTCTGCCTGTTATTTACTGCTTCTCATCCTTTCTCCTAAAAGTTCCCAAGCTTTCAGCCATCTCAATTAAAGCATAACTTACAGTTTTAACTAGCACAACTATATGTAATTGGTTGATGATACTGGATCCAATTGTGTATGTTCTGTAGCCTTCTTTCTGTCTACAGCTTGATTATAAAATTGCTTTGAGTAAAGTAAGAGACTAATGAAAGCCTACTCTGAGTTACTGTAGTATACAAAGTTTAATTGTTTTACCTCTACTTTCCTTTTTATATCCTTTCTCTCCTATCTTCATTGTCTTCATGATATCTCCCTCTTCCTTTTATTAAATCTTTTCTCAGGAAAAGATCTGATCACTTAGTTTATTGAAGATTTAAGTGGCTGGTCAGAAACAAGTTCTTCCTCTGGACTCTCTGCAGTTTAAACAAGGAGTGAAGTCATATACTGTTTTTGGTGGCGAGTGGTAGGGTGTGCGTGTGTGTGTGTGTGTGTGTGTGTGTGTGTGTGTGTGTGTGAGATATCTTCATAGCAGCCGTTAAATCATACTATGTATGCAACTATCTACTTGTAAATCCAGTGCTTAGAATAAACAATGAATTATCTAATACATTTTGCAATTTTTTTTTACACCATGAAAGAATGTAGTGGGTACTCAGTTCTTATATATTGAATAATTGACTAAAATTTCAGAATACTAAAAAGTTAGGAATTGTAGTTGACAAAATATTTTAAGATGCTATTATATACAAGTTAACAAAAGCACTGGCTGTCCAGATTGGACTCTGTTGATTGATTCTGCCTAGAAAGGCAGTCATCTATTTGAGCAGTAGTTTAGTTGCCATTTCTGGTTGGAGATTTAATATAGCAATGAATAATTTATCTTAGAAAGCTTCTTTATGAGGGATTATGATCCCAAGTAGTATTTGACGTGTGGATAAGGTCTTTTATGGTATAGGAGCTTCATCTCCAGGGTAGATGCCCATAAAGCCTCAAGTCAAATTGATTCTATTTACACTTCAGGTAGAAGACCCATTAAGGCAAAAGAGAGTGAAGACACCAAGCTTTCAAGTGTAAAAAATTCTACATCTCAATAGAGGTTATAAATACTACATAAAGTTTATTTGTTTGTGAATTTATTATTTTCACCTTTTTGTTGTTGTTATGCCTCTTTTTTTCACCTTTTTATTTTGAAAACTTTTAGCTTTCAGAAGAGTTGAGAAAATAGTGTGATGAACACCTATACACTGCACACCTAGATTCATGAATGTTAGTATTTTCTAATACATGCTTTATCTATACATATATATGGCTCACTTTTTTTCCCTCCACTCTTTGAAAATATGTGCAAATATCATGGCATTTCACCCCTGAATACTTCAGCATGTGTCCCTAAAAATAAGGGTATTGTTCACAAAACCCTTATCATATGCCAGAAGTTTAACACTGATATAATAATATCACCTATTTTACAGTCCAGTCTAGATTTCTCCAGTTTTCCCAAAATGTTATTTATATATTTTTAAATTCAATATTCCATCAAGAATCATGAATAGCATTTGTACTTTATTTTTAATTAATTTATTTTTTAAAATGTATTTTTTGGCTGCGTTGGGTCTTTGTTGCTGTGCACGGACTTTCTCTAGTTGTGGCAAGCCGGGGCTACTCTTTGTTGTGGTGCGCGGGCTTCTCATTGCAGTGGCTTCTATTGCTGCAGAGTACAGGCTGTAGGCTCACGTGTTCCAGTAGTTGCAGCACCCAGGCTCAGTAGTTGCAGTGTGCGGGCCCGAGGGCACGCGGGCTTCAGTAGTTGTGGCTTGCTGGCTCTAGAGCACAGGCTCAGTAGTTGTGGCACACGGGCTTAGTTGCTACGTGGCATGTGGGATCTCCCTGGACCAGGGATCGAAGCCGTGTCCCCTGCATTGGCAGGTGGATTCTTAACCACTGTGCCACAAGGGAAGTCCCATGAATAGCATTTGTTAGAGATATCTCTTCATTTTATTATATAAGTTGTCAGAAATTTGATGCAGAATAATTCCATATTTTAGCAACTATGGAAAGTGTCTTTTCAGTCATGAAAATATATGTAGATAATTTAGAAATATTCCACTGTAATTTTTATTATATAGTTGAATTTATTATTTAAAGTGACATATTCCTTGAAAACAGTTTACTTATGGATGTATGTGTTTGTGATGCCCTAATTAAAATTCTTTTATCTCTTTTTAAAAATTTATTTTTAAAATAATAATATAGTAAAACTGACTTTCTTTTCTAACCACCACCACAATCAGGATACAGAATGGTTCCATTATGCCCCCCAAATCCTTTGTATTTTCACTTCATAGTCACACCATGACATCCTCATTCTACCTCTGATGACAAACACTGATCTGTTTTCCATTACTATAGTTTTTGTTTTTCTAGAATGTCAAATAAACTGAATCAGATGGTGTGTACCCTTTTGTGACTGGCTTCTTTCAGTGCATTGTCTTTGAGATTCATCCAAGTTGTGTGTATCAATAATTTATTCCTTTTTACTGAACAACTGTGGATATACCACAATTATTTATCCATTCCCCTATTGAAGGACATCTTGATTGTTTCCAGCTTTTGCCTATCACAAATGAATTTGCTGTGAACATTTATATATAGTTTTTTATGTGAATGTAGGTTTTCATTTTTCTGGGATAAATACTCAGAAGTAAAATTCTTTGGTCATATGGTAAATGTGTATGTAACTTTATAAAAAACTGCCAAACTTCCTTCCAACATTTGCATCATCTTGACACTGGAGTTAGTTGATTGTCTTTTTCTGAGTTTGTATCCTGTATTATAAGACCCTGAGTCTTAGATCCTGTGAATAATGATATTTTTGTGGACTTCTGTGGGCTGTGATTCTAATATCAGCTCTGTTTTACAGGACTTTGCCATGCTATTTGGGTTTGTCCTTCAGTGCACCCTTAGTGGTCACTCAGGACCTGCCTGTGGGTCTACTCATTACTGAAGGTCTTTAAATCTTTGGTATGCTAATTAGGATCTCAGATTCATCCATAAATGGGCAGGTCAAGAGTGAGTCCGTCAGTTCACAACATCTTTATGGGGTTGCTTTCCTGGTCTCCCTTCTCAGTTGTTGCCTAGGTATTCTTTGCTTCCTTGCAGTCTGCTTTTTGTTCCTCAGGGAAGAAACTGCTCTCTTCAGCAGTTGCACTACATCCAGGGCTGTGTGGTGGGAAGACAGTGACATACAGAAAAAACCTACAGGGTTTGGCCCTGCCCTTTTGGTTGTCACTGCTTCTCTGAGAGTTAGCTTCACCTTCCTCAGAGTTTTGGCTCCTGTAAGCTCTCATTTCCGGCCTCACTTATCACAGTTGCTGTGGGACTGCCCAGGCAATTGTGGTATGGAAAAAAGGAGAAGGAAAAAAAGAAAAGAACATAGGGATTTCTCCAACTCTTTATCAGTGCTTTAAGAGTTTAGAGCCACGGTCCCCAACCTTTTTAGCACCAGGGACCAGTTTTGTGGAAGACAATTTTTCCATGGACTGGGGGTGCGGGGGGTGGTTTTGGGATGATTCAAGTGCATTACATTTATTGTGCACTTTATTTCTATTATTATTACATTGTGATGTATAATGAAATAATTATACAACTCACCATAATGCAGAATCCGTGGGAACCCTGAGCTTGTTTTCACTTGCCACTGACTGATAGGGTTTTGATGTGAGTCTGCAAGCAAGCAATTTATTATGGTCTCTGTACAGTCAAACCTCTCTGCTAATGAGAATCTGTATTTGCAGCCGCTCCCCAGCGCTAGCATCACCGCCTCCGCTCCACCTCGGATCATCAGGCATTAGATTCTCATAAGGAGCATGCAACCTAGATCCCTTGCATGCGCAGTTCACAGTAGGCCTCATGATCCTATGAGAATCTAATGCTGCCGCTCTGACAGGAGGCAGAGCTCAGGTGGTAATGCGAGTGTTGGGGAGCGGCTGTAAATGCAGATGGAGCTTCGCTTGCGCTCCCTCTGCTCACCTCCTGCTGTGCAGCCCAGTTCCGAACAGGTCCTGGACCACTACCAGTCCGTGGCCCAGGGGTTGGGGACCCCTGGTTTAGAGAATTTCTCCTGGATCTCACCTGCATCACACAGTACTCACTTCTGGGTTCCTGGTTCCTGGCTTCATTGAGTTCAGGCAAGAGATAAGAGGGGAAGAAATGTTAAATTTACCACTGTTTCAGTGGTATTTTGAATTTTGATGTTCTTCCCTGATCTGCCTGTTAGCATTTTTTTTGCACAGTTTTCAAACATTCTGTCCAGGTTTTATAGTTGAATTGCTGGGAGCTAAAAGGAGTCTGGTCTTTATTCCATCTCACTGGAACCAGAACTGCTAATTGAATTTTTAAAGGGTATTGAGGATATAATTGACCATCTACTTTAGTAGATAATTTCCAAACTGGGGGAAAAGCGAATCTAAAACAAACATCAGGCTCTTTTTGTTGTCGTTGTTATTTGTACCTTTGGCATGAGATAAAATTTGTGGAAGGTGTAACTAGAACATCTTAAGAAGAAATTGATCCTAAGTGAAATATTAATTCATTCAATAAAAACGTAATAAATAGCAACTCTATGCCTGGGACTGGAATATGATAATGAAGAAGATAAGTAGAGTTTATTTTCTGTAAGGGGGTAACAGATATGAGACAGGCATTTATAGTACACTGTAAAAACACTATGTTCAGAAATGCAAAGAGAACACTTAAATTGTTTTTTTCTTAAAGTATTTTTTAATTTATTCTTTAAGATACAACTTTTAAGGGTGTGGGGCCATGTTAAAGTTAAATGTACATTAATGCATTGATATATGAAATAGCTGAAGATTTTTAAAAATTCATTTAAAATAATTCTATAAATTAAATAAACAATTGGCCCAGCAGGTAAAAGGAAGATATTTCATATTTTTGTAATGAAGCCATAATATTTTTTTCTCTCAAAACTTTAAATGCCACATTATTTACTTAGGTAGTGAACTATAATTTCAACATTAAATAAATTTCCAAGCTTTTTAACTGCCAGACTGGAAAACAGTAGTCCATAGTCTTTTAAAATTGTCTTCTACCAGTGTATAAATACCTTATATCATTGTGTACTTTATACTTTTTTCCCCCCTAGGTAATTTTATATCCAGTCTCTAAGAGATCAAATTAGTCATCAGGCATTTTCTTTGATCAGTATGTTGATGTAGAATTGATAGACCAGATATTAAACTTGAACTAAAATATCATTAGCTATAGATTTTAAGATTGTCTTAGACCTGTCAAATGTAATATGTTACTGATGACTTTTAAAATTCTAAAATATTGAAAAATTAAGTGAAATTATGAGTTTGGAATTTGGTGACTTTGACTAAGATCATTCATCATGCCCTTCCATAGTTACCTCCTTTCCCAGGGCCATTTTCCCCAGTATCATTTCTTTACTTTACTCAGAATGCACTTCCCAATATTTCTGACTTAAGGTATTTCTCTATACCAGGACACATATTTCATATAACAAGATATGAATATCCTTACTGCCATTTTGTAAAGGAAATTTCTGAGAAATTTAGACAACTTGATGAGTTACTAAGAGATCTCAGCTCTTTCATTCTTGCAATAAGCATACATAAAGCTCCTCCTGTAGTTGGGCATATTTCTAAGCTTTGGAGAAATGAAGACATAGTTCCTGATTTTAAAGACCTTGTGTGGTAAGGTAGAAAGCCATGATAATAAAACAGGTGGAATAAGATAAATGCCAAAAATAAGGAATACAAGATATAATACATGCACATTTAATAACTTCCCCTTAACCATTTAACTTATTTTCTTAATTACTTCTGTGAAACACACTGACAGATGTTCATAATACACTAAACCTTTTCCATTAGAGTAACAGACTGTTCTCTAGCATAGCTGCATACTTGTTCCCAGCAATTGGCGTTTATGCTTCCAAGAATCAGTTGTATTTATCTCAAACCAGTTTATCCTGATAGAACTTTTTATTATAATCACTGAATTAAACAATAAAAACTGTTGAAATAAGAAAGCGAAAAATTCATTTGTGTTAAAACTATTTTTAGAAAGATTGTAAAGTTGAGTTACTTAGAAATTTGTTTGAAAATTAGATATTATATGAGATAAAATCATACAAATATATTCTAATGATAGTTCCATAAGAAATTATAGATAATTAATTATTGAAAGAAACCTGATGCAAAACTCCAATCAGAAGACCCGTACTCAGAGAAAAACCTTAGCCAAGTCACATCAGAAGATTGGTGAGTAGATGTTCATGTATATGTTTTAAGGTAAAATGGAATGTGTAAGGAATTGTTTTTATGATTCCCTACCTTAACTAATTTTATTGATTAATCAACCAACACTCATGTTGAAATAGGCCTAGTTTTCATAGTCAATGAAACATAATCAGTTCTGCTTTTTCTAATGACTTTTCTTTATCAGAAAAGATTTTGAGTATTAAACAACTGTGAGGCTTTTTGTTACATTACAGTTTTTTCTTCTTTTTTTCCCCTTAGTTTATGTCTCCTGAGTCCATATGCCTTTCTATTCAGTTGAATACTAGTATCGTTGGAGCCGAAGTTTGCTGAGCACTAGTAATCATTAACATACAAACCCAATTATTTTGTTCATTCCTTTTTTTATAGACAAGTTAAAAAATGTGCCTGGCATTATCTCCCAAATTTGATGTCTATTTTACATTTCACCTAACTAGGTAACAAAAGGTACAAAAACATTGTGTTGAAGTAGAATACTGGAATAGGAGCCAAGAGATGTGACTTCTGTGCCTGGTGCAACGTTAACTGGGATGACCTTGGACTAGGCACTTATATATGTTTTTTATCTTAAAATGGAGAGTTAAACTAAATTACTTCTGAGCTATTTTTCCTTCATAAAACCCAAACAGAATAACCCAAACAAATGCAGTCACTCTTTTATAGATTTCGACTTCTTTCAGAAGGCATTCCTTTTCTGGGTTTCTGATTTTTGACTCTGCAAGTGTCACTACTCTGATGCTAAAATCAAACTTATAATAGCTCTGTTTTCTGAATCTGGAAATATAGAAAGGGCACAAATGTAGTAGCCATGGTCTTATAGGTTTAAAAGAAGAAAAATGTATTAATTTGGGGGGAGTGAGGAGGATGGCCTCAGTGCCTTTTTTTTTTTTTTTTTTTGCGGTACGCGGGCCTCTCACTGTTGTGGCCTCTCCCGTTGCGGAGCACAGGCTCCGGACGCGCAGGCTCAGCGGCCATGGCTCACGGGCCTAGCCGCTTCGCGGCACGTGGGATCTTCCCGGACCGGGGCACAAACCCGTGTCCCCTGCATCGGCAGGCGGACTCTCAACCACTGCGCCACCAGGGAAGCCCCCTTTTTTTTAAGCAGAGGTAAATTTGATTTATA
Source organism: Stenella coeruleoalba (assembly GCF_951394435.1). Classification (NCBI taxonomy): domain Eukaryota; kingdom Metazoa; phylum Chordata; class Mammalia; order Artiodactyla; family Delphinidae; genus Stenella; species Stenella coeruleoalba. The sequence continues at coordinate 34,688,847 of NC_137147.1, read as the reverse complement.
ATGTCAACCTGTACTTTTTTTTTTCTTTTTTGTAGTAGGAACAAAATAAATTAAAGCTTGATAGGGCTCAGTAAAATTATAAATGTTGTTGGCCTTCTTGTATTTTATCCATGTAGAAAATTTGATGATTAAATCCTCAACTAAATGAGTTTGAGACTGGACTGAACATGCTCTAAGACTTCATGATTTTGACCCTTTTTATTTATTTTCCCATGTTACTGTTACTCCTAATTGTGGTAGATAGCTTTGGCTTAGATTCCAGCAAGCCAGGCAAGCTGGAACAATTGTCCTGAAAATAAAATTTTTGTTTGTTTTGCTGGGATAGCCTTTGGCTGATTTTCTAATTTTTTAGATTTGGCTCAGAATTAATTTGATATCAATGTAAGATTTGTATTTATAATATTCTTTTTTTTTCTAGAAGTTGTAAAATTTAAAAATAGCAGAAGAGCAGTAAATGATATTAAAAAATTTGTGGCACTCACATTTTGGACATGGTCTTCTGAAGGCTCCTAAAAGAAGCATTGTTCTATAGTATATTGGTCTTATACCTATCCTTGTTTTCTTTTAAAAAATTTTATTTTCTATAAATACTTATTTTTTAATTGAAGTATAATAGTTGATTTACAGTGTTGTGCCAGTCTCTACTGTACAGCACAGTGACTCAGTTATACAGATATATTTATATCCTTGTTTTCTTTTTATCTTTTCATACTTGAAACAAACTCTGGTTAGAGGAGAGATTAGGGTACCTTCCTCCTTTTGCAAGCTTGTGTTTATGAATCACATATTTAGAACCAGAGGTCCACAGCAGTGTTTTTCCAACTATGATCTTGGACCACGTACATCGGAATCACCTAGAGTGCTTGCTTAAAATGCTTATTTCTGGACCTCATCCAAAACCTGTTGAATCAGAATCTTTAGGGATGGAATTCAGGAATCTGGATTTTAACAGGCTCTCATGTGGTTCACATGCCCACTTAATGTAGAGTAATGGTCTCTGAAGTGGGTGGCATATACTCCAGAATACAGCTTTTTGAGACCATTGTGACGAAGACTAAATCCTGTGCACCAAAATCTACTCTCTCTTTCTTCCTTCCTAACCTTCTATTGCAGTTAGGCATGGCCATGCGCTGACTGCCAGCCAAGGGGAATATGAGCTTACATTATTTGCTACTTCCCCGGCCTGGCCCTTATAAACGTCTATGCATATTCTTCTATTTTGTTTTTTCCTTCCTCTTGCTAACCAGGACTGAGATGACCATTATTAAAAGCTTAGAAGCAAAATGTTGAAAATAGTAGAGCCTTGTCACTGAATTTTGGGGGAGACATTATATCATCTAAGCCTACCTACCCTATCTAATATGGTAATGTTTTGGATTGAGGCAAAAATGTTAAAACTTACATTTATATATTTTGTTTTGTTTTTTTATTGAAGTGTAATGTGAGTCAGGATTGGAAAGGTACTAATTTAAATACAGTGTACTGTTAGTCTCTAAAACAAGGAAAAGGAAAAGAATAGTTTAAAAGGGAGACTTCTAAAATGGTACCAAAAAAAATATTTCAGTTGGTGAATGACCGAAAGAAGTACAGGGTAATACATGTCAAAGTTTGCCTCAGGTCCTGACCTTCAAGAGTTTCTTCCTACCAACTTATTAAAATTATGATTAGTTAATATTTATGCAAATGTCTGCTTAATGTCTCCTTCCTTTTATTATAAATTATATGAGTGCAAAGATTGTCTATCTTAGTCTCTTATTTATCCCCATTCCCATTACATTGATACATAGTAGTATTTGCTCAAAAAAGTATTTGTTAAAAATATTCATGAATTTGAATGTTTAACTTACATATTTACTTAAAAAGTACTTATGAAGAACTTACAGATTTAGTATGAATGTTCATTGCATGTTTACATGTCAATATTTAACAGCTAAGAATTATTTAGTGCTTACTTAGAGGTTATAAATGCCTTAACACTTACTATTTGTTGTCAGTAATCCTGTGAGGTAGATGATGGTACCGTTTCTGTTTTACAAGCAAGCAATGTGCAGTTTAGATCAAATAATTTGCTGCAAGGACACGTAGATTTATAAGTGACAGATTCTGGACTCAAACCATTTGTTTTTAGTATCTTTTGGATTCTTATATTAACTTTGTGTCGTATACCCAGTTGTTCATTAAGTAAGGGATGGTTGCAAAATTAACGTCTATATAATTATTATTTCAAATAAATAAATGAGTACTTTGGATTATTTCATATGTGCTGAAAATAATAGTCATCTTTGATAATGAGCATGATATTTCATAAATTTAGGTTTTGTTTAAATCTGAATTACATAAAAGAAAACAGAGCAGCCTTATTTCTAAGTTAATTCTGCAAAGCAGAAATAGAAATCCATGGCAATTAATGAAGGAGGAGCACGTAGTGGACCTAACTTAGTTATTTTCTTGCTTGTTCTACAAATACTTGAGTTCAGCTCATTAAATTTTCTATTATTTCTTTAAAACCAGTTGCAGTAAGCAATAATACAAGGAGTGAAAGGAGATGACAACTGAGTAAATCAAGATATTTTGTTGAGAGTGTGTTTACGTGAGATTAGGGTGGGGAATCTGGAAAAACCCATGATGATATGAAAAAATAAAACTTACTGGTATATTTTATTTGGACTGGTAGAATCTCTAAGAACTAAAGAACTAAGAACTAGAGAACTGGAGGTATTCATTATATAGGATCATCTTTTTTTAAAGAATATGTCAGTCTTATCTTAATGACTAAAAAAGTACGCAGAAGTGTATATCCATGTATAGAAAAGGGAATATCTGTATATATCTCTATCTATCTATGCAGTTGCTTTTATATGCATAGAGGGACACATAGGAAACTGGTGTATCAGGCTAGGGAGGAAGAGTTTTCACCATGCTTTCCTAACATTGGATTTTTTTTTCAACCATTTAAGTGTATTATTTATTCCAGAAAATAACTTAAATGAAAAATAATGATATCTTTAAACAAGTTAATTTTTCTACATTTTGGGAGAAAACTGTAATCAGAATGAATTTATGATTTTTATGATTTTCAATTGAATTTTCTGAGAGCTTTCTCTTTTTAATTGGTTATTAGCAATTTTGATATTAGCCATGGTGTTTTTCTAGATCTAGTGTCCTCTACTTGATAATAATTAAAATGTTTAAGATATATCCTCTACCTTTTTAAAAATAGCTATTATTTTATTCAGTTTTACCTGTGAACTGAATGCTTTGTTCATCTTCACGTTAAGTATATGTTTGATTCCTTTAATTTCATGAAGCCTATCAATAATTATTAATTGTATTTTATTTTATATCAGAAATGAAGTTATAGAAATTTTTAGCTTTATTGAGATATAATTTGATATACTAAAAATTGCACACATTTAATATATGCATCTTGATGAGTTTGTGCTTTTGCAAACACCCATGAGACTGTCACCATAATGAAGGTACTAAATATACCCATTACTTCCAAAAATTTCTGTGTTCTTTTGTGTTGTTGTTTGGTAAGAACACTTAATATGAAATCTGTCCTTAACATATTTTAATAAATACCATGTAGTTAACTATGGGTACTGTGTTATATAGTAGATCTCTAGAACTTATCTTGTATAAAGAAACTTTATATCCATTGGGAAAGAATTTCTCATTTCTCTCTCCCCACCAGGCCTTGGCAACCACCATTCTATTTTCTGCTTCTGTGGCATTGACTATGTTAGATACCTTATATAAGTGGAATCATGCAGTATTTTCCTTTTGTGACTGCCTTACTTCACTTAGCATAATGTCCTCTAGGCTCATTCATATTGTTGCAGATGTCAGGAATTCTTTCATTTTTAAGGCTGAATAATATTCCAGTGTATGTATGCACCATGTTATCTATATCCATTTATTTGTCGATTGACATTTGGGTTGCTTCCATATCTTGGCTATTGTGAATACTGCTGCAGTGAACATGGTGCAGATATCTCTTTGAGATCCTGATTTCAGTTCTTTAGGATATATACCCAGAAGTGGGATTGCTGGATCATATGATAGTTTTATTTTTAATATTTTAGGGAACCTCCGTACTGTTTTCCAGAGGGGCCGCACTGTTATACATTCCCACCAACACAGTGTAAGTGTTCCTTTTTCTCCACACTCTGGCCAACACTTGCTAGCTCTTGTTTTTTTGAAAATAGCCATCCTAACAGGTGTGAAATGGTAGGTCATTGTGGGTTTGATCTGCGTTTCTCTGATGGTTAGTGATGCTGAACATCATTAGTGATGATGAGTGATGTTTCATATACCTGGTGGCCATGAGTATGTCTTCGTAGGCAGGTCCTTTGCCTATTTTTTAATCAGCTTATCATTATCATCATCATTATTATTTTTCTATTGTGTTGGAGATTCTTAAATATTTTGAATATTAACCTCTTATCAGATAGATGGTTTGCAGATATTTTCTTTCCTTCTGTAGAATACCTTTTCACTCTGCAGATTGTTTCCTTTGCTGTGCAGAGTCTTTTTAGTAATGCAGTCCTTCCCACTTGTCTGTATTTTGGATTTGTTGCCTGTGCTTCTGGTGTCAAATCCAAGAAGTAGTGGCCAAGACAAATGTCAGGAAGCTTTCCCCCTATGTTTTCTCCTTGGAGTTTTGCAGTTTCAGATTTTACATTTAAGTTTAGTTAATTTTGAGGGTTTCTTTTTTGTATATGGTATAAGACAGGTGTCCAGTTTCATTGTTTTGCATGTGGATATCTAGTTTTTCCAACATCATTTGTTGAAGAATCTATCCTTTGCCATTTAATATTCTTAGCATTCTTGTCAAGAATAGTTGAATATATATATGTTGATTTATTTATGGAGTGTCTGTTCTGTTCCATTGGTCTATGTGTCTGTTTTTATGACAGAGTCATACTGTTTTAATACTTTAGTCCTGTAATATACTTTGAAATCAGGAAGTGTGATACTGGCAGCTTTATACTTCTTTCCTGAGATTGCTTTCGTTATTTGTGGTTTTTGCAGTTTTATATGAATTTTGGGATTGTTTTTCTATTCCTGTAAAAAATGCCATTTGGATTTTGCTATGAATTGTATTCAATCTGTACCTTGCTTTGGGTAGTATGGACATTTTAACAATATTAAGATTTCTTTCATCAAGGTTTTGTAGTTTTTACTGTACAAGTTAGTTGCCTTTTGGTAAGTTTATTTCTAAATATTTTATTCTTTTTGACACTATTGTAAATGGAATTGTTTTCTTAATTTCCTTTTCAGGTAGTTCATCGTTAATATATAGAAATGCAACTGATTTTTGTTTGTTGATTTTTCCTGAAACTTTTCCAAGTTTCCTGAAACTTGGCTCAACTCATTAATTATTTCTACCAGGTGTGTGTGTGTATTCTTTAGAGTTTTTCATGTATAAGTTTATGTCATGTATTTACAAACATAGACAATGTCATACTTCCTTTCCAGTTTGGATTCCTTTTATTTCTTTTTCTTGCCTAATTGCTCTGGTTAGGACTTCCACTACTATGTTGAACAGAAGTGGTGAGATGAGACGTCCTGTCTTGTTCCTGATCTTAGAGAAAAAGCTTTCAGTTTTTCACTGCTGAGTATGGTGTTAGCTGTGGACTTTTCATGTATGCCCTTTATTATGTTGCAATATATTCCTTCTAAACCTAATTTGTTGCGTGCTTTTATCACGAAAAAGTGTTAAATTTTGTCAAATACTTTTTCTGCATCTATTGAGATGACCAGTGATTTTTACCTTTTATTCTGTTAAATGTGGTGTATAACATTAATTGATTTGGATATGTTGAATTATCCTTGCATCCCAGGTATAAATCTTACTAAATCATGACATATGATCCTTTTATTGTGCTGGTGAATTCAGTGTGCTAGAATTTTGTTGAAGATTTTTGCATTTCTACTTTTAGAATATCAGTTTTTTTTCTGTTTCTGTTGGCTAAATATCAATTTATTTTTCCTATTTCTGTTGGCTTCCACTATCCTTGTACAGTCCCTTATCACGTATGATTTGGAATATTTCACTATCCTTCTGACTTCTCTGTCTTTAATCTTTCACTAATTAGATCATTTTGCAGGCTATTCTTATAAAAGTTTTTTCCATCTTAGTCAAAACTCCATAAGCTCCCAGTGCTTTCATAAGTTAGTCCCTCCTTATTTACATATATTTATTTTCCACTAAATTTTGCACAGTTCCAGTGTTTTGCTGCCTTCTGTTTTCTACATGTACAGTTCTACAGTTTCTACCTCCGGGCTTTTGTTCATATTCTTTTTCCCTCTTTCAGGGTTATCTCCTACTTTGTCCAGTCATATGTGGTAGAGAAATATATTAAAATATTTGTAACATTCTATACCCTTCATATCTCCCAACTCCATTTCTACATAATAGTTAGAAAGGCAAGTGACAGAAGTCACTAAATTGCTTCACATAGTAAGGAGATGACTGGAGAAGGAGGAATTGAAAGGGGAAAGGAACATTAAAGTAAGAGATAAGTTTTGAGTAAGTTTTAGAGAGAAAGGAGAGAGATTGCAGTTAAATGAGATATGACTCTCTTCCCTTAGAGATTGAAAAAAAGACCTTTTAAGAAATTTTGCTGTGTGCAGGTAGTATGCAATGTAATTCCTTCATTCACATATTTTATATTTAAAATAGTTTTTCCTTATATTTTCTCATATATGTGACTTTTTTCTCATGTATGAAAAAATATGAGAAAAATACATTAATATAAAGTAAAATGTATTAACTTTTTTTTTTTTTTTTTTGCGGTACGCGGGCCTCTCACTGTTGTGGCCTCTTCCATTGCGGAGCACAGGCTCCGGACGCGCAGGCTTAGCGGCCATGGCTCACGGGCCCAGCCACTCCACGGCATGTGGGATCTTCCTGGATTGGGGTACGAACCCATGTCCCCTGCATCGGCAGGCAGACTCTCAACCACTGCACCACCAGGGAAGCCCTAACATTTTATATATTATATAGCATGCAAATAATTTATATAATACCTGCATATATAATATATAAGCCACACATATATATGTGCCCATTATATATATATATATGTAATTTACATAATTACATATGTTTTGCTCCTCTATCAAGATTATAAAGTTCGTGGAACCAAAAACCGTCTCTTTGTATCCCACAGATAACCCTGAATATTGCTAAAGTGAGTTTCCGTAGCTTACTTTTTTCATCTTTGTATTAAAGAGTATATCTTTCCATCTGTTTGTGTCATCTTCAGTTTCTTTCATCAGTTTCTTAGAGTTTTCTGAGTACAGGTCTTTCACCTTCTTAGGCAGCATTATTCCTAGGCATTTTATTCTTTCTGATGTGATTTTAAATGGGATGGTTTCCTTAATTTCTCAGTTTGTTGTTAGTTTATAGAAATGCAACAGATTTCTGTTTGTTACTTTTATATCCTGCAACTTCACCAAATTCATTGATGAGGTCTAGTGGTTTTTTGGTGACATCTTTAAGATTTTCTTTGTAGAGTATCATGCCATCTGCAAACAGTGACGGTTTTACTTCTTCCTTCCAATTTGGATTTCTTTTATATCTTTTTCTTGTCTGATTGCTGTGGCTAGGACTTCAATACTATGTTGAATAAAAGTGGCGAGAGTGGTCATCCTAGTCTTGTTCCTGATCTTAGAGGAAATACTTTCAGCTTTTCACCATTGAGTATGATGTTTTACACCATGGAGTATATGGCCTTTATTATTTTGAGGTATGTCCCCTCTATGCCCACTTTCTCGAGAGTTTTTATTATAAATGGATGTTGAATTTTGTTGAAAGCTTTTCTTTCATCTATTGAGCTGATCATCTGATTTTTTTCCCTTCACTTTGTTAATACTATGTATCACATTGATTGATTTGTGGGTATTGAACCATGCTTGCATCTCTCAGATAAATCCCACTTAATCATGGTGTGTCATCCTTATGTGTTATTGGAGTTGGTTTGCCTGTATTTTGTTGAGGATTTTTGCATCTGTGTGCTTCAGTGATATTGCCCTGTAATTTTCTTTTTTGTGTGATATCTTTTTCTGATTTTGGTATCAGGGTGATACTAGTCTCATAGAAAGCCAGTGGGGATTACTTTCAAAAGTCCCAAAAGGCTGGGGTTAATAGAGATTTCACTCTTAAAGGGCACACTCAAATGGGTTTGGAAGCATTCCTTCTTAGGCAGTTTTTTTTTTTTTATATTTGTTTTATGGGATTCTTTTTTAAAATTAATTAATTTATTTATTTTTGGCTGCATTGGGTCCTCGTTGCTGTGCGCGGGCTTTCTCCAGTTGCGGTGAGCGGGGGCTACTCTTCGCTGTGGTGCGCAGGCTTATTTCTCATTGTGGTGGCTTCTCTTGTTGTGGAGCACGGGCTCTAGGTGCGCGGGCTTTTACTAGTTGTGGCACGTAGGCTCAGTAGCTGTGGCTCGCAGGCTCCAGAGCGCAGGCTCACTTAGTTGTGGCACACAGGCTTAGTTGCTCTGCGACATGTGGGATCTTCCCAGACCAGGGCTCGAACCTGTGTCCCCTGCATTGGCAGGTGGATTCTTAACCACTGCACCACCAGGGAAGCCCTCTTATGCAGTTTTTTAGAATAGTTTGAGAAGGATAGGTATTAACTCTTCTCTAAATGTTTGGTAGAATTTACCTGTGAAGCCATCTGGTCCTGGACTTTTGTTTGTTGGGAATTTTAAAATTACTGATTCAGTTTCATTACTGGTAAGTGCTCTGATCATATTTTCCGTTTCTCCCTGGTTCAGTCTTGGGAGATTGTACATTTCTAGGAATTTGTCCATTTCTTCTAGGTTGTCCATTTTATTGTCATATATTATACTTGTTTGTAGTCTCTTACGATCCTTTGTATTTCTGTGGTGTTGGTTGCAACTTCTTTTTCATTTCTGATTTTATTGATTTGGGCCCTCTCTTTTTTTTCTTGATGAGTTTGGCTAATGGTTTATCAATTTTGTTTCTCTTTTCAAAGATCTAGCTCTTAGGTTCGTTGACCTTTTCTACTGTTTTTAAGTCTCTGTTTCATTTGCTTCTGCTCTCATCTTTATGGTTTCTTTCCTCCCACTAACTTTGGGTTTTGTTTGTTCTCATTTTTCTAGTTCCTTTAAGTGTAAGGTTAGGTTCTTTATTTGAGATTTTTCTTGTTTCCAGAGGTAAGCTTTGTATTGCTATAAACTTCTCTCTTAGAAATACTTTTGCTGCCTCATGTAGATTTTGGGTCTTTGTGTTTTCATTTTCATTTGTCTTCAGCTGTTTCTTTATTTCCTCCTTGATTTCTTCAGGAATCCATTGGTTGTTCAGTAGCATATTTTTTAGCTTCACGTATGTGAGTGTTTTGCACGTTTTTTTTAGTCTCGTTATACTGTTGTTGAAAAAGATGCTTGATAGGATTTAAATTTTCTTAAATTTACCGAGGCTTGTTTTGTGGCCTAGCATGTGATCTATCGTGGAGAATGTTCCCATGTGCACTTGAAAAGAATGTATATTCTCTTGCTTTTGGGTGGAATGTTCTCTCTCTCTCTAAATATATATGTATATGTGTGTGTGTATGTGTATATAAAGTCCATTTGGTCTAATGTGTCTTTTAAGGCCAGTGTTTCTTTATTGATTTACTGTCTGGGTGATCTCTCCATTGATCTAACTGGGATGTCAAAGTCCCCTACTATTACTGTGTTACTTTCAGTTTTTCTTTTTATGTCTGTTAATACTTGCTTTATATATTTAGGTGCTCCTATGTTGGGTGTGTGTGTATTTACAATTGTTACATCTTCTTTTTGGATTGATCCCTTGATCATTATGTAATGTCTGTTCCAGGGCAGAGTCTGGCCTATTGGTGCGTGGGCTGCATCTGTAGGCTGCAAGGCTACGGTTTTCTTGTGGCTGGTATCTACCCCCTGATGGGTGAAGCTGGTACCAAGGCTAGAGCAGGCTTGCAGGAGGGCGGGGCTGGGGCCCAGGGGATTCTGGGGCTGGTGCCTGCCCACTGGTAGATGGAACTGGGTCCTGGAGTCTCTGGCTGGAGGGCCTGTCGATCCTGGTTCTAGTGCCTGTACACTTGTTTGTGGGGACAGGTTCTGGGCTCTCTGGTGGGCAGGGCTGTGTCCAGAGGAAGCTGAAAGCTGAGTGGGTCTTAAGGCAGCCTGCCTGCTGGTGGGTGTGGCTGTATCCCTGTCCATTAATTGCTTAGCCTGAAATGTCTTTAGCACTGGTGCTTACAGCTTATTGAGCCAGAGCAGGGCTGGATCCTGCTAGAGGGAGGATTCCAAAATGGTGCTTGCCAGAACCAGTGTCCACATGGTAGAACAAGCTCCCAATAATGGTTGCTGCCAATGTCTTAAGTCCCCAGGGTAGGCTGCAGTTGCCTTCTGCTTTCCTGGGAGACTCTTCATGATCAGCAGGTAGGTCTGACCCAGGTTCCTTCCGAATTAGTGCTTCTGCCCTGGATCCCAGAGCTTTTGAGACTTTGAGTGTGCCCTTTAAGACTGAAGTCTCTATCTACCCCAAGCTTTTGGGACTTTCGAAAGTAATCCCCACTGGCTTTCAATGCCAAATGCTCTGGGGGGCCGACTATGGTGCGGGACACCTGGGGTGGGGAGCACAACATGGGGCTTGTACCCCTCACTCCGTTGGGAGGACCTCTGCAATTGTACTTCTTCTGTTTGTAGGTCACCCACTCAGTGGTATGGAAATTGACTATATCATGACTCTGCCTCTCCTATCTGTCTCCTTGTGATTCCTTCTTTATGTATTTGTAATCAATCTTTTCCAGTAGGTTCTTGTCTTTTAAATTAATGGTTGCTGATTTTAGTTTTAATTTTGGTGTGCCTGTTAGAGGAGGTGAGCTCAGGGTCTTTCTACTCTGCCATCTTTGCCAATATCCCAGAAAATTACTTTAAAACTAAGCTATTAGAAATGAATTATATATGAGTATTTGAAGTAGAAGTTCATTACAATTCTTTTCTTCAGCTGAGTTTTAGGTTTAACAGAAGGAAAATGTGAAACTATGTAAATCTGATCTAATAGGAGACGAATTTTGAATTTTAACCTAATATAAGGAACTAAAAAGATGTCTAATAACAAAAGTAGTTTAGAGGAGAAAATTTATGATCTCGGTTGACAACACCCACTTTTTCCTTTCCAGTAAAAAAACCTGGACATGGTAGAGCTGCAGCTTTATTTTTGCAGTTGTAGCAGGTGGTTATCATTATTCATCATTAAAACAGCAAAAGAATAGACTATACGGTAGAAAGTAAATTTATTCAATGGTTTATTCACATGTTTTTGTTTCATGAAGAATAGTAAAAATATGAGACTTTTGATTAATTGGGGGAAAATCCATTGCCATTATAGAAGTCTGTCTGTTATCTTGCATAAATGTTTTGGTCAGATACTTAAATACCATGCTTTTTATTTTTTTTATTTAATTTTTTTATGTTTTTTAACATCTTTATTGGAGTGTAATTGCTTTACAATGGTGTGTTAGTTTCTGCTTTATAACAAAGTGAATCAGTTATACATACACATATGTTCCCATATCTCTTCCCTCTTGCGTCTCTCTCCCTCCCACCTCCCTATCCCCCCCACAGGTGGTCACAAAGCACCGAGTTGATCTCCCTGTGCTAGGCGGCTGCATCCCACTAGCTATCTATTTTATGTTTGGTAGTGTATATATGTCCATGCCACTTTCTCACTTTGTCACAGCTTACCCTTCCGCCTCCCCATATCCTCAAGCCCATTCTCTTCTCTAGTAGGTCTGTGTCTTTATTCCTGTCTTAACCCTAGGTTCTTCATGACATTTTTTTCCCCTTAAATTCCATATATATGTGTTAACATACGGTATTTGTCTTTCTCTTTCTGACTTACTTCACTCTATATGACAGACTCTAGGTCCATCCACCTCATTACAAATAGCTCAATTTCATTTCTTTTTATGGCTGAGTAATATTCCATTGTATATATGTGCCACATCTTCTTTATCCATTCATCTGATGATGGACACTTAGGTTGTTTCCATCTCCTGGCTATTGTAAATAGAGCTGCAATGAACATTTTGGTACATGACTCTTTTTGAATTCTGGTTTTCTCAGGGTATATGCCCAGTAGTGGGATTGCTGGGTGGTATGGTAGTTCTATTTGTAGTTTTCTAAGGAACCTCCATACTGTTCTGCATAGTGGCTGTACCAATTCACATTCCCGCCAACAGTGCAAGAGTATTCCCTTTTCTCCACACCCTCTCCAGCATTTATTGTTTCTAGATTTTTTTGATGATGGCCATTCTGACTGGTGTGAGATGATATCTCATTGTAGTTTTGATTTGCATTTCTCTAATGATTAATGATGTTGAGCATTCTTTCATGTGTTTGTTGACAGTCTGTATATCTTCTTTGGAGAAATGTCTAATTAGGTCTTCTGCCCATTTTTGGATTGGGTTGTTTGCTTTTTTGTTATTGAGCTGCATGAGTTGCTTGTAAATTTTGGAGATTAATCCTTTGTCAGTTGCTTCATTTGCAAATATTTTTTCCCATTCTGAGGGTTGTATTTTGGTCTTGTTTGTGGTTTCCTTTGCCGTGCAAAAGCTTTGAAGTTTCATTAGGTCCCACTTGTTTATTTTTATTTCCATTTCTCTAGGAGGTGAGTCAAAAAGGATCTTGCTGTGATTTATGTCATAGACTGTTCTGCCTATGTTTTCCTCTAAGAGTTTTATAGTGTCTGGCCTTACATTTAGGTCTTTAATCCATTTTGAGTTTATTTTTGTGTGTGGTGTTAGGGAGTGTTGTAATCTCATACTTTTACATGTACCCGTCCAGTTTTCCCAGCACCACTTATTGAAGAGGCTCTCCTTTCTCCACTGTACATTCCTGCCTCCTTTATCAAAGATAAGGTGACCATATGTGCGTGGGCTTTCTATCCTGTTCCATTGATCCATCTTTCTGTTTTTGTGCCAGTACCATACTGTCTTGATTACTGTAGCTTTGTAGTATAGTCTGAAGTCAGGGAGCAGGGAGCCTGATTCCTCCAGGTCTGTTTATAATTCTCAAGATTGCTTTGGCTATTCGGGGTCTTTTGTGTTTCCATACAAATTGTGAAGTTTTTTGTTCTAGTTCTGTGAAAAATGCCAGTGGTAGTTTGATAGGGATTGCATTGAATCTGTAGATTGCTTTGGGTAGTAGAGTCATTTTCACAATGTTGATTCTTCCAATCCAAGAACAAGGTATATATCTCCATCTATTCGTATCATCTTTAATTTCTTTCATCAGTGTATTATAATTTTCTGCATACAGGTCTTTTGTCTCCTTAGGTAGGTTTATTCCTAGATATTTTATTCTTTTTGTTGCAATGGTAAATGGGAGTGTTTTCTTGATTTCACTTTCAGATTTTTCATCATTAGTATATAGGAATGCCAGAGATTTCAGTGCATTAATTTTGTATGCTGCTACTTTACCAAATTCATTGATTAGCTCTAGTAGTTTTCTGGTAGCATCTTTAGGAATCTGTATGTATAGTGTCATGTCATCTGCAAACAGTGACAGCTTTACTTCTTCTTTTCCGATTTGAATTCCTTTTATTTCCTTTTCTTCTCTGATTGCTGTGGCTAAAACTTCCAAAACTATGTTTAATAAGAGTGGTGAGAGTGGGCAACCTTGTCTTGTTCCTGATCTTAGTGGAAATGGTTTTGGTTTTTCACCATTGAGGACGATGTTGGCTGTGGATTTGTCATGTATGGCCTTTATTATGTTGAGGAAAGTTCCCTCTGTGCTTGGTTTCTGGAGAGTTTCTTCATAAATGGGTGCGGAATTTTGTCGAAAGCTTTCTCTGCATCTATTGAGATGACCATACGGTTTTTCTCCTTCAGTTTGTTAATATGGTGTATCACATAGATTGATTTGCATATATTGAAGAATCCTTGCATTCCTGGAATAAACCCCACTTGATCATGGTGTATGATCCTTTTAAGTGCTGTTGGATTCTGTTTGCTAGTATTTTGTTGAGGATTTTTGCATCTATGTTCATCAGTGATATTGGCCTGTAGTTTTCTTTCTTTGTAACATCCTTGTCTGGTTTTGGTATCAAGGTGATGGTAGCCTCATGGAATGAGTTTGGGAGTGTTCCTCCCTCTGCTATATTTTGGAAGAGTTTGAGAAGGATAGGTGTTAGCTCTTCTCTAAATGTTTGATAGAATTCGCCTGTGAAGCCATCTGGTCCTGGGCTTTTGTTTGTTGGAAGATTTTAAATCACAGTTTCAATTTTAGTGCTTGTGATTGGTCTGTCCATATTTTCTATTTCCTCCTGTTTCAGTCTCAGCAGGTTGTGCATTTCTAAGAATGTGTCCGTTTCTTCCAGGTTTTCCATTTTATTGGCATAGAGTTGCTTGTAGTAATGTCTCATGATCTTTTATATTTCTCCAGTGTCAGTTGTTACTTCTCCTTTTTCATTTCTAATTCTATTGATTTGAGTCTTCTCCCTTTTTTTCTTGATGATTCTGGCTAATGGTTTATCAATTTCGTTTATCTTCTCAAAGAACCAGCTTTTACTTTTATTGATCTTTGCAATCGTTTCCTTCATTCCTTTTTCATTTTTTTCTGATCTGATCTTTATGATTTCTTTCCTTCTGCTAAATTTGTGTATTTTTTGTTCTTCTTTCTTTAATTGCTTTAGGTGCAAGGTTAAATTGTTTATTTGCGATGTTTCCTGTTTCTTAAGGTAGGATTGTATTGCTATAAACTTCCCTTTTAGAACTGCTTTTGCTGCATCCCATAGGTTTTGGGTCATCGTGTCTCCATTGTCATTTATTTCTAGGTATTTTTTGATTTCCTCTTTGATTTCTTCAGTGGTCACTTCGTTATTAAGTAGTGTATTGTTAGTGTTTGTATTTTTTACAGATCTTTTGCTGTAATTGATATCTAGTCTCATAGCATTGTGTTTGGAAAAGATACTTGATATGATTTCAATTTTCTGAAATTTACCAAGGCTAGATTTGTGACCTAAGATATGATCTATCCTGGAGAATGTTCCATGAGCACTTGAGAAAAATGTGTATTCTGTTGTTTTTGGATGGAATGTCCTGTAAATATCAATTAAGTCCATCTTGTTTAATGTATCATTTAAAGCTTGTGTTTCCTTATTTATTTTCATTGTGGATGATCTGTCCATTGATGAAAGTGGGGTGTTAAAATCCCGTACTATGATTGTGTTACTGTCGATTTCCCCTTTATGGCTGTTAGTATTTGCTTTATGTATTGAGGTGCTCCTATGTTGGGTACATAAATATTTACAATTGTTATATCTTCTTGGATCGATCCCTTGATCATTATGTGGTGTCCTTCTTTGTCTCTTGTCATAGTGTTTATTTTAAAGTCTATTTTGTCTGATGTGAGAATTGCTACTCCAGCTTTCTTCTGATTTCCATTTGCATGGAATATCTTTTTCCATCCCCTCACTTTCAGTCTTTATGTGTCCCTAGGTCTGAAGTGGGGCTTTTGTAGACCACATATATACGGGTCTTGTTTTTGTATCCATTCAGCCAGTGTGTGTCTTTTGGTGGGAGCATTTAAACCATTTACATTTAAGGCAATTATCAATATGTATGTTCCTATTCCCATCTTCTTAATTGTTTTGGGTTTGTTATTATAGGTCTTTTCCTTCTCTTGTGTTTCTTGTCTAGAGAAGTTCCTTTAGCATTTGTTGTAAAGCTGGTTTGGTGGTGCTGAACTCTCGCAGCTTTTGCTTGTCTGTAAAGGTTTTAATTTCTCCATCAAATCTGAATGAGATCCTTGCTGGGTAGAGTAATCTTGGTTGTAGGTTCTTCCCTTTCATCACTTTAAATATTCCTGCCAGTCCCTTCTGGCTTGCAGAGTTTCTGCTGAAAGATCAGCTGCTAACCTTATGGGGATTCCCTTGTGTGTTACTTGTTGTTTTTCCCTTGCTGCTTTTAACATGTTTACTTTGTATTTAATTTTTGAAAGTTTGATTATATGTGTCTTGGCATGTTTCTCCTTGGATTTATCCTGTATGGGACTCTTTGTGCCTCCTGGACTTGATTAACTATTTCCTTTCCCATATTAGGGAAGTTTTCAACTGTAACCTCTGCAAATATTTTCTCAGTCCCTTTCTATTCTGTTCTTCTTCTGGGACCCCTGTAAGTCGAATGTGGGTGCATTTAATGTTGTCCCAGAGGTCTCTGAGACTGTCCTAGTTCTTTTCTTTCTTTTTTCTTTATTCTGCTCTGCAGTAGTTCTTTCCACTACTTTATCTTCCAGGTCACGTATCCGGTCTTCTGCCTCAGTTATTCTGGTATTGATCCCCTCTAGAATATTTTTAATTTCATTTATTGTGTTGTTCATTGTTGCTTGTTTCCTCTTTAGTTCTTCTAGGTCCTTGTTAAATGTTTCTTGCATTTTCTCTATTCTATTTCCAAGATTTTGTATCATCTTTACTATCATTATTCTGAATTCTTTTTCACGTAGTCTGCCTATTTCCTCTTCATTTGTTTGGTCTGGTGGGTTTTTATCTTGCTCCTTCATCTGCTGTGTGTTTTTCTGTTTCCTTATTTTGCTTATCTTAGTGTGTTTGGGGTCTCCTTTTTGCAAGCAACAGGTTCATAGTTCCCGTTGTTTTTGGTGTCCGTCCCCAGTGGCTAAAGTTGGTTCAGTGGATTGTGCGGGCTTCCTGGTGGAGGGGACTAGTGCCTGTGTTCTGGTGGATGAGGCTGGATCTTGTCTTTCTGGTGGACAGGTCCACGTCTGGTGGTGTCTTTTGGGGTGTCTGTGGACTTATTATGATTTTAGGCAGCCTCTCTGGTAATGGGGGTTGTGTTCCTGTCTTGCTAGATGTTTGTCATAGGGTGTCCAGCACTGTAGCTTGCTGGTCATTGAGTGAAGCTGGGTGTTGGTGTTGAGATGGAGATCTCTGGGAAATTTTCGCTGTTTGATATTACGTGGAGCTGGGAGGTCCCTTGTGGACCAGTGTCCTGAAGTTGGCTCTCCTACCTCAGAGGCACAGCACTGACTTCTGGCTGCAGCACCAAGAGCCTTTCTTCCACATGGCTGAGAATAAAAGGGAGAAAAAGTAGAAAGAAAGGGGGGGGAGGGAGGCAGGGAGGGAGGGAGGAAATAAAATAAGGTAAAATTAAAGTTACTAAAATAAAAATAATTATTAAAAAAAATTTTTTTAAGTAAAAAAACCCCAGAAAACTGACGGATTGAACCCTAGGACAAATGGTGAAAGCAAAGCTATACAGACAAAATCTCACACAGAAGCATACACATACTCACAAAAAGAGGAAAAGGGGAAAAAATTATAAATCTTGCTCTCTATGTCCACTTCCTCAATTTGGGATGATTCGTTGTCTATTCAGGTATTCCACAGATGCAGGGTACATCAAGTTGATTGTAGAGATTTAATCCGCTACTCCTGACTCTGCTGGGAGAGATTTCCCTTTCTCTTATTTGTTCGCGCAGCCTCCGGGGTTCGGCTTTGGATTTGGCTCCGCCTCTGCGTGTAGGTCGCCGGAGGGCATCTGTTCTTCGCTCAGACAGGACGGGGTTAAAGGAGCCGCTGATTTGGTGGCTCCGGCTCACTCAGGCCAGGGGGAGGGAGGAGTACGGAGTGTGGGGCGAGCCTGCAGCGGCAGAGGCCGGTGGGATGTTGCAGCAGCCTGAGGCGCGCCGTGCGTTCTCCCGGGGAAGTTGTCCCTGGATCCCGGGACCCTGGCAGTGGCGGGCTGCACAGGCTCCCCGGAAGGGAGGTGTGGATAGTGACCTGTGCTCGCACACAGGCTTCTTGGTGGTAGCAGCAGCAGCCTTAGCATCTCATGCCTGTCTCTGGGGTCCGCGCTGTTAGCCGGGGCTCACGCCCGTCTCTGGAGCTCCTTTAAGCAGCGCTCTTAATGCCCTCTTCTCACACACCAGGAAAGAAAGAGGGAAGAAAAAGTCTCTTGCCTCTTTGGCAGGTCCAGCCTTCTTCTCGGGCTCCCTCTAGTCTAGCCGTGGCGCACTGACCCCTTCAGGCTGTGTTCTCGCCGCCAACCCCAGTCCTGTCCCTGCGCTCCGACTGAAGCCCGATCCTCAGCTCCCAGACCCGCCAGATCCGGCGGATGAGCAGACAAGCCTCTCGGGCTGGTGAGTGCTGGTCGGCACAGATCCTGTGTGCGGAAATCTCTCCGCTTTGCCCTCTGCACCCCTGTTGCTGCGCTCTCCTCCGTGGCTCCGAAGCTCCCCCGCTCCGTCACCCGCAGTCTCCCCCCGCGAAGGGGCTTCTAGTGTGTGGAAACATTTCCTCCTTCACGGCTCCCTCCCACTGGTGCAGGTCCCGTCCCTCTTGTTTTGTCTCTGTTTATTGTTTTTTCTTTTGCCCTACCCAGGTACGTGAGGAGTTTCTTGCCTTTTGGGAGGTTTTAGGTCTTCTGCCAGCGTTCAGTAGGTGTTTTGTACGAGTTGTTCCACGTGTAGATGTATTTCTGATGTATCTGTGTGGAGGAAGGTGATCTCCGCGTCTTACTCTTCCGCCATGTTCCCCCTCCCATGCTTTTATTTATTATTATTATTATATTTATTTATTTATTTATTTTCCTTTACACGGGCCTCTCACTGTTGTGGCCTCTCCCGTTGTGGAGCACAGGCTCCGGACGCGCAGGCTCAGCGTCCATGGCTCACGGGCCCAGCCGCTCCGCGGCATGTGGGATTCTCCCGGACTGGGGCACGAACCCTTGTCCCCTGCATTGGCAGGCGGACTCTCAACCACTGCGCCACCAGGGAAGCCCCTCCTATGCTTTTTAAATAGTGTTTTTGAATGAATCTTCATAACTTCAGAGATTTCTTATGGTTTTAACTATAGAAATTTATTTTTCATTTTCTACATTAAATATTCCCTTTTTCACTCAGTGTGATTTTCCATCTTATTGCCTATTTCTTTCCGTTTACCACCTTGGAGAAGTTTAGCTTGGTGTCACTTTTCTAGCTTTTGATTAGTTAGTTGAATCGGTCAAGATTCAACCAGGAGAAGAGGAATCACCCTGGCTTTTTCAAGCAGGAAGTGATTTACTAGAATTAGCAATTTATAGAACTTTTTGAAAGGCTGGAATGAAAGTCAGGTAAGATCTTTGTTAGATCTTAGTTGTACTGCTAACATTTAGGACGTCAGGAAGTTGATGCAACTTCAGGAATTGTGTAGGGATGACTATGGCTGCCTCCAATTCCAAGTGTGTAATTTGTAGAAAAACACCTAGAAGGAAATGTTACTGAGTTAGCAAAAAATTTGATACTATAGTAAAATGTAGAAGGAGGATATGTTTAATATTTGAGAGGAAAGTTAGCTCTATACATTCTGTTAATGGCCTAGGATAGCATTTTTTTTTTAAATGCATCATGTTCCATGTGGCTATTTGTCACCTTTTTCTCACTGAACCTATATATTGTGACTCTGTTGGTAGTCCCCAGCTTCTTGCTGTCTCATTTCACTGAATCCCAATCATATTGTGCAATTTTTTTTTTAAACCATGAAGTACTGAAGGTAAACCAAATAACGCCACATTTAGAGGATGGGATTATTGAATGTACATGAAAAGGAAAATTTTTTTCCCAGGAAACATATTCAAGTATTAGTAAAAGAAAAAATAAAGGGGAATGTCATCAGGTTCTTATATTATATTCATAATTACCATTTCTTGGTCAGCTTTAAGTTTTCCACTGGAATATGAGAAGAAAAGATGATGGTTTCATAGGTCGTGAAGAGTGCAAGTACTCAAAATTTCAAAAAATCACTAATTTGGAAGGTTATGTCAGCTGTCTGAGTCAATTACAGTATGAGTCAGTGATACATAAACCTTTTCTTAGAAATCGTAGAAGTCCCCTTTTAGGTACTTACTGTCTTTGTCATTTAACCTCGTATAAGATTCTGTGTAGGAGAAAAGATTTATCTCATTCTGTTGCTGCATCCCTGATGATTCTAAGTGTTCAAGTGCTATAATTATAAATGGTTGAACAATGTTTATTTGCATGACTGTGACCAGCAATTTAATTAATCATGACAATGAGTGAAGAGAGAACAAGAAGAAAAGGGCTGCACCTTTTTTTTTAGTCAGATTGTGAACATAAGCCAACATTCAGAAAATCATTAGAACTCCAAAGTGAATTTGACCACAAAACGCAAGAGAATTATGTTATTTGAGAATTTAAAAACCTAATAAATTTTCTTTTAATTATCTAGAGATCAAGTAGTTTGGTCTTTTTCTGGGAAGTCAACACCCATTTATTTACCCATTGAAAAAAATCTCAACAAAGCATTTTCTTCTTCAAAATCACAAATATGTCTTCATCCTAAAGAAGCCAAAATTGATCTAAAAGGCAATTCCAGAATTTTATTTCCACTCTGAAGTACTTTTTGTTTTTTGTATAACAAGTAATTATGAAAATCATTAATACTTACTGAAATAGAAGTAAATAAGAATAGTAACAAAGACATTACTCTTCCTACCCTTATTTGTTTTAGATATTTTAAGTTGGTCTCAGTAATAAATATTTTTCTTTGTATTTTTATGTCAATTATGTATTTCTTATATTAAATTTTACCTTCACAACCAGAAAGATCTGTTGATGGAAAATGCTCCTATGGATGAAAGGTGAAATTTGTGCTTACCAACTTCAAAAAGTTGGTTTTAGGACACCAAATTAGATAATGCATGTGAAAGTATTTCTTAACCTATAAATGTCATATACATGTTAATAGTGTTTTAAATAATCATTTAAAATTGACAAGAATATTATATTTCTCTTTGTTTCAAGTCCTAAATCAGGAGTCACAAACTCAGGTGCTTATAGGAATGTATTAGAGTGGCTCTGTGCAATAGAACTTTCTGTGAAGATGGAAATATTCCACCTGTGCTGTCCAGTACTGTAGCCACTAATTATATGTGACTGTTGAGCACTTGATATGAATGAGTATAGCTGAGAAACCAAAATATTTTATTTTAATAAATTTAAATAACCACATGTAGCTAATGGCTACCCTATTTGGACAGCAGAGTTAGTGTAACACTAGATTCTATACAAATAAACCCAAAATTTCAACGATATAATTTAAGTTTTATTTCTTTTTCATGTAATAGTCCAATGTGAATATTTCTCTATGTCTGGAGCTGGTCTCGCTTCTTCATCTGTGGCTTCATCATCCCTTAAGAGCTTGGAGACTGTTGCTTTCCGGTGGTAAAGGAGAGAAAAGTCTACTTTTTAAAAACTCCAACCTAGAATTCAAAAAGATCACTCTGCTCACATTCAGTTATAGAGAACTTGTCATGTGGTCATATCTGGCTCCAAGGAACTGGAAAATGTAGTTCCTGACGAGGCAGCCACTCTGCAGCAATATATCTGACACTGTGGTGGGAGGAACACAAATTTTTGATGTTGTGTTCTGCCACAAAAGACTAGGCAAGTAATATACAAAAGTGAAATGGGCCAGATGTCAATGCATATGCATTCACTGTGTGAGGGGAGGCAGAGCTGTGGCACGCCCTGTACATAGACAAGTTGCTATTCATTATCAGCTAGTGTCGTCCTGTCCTAAGGTGGGAACCATGCTGCCAGATCTTTTAGGGTTTTGTGGGTTTTTCTTTTTTTGCGGTACGCGGGCCTCTCACTGCTGCGGTCCCTCCCGTTGCGGATCCGGACGCGCAGGCTCAGCGGCCATGGCTCATGGACCCAGCCGCTCCGCGGCATGTGGGATCTTCCCGGACCAGGGCACGAACCCGTGTTCCCTGCATCGGCAGGTGGACCCTCAACCACTGCGCCACCAGGGAAGCCCCAGTTTTGTGGTTTTTAATGAAAATCGGAAACCCCTGTTTTTATGTGAAATAGCCCTAGTTTTGAAAGAATTATGAATGAAACTGCTGTAAACATTCAAGTATAAGTTTTTCTATAAACAAGTTATGTTTAATTTTTAAGAAATTGTCAAATTGTTTTCCTAAGTTGCTCTACCACCTTACATTCCCACCAACAATATATGAGGATTCTAGTTGCTCTGCATTTAAACTTGCTGTTGTCAGTATCTTTTATTTTAGCCATTCTGAGAGGTATGTAGTGGTATTTCATAGTGGTTTTTATTTCACTATCATATTGGCTAATGATGTGGAACATTTTTTCCTGTGCTTATTTGCTATCTGTATATCAACTTTGGTCAAGTGTTTATTCAAATCTTTTACCTATTTTTAATTGAGTTGTTTGCTTTCTTCCTGTTGAATTTTGAGAGTTCATTATATATTCTTTGTAAAGATATATACAAGCACTTTGTTGGATTTGTGAGTTGCCAATGTTTTCCCAATATGTAGTTTGTCTTTTCATAAATGTCTTTCACAGAGCAAAAGTTCTCAATTTTGATGAACTCTTTGCCTAACTCCAGGTCACAAAGATTTTTTTTCCTGTATTTTTTAACAAAATTTTATAATTTTACAGTTAGTTAATTTCTGTATAAGGTGTGAAGTTTAAATCAAATTTTTTTGTTTGCATATGGATGTCTAATTGTACTAACACTATTTGTGGAAAAGGAAGTGGAATTGTGTAGGCTGCCAGGAGGAAAAGATATTTCTTAACTTCTATATTCTCACTAGAAACTTCCTATAAGGCTTTATCATTCCCATTGTGTAGCAAGTTCATTTGCTATAATGTGTTGACATTCTTCGGAAATGGCCTAATTTTAATCAAGAGCATGTATGTTTACTATGCTTATCATAGTGAATTCGAACTACACTATTCCTTTCCCATATCATTAGATTATGAGTGTAAGCCTATAACCAATGCCTAGAGTTTATCTTCTAGCAAACATGTATAAAAGGCAATCAAAAAGAATTTAGAAGCAAATGTTTTAATACTTTAAATGTGTAAACTCTATAGTTATTTTGGACATTATATCCACAATTATTCTAGCACAAATGTGCTTCATAACCTCCCCCAAATCATTCAAAAATCAATAAACCAACAAATATTCATTGAGCATTTGTTTTCTAGGAATTGTATTAGGTTCTGCAGAAGATAAAAATATAATGTTTTAATGTCCTCAGAAATTGTACACTCAAGTTGACATATAGTAAAATCTAGACCTGCAAACTCAAATGTCTTCAGTTTCCAGAGAAGTATTATAAACATTCCAAGTTCCTGTATAAGACAATAGGGAGAGTTAGGAACTTTGTTAACCTATAGAGTTCATTCATGTTTAAAGGCATTCACATAAACAGACAGACATACAAATGTCCAAAGAAATCACCTTTGAAGACTGAATTCATCCTAGGCTAAGTTTGCAACCCAACCTCTGACTTTGGGGATCAACCTTTAGGTGTCTGGAAGAACTTTGAATTTGAAAGCAGTGCCTTTAAAAACAGTTATGTGTTATGTCTACATACATACAGCTTTCTTTGGTTAAAAAGCAGATTCTTCAAATTTCTCATTAGTTTTATATATAGATAGTGTGTGTGTGCACACATACATGCACATCTGCTTGTGTATTTCCTGTGGTGAACATAGTCCTTTTATTCTCTCTTACATTTTCTAATTGGTCATTATTGGTATTTTGAGTTTTGCTTGTTAACCTTCCAACACTTACTTATTCTACTAAGCCTTTTAATATGAATTTAATTACAGCTGAAGATAGTATGCTTTCCTGACTTATTTTAGTGAGATGGTTTCTGACTTCTCACCATTTAGTATGAGACTTCTCACCATTTAGTATGAGTAAATGTTACTTTTGATTTCTTGTATACCTCCTTAGGAAATTTCTTTCTATTCCTAGTTTACTTGAAGCTTTAGATTTTGCTTATTTAAATCAGGAGTGTATATAGAATTTTACCAAGTACTTTTCCAGTATCTGTTGAGATGGTTTTATGTTTTTTAATTTACATTGAACCCTACTCTAGAGGTGTACCTTACTTCAACATGTTATTTGATAATGTTATTTATTTAATACACTACTAGAGTCTATTTTAGGGTTTTTACATCTACATTTTAAAAAGACATTAACCTGGTTTTAATACTGAGTTGATGCTAGCTTTAGGTAATATGTTGGGCAGCTTTCCATCATTTTTAATGCTTTGGAATTGTTTGTATAGCATAGGAATTATCTATTAATTCACTGTTTTATAAGACTCACATGTGATTATTGCTTCTGATTATTGCTTCTGATTATTATGGCTTTTTAGAATTGGATTTTACCTGTTTTTTTCATCTCTTCATTAAAACTTATAAACTTCCTCCTGTATCGATTTTTAGAATTCATATTCTCCCAGGAAATCTTTTATTTCCTTTATATTTTTCAAATATGTGACCATAATATTGCATATAGAATTATTGGAGAACTTTATATTTTGTCTTTTCCTTTTAATATTATCTCTTCAAAGTCAGTGCTCTTCCCACTATACTATAGTATTTCCATATCATCTGTTTTGTATAAATCTATAATAAGAAAATACATGTAATTGAAGGTCATTTCTGTATTCAGAAATATGTATAACAGAGTGTCAAAATAGAGAAAATGACCTATAGCTAACCAAAATAAAATTTTATACAAAAGCCTGGAGTTAGAGTATTAGGTTCTAATCATTGTAAATTAAAAATAAGATAAATTTTTACTCATTTTAAGATCATCATCTTAGTAAGTCCATATTCATTATAATTATTAAAATGATCAGATACTGTTTCAGCTTTTCTTAAATGACAGTAATAATCAATTTCTATAGCATTTAGACTTTATAAGGTATATGTATATATATTAATTAATTTGCTTCTGGCAACAAAGATGTGAGGTAAGCAGGTTGCTCACAATTTTGCTTATTTTACCAATAATAAAATCTGGGAGATTAACCAGTTTACCTAAAGTCTTGTAACTTGTTGTTAGTAGATGAAGCTGTTATTAAGCTAGGGTTTTTTGATTCTCTGTCTGGTGTTGTGCAGACGTATCTGAACTATGTGTTTCTAACTTTCATTAAACTCTTTAAGTGCAAAATGTTTACTCTTCCTCTAAAAAAAAAAAAGAAAACCAAGTCCTGACTGTTCTTCCTTAATTTAATGTTCCCTGCTTCTTTCTACAGGCATCCCTCACTTTACTGTGTTTCCGAGATACTGCGTCTTTTTATAGATTAAAGGATTTTGGCTACACTGTATTGTCAGACGATGGTTTTTTTTTTTTTAGCAATAAAGCATTTAAAAATTAAGGTATATACATTGCTTTTGTGGACATAATGCTAATGTACCTTTAATAGACTACAGTATAGTGTAAACATAACTTTTATATGCACTGGGAAACGATGAATTTGTGTGAAACCATAAATTTATTGCGATATTCACTTTATTGCCATGGTCTGGTACTGAACCCGCAATATTTCTGAGGTATGCCTGTAGTCTATTCTTTCTTCTAAATCAGACCTTCATTATCACATACATGAATTATTACAGTTGTCTCTTTTCTGATGTTTCTGGAAGCACTCTTCCTCATGCTCCAGTACTGTTTCCAGACTAATCTTCCCATGATGGCTTAATTTATTTGTCAACTTGACAGGCTTACAGAATGCCCAAGTCGCTGGTAAAACGTTATTTCTGGTTGTATCTGTGAGAGTATTTCTGGAAGAGATTAGCATTTGACTCAGTAGACTGGGTGAAGAGTCACCCCTCACCCACGTGGGCAGGCATCATCCAATCTACCGAATACTTGAATGGAACAATAAGGCCAAAGAAGGGTGAATTCTCTCTCTGTTGAGCTGGGATAGCCATCTTCTCCTGCCATTGGACATCAGAGCTCCTGGTTCTTGGGCCTTGGGACTCTGGGACTTTTCACCAGTGACCCCTGAGTTCTCAGGCCTTCAGACTCCGTCTGAATGATACCACCTGCTTTCATGGTTTTCAGGCAGATGACTGATCGTTGGACTTCTTGGCCTCCGTAACCATGTGAGGCCATTCTTACAACAAATCTCTATCTCTATATCCATATCCTGTTGGTTTCTCTGGGGAACCCTGACTAATACACTTACTAAATCTGCTTTCATATGTTATTTCTCTAATCAAAGAAATGTTAGTTGCTCCTCATTGCCATCATAATAATGGCTGTTAGCCTAACACTTAAGACCTCATTGGTCCTGCCCCCTTATGTCTTTCCAGTCCTATAGACTACTTCATTTGAACATCCAACTTTTGCTCTAGGTGATCTGTATAGCTCCTTTCTACCTTAATTCATACTGTGCTTCTCACATGAAGTACTTTTCGTCTTTATCTCTACCTATCTAAATTCAAATGACTGTAGGCCCTAAATAATTTTTTTTTTTTTCTGTCAGGTCTTGAGTAGCCATTCTAGTATACCCAGATTTTTTTTTTTTTTTTCGGTACGCGGGCCTCTCACTGTTGTGGCCTCTCCCGTTGCGGAGCACAGGCTCCGGACACGCAGGCTCAGCGACCATGGCTCACGGGCCCAGCCGCTCCACGGCACGTGGGATCTTCCCAGACCGGGGCACGAACCCATGTCCCCTGCATCGGCAGGTGGACTCTCAACCACTGTGCCACCAGGGAAGCCCTACCCTGATTATTTTCTGTATTCTGTATTCTACTGTTTGATAGTTCTCATTGTCTGTATCATTCATTTTAATTATATGTTGTTGTACTTAATTATATCACATTCCCCTAACTATTTTGGCAGTTCCTGATAGACAACGATGATAAGTTAAACTACTTCATGTTCTAAACTTTTTTTGTGTGTGTTCTCTTCAGTACACAGTGTGATGCTTTGTGTATTATAGGTGCTAATTAAATTTTTTGATTTAAATAAATGAAACTACGTATTTATTGTTACTGTTAAATTAGTATGTTGGAAAGACAGCCTGGGACATAACTAATAGACCTTCATCTGTATCAGAATCCATGATAAATATATTGTACTACTGTAGATACTTATAAGAAAATGTTTTCTCATTTTCTATTTGGTTTCTCTATTCCTCTAATGTAGGGTTTCTCAATCTCAGCACTATTGACATTTTGGGCTGGATAATTGTTGTGCGAGGCTCTCCTGTGCATGGTATGATGTTAAACAGCATCTCTGGTCTCTCCCTACTAGATGTCAGTAGTACTATCTAAGCTGTAAATAATGAAAATGTATCCAGACATTGCCAGATGTCCCCAGGGAGCAAAATTGCTGCCAGTTGACAGCCACTCCAGTGGTTTTAGCAGATTTTTTTTCAACAGAGCATAAAAATGTAGATAAGCCAATTAAAATTATAATCTTATTCAAAGTACCTTTGGGGTTTTTCTTTTTAAGCGTTTTATTGAATTTCCATGCTATTACAAATACATGTTGCTGAACTATAAAGAATGCTATAGGGATATGCTGCTTCAGTGCTATTCAAATTTATAACTTCAGTAGCTTATAATGTCTAAGGTAAATTGTCAGAATGTTAAATTAGCTTTGGCAGGAAGCCTGGATGAACCACTTAGCAGGGAGCAGGGAAAACATAGGAATAGAGAGAAATCAAAAAAAAAATTAACAAGTTCCATCCTTAAGTGTTCATCTTCTCAGTGCAAAACGTCTCCATATTATTTGTTCAAGTTATATATAAAGTGCCTTATGTTTGCATACAAGAGTGCTAAATACTGAATGGAATATCTTTTTTAAAAAAGGTAGGACTGTTCCTGCTAAATATAAATTCATTGTGAAAATATCGCGCACACAAACCAGAAACAATAACAAAAATAAGACAGTATATGTGATTACATGACAAGTGAATTGGGATAACAAGTGAATATTAGAAGTCTATAGAGAAGGGAGATCATCTTATCTTGGAATGGTCTTTTTCTAAGGAGTTTTTACTAGGAGCATTTTGCTTTTACTCTGCTCTTTCTCTAAAAATCAGACTATCTTTGTACTGTTATTCTTCTCATTCAAATTTTCACCAGAGTTTAGAGCTCATTTCATGGACCTGCAGTTGGATATTCTCCAGCCACACCTTCTTCTAACTACAAGTTTCCAGTCAATAATATGGGTTAATACAGTACTGTGAGTTCTATTAACCTCTCTGCAATTAACTTGCAAGTGAAAATAAACTGTTTTACTGCTGAAAGTCATGATTAGCAGAACTTTCTTCCTGGTAGTCCTATTGTTTATTTTATAGTGTTAGAGTTTGAGAAGGAATAACAGATATGTTTGAGGTGAGGAGAACAGAAAAGTTTGAAAGATAATTGCTGGTTAATGCTAAAAATAAAAACAGTGAAACGATCAGCTACAGCTCAGCTTAGTTGAATCTTCCACTCTCACTCCTGGCAAACATTTGAAGAGCAATCAGATTTTTCTACCATACAACGTCTTTAGTTTATGTTGTTTTTCCTTTTTTTAAACTTAATTCTTATTTTTCATTGAAGTAATGCATTCACATGTTTTAAAAAAACTCAAGCAATGCTAAAATAGCTCATGACAACAATAAAAACCAACTATCTGCTTTTTTCCTGCTGCTTCCAAAAGCAACTTCTTTCTTGTAGTTGTTTCTTCTGATGTTTGCATACATATTTCATACTGTGCCCTTTGCTGTATTTTATTTTTTATTTTGTTTTTTATAAATTTATTTATTTTCGGCTGCGTTGGGTCTTCGTTGCTGCGCATGGGCTTTCTCTACTTGCGGCGAGCAGGGGCTATTCTTCGTTGCGGTGTGCGGGCTTCTCATTGTAGTGGCTTCTCTTGTTGCAGAGCACAGGCTCTAGGTGCGTGGGCTTCAGTAGTTGTGGTGCGTGGGCTCAGTAGTTGTGGCTCACAGGCTTAGATGCTCCATGGCATGTGGGATCTTCCCGGACCAGGGCTCGAACCTGTGTCCTCTGCATTGGCAGGCAGATTCTTAAACACTGCACCACGAGGGAAGCCCTTCTGTTGTATTTTAGAGATTATATGTTGGCTTCTGTATTAGTTTTCTGTAGCTACCATAACATTATTATAAATGGCTTAAAACAAGAAGTAGTTGTTATCTTACAATTCTATAGTTTAGAAATCCTATACAAGATCTCACAGGCTGAGATCAAGATGTGGGCAGGACTACATTCGTTTCTGGAGGCTGAAGGGGAGAATTCATTTCCTTGCTTTTTCCAGCTTTTGGTGGCCACCTTCTTTCCAGGGCTCATCACCCCCTCCAACTTCGAAGCAAGCAACATCAGGAAGCCTAGTCTTCATACTGCCATCTCTCTTCCACCTTTAAGGTACCCTTGTAATTTTACACTGGGAACCACCAAGATAATCCAGAATAAATTCTCTGTTTTAAAGTCAGCTGATGAGCTTCATTCCATCTGCAAGTTTAATTCCACAAACCACGTAGCTAACGTATTCACAGGGGCGTTATTCTACCTACTATACTTTCCCGTTATGATAGATAAGAATATTATTAGCTCTCTTAACTTTCCCTCACTTCTACCTACTGTCCCTTTATAGTTAATATCACATTTTTTTTATTGAATCCATATTCAGTGTTTTCATTTTTTAGGGCTTGTAAATATTAGTGGCTGAACCAATTGGTGTACTTCATTTATGCACAACTTTTTGTTTTTCCTATTATGCATAATTATCTCATTTTTTCCTTGTTAAAAAATTTTTTTCAAACTCTAGCTACATTTTCTCACTTCCTCCTAGAGCTCTGTGAAATCTCTCACAGTACTCTTTACCACTTCTTCAAACTCATTAAATAATCTGATTTCTGCTTGTTACCTGGATACCTCTCTGCTATTCCTTCACCATCAGAATAAGTAGTTGTTTACCTGTACTGAAGACCTGAGAGTCTTTCTATATAAGCAATCTGCTAGCTTATAATTCTCCACCTTCTACAGTACTTTATACCTACAATTCGTAAGTATTCGAGGAGTTCTAAGATGAATCACCTTGTCATTGGTATTTCCTTCTGCAGGTGCTTAGGTAGTGCCTAGGGTGACCACATAATTGACCTTTATCTGAACATGGCATACTATAGGAGTAGGAAAGAAAGATAAAAGAAAGTCAAAGAAGAAGGAAAGGAGGCAGTAGAGATAAATTCAGATTACTTTTAGCCTAGACCAAGAGATATAGAAATACACAATCTCACTAATTTAAATAAAATGTTGATTAAATTGGCATTTAAAAGAGAAATTTTTGAATTGTAAGTTTTTGCTTATTTTTAGAATAGCTTTATTACTTTAAATATATACAAATACTAGGATAATTAATATCAGACCTTAAAGTTAGTACTTTCTCAGAGCTTAACTAGCACCATCCAATCTTGTGCATGCTGACACATCATCCTGGTTTTTATGTTTTCTTCACAGCACTTACTGGATTGAAATATTCTTATTTCTTTCTTTGTTTATTACCTGTATCCCCTGATAGAATGTAGGATCCATAATTATAAGTACCAAATCTGTTTTTTTCATTGCCTTCTCTCTAGCATGTAGAGTAATGCCTAGCATATAATAAGTACTCAATAAATATTTATCGAATGGATGAAGAAAAGTGTTTGACATGTTATTTTAGCAAATAGATTAACAGAATTTTAGTAGCATATCAAAAGAATCTTTGTAAATAAGGCTTTAGAGACTCACAAATGTTTCTACCTTAGATAATTTAAATACTACTCTCCAATCTCATTTAATTATGGATTACACTCTTTGCATATCAGCAAGAGGTTAAGTTATGTTAGTCCTGGGCAAATTATCATATAATCTGTGAGTTCTTCATATTTACTGTAAATTATATTATGTGAAATACATGCAATGGAATTTCACTAGTGTTTATTAAAAATAAGACTACAAAACAAATTAAAACTGCAAATAAGGGAAATGGCATAGTTATAAATAAAGGCTTGTATCCAATATACTAATTACTAATGGTTTATGTCAAATTGTTAAAGATCTTAAACGATTTCTAACTTCTTCCTAAATTTCTTTCTCTTTTAATTTATGAAGCATAATAATACAAACTTAATTGTGTTCCAGTGGTTAATCTATATGAGAGTTGTTTGAAATTAAGAATGTATTACAGTTAATATTTTTAATGATAATTAAGTTTTCTATTGTTTAAATAAGCTAAAGTCTGAAGAACATTCTCAGTCTTTAGAATAACATTTATATATGAAAACTTAATTCGAAGAAACATATTTTCTGATGCAGAGAAGTATGACTTTGGTAAAAAAAAAAGTCTGGGCATTGGAATGAGATAGATCTAGGTAAATGACACTTTTCTCCTTGCTTCCTGTCTATCCTTAAGCAAATTAACCTTTCTGAACCACAGAGACTGTACTGAGACAGTATATGTAAAAATGCCTAACATAATGCCCATTATAAATACTCAGTAAATTCTAGTTCTCTTTTCTTGCTGGATGAAGTGGGAACAGAAACTCTTCTCATTTACCAAAACAGTGGAGAAGAATGATGAGTTTAAAAAATACCTATTTAGGGCTTCCCTGGTGGCGCAGTGGTTGAGAGTCGGCCTGCCGATGCAGGGGACACGGGTTCGTGCCCCGGTCCGGGAGGATCCCACGTGCCGTGGAGCGGTTGGGCCCGTGAGCATGGCCGCTGAGCCTGCGCGTCCGGAGCCTGTGCTCCACAACGGGAGAGGCCACAACAGTGAGAGGCCCGCGTACCGCAAAAAAAAAAAAAAAAAAAAAAAAAAAAAGAGGGCAGTTTCTAACAAAGGTATTTAGGAATCAAAGTTTGACCATATTTTAAAAAGATAGCTCATTTATTTTTAAATAGTTTTGGTCTAGTCTGTCTCATTTATCTTTATTCCATCACCTTCAGGCATGTCCCTGCACCAAGGCTGATTTGAGTTTAAAAAACTCAGAAAGTTATAAGTCAGCCAACCTAGGTACCTCAATCCGTAGCTACTAAGGAATCTTTGGGAATGATTTGTTGATTTCATTTGTTGAGGCAGAATTCCAATGACTTCTCTGATGCACCAGAAACATCTCTAGAAAATAGTTTCCTAGACCAATGGCCCTCAAAATGTGTTAGGCACTCATTTGGAGGTCCCTGAGGTCAAAGCTATTTTTATAATAAGACATATTTGCCTTTTTCACTGTTGGGATCCTTAATATGTTTTAAGAGTACGGGGGTTCTTAGACCAGAAGTCGGAAAACCACCTACTGTGACATTTTGAAAAGTTTTAAAAAAAGAGTATGTGAAAGTGGGGTTTCTAGACGAGGTAAAATTTTATCTAGGATTGTGTGGAAAAAATCGTTTTGGTCTCTAAGCCATAAATTATATGATAATACAATTCAGAATGTCCTCCATCCTCCATTATGGCTATCAGGTGGAGGTATTTATTGGAGGTTAGATATACAGAGTGGCTATAAAATCTGGAAACATAGATAATATTATTTTATCACATATTGTAATGTGATATATAACCCTTTATTAGATATTCAACTAATGTTCTAGACTTAGTAGCCACTCACAAGAATTAAGGGTTGGAGATACAGATTTGACTTAGGCCGGCATGGGAGTGAGTGAGAGAACATCTAAGGAGAGTATACAGGGTAAAAAAAAGAAGGGACATAAGGAAACATCATTTAAGTGATGAGTACAGGAAGAGTATCAAGCAGAGGAGAACAAACATGATGTGATGGAATTCAAGGATAGAAAGTTTCAGGAAGTAGGAGTGGTTAATATGTAGGTAAAGAATTTGATGTTTGTGTGTAAAAGTGAATAATAGAAAACAACATAAAGGAACACCAGTAGGTAAGTGGGTAGGTAGTATATTCAGAAATTGAATACTATATATACATTGGGGAAAATGAATGAGCAGAGCTCCACATATTAACATGGATGAATTTCAAAGACACAGTATGGAGAGAGAAAAAAACAAATTGCCGAATGATACTTACATTGTAGTACCATTTAAATAAATAAAATAAAACTAATTACTGTTTAAAGCCCTAGGAGGTAAAACTATGAAGAAAAGATTTAAACTACATATAGGATAGTGGGTACTTCTTTGGGTTAGGGGAGTGAGTATGATTATGTGATTAGAAAGGTTTAAACAGGGACCTATAACTGTATTAGTAATGCTGTATATCATAATTTAAGTAGTGAGTACAGGATGTTAGTCATATTATTTATAATGCTTTGGGTATTTCTCAAAATTTTTAAAATTAAAAATTTTCTGAGAGCAGGAAATTGTTTATAAGAATAAAAAAATCTGTAATTTACTTTTAACATATTTAAAAGAAGATGAAGCCTTGGTCTCATTTTTTTCTACAAGTATAAATCAATGAAATCCTTGATACTAGTGATCTAATGAAATGGCTGAGTAAGAAGGAGCATTTTATTGTATTTATTTATTTTTTTAACATCTCTATTGGGGTATAATTTCTCCACAATGGTGTGTTAGCTTCTGCTCTACAACAAAGTGAATCAGTCACACATATACATATGTTCCCATATCTCTTCCCTCTTGCGTCTCCCTCCCTCCCACCCTCCCTAACCCACCCCTCTAGGTGGTCACAAAGCAGTGAGCTGATCTCCCTGTGCTATATGGCTGCTTCCCACTAGCTAGCTATCTTTTTTTTTTTTTTAACATCTTTATTGGGGTATAATTGCTTTACAATGGTGTGTTAGTTTCTGCTTTATAACAAAGTGAATCAGTTATACATATACATATGTTCCCATATCTCTTCCCTCTTGCGTCTCCCTCCCTCCCACCCTCCCTATCCCACCCCTCCAGGCGGTCACAAAGCACCGAGCCGATATCCCTGTGCCATGCAGCTGCTTCCCACTAGCTATCTACCTTACGTTTGGTAGTGTATATATGTCCCTGACTCTCTCTCGCTTTGTCACAGCTCACCCTTCCCCCTACCCATATCCTCAAGTCCGTTCTCCAGTAGGTCTGTGTCTTTATTCCCGTCTTACCCCTAGGCTCTTCATGACATTTTTTTTTTCTTAAATTCCATATATATGTGTTAGCATACGGTATTTGTCTTTCTCTTTCTGACTTACTTCACTCTGTATGACAGACTCTAGGTCTATCCACCTCATTACAAATAGCTCAATTTCATTTCTTTTTATGGCTGAGTAATATTCCATTGTATATATGTGCCACATCTTCTTTATCCATTCATCCGATGATGGACACTTAGGTTGTTTCCATCTCCTGGCTATTGTAAATAGAGCTGCAATGAACATTTTGGTACATGACTCTTTTTGAATTATGGTTTTCTCAGGGTATATGCCGAGTAGTGGGATTGCTGGGTCATATGGTAATTCTATTTTTAGTTTTTTAAGGAACCTCCATACTGTTCTCCATAGTGGCTGAACCAATTCACATTCCCACCAGCAGTGCAAGAGTGTTCCCTTTTCTCCACACCCTCTCCAGCATTTATTGTTTCTAGATTTTTTGATGATGGCCATTCTGACTGGTGTGAGATGATATCTCATTGTAGTTTTGATTTGCATTTCTCTAATGATTAATGATGTTGAGCATTCTTTCATGTGTTTGTTGGCAGTCTGTATATCTTCGTTGGAGAAATGTCTAATTAGGTCTTCTGCCTATTTTTGGATTGGGTTTTTTGCTTTTTGTTATTGAACTGCATGAGCTGCTTGTAAATTTTGGAGATTAATCCTTTGTCAGTTGCTTCATTTGCAAATATTTTTTCCCATTTTGAGTGTTGTCTTTTGGTCTTGTTTATGGTTTCCTTTGCTGTGCAAAGGCTTTGAAGTTTCATTAGGTTCCATTTGTTTATTTTTGTTTTTATTTCCATTTCTCTAGGAGGTGGGTCAGAAAGGATCTTGCTGTGATTTATGTCATAGAGTGTTCTGCCTATGTTTTCCTCTAAGAGTTTGATAGTTTCTGGCCTTACATTTAGGTCTTTAATCCATTTTGAGTTTATTTTTGTGTATGGTGTTAGGGAGTGATGTAATCTCATACTTTTACATGTACCTGTCCAGTTTTCCCAGTACCACTTACTGAAGAGGCTGTCCTTTCTCCACTGTACATTCCTGCCACCTTTATCAAAGATAAGGTGTCCATATGTGCGTGGGTTTATCTCTGGGCTTTCTATCCTGTTCCATTGATCCATCTTTCTGTTTTTGTGCCAGTACCATACTGTCTTGATTACTGTAGCTTTGTAGTATAGTCTGAAGTCAGGGAGCCTGATTCCTTCAGCTCCGTTTTTCTTTCTCAAGATTGCTTTGGCTATTCGGGGTCTTTTGTGTTTCCATACAAATTGTGAAATTTTTTGTTCTAGTTCTGTGAAAAATGCCAGTGGTAGTTTGATAGGGATTGCACTGAATCTGCAGATTGCTTTGGGTAGTAGAGTCATTTTCACAATGTTGATTCTTCCAATCCAAGAACATGGTATATCTCTCCATCTATTAATATCATCTTTAATTTCTTTCATCAGTGTCTTATAATTTTCTGCATACAGGTCTTTTGTCTCCTTAGGTAGGTTTATTCCTAGATATTTTATTCTTTTTGTTGCAGTGGTAAATGGGAGTGTTTTCTTGATTTCACTTTCAGATTTTTCATCATTAGTATATAGGAATGCCAGAGATTTCTGTGCATTAATTTTGTATCCTGCTACTTTACCAAATTCATTGATTAGCTCTAGTAGTTTTCTGGTAGCATCTTTAGGATTCTCTATGTATAGTATCATGTCATCTGCAAACAGTGACAGCTTTACTTCTTCTTTTCCGATTTGAATTCCTTTTATTTCCTTTTCTTCTCTGATTGCTGTGGCTAAAACTTCCAAAAGTATGTTAAATAAGAGTGGTGAGAGTGGACAACCTTGTCTTGTTCCTGGTCTTAGTGGAAATGCTTTCAGTTTTTCACCATCGAGGATGATGTTGGCTGTGGGCTTGTCATATATGGCCTTTATTATGTTGAAGGAAGTTTCCTCTATGCCTACTTTCTTCAGGGTTTTTATCATAAATGGGTGTTGAATTTTGTCAAAAGCTTTTTCTGCATCTATTGAGATGATCATATGGTTTTTCTCCTTCAGTTTGTTAATATGGTTTATCACATTGATAGATTTGCATATATTGAAGAATCTTTGCATTCCTGGAATAAACCCCACTTGATCATTGTGTATGATCCTTTTAAGTGCTGTTGGATTCTGTTTGCTAGTATTTTGTTGAGGATTTTTGCATCTATGTTCATCAGTGATATTGGCCTGTAGTTTTCTTTCTTTGTAACATCCTTGTCTGGTTTTGGTATCAGGGTGATGGTAGCCTCATAGAATGAGTTCGGGAGTTTTCCTCCCTCTGCTATATTTTGGAAGAGTTTGAGAAGGATAGGTGTTAGCTCTTCTCTAAATGTTTGATAGAATTCGCCTGTGAAGCCATCTGGTCCTGGGCTTTTGTTTGTTCGAAGATTTTTAATCACAGTTTCAATTTCAGTGCTTGTGATTGGTCTGTTCATATTTTCTATTTCTTCCTGATTCAGTCTTGGCAGGTTGTGCATTTCTAAGAATTTGTCCATTTCTTCCAGATTGTCCAGTTTATTGGCATAGAGTTGCTTGTAGTAATCTCTCATGATCTTTTTTATTTCTGCAGTGTCAGTTGTTACTTCTCCTTTTTCATTTCTAATCCTATTGATTTGAGTCTTCTCCCTTTTATTCTTGATGAGTCTGGCTAGTGGTTTATCTATTTTGTTTATCTTCTCAAAGAACCAGCTTTTACTTTTATTGATCTATGCAATCGTTTCCTTCATTTCTTTTTCATTTATTTCTGATCCGATATTTATGACCTCTTTCCTTCTGCTAACTTTGGGGTTTTTTGGTTCTTCTTTCTCTAATTGTTTTAGATGTAAGGTTAGATTGTTTATTTAAGATGTTTCTTGGTTCCTGAGGTAGAATTGTATTGCTATAAACTTCCCCCTTAGAACTGCTTTTGCTGCATCCCATAGGTTTTGGGTCGTTGTGTCTCCATTGTCATTTGTTTCTAGGTATTTTTTATTTCCTCTTTGATTTCTTCAGTGATCACTTCATTACTAAGTAGTGTATTGTTTAGCCTCCATGTGTTTGTATTTTTTACAGATCTTTCCCTGTAATTGATATCTAGTCTCATGGCGTTGTGGTCGGAAAAGATACTTGATACAATTTCAATTTTCTTAAATTTACCATGGCTTGATTTGTGACCCAAGATATGATCTATCCTGGAGAATGTTCCATGAGCACTTGAGAAAAATGTGTATTCTGTTGTTTTTGGATGGAATGTCCTATAAATATCAGTGAAGTCCATCTTGTTTAATGTATCATTTAAAGCTTGTGTTTCCTTATTTATTTTCATTTGGATGATCTGTCCATGGATGAAAGTGGGGTGTTAAAGTCCCCTACTATGAATGTGTTACTGTCGATTTCCCTTTTATGGCTGTTAGTATTTTCCTTATGTATTGAGGTGCTCCTATGTTGGGTGCATAAATATTTACAATTGTTATATCTTCTTCTTGGATCGATCCCTTGATCATTATGTAGTGTCCTTCTTTGTCTCTTGTCATAGTCTTTATTTTAAAGTCTATTTTGTCTGATATGAGAATTGTTACTCCAGCTTTCTTTTGGTTTCCATTTGCATGGAATATCTTTTTCCATCCCCTTTCAGTCTGTATGTGTCTCTAGGTCTGAAGTGGGTCTCTTGTAGACAGCAAATATATGGGTCTTGTTTTTGTATCCATTCAGCCAATCTGTGTCTTTTGGTGGGAGCATTTAGTCCATTTACATTTAAGGTAATTATCGATATGTATGTTCCTATTGCCATTTTCTAAATTGTTTTGGGTACGTTATTATAGGTCTTTTCCTTCTCTTGTGTTTCTTGTCTAGAGAAGTTCCTTTAGCATTTGTTGTAAAGCTAGTTTGGTGGTGCTGAACTCTCTCAGCCTTTGCTTGTCTGTAAAGGTTTTAATTTCTCCATCAAATCTGAATGAGATCCTTGCTGGGTAGAGTAATCTTGGTTGCAGGTTTTTCTCCTTTATCACTTTAAATATGTCC
Source organism: Stenella coeruleoalba (assembly GCF_951394435.1). Classification (NCBI taxonomy): domain Eukaryota; kingdom Metazoa; phylum Chordata; class Mammalia; order Artiodactyla; family Delphinidae; genus Stenella; species Stenella coeruleoalba. The sequence goes on along the minus strand of NC_137147.1, from coordinate 34,650,869 downwards.
TGCCAGTCCCTTCTGGCTTGCAGAATTTCTGCTGAGAGATCAGCTGCTAACCTTATGGGGATTCCCTTGTGTGGTATTTGTTGTTTTTCCCTTGCTGCTTTTAATATGTTTTCTTTGTACTTAATTTTTGACAGTTTGATTAACATGTGTCTTGGCATGTTTCTCTTTGAATTTATCCTGTATGGGACTCTCTGTGCTTCCTGGACTTGATTATCTATTTCCTTTCCCATATTAGGGAAGTTTTCAACTATAATCTCTTCAAATATTTTCTCAGTCCCTTTCTTTTTCTCTTCTTCTTCTGGAACCCGTATAATTCGAATGTTGGTGCGTTTAATGTTGTCCCAGAGGTCTCTGAGACTGTCCTCAGTTCTTTTCTTTCTTTTTTCTTTATTCTGCTCTGCAGTAGTTCTTTCCACTATTTTATCTTCCAGGTCACGTATCCATTCTTCTGCCTCAGTTATTCTGCTATTGATCCCATCTAGAGAACTTTTAATTTCATTTATTGTGTTGTTCATCGTTGCTTGTTTCATCTTTATTTCTTCTAGGTCCTTGTTAACTGTTTCTTGCATTTTGTGCATTCTATTTCCAAGATTTTGGATCATCCTTACTATCATTATTCTGAATTCTTTTTCAGGTAGACTGCCTATTTCCTCTTCATTTGTTAGGTCTGGTGCATTTTTATCTTGCTCCTTTAGCTGCTGTGTGTTTTTCTGTCTTCTCATTTTGCTTATCTTACTGTGTTTGGGGTCTCCTTTTTGCAGGCTGCAGGTTCATAGTTCCTGCTGTTTTTGATGTCTGTCTCCAGTGGCTAAGGTTGTTTCAGTGGGTTGTGTAGGCTTCCTGGTGGAGGGGACTAGTGCCTGTGTTCTGGTGGATGAGGTTGGATCTTGTCTCTCTAGTGGGCAGGTTCACGTCTGGTGGTGTGTCTTGGGGTGTCTGTGGACTTATTATGATTTTAGGCAGCCTCTCTGCTAATGGGTGGGGTTGTGTTCCTGTTCTGCTAATTGTTTGGCATATGTTGTCCAGCACTGTAGCTTGCTGGTCGTTGAGTGAAGCTGGGTGCTGGTGTTAAGATGGAGGTCTCTGAGAGATTTTCGCTGTTTGATATTATGTGGAGCTGGGAGGTCTCTTGTTGACCAGTGTCCTGACGTTGGCTCTCCCACCTCAGAGGCAGAGCCCTGACTCCTGGCTGGAGTACCAAGAGCCTTTCATCCACACGGCTCAGAATAAAAGGGAGAAAAAGTAGAGAGAATTAATAGAAGTATGAAGAAAGAAAGAAAGAAAGGAGGGAAGGTAGGAAGGGAGAAAGAAAGAAAGAAAGAAGGAAAGAAAGGAGGGAGGGAGGGAGCACGGAAGGAAGGAGGGAAGGAAGGAAAAAAGACAGAAAGAGAGAAGATACAGTAAAATAAAGTATAATAAAGTTACTGAATTAAAAAATTATTTAGAAGAAAAACGGGACGGATAGAACCTTAGGACAAATGTTGGAAGCAAAGCTATGCAGACAAAATCTTACACAGAAGCATACACATACACCCTCACAAAAAGAGGTAAAGAGGAAAAAATCATAAATCTTGCTCTCAGAGACCACCTCCTCAATTTGGGATGATTCGTTGTCTAAAGGAGGGAAGGAAGGAAGGAAGGAAGGAAAGAGAAAGAAAGAAAGAAAAGTATAATAAAGTTATTAAAATTAATTATTAAGAAAACAATTTTAAAAAAAACCCATGGACGGATAGAACCCTAGGACAAATGGTGGAAGCAAAGCTATACAGACAAGATCTCACACAGAAGCATAGACATACACATTCACAAAAAGAGGAAAAGGGGAAAAAATCATAGATCTTGCTCTCGAAGCCCACCTCCTCAATTTGGGATGATTCGTCGTCTATTCATGTATTCCACAGATGCTGGGTACATCAGGTTGATTGTGGAGCTTTAATCCGCTGTTTCTGAGGCTGCTGGGAGAGATTTCCCTTTCTCTTCTTTGTTCTCACAGCTCCCAGGGGCTCAGCTTTGGATTTGGCCCCGCCTCTGCGTGTAGATCGCTGGAGGGCATCTGTTCTTCACTCAGACAGGACGGGGTTAAAGGAACCGCTGATTCGGGGCCTCTGGCTCACTCAGGCCGGCGGCAGGGGGGGGCACTGCGTGCGGGGCAGGCCTGCGGCGGCAGAGGCCAGCGTGACGTTGCAGCAGCTTGAGGCCCGCCGTGCGTTTTCCCGGGGAAGTTGTCCCTGGATCCCGGGACCCTGGCAGTGGCGGGCCGCACAGGCTCCCCGGAAGAGGGGTGTGGATAGTGAGCTGTGCTCGCACACAGGCCCCTTGGTGGAGGCAGCAGCAGCCTTAGCGTCTCCCGCCCGTCCCTGGGGTCCATGCTTTTAGCCGCGGCTCGCGCCTGTCTCTGGGGTCCGCGCTTTTAGCCTCGGCTTGCGCCCGTCTCTGGGGTTCGCGCTTTTAGCCGCGGCTTGCGCCCGTCTCTGGAGTTCCTTTAAGCAGCGCTCTTAAACCCCTCTCCTCACGCACCACCGGGAAACAAAGAGGGAAGAAAAAGTCTCTTGCCTCTTCGGCAGGTGCAGAATTTTCCCCGGACTCCCTCCCGGCTAGCTGTGGTGCACTAACCCCTTCAGGCTATGTTCAAGCCGCCAACCCCAGTCCTCTCCCTGCGCTCCCACTGAAACCCGAGCCTCAACTCGCAGCCCCGCCCGCCCCGGCAGGTGAGCAGACAAGCCTCTCCTGCTGGTGAGTGCCGGTCGGCACCGATCCTCTGTGCGGGAATCTCCCCGCTTTGCCCTCCGCACCCCTGTTGCTGTGCACTCCTCCGCGGCCCCGAAGCTCCCCCCTCCGTCACCCGCAGTCTCGGCCAGCGAAGGGACTTCCGAGTGTGTGGAAACTTCCTCCTTCACAGCTCCCTCCCACTGGTGCAGGTGCCGTCCCTATTCTTTTGTCTCTGTGTTTTCTTTTTTTCTTTTGCCCTACCCAGGTATGTGGGGATTTTCTTGCCTTTTGGGAGGTCTAAGGTCTTCTGCCAGCTTTCAGTAGGTGTTCTGTAGGAGTTGTTCCACGTGTAGATGTATTTCTGGTGTATCTGTGGGGAGGCAGGTGATCTCCGCGTCTTACTCTTCCGCCATCTTCAGGGTCCCCCCAATAGCATACATTTATAATAAATTCTTTCACTTTCTTTTGTGTTTCCCAGGAGTATGTAACAATGTTTGTACAAAGTAGGTGCTGAAAGGATTATTAAATAAAAGTAATTGTCAGTAGTATTTCTGGGAATTACTAAAGAAGAGAATACTGCATATATCAGGGAAAATATCTAACACTCATACTAAATAATGTATTATAAGTTTATAATAAAAGAAACAGTAAAAATAAATAAGGATACACAATGATTAAAATTATTAATTTAAGATATGGATCTATTTCAAAACTTTGGACATAATTTAGAAGAGATCTACAGGAACATACAAAGATTTAGAAAGTCAGATTTATGATAAGCTGAGAATTTTTAAGTTACTAAAAAGAAAGCTGAGAAATGATTTAACCATCTAGTACACAGAACTGATATATATATATGAGTTCATATATATATGAGTTCATATATATACATCAGACTCATATATATATATGATTCTGAACATTTGTTTGATATATATACCAAAAACAGAACAAAAGAAAGTCAGTATGAATTGCAAAATGAGGGATTTTTAGTATATATCCTAGAGGGGAAATGTATACAATATGAGACACTGTAATAGATTACTATAGAAGATAATGTAATTTATTTTCTAAATTATTAAAAATGAAAATAGATTTTATAAATTTATTTCATATTTACTTCACTGAAAATTAAAATAGATTTTTTATGGTTATGTCATATCTATTAATTATAAGTACTAAGCCAAGTTCTGTAATAGACCTACTGTTCCTGACTTTTCAGAGTTCTGTAGCAGAGAGTTTTATAAGCAGTAAGTTTTAAAAAGGGACATTTTATACTGATAAAAGTGTCAATCCATCAGGAAGAAGTAACAATTATAAACATACACATGTACCTCACAGCAGAGTTGGAAATATATGAAGCAAAAACTGACAGAATTGAAGGGATAAAATAGACAATACAACAGTAATAGTTGGAGACTTCAGTACCCCACTTTTAGTAATAGGCATAACTGTGTAGAAGAACAATGCATTATAGTCTACATTTATAAGCACAGCAATAGAAATAGATATACAGTATAGATAGACTAGAGTTCATGAGTTCATGATTAACTACTCAAGGGGTAAGGAGTAGTGGAGGGGTGGGAGAGTAATATCCAAAGTAATTTCCCAGAAAAATTGACTTCAGTTCGGCTTTTTTTTTTTAAATAAATTTATTTATTTATTTTTGGCTGTGTTGGGTCTTCGTTTCTGTGTGAGGGCTTTCTCTAGTTGTGGTGAGCGGGTGCCACTCTTCATCGCGGTATGCGGGCCTCTCACTATCGCAGTCTCTCTTGTTGCGGAGCACAGGCTTCAGACGCGCAGGCTCAGTAGTTGTGGCTCACGGGCCCAGTTATTCCGCGGCATGTGGGATCCTCCCAGACCAGGGCTCGAACCCGTGTCCCCTACATTGGCAGACAGATTCTCAACCACTGCACCACTAGGGAAGCCCCTTCAGTAAGGTTTTAAAGAACATATAGCTATCTGCCACCAGGAGGACAGCTCTTCAATTAGAGAAGAACTCTGTAGGCAATGTATACAAAGATATGGATGTGTGAAAAACTTTGGCTCTTTGGGCATCTATATGTGGTTTTGAATTGTTGAGACTTTAGTATGTGCATTGAGGTGGACTGGAGAAGCAATAATACTGGGAAATGAGACTGAAGAGGTGTTATTCTGTCTCAAAACAGTGAAGAATATAGGTAATGCACAGTATTTATTAACAGTACTTTTAAAAAATTGCTAAGCGTCTTTGAAATATAAAGAAATTGAGTTAGAAGGGAATCAAATTTAATTCTTCTTACTGTTGTTTCACTTCTTGAATTTGCTAGTTATGATCTTGTATCTGGTATATTTTTAAAAAATAATTTAAAGTTTTTGATCCCGTTTAGGATTTTCTTTAATTATATATTAACTTTAACATTGAAACCTATAAAGCCTGACAGTTGCTCTATAGAGGTTTTGAACAAAAATCTATTTCAGTCCTTCTACTGTACAGTATGTTATTTGCAGTTATCACAGCTTTCTACTTTTAGTAGTAACTAAGATGTGCATATTCGTTAATTCTGCATTAGTCATACAATGTTCTATGAAACACTGACATTCTAAAAATATTACTAAATGGTTCAAGTGGGAGGTATTAAAGGATTTTCAGGCCTCTCAGTTCCTTTACCACCTTTCATCCAATGATATGCTTCACCTAATGATATCCTTCACCCTTCCTAAACCACTGGCTCCAATGGTCATACCGTAGGATTTTTTATTACCAATAACTATAACCCCTCTGTAATTTTTATTTCAATCATCCCTCTCACCAGTCACCACTTCTTTCTCTAACTCGTCTAGTAACTCAACTGCAATCGATCTCACTTGGACCTCCAATTCACTGCCCTTTGATTAGCTCTTTACCCTTTTCATTTCCCTTCTTACTTAATTTGCATTCTGTGGTCAATCTTTATAATTACTCCTATGAACACATCTTTAATTTTCAAGTCTTACTCATGTTTCACTGTGCTTGCTTGGCTGAATAATGCTCACTCAAAGATAACAGATACTAATCCCTGGGACTCTTTTACCTTATAATGAAAACAGATATCTGCAGATATGATTAAGTTAATGATCTTGAGATGGGGAGAATATTTTGTATTATCAGGGTGAGCCCTCAATCCAATCACAAGTGTCCTTATAAGAGAGAGGTAGATGAAGATTTCATACAGACAAAAGAAGACACAAACACAGAGGTGAAGGTCATGTGAATTGGAGGCTGAGATTGGAGTCATGTGGCCAAAAACTAAGGAATGTGGCAGCTACCAGAAGCTGGAAGAGGCAGAGAGCAGATTCTCCTGTAGAGTCATTGGAGAGAGTGTGGCCCTATTGACACCTTGACTTCAGTGATAATCTTGTATCAGTGATTCTGATTTCAGACTTTTGGCCTCATAAGCTGTGAGAGAATAAATTTTTGGTTGTTTGAGCTACCAAGTTTGTGGTGATTTGTTACAGTAGCCACAAGAAACTAATACACTTGGCTAATTCATAAAGCTGATGAAATCCTAACTTTCCATCTATTTTGGGCCTGCTTTCTTGCAGCTAAATAAAATGGAGAAAAATGTGTAACCATACTGACTCATCTGTCTTTAGATTCATGATCACTGACTTCACATGGGTCTGTTTATTTCAGCCTAGTTCTCTAGTACAGGAGTTGGCAAAACTTTTTTGTAAAAGATAGTAAGATTTTTAAGACTATGGACCATATGGTCTCTGTCATAACTATTCCACTCTGCTGTTCTAGCACAAAAGTAGACGTAGACATAATACATAAACAAATGAATGTTGTCTATTTTCTAATAAAACTATTTTTTAAAAAAAGCAGGCCTGATTTTGCCAAGCCCTGCCCTAATACATTCTCTCTCCCATAATGTTAGATGGCAGTTGTACCTTACTCTAAATCTTTAGTTCTCTAGCACCTCCTCCCCAGTCCTTTCTATTAGCTTATGATCTTGTTTCTTATGTTAGGGAGTAAAGAAAAACAGTCTAATACAATTTTCCTATGTTTTCATCATATTGATCTACCTTCCTTCATCTGAATCCAGACAATATGTTTTCTTGTGCATTACCCGTGAAAACACATATACATGAAAAACCATGTAGGCTTCTACGAAAGTTCAAGCCATTCATTTGTGTACTAAATCTAATCCCTTTTTATCGATCCAAATATGTAGCTCTCACAATTTACAACTCTCCTGAATCTTTACTTTTCTCTTTCTACTTGATTTTTCTCATTAGCATACAGTTATGCTGGTATTTTCCTATCCTTTAAAAAGATATCTTTTGATTCCCTTTCTTTTTTCAGTTATTGACCCTTTTTTCAGTTATTGAATCTTTTTTCCTCTTTAATAAGTCTTCCCTTTATTGTGCAGAAAATTTCTCTACTTTATCTACAGCTCCTCTCCTCCCATTCTTTTTCTCTCCTTTTAAAAATTCTGTAAAGATTCAAACATGTGTAAAAGAGAGACTAGTGTAATAAATCCTAATTTACCCATTACAAACCTTCAACATTTAATAATTTATGGCCACACGTGTTTCATTTCTACCCCATGTCTCCCCATACACCACTGGATTATGTTCAAGGAAATTTCTGTCATCACATAATTTTATCCACAAATATTTCAGTATGTATCTCTCAAAGGTGAAAACACTTCAGTGTTTAAACATAACCACAATACCATTATCATACCTAAAAAATTAATATTATTATCTTGATATCCTCAGATACTCAGTATATGTTCAAATTTTCCAGATTTGTCTTATAATTCTTCTTTATGTTTACTGTTGATTTGTTAGAATCAGTATCCAAACAAAATTGTTTTGACTTGATATGTTTAAGTATTTTTAAATCTAAAAGCTTCCTCTTTCCACCTTTTTTTTCCATTCAAATTATTTTCTGAAAACACCCCGTTTTCCCAACACCATTTGTTGAAGAGACTATCTTGTACCTATTGTGTATTCTTGACACCTTTGTCAAAGATCAGTTGACAGTATATAAGTGGATTTATTTCTGGGCTCTCTATTCTTTTTCATAGGTTTATGTCTCTGTCTCTGCAGTACCATACTATTTTAATTACTTTTGCTTTGTAATATATTTTGAAATCAGGAAATGTGATGCCTAGAGTTTTGTTATTTCTCAAAATTGTTTTGGATATTTGAGGTCTTTTATGGTTACATATTAATTTTAGGCTTGTTTTTTCTATTTCCTTAAAAAAATGCTCTTAGGATTTTGATAGGGATTGCATTGAATCTGTAGTTTGCTTTGGGTAATGTAGACATTTTAACAGTATTATGTCTTCCACTCTATCAACCCAGATGCCTTTCCATTTATTTCTGTCTTTTAAAGTATATTTTAGCAATGTTTTGTAGTTTTTGGTATACAAGTCTTTTGCTTTCTTAATTAAATTCATTTCTAAGTATTTTGTTCTTTTTGATACTATTGTAAAGGGGACCATTTTCTTAATTTACTTTTTGGATAGTTTGTTGTTAGTGTATAGAATAGAAAGTAACTGATTTTTTTTTTTTTGTATATTGATTTGGTATCCTGCAACTTTACTGAATTAATTTTTTAGCTTATAACATTTTTTGTGTGTGTCTTGAGAGTTTTCTATATATAGAATCATGTAATCTGTGAAGAGATATAGTGTTAGTTCTTCCTTTCCAATTTGGATGCATTTTATTTCTTTTCTTGCCTAGTTGCCCTGGCTATGGCAATTACAGAATTATAGAATTGCAGTACTATGTTAAATAGAAGTGATAAGAGTGGGCATCCTTGTCTTATTCCTAAGCTTAGAGGAAAAGCTTTCAGTTTTCCTCTGTTGATTTTGATTTTTTTTTCATTGTGGACTTTTCACATATGGCCTTTACTATGTTGAGGTACATTTCTTGTACACCCAATTTGTTGAGGGTTTTTAACATAAATGTGTGTTGAATTTTAAGTGCCTTTTCTGTATCTATTGAGATGATCGTGTGATTTTTATCCTTCATTTTGTAAACATGGTTTATCACATTAATTGACTTAGTTATGTTGAGGCATTTCTGCATCCCAGGGATACATGTCACTTGGTTATGGTGTATTACCTTTCAATGTGCTGTTGAATGTGGTTTGCTAGTATTTTGTTGAGGATTTTTGTGTGTGTGTTCATCAGGGTTGCTGGCTTGATATTTTCTTATCTTATACTGTCTTTCTCTTGCTTTGATGTCAATGTAGTGCTGGCATCATAAAATGCATTTGGAAATGTTTCCTATACTTCAGTTTTTTGAAGAGTTTAAGAAGGATTAATGTTACTTTTTTAATGTTTTATAAAATTTACCAGTGAAGTCATCTGGCCTGGGCTTTTCTTTCTGGGGAGATTTTTCATTACTGATTCAGTCAACTTACTAGTTAAAGGCCGGTTCAGGTTATATATTTCTTCATGATTCAGTTTTGGTAGATTGTATGTTTGTAGGAATTCATCCATTTCTTCTACATTACACAATTTGTTGGCATATAAATGTTCATAATAGTGTCATGATTCTTTTTATTTCTGTGGTGTCAGTTGTAATGTTTCCTTTTTCATTTCTGATTTTATTTGAATCCTCTTTCTTTTGTAGTCCAGCTAAGAGTTTGTCAATTATTTGTTTTTTAAAAAAAACAACTTAGTTTCCTTGATTTTTAAAATGGTTTTCTATAATCTATTTTGTTTATTTCTGCTTTAATATTTGCTGTTTCTTTCCTTTGACTAACTTTGTTGCTCTTCTAATTCCTTGAGGTATAAAGTTAGATTGTTCATTTGAGATTTCTCTTTTTTTATTTTCTTTTTTAAATTTTTTTAAAAAAATTTTTTATTATTATTTTTTGCGGTACATGGGCCTCTCACTGTTGTGGCCTCTCCCGTTGCGGAGCACAGGCTCCAGACGCGCAGGCTCAGCGGCCATGGCTCACGGGCCCAGCCACTCCACGGCATGTGGGATCTTCCTGGACCGGGGCATGAACCTGTGTCTCCTGCATCGGCAGGCGGACTTTCAACCACTGCGCCACCAGGGAAGCCCATAGATTTTTCTTCTTTCTTTAAAATGTAGTATTTGTCACTATAAAACTCCCTTTTGACACTGCTTTTTCTGTATCCCATAAGTTTGGGTGTGCTTTCTATTTCTTTTCATTTGTCTCAAGTTATTTTTGAATTTGCCTTTTGATCTGTTCTTTGGCCCAGTGGCTGTTCAAGAGTCTGTTGTTTTTCCACATATTTGTGAATTTTCCAGTTTTCCTTATATTATTGATTTCTAGTTTCATTCCATTGTGGTCAGAAAAGATACTTGCTGTAATTTCAGTATTCTTAAATTTGTTGAGACTTGTTTTGTGACCCAACATGTGATCTATCCTGAAGAATGTTCTGTGTGCACTTGAGAAGAATGTATAGTCTGCTGCTATTGGATACAGTGTTTTGTATATGTGTGTTAGGTCCATTTGAACTGTAGTGTTTTTCAGGTCTACTGTTTCCTTGCTGATTTTCTGTCTGGATGTTCTGTCTATTATGTAAAGTGGGGTATTGAAATCTCCTACTATTGTTGTATTGTAGTCTATTTCTCCCTTCAAATCTATCAATATTTTATTTATTTAGGTACTCTGATGCTGAGTGCATATATATTTATAATTGTTATAGCCTCCTGTTGACTTGACCCTTTAACATTATATAATAGCCTTCTTTCTCTCTTGTGACAGTTTTTGATTTGAACTCTATATTGTCTGATATAGGTACATCCACCGCTGCTCTCTTTTGGTTACCACTTGCATAGAGTATCTTCTTGCATGTGTGTACTTATTTCTATAGTGAATCTCTTGTGGACAGCATATAGTTCAATCTTTGTTCTTTTCTTTCTTTTTTTAAATTTTACGCATTGAGTCACTATATGTCATTTGATTTGGGAGTTAATCCATTTACATTTAATACAGCTATTGATAGCTAAGGACTTACTATTGCCATTTTGTTCATTTTTTCTAATATATTGTAGTTTCTTGTTCCATTCTTCCTCTCTTGCTTTCTTCCTTTGTGATTTGACGGTCTTTTGTTACTGGTATGCTTTGAGTCCTTTCATGTATATCATGTGTTTTTGCTTTGTGGTTACCATGAGATTTTCATTAATTATCTTATATTTATCACAGTCTATTTTAAGCTGATAACAATTTAATTTCAATAGCACACAAAACTCAACAGTTTTACTTTTCTTTTTTTATTGTGTATCCATCTCTAATATTTTAAAATTTAATCTTACTATTGTCTTTTAACTTTAATACTAAAATTAGAAGTGATTTACATATCACTATTGAGTTATTATGGTATTCTGTATTTGTCTATATATTTATCTTTCCCAGTAAGTTTTATACTTTAATATGCTTTCATGTTACTCTTTAGTTTCATTTTGTTTCAACTTGAAAAATTCCCTTTAGAATCTCTTGTAATGAAGGTCTAGTAGTGATGGGCTCCAAAGCTTTTGTTTCTCTGAGAATCTTTATATCTCTTTCATTTTTCAAGGATAATTTTGTCAGATTTAATATTGTTTGCTGGCAGTTTTTTTCTTTCAGCACTATATCGTAGAACTTCCCAGCACCTTTATTATTTATTATGCTAAGGAGAACTATGAAGAATATATCCAAAAAAGACATGTAACATGTTGGTGTCCTAAGTGTATTTGTATATTTAACTTTGGAATGAGGAGGGAGTGTATTTATTAACACCTCAAAGAACACTGTTTTCGGAGTGCTACATGAATTTCATTATTCATTCAATACAGATTTGTTTGATACCTGTATGACGTTATCCTAGACACTGTATGGAATTCAAAAATGAATAAAATCTCGATCGTACTCTCAAGGAGTTTACATTTATTCAGGTTTTTCTAGATATGATTTAATAGCTGGCCACATTAAGAAAATTAATGTCATGTCCTTTGTAATCAAAGGACATTTTTTTCTTTCCTCCATCTTCTCTTTACACGTACATTGCACATGCTGAAGACTGATAACACGGACATAGTTGAGTACCATAAATATTAGACTTAAGAAAATTAATCACTGTCCTGTTAAGATCCACTTTCCAAACTGTTGCTTTTTTTAAACTCTATTAAATAGCACACTTAGAAATTGTACCTGCATTTCCAAATGACATAAAAGTGTATTTCTTTAAAAATCTAGGGAAATCTCAAAAGTGGTTTGCTTTTGTAAAGTTGTATTTCCAAGGACTGTTCATTTATAGATTTCTGTCCGAAGAAACCATTTTTGAAAGATTGATGTACACATTAGTATCTTGTATTATGTGTGACCAATTATGATTGGACCTAGACATTAATAATTTACTTTTTAGAGAAGGATGGTTTTTCAAATTTTTTGAGGCCTCTTTGCAGCACCCGCTGATTTTCTAGCATTCAATAAACCTTCAATACATTGAAAGTCTTCTTAGAAAGGAATGATTGTTGAATGAATCAATAGAACAATTCAGTAACAGAAATATAATTGAATAAAGAGACTCCCAGTTTCTTGATTTGATAATTTTAGTATTCATTTTCTTAATATTGTATATTTTACAATAAATCAGTAATAAACCACATTACCAGGAGATATAATTTCTTGAAACAGTTTTTTTTTTCTCCAAGATTTTTTTGATGTGGGCCATTTTTAAAGACTTTATTGAATTTGTTAAAATATTGCTTCTGTTCTTTATGTTTCGGTTTTTTGGCAACGAGGCATGTGGGATCTTAGCTCCCCGAACAGGGGTTTGAACCTGCACCCCCTGCATTGGAAGGCAAAGTCTTAACAAGTGGACCACGCGGGAACTCCCTTGAAGCAGTTTTAGATTTGAATTTTAATTAGAGCTGGAAGCGAGACTTTATTTGCCACAACAGAGCCTTAAGCGTAGAAAACTCTAAAAATAATCACTTACAGAAGTTATTGAATATGTGTGTATTAAATTGGACTAGTAGTCTCACTTTTATATTTAATAGAAGAACCTTTCTATTGGGATTAAAAAGTTTAGCATTATTTAGACAACATGCTCTTGCTGGAAAAAAATAAGATTAATGTTACTTAATGTTAAACTGACATCTGATAACTTCTACAAATGGCAGGAACCAAGCCAAGGGCAGAGATATTTTTTGAACTCTGTCTAAGCAAGACTAATCCATTGAAGTTTAATGTATGAATCAATAATTTGGCTTCTTATGAAAATCTCTAAAGATATTCTGCTTGCTTGTTCAGTCAAGTTGAAAGCATTGAGGAATATAACACTGCTCAAACTAAGGTGTGTAAAAATTATTTTATAAAAGAAGTGTGCATAATGTGCATACCACAAACGTATATTATTAAGGTAGAGAAAATGCTTTTTATTGAAATATAATTGATTAACAAAGTAATATTAGTTTCATGTGTACAGCATAGTGGTTCAATGTTTTTATAGATTACATTCCATTTAAAGTTATTATAAAATAATGGCTATATTTTCCTCTACTGTAAAATATAGCCTTGCTGCTTATTTATTTTATGCATAGTAGTTTGTATCTATTAATCCCATACCCTTATATTATCCTTCTCTCTTTATTTTTTTTATAGCCATTTTTTTTTACTGTGTTCCACACATCTATTATTCTCTTCTCTGTTCTTATTTTGAATTTTATTTTATTTTTATTTTTTCATACAGCAGGTTCTTATTAGTTACCTGTTTTATACATATTAGTGTATATATGTCAAACCCAATTTCCCAATTCATCCCACCACCACCACCACACCCTCCCTTCCACCCTTGGTGTCCATACGTTTGTTCTCTACATCTGTGTCTCTATTTCTGCCTTGCCAACTGGATTATCTGTACCATTTTTCTAGATTCCACATATATCCATTAATATACAATATTTGTTTTTCTCTTTCTGACTTACTTCACTCTGTATGACAGTCTCTAAGTCCATCCACATCTCTGCAAATGACTCAATTTCATTCCTGTTTATGGCTGAGTGATATTCTATTGTATATATGTACTATGTGTTCTTTATCCATTTGTCTGTCGATGGGCATTTAGGTTGCTTCCATGACCTGGCTATTGTAAATAGTGTTGCAATGAACAATGGGGTGTGTGTGTCTTTGAATTATGGGTTTCTCTGGGTATATGCCCAGTAGTGGGATTGCTCGGTCATATGGTAATTCTATTTTTAGATTTTTAAGGAGCCTCCAGACTCTTCTCCATAGTGGCTGTATCAATTTACATTCCCACCAACAGTGCAAGAGGGTTCCCTTTTCTCCACACCCTCGACAGCATTTATTGTTTGTAAATTTTCTGATGATGCCCATTCTAACCGGTGTGAGGTAATACCTCATTGTAGTTTTGATTTGCATTTTTCTAATAATTAGTGAGGCTGAGCAGCTTTTCATGTGCCTCTTGGCCATCTGTATGTGTTTGGAGAAATGTCTATTTAGGTCTTCTGCCCATTTTTTGATAGGGTTGTTTGTTTTTTTAATATTGAGCTGGATGAGCTGTTTATATATTTTGGAGATTAATCCTTTGTCCGTTGATTTGTTTGTAAATATTTTCTCCCATTGTGAGGGTTGTCTTTTCGCCTTGTTTATAGTTTCTTTTGCTGTGCAAAAGCTTTTAAGATTCATTAGGTCCCATTTGTTTATTTTTATTTCCATGACTGTAGGAGGTGGGTCAAAAAAGGTTCTTCCTGTGTTTTCCTCTAAGGGTTTTATAGTGTCTGGTCTTACATTTAGGTCTTTAATCCATTTTTAGTTTATTTTTGTGTGTGGTGTTCGGGAGTATTCTAATTTCATTCTTTTACATGTAGCTCTCCAGTTTTCCCAGTACCACTTACTGAAGAAACTGTCTTTTCTCTATTGTATATCCTTGCCTCCTTTGTCATAGACTAGTTGACCATAGGTGCGTGGGTTTATCTCTGGGCTTTCTATCCTGTTCCTTTGATCTATATTTCTGTTTATGGGCCAGTACCATACTGTTTTGATTACTGTAGCTGTGTAGTATAGTCTGAAGTCAGGGAGTATGATTCCTCCAGCTCCGTTTTTTTCCCCTCAGGATTGCTTTGGCTATTCCGGGTCTTTTGTGTCTCCATACAAATTTTAAGATTTTTTCTATAGTTTTGTAAAAAAATGGCATTGGTTATTTGATAGGGATTGCATTGAATCTGTACATTGCTTTGGGTGGTATAGTCATTTTCACATTATTGATTCTTCCAATCCAAGAGCATGGTATATCCCTCCATCTGTTGATGTTATCTTTGATTTCTTTCATCAGTGTCTTATAGTTTTCTGAGTATAGGTCTTTTACCTCCTTAGGTAGGTTTATTCCTAGGTATTTTACTCTTTTTATTGCAGTGGTAAATGGGATTGTTTCCTTAATTTCTCTTTCTGATCTTTCGTCGTTAGTGATTTCTGTGCATTAATTTTGTATCTTGCAACTTTACCAAATTCATTGATTAGCTCTAGTAGATTTCTGGTGGCATCTTTAGGATTCTCTATGTATAGTATCATGTCATCTGCAAACACTGACAGTTTTACTTCTTCTTTTCCAGTTTGTATTCCTTTTATTTGTTTTTCATCTCTGATTGCCATGCCTAGGACTTCCAAAACTATGTTGAATAATAGTGGCGAGAGCGGACATCCTTGTCTTGTTCCTGATCTTAGAGGAAATGCTTTCAGTTTTTCACCATTCAGAATGATGTTTGCTGTGGGTTTGTCATATATGGCCTTAATTATGTTGAGGTAGGTTCCCTCTCTGCCCACTTTTTGGAAAGTTTGTATCAGAAATGGGTGTTGGATTTTGTCAAAACCCTTTTCTGCATCTATTGAGATGATCATATGGTTTTTATTTTTCAGTTTGTTTATATGGTGTATCACATTGATTGATTTGTGTATATTGAAGAACCCTTGCATCGCTGGGATAAATCCCCACTTGATCATGTTGTGTGATCCTTTCAATCGATTATTGGATTCTGTTTGCTAGTATTTTGTTGAGAATATTTGCATTTATATTCATCTGTGATATTGGTCTGCAATTTTCTTTTTTTGTACTATCTTTGTCTGGTTTTGGTATCAGTGTGATGGTGGCCTCGTAGAATGAGTTGGGGAGTGTTCTTTCCTCTGCTAGGATGAGTGCTAGCTCTTTTCTAAATGTTTGATAGAATTCACCTGTGAAGCCAGCTGGTCCTGGACTTTTGTTTGTTGGAAGGTTTTTAATCACAGTTTCAATCTCAGTACTTGTGATTGGTCTGTTCCTATTTTCTGTTTCTTCCTGGTTCAGTCATGGAAGGTTATACCTTTCCAAGAATTTGTCCATTTGTTCCAGGTTGTCCATTTTATTGGCATAGAGTTGCTTATGATGCTCTCTTATGTCTCTTATGATGCTTTGTATTTCTGTGGCATCCGTTGTAACTTCTTCTTTTTCATTTCTAATTCTATTGATTTGAGTCCTCTTCCTCCTTTTCTTGATGAGTTTGGCTAAAGGCTTATCAGTTTTGTTTATCTTCTCAAAGAACCAGGTTTTAGTTTTATTGATCTTTGCTATTGTCTTCTTTGTTTCTATTTCATTTATTTCTGCTCTGACCTTTATGATTTCATTCCTTTTATTATCTTTGCGTTTTGTTTGTTCTTCTTTCTCTAGTTCCTTTAGGTGTAAGGTTAGATTGTTTATTTGATACTTTTCTTGTTTCTTGAGGTAGGGTTGTATTGCTATAAACTTCCGTCTTAGAACTGCTTTTGCTGCATCCCATAGGTTTTGGATCATCGTGTTTTTGTTTTCATTTGTCTCTAGGTATTTTTTGATTTCCTCTGATTTCTTCAGTGATCTCTTGATTATTTAGTATTGTATTGTTTAGCCTCCATGTGTTTGTGTTTTTTACGTTTTTTGTCTCCTGTAATTTATTTATAATCTCATGGCTTTGTAGTCAGAAAAGATGCTTGATATGATTTCAATTTTCTTAAATTTACCAAGGCTTGATTTGTGACCGAAGATGTGATCTGTCCTGGAGAATGTTCCGTGTGCACTTGAGAAGAAAGTGTAATCTGCTGTTTTCAGATGGAATGTCCTATAAATCTCAATGAAATCTCTCTGGTCTATTGTCATTTAAAGCTTGTGTTTCCTTATTAATGTTTTGTCTGGATGATTTGTCCTTTGGTGTAAGTTAGGTGTTAAAGTCCCCCCACTATTAATGTGTTACTGTTGATTTCCTCTTTTATAGCTGTTACCGTTTGCCTTATGTTGAGGTGCTCGTATGTTTGATGCATATATACTTATAATTGTTATATCTTCTTCTTGGATTGATTCTTTGATAATTATGTAGTGTCCTTCCTTGTGTCTTGTAACATTCTTAATTTTAAAGTATATTTTATCTGATATGAGTATTGCTACTCCAGCCTTCTTTGGATTTCCATTTGCGTGGAATACCTTTTTCCATTCCCTCACTTTCAGTCTGTACGTGTCGCTAGGTCTGAAGTGGATTTCTTGTAGATAGCATATAGATGGGTCTTATTTTTTTTATCCATTCAGCAAGCCTGTGTCTTTTGGTTGGAGCATTTAATCCATTCACATTTAAGGTAATTATCCATATGTATGTTCCTATTACCATTTTCTTAATTGTTTTGGGTTTGTTTCTGTAGGTCCTTTTCTTGTGTTTTCCACTTAGAGAAGTTTCTTTAGCATTTGTTGTAGAGCCGCTTTGGTGGTGCTGAATTTCCTTAGCTTTTGCTTGTCTGTAAAGCTTTTAATTTTTCTGTCGAATCTGAAGGAGATCCTTGCCGGGTAGAATAATCTTGTTTGTAGCTTCTTTCCTTTCATCACCATAAATATATCGTGCCACTCTCTTCCGGCTTGTAGAGTTTCTGCTGAGAAATCATCTGTTAACCTTATGGGCATTCCCTTGTATGTTATTTTTCATTTTTCCCTGTTGCTTTTAATAATTTTCTTTGTGTTTAATTTTATTCAGTTTGATTACTATGTGTTTCGGCATTTTTCTCCTTGGGTTTTTCCTACCTGGGACTCTCTGCACTTCCTGGACACTGGTGGCTATTTCCTTTCCCATGTGAGGCAAGTTTTCAACTATAATCTCTTCAGATATTTTCTCGAGTCCTTTCTCCCTCTCTTCTCCTTCTGGGATGCCTATAATGTGAATGTTGGTGTGTTTAATATTGTTCCAGAGGTCTCTTAGGGTGGCTTCATTTCTTTTCATTCTTTTTTCTTTTTCTCTTTTGCGGCAGTGAATTCCATCATTCTGTCTTCCAGGTCACTTATCCATTCTTCTGCCTCAGTTATTCTGCTACTGATTCCTTCTGGTGTATTTTTCATTTCAGTTATTGTATTGTTCATCTCTCTTTGTTCTTTATTTCTTCTAGGTCTTTGTTAAACATTTCTTGCATCTTCTTGATCTTTGCTAAACATTTCTTGCATCTTCTTGATCTTTGGCTCCATTCTTTTTCCACGGTCCTGGATCATCTTCACTATCATTATTCTGAATTCTTTTTCTGGAAGGTTGCCTATCTCCACTTCATTTAATTGTTTTCCTGGGGTTTTATCTTGTTCCTCATCTGGTACATTGCCCTCTGCCTTTTCATTTTGTCTGTCTTTCTGTGAATGTGGTTTTCATTCCACAGACTGCAGGAGTGTAGTTCTTCTTGCTTTTGCTTCTTACCTTCTGGTAATTGAGGCTATCTTATCCTTCTCTCTTTCCCTCTCCCCACTGGTAACTACTAGTTTGTTCTCTTTGTTTATGAGTCTATTTCTGTTTTGTTATACACATTCATTTCAGTTATGTTTTAGGTTCCACATTATGGATAATATAGAGGATTTGTCTTTCTCTTTCTGACTTATTTCACTAAGTATAATACTGTCTAGATTTATCCTCATTGTTGCAAATGGCAGAATTTCATTTTTTTATGCCTGAGTAATATTCCATTATATATATAGTTACCACATATTCTTCATCCATTCATCTGTTGATGGGCACTTAGTTTGCTTCCATATCTTGGCTATTGTAAGTAATGCTGCTATAAATATTGTGGTGCATGTATCTTTTTAAATTAATGTTTTCAGTTTCTTCATATATAGACACACAAGTGGAATTGCTGAATCATATGATTATTCTATTTTTAGTTTTTTCTATATTATTTTCCATAATGGCTATACCTATTTAATTCCCACAAACTGTGCAAAAGTTTCCTTTTCTTCACATCTTCGCCAACATTTGTTACTTGTATACTTTTTGATGTTAGCCAGTCTGACGGGTGTGAATTGCTATCTCATTGTGGTTTTGATTTGCATTTCTCTAATAATTAGTGATCTTGAGCATCTTTTCATGTGTCTGTTAGCTATCTTTCTTCTTTAGAAAAATGTCAATTTGTATCTTCTGTTTATTTTTTATACTGGATTTTTAAAAATTTTTAGTTGTATGAGCTGTTTTATGTCTTTTGGATATTAACCCCTTATTGTGTATGTCATTGGTATTGTCTCCCATTCAGTATGTTGTCTTTGCATTTTGTTGGTGGTTTCCTTTGCTATGCAAAAGGTTTTAAATTAATTAAATTAATTTAAATTAAGGTCTTATTTGTTTATTTTTGCTTTTCTTTTCCCTTAGGAGACATATCTAAAAAGAAATATTGCTGTGATTTAGGTCAAAGAGTGTTCTGCCTATATTCTCCTCTGGGAGTTGTATGGTTTTAGGTATTACATTTAGGTCTTTACTCCATTTGGAGTTTATTTTTGTAGATGTTAAGAAATGTTCTAATCTCATTCTTTTACATGTAGCTATCTAATTTTTCCAGCACCACTTATTGAATTATCTTTCCTCCATTGTATATTTTTGTCCCCTTTGTTACAAATTAATTGACCATAAGTTTGTCAGTTTATTTCTGGGCTCTCTATTCTGTTCAGTTGATCTGTCTCTTTTTGTGCCAGTACCATGCTGTTTTGGTTACTGTAACTTTTTAATATAGTGTGAAGTCAGGGAGCATGATACCTCCAGTTTTGTTCTTTTTCCTCAAGATTGCTCTGGCAGTTCTGGGCCTTTTGTTTTTCAATATAAATTTTAGAATGATTTGTTCTGTGAAAAATGTCATGGGTATTTGGTTAGGGATTGCATTAAATCAATCTATTGCCTTGAGTAGTATGGATATTTTAACAGTATTCTTCCAATCCATGAACATGGGATATCTTTCCATATTTTTGGTATCATCTTCAGTTTACTTCATCAGTGGCTTATAGTTTTTAGAGTATAGATCTTTCACCTCCTTGGTTAAGTTTATTCCTGTGTGTCTTATTCTTCTTGATGTGATTTTAAAGGGAATTTTTTTTTTTTGCTTTCTCTTTCTGATAGTTCATTATTAGTGTATAGAAAAGCAACAGATTTCTGTATGTTAATCTTATATTCTACAGCTTTACTGAATTCATTTGTTAGTTCTAAGAGCTTTCTGGTGGAGACTTGAGGGTTTTCTGTATAAAGTATTATGTCATCTGCAAATAGTGACAGTTTTACCTCTTCCCTTCGAATTTGGATGCCTTTTAATTCTTTATCTGATAACTTGTTTATCTCTGTTTCATTATTTTTTCAGAGGTTTTCTGTTGCTCTTTCAATTGAAACAAATCCCTATTTTTTTTTTTTTTTTTTTTTTTTTTGCCGGACGCGGGCCTCTCACTGTTGTGGCCTCTCCCGTTGCAGAGCACAGGCTCCAGACGCACTGGGTCCGGACGTGCAGGCTCAGCAGCCATGGCTCACGGGCACAGCCGCTCCGCGGCATGTGGGGTCTTCCCGGACCGGGGCACGAACCCGTGTCCCCTGCATCGGCAGGCGGACTCTCAACCACTGCGCCACCAGGGAAGCCCTTTTTTTCATTTTTTTTTTGTCACTATGAATTTAGGTAAAACAGTTACCTATTGTGGTCTTGAAAGAATGTCCCTATATGGAAGTGTCCCTATACAGTCTGTGTGGGCCTGATGCCTGTGGTGAGAGAGCTGGATTTGACATGAACAGAAGTGACATCTTTCCTCAGGGTGTTGTGGCATCTATCACGTTGGTAGTGGATAGGGCTGGAGATGAAGGGATAGGGCCAGAGCTAACTGTAAGTCAGTGCTTCCCCTCTACTCATTGTCCCTTTCTGCCCTATTGGGGCTGGGGTTGGATCCCAAGTTTAAGGAGCAGAAGCCCTGAATATTGATTACGAGCTGGATTTGTTTCCTTAAAATATGTGCTCTCTCCTCTTTCAGTACCTGGCATCCTTGCCCTAGGAGAGCAGTGCTGCACCAACAGCGGCCATGCAGGCTCTGGGCTCATGATGGGGCATGGGCTTCTGTAGGTTGGCCACAGAGTTTTATGCTACCTCCAATTTGCTGCCTGCGATGACAGCCCCCGCTGCATCTGTGTCTCTATTTCCCCCTGCAGCCACACACTCCTCCGCAGTCTCCACTAACCCTGTAATGTTGTAGGGCTATGCCGCAGGGCAGGCAGAGCCCACCTGGCCTCTTGATGTGTATCAGGATGCAGGCTGTGAAGTCTGGCCAGTGTCAGAGATCAGGGTTGCTTCTGATAAGCTTTCTCAGTAAGCACCAGCATTGGCCACCGAGCTGTGCTCAGACACTGCCCAGGTCTGAGTCACCTCTGCCTCCCACAGATGAGCCTTCCCAGTTGTGGCAACTGGCACTCCATTGTGGAGCTCTGAGGTGAAATAAGCATGGCTGGAGCATTAGCTCAGCTTGGGCTGGGGTGCATGCTGGGGCTGTTGTGGGAAACTGGGTAGCCACTCATGCAGTCCTAATTCTCCCTCTCTGTTCTGCCGTGGGAGCAAGCCAGTGCTGGTTAACTCCTCACAAATGAAGTCCGTGCTGCCGACAGCCCTCCTGTTCATCACAGCAGAGCTCAACCAGCCAAGGGGGCTTATCTTCCCTGTGTCAGACTCCAGTACTAGGGCACCTAATATGTGGCTGGAACCACTCTCCAGGGAAATTCTCCACCCCTGTAATCTCCCTTTTCCTCTGAGTCCCCTCCCAGGGGCACAAGTCCTGACCTGATCACTTCCGTTGCTGCCTGATTCCCTGTGATTCTGTCTTACAACCTTAGTTGTACAGGAGTCTTTATGCCAATTTTCAGTTACTTTTTAGTGAGAATTGTTCCTCATGTAGATGTATTTTTTTTTTATTGGAGTATAGTTGATTTATAATGTTACTTTCTGCTGTACAGAGAAGTCAATCAGTTATACATATATCCTTTCTGTTTTAGATTCCTTTCCCATATAGGTCATTAAATAGTATTGAGTAGAGTTCCCTGTGCTATACGGTAGGTCCATATTAGTTATCTCTTTTATATATAGTAGTATGTATATGTCAATCCCAATCTCCCAATTTATCCCTCCCCTCCTTTTCCCCCTGGTAACCATAAGATTGTTTTCTACATCTGTGACTGTATTTCTGTTTTGTAAATAAGTTCATTTTGACCTTTTATTTAGATTCCACATACAAGCGATATCATATTTGTCTTTCTCTGTGTGACCTCACTCAGTATGACAGTCTCTAGGTCCAGCCATGTTGCTGCAAATGGCAATATTTTGTTCTTTTTTATGGCTGAGTAATACTCCGTTGTATATATGTACCACATCTTCTTTATCCATTCCTCTGTTGATGGACATTTAGCTTGCTTCAATGTCCTGGCTGTTGTAAATAGTGCTGCAGTGAACAATGGGGTGTATGTATCTTTTCGAATTATGGTTTTCTCTGGGAATATGCCCAGGAGGGGGATTCCTGGATCATAGGGTAGTTTTATTTTTAGTTTATTAAAGAACCTCCATACTATTCTCCATAGTGGCTGTACCAATTTACATTTCCACCAACAGTGTAGAAGAGTAAAAGGTAAATTAAGGAAACAATCCCACTTACCACCACATCAAAAAGAATAAAATAGCTAGGAATAAACCTATCTAAGGAAGCAATAGACCTGTATTTGGATAACTATAAGATACTGGTGAAAGAAATCAAAGGTGACACAAACAGATGGAGAGAGATACCATGTTCTTGGATTGGAAGAATTAACAGTATCAGAATGACTGTAGTACCCAAAGCAATCTACATATTCAATGTAATCCCTATCAAGTTACCAATGGTATTTTTCCCAGAACTAGAACAAAAAGTTTTACAATTTGTATGGAAACCCGAAAGACCCCAAATAGCCAAAGCAATCGTGAGAAAGCACAACGGAGTATAAATAATCAGGTTCCCTGACTTCAGCTTATACTACAAAGCTACAGTAATCAAAACTGTATGGTACTGGCACAAAAACAAATACAGGTGAATGAAACAGGATAGAAAGTCCAGAGATAAACCCACACACCTGTTCCATGTCATAATCTATGACAAAGGAGGCAAGAATATACAATGGAGAAAACACTGTCTCTTCAGTAAGTGGTGCTGGGAAAACTGGATAGCTACATGTAAAAGAAAGAAATTAGAACACTCCCTAACACCACACACAAAAATAAACTGAAAATGGATTAAAGACCTAAATGTAAGGCTGGATACTATAAAACTCTTAGAAGAAAACATAGGCAGAACACTATCTGACATAAAGCAAGATCTTTTTGACCTGCCTCCTATAGTAATGTAGATGTATTTTTGGTGTGTTCATGCTTTCTCCCACTCATCCATCTTGATCTGAAAGTCTGGAGATACTGCTCTTAAAAAAGATTTTTGTTTATGATCTTGGTGAAAATTCACATGTCTGGCTCCTCTAACCTCTCTCATTAATTTACCAAATGTGTGCTGCTTTATCAAGCTTTAAGTACTCACTATTTGCCAAGTGTAGAAAGTAATTTAAAATATAATCTGTACCTTCATAATCTAGTGGAGAAGGTAGTTCTCTAAACAGCTAATTATAATAGTAGGATAAAAGCTATAATGCAAGTGTGAGTAAAGCACTATTCACAGTAGAGGAGGTGCTTATTTCTGCTTCCAGAGTTTGTGTAAGTGTTCTCAAAGTGGTATTTGACTCCTGAAGGTTGATATGGAGTTTTGGGGGTGTAGAAGAGCATTCAAGATACAGGTAATAGAGAGGCATAAAGCATTTATGAAATTAGTGACAATTGGGCATGGCTAGAACAAAGAGGTACTGTGAAAGGGTTACAGGAAATGAAACAAGAAATGGACTGAAGAGTCGAGTTTATAAAGGGAATTCTCATCACTTCTTAAGGTATTATCCATTAATAAGGATGTGACATGAGAAGAATTACATTTTCGAAAGATACAGCTTGTTACAACTGTGGCGAGGATACTACTAAAACTGTGGTTAGAAATGATAAAATCTTAAAGTACTGAAGTGGAAATGGAAGAATGGCTATTTTCCAGATAAATTAAGGCCAATAAAAATTTGACTGTTACTACTTGTAGGGGCTGAGAAAGGTAAAGGCATTTGAAAGATTTCCACACTTACGACATGGACTACTGGATCAATTAACATTTACCATAACAAAAACTGGGGAGAACTGTAGAAGAAGCAGATTAGAGTTGGGGAGAAAATTAAAATATTTCTGAGCAACTTTGAATTACCTTTAAATATTTCTATTCCTAATGAATTTGGACCAATATTTTTTTTCTGGAACTGTTTCAGTAATGGAAATAATCACTATCTACAGATTCCTTTATTTTTATTATATAGATTAATTCATTCAGAAAAGTCATATAATTAGAAGCCTGTTAAATGAAATTGCATTAAGGAAATAAATGTATTATCACATTTAATTCTAACAGTAAATTAACAGACACAAGCACAGTCATGTTTCAAAAGAGAATTGCTGATAATACACAAAGGAAGACCTGGAACATTTTATAGGATAAGCCAAATGTTAGGACACACAAAAAAATGTCTCAGTAAATTTAAAAGGATTGAAATCATTCCAAGTATTTTCTCTGGCCACATTGGAAAGATGCTAGCAAACAAAAATGTAGGGAATCTAGAAAATTCACAATATATGGAAACTAAACAGTTCACTCTTAACCAGTGGTTCAAAAAGAAATCACAAGGTTAATTAGAAAATACCTTGAGACAAATGTAAACAAAAACACAGCATACCAAAACTTACCGGATGCAGTGGAAGCACTCTTCAGAGGGAAATATATAGCTATAAATGTGCACATCAAAAAGAAAGAAACATCCTCGATAAATACAGTACTTTATACCCTGAAGGACTAGAGAAAAAGAGAAAACTAACTCCAAAACTAGCAAATTTAACTATGACAACAACATAAAAGTAGGAGGATAGCCCTGTATAGGAGCAGACATTTCATGTAATGATTTAAGTTGTTATCAATCAACTAGATTGCTATAAATTTAGAATATTAAATGTATTCCCCATGGTAACCACCAAAAAAATATAAAAGATGTAAAACAGGAAATGACACGGGAATTAAAATGATTCACTACAGAAAAAAAAAAAATCAGCTTAGATACATAAAACAATTAATGTAAGGAAGGGAGGGAGGCAGGGTAAAAAGAAAAGATCAAGGAAGAAAATAATAAGGATTAAGGTGGAGCTAAATAGAGAATAGAAAAACAGTACAGAGTCAACAAAAGCAAAAGTTTGTTCTCTGAAAAAATTAAGAAAATTGACAAACCATTAGCTACATTGATTAAGAAAATGAGAAAGCTCAAAAACAAATCAGAAATAAAGATGTGAATATTACTACTGATCTTACAGAAATAAAAATGATTATAAAAAATCCTCTAAACAGTTGTATGCCAACAAATTTGGTAACCTAGATGAAACAGACAAATTCCAAGAAGCATGTGAATTACCTAAACTGACATAAAAATAAATAGAAAGTCTCAACAGATCTGTAACAAGTAAACAGATTTTCAACAATTAAAAACCTCCCACCAAACAGAAGATTGTAAAACAACTATACTCCAATAAAAATTAATTACAAAAAAAAAAAAAGAATCTCCCACCAAAGAAAAGTCTAGGACCAGATTACTTCACTGGTAAATTATTCCAAACATTTGAAGAATTAACATTATGCTTTTCAAACTCTTCCATAAAACAGAAGAGGAGAAAATACTTTCTAACTCATTCAGTGAGGCCAGAATTACCTTGCTACCAAAGCCAGATAAAGACATCCAGAACAAAGAAAAATTATAGAGTAATAACCCTTATGAATATAGATGCAAAATAGGAAAGTATCACGACACTGAGTGCAACCACATATTAAAAGAATTATACACAGTGACCAAGTGAGATTACCCCAGGTGTTCAAGGGTAGTTCAATATAAGAAAATTAATCACTGCAATAATACCACATTAACAGAAAGATTGAAAAGCAGAAAACCACATGATCATCTCATTTGACACAGAGAAAGCATTTAACAAAAATCCAGCATTCTTTTCATGGTAAAAACACTCAGAAAACTAGGAACAGAGGGAACTTCCTTAACCTGATATAAGGCATTTGTGAAAACCCCGCAACTAACGCCATATTCAATTGTGAAAAATGGAAGGCTTTCTTTTTATATCTGGAACAAAACAAAGATACCTGCTTTCACCACTGATATTGAACGTTGCACTGGAAGTTCTAGCCAGAGTATTTAGACAAGGACAAGAAATAAAAGGCATCCAGCCTGTTAAGTGAGAAGTAAATCTATCTCTATTCACAGATAGTATCATCCTGTATATAGATAATCCACAAGAAAGTTACTAGAGTCAATAAACAAGTTCAGGGACTTCCCTGGTGCGCAGTGGTTAAGAATCCGCCTACCAATGCAGGGGACATGGGTTCGGCCCCTGCTCCAGGAAGATCCCACATGCCGAGCAGCAACTAAGGCCATTCACCACAACTACTGAGCCTGTGCTCTAGAGCCCTCGAGCCACCGCTACTGAGCCTGTATGCCACAGCTACTTTAACCCGCGCGTCTAGAGCCCATGATCTTCAACAAGAGAAGCCCACGCAACTAGAGAAAGTCCGTGCACAGCAGCGAAGACTGAACACAGCCAAAAATAAATTAAATAAATAAATTTAAAAAAATAAACAAGTTCAGCAAAGTTACAGGGTACAAGATCAACACATGAAAATTACTTGTTTCTATACACTGGTAATAAACAATCTGAAAAGGAAATTAAAAGCTACGCCATTTAAAATAGCATCTGAAAATAAATGCCTAGGAATACATTTAACCAGTGTGCTAAAAGACTTCTATGCCGAGAACCACAAAAAGATAGACCTATAGACCAATTGAATAAAATTAAGGATCCAGAAATAAACCCGTATCTATGGAAAATTCATTTTAGACAAGGGTGCTAAGTCAAAGCTTTGACAACAGCTTTGGGAAAGAAAAAGCTTGTCAACAAATATTGCTAAATGATTGGATTTCCACATGGAAAAGAATTAACTTGAACCCATATCTCACACCATATTCAAACATGAACTCAAAACAGATCAGTGTTCTAAATAGAAGAACTAAAACCA
This sequence comes from Stenella coeruleoalba, assembly GCF_951394435.1. Taxonomy (NCBI): domain Eukaryota; kingdom Metazoa; phylum Chordata; class Mammalia; order Artiodactyla; family Delphinidae; genus Stenella; species Stenella coeruleoalba. Next base: position 34,623,678 of record NC_137147.1, on the reverse strand, counting down.
TAAAACACTTTGAAGAAAACATAAGGATAAATCTTCAAGGCCTTGGATTTGACAATGGATTCTTTTTTCTTTTTTACGTCTTTATTGGAGTATAATTGCTTTACAATGGTGTGTTAGTTTCTGCTTGGCAATGGATTCTTATGCATGACACCAGTAAGGTGAGCATGAAAAGAAAAAAATACATAATTGTGCGGCACCAAAATTAAAAGTTTTTGTGAATCAAAGTATTATCAAGAACGTTAAAAGACAGCCTACAGAATGAGAGAAAATATTTGGAAATAATATCTTAGGTAAGAGTTTAATATCCAGAATATATGAAAAACTACAACTCAACAGCAAAAAGACAAACAACCCAATTTAAAAATTGCCAGAGCACTTGAATAGATATTTCTTTAGAGAAGATATACAAATGGCCAATAAGAACATGAAAAGATACTCTGTAGCAGTGGTCCCCAACCTTTTTGTCACCTGGGACCGGTTTTATGTAAAACAATTTTTCCACTGACAGGGCAGGGCGGGATGGTTTAGGTGGTAATTCGAGGGACAGGGACTGGCAGATGAAGCTTTAGTCACTTGCCCATCGCTTGCCCACTGTTCCCTGGGTTGGGGACCCATGCTCTATATCACTGCTTATTAGGGAAATGCGAGTCTCAAAACTATGAGTTACCAGTTTACACCCATTAGGGTAGCCATTAAACAAATAGAATAACAAGTATTGATGAAGATGTGGATAAATTGGAACCATCATGCATTCTTGGTGGTAGTGTAAAATCGTACAGCCACTGTGGAAAAGTGTTTGGCAGTCCTTCAGATGCTAAACATGGAATTACCATATGATTGAGTAATTCATAGATTGAAGTTCTGATACATGCTACCATGTGGATAAAGCTTGAGAACTATGCTGAGTGAAATATGCCAGATACAAAAGGACGGATATTGTATGATTCCTCTATGTGAGTTTCCTAGAGTAGTCAAATTCGTAAAGACGGTGTTGTTTAGGAGTTACCAGGGCCTGGGGGAAGGGGAAAATTAGGAGTTATTCCTTAATGATTACAGAGTTTCTGTTTAAGTTATGGATAAGTTTTGGAAATAAATAGTAATGATGGTTGCACATCATTATGAATGTAATTGTCACTTAGCTGTACACTTAAAAATGGTTAAAATGTTAACTATATTTATTACAATAAAATAAAAAGAAAAACAAAAACCAGTTGACCATAAATGTGATGTTTGTTTCCGGACTTTCAGTTGTACTCTATTGCTTTATATGTCTATCCTTATGCCAGCTCCACATTGTCTTGATTATTGTAGATCTGTAGTGACTTGAAATCAGAAAGTGTAACTTCTCCAGCTTTCTTCTTTTCAAGATTTTTTGACTGTTATGTGTTCCTTGAATTTCCATATGAATTTTAGAATTTGCTTATCAGTTTCTGGAAGTGAGTTCTTAAGCCCAGTCTGCCACTCCTAGTTGTGGGACCTTTGAAAAATTGCGATTAGAGTAAAAGAGCACTTTACCTCTAGAATGATTCCTTTAGTGAGGAAAGCAGTGTGTTGTAAGGGAAAGAACATGAAATTTGGAATCAGTCTTCCTGAGTACAATACTATAGAATACTGATGGTATGTTAAATTGATAGGTATTCTAAACCTAGCTGTGTCTCATGATGCCATGAAAATAGAAATGTCTGCTATTGTTCTTGATACATCTTAGTTGTGACAGAATCTATCAGTAAAAGTGACAGTTTGAGCATCATTAAAACCATGATAAGAGAAGTTTAATTATGGTTAAAAATCTAACTTATGTTTCCTCTTTCAGTAGTCATTTACTGTCTACCTTTTTAAACTACTATATGGAAAACCTGAGCACAAAATGGTTGTTTTTCCTCCATGGTTGTTGGGGTGGGTAATGGGCAGTTATTGGTGGCACTCTGATGCTAATGGAAGAAACAGTCCATATTTTTAATACACTGTTGCCGGTTTTGAGAATATTTTTTTCTCCTAATTTCAGGTTGGGTGGGACTATATCAGCATACAAGATAGTACCAGATGAAATAGAAGAAATCAAGGTATAGTATGGCGTTTTTCACCTCTACAAAGAATCAGTGTCTCAGTGGGAAGGTGGGCAAATAATTGTTTTGTCTTTATCCTATTGAATCTTTGGCAGTGTTAGGGCATCATTTAACTCCCAGTTATCCTGTTTGAATTAAAATATACATATCAGATAATCATCATCAGATTTCATCTACCATCATCAATACATGTTAGGAAAATCAAGAAAGCAACCCTTTCTTGTAAAATTAATTGAAAATTTACTTAAGAAAGCACTTTATAAGCATTAGTATGCATAATGGACTTTTTTAAATCTTGTTTTAATTTCTTTTCCCTATCATCTTTCACCAATTATAAATAATATTAGTCTTCTAGTATATACTTCCTGGTTCCTTTGATAACACAGTAGATCAATCTCAATTTAAAATTTACAGCACAATACATGAAAAATTGACCTTATTCTTTGAATATTACAGCATTGTTACATTTTTCTGTCTCTAACATTTTACTAAATCCTGTGGACTATTAGTCTTCTAGCATAACACGTGGCCCTTTCCTAAAAGCAGTTTACAGTCTAAAGAGAACTGAACTTAGTCTTTTCCATGAATAAAATTTAACAATTGGATAGCAATAGTCAAGGGTAAACAAGATGAGTTGAGCCTCTTAACAGTACATGTAAAGATCTCAACAAATTGTTAAGTTTGATTAGATCAAACTTTTCTAAATCAAGTTCAATAAATTCAAATCTTAGTAAATAATTCCTAAACTTGGTTACATTATTTTTAAATAAGTTAAATTCATGTTTATGTTCTATACTGTTACTTTCAGTATCTCAGGTGTTCTGTGTGGACAACACCAGTAATTAATACCATGATTGTATTCTAGCAGCAAGTGGGGGGAAAAAGTCAGGAGTGTCAAGAGACTCTTTCCAACTTGACATAAATTCATAAAGTAGTTTGGCTGAGAGGAACCTTATGTCTAATCCATATCTCTCATTTTTCAGAAAATAAAATGGGAATTAATAAAGGTGAGCTTATTGAAATTAATTTTTTGTGGTGCTTAAAGGTGCTCTGTCTTATATTACAGTTGCAATATGTGTTAAGTGATAAAGGTAAACAAAGTATTCTATGAAATACATAGGAAGGAAGGACACTTGGTCATTCAAAAAAGATAATCAGCAAAATCTTTCCAAGAGGTATACTAAGCAAATTGGAATTCTGTACAGAAGCAGAGGCACTTGTGAATGCATAAATAGGAGATAATATGACACCAGATAGATCACACGTGTAAAATAAAGATTGTTGAGATGTAGGATTTTCATTGGGCCTTTATGCCATGTTAAGAAATTTGGATTTTAAACTGAAAACTATGGAGTGCCATTATGTGATTTTAAGAAGGAAAGTGGCATAATCAGGTTGGTGATTTTATTAGGTTTTTCTTTGATGAGTGAGAAAAATTATTTCAGTGGAGAAGAGGTTCCATCTATAAAGAAGGAGACCAGATTGCAGGAATATAGGCAACGATTGAAACTTGAACTAAAGCAGTGGCAGTGAGGCTGAAGAAAAAAGCCTCAGATTCAAGAAATATTATTTAAGAAAATAGAATCAACAATATTTGGTGATTTATTGGATATTTAAGGGAAGATGGAAAGGTTGACCTAGGTTTCTGCCTTGGGAATCTGAGTAGATTGTGTTGCTGTTAACCTAAAGAGGAGATACAAAACAAGGAATAAGTTTGAGAGGAAATAGGGTAAGTTTTGGACTTATTGAATTTGAGGTTCCTTTTAGATAACCATATATCCACTAAGCCATTGGGTAAATCAGCTTGTAACTCAAAAGAAAGATAATTCTGTCTTTCAGTTGATACTGAGATTTGTCATTATGCAAAAGTTAGCTGAGGCCATGCTAGTTAGTGGAATTGCCTAAAAGAGCTATATGAGATCATAATAGTGGCCCCAAACTGTTGCCTTGGGGAAGGCCCATCCTAGAAACAGAGGATAAATATACTCTTTTATTAGTTTAATTAATTAGCAGAAATGTTTTCAATTTTTTAGTAGTGACTTTTCTCTAAAGGAGTAGTGTTTTTCATTGTTTTTTTTTTTCTTTTTCGGTACGCGGGCCTCTCACTGTTGTGGCCTCTCCCGTTGCGGAGCACAGGCTCCGGACGCGCAGGCTCAGCGGCCATGGCTCACGGGCCCAGCCGCTCCGCGGCATGTGGGATCTTCCTGGACCGGGGCACGAACCCGTGTCCCCTGCATCAGCAGGCAGACTCTCAACCACTGCGCCACCAGGGAAGCCCGTGTTTTCTTTTTAATTATAGAATTTTAACAGTTACTCCTCAAGAGATTCCTTGAAAAAAAACATGATTCATGGATGACATGTAATAGTGATTATTTTCCATCAGTTACTGTATCTAAAACAGCTTTAGAGAGTTTGAGGCCTGAGGCATAAAAAAATGTGAAATTGATTCTTCCTTTCAAAAGTGTTGGAAGAAAAACAGTCATAAAATATTTCAACATTTTTTGGCACCATTAGTATTTTCAGCTGATACTTTTTGTTTTGATTGGAGGAAATTTGAAACATCTGGTTGTAATGTTTATTTTATTTGGCTAGTATATGAGTAATTTTAAATTACCTAAATAGTACAATTGAGTCTAAATTTGAAATATACTCTTTGTAGTATACTATGTATAAATAAATATGCATGTTTACATTTACTATTAAAAAGATATGATTGGTTGATGAAGCATAATTCAGTTTTTGGCAGATGTGGTAATCTTTCACAATGTTTCTAGCACCAGAAATCATTATTTAGTTCATACACAGTTTGAATTAAGCATACATTTATAATTTACCGTAAATCACCTCATATTGAATGGCTGCTTGGCCAAAGCCTTAAGGGATAAAGAGCAAATACATTCCTAGCCCAATCACAACCATCTCTTCCACCCAATACCCTGAATTTTTATCATTATCAGTTCCTTTCTTTTATTTAGTTTTACTATATATGTATACATCCTTAAATGTTACAATTTATTTTTGTTTCTCTTTGAACTTTGTATGAATTGAGTCTCATTGTATTCAATCTATTGTGCCTTGCTTCTTTTTTTCAATACTGTGAGATTCATCAGGTTGTTGTCTATAGCTAAGGTTTTTGGGGGGGTTGTTTTTGGTTTATTTTTTTGTTTTATTTTTTGCTATAAAATAGTGCATTGTGCCACAAATTATTGAGACATCCTTCTGTTGAAGGATATTCAACTTATTTCCATTTGGAACTATTATGAAAAATGATGCTATAAAATTCTTATAAAAATATCCTGTGTAAGAGTTTCTCTGAAATATATACTGAGGAATGGGATTCCTGAGTTTTAGTAATGTATATTTTCTGGATGAAATCAAACTGTTTTCCAAGGTAGTTAAGCCAATTTATACTGCCACTTGGCTGAATTTATTTAAAATAGATATATTTAAGTATTAACTCTTTAATATATTTGTAATTTATATTGGTGTAAATTTGTTTTTATTTACAAATGAGATGACTAAACTTTCATAATATTTTCCAAATGTATCTATTTCCCCAGCCCAATTTATTGAAAAACTCATCTTTTCCCCCTATGGTTTGAATTGCCTCATGTACCATGTATTAAATTTTCATATGCCTAGACACACACATACACATACACAAATCTCTCTTTTCCTGAACTGTTGTTTCATTGATCTGTTTATCTGTTCCTTTGCTAGCACCATACTATTATGATTATAGTGCTTTCTTTGTATAGTAGGAAAGGTTGTATGTTGCTTTTCTTTTTTATTCTGTTGGCTCATGTATTAATTGCTCCAGATATTACACTGAGTTTGTCAAGTTCGAAAGTGTTCCTACTGAGAAGACTTTTGGTTCTAACCAAGGTGGAGTAGCCCTGTTCTGCCAAAATCTTTCCTCTCACAATTAAAAATCCCTGGACTTTTGTTTGTTTATACTAAAAAATAAACAAGCATAGAAAGACTCTGAAAGGTAGGAATAAGAAATCAGACTGCCTTAGGACTTCAGGACTTGAGGAATGACATGGCACTGAGTTACCTGGGTTTCTTTTTGTCTCCCATTTTACCCAGCCTCCAACCTGGAACCACCAACAGGCAAAGAAAAGCACGTAGAAAAGCCTGTTCCCTCTTGCCAAGGGACCCAAGACAAGGGTGGACTAACAGAACAGAAAGCCTTTTTTGGCATACCCTCCCTACTCCAGCCAAATTCCAGTGAGAAAACTACTTAACTTCCCCAGAGTTTCAGCAGAGCCAAGAAGGGAGCTGATCTTCCACCTCACCCCTGCCACCTGACAGAAGCAGGTGGCAGATCTCTGAATCCCCTCTGCCAGTGGTGTTGGTGGGGTGATCAGGGAGCTATTCTTCCATCTCTCACATAGCAGGGTAGACAGTTCTCTGATTTCCCTGCCAGAATATGGTAGTGGGGACCAAGTAGGGAGTTGATATTCTATCACCAGCCCAGTAGAAACAGGTTATGCTCTGATTGCTCCTGCAGGGTAGTGTCAGTAGGGTCCAGTGATGAGCCGAGACTCCCCCAACCCAGCAGAAGTTAGACCAAGAGGCAGTGCAAGATAGGACTAGTCATCACTCTACTTCATCCCCCCTTTACTGTGTTAATGAGGCCTTTAAGGGAGATGACACTCCACTCTCATATACATCAACATCAGTGGAGATGTTACTGCACTCTCAGTATGAGTCAACCTTCTACTTCCCTTCCCCTCTCAGTGTTAACAGGGTCCAGCAGGGAGCTGAATATCTCATACTAACAACAATGTGGAGCAAGGTGATGCACCACTTTCACCAGAAAGGTTTCAGCAAGGTTAAGAGAAGAGTTAGACTTCTACCTTATTGTCTTCAATGAGGCAGTGGGAATCAGTGCTTCACTTCTGCCAGAGTGGTGTCAGTGGGACCCAGCAAGAAGCTGAACATATGGCCCTTATACTACAAGTCAACAAGAGGACATCTTAAAAAGATTAAATAGGATTCAGAGTCTCATAATATCCAGAACGTCCTGGGAACAGTCAAAAGTCACTCATCATACCAAGATCAGTGAAAATCACAACTTGAATGAGAAGAAAACAGTGAACAGACACCAGTATGAAGAATAATCACATGTTGGAATTATCTGACAAGGATTTTAAAGCAACAGTCATAAAAATGCTTCAACAAGCTATTAGTAATTCTCTTGAAACAAATGAAGAAAATAGAAATTACAAAAAGGAACCAAATGGAAATTACAGAACTGAAAAGTACCGTCTCCAATATAAAACACTGAAGGTGGGCCGGGGGGTGTGGTGGCAGGGTGGGCAGTGACACCAGAAGGAAGCGGCACAACATTTTTCAAGTGCTGAAAGAAAGAACTACCTGTCACAAAGTCTACATCCAGTCAAATTATCCTTCAGGAATGAATGGGAAGCAGATACTCAGACAAAAGAAAAATAAAAGAATTTGTCACTAGGAAACCTATCCTGAAAGAATGGGTAAATAAATTCTCTAAAGAGAAAGGAAATGATAAGAGAAAAAGGCTTGAAAATTTAGAAAGGAGGAACAACGGCAGAATGGGTAAATAGATTAGCTGATCTTTTTTTATGATTTTCTTAAATCACATTTGAAGGTTGAAGCAAAAATTATAACACCATATGATGTGGTGCACAATGTATGTAAAGTAAATAATGAACATAATCATATTTAAAATGTGGGAGGGTAAAGGTGCCTAAGTGGAAGTAGAGTTTCGGTATTTCACTTGAAATGATAAAACGCCAATACCAGTAGACTGTTTTAAGTTACATCTGTATATTGAAACACCAAGCAACCACTAAAGTATTTAAAATTGTGTACTCAAAAACACTGTAAGTTAAGATGGAATCCTAAAAAGTGCTCAAGTAATCCACAGTAAGGCATGAAAAGAGAAACAGAAGATACAAGCATAAGATAAATAATAAAATGGCAGATTTAAATCCTGAGATATCAACAATTACCTTAAATAAATAATCTAAATATGCCAATTAAAAGACAGAAATTGATGTAATGGATTTTTAGAAATGATCCAACATATGCCATTCTCAAGAAACTCATTTGAAAAACAATGACATAGGTAGGTTGAAAGTAAAAGGATAGAAAAAGATATACCATGAAAACACTAATTTTTAGGGACGAGGAAAGCTCTCAAGTCACTAATCTATATTTCTTCCTCAAGAAACTAGAAAAATAAGAGCCAGATATAGTCAGAGCAAGAAGAAGACAGGAGATACTTAAGAATTGGAATCAGTGAAATTGGGAACATTAAAATGACAGGGGAAAATCAAATAAAAGGCTGGTTTTTTAAAAACTCAATAAAATTAGTAAACCTCTTACTAGACTAATGAAACTAAAGAAGACACAATCACCTATATTAGGATAGGACAAAGACTATCACTGCGTATCTTCTAGTCATTAAAAGGATAATTAGAAAGGGCTTTGAAAAACTATACTCATAAATTGGACAACTTAGAAGAAACGGACCACTTCCTCAAAACCCACATACTACCAAAACTAACCACAATGACATAGGCAATCTGCATAGTTGTATAACCATTAAAGAAAGTAAATTTGTAATGAAAAAGCTCCTAATAAAGCTCCAGTCCTGGATGGTTTCATGGGAGAATTCTATCACACATTAAAGAAGAATTAATATCTATTTTACTCAGCTTTACTGAGTCATTTCTCACCTTGTTTTATGAGGCTAGTATTACATTGATACTAAAATCAGAAAAAGACACTACAAAAATGAAAACTGTAGACCAAGATCTCTTATGAACTTAAAATCCTCTACTAAATATTACCCAATCAAATCCAACAATGTATAAAAAATTATTATACACTACTACTAAGTGGGATTTATTTGAGGTAAAAACTTGTTCAACATTGGAAAAACAATCAATGTAATCTATCATATCTACAAGCTAAAAAAGAAAAATTATATGGTCATATCAATTGATGCAGAAAAGGTGTTTGACAAAACCTAAAACCCGTTCTTGAAAAACCTCTTAACAAAATAGGAATGGGGCGGGGGGAAACCTCCTGAACTTGATATAGAACATCTACAAAAAATTAGAGCTAACAATATACTTAATGGTGAAAGAATGAGTGCCTTCCTCTTAAGATCAGGAAAAAAGCAATGTTGTCCGCTCTCACTACTTTCCTCCAACCGAGCACTAGAAGTTCTCAGTAGCACAGGAAGGCAAGAAAACGTATTAAAAGGCACAAAGATTGGAAAGTAAGAAATAAAACTCCCTATTTGCAGATCACATGATTGTCTATGTAGAAAAAAGTATCTAGAGAAAAACTGCAGCTAATAAGTCAGTTCAGTTAATTTGGGGGATATAAGATCAACATCAAAAAGGTCAATTTGATTTTTATATAATTACAACAGTAGGAAGCTGAAATTTAAAACAATACCATTTACAATTACTTCAAATAAAATTAAATAGGTCGCACTTAAGAACACACATATCTGTATGTTTAAAACTACAAAATGCTGAAGAAATAAAAGGACACTTAAAGAAATGGACAGACATACCATGTTCATGGATGGAAAGATTAAACATAGTAAGGGTGTCATTGTTCTCCAAATTGACATATAGGTTTATGTACTTTCTATTAAAAAACCCAACAAGTTTTTTTTATGACATACAATTACATAAATTTATTTTAAAATTATATGGAAAGGCATAGGTTCTAGAATAGCTAAAACAATTTCGAAAAAGAATAAAGGGAAGGACTAGCTCTACCCAATGATAAGGTTTACTGTTAGCTACAGTAATCAAGATAGTGTAGTATTGGCAGATAGATAGATAATATCAATGAAACAGAATGTATAACCAGTAAGTAGACTCACACAAATATGTCCATTTGATGTTTAATAAAGCTACAAAAGTACTTCAGTGGATAACCTTTTCAACAAATGATGCTGGAATAGTTGGGCATCCATAAGCAAAAAAATTAACCTCACCTATTTTATACCTCTTATATAAAAATTAACTCAAAATGGATTATAGATTTAAATATAAAACAAAAGCTGTTAAAAGAATAAAAGGACAAATGTTCAAGACCTATGGTTAGGCAAAGAGTTTATGTCCTATTTTTTGTTTCCTACTATAAATGGAATGCTTTCTCTCTTTTATTTTTATTTTAACCCCTCCTCATCTTTTTTTTTAACTGAAGTATAGTTTACAGTGTTGTGCCAATCTATGCTGTACAGCAAAGTGACTCAGTTTTATGCATATATGCATTCTTTTTTAAATATCCTTTTCTATTATGGTTTATCCCAGGAAATTGGATATAGTTCCCTGTGCTATACAGTAGGACTGTGTTGTTTATCCATTCTAAATGTAGTAATGGTTTGTATCTACCAACCCCAAATTACCAGTCCATCCCTCTCTCTCCCCCTCTTCCCCTTGGCAGCCACAAGTCTTATCTCTATGTCTGTCTGTTTCTGTTTTGTAGAATAGGTTCATTTGTGCCATATTTTAGATTCCACATATAAGTGATATCATATGGTATTTGTCTTTCTTTTTCTGACTTCACTTAGTATGGTAATCTCTAGTTGCATCCATGTTGCTTCAAATGGCATTATTTTGTTCTTTTTTATGACTGAGTAGTAGTCCATTGTATATATATACCACATCTTCTTTATCCATTCATCTGTTGATGGACATTTAGGTTGTTTCCACATCTTGGCTATTGTGAATAGTGCTGCTATGAACTTAGGGGTGCATGTATCTTTTTGGATTATAGTTTTGTCCAGAGTAGGATTGCTGGATCATATGGTAATTTTATTTTTAGTTTTCTGAGGAACCTCCATACTGTTTTCCATAGTGGCTGCATCAATTTGCATTCCCACCAACAGTGTAGGAGTAACCCCTCCTCATCTTGATGGAAATTTCACTCTGGGTAGATGTGGCATCGAGTATGGGGCTTCCTCTCCCCTCAGCTCCCAATTAAGGGTTATGGTATCTCTCCAAGATGGGCAGGCCTTCATCATTTCTCATGCCTCCAACTCTGAATTGCAGAGGTTAGATTCCTGATGAATGCAGTCGAAAGTCAGGGGCTCCCTTCCTTTACCCAGCCCCCATTCATAGGAGGGTAGCTCTAGTCCTGATGCAGCACACTGAGAATACTGGAGGCCTCATCATCCTCACTCCAGCTTGCTCATAGGGCAGAACATCCACATTAGGAGAGGCAGCCCAAGCAGACCAAAGGCTACACAGCACTTGGAACAGTGGCTTAAAGATTTTATCCAGGGTAGTCCATAAGAATATATTACTCTTAAGCTATTCCCAAAGGAAAGACCTTATTTGAAACAATGTGGGGAAGTTCAAGCCTAAGGTCACTCTCAAAAACAATGGATATTTTGGTGGTAAACAATTCAGAGTAGGCTGATAATCTCTCTAAAAGAGCAAGAAGCTAAATTAGTTTATCAGACTGAACCTGGGAGAAAGTCAGCTAAAAAGAATCCTTGGATCAGAACAAACCTCAAAGATGAAACGAAAATCTACCCTGTCTGAATTTAATTGATCAGACTGTGGAGCAACGTATGTCCCCAGGCATTGTTCATCACAGCAGTATCATTAGTGGAGCATAACAGCTGGATGTGCCAGCAAAGAGGCAAAAAGCTTAACAGATCAAGGAAAGAAAAGAGGCAGTTGAAGAAACCCCTACTAAAACCACTGTCTTCCCAAGGTGACTTTGTGTATGCCTTGGCTGTACCCTCTGAGGAGCAATATCAGAAGTTTCATACAGGGTGGAAATAGTCTTTTTAAAGTAGCCTAGCTGATTTCAGTAAACAAATAAATAAACAACAAAGCTCTGAAGAGAGGGAAGGGTGTCAGTATCCCAGGTTGCTACAGTATATTATATAACATGTCCAATTTTCAACAAGTATTTTAAGACACACAAAGAATAGGAGAGTGTGACCATACACAAGAAACAAAGCAGACAACAGAAACTGCCTGTGAGAGGTCCTAGATATTGAATTTAACAGATTTCAAAGCAGTCTATTTAAATACGTTTTTAGAAAAAGAAACAAATCTTCTAGGAAGCCATATTGAAAGAAGGAAAGAAGCCATGATGACAGTGTCTCATCAAATAGAGACTATCAATAGAAATATAAATTATTTTTTAAAAGAACCAAATGAAAATTCTGCAGTTGCAAGTATAATAATGAAATGGAAGATTTGCTAGTGGGGCTCACTCAACAACTGTTCTGAGTTGACAGCAGACTTAAAGACAGGCAAATGATCAGAACCTCAGACAAAGGTGAAACACCATTAAGCACACCAGCATATGGTAATGGGAGTACAAGGAGATAAAAGAGCACAAAAAATATGTCAAAAAATAATGGCTGAAAATTTGCCAAATTTAATTATAAACATTAATGTACACATCCAAGAAGCTCCACCAATTCCAGGTAAGATAAACTAAAATAGATCCATACCCACGCACCTGGTTTTAGTAAGTTCAGGCTGCTATAACAAAGGGCTCATATACGACAAAAGTTATTTTTCACAGTTCTGGAAACTAGAAGTCCGTGGTAATGGTGTCAGTATGGTCAGTTTCTTATGAGGACCTTCTCTGGGTTGCAGACAGCTTTCTTCCCATTCCTCACATGAGAAAGAGAGCTAGCTAGCTCCCTGGCCTTTTGTTATAAGGGCATTAATTCCATTCATAACGAATTCACCTTCATGACCTAATTACCTCCTAAAGACCCCACACCTACCAAATACCATCACATTGTGATTACAGTTTCAACATAGGAATTTTGGTGGGACACAGACTTTCGTTTCATACCACACATCATAGTAAAAGTGCCAAAAGACAAAGATAAAAAGTTTTATAAAAGTTATAAAAAGTTTTCACCAAAAAGAAGTGAACTTGATAAAATTAACATCTGACTTAACATCAATAAAAATGGAGGCCAGTAGTATGACACATTCAAAGTACTGAAAGAAAAAAAAACCTGTCAACAAACCAAGGATCTTGTATCCAGGAAAACTATCTTTCAAAATTGAAGATGAAATACACTCCCAGGTAAACAAAAACTGAGAGAATTTATTGCTAACAGATTCACCTTGCAATAAATACTGACGAAAATTCTTCAGGCCGAAGACAAGTGGCCACATAAAGTAAATGCACACACAGAAAGAGCACTGGTAAAGGTAATTATGTAGTTATAAAAGACCTTATAGATGAATGTTCTTTGTCCTTTCCTCTCATTACTGATTTGAAAAGCAATTGTATAAGACAATACATATACAACTTTTTTGCTGAGCCAATAATATATAGAAATGTAATATATTTGAAAATAACAAAACAAAGAAGGTAGGTTGGAGAGCAAAGCTGCATTAGAGTAAGTATATAACACCAGATGAAATCTTGAACCACAGGAACAAATAGAACCAGAAATAGTAAATAAGAAAGTTAATATCAAAAACTCTATAAATATTTACTTGCCCTCTTACTTTTCTTGGCTTCTTCAATAAACATAAATTATATAAAATCTTAATTATAGCAAATTGTTGAATTTGATGCATGATGTATTTGTATGTACAAAAACATATATATATATATGTAACGTGGATAACAATAGCACAAAAAGGAAAGATGAGAGACTAGAACTATGTAGGAGTAATGGTTCTATATCTCATGAAATTAAGTTAATAAACTCTAAAGTAGATTTTGATAAGATACATATAGTAAACCCTAGAGCAATCACTAAGGAAATAGCTCTAAAACATATATAGTATTTAGTTTATATATATATATCTATCCTTTTGAGAATGTCTCACATATTTGTTTTGTCCTGTTTGTTCATTCTTTTTACTTTCTCTACATCAGTTTTTACTTTTTTGTTTATTTGTCTTTGAATTTAATATTCTGTGTTCTGCTGCATTTTTCCTTTTGACCTGTGTTTATATTCTTCAATCCTAATAAACCTACTCATTTAGATCTAAATTTCAGACATTGTAAGTTTTATGTCCTAGTATGTCCATTTAATTTTTTATAGATTCCATTTCCTGGTGTAATTTTCCATCATTTTTTCTGTTTTATTTATCTCTCTTCTATTTTCTTGAATATATTAATCATAGTTTACTTTAAAATTCTTGTCTGCAAACTCCCCATGCATCTCTTGTGGGGTTTTTCGTCTGTGTTTTCTTTTTAATATTGTGCCGTATTTTCTTACGTACCAAGTAATTTTTATAAATATATTTCCTGTGTAAAACAGTCATATTGGTTATAGCTGATTTATCATCCATCATACTGTCTCCCTTTCTACTGATAGGTAGAAAATATGAGAAAGTGATCACTCCAATTCAGTCAAGAATTTTGCTGGGTTAGAGCTGAGTTGAGAATATAGTGGGTTTTCATCCCTTCCTTCCTGTTACAATAGGAGATTTAGCTTTGATAGTCTTAGGTTCCAGCCTAGCTCTCTTGCCTCCAGCCTAACCAATATAAGCCTCAAAAACTGGCAGATATCTTGAAGTGGAAACTTTCATTGTTCTTTGGTCAGCCTTCCCCAGCAAATCTTTCTTTCTTAAGCACCATGAAGAATGCAAAGGATTTCACTCTGCCTTTCATAAGCTTTTTGTCTAGCTTTGCAGGCTTATGTACAACACTGCAATCCACAATTGTTCCAAAGGAAAAAACAGCCATGTGTTTAAGTCTATTCAAGTTTCCAGTTTCTAAATGTCTAAAAGCTTTCTGGTTTCTTTTCCTCCCAGCAGAGGATCTCTGCCTGGAAAAGCTGATGGTCAGCCCTGTGACCAAAATCAGCAAATATCCCCAGTGTAGATGGGTGCGGTGGGTAAGAAAAGCTACAGATTATCAGTTTAACTTAGAAAAGTTTCCCCATTTCTAAAATCTTATTTTGTCTAATTTATTGGTTCTGTAGCTTTTCAGTGTCTTTTAAAAAGTAGGATTTTTGTAATTATTTGATTGTCTACTCATTATGGTATGTAAGTATTGACGTGCTATGATCTACTGCACTCTGCCCAAAAGCAGAACTCTGGCATTATATTTTTAACTGATTATTGCTAGGAAACATTGTTATTATATCTAGTAGTTTTTCAGTTGATTGATTTAAATAAACTTCAGTAAAGTGAAATCACAAAGTCACATCCTTTTGCCAGGATTGTGTTTTGTTTGTTTGTTTAATGTTCAGCGTATCAGGCACTGTGGTAATTGCTTAAAAACTACTAACTCATTTTAATCCTCATAACAAACATATGAGGTGGGTACTATTATTGTTACTATTCATAAGTGAGGAAAATGAAGCAAAGATCATTAAGTGATTTGTCCAAGGTCACACAGCAAGTAGTGGTGGAGCCAGGTTCAAGCCCAGATTCTGGATTCTTTTATGGTAATGAGAATTAGTAGTAGCTTAGATACAAGACATCATTCACCCAATCTTTCTACATGAATACAGCAGACCCATTGAGGAAATGTTTACTTCAATATTTGTTACTTTGTTTTATTTTAGAAGATGTTGGAAATAGGAGTTTATTAATTTATTTATTTTTGCTGCGTTGGGTCTTCGTTTCTGTGCGAGGGTTTTCTCTAGTTGTGGCAAGTGGGGGCCACTCTTAATCGCGGTGCGCGGGCCTCTCACTATCGCGGCCTCTCTTGTTGTGGAGCATAGGCTCCAGACGCGCAGGCTCAGTAGTTGTGGCTCACGGGCCTAGTTGCTCCGCGGAATGTGGGATCCTCCCAGACCAGGGCTCGAACCCGTGTCCCCTGCATTAGCAGGCAGATTCTCAACCACTGCGCCACCAGGGAAGCCCAATATTTGTTACTTTTTGATACCCCTTCTCTTAATTGGATTGTTATTCTTAAATCTCTCATTTGCCCTTTTATTTATTCAATAATAATTTATTTAACATTTGTTTCTTCTGTACTTAAACTCACTTGGTTATCTCATCCAGTTTCATAGCTCTTGTTTCAGTTCTGTTTCCTAAAATAAACTTTTTAATGAAGTATAATATTCTATATGAGTTGTACATAAAAGTCACAAATCGTAAGTGTAAAACTTGTTAAATTATCACAAAGAGAACACATCTGAGTAACCCACAGCTAAAGAAATACAGTATTACCAGCATCCCAGAAATCTCCCTATGCCCCCTTCCAATCACTGCACCTTCCCTCTTCCTCAAAGGTAATTACTATCTGATTTCTGTCACCATGAATTATCTTTACCTGTATCAAACTTTATAGCAATGGATAATTGCTGTGCTTTTTGTTTTATTAAATGTACAATTTAGTTATCCATTCTTTTGATGAAGGATATTTGGGTTGTTTCCAGTTAGGGGCTGTTATGAATAATGCTGCAATAAACAGTCTTGAACATGTCTTTTGGTGCACATATATACACATAATCTCATTAGATATCCACCTAATAGACAAGCTAGATGTGACCTAGAGATACTGGATCGTAAGGTATATAAATGAATAATTTCACTAGATTCTGCAGTTTTCCCAAGTACATGTATGCATTTATATTCTCTTTAGCATTTTAGGAGAACTCCGCTTAACTTCACATTCTCACTAACATTTTGTATTGTCAGTCTTTTTTCATTTAATTATTTCAGAGAATTGTGACCAAAAATGTTTCCAATATATGTATTTCTCTAGTAAATAACTAATGATATTGAGCATATTTTCATATAATTTGGATATCCTCTTTTGTGAAATGACTGTTCGTGTGTTTTGTGTTTTAAAAGTTAGGTTAGCTGTATTTTTCTTCTTTATAGTAGGCATTACCTATGTGTTCTGGATGAGTCCTTTGATATGTGTATTACACATTTATTCTCGCAGTCTGTTGCTTCCCGTTTTACTCTCTTAAAAGTGTCTCTGACAAATAGAAATTCCAAATTTTTATGTAAGTCAGCTTGTCAACCTTTTCAGTTATAATTAGTGAAGAAATATTTGTTGATTAAATGAATGATCCTGAAGATTTCAATGTCTTGTGCAAGAGACAGTCTTATTCATTATAAAATGTAATTTTTATGTTAAATATGTATACTAAAACTTTTAGAGCACAGAGGGGACAGTGACTAATTTTGGCTTAGAGGGTAAAGGAATTCTTCATGAAGAATATGATGAGAAGGGCTTCTAAAGCAAAAAAAAAAAAAAAAAAAAAGTGAGCAAAGACACTATATATGAATAAACAGTTGGTTTTTAAAATAAATTTATTTTGGCAGCGTTGGGTCTTCGTTGCTGCACGTGGGCTTTCTCTAGTTGTGGCGAGTGGGGGCTACACTTCATTGCGGTGCGCGGGCTTCTCATCACGGCGGTTTCTCTTCTTTGTGGAGCACAGGCTCTAGGCGCATGGGCTTCAGTAGTTGTGGCTCACGAGCTGTAGAGCGCAGGCTCAGTAGTTGTGGCGCACGGGCTTAGTTGCTCCACAGTATGTGGGATCTTCCCAGACCAGGGATCGAACCCATATCCCCTGCATTGGCAGGGGGATTCTTAACCAATGTGCCATCAGGGAAGCCCTAAACAGTGTTTTTGAGAAATGCAAGTTTGTCTAAAGTCAAGGGATTATTAAGAATAACTTTAGGAGATGACAATGGAATGTTAAGTTGCTGGAGTCACATTGTAAATGATTTTTATGTCTTAGGGAGGGAAACTTGAAGATTTTGAAAAGAGACATTTTTTCAGGTATATTTCAGAGGATTTGCTATCCTTAGCAAATGGATTGGAAGGAGGTATAGGGGCAGAATACTTAGGATGCTCTATACCAATCTAGATGAATGATGATAAAGGCAAGGCTCATGTCTTTCCAACAGTAATGGAAAATATGGGAGGTACATCACAGTGGTTAATAAAACAGACTCTGTATCTTAATTGGATTGTGACCATGCCTGTATCTTAACCATTCTGTGTTTTCCTAAAAATATGGATAGAACAAACCAGCCTTTGTTGGATTACAAAACCTGCTGTTGTTATTTTGAGGATGAAATGTTTATAAAGTACTTAGCACAGTGCCTGGTACATAGTGAGCACACAGTAAATGGCACCTATGTGATATGATCCAAATAGACTTGAGAAGTGAGGAGTAGAAATAGACTGATTCAGGTTTTTAGCTTAGACAATGTCATGGAAGATAGTGCCAATCCCTGAGGTCAGGAATTAAAAGGAAAAAATCATATTTGGGAGGACTAATGAATGTTGGGGGTCTTTAAGGCATATAGGTAAGAATCTAAAACTGGGAATTTATTCACTTCCGAATGCAATTAATTTAGTGTTTTTGTCTGGTTTGTTCAGTGTTGATGATTTTCATCTCTCTTCTTTTCTGGTACTATTCACTTAATTGAGAGCACCTTTTTCTATGTTATATTCTCCTCAGGATAAGGGCATCCCAGAGGAATGATGAAAAAAAGTATTTATTTAAAATATTAGAAATATTATATTGCTGTAAGTTTTCTCTCACCATATTTCTGATCATTTAGTCCCTTAAGGGGGAAAAAAAAAACAGACCTTGCATTACCATTGTGCAATGTAATTTTCCTCTCAATATCAGAACAATCTGATCTGGTAAAATGAGTTGTTCTTGGCTCTCTTTGAAAAGATAGTTTAAGCCTACCTCTCTTCTATTTTCGCTGCCTATAGATAGATCAGTGTTTTATTGTTCCTCTTACTAATTATTATTAATATCTTTACACAGAGGTCTTGGCAAAAATTCCATCCAAATACTATATTTAACCTTACTAAAATGAATTTCCTCTGCTCTTCTTTACTAATAAACATATAAATTATATTGTAACATCTTAAAAATATTTTTTGCCACTGATATTCTTATTGAAAACTAAACCATAGTGATGGTTATTACTATTAAAGTTACTGAAAATCAGACCTTTTATATTCCACATATGGCTAAATATCAGTGAATAAAATTGTTTTGAGATAACTTTTGTTAAGGAGATTTTTAAATAGCATTAAATTAATTAAATAATAGGTGTTATCTATGCCCAATTATTTACCTAGCTATATTCAGCCTGGAATAAAATGTTCAAAGGAGAACCACATCATATACAAAACTTTGTCAGAGGCATATCATTGACGTTTGAAAGAAGGTGATGTAATTTAAAAAATTCTTTTATGTCCTACTCATTATAAAATTTGAATATGAAGATGGATTCTCACACAAAATTTTGGTATATGCATAAGTCAGTAATAAATAATGTGGTTTAATCCATGGAAACAACCTAAATGTCCATCGACAGATGAATGGATAAAGATGTGGCACATGTATACAATGCAATATTACTCAGCCATAAAAGGAATGAAATTGAGTTATTTGTAATGAGGTAGATGGGCCTAGAGTCTGTCATACAGAGTGAAGTAAGTCAGAAAGAGAAAAACAAATACCATATGCTAACACATATATATGGAGCCTGGAAAAATGGTACTGATGAACCTAGTGGTAGGGCAGGAATAAAGATGCAGACGTTGAGAACAGACTTGAGGACATGGGGGGGAAGGGGAGGCTGGGGTGTAGTGAGAGAGTAGCATTGACATATATACACTACTAAATGTAAAATAGATAGCTAGTAGGAAGCTGCTGCATAGCACAGGGAGATCACCTCCATGCTTTGTGACCTCCTAGAGGGCTGGAATAGGGAGGGTGAGAGGGAGGCTCAAGAGGGAGGGGATATGGGGATATATGTATGCATATAGCTGATTCACTTTGTTGTACAGCAGAAACTAACACAACACTGTAAAGCAATTATACTCCAGTAGAGATGTATTAAAATGAAAATGAAACAAAATAAATCTCTTCTGCATTTAGGTTGCAAATTAAACCAAAATTTCAAATACTTAAAAAAAATGTGCTTTGACCAACTATCTTTGCTTTCTTAATAGTTTTATATTGTGTGTGTATGTGCATCCATGCACATACAAACAGGCACTTATTTTTTAAGTTCCTGTTGTGTACTCAGAATTATAGTAGATGTTTTTCATGTCCTTGCTTACCCTACTCCTCTTAACAGTGGTCCAGCTTTCAAAGAATTTCACTAACTTGCCTATGGATATAAAGCTAGCAAATCGACTAGAACTGAAACAGGCACCCAGGTCTGTCTTGCCTCCAAGCCTGTTCCCTTTCTATTACCTTTTCTTCTACCCCAATGGCTCACAGTTAGAAAACTTATAAAGGTAAATAGTGTTGTTTATAGATGTGAAAAACTAAAAGCAGCAAAAATATTTATCCATAGGGTTTTTAAATTAAAATATATAGACTATTTTATGTAGATTTAAAAATCATTTTAGTGAACTTACTAATGATATATTGTCAAACTGAAAAATCAAGTTAATAGCACAGGTGTGTGTGTTTATATATGGAAATTTGTATAGAAGGATGATTAGCAAGTTTTAAATGGGTTATCTCTGGTAAAATGTTGGTGATTTTCAATTCTTTATACTTCTTTATTTTGATTGAATTATTTTTGTCTTTTTTTCAGTAAGCATGTATGTTTAGAATCATGAAAATCACTAAGACTGTTCTCATTTGGCACCCAAAAATTAAAAGTGGTACAAAAATAGGAACAGGTTAAAATACAAAACATTTATTTTATTCACCAACGGTCATTTCTAGAACCTAGTTTGTAATTGTATAACAGATGATACGTGTAATCAAACTTCTCTCACATAGCCATTTCTTTTTTTTTCATATTGCCTATTCTACAGCAGTGAGTAGAATGACTTTAAATGCCAGACCCATAGAGGTGGCATTAAATTTTATTGATAAATAAAATAATAAGCATTTAAACTGCTTTGAGAGGAAGCTCTATTCCAGTATAGCATAGTAGTTCCTATTAGAAGCCCCCTATTAGAAGCCCCTGTTGTTTTCATAAATAACAATTATAAAGTCTGGACCAAAAAAACCCCATAACTACCTGAAAGCACTGGAGAGTGACCAAGAGCAAGTAGATTCTGACATTTGGAAGAAGGCACTAGTTGAGTATTCCATTTTTATAACACTTAACCCCAGAATAGGCCCCAGTTTGGCCTAGCTGGCAGCTGAAATCTGTAGGCTTACTGGCTGGAAAAACAGAGTTTGGGCAGCCACAGCTGCTTTAAAGTGATGGGGGTACTACATCACACTGGTCAGAATGGCCCTCCTTAAAATCTACAAATAACAAATGCTGGAGAGGGTGTGGAGAAAAGGGAACCCAGCTACACTGTTGGTCGGAATGTAAATTGGTGTAGCCACTGTGGAAAACAGCATGGCGGATCCTCAAAAACTAAAAATAGAGTTGCCGTATGATCCAGTAATCCCACTCCTGAGCGTATATCCAGACAAAACTACACTTCAAAGAGATACGTGCACCCTTATGTTCATAGCAGCACTATTCACAAGCCAAGACATGGAAACAACCTAAATGTCCTTTGACAGATGAATGGATAAAGAAGATGATGTACATATACACAGTGGAATACTACTCAACCATAAAAAGAATGAGATAACGCTATTTGCAGCATTACATGGATGGACCTAGAGATTATCATACTAAGTAACGTCAGTCAGAAAGAGAAAACCAAATACCATATGACATCAATTATATGTGGAACCTAAAATATGATACAAATGAACTTATTTACAAAACAGAAACAGACTCACTGATATAGAAAACAAACTTATGATTACTAAAAGGGAAGGAGGGTGGGGGAGGGATAAATTCAGAGTTTGGGATTAGCAGATACAAACTACTGTATATAAAATAAACCACAAGGTCCTACTGTATAGCACAGGGAACTATATTTAATATCATGTAATAAACCATAATGGAAAAGAATATAAAAAGAAAAGTGAGTGGGGAAATCCTGGAAAAGATAGAGCCAAAGAGAGGCGCCTCAAATTCTGTAAAAAAGCTCCCTAGATCTCTGGCTGACATCTGAACCATGAGTAAACTATTGTCAGCACAGCTAAGGCTAAAGGAATTGAATTAAATTTTGGATTGCCGTCCACTGCAGAACAGACAGTTTTCAGTTAGGTCTACCCAAGTCATCTGCTTCTTGAAATAGAAAGCAATCCACGTTCTTCAGAATAATATAACAAAACTTAGTATCTCTTCAACATATCATTCAGTAATGTACAGGATGCAATCCAAAATTATTTAACATACAAAGAAATAAAAAAATGTGACCCATTTTCAAGAGGGCAATCAACTGATATTAACCCCAAGATGACCCAGCTATTGGCGTTAACAGACAAAGATTGTTAAAGCAGCTACTATATCTAGGCTCAGTGATTAAAGAAAACATGCTTGTAATTAATGAAGAGACATGAAATCTTAGCCCTAAAATAGAGACTATTAAAAAGAACCAAATGAAAATTTTAGAACTGAAAAATACAATAGCTAAAAAGTGTTTTGAGAGTATCTTTTTATCTTTAATTCAGGGTCTCACATGAGCTAATTTAAGAATGATGGCAATAAGACCATGTAATAAATGCATAGAGTTATTAAATAAAACTTTACAGCATGTTGGATTCACTTTCAAACCAACAGAATTCATGCCTAGTTATTTGTGTTTGGAAAGTTTTGGTATTGTTTGTTAGTGGAACTGTACTGTGGAAATGTAGAATAAAAGGAAAACTGGAAAATATTCACAGTTTTTACTCTGAAAAATCATCTTTGGGTATGAGACAGAGATCATGCTAAAGGTAACACACTGTTTTACCTTGGCAAATTTCTTATGTAATATAGCATATCTATTTAGAATTAATAGTGGATAGTAGAACAGCTAGTGTTAGAGCTTCAAGCTCCCACCCCTCCACAGAAACACTATAAAGCAAGCAGAAACTTATTGGAGAGGATCAAGATGGTGGAGTAGGAGGATGTGGAGCCCACCTCCACCCACAGACACATCAAAAGTACACCTACATGTGGAAGAATTCTCACAGAAAACCAACTGGAAACTAGCAGAAGATCTCTTATACAATGAAAGCTTCAAGAAAGATAGCCATGTAAATGGGTAGGATGGGGGAAAAAAGGGATCAGGATGGGATCATCGCCACTGGGAGGGATCTGTGATGGAGGGAAGGCCCACGTGGGCAGCCCCTTGCCCTGGGGAGCCCCATTGCCTGCTGGGATGACTGCCAGGATACACAGAGGAGCTGATGGGGCCAGGACTCTGCTTGCAAGGAGTGAGCTCATGCTGGTTTGATAGCAATCAGGATAGAGAGAGATCTACGCTGACAGCTGCCATCTTGCTACGCTTCCTAGCCCAAAACCTGCACCAGCCAGGGTTACTAGTATGCACAGAGGCTAGGTACTGAATCTCAGAGGGAAGGGCCCTGGGAGAGGACTCAGTCTAGGTGCATGGAGACAGCCTGGAGGCCTTGGGGGCATAGTCCAGACCAAATCTCAGAGCCTATTGTCAGTGTGTGCACAGGGACAGGCCACAGGTCCTGAATCAGAGCCACGGTTAACACTCAGGTGGGTGGGTACGGGTTAAGCAACCACAGAGTTTGTTGGTGCACACACCAGGTGGCACCACAGAAATTCACGTCTCGGGTTGACAGCCTCTGGGGAGGAGTACACAAGTGGTTAATTTTCCAGCAGGAGCACACCAGTTCTGCTCATCCTACACCAGTACTTGGAGCCAGATCTGGGGTGACAGGTCTTGGGAGAGGCCTGCCACAGAAGCAACCCAGGTCCCAGGCCACAGCATAACCAACTCAATTCCTGCAGTGACAGCACCCTGGCCCCCAGCACCAGCCTAGCACCAGGTCTGGGATGAACACAACAGAGAAAGGGATGCAACCTTGGGCTGCTTCTAGGCAAAACTACAGATGCCTGCACGGGCAGCAGATAGGTTTGCTGTGACCACATGGGCCTCACTTGCTTCAGCACTCACCTCCTTTGGGACAAATCATGCACTTAAAGGCAGTGGAACCTTATAAAACCCAACCCTCAGGAGTTCTGCTCTAACTGGGAAGCAGACCCTGCCCTCCACAGGGCTGTGAGCAGAGAGGAGGCCCCACCTAACATCCAGTGCAGGCTCTGAAAACCATAACACCAATCACACCCCCTATCAAGGGAATAATGGCAAGCACACTCTGAGGAAAACCGTGGCTGGCATCCATACCAAAAACACCCCTTGCATCAAAAATATTGGACTCACACAGTCTACACAGGGACGCTCCCACATAAAAACACCCCTTCAAGATCACAGTAGATAACTGTTTTTCCTAAATTCATAGAGACAGAGAAAGTTAAGTAAAATGAAAAAGCAGAGGAATTAATCCCAATTAAAACAAGAGAAATCCCCTGAAAGAACAAATAATGAAATGTCTCACCAGTCTACAAGACCCCAAGTTCAAAAAGGAGGTAATAAAAATACTAAAGAAATTAAGAAAGATTATCAATAGAAATGCAGGTTATTATAACAAGGAACTAGAAACTATAAAGAGGAACCAATCAAAATTAGAAAACTCAATTGCCAAAATAAAAACCAATCTAGAAGCACTGAATAACAGAATAAATAACACAGAAGAACAAATAAGTGATCTGGAAGATAGAATAATGGAAATCACCCAATCAGAACAGCAGATAGAAACATGAAAAAAAAATTAACATGTGAGATCTATGGGATAATATAAAGTGTGACACCCTACCCATGATAGGGGTTCCAAAAGGTGAAGGGGGGATTAAAAACGTATTTGAGGGCTTCCCTGGTGGTGCAGTGGTTGAGAGTCTGCCAGCCGATGCAGGGGACATGGGTTCGTGCCCCAGTCCGGGAAGATCACACACGCTGCAGAGTGACTGGGCCCGTGAGCCATGGCCGCTGAGCCTGCGCGTCCGGAGCCTGTGCTCCGCAACGGGAGAGGCCGCAACAGTGAGAGGCCCGCGTACCGCAAAAAAAAAAAAAAAAAAGTATTTGAAGAAATTATGGCTGAAAACTTCCCAAACCTAAAGAAGGAAACAGATGCCCAGGTACAGGAAGCACAGAGGATACCAAAGAAGATGAATCCAGACAAACCTACACCAAGACATCATAATTAAAATGGCAAAAGTTAAAGAGAGGATTCTAAAGGCAGCAAGAAAAAAACAAAGAGTCAATTACAAAGGAACTCCCATAAGGCTATCAGTTGATTTTTCTGCAGAAACTTTGCAGGGCAGAAGGGAATGACATGATATATTCAAAGTCCTGAAAGGGAAAAGCCTGCAGCCTAAGATAATCTGCCCAACAGATTATCATTTACAATAGAAGGAGAGGTAAAGAATTTCTCAGATGAGATCATTCTTTAACACCATTCTCAAAAATAAGCTCAAAATGGATTAAAGACCTAAATGTGAGACCAGACACTGTAAAACTCCTAGAGGAAAGCATAGGCAAAGCACTCTTTGACATAAATCACAGGAATATCTTTTTCGATCCTTCTCCCATAATAACGGAAATAAAAACAAAAGGAAACAAGTAGGACCTAATTAAACTCAAAAGCTTTTGCACAGCAAAGAAAACCATAAACAAAACGAAAAGACAAACGACAGATTAAGAGAAAATATTTGCAAATGATGGGACCAATAAGAGATTGGTCTCCAAAGTTTACAAACAGCTTATGAGACTTAATATCATCAAACAACCCAATCAAAAAATGGGCAGAAGACATAAATAGACATTTCTCCAAAGACATACAGCTGGCCAAGAGGCACATGAAAAGATGTTCAGCATCACTAATTACTAGAGAAATGCAAATCAAAATTACAATGAGATATCACCTCACACCAGTCAAAATGGCTATCATCAAAAAGTCTACAAACAATAAATGCTGGAGAAGGTGTGGAGAGAAGGGAACCCTCCTACACTGTTGCTGGGAATGTAAATTGGTACAGCTACTATGGAGAACAGTATGGAGGTTCCTTTAAAAAATAAAAATAGAGGTACCATATGACTTTGTAATCCCACTCCTGGGCATTTATCCAGAGAAAAGCATGATCTGAAAGGATACATGCACCCCAATGTTCATTGCAGCACTATTCACAATAGCCAGGACATGGAAGCAACCTAAATATATCGACAGAGGAATGGATAAAGAAGATGTGGTACATATATACAATGGAATATTACTCAGCCATTAAAAAGAATGAAATAATGCCATTTGCAGCAACATGGATGGACCTAGAGATTGTCATACTGAGTGAAGTAAGTCATACAGAGAAAGAGAAATATCCTATGATACCCCTTATATAAGGAATCTAAAAAGAAATGGTACAAATGAACCTATTTACAGAACAGAAACAGACTCACAGACTTAGAGAAGGAGCTTATGGTTATGGGGGGGGGGAAGGATGAGGGGAAGGGATAATTAGGGAGCTTGGGATTGACATGTACACACTGCTATATTTAAAATGGATAACCAACAAGGACTTACTGTGTAGCACAGGGAGCTCTGTTTAATGTTATGTGGCAGCCTGGGTGGAAGGGGAGTTTGGGGGGAGAATGGATACATGTATATGTATTGCTGAGTCCCTTTGCTATGCACCTGAAACTACTACAACATTGTTAATTGGCTATACTCCAATGTAAAATAAAAAGTTAAAAAAAAAAAAGAATTTCTCAGACAAACAAAAACTAAAAGAAGACAGCAATAGTAAATGTACCCTAAAAGAAATATTGAAAGGTCTTCTCTAAATAGAGAAGCATGAATCTCTAGGAAAGGGAATATCACAATAGGAAAGGCAAATTTATAAAAAGAATTGACGATCACTTAAATAAGCTAGTACAGAGCAACAACAATAAAAAAGCTAATCGAAAAATGAACAGAAGAGCTAAATAGACCTTTCTCCAAAGAAGACATACACATGGCCAAGAGACACATGAAGAGATGCTTAGCATTGCTTATTAGAGAAATGCAAGTGAAAACCATGAGATACCACTTCACTCTAGTCAGAATGGCTATCATCAAATAATATATGCTGGAGAGGGTGTGGAGACAAGGGAACCCTCATACACTGTTGGTATGAAAGTAAATTGGTGCAGCCACTATGGAAAAAAGTATGAAGTTTCCTTAAAAACTAAAAATAGAGCTTCCATATATAATCCACCAATTCCACTCCTGGGCATATATCCAGAAAAGTTGGAAACTCTAATTCAAAAATCTGTATGCACTCCAATGTTTATAGCAGCACTATTTACAATAGCCAAGACATGGAAACCACCCAGGTGTCCATCAACAGACAATTGGTTTAAGGTGATGTGGTATATATATATACACAGTGGAATATTAATTAGCTATAAAAATGAATGAAATATTGCCATTTGCAGCAAAATAGATGGACCTAGATAATATCATACTCGGACAAGTAAGACAGAGATAAACAAATATTACATGATTTCACTTACATGTGGAATTTTAAAAATAATACAAATGAATAAATATAGAAAACAGGAACATATTCACAGACATAGAAAACAAAGTTATGGTTACCAAAGGGGAAAGGGAGGGGGAAGAGGGATAAATTAGGAGTATGGTATTAATAGATACAAACTACTAAACATAAAATAGGTAAGCAACAAAGATTTACTGCACAGGGAACTGTATTCAATATCTTGTAATAAAGTATAATGGAAAATAATCTGAAAAAAGTGTATATAACTGAGTCACTTTGCTATATACCTGAAACTAACAGAATATTATAAATCATCTATACTTCAATTAAAAGAATAGAATTATTCCTCTTAAAAAACAAAAACAGGGCATTCTCTGGCAGTCCAGTGGTTAAGACTTCACCTTCCAATGCAGGGAGTGCAGGTTCGATGCCTGGTCGGGGAGCGAAGATCCCATGTGCCTCACTGCCAAAAAAACAAAACATAAAACAGAAGCAATATTGTAACAAATTCAATAAAGACTTTAAAAATGGTCCACATCAAAAAAAATCTTTAAAATAACAAAGAAACAAGCAACAACTATTAGCATCAACTTTTTCAGAGCTCTATTTCAGAAAATAGTCAAAGGTTTATAGCAGCCAAGCAAACACTGAATCAATAATTTTGATTTGTTTGGGGTGATGAAAAAGTTTTGAAAAGAGATAGTCATGATAGTTGCACTGCATTGTAAATGAAATTAATGCCACTGTGTCACTGAATTGTGCACTTAAAAATGGTTAAGATGGCAGGGTTTATTATATAAATATTTCATCACAATAAAAAACTTTTTGAAAAGAAAAGTAGAGTTATGTGTTGGTAATTTGCTACAACATGTGTGAGTCTTAAAAACACTATGGTAAGTAAAAGAAGCCAGTCACAAAAGACCACATGTTGTATGACTCCAATTGTGTGAATGTCTAGAATAGGCAAATTCGTAGAGACAGAAAGTAAATTTGTGGTTGCTTGGGCCCTCCCAGTCTGAGAAGTAGTGACTGCTAATGTTTGCCAGGTTTCTTTTTGGAGTGTTGGTAAATTCTAAAATTATATTATGGTAATGGTTGCACAACCTTTTGAATTTATTAACAACCCATGAACTGTATACTTTAAATATACAGCTTTATGATATGTGAACTGTATCTCAATAAAGCTCTTTAAAAAAAAAAGATTATGAGCTCACACAAATAAAGTTTCTTAAGTAAGCCTAATCCATGGGATGGGCTAAATAGTGAGAAAATGTAAAAGGATTGGTAAGTAATAATAGACCTTAAATATAATAGACCCTAATATAGACCTTAAGTGTGTATAATTAGTTTTACCATTCCTGGTCTTAGTGTATTTGAAGCAGATCAGGATGAACTGGGATTAGGAAATAAGAAGACAGCCAAGAAATACTAAATTATGTAATCTGGATGCATATTCACCTTTACACTGTTTACTAAGTGATATATCATTACTGCCTGAATGTGTGTGAATATTGTGTGACCTGCTAGAGCTGTTATATTTAATTTTTTGGAGGTTATGGATACCGTGACCCTTGTCTCTCCAGAAGATCCTCATAGGTATATACTTTTGGATGTGATTTTACAAGAAATGTAAATCATGGACCATGGTAAGAACATAGAGCCTTATTACTCTAATGAAATAGCCTGAGTTGGATAAAAGATTTAGGAGTTCTTGAGCGAGAAAGTTGATATAAAGAATTAGACACAGAGAGAGAAAGAATGTAAGACAAGAAAAGAGCCCTCTGAAACCATGGTAAAAATGGGTAAAGAGCTTGGAATCTATAGAGACCAGAGTTTTATTACTACCATCTACCAGTACTAATTAAACAAATCTCTTACTATAGAAGAACAAAATACATTGGTAAAGCATATGAATAGGGGATAATGAACGGAAAGAGTACCAGTAGTGATAACAAAAATAAAACCATATTCTAATAAACATCTATGTTTGCTTTCTTAGCATCCCAGCTGTTCATTCTAATATTATTTTCCATTACCTCATTGAAGTATGGAAAGTATACTCTTCAGGAAAAAAAATTAGAAAAACAAAACAAATATGTTTGTTCTATAAACAAACAATAGAATAATCTTTTTTGTTCTATAAAGATTTTAATCATTAAAAAAATTAGCTTCCCTGAAGCAAGAGTTTATATTGACTGTTTTCCATTGAGATTCAAGACTCTTAAGGCTAAAGGTCGAAGAAGAAGATGCCATCATCCCCTTTTCTCTTAGATCTTGTTATATCTTTAGTATGTAAACAAATCCACACATATATTGTTATTCCAAATGTTCAACCTTGGAAGCAGCATTTTTCTATATTTCTATTGGCTACATTGATTCTGTATTCTGGAATCTTACTGAACTTTGATTGTTATCAGGCTAGTCATATAAATATCTCATAAATTTAGTGTGATATCTCTATAAAATGGGATAAATATTCTTGCAATTATCTCATGGGATGAGCAGATTTGTCCTTACCTTGCGGAGTTCTTTAGCAGTGGGCCACAATATACCACCCTAGACCTAGAAATCTAAATGTATCTATAGTAGAAAAGGAATGATGGTACAAGTAACACACACACACAAATTGAGCAAAGTGTAAATACTGTAGCAGTGTGTTCTATGTGTGAATGTTTCTCAGTTGTTTTTAACAACTTTGGGGACCTAGTATACTAATGTGATAAATGGTTCTCTCTCCTCTTTCCAAAGCCCTGTTAGTTCTGATTGAAATATATTGAATACCTAATGTTGAATTGCTCTCAAACTATTGGTCATATGTCTGTTTTGTCTTGTTCTGTTTTTTACTCTGTTGAGGTATAGTTGCTTCATCATGTTGTGCTAGTTTCTGCTGTACAGAGAAGTGAATCAGCCATATGTATACACATATCCCCTCCCTTCTGGATTTCCCTCCCATCTAGGTCACCAAAGAGCATTGAGTAGAGTTCCTTGCACTATACAGCAGGCTCTCAATAGTTACTCTGTTCCATACATAGCAGTGTATACATGTCAATCACAATCTCCCAGTTCATCTCACACCCCCTCCCCCCTGCTTCCCCCTTTCGGTGTCCATACGTTTGTTCTCTATGTCTGTGTGTCTATTTCTGTTTTGCAAATAAGTTCATCTGTACCATTTTTCTAGATTCAACATATATGTGTTAATATACAATATTTGTTTTTTTCTTTGACACTCCAGTCTGTATGATAGTCTCTAGGTCCATCCGCGTCTCTACAAATGACCCAATTTCGTTCCTTTTAATAGCTGAGTAATATTCCATTGTGTATATGTACCACATCTTCTTTATCCATTCATCTGTCGATGGCTATTTAAGTTGCTTCCATGTCCTTGCTATTGTAAATAGTGCTGTAGTGAACATTGGGCTTCATGTGTCTTTTTTAATTATGGTTTTCTCAGGTATATGCCCAGTAGTGGGATTGCTGGGTCATATGGTAGTCCTAGTTTTAGCTTTTTAAGGAACCTCCATACTGTTCTCCATAGTGGCTGTATCAGTTTACATTCCCACCAACAGTGCAAGAGCATTCCCTTTTCTCCACACCCTCTCCAGCATTTGTTGTTTGTAGATTTTCTGATGATGCCTGTTCTAACCGGTGTGAGGTGATACCTCACTGTAGTTTTGATTTGCATTTCTCTAATAATTAGTGATGTTGAGTATCTTTTTATGTGCCTCTTGGCCATCTGTGTGTCTTCCTTAGAGAAATGTCTATTTGGGTCTCCCGCCCATTGTTTGATTGTTTTTCTGATATTGAGGTCAATGAGCTGTTTGTATATTTGAGAGATTATTCCCTTGTCAGTTGCTTCATTTGCAAATATTGTCTCCCATTCTGAGGGCCGTCTTTTTATTTTGTTTATGGTTTCCTTTGCTATGCAAAAGCTTTTAAGTGGGGGAGACCTTCAAAATGGTGGAGGAGTAAGACGTGGAGATCACCTTCCTCCCCACAGATACATGAGAAATACATCTACATGTGGAACAACTATAGAACACCTACTGAACGTTGGCAGAAGACCTCAGACTTCCGCAAAGGCAAGAAACTCCCCACATACCTGGATAGGGCAAATGAAAAAAGAAAAAACAGAGACAAAAGAATAGGGATGGGACGTGCACCTCTGGGAGGGAGCTGTGAAGGAGGAAAAGTTTCCACACACTAGGAAAGCCCTTCACTGGTGAACACGGCTGATGGGCAGGGGGGAAGCTTTAGAGCCACGGAGGAGAGCACAGCAACAGTGGTGCAGAGGGGAAAGCAGAGAGATTACCGCACAGAGGATCGGTGCCGACAAGCACCCACCAGCCTGAGAGGCTTGTCTGCTCACCCGCTGCGGTGGGTGGGGGCTGGGAGCTGAGGCTCAGGCTTCAGCGGTCAGATCCCAGGGAGAGGACTGTGGTTGGCTGTGTGAACACAGCCTGAATGGGGCTAGTGCACCACAGCTAGATGGGAGGGAGTCCGGGAAAAAGTCTGGAACTGCCTAAGAGGCAAGAGACCATTGTTTCGGAGAGCGCAAGGAGAGGGTATTCAGAGCACCACCTAAATGAGCTCCAGAGACAGGCGTGAGCCCTGGCTATCAGCTCGGACACCAGAGACGGGCATGAAATGCTAAGGCTGCTGCTGCCGCCACCAGTAAGCCTGTGTGCAAGCACAGGTCACTATCCATACCTCCCTTCCTGGGAGCCTGTGCAGCCCGCCACTGCCAGGGTCCCGGGATCCAGGGACAACTTCCCTGGGAGAATGCACGGTGTGCCTCAGGCTGGTGCAACGTCACGCCACCTTCTGCCGCCGCAGGCTCACCCCTCATTCCATACCCCTCCCTCTCCCCGACCTGAGTGAGCCAGAGCCCCCTAGTCAGCTGCTACTTTAACCCCATCCTCTCTGAGCGAAGAACAGACACGCTCAGGCGACCTACATGCAGAGGCGGGGCTAAATCCAAAACTGAACCCCAGGGCCTGTGCGAACAAATAAGAGAAAGGGAGATTTCTCTCAGCAGCCTCAGGAGCAGTGGATTAAATCTCCACAATCAAATTGATGTACCTGGCATCTCTGGAATACCTGAATAGATGA
Organism: Stenella coeruleoalba; assembly: GCF_951394435.1. Classification (NCBI taxonomy): domain Eukaryota; kingdom Metazoa; phylum Chordata; class Mammalia; order Artiodactyla; family Delphinidae; genus Stenella; species Stenella coeruleoalba. The sequence continues at coordinate 34,591,115 of NC_137147.1, read as the reverse complement.
GGAATCATTCCAAAATTGACGCAGTGGACTTTGGGAACAGCTGTAGTCTTGGGGTTTGCTTTTTGCGTCTAATGTGTTTCTGGTTTTATGTTTATCTTAGTTTAGTACTTAGAGTTTCTTATCATCAGTAGATTTGTTTACTCCTATGGTTGCTCTCTTCCTTTTTTAAAAAAAATATATGTTTTTCTTTCTCTTTTTGTGAGTGTGTATATATATGTATGCTTCTTTGTGTGATTTTATCTGTATAGCTTTGCTTTTACCATTTGTCCTAAGGTCTATCTGTCCATTTTTTTTGTTTGTTCGTTTTTTTGCTATAGTTTTCAGTGCTTGTTATCATTGGTGGATTTATTTTTTGGTTTGGTTCCTCTCTTCTTTCTTTCATTCTTTTTTTTCATTTTTTAATAACTTTAATTATTTTATTTTTAATCATTTTTTAATATTAATAACTTTATTTTATTTTCATTTCTTTTTTCTTTCCATTTTTCTCCCTTTTCTTCTGAGCTGTGTGACTGACAGGGTCTTGGCGCTCTGGGCGGGTGTCAGGCCTGTGCCTCTGAGGTAGGAGATCCGAGTTCAGGACATTGGTCCACCAGAGACCTCCCGGCTCCACATAATATCAAACGGCGAAAGTTCTCCCAGAGATCTCCATCTCAATGCAAACACCCAGCTCCACTTAACGACTAGCAAGCTACAGTGCTGGACACTCTGTGCCAAATAACTAACAAGACAGGAACACAACCCCCACCCATTAGCAGAGAGACTGCCTAAACTCATATTAAGGTCACAGGCACCTCAAGACACACACCTGGACGCAGCCCTGCCCACAAGAAAGACAAGATCCAGCCTCATCCACCAGAACACAGGCACCAGTCCCCTCCACCAGGAGGTCTCCACAACACACTGAACCAACCTTAGCTATGGGGGGCAGACACCAAAAACAACGGGAACTACGAACCAGGAGCCTGAGAAAAGGAGACCCCAGACACAGTAAGTTAAGCAAAATGAGAAGACAGAGAATCACAAAACAGATGAAGGAGCAAGGTAAAAACCCACCAGACCAAACAAATGAAGAGGAAATAGGCAGTCTACCTGAAATAGAATTCAGAGTAGTAATAGAAAAGATGATCCAAACTCTTGGAAATAGAATGGAGAAAATACAAGAAACATTTACCAAGGACCTAGAAGAACTAAAGAGCAAACAAACCATGGTGACTAACACAATAAATGAAATTAAAAATTCTCTAGAAGGAATCAGTAGCAGAATAACTGAGACAGAAAAACAGATAAGTGACCTGGAAGATAAAATAATGGAAATAACTACCACAGAACAGAATAAAGAAAAAGAATGAAAAGAAGTGAGGATAGTCTCAGAGACCTCTGGCACAACATTAAATGTACCAACATTGGAATTATAGGGGTCCCAGAAGAAGAAGAGAAAAAGAAAGCGTCTGAGAAAATATTTGAAGAGATTATAGTTGAAAACTTCCCTAATATGGGAAAGGAAATAATCAAGTCCAGGAAGCACAGAGAGTCCCATACAGGATAAATGCAAGGAGAAAAGCACCAAGACACATATTAATCAAACTATGGAAAATTAAATACAAAGGAAAAATATTAAAAGCAGCAAGGGAAAAATAACAAATAACATACAAGGGAATCCCCATAAGGGTAACAGTTGATCTTTCTGCAGAAACTGTGCAAGCCAGAAGGGAGTGGCAGGACATATTTAAAGTGATGAAAGGGAGAAACCTACAACGAAGATTACTCTACCCAGCAAGGATCTCATTCAGATTCGACGGAGAAATTAAAACCTTTACAGACAAGGAAAAGCTAAGAGAATTCAGCACCACCAAACCAACTTTAATACAAATGGTAAAGGAACTTCTCTAGGCTGGAAACACAAAAGAAGGAAAAAACCTACAATAAGAAACCCAAAACAGTTAAGAAAATGGTAATAGGAACATACATATCGATAACTACCTTAAATGTAAACGGATTAAATGCTCCAACCAAAAGACGTAGACTGGCTGAATGGATACAAAAACAAGACCCATACATACGCTGTCTACAAGAGACCCATTTCAGACCAAGGGACATATACAGACTGAAAGTGAGGGGATGGAAAAAGATATTCCATGAAAATGGAAATCAAAAGAAAGCTGGGGTAGCAATTCTCATATCAGACAAAATAGAGTTTAAAATAAAGATGATTACATGAGACAGAGAAGGACACTACATAATGATCAAGGGATCAATCCAAGAAGAAGATATAACAATTGTAAATATTTATGCACCCAACATAGGAGCACCTCAATACATAAGGCAAATTGTTAACAGCCATAAAAGGGAAAATTGACAGTAACACAATCATAGTAGGGGACTTTAATACCCCACTTTCACCAATGGACAGATCATCCAAAATGAAAATAAATAAGGAAACACAAGCATTAAATGATACATTAAACAAGATGGACTTAATTGATATTTATAGGACATTCCATCCAAAAACAACAGAATACACTTTCTTCTCAAGTGCTCATGGAACATTCTCCAGGATAGATAATACCTTGGGACAAAAATCAAGCCTAGGTAAATTTAAGAAAATTGAAATTGTATCAAGTATCTTTTCCGACCACAGCACTTTGAGTCTAGATATCAGTTACAGGAAAAAACCTATAAAAAGTACAAACCATGGAGACTAAACAATATACTACTAAATAACCAAGAGATCACTGAAGAAATCAAACAGGAAATCAAAAAATACCTAGAAACAAATGACAATGAAAACTCCACAACCCAAAACCTATGGGATGCAGCAAAGAAATTCTAAGAGGGAAGTTTGTGGCAATAAATCCTACCTTAGGAACCAAGAAACATCTTAAATAAACAATCTAACCTTACACCTAAAACAATTAGAGAAAGAAGAACCAAAAAAACCCCAAAGTTAGCAGAAGGAAAGAGGTCATAAAGATCAGATCAGAAATATGAAACAGAAATGAAGGAAACAATAGCAAAGATCAAGAAAACTAAAAGCTGGTTCCTTGAGAAGATAAACAAAATGATAAACCATTAGCCAGACTCATCAAGAAAAAAAGGGAGAAGACTCAACACAATTAGAAATGAAAAAGGAGAAGTAACAACTGACACTGCAGAAATACAAAGGATCATGAGAGATTACTATAACAACTATATGCCAATTAAATGGACAACATGGAAGAAATGGACAAATTCTTAGAAAAGCACAACCTTCCGAGACTGAACCAGGAAGAAATAGAAACTATAAACAGACCAATCACAAGCACTGAAATTGAAACTGTGATTAAAAATCTTCCAACAAACAGAAACCCAGGACCAGATGGCTTCACAGGCGGATTCTATCAAACATTTAGAGAAGACCTAACACCTATCCTTCTCAAACTCTTCAAAAATATAACGGAGGGAGGAACAGTCCCAAACTCATTCCACGAGGCCACCATCACCCTGATACCAAAACCAGGCAAAGATTTCACAAAAAAAAGAAAACTGCAGGCCAGTATCACTGATGAACACAGATGCGAAAATCCTCAACAAAATACTAACAAACAGTCCAACAGCACATTAAAATGATCATGCACCATGATCAAGTGCGGTTTATCCCAGGAATGCAAGGATTCTTCAATATATGCAAATCAATCGATGTGATACACTGTGTTAACAAATTGAAGGAGAAAAAACATATAATCATCTCAACAGATGCAGAAAAAGCTTTCGACAGAATTTAACACCAATTTATGATAAAAACCCTCCAGAAATTAGGCATAGAGGGAACTTACCTCAACATAATAAAGGCCATATGTGGCAAACCCACAGCCAACATTGTTCTCAATGGTGAAAAACTGAAACTGTTTCCTCTAAGATCAGAAACAAGAGAAGGTTGTCCACTCTCACCACTATTATTCAACATTGTTTTGGAAGTTTTAGCCACAGCAATCAGAGAAGAAAAGGAAATAAAAGGAATCCAAATCGGAAAAGTAGAAGTAAAGCTGTCACTGTTTGCAGATGACATGATACTATACATAGAGAATCCTAAAGATGCTACCAGAAAACTACTAGAGCTAATCAATGAATTTGGTAAAGTAGCAGGATACAAAATTAATGCACAGAAATCTCTTGCATTCCTGTACACTAGTGATGAAAAATCTGAAAGGGAAATTAAGGGAACACTCCCATTTATCATTGTAACAAAAAGAATAAAATACCTAGGAATAAATCTACCTCAGGAGACAAAAGACCTGTATGCAGAAAACTGTAAGACACTGATTAAAGAAATTAAGGATGGTACAAACAGATGGAGAGATATACCATTTTCTTGGATTGGAAGAATCAACACTGTGAAAATGACTATACTATCCAAAGCAATCTACAGATTCAGTGCAATTCCTATCAATCTACCAATGGCATTTTTCACAGACTAGAACAAAATATTTCACAATTTGTGTGGAAACACAAAAGACCGCAAATAGCCAATGCAATCTTAAGAAAGAAAAATGAAGGTAGAAGAATCAGGCTCCCTGACTTCAGACTCTACTACAAAGCTACAGTAATCAAGACAGTATGGTACTGGCACAAAACAGAAATATAGATCAATGGATCAGGATAGAAAGACCGGAGATAAACCCACGCACATATGGTCACCTTATTTTTGATAAAGGAGGCAAGAATATACAGTGGAGAAAAGACAGCCTCTTCAATAAGTGGTGCTGGGAAAACTGGGCAGCTACATGTAAAAGAATGAAATTAGAACACTCCCTAACACCATACACAAAAATAAATTCAAAATGGATTAAAGACCTAAACGTAAGGCCAGACACTATCAAACTCTTACAGGAAAACATAGGCAGGACAGTCTATGACATAAATCACAGCAAGATCCTTTTTGACCCACCTTCTAGAGAAATGGAAATAAAAACAAAAATAAAAAAATGGGACGTAATGAAACTTAAAACCTTTTGCACAGCAAAGGAAACCATAAATAAGATGAAAAGACAACCCTCAGAATGGGAGAAAATATTTGTAAATGAAGCAACTGACAAAGCAGTAATCTCCAAAATATACAAGCAGCTCATGCAGCACAGTATCAAAAAAACAAAAAATCCAATCCAAAAATGGGCAGAAGTCTAAATAGGCATTTACCCAGAGAAGTTATACAGATTGCCAACAAACATGAAAGTATTCTCAACATCTCTAATCATTGGAGAAATGCAAATCAAAACTACAGTGAGGTATCACCTCATACAAGTCAGAATGGCCACCATCAAAAATGTACAATCAGTAACTTCTTGAGAGGATGTGGAGAAAAGGGAACCCTCTTGCACTGTTGGTGGGAATGTAAATTGATACAGCCACTGTGGAGAACATTGTGGAGGTTCCTTTAAAAACTAAAAGTAGAACTACCATACGACCCAGCAATCCCACTGCTGGGCATATACCCTGAGAAAATCATAAATCAAAAAGAGTCATGTACCACAATGTTCATTGCAGCTCTGTTTACAATAGCCAGGACACGGAAGCAAGCTAAGTCTCCTTTGACAGATGAATGGATAAAGAAGATGTGGCACATATATGCAATGGAATATTACTAAGCCTTAAAAAGAAACGAAATTGAGTTATTTGTAGTGAGCTGGATGGACTTAGAGTATGTTATACAGAGTGAAGTCAGAAAGAGAAAAACATATACCATATGCTAACAGATATATATGGAATCTGAAATATATATATATATATATATATATATATATATATATATCTGGTTCTGAAGAACCTGGGACAGGACAGGAATAAATACACAGACGTAGAGAATGGACTTGAGGACACAGGGTTGGGGAAGAGTAAGTTGGGAGGAAGTGAGAGAGTGGCATGGACATATATACACTACCAAATATAAAATAGATAACTCGTGGGAAGCCGCCGCATAGCACAGGGAGATCAGCACGGTGTTCTGTGACCACTTAGAGGGGTGGGATAGGGAAAATGGAAGGGAGACGCAAGAGGGAGGAGATATGGGGATATATGTATGTGTATAGCTGACTCTTTTTGTTATAAAGCAGAAACTTACACACCATTGTAAATCAATTATGCTCCAATAAAGATGTTGAAAAAAAAAAGCTTTTAAGTTTCATTAGGTGTCATTTGTTTATTTTTGTTTTTATTTTCATTACTGTAGGAGGTGGGTCAAAAAAATCTTGCTGTGATTTATGTCAAAGAGTGTTCTTCCTATCTTTTCCTCCAAGAGTTTTATAGTGTCCAGTCTTACATCTAGGTCTTTTATCCATTTTGAGTTTATTTTTGTTTATTGTGTTAGAGAGAGGAAACTAGTCTTAGAATCCTAAGGGAAATTTTGGAGGGAAGCTTTTTTATTAGTTTGTTTTCCATATTTTAACCATTCTGTTTTCCTAGGTAGCAAATACTTGACTGATTGGAGAAAGCCTGAAATTGCATTTCTTATATTAGATAGATTCCTAAGTTTTCCTGTTGGAGTCATCTTGAGATAATATGTTTGATTTCCTATTATTTATTTCAATGTCCTTTCAGAGTTCTAGTCAATCTTAGGAAAAGCTTTATGTCGGTAGCATCATCACAATTTATTCACGTAACCTATTATATAAGATCACTCAAGAGTACAGATATGCACAAGATATGGCTCTTAAGCTTAGTGAAGGCCTTAGGGAAAATAGGATAAAAAGGTCAAAAGACATATCTCTTAAATCCATTTAGGTCTATAAATCATTTGATTATTCTCTTTTGCAGTTTATCTTTTAAAAAATGTCATTTCGATTTTGACCTATCATAATTCATGCTAAGAAGATTACCATGAACCCTGAACTCTACTGATATCTTCTAAGGTAATTAACTTGTGGAGAAATTCCATACTTAGACAGTGTAACTCTGACAGAAATAATGTTGAAAAGTAACAAAAGTAATCATTTATTCAGCCCTTGCTATGTCTGAAGTATTCTGCCAAGTGCTTAACTTCCATCTGTGATATTCCATCTTTAGGAGCAAGTCCTTGGTATTCTGTGAAACAATTCAAGTTACTAATTCCTCATCGTAACAGTGTTCCCACACTATTGTGATAATTGAAGAATGTGGACCCGGGTTACCTTCTTTCAGAACAATACACTGGAGATGCCCAAGCACAAATTATTTATACTTGAATAATTAGGCATGTGATATAGTTGTATCTACTCATTTCTATTTCTTTCAACAGTGAGAGGATTAATATACTGTTACCTAGTTAAGGTTGAGAAAATAATATTGATAAAAGACATTTAGTAGCACAAGAAAAGGATTATCATAAGTAATATTTATCTGCTGTCCACAACCATTTGACACAATCAGGCAAGGTCTTACATTATGTTAATGAAGATCAACAATGGTTAGAACTCTAATCACTCACATTCTTTAAAATAAAGATATAAGTAGTACATACAGTATTGGAAAACTATATAGTGTTTGGTGTCTAAATGTATAGAAGTAAACTGAAATTGGTCCAGGGGTTAAGAATCAGACAACTTGAATAAAAGAACAGCCCTCACTGTCTTACAAGGGAGAAGGTACAATTAGCCTGAAATAGCACCTTGGTTGACATTTTTTGTGGGTGTAAGAGAATAACGAATGATGATTTGAAATGAAATAAATCTTAGTTTTGAGATATTCTCTACATAAGAGATGTTCTAAGGATTATGTAAACATGCATACATATATTTTTTTAATTAATTAATTTATTTAATTTTGTCTCCGTTGGGTCTTTGTTGCTGCACGCAGGCTTTCTCTAGTTGCAGCAATCGGGGGCTACTCTTCAACACAGCGTGCAGGCTTCTCATTGCCATGGCTACTTTTTGTTGCTGAGTATGTGCTCTAGGTGCTAGGTACGTGGACTTCAGTAGTTGTGGCACGCGGGCTCAGTAGTTGTGGTGCACGGGCTTAGTTGCTCTGTGGCATGTGGGATCCTCCCGGACCAGGTGTTGAACTCATGTCCCATGACTGCATTGGCAGGCGGATTTTTAACCACTGTGCCACCAGGGAAGTCCAACGCATATATATATTTTTAAAAATAGATGTTTTGAACGCATATAATGTTCATATACATGGAAATGGAAAATATAAATGTATGAAAAATTATGGATGAATACTCCTTGGATAAAGCCACCTGCTTTTTATCTCTACAACCCCCGAAATATCTCAGAAACCCTTATACTTCTCATTTTAATCACTTGCTATGCTCTTTAGTCTAATAGATGATACCTATTGTTTGCATTTACTTTTTTAAGAGCTTAGTGAAAGCTTCAGCTGTGTTAACAAATATTTAGAAAATGTGTTGCTGTTTTCTCCAATGAAGAAATGTTATTTTTAAAAAGTTTTAAGGAAATATATTTTAGAATATTAATTTTAAAGTGGCTTGGAGTAGATTGACAAAGCCAAAAAGGACCAGAGAGAGAGATTTTAAGCCCAGATAATACATGAATACAGATAAGGTGATACTAACGGACAAGGAATGGGAGGATCTGCTTAATAAATGAGAAGTTAAAACAATTCAGGAGACAACTTGGAAAAAATGACGTGAAAGAAGAACTTAAGAAAATTTTCCTAAAATATTAAAACATGCTTAAGATACTTGGATATTTAAAATTGTTCACATTAAGTTATTTCGTTAGTGGAAATGATACTGCGTTATTTATAAAAACTAGTAACTGCAGAGTTTAAAAGAATCTAGGAAACAAAATTCTAACTGATTTAAAAATTTTCCATTTGAAGAATTTTAGTGGATTTTGAACCTATTTGTTAATATTTTCAAAGTAACATCTTCCAATTATTTTGTAGAAACAACTAATTAATATTATAAAAGATGGAAATTTATTAACCCCATTTCAAAAAGGCACTTGCGTGTTTGGTGGATGAGATTGAAAAATAAATGTTGTGTAATGATGTAGTAAATATAGGTAAAGTACTTCTTCGATTTCAGTCTAGTTATCTTTTAAAACTAGTTTTTACTTTTTAATTACCATATCACAAAATATCAAACCAAGATTTTCTAAAATAACGCGTATTAATCACATTGCTCTCACAAAAACATTGTTGAGAACTTTTTGCACATTATTTAGTAAAATAAAATGAAAAGCTATTTAAAATATTATGTCATCTTTATCTCATCTTTTTAAAATTTCTATTTAAGTGTGATATACTACATGCTTTTCCAGTGGTTTGTGAAAATAACATTCAGAAATTGTTTACTGATAGAGATACATGATCAACCTTTTGGAGGTTACTCTCAGAGATGAGACATGTAAACATGTAAATTTCTTTAAACTGTGAAAAGTGCTTTCCAGAGGAACACACTCCGGGAACAAATTGCCTGGAGGCATTAGAGGAGACTTTACTGAGATGACCCTAAGACCCTGTTTCATTATGTACACATAGGAATTTTTCAGGTGGTTATTTCACAGCTCTTTAGTAGACCAAAGAAAAATGTAACATTTCTCAAATGATTTTATTTTGGTGAGGTCTGCTTAATTCAATGATTCATGTTTCTGTCAATAAATGTAGAGAAAAGAAGAAAATGTATTATTTTAGATTTAGATCTAGATGAGTATGTGACTTCGGGTGGACGTAGAGAAAGATGGCTTGTCTAAACTTACTTCCTCATATCTCTTACTGTCCCATTTTTCTCTTTATTGGGTTTTTCACTCTTGGGCAAGAGAAAAGTATTGCTAAAAACCTCTGTAGTGATAGTTTTCATCCTAGTTATGGTAGAGAAACTGTTATATATTCATAAATATGTAATATCTGTAAAAAACTTTTCTTAACATGGGCATCCCTCTTTCATAGCACTAACCGTGATATATTGATGTACCATACTATATTAATTTGTTCATACCTCTGAGCTCTTTGATATCAAGGACATTTGTCATGGTTTTTTTTTCCCCCCCATTCCTACATTTTCCTGCACATACTAGGCATTGGTATGTTTCTTAAACTGAATAATTAAATGCTACAATCACTTTCGTGAGACTTTATGCCAGTTTTTTTAAATGTAACTCACGTCAAGTTCACTTTCAAAGCTATTTGGAAATTTATTATAAAGTTTGTATGAACTTATGACTAATAATATATAAATTGGAAATAGCCAGAGAAAGAGAAGGATGCAAAAATGCTAATTATTAAAATAGTTATCTGTACTGTATTTGTTGCATTAAAAACCACCACAAGGGCTTCCCTGGTGGCGCAGTGGTTGAGAGTCCGCCTGCCGATGCAGGGGACACAGGTTCGTGCCCCGGTGTGGGAAGATCCCACATGCCGCGGAGCGGCTGGGCCCATGAGCCATGGCCGCTGAGCCTGCGCGTCCGGAGCCTGTGCTCCGCAACAGGAGAGGCCATAGCAGTGAGAGGCCCGGGTACCGCAAAAAAACACAAAACAAAACCCACCACAAAACTTAGTGACTTAAAACAACAATGACTTAGTATTTCTCACAAATCTGTAGATTTGCTGGTCTCAGGTAGGTGTATCATCTGGTCTTACCTGGAATCACTCATGTGGCTGAAATAATTCGTTAGCTCAGCTATGGCTAGAGAATCTAACATGGCCTCAGTCAGATGTCTAGGGCCTTGCTGCTATCTGTTTTGCTAGGCCTTTCTCTCCACATCATCTCTCACCATTCCATGATTTAGCCTGGGCTTCCTATCATGTTAATAGAAGTATACCAAAAGAGTGAAGGCAGAAACTGTGAGGCCTTTTGAGACATAGGCTTCAGAACTCACACACCATGACTTCTGCCCCATTCTGTTGGCCAAAGTCATAAGTCCAGTCCAGATGCAAAGGTTGTAGAAATACATTCCACCTCTTGATAGGAGGACTTATAAAGAATATGTGACCATATTTAATCTTCCACAATACTACATGAGTTGTTGCTAAGTATAAAATTTGTTTCTCAGCTGGCTCATAATGAGGGGGAAATGAGACATTAAAGTACTAGCTACCAGAATGAAGAACTAATACCAGAAGAATCCATTTTTTTCTTCCAGTTTTATTGAGGTACAATTGACATGCCGCACTATATAAGTTTAAGGTGTACAGTATAATGACTTGACTTACATACATCATGAAATGATTACCACAATAAGTTTAGTGAATAGAAAGAAATAGAAACAAATTTTTCCTTGTGATAAAAACTCTTATGACCTACTCTCTTAACATCTTTCATATATAATGTATGGCAGTGTTAGTTATAGTTATCACGTTGTACATTATATCCCTAGTACTTATTTATCTTATAACTAGATTGACCACCTTTATCCAATTCCCCCTCCCACCACCCCTTGCCTCTGATAACCACAAATCTGATCTCCCTTTCTTTAAGTTTGTTTATTTTTGAAGTATAATTGACTTACAACACTATGTTAGTTCCTGAAACAGGACAGAAAATTAAATTTTTAAAATCCCTTTAGTTTTTAATAATACATGGGAATTATAAAGAATTCCAAAAATACAAAAAAACTAAAATAAAAAGAGTAAAAAATAAAATGCACTTCAAATCTAATTACCCAAAAATAATTATTATTAAGATTAATTGTAAAACATTCTAACATCTTTCTATGTCTATATTACAGGTAGAAGAATGGATGAATGAATGTTTAATTGAGTAAAAGATACAGCTATATGAAATTAGGATAATTCTCTAAAGTTAATACAGAATAGCATTTTATTTCATTTAAACAGAGGGAAAAGAAAATGAATGAAAAGAGCATATTACAAGAGATATTATTTGCTAAACAGAGATCTCTCTAAAGTTAAAAAAAAATCAGGAAAATCATTAATAGGTTACAGTCATAGTTTTAACTTTTTAAACCTTAGGGTTGGTTGAAAGATAAGGAAGCTAGCACTGTTACATTTCCTTCTAACTACCCTCTCCTTGCCTTCAAATTTCTGTTTATTGTATGGTTATCAAAAAAAAAAAAAAAGAAAACCTGCTTGAACAATATCCAGTCTTCAATCTGAGCTTATTTTATAAACCATTGCAGAGACGTAGGAAGAAAGATGAAGTCAGCCCAGAGTATATCAGATCTTGACAGACTTGCACAAAGGAAAATAGAGGAAGCGAGGGAATAGAGACAACATATCGTCTTTTATGGAATGCTCTGTTTTTCTCTGTGAGATTTTATTAAATGTCCAGTACTAGAGTTTTTCTACCTAGATAAGGGTTTAACTCACCGTTTATGTGGGGATATCATTGGGTTTCAGATTAGTTCCCCAATTCAGTGTGCATTTGTTCCTGGAACCTTCAACTTGATCACAGAGATTCAACCCCTTGTTTCATTTGTTTCTCACAGCAGCTGCTTTCAAGATGAAAAGATAGTTTCTTTCAGTTTACATCTCTCTAGATTTGAAGGTATTAGTGAGAATTTTTATGATTCGGATAATTCACCATTATGACTTCTTTGGGAGCCAGAACAGCATTATGAGCCTCAACCCTGCTGCAGTATGCTTCTCAAAGACCATTTATTTCTGTCGTTGACCACCCAACTTTTGAGATTTATGACATAAAGCTGTATATTTTTCCCCATTTGATCATTGCTGGTGGAAGTTTTTTCCTCTAGTTTGTACTCTTTTTTGTTGTTGTTGATTTCTGTTAGATATGGAGAGGCAGAAATTCTTTGTTACAGCTTGATCCTACTGTGCTAACCTGTAAGCTCAAGGCAGTAAATTTTTAAAGAAATACCTTTTATGTAAGGGAAAATAACCATTAAAATAGACAATGTCTTCAGCCTCAGTTTTGCAACAGATGCAGAGGAATTTTTCATAATGATGGTTTATGTAGAAATCCTCAATGACCTACTACCTGGTAGCAGCCAGGTATATCTCAAAATGAAAGGTATCTTATAGGTGCAGAAACATATATGATGAGATAAATTGCTTTCTGGTGATCTAACATGATAGAAAAGTAAGACTCACAATATCCTGAGTGGTACATGGTTAGAAAGCATGGCTTAGTCCAGTTTAACGTGCATATATAGCACCTTGAGGAGTCTTTCTAAAATTGCAGATCCTGAATCAGTAAGTCTTGGATGGGACCTGAGATTCTATATTTCTAACAAGCTCCCTGGTAAAACAAATGTTGCTGGTCTTCAGATCATACTTTTAGTAGCAAGGTTCTTGACTAGACTCACAGCACCTATACTTGACTAAATCCTTGAGGCCAGGGCCTTATTTGTCTTTAGATCCCTGTTATCTAATGAAGCGCCTGAATAAAAGGCACTTTATTGTTAAATAAACGAACTGATGTGTTAAATAAGTATATGACCACTAGGTGTCTGGAATACTCATATTTTATATTAACGGTTGAGAAAGAATCCTTATGTTTTGGAGACCAGCTGAGTGAATGATAAGATTGCTATTTTCTTTTAAAAGTCCAAAATCCTAACTAAGATTTTTGCTCAGTTGAAAAACTGTGGTACATCACACAGCTACTTTGGACCACAAAATATTACTTTTCAAATACTAGAACATATCCTTAACTGAGCTCAAGATATCAAATTTTATTTAAATGAAAGAAAATCTATAGAGTATGTGTTATCAGTTATCCATCCTGGGAATAGAAAAATTTAAGTAATATTCCTGTGGTGCAACTAATCTTAAGCTATGACATCTTTGTGGGCCCACCCAGTTGGGTTAGCTGTGAAGTTCACCTTCAGATAACTGAACTTATTGTCTCTTTAAGCTAGTAGTTCTCAACTGGTTGGCAGCATTTTAAAATTACCTGGGAAGCTTTTTAGAATCCGAATTTCCAAGCTGTACCCCAGAAATGAGACCCAAGCATCAGTATTTTTACAAGCTCCACAGATAATTCCAGTGTATAACCAAAGTTGAGAACCATTACTGGACTATGACCTCTTTAAAACCAGGGTCAGTCTTTCACTTATTTTTTAACTCTTAACACCTAAGACATGGTATAGGTCCTCAGTAAATGTTTATTTAATCAATGGATGAAATATGTTATAAGAATTATTGCCTGTTGCCAAACAATAGCATTCTTCACTCTAAAGGGACTATTTTGCTTATTTTTGTTGGCATCTTGAAATTTGAAAAGTTTGAATTGCCCTCTTGGTATTGACAATACTGAAAATTAGTATTTGATATAATTTTTTTTTTTTTTTAGCGCTTGAACTGTTTTTTTGTTGATACAAGTTAGATTTCACATCACTTTTTATCAAGATCTGATACAAATGGAGGTGTGGTCAAAGACTAGAATGCTGTGGCACAAACCCTTCAGTAATATGGAATATTACGAAGAAATCTAAAGTTTCTAAGGTCTATTAGTGGGAAGACAAGATCAGTTCATCTCATTGCTGAGTTATGGAGTCAACTATGTATTTTTTTATAGACCAGAAATAATAACTACTTAGAATGATGAGTATTTTTGCTTTTCTAATTTCTAAATAAATAGAAGAGCAAAACACTGGAAATTTTAAGTTTGATTTGTGAAACCACCACATAATCACCTTTATTATAATAATCATTGATTTTGTTTGTTTTTTTAACATCTTTATTGGAGTATAATTGCTTTACATTGTTGTGTTTGTTGCTGCTGTATAAAAAAGTGAATCAGCTATACGTATACATATATCCCCATATCCCCTCCCTCTTGCGTCTCCGTCCCACTCTCCCTATCCTACCCCTCTAGGTGGTCACAAAGCACGGAGCTGATCGCCCTGTGCTATGCGGCTGCTTCTCACTAGCTACCTGTTTTACATTTGGTAGTGTATATATGTCCATGCCACTCTCTCACTTCATCCCAGCTTACCCTTCCCCCTCCCTGTGTCCTCAAGTCCATTCTCTGTGTCTGTGTCTATTCCTGTCCTGCCCCTAGGTTCTTCAGAATCATTTTTTTTTTAGATTCCATATATATGTGTTAGCATATGGTGTATGTTTTTCTCTTTCTGACTTACTTCACTGTGTATGACAGACTCTAGGTCCATCCACCTCACTACAAGTAATCCAATTTTGTTCCTTTTTATGGCTGAGTAATATTCCATTGTATATATGTGCCACATCTTCTTTATCCATTCATCTGTCGATGGACACTTAGGTTGCTTCTGTGTCTTGACTGTTGTAAATAGTGTTGCAGTGAACATTGTGGTACATGACTCTTTTTGAATTATGGTTTTCTCAGGGTATATGCCCAGGAGTGGGATTCCTGGGTCATATGGTAGTTCTGTTTTTAGTTTTTTAAGGAACCTCCATACTCTTCTCCATAGTGGCTGTATCAATTTACATTCGCATCAACAGTGCAAGAGGGTTCCCTTTTCTCCACACCCTCTCCAGCATTTATTGTTTGTAGATTAACCATTGATTTTTTTTGTGTGTGAGCTTTCCTCAGAACAAAATTATAACTATATCAGTGGTGGGAGTTCTTCAGTTAGGCTCTAGTAGTCTATATTTTATGTCTTTTTAAAAATAGTTTGTTGACATTAATTAATCACAGCAGGGGAAAAAATCTCCTTCATTTGGAGTTTTGTGCTCTCCATTCCTGTGATACCAGGATGAAATAAAAATGAGTGAGAAAAGGGAAAAAAATCATTTAAAAATCCTGAATTGTCCTTCTGAATAATTATCATGCATTTTGTCTCACTGATGAATTAGAGAACTGAGGACATTGTATTTTACATATAGATATGAGCCTGCTACTGGTATTTCACATCTAATTATCAGTACATAAATGATATAATTGTATTATTAAGTTTTGGACCTGAATTGTATAAAGGTAATGAAACAATAAAATACCAAAGCAAATATTTAATTATAATTTAAATGAGCACTTAATAGTGCTTTTTAATAAATAGCCAAAATGTAGGATGGATGAATAGAACTAGCAATAGAGTAAGCAGAGATCCTTGTCCCACTTCTTTACAAACTAGCTGGGTAACTTTGAGTAAATTATTTAACCACATTGTACTTCAGTTGTCTTATCTGTAAAATGAATAGACAAATCTACCAAGGTCTCTACCAACTCCAAAATTTTATGGTATGTAATTCTAATCTCAACTAAGTGTCATAATATTGGTGTGGAAAAAGAGAAACTTTAACCAATCATTTATTCCTACACCTTTCCTTTAAGGCAACTATGTAAAATAACATCCTGAAAAACGTAAAACTTTCCTAAACCACTTGAAACTTAGGAAAAAAAAATATTGACTCAATCATAGGCAAAATATAGAGGAACATCGTCCAACAGCTCTAAGTTTAAGTTCTAGCTTTTTCCCCTTCTAGTTCGTGAGCCCATGAGCAAGTATATTTCTTGATCTCTCTGAGTCTATTAATGAAAAAAAACAATGAGTCTGCTTCCTTAAATATAAAATTGAAGTGTGAATATTTACCTGACAGGATTGCTATACTTATTAAATAATGAGATCACATAATTAGAAATAGTGCTCAATTTTTTTAACCTGAATATATTTTGAGTGGCTGACAAGATGTCAGACATGCCATTTAAATACATAATGAACATTAATTATAAACTATTTATGCTATTTCCTGTGTAACATTTACTTTCAAGAATATGATGGTTGCATCTTCATTTTCTATAATGAATAAAATGCATACCCAAAACTGCAGTGTCTTTTGATTAACAGTGGAAACTGTTCCATGAATTGTGCTTCACATTTTTCTTAATGAGTGTTGAAAAGAATCTGTTTCTTCACTGTATACGAAGTATTTCAGTATGTGAATGTTTTGAGTAGGCAGGCAAGTCCTTCTGCATGTGAAAATATTATTGTTTTCTTTCAGGAAACCCTGATAGATTGGTGTGATGAAAAGGAACTTAATTTGATATTAACAACTGGAGGAACAGGGTTTGCGCCACGAGATGTCACTCCAGAGGTGAGATAGTATATGCTTTTCTGATATTCAATGAGTAGACTATTATGTTATTTTTAATCCTTTTTATTCTTTTTATATGATTTATGTAATTTTGCTAGACAGAACAAGAGACCTGTGGTTCTAAGAATGTGAACATTTTGCTGTGGGAGAATCATTATATTAAAAAAAAACTTTCTTGACTTCTTTTCTTTGGACTTAAACTAGAAATTATCTAAACTGAGGAAGATTGAACTGGTCCAGAAGGTAATCCTGCATTTGCTCAGTGGTCTGTGGTATCGGCTGAATTTCAGGCATATTGCCAAAGTAGGTAATAGCAGAACTCTGACTCAGCATGGCATCTGGTCTGATGTGCTTTGTTAATATAATTCAAAATGTTTCTGATTTGTCTTGAAATACCCTTGTCATTGGTCTCAAGTAGGATGACTGCAATAGCATATTTATACCAATTTTATAGTATTTGATGAGAAAGTTATATATTCCATAATTTTAAATGTGAATTTAAATGCAGAATTTAATAAGCCAAAAGGCAGAATTAATCTCTAGGCTTCATGCCACAAGAATTACCTTCAACCTTGCACAGGAAAAAAAATTAGGGAAAGAATGAAGAATAGTGCTCAGTGATACAGGGGGAAAGTCCTTCTTTCTTTTTAAAGAAGCCATAAGCTTCATGTGTCACTTCAGAGTCATATGCAAACTTATATTAATACTTGTGACATTGTTTCCTTTACCTCCCAGAAAAGTGTTTCTTGGCTGAATTTCAAGCTACTGTTAACTGGTTTTTTATTTCCAAATCAGTGCACCATTGTGTCTCCTATCTTATTCATAGCAAGATACTTTTGCTCAGTACCTATTAATTATTGTCCTTACTCTAATATAGCAGTTTTCAAACTTTAGCTTGTACCACAATTAGAGGTAAAACAGATTGCTGTGTCTCACCCACAGTGTTTCTGATTCAGTCAATCTGCAGTGGGTCCCAAGAATTTGTGTTTCTAGTAAGGCCCCAGGTAACACACATGTTGCTGGCCCATAGACCGTGCTTCCAAACTTTGGGAACCATTGGCTCTAGTATGTGAAAATGCACATTGTTTTAACAAGTTTTAAAATGTTTTCTATTCTTCTATGTAAAAATCATGGCACAGAAATTTTTGGAATATTATTATAATTAAGCTTATAAATAAAGTCATTTTGTTAAGCAATTAGAATAGAATTCTGGGAGATTGTTAGCTTCAACTACTTAAAAAAGAAGTAATTCTTATATAGCTTCTGGGTCCTAAGGGGAAATGGTCCTTTGGCCAATTTTTATATTTCTTTTAAACTGTGAGACTAACTTAAAAAGTACAATTGGAGGGGAGCCATCTCCTGTAAAGGTGTGTTTATGTTTTGTTTTGTTTGTAAGAAAATCTCCCACATATGTGAAGACATTGATTTTTGGAGTTTGAGTGTTGGGTTAAGTGTTTGAAGTAAATGACCCTGGTTTTATATATCCTTGTTGTTTGTGTACTGGTTTGATATTTTCATAATATTACTTTTATATCAGAAAAGTAAAAAAAAGTTACCATAGAATTCATTCATAACCAGTTAACAAAATTATTTTTAATTGTGGGAAAATAATTTGCATCACAAAATTAAATATTTTGTATTCCGTGGAGTTTCAAGTTAATACCAAAACACTAGGTTGCAAATCCAAACTTTTAAATTCTGGCTCTGCTACTTGCAACACGGTGAGTGTAGACTAATTATTAAATCATTCTGTGCCTTAATTTCCTATAAAATGAGGGAAATGAAAGTGCTTATCTACCAGGGTGGCTGTGAGGTTTCAATGAGAACTATTCCTGGCATTTTAGTAAGCACTATGTGAGGGTTAACTTATAAGGGTTAATTTTTTTTATTAGTTATTACATAACTACCAAAGTAGACAAATTGTAGTATTTTTTATATATAACTATCAAATGGGCAAAAATAGTCGTATACTAGATTTAAAGTATATCCATGAAATCGTCACAATCTTGTTAAATTTTTTAAAATTTTAACATAGTAAGCTTCATATTTTATCTTTTCCATCTCCATATAATTCAGAGGTCTTGAAATTCTACCATTCTAGTATCTGTTTATCGCCCAACATTTTTTTTGCTACTGTTGACAAGAGTCTATGTCTTTCCATGACTTTGTGTATTTCATTATATCAGAAAATTGAGAAGTCCTTTCTTTATTCTTCAATGCAGTTCTTCAGTTACCAGAAAACCTTAGAAGTGCTCTTATAATTTGTATATGCCTATAGCAACTACCTGGCTAAAATTGTATTAGGGTAAATACATATAATTATGTCTTCTCTAATATCTATTTTTGAAAACAAGTAAGTTACTTGATTGTGAATATCTTGATCTTTAATAGATTTACTTTATTTCAAATTATATATATATATACACACACACACACACACACATAAGGTATGATTATCTACAGCAAAAGTCCATAGGGCTGTTAAGCCTTTGAAAAATAAACATAAAAGCAATATAAGACCACCCAAAAATAATTCTAATTTCTTCTTATCTTTAAATAGTTGCAATTCTTATAATATCTAAAATTTAACACTGGGATGTCAGCTAGGAATCCAGAAATATAATTTTGGACCTGTAATAATATAGTTAATTGTCTTAGATAATTGTGGCTAAAGAGAGAAACCTATTTGTAGAGCATATGTACCTATATAGAACTTAAGGTTGCAAATATTTTTAAATAGAGTCAGAAGTTATTGACAGAAAGCACAAATATTAGTGATAAAGGTAAAATAATATAAAACTTCTCCCTTAAGGTGCTAATATTTTATAGTCAGTAATTGTCAGTAATAAGTTTGATCTACAAACACAATGGACAATGTTTGTGAGTTGTGTGGGTTGTTTAAAAAAAGGAAGGGGGAGGGCTTCCCTGGTGGCGCAGTGGTTGAGAGTCCGCCTGCTGATGCAGGGGACACGGGTCCGTGCCCCGGTCCGGGAGGATCCCACATGCCATGGAGCAGCTGGGCCCGTGAGCCATGGCCGCTGAGCCTGCGCATCCGGAGCCTGTGCTCCGCAACGGGAGAGGCCACAACAGTGAGAGGCCCGCGTACCACAAAAAAAAAAAAAAAAGGAAGGGGGAAAATGATAAGTTGAATGAGTGAAATAAAGCAATCTAAAGTTATTGGCACTGTGTTTGAACCTTAGAGAAAATGAAAAGTTTAATAGCTTTAGAGTTCTTCCAGGTCTATTAACAGAAAAATGGAAATAGCAAGTTTAGTAAAATGTATCTTATTTACATATTTTATACGAATAAGGCAATCAGAATTGATTTTCCTAAATTACGAATTTGTTTCTACTTTTAGGCCCTGTATCTTAGAATGAGGTTTATCTGATAGTCACGTACCTGCTGGTCTGTTCCCTGCCTCTCAACATGAGACACTATCAAAGCTTACATATAGTAGCATAATAATCCATACTCTACAACTTTTGAAAAGCTTTATTTTTAATAATAGATTGCATTTTCTCGGATCTGATAAAGGTTGGATAATCGTTGACATTGGTGAAATGCTAGTAATAAAATGCTATAGAACGTAACTCATTGCTATACCAAGTATATTATCTCTTCATGTCCCATTATCACTTAAAAGCAATTATATCCAAAATAGGTATTATTACGTAAAGAATCTTTTATTATTCTTAAAAGGTAAAAGTATAATTAAGGAGGTATAAGTGAGGTAAAGTGAAAGCCCTTTAGACATAAAGTCTAGAAGAGAATAAAAGATGAAGAAACATTTATTTTAAAAAGAACATCTTTGCAATTACAAAGAAATGTTTGATAATATATTATGGTAAATTAGAAAATACTGAACTATTTAATATTTGTAAGGTAAAAATAATTTTCAGCACTTTTAGACTACTAAGCTACACCAGAATAAAAGGTTGTATAGTAATATATTATTTTGATTATGAATTAAAGAGTTAAATAAAAGCCTAGCATGCATCTTAGGTCTCATTTATTTATTCATTTATCAAGCTTTTTATTTTTAATCCTTGATATGTATCTGATGCCATGTTGGGTGCTGGAGTTAAAAAATGAATAAGACATGGTCCCTGTCCTCAAGAAACTCAATCTATTGCAGGGGTCAGCAAACTATGGCCTGTAGGCCAAATTCAGCCTGTCGTATTTCTTTGTATGACTTGTGAACTAAGAATGGATTTTTCATTTTTAAATGGCTGAAAGAAGTCAAAAGGAAAATAATACTTTGTGACACGAGAGCTATTTGAAATGTAAATTTCAATGTCCATAAATGAAGTTTTATTGGAACATAGCCACACTCATTCATTGACCTATTGCCTATGGCTACAACAGCAGAACTGAATAGTTGAATGAAAACCGTATAGGCCTGCAAAGCCTAAAATCTTTACTATCTGATCCTTTGCAGAAAAAGTTTGCCAACCTCTGTCTGTTAGATGAACATAAGTCATCTTTACTCACATTTTTAACTGACTTTTAAATTTACTTTTACCTTTTGTTCTTTAGTAATTTGAAATGATGTTGGGTTTCATTTCTTAAATTTTTACTTTTAGAAGGAGCAAAGAAAGAACACACTTTTCTTCCATAGTAAAATGTATTGAACCATTGTCTCAGTAGACAATATAGAATAATAAAAACAAAAGATCCCTCATTATAAATAATATATAAAATTTTGAACCTTCAAAATTGATCAAATTATTGGATTTGTTATACATTAAATAAAGTCTCACTCCAAAAAAATTTTCAAGCATTTGTTCGTAGTAGTATCTCCTAAAAAGTGTCCTGATAAAAGTTGTCATTATGAAATAAACTAAAGGAGGAATCACAAAAATTTCAGGAAACTATAAATTTGATGTAAAGGATGTTCACTTAAAAGGGTTTTTATGGTTCATTTTGGAAGTGAAGAGGCATCTGACAAAATGACTAATGCTGAAAGAGGTAAAATCTGGTACAAAGGATGAATTTCTAGGAAAAGATTATGAATTCCAGATCACATATTTTGTTTATAGCCTAAAATATTTACATTTCTTTGGAACAGATTACTACCTAAACTTTCTACAAATATTTTCCACTTGGGTTATTAGGAATTTTTTTACAGAAATATCAAATCAAAGAAAAACTATTTATTTTATAAAATTTATTTCATAATCAGTATATTGAAATTTATATATTTCATAACTTCAGGTATGAATGTACTGTAAGTCAACTATAATTTTATGTGGTCATTAACCATTTTTCTTACATTATAATGCTTCAAAAACGAGAATACTGTGTAAGTAAAAGGAAGGAGACATAATTGAGCTGAGTTACTGACTATATGTTAATGATTCTTAATTTGTGACTCTTGTGAAAATCAGTGAGAATTTACATTTAACAGCACCATCTAAAAGTTAACATTGGACATTTTAAAAACCAGAAGAACTCTCCTGCATTATAGCAGAAGCATAGCAGAACAACATGTTTAATAATTTGTGTTTTTGAAAGAAAATTTGATCACTACTATAGGTCATTTAAATTATATAGTTGCTTTCAAGTACATATCAATATTCTCTAGAAAACATTGTTAATTTCCCTAGCAAAATATCATATACTGGTACTGTAGACCTCTACGAATATTTGTTTTGTAATTCTAACATTGTTATGACTAAAGTAAAATACTATTATACATGGTAAAGGTAAAAATAACCATATTGAAATAAAATTTTGAGTATTTTTAAATTGTTCTATATAAATAGGATAACTAAACAGTGTGAAATTGGTAAGAAAGCAGAATACTAGAAACTCTTGTACTGGAAATATTTAAAACTAGATTCAGTAAAATATACTGTCCCTTTATGGTCAAATAAGGTTATATTTTATGCCATTTGAAGGAGCTCTTTTTGTAATTTTTATGAAATAGTCCTGGACATGGGAAATACGTTTTCATCTTTTTACCTTTGTCTAAATATGTTGGGATGCAATATGTCTATATCCTGATACTAACACTTAGTGAGTCAGACAGACCTAAATTTGAATCTAAAACTCTACCACTAACTAGCTATGAAATTAAAGCAAATTAACCTGTTCAAACTTCAGTTTTCTCATCTACTCAATTAACTAATGCCTACCTCTCAAGGTTGTTTTTTATGATAATTGAGATAATAAAAGTAGTCAATAATACTAATTAACAAACATATATAGCACTTACTATGTGTCAGGAGCTATTTCAAGCATATGTTAATTCATTTAGCCTTCAAAACAACCATGTGAGGCAGGTACTATTGTTGTATCTATTTTAAAGGTGGAGAAACTGAGACAGATCAATTAATTGATTTGCCCAAGGTTATCCAAGCTAGGAAGTGACTATAATGCATGTAAAAGCATCTAGTATAAAACCTGGCTTGTTTGTAGATGCTCAGTACATGTCCTTTACCATTTTTTTCTCATTTAATTAATAATATTACCTATTACCTCTAATTAGATATGACAGCCCCAAATGTTTCTGCTACTAACCATTGTACTCTGATACCTATTGTTAGCTATTAGCATACCTGGTGGATATGTCTAAAAAATAAGAATGTTAGTCAACATTTTCCCACTACTACTTCAAGGCATGGGCAAAGGAACAAGAATAAGAATTTCTATAGTCTATATGATATGTGGATTATTAGTGCAGTTGCATTAAGTACCTCCTGATATCCTGTCTGAACCTATTTACTTTGTACCTCTGTAGTTTAAAATTTTTGGAATATGGCTTGAAATGGCCCAAATATGTGACATTCAGGATAGCTTTTTAGTAATAGTCCCTTTTATCTCGGGTTTATATTTATTTTGCATTATCCATTGTAAAGTAGTATATGCCTCAGAGCATGGGCACATTTATGACCTACCAGTTTGCTAAAAACAACATTTATAGTCTTTGTTCAATTTAACAAGTATTTACCAAGCACCTTGGGCTTTATTGAGTGAATGCTAAAGTACATGTACTCCTAAAATTGTCACCTGACAAATCAAAACAATACAAACTTAGTATCAAAAATGTTCAGACAAATGGGCTTCCCTGGTGACGCAGTGGTTGAGAGTCCGCCTGCCGATGCAGGGGACATGGGTTCATGCCCCGGTCCGGGAAGATCCCACATGCCGCGGAGCGGCTGGGCCCGTGAGCCATGGCCGCTGAGCCTGCGCATCCGGAGCCTGTGCTCCGCAACGGGAGAGGCCACAATAGTGAGAGGCCCGCGTACTGCAAAAAAAAAAAAAAAAAAAAATCAGACAATTCAGGTCAAAAAAATTCTTTAAAGGGAAAGATTAATATAAAGCTGAGCTATCAATGAAATTTTTATACAAGTAGAATTTAAGCTAAATTGAAGGAGAGAAATAGGATTTAGATTAGGAGAGAAGAAGACATTACTGATGGGAGTAAGAAAGAAAGGGAAATGTATGATCAAGCTACAGAGAAAGATAAAATTAAGAAAATCTTCCTGGCTAGAGCAGAAGATTCACTTTACATAGAAGGATGGATAAACTAGAACTATGTTATTTTAATCTCTTTCTTAGAACAGCTAGAGTAGTACCATCTATGGAGATGCAAAACAGCAACTATCATTATTCAGAGATTCCTCTGAAGCCAGAATTCATAAGATGACTATCAAGCAATACACACAGTAAAACCGTGCCATCAATCCTTTCTAAAAGTAAACGCTTTTGAGAATTGGCACTTATTCAATAAGTGTACATTCCCCAGTAAGACTAACATCATTATTTTTGAAGATTGGTTTTTTTGCCCTGGTTTTTGTTTTGTTTTATTTTGTTTTTGAAGTTCTGATGTAATGTGCAAACCTAGTGACTATCCATACCATTATTTGTATATAAAATTTAAACTGCTGTGAAGTACCAGGTTCTAATTTTGTTGATTTGTTGTTTGGAAACCTTTTCAGTCAATACTTATCTTACCATCAAAACAAGGGATATTTTTTATCATAGATTTTTTGTCAGTGCTGTACCTCGAGTTGGCTTAATGTTTTATATAAAATTACTAGGTAATAATAGAGAACTCACCGTTTGATGAGAATTCAAAATCTGTCGTGTTCAAAGTCCTAGCATGACCTTTTCATCATTCCCAGCCTTTGTGTGAACATCTCAGTCACAGCTTCTTTCATCTGAGAGTTTATTGCTTGTGTAGTTCTAGTTATTTGAAAGTCCAACCCTGCCACCTTACCCAAGACATTTACCCTTTGTTTTATTTATGCATTAAAAGGAAAAGCTCCTTAGTATTACTATCCCAGTTGAAAAGTAACAGGTATAACATTAGAACATTTAGATAATTAGAGCAATATGTGACATTGCATTTAAAAATCATGTTGAAAGCCTCCTGTTCCACATAGCAATACTGCAGAGGGAAGTGTGCATTGTTCCTTGAGGTGGAGATTTTGGAATTTTTAGCATAAGGCAAAAAGAAAAATTTCATATATGAAGAACCCATAAATAAAACGCTATCTTCATTTTCCCTTAAGTACGTTTCTTTATTGCATGCCTACTCTGCATCAGAACAAGTTTTCAACTTTTGGGGAGTTCTGATGGGGAAGAGAGATGAATCATATCAGTTAACATACAAGTGAGTACAAATATACTTATTATCGTAAATTCTATGTCTAATTAGAGCTCTTACTAGAAAAGTAGTGTTGCCCATATAACCATTTGTGATGCAGCATAACATAGTGCTTAAGAGCACAGACTACTTGGATTCGAATCCTAGATTCACCTCTTACTAGCATGTGACCTTACACAACTTACTTTACTCAGTTTTCTTATGTGTAAAATGGAGAGAATAAGAGTACCTACCTCAGAGGGTAGTTATATTATGTGAGTTAATGTAAGTAAAAGCAATATTTATTTGCTACATAAATATTTCGTATTAGTACCTACAATCTAAATAGAACTTTAGCTTAAAAAGTAAGTAGATAATGGTTGAGTAAATATTGAAAGAATTTTTCTCTAGGGAAAAAATCAAGCAGGATAGGTTACAGAAAAGGAAAAGGAAACAGAGATGACATGCTAAATGTTTGTTTTTACCTTGAATTTATCAGAGTAATAAAATCTTGAAATCAGTGTTCCAACTCACCCTTAGAACCTACTCTCATAAAATGAACAGAGACTGGCAAACTAGAATAGTTTTGCAAAATATATGCTAAGATATTGACAATAAAGCATCATTAAATATTTTGCAAATATAAAATGCTAAAAGCATGTTTATTTAGAGATATAGTTTCAGGAATGAAGATTTCAGAATATTCCTTTCTTCATTATTGTCTGAAACCAAGAATGTGAATTCATCTTCCTTTTATTAGATCTCCATCTATAAAAGGGACTTAATATCACTTTTCACACAAAATGTAATATGATGACAAATGGATTTATATCTATCAAGTCCTCTGAGCTTCTTAGAATAATATCACTGAATTAGAGCAGAATATTTGTATTGCCAGGCATAAAAGGAAACTGATAGAGGGTAAGAAAATGGACTCAGATAACAAAATAAACTGTTTGGAATTATGCTAATAATTTTACTAGTATTATTTCCTCATATTGGAACTTGGGAAAACCATGGCTGCTATTAAAGAATGGCAGACAAATATCCAACAGAGGGAGTAACCATTTCAGATAATCATAATAACAGGCACAACTGAGAATTTACAGGAAGAATCCAAGTTCCTTCAAAAGATGCTGAGAAGAAAGAAGTAAAGCTGTTGGAAGTATGGAGTTTGAAAATGAACTGTTACCAGTTGCACAGAGAGAGCGAAGGACATCAAATATCAAAGGCACAATGCAGAAGAAGCAATTGATTGTGCTAAAAGGACCAATTGACAAGAGGCAATATATTATAATCCTCTATGAAGACTGAAGATAGCATTATATTGTTGGATGTCATTGAATAATTTAAGTGTTTTCCCCTCACCTTCTTCACTCCTTCCCATAAGTTTGATTACAGCATATGATATATAGCCCTTGCATGTAATAATCCTCAGCATAAAATTTTATGTGAGGAGAAGATAGGTCAGTTTTGATTAGAAGATGATTTTGAATAGAGTTCTGCAAATTTTAAGAATACTTTTCTACAAAATGTAGGCATTGGAAGCAATGACAAAATTAGTTTTGAATATTGTATAAATACGGGATTTCCCTGGAGGTCCAGTGGTTGACTCCGTGCTTCCAGTGCAGGGGGGCATGGGTTTGATCCCTGGTCAGGGAACTAAGATCCCACATGCCATGCGGCATGGCAGTAAATAAGTAAGTAAGTAAAGTAAAATGGGGTCTTATTATAATGTTTCTCATGCTTGCAGTGATTCAAGACTATATTTTATATAGGAGACCCGCATTATAACCCCATTGATAAGATTCAAAAGAGATTCACGTCATGCCAATTTCCCACTATTGTTAAACACAGTATTTAGAGGTTTTGGGTAATTACGTGATACTTTGATATGAGTTCTATTTGTGGGTCCTATTTACTTCCCTTTCTCGTTTACTCCCTTTTTGGCATTTTTTAAGACTTGCCTGTACTGTATCCTGTCCCTTAAGATGAGATTGCTCTGTGGGGTGGATAGATGAATGAATATCACCATCAGTATTAAATATTTAGAGGAATGAGAGGTCTGCTTTTATATAATATTGAAAGCCTATCCTAATATAAATGCACCTTCCCTCATAGGTGTATCTTGTGCAACAGTATTAATAATAATGCTCTAGTTTATCTTTGTTCAAACTTTAGTTATTACTGTTTGCCTTTTAAATATAAAATACCTTAAAAGAGGGATCAGCAAACTTATTCTTTAGAGGTAGTAAATATTTAGAGATAATAAATATTTCAGGCTTTGTGGGCTATATAGTCTCTGTCATAACTACTCAGCTCTGCCAGCCCTGTAGCACAAAGTCTGCCATATGATGATATAAATGAATGGGCCATGCTGTGCCCCAATAAAACTTTATTTATGGACACTAAAATTGGCTTTCTCATAATATTCATGTCATGAAGTATTACTCTTCTTTTGAGTTTTTTTTTTCAATTATTTAAAAATGCGAAGATTACCGTGATTTCAGGCCATGCAAAAAAACAGACAGCAGGCAAGAGTTGTCCCATTGGCTGTGGTTTGCCACCCCCTACTTTAGGACATTCCTAACCTATAGTGTATTAGCATCTGCTCTGTTAATCAAAAGCTCATAGAGTGTAAGGTTTTCAGAAAAATGCTCTGAGAATTTAAGACAGAAAGGAGTTGCCCTGTGAAAATTAACACTTCATAGACTCAAATATGCCCTGAGTGCCTACTGTGTATATACCAGGCACTGTTCAAGATATTGGGGATACAGCAATGAACAAAGAAGTCCAAAGATTCTGCCTTTATGGAATTTACATTTTAGTGGTGTGTCACAAATATAAGTAAATTAGTAAAATGCATAGTATTAGAGATGGTGATAAGTACTATGGATAAAAATAAACCAGGGAAGGTGGATAGGTAGTACAGGCCGGAAAGAGGGTTGTAATTTTAAATAAGGCTATCAAGCAAGGCTTCATTGATAAGGCGACATTTGAGCAAAGACCTAAAGGAGGAGAAGGAGCAAACCATGGATCATGTAGAACCTGTGTGTCACCCTTAGTATAATGGAGAGTTTTGAGCAGAGGTGTAACATGATCTGACTTATATTTAAACAGAGAAAGCATTTAGGAGGCTATTGAAATAATCCAGGTGAAAAATGATAGTGACTCAGACCAATGATAGAGATAGAGGTAGTGAGAAATACATTATTGTTATATATTGAAGGTAGAGGTAACAGATGGAGTAAGAGAAAGAGAAGAGTCGAGTATAAGATCCAGGACTTTGACTTGGGCAATTGGAAGAATGGAGTTGCCATTCAGTGAAATGGAGAAGACTGGGGGAAGAAGGGGTTTGAGGAGGAAGATCAGGAGTTTTACTTTGGTCATGGAAATTTGAATTGCCTTTAGATATCCAAATGGAGGTGTTAAGTTGGCAGTTAGGTATATGCATCTGGAGTTCAAAGGAAAAGTCTGGGCTAGAGAGACTATTTTTTTTAGAGTCATCAGTATCTTAATGGAATTAAAATCCATGACAACCGATGAGATCATCAAGGTATTTACTAGTATTACTATTTATTTATTGTATTACTACCCCTGCTTCATTTCCCATCCACTTTCAAAGAGGTATGTAATTTCTAGTAACCTGTCCCCTCTGCTCACTCACGAAGGGTGGAAGGGATCCCACTGAACAGGAACCTGGCCTACACAGGAAGTACTATTAGTTGGCTATCCTGAAATTTTGCCATGGTGTAAACATGGGAGTGAATTTTCCCAAGTACCTCCTTGCTGGAAACTGTTTGCACTGGAGGTAAGTGTGAAAGGGGAGGTTGTGGGGAATGATGGGGTGAGGGCTTCCTAAACCTTTCCCAAACCTCAGGAATGGCCTGATTCTGAGGAAGGGAGAAGGTTCAGGCTGGTTCTTGTTTCCCTGAACCAGTTTATACAGCCCTAAATTTGACCTGCTTTCCTCAAACTGGGAGTCAGAAATCCCTTTTCTCTTCTGTTTTTCTGCTGCAGAAATTCCCAACATTCCCATTTTGTGGGCTCCAGAAAGGGGTAAGCGAAGACTTCAATCCCAGCCAATCATTTCCAGATTAATAATTTTTAGTGTTTTGGTTTCTTTTATCATCATAAAAAAACGCTTGGACCCATTTTTCCCATTTGTTTAATTTCCTTGTGGATTGTTATGTATCTATGTTCTAGGGTCATTCCGTATCCCTGGGCAGTAGAGTTCAGATCCATATGCTATCTCCATTTGTGTGCTGTTTCTCTTGTAGATTCTCATACGCAGTTTATTGATGACTATTTCCTAGATGGAAGACACCCCATTCAGGAGACTGCTTCAGTCTTAATCTCTTCTTTTCCTGAGTGTTGTTTTGTTCTCCTGCTGACAGCTTTTCACTACCCTACCCAACTGCTTCTGATGATCTGTCATCACTTCTCTGCTGTTCTGTCTTCCTGTTTAACTGCCTTTGATTTTTGTCTCTCCTTTTTCCCCCCATTACGTATCTGCTGAATGATTTGCATTCTTCACTCACTGGTGCTTTGTCCATCAGCAAATGGCCTGGTACTACATATTCATCTGCTATTTTAGCATTTTAGACTGCCCAGCATTGTCTGTCGGCTCTCCTACCATTCTCCTATACCGTGGCCTTCCAAGTGCTATGCTATCTGTCTGCCTGATCTTGCCCTACCCAGTCTATACCAGTAATATTATAAGTAGGTTCAGATTGTTTAGCACTTTTGTTACCTATCTCTACTTGCCTTGTGCCACTAAGTTGGACTGCTGACTGAATTTGCTTGACTACTGTTCTTCTCTACCTATTTGCTGCACATGGCTGCCCCATTAGTTGACATGAGATATCACATTCATCGCCTGTGTACTCAGCCTTGCAACTTGCTGATTGGTCCATATTGCCTCCCTTATACTTCTCTGCATCTGGTAAATCACTGGCGTTGCTCCTCTGTTGTCTTGTAACCCTGATCAGATTTTATTTCCAAGAAGTGTTGCCTACATATTGTCCAAACATATCTTAGCAATAGGAAAATGCCTCACTATTTAAGTCCAGTCCAGTTTACTCCTAAACTGACTTAAATTCACTACTACCATCTTTCTGCTTTCTTATACAACTCCACATTCTTCCCTCTATTTAGGAATAGATTTTTTTCTAAATCATTTATCATCTTTGCTTCAGTTGCCTTTTCATATCATATATTATGTACTTTTGTTCCTTGTGTATGGGATCTTTCAGTAATTTTCCATATAATAAATTTGTTTCCTAATTTATTTTCCCTGATTTTTCCAGGACTTCATGAGGATAAATTACTCCTATTAATTTTATCCTTTTTAGTTAAGACCAGAAGAATTTTTTGAAACTTTAAAGTATCATCTCTAAAAATAATAAATTTAGTTGTCTTATAGCTCTTTGTAGTTAAGATTAAGGTAACTTTCCGCTCTGCTCCATTTTTTCCTTTGAGAATATCATTTCTCTGCTACTCCATAATTTATGTAATATCATTTAGAGATCCTTTTGATGTATTTATCTTTCCCTCCCACATTTTAGACTGTGTTTTCTTTTGTGTGGGTAAACTTTTAAAATTGAAATTTTCCTTTATTTACTAAGTACTTGGCAACTAGACTAAAAAGCTTTAATTATCTGGACTATAAAGCTTATTGTCTTATTCACTTGTATTTAAACAAAAGACAAGATCAAACAAAAAGTAGAGAAGAATCTTGGTGAAATTTTCACACAATTTCAAGAATCTGAGGAGATTTAAAGTGGGGTGTGTATGCATGCATGAAAGTGTGTGTATGTAGACTTGAAGTGTTCTATGTGTGTATATATCCACAACATCATTGTGCTTGAAGTGTGGAAAATGCTGAGTATCCATATTAAATTTTATTTTATTTTTACTAAAAATGAGAGGGAAAAGGAGAAGGGAAAAGCTAAAAAGAGAGCGATAAACAGGGAGTACAGGAAAAGGTATGGATAGGTTTTGCTTCTGTTTCTCCCTCTCCTTTTCCTTTAGTGATAGAGCTAAAATTGATATGAAGCAAAAGACTGCTCTAGGAAAGTCAAGAAAATTACTTCTGTAGGTTTTAATTTTTTATTGTGATAAAATACACATAACATAAAATTTACTATTTTAAGTGTACAATTCAGTGGCATTAAGTACAGTACATTCACTATTTTGTATAGCCATCACCACTATCTGTTTCCGGAACTTTTTCACAATCCCAAATAGAAACTCTGTACAGTAAACAAAAACTCCCCATTCCTCCCTCCCCTAGCCCCTGGTAACCTCTATTTTACTTTCTGTCTCTGAATTTGCCTATTCTAGGTACCTCATATAAGTGGAATCATACAATTTTTGTCTTTCTGTGTCTGACTTAACAATATTTTCAAGGTTCATTCATGTTGTAGCATATATCACAATTTCATCCCTCATTGTGTGTATATACAATTTGTTTATCCATTCATCTGTTGATGGGTACTTGAGTTGTTTCCATCTTTTGGCTCTTACATTAATGCTGCTATGAACATTAGTATGAAAGTACCTGTTTTTCTTACCATTCTTTTGGGTATTTACCTAGAAGTGAATTCAGTAGCTTTTAATACTTTTGTCTAAGAAGAAATTAAATTAGTAGCAAAGACATCAGGGAAACTACATAATTAACACGAAAGATGGATAAGTCCAAGATACTGTATCAGGAGTCGAAGAAATTATAAACCTTTAGAAAGGCCACAGAAGGCCAAGTGAGATTTAGAAGACACTATATTCTAAGAATAAAAGGGAGAATAAAGTTGAAATAACACAGATATTGGATGTTTGAAGGACAGCAAAAGTGATTCTGGAGAAGGTTGAATTTAAAAAATAGTCGAAGTGGAATAATGCAGACTTTAAAAGAAGCGGAGGTAAGCGTTTGAAAGGCAAGGTTTAAATGAAGTTAATGGAACTGAGATGAGGCAACCAGGTTGTGTTTATAGGAACCAGTAATGGGAACAGGAGTTCATTTCAATTCAGTGGTCTTCAATTCTGGATACCCAGCTTTCTACCTGAATTGAACTCTGCACCATAGTGTCCTAGACCTTACAGGAGTTACAAAGATTGGAAAAAATTGTTCCTTGTCTTCAGGGGGTTTGAAACTAGAGTAGTTAAATATGCAATAATAATGTGTTTAGGAAAGAAGATTTTCAATCCTTTAGGTGATAATGTTTTCACAACTCAACAATTTTTTGGTGATTTTACATACTCTATCCAGCCTTTCTGAGCCAAGGTTCCTCATCTAAAGTATCAAACACAGAAAATGATTTGAGTGACTATCTTCTCAGTTCTCCCAAGGGTGGTGTATAAACTAGTACTATTCTGTATGCATAGGAGAGAAGTTAATTCAATACATCCAATAATTCTCTCAGAATCTATTCAAAAAGGCTTACTCTGTGCCATATACTCTGTTAGGTGTCTGTAACACAAAGATAAGGCCTTGTTCTCAAGGAACTTACATTCCAAAAGAGGGAAAAAGACATTTAGCAAAAAAATACATTTCTAATATCATCCACAAAATTTTGTTATTTTCTTCTAATTCTTCAGGGAAAATGTTCAAAGTCAGAGTGATTGTATATGAGGGAATCGTTTCACCTCTTCTAAGCATCACTGATTCAGGAAAAAGAATGTCTTCTATGTTAATACCTTTTCACAGCTGAAGGATTCTGGTAATAGTTTAAATGCCAATAAGAATCTCTTTAATTTTAAAACCTAGGGCATTCAGTGACAGATTACTGATTTCACTGGTTAGCTGTTAATAAACAGCATTACCTAAAACCAAGTTTATTGGTTTTGTAGTGGAAGAATAGAGAATGGTTAGAGATAAATAGATAATTAATGTTCAGGAGGTTGTTCTTGAATGTAATTGCAAGCACAATGAGGGATTTTACCCCCTGAGGTACAACTATATACTAATACTGAAAATGTTTGGTAATTTAATTTATTCTTACTGTCAGCTAAAGCTCACTTGAATTCCTGGTTACATTTATTGGTTTTTATTATGGTTTTGATTAATTTATCATTTGAACTAGGAGTTTGTTTGTCCTCCCTATCTTGATGTGTGCCTTCAAATTTGAGAGCAATTAGCTTCATTTCTATTGGTCAGTACTTCACAGTGATTCCTTTAAAGTAATCTCTTTAAAAGTGCTGCACTTAAGATAAGTTTTAGTAACCTATTTTTCCTCCCATCCCCTGATATCCTACTAAAGTTATTTATTTTGACAGCACAGCTGGGAAGATCAAAGTTCTCATGTCAGGAAAAAAGCATTAAAATAGAAATTACATCCAGATTTAACTTTTATTTTTTTTAACAATGGTGAATAATTTTAAAAGATTTTTCTTCACTTGTATTCATTCTGAAGAACATATTTAATGAAAATAAATGATTTAGGTTTTTTTTTTTTTTTTTCTTAGTGGTACGCAGGCCTCACATTGTTGTGGCCTCTCCCGTTGCGGAGCACAGGCTCCGGACGCGCAGGCTCAGTGGCCATGGCTCACGGGCCCAGCCGCTCCGCAGCCTGTGGGATCCTCCTGGATCGGGGCACGAACCCGCGTCCCCTGCATCGGCAGGCGGACTCTCAACCACTGTGCCACCAGGGAAGCCCGATTTATGTATTTTAAAGTATAAGACCTGGGCTAAAGGAAAATATCAGTAACATCATTTTATTCAACTTGTTTTATTTGTAATAAATATACTTTTTATTTTCTCGTGACATCTGAAATTCTGTTTTTATTTTGAGGGAAGCTCAATTGGAAATAGAGTTTTGTAATGTATTTTTTTGTAAAGGTTAACCTGAAAGGCAGTATTTCTGTCATACCTTTATTAGTCTTCAAGTCCTTTTTATATTTAATAAGAAGATCCTCTAAATTTCTTTGCAATCAGGAGATTCTTTGTAGGCAGCTACTCCTAACAAACAAGTTGTCGTGTAATTTTTCATTTTCTTTTCTTTCTTTTTTTCCTTTCTCTCCTGAAGAACAGTAGATCATTTTCAATACTTCGCAAAGGAAGATGTAGCTTCCTTATATGAGCATTTTGTTAGGAAGTTTCACTCCTTCAGTTCTGAATATAGGCAATGACAGTAGCAGGTACTAATAACCAGTCTCTGAAACCCCAGTCTCTTTTTCTACCCTTTGTCTCCTACATCAAATATTTCAGTGTTGCTGGCAAAAACTAACACATTACATGTGTGGCACAAGAGATCCAGTGGAGTGAGAGAGACCATTGAGGGAAAAGTCAATTGCCTTGGATAAAGAAACTGTTCAATACAAACTTCTTCATGTATATTTACCAGTATTTAATTCCGTGAACATCAAAATCAATACCTGAAAAGTTCACTAGTTAGATATTTCGATGTTTATAAAATACAAACCACTCTAAACTTTTTGTATTTATCTCTGAATGCTTTTAGATTTCTTGTAATATTTAGTACTTATGAAGAAATAGAGATTATTTTCTATTCATATAAGCAGCATAAAAACATCTTAGATGTTCAGGAATCAATATTTATTTGGTTTGTTCATAACCATATTACAGTAGTAGATGTGTACTTACTGTGCAATCATAGGTAATCTCATTATAGAAATCTTGAGCAAATGTTCTGAAAGAAAATATCTCTTATTAGTTAAATTCTTTTCTCATCCTCCAACTGGCTGTCCTCTGGTCAAAACTAAGATCAATCTTGAGAGAAGGATAAAAGGCAAAAGCCTTTGTAGATGTCCTGTTTCTCATGATGGTTAGTAACTAAAAATAAAACTTAAGGCCGTCTGCAGAAAGCTCCTATTTTATTAACCAGAAAATCTGTCTTCAAATTTCCATAATTCCTGGTTTGTTAGAATCAGAATGAGAATATTAGGACGCCAGCATTTTGCGTATTATAGGTGTTTAATAAGAGCATAAAAATGGTGACCTTTTTATTAAGATACAGTATTAAAGGTGAGATTTTAACTGAAAAACATGCGGTCATTTAGGATAAGGAAAAGACAGATGTTTTTATGACTTACAAAAGGCATAATAAAATGCCTTTTATGAATAGCTTTAAATTTTTTTTCTGAATGTAGATTTCTAAATATATTTTGATTTTACTGTTTTTGCCAAAAAATAATTTGGGAAATACAGAAAAGCAAAATGAAGTAAATACAAACCACCAGTAATCTCAACGTATAGTTATTAGCTAGGACTAATTGATTAATTTGCCCAGTAGCAAACCCAACATATATTAAGGTTTTTATCTTGGGTTTCTTAATAACATCATCCCAAGTGATACCATAGCTATGAAAATTTATTGTGCACTTACTGTGTGCCAGGCATTGTGATAAACATTTATGTAATGTCTTATTTAATCCTCACAACAAACCTACACAAGAGGTACCACTTTACAAACAGGAAAATTAGATTTAGAAAAATTAAATCATTAATAAGTTAATCCAGATCACAGAGTAGAAGATAATAGAATTAGAATTTGAACAAGGTAGTCTTGACTCTAGAGCCCTTGTTCTTAATCACTCTCCTTTTCATATAAAGTAAGATTTTCTCTGTTTTGTAAGTGTTCTTATAAAAGAACAAAAACGGGGAGGAGGGATGTGTCAGTCACTACAGAGTATAAACAAGCTATGAGTAATTTAATTTCCCTGTCATTAATCATTTAGGTCCTTTATTATTTCTTGTCATCAACACTCTCTTTATATAAATTGTCATATACTTCTCTGATTACCAGTTTAGAAATATTTCCTTAAAATAGAATGACAGTCAAGATTGCTAAGTCTGCCAGTTTGCCCTCCAGAATATGTACAAATTTATATATTCATACTATCAGTTTATGAAAGTACACATCCATTATCATTTTTAATCTTACTAATTTGATAGGTGAAAATTGTATGCATTTATTGGCATATTGCAGACTAATAATGAGATTAAACATTTTTCTTGTATTTTGCCAGTTTTGTTTCTTTTATTAACTGCCTGTGTTCTATATTCAGTTTTGGCTCAGCAGCCTGTTCTTAAAGACTGATTCTAATTGCTTGTCAGGAAATAATTTTGGCAGAGTCAGATTTATACTTTAACTATCTCAGTTTGACACATAAATATAAACCAATTCATTTTCTCTTTTTTCGAACTCCATTAACATAATAGTACTCAATTATTTCACTACTCACCATCTTGCAACAGAGGTCAAGTTCAAAACACATCCTGAATCAAAAACATGCAGTTTATAAAGTGCAAACACATTATTTTCTAACAAGCTAGTTATGCCCTTGGTCAAGTTTTCTTCTCATAGCTGATGCACAGTACTTTATTTTCTAACTATTCTTTTCTTATGGAATATTCACACTAAATGTTTTATGGATAGAATATTATGAACCTTAATATTTTAGAATTAATGGTCAATTCATAGATACAAACCTTGCAAAATAATTTATAGTTAGGACATTGAATACATATAGCTACTATTAACAGTCATTTTTTAAAATACCACAATGTACAGTCCTATTTACACAATTATTTTGCTTGGCAAACTTACTTTTCTGCATAGAATTCCAAAGGAAACAATATTCTAGCATGCAATTAATATGAATTACGTTTGATTATCTAGACATTTAAAGCATTTTATAAACTTTTCCTGACAGAGCTTAACTTCCCCTCTAGTGTTCAAGACAGCTTACGTTTTTTAGTCGCCCCTTAGAAGCAAACCATGTAATGCCCAAAGTTTTTTGGTAAGTGAATTGTTTAACACTTGGCTTGGCTTGGCTTGGGAATTCCCTGGTGTCCACCGCTTTCACTGCAGTGGCCCAGGTTCGATCCCTAGTGGGGAACTAAGATACTGCAAGCCACGCGGAAAAACATGTGGCTTGTATTTTTTGACAGAAACATTTTTTTATGTAAGTGATTGTCAAGTAGGGCATTTTGGTCCCCAGGGTACATTTAATGCTTTGTGACATTTTTGGTTGTTCCAACTGGGGGGATGCTACTGACATTGGGTGATTAGAGGCCAGGAATGCTGCTAAATATCTTCCAATGAACTGGACAGTTCCCACAACAAAGAATTCTCTGGCTCAAAATGTTAAATGTGCATAAATTGAGAAACCCTCATTTACATAATATTAGTGATTACTCACTGCCAGGCACTGTGCTGGGGCATGGGGATACATGGATAGAAAGTTATGATCTTAGTACTCAGGGAAGTTCCTTAGAGATATTTATTATCTTAGTACTCAGGAAAGAGTTGGATATATAAAAGGTAACATGATCATCAATATAATATTGGTATATATGTAAGATAAAGTTTATCTGAGGGACATAGGGAAATTTTCAAAAAAGTGATACTAGAACTGTTGTTCTTATTTTACCTTTTACTTAAATTTACATAAAGTGTACAAATAGTATAGTTACAATTTAATGGATTTTCAGAAAATGAACATACCCATGTAACCAGCATCCAGATCAAGAAACCAGAATAATTTTTTTTGTTTCTTAATCTCTTCTTTTTTTAATTGAAATATAGTTGATTTACAATGTGTAAGAAACGAGAATATTATCAGTGTCCCAGAAGACCCTCTTGTGCCCCCTTTTCCTCACAGCCCAACCCGTGAGAGTAACTACAGTTCTGACTTTTAGCATCATAGATTTTTTGGGTTTGTACTAACCATTATATAATTGAAAGTGTATAGTAGTATGTAATCTTTTGTGTCTGGATTCTTTTGCTCAACATTATATTTGTAAAATTGATTTATACTGTTACATGTAGCTGTTTGTTGATTCTCATTACCATTGTATAAATATGCCATTGTATAAATATACCATTGTATAAAGAATTGATTAATTCTACAATAAAGGCACAATGGCTGAAATCATAAGTCTGCCAGTAGGTCAGTCGGCCTGCAGAATGGGTTTTGAGGAGGCAGTGGCAAGAAAGAGCCTGGAGAGGGGTAGAGTCAAATGATGAAGGCTCTCTGTGTCATAAAAAAAAAAAGGCATTTGGATTCTTTCTAGTAGGAAATGAAGATATATATATATTTTTAAAGATGTTAAACAGCAATGAATTTAATGAGATTTGCATTTTAGAGAGACTACTTTGGCAGCAGAATAGAGAATGGGTTGAATGGGAGTGAACTTAGCTACAACACCAATTACGATGTTATTGGAATATTCAAATAAAAGATGCTGAGAACCTAAATGCAGATGCGGGTAGAAAGGGTAGATTACTCTCAAGATAGAATTTATAACACTTTTTGACGAACGAGGTATGGAGGTTGCAGAGAGTAGTTTTCTGAGCCACCTTTCAAAAGACTTTGTGTGTTCCTGATGTACAAAATGTGTGCAATGAAGAAAAATAATAGAATTAAATGTTAGTAATTAAAATTGAATTCAAAATAACATTCAAATGTATCTATAGTGTTCAAACTTGTAGAAAAACAGATGTCATTAATTGAAAATGAATAAATTGATGGGAATCTTTATGGAGAATATGTAGGAAAATTGTTAACAGTTTAGATGAAGGTTAATGGCATTGGCCCTTTATTTGTTTTAATTTTAATCTAAAACTTATGTCTTCCTTTTTGTTGTTTCAGAATTTTGCTATTTTTATTTTTATTTACTAAATTTGTACATTTAGTCTTGAATAAGGTGGTTTGCAGTTCAGGAAGAAAAAATAAGAGATAAGTGTGTGTGTGTTTGTGTGTGTGTGTGTGTGTGTGTACTAAAAGCACAAGTTGAGAAAGGAAAGGAAGAAAGGGGTTAAAATATTGCATCTCTGTGAATAAGAAGGAAATTGTCTGAAGTGGAATTAATAGAGTTCCCAGTTATCTCTAGGTAGGAAGATTACTGTGTTTTAATTTTGTTTGTGTATGCATCCCTAAAGAGAATAAAGGCAGTGAGTCAGAAAGTTCCCCGTAGTCACCCCTAATAGCATCACTTCAAAGATGCATTGACTGCTATCTGAGATAGTAAAGTCAGTTGTCTCTTTGTGACCTAGAGAATGAGTGCAATTAGCTTTTGATAACAGAGCACACTGCTTATTAATGTTTTTAAAATGAAGAACTCTAACATGAATTTTTTTAAAGCTGTAAGCCCTTTATTTATGGATGTGATTGTTCACCTAGAAGACCCAAAAGAATCAGCTGAAAAGGTATTAGAAGCAAGAAGAGTTCAGGATGGCAGCTGAATATGAGTATTTTATTTTATAAACATCTATATGCCAATATTACTTAAATTAGAAACAACCCACTAGAAAAAAGTTTGGAAAGATTTCATTTGCAATAGCAGAAAAAAGGAAACTTCATAATACCTAAGAATAAACTTAAGCCATTTGACAGACCTGAAAAAAGAAAACTTTATTAAAGGACGTAAAATATAGCTTGAATGATTAGGAAGTCATGCGATATTCTTAGAGGCAAATATTTTTGTGAAAATATTTTTTGTGTAACTTATCAATTTACCTTAACTTGATTAATACATGTGATATAATTCCCACTGGAATTTTGGAGGAGAAATTGATTCTAAATCAACAAAGTTGATTCTAAATTTCATTTTAAAATAGCAAAGGTATGAAAATAGTGATTTTTTTCAAGTAAAACAATAAAATATAAAGGCACAGCAATGACAGGAAAATAAACTCAGAAAGAAATGCAACCAAATGATATTTCATTAACATACCTATGTATAAAATTGGAATTTAGTATTATATATATATGATACATCAAGACATTGGAGGAAAGAAGGGTTGGTCATTCAATAAAAGGTGTTGAGAAAATTGGCTATCCATTTTGGTGGAGAAGACTGATCATGCAACACAGAATTAAACTACAGACATTAAATATTAAAAACTGCAAACTTATGATTTAAAAATTAAGATGTTATTTTTATCTCTAGGTAAAAGAAACCTTTTTAGGTGAGACATGAAACCCAGAAAATATAATAAAAATAATGATAGAACCCCTGTATAAGCATTTAAAACCTCTTAATGGAAATGTCAACTAAGTAATAAATTTTACTAAGCAACTAAGCAACAAAAATTGTAACAAATGTCAACTTAAAATTAATATTTGCAATAGATTTAACTGCCAAAGGTTTAATATTTTCAATATATTAAGTTTTCTAAATATTAAATAGGAATAACATGGCAATGAGTAGAATAGCAGGCAAAGGATATATACAGGCCATTTGCAAGGGGAAAGAAGCACGTTGCTTTTAAATATGTACTCATAACTGGTAAGAAATGTAAATTTTTTAAATATTCTGTTTCTTTGTACACATCAGTTAAATAACTATTTAAAACTGAGATTGCCTGGAATTGGCAGGGTTTAGATGAAAAGAGCATTGTTGTTTGGCATATAAATTGTTAGCATCTTCTTGTAGGGCAGTGTGCAGTGCATCAAAAACCTCAATGTAATGATGATATAAAAGACATTCATTTTATAGGAGAATAAAGCATTTTACGAAAATTATATGGCCTGGAATAATTGTTGATTTGGAACTTTGAAAAACCTTCCCTCTGTAGAAAAATTTGACCCAGTAAAAGGACATACCCTATGAGGCATACCCTGTTAAAGGACATATACTGTCAGTCTTCACATTCACTCTTGCCCCAAAATACCATGAGACCAAGGAGCAGGGAGCAAGAGCCAGAAATGTAGGAAGCCAGGACTTGGGAGAGGGAGAAGGAGATGCTCTGAGGACAGATGACCATCGCAGCACTGCTGGTAAGACACTTAAACTTAGACAAGCAGCAATGTGTAAAGCTCAGCCTGGGATCCCTGAGACTATGAGACACTTGTGGGAGGCTGAAGTGGAACTGGTCAGTGGTGTCCTCTGATTAAAGGTAGAAGCAGAAATAAATTTTCTCTGTAGGAAGTTCTCCCCACTTTCGGTCAGCCATACTCCAACAGATTAAAATCAAGTAATGAATGTACTACCAAAACTCACCAAGCACAAGTAAGGCAGCAAAACCATTAATCAATAGATGGACTGAAAAGATGACTGCTAGAACTGTCAAATACAAAATACAGAGAAGAATTAGGTGAGCATTATCATTTATTATCCATATTTGGAAAATTTTGTTTAGGACAAATACTAAACCACAAAGGATGCAGACACAACAGAAGTATATCAAACTGTCCCTGACAATCCAAGGTTAAGTAGTGTATGATGAAATATCCAGAAGAACAAAGACATATTGGGTTGGCCAAAAGGTTAGTTCAATTTTTTCCATAAGATGGCTCTAGTAGTGCTTAGTTGTCTTTAAATTCATTCAAAACAGTTTTGTTAGATTGTATTGTGACAGCTGTCATATCAGCGTGCATAAAATAAAAAAAAATCAAAATTGGTAAATTTTTGTGTAGCCATTTTAATATTGAAGATGGAAGAAAAACAACATTTTTAGCATATTATGTTTTATTATTTCAAGAAAGGTAAAAACGCAACTGAAACGCAAAAAAAAAAAGATCTGTGCAGTGTATGGAGAAGATGCTGTGACTGATTGAAGTTGTCAGAAGAGGTTTGCAAAGTTTACTGCTGGAGATTTCTCACTGGACGATGCTCCACAGTCGGGTAGACCAGTTGAAGTTGATAGCAATCAAATCGAGACATTAATTGAGAACAATCATTATACCCCACTTGGGAGATAGCCAACATACTCAAAATATCCAGATCAAGCGCTGAAAATCATTTCCACCAACTTGGTTGTGTTAATCACTTTGATGTTTGGGTTCCACATAAGTTAAGGGAAAAATAAACCTTCTTGACCGTATTTCCACATGCGATTCTCTGCTTAAACGTAACAAAAACATTCTGTTTTGAAAACAAATTGTGATGGGCGATGAAAGTGAATACTGCACAATAATGTGGAATAGAAGAGATCATGGGGCAAGCGAACTGAACCACTACCAACCACACCAAAGACCAATCTTCATCCAAAGAAGGTGATGTTGTGTGTATGGTGGGATTGGAAGGGAGTCCTCTATTATGAGCTCCTTCTGGAAAACCAAATGATTAATTCCAACAGGTACTGCTCCCAATTAGACCAACTGAAAGTAGCACTGGATGAAAAGCTTCCAGAATTAGTCAACAGAAAACACATAATCTTCCATCAGGATAACACAAGACCACATGTTCTTTGATGACCAGGCAAAAACTGTTACAGCTTGGCTGGGAAGTTCTGATTCATCTGCCATATTCACCAGACATTGCACCTTCAGATTTCCATTTATTTCGGTCTTTAGAAAATTCTGTTAATGAAAAAAGTTTCAATTCCCTGGAAGACTGTAAGAGGTGCCTGGAAAAGTTCTTTGCTCAAAAAAGATAAAAAGTTTGAGGAATATGGAATTATGAAGTTGCCTGAAAAATGGCAGAAGGTAGTGGAACAAAACAGTGAGAACATTGTTCAATAAAGTTCTTGGTGAAAATGAAAATGTGTCTTTTTAGTTTTACTTTAAAGCCGAAGGAACTTTTTGGCCAACCCAATACTTAAAAGGTGAAAACATAACAAGAGACCATCATTTATGAATGAGCAAATGGGGAGAAAATGGGACTCTTAGCAATAAGAAAACATAAGTTAAAAACTTTAAGTATAAGAACAGAGAAAACAGCAGATTGGACCAGTAGAAGAGAGAATTAGCATACTGAATTATGTACCTGAGGAAATTACCTCATTTGGAAACAATTACATAGAGTGATGATGTAATGGAAAAAAGAGAGACATAGGTTATGGAGAATGAAGTGAGTAGGTCCAAGATATATTATTATATCAAAGCCCCAAAAGAAGAGAATGGAGGAAAGGCAATGATTAAAGAGATGATGGCTGTAAATTTTACAGAACTGATGGAAAAACATGAATCCACTGATCCTAAAGGAATAGTGTATCTCAAGAAGGATAAATAAAATAAATTGATGCCTAAACACATAAAAGTAAAACTTTAGAACCAAAATAACTGAGAAGATTTTAAAAGTTGTCAGAGAGAAAGGACAGATCACTTATATAGGAATGACAGCAGGCTTTTAAACAACATTGGAATAAAATAGATAATAGAATAATATCTTAAAAGTATTAAAGAAGTTATATTGGAAATTATTTTGTACAGGGTTTCATTTTTTGACATACATGTGTGAAGTGTTTATTTTGAGGTTCACAATATACTACAAAAACTTGTTCTGAAATTTTGGATAGAGAGCAGTTAGACCATATTCATTAGGTCAGGACAACAATATTATCATAGGATACCATGTACCTATTACATAGGATACCATGTACCTGTTACATTTGTGGTTTGTATTAAAAGTTACAAAATGTTTTCCTGAATGAAGATATCTTAGGTGCTTCAAACTTAGTAATCATGTTTGACTTTCTTTAATAATATTAAAATGAAACAGTTATATTTCACAACTGAATTAAATATCTAAATATTATATTATTTTCTCTTCCTAATATAATATTTAATACTTTCTATTTTTCTACTGCTACCTGCCTTCTCACTTTGATGTTTTGAGGAACAATTTTTAAAAATCTTCCATCATGTTATTACTTATATGGGGAATGTAAAAAATACAGCACACTAGTGAATATAACAAAAAAGAAGCAGACTCAGAGATATAGAGAACAAACTAGTGGTTACCAATGGGGAGGGCGGAGGAGGAAGGGGCAAAATAGGAGTAGGAGACTAAGAGGTACAAACTATTATGTATAAAAAATAAGCTACAAGGACGTATTGTA
Source organism: Stenella coeruleoalba (assembly GCF_951394435.1). Classification (NCBI taxonomy): domain Eukaryota; kingdom Metazoa; phylum Chordata; class Mammalia; order Artiodactyla; family Delphinidae; genus Stenella; species Stenella coeruleoalba. The sequence goes on along the minus strand of NC_137147.1, from coordinate 34,546,865 downwards.
CCATACAGGGAATATAACCAACTTTTTATAATAACTATAAATGGAGTATAACTTTTAAAAATTGTGAATTGCTCTATTATACACCTGTAACTTATATAATATTGTACATCAACTGTACTTTAATAAAACAGGAAGGGAGGGAGGGAGGGAAGAAGGAAGGAAGAAATGAAGGAAGAGAGGGAGGAAAAAAGAAAGGAAGAAAGGAAGGAAAGAAATACAGGACTCCCAGTTAAATATGAATTTCAGATAAATAGGTATGTTTTTAGCATACATATGCCCATTCAATATTTAGGGAGTACTTAAGCTAAAAATTATTCACTATTTATATGAAATTCAAATTTAAATGGATATCCTGTGTTTTATTTGATATCCCTAAAAAATAAATAAAACTCTTCCATCATGTAATAAAAATAGTATATTTTAAATAGTAAAAATAATATATTAAAAGCTATGCTTCTCCCACATTGTAATTTTGCTTCTCACTTATAATAATTTTACTGTTTTATTTAATTGGTAAACTTTGAAAAATCTTGAGAGCAATCCATAGAATGATCTTAATATGCCAGCATTGAAAACTCACTGATTTTTGAGACTCATGTCAAAGTTATCCATAGTTAACCAAAAGCAGTTTCCCTTTATCTGTAAAGATTTATGCCCAGAATATATCATATTAGATTGAAAACAATATAGTGTCTCATATTTCTGTGAAGTAGCATGTAAGTAATTTTGAGGTTACTTTTCAATTATGATAATGATTGTGTCATATCATTTGTCTCTTGTTTATTTTTTTTGTATTTTTTATTGAAGTATAGTTGATTTACAATGTTTCGGGTGTACAGCAAAGTGATTCAGTTATACTTACAGATATATATATCTATTCTTTTTCAAATTCCTTTCCTTTATAGGTTATTACAAGATACTGAATATAGCTCCCTGTGCCATACAATAGGTCCTTGTTGTTTATTTATTTTATATATAGTAGTGTGTATCTGTTAATCCCAGATTCCTAATTTATTCCTCGCCCTTTCTCCTTTGGTAACCATAAGTTTGTTTTCTATCAATATGTCTGTGAATCTATTTCTGTTTTGTAAATAAGTTCATTTGTATCATTTTTTTTAGATTCCAACGTGTGTGATATCGTGATATTTGTATTTATCTGGTTTACTTAGTATGCTAATCTCTAGGTCTATCATGTTTCATTCTTTTTTATGGCAGATTAATATTTCATTATGCACACACACACACACCACATCTTTATCCATTCCTCTGTAGATGGACATTTAGGTTGCTTCCATGTCTTGGCTATTGTAAATAGTGCTGCCATGAACATTGGGGTGCATGTATTCCTTCAAATTAGAGTTTTTGTCTTTTCCGGATATATGCCCAGCAGTGTGTCCCTTGATTTAACTAGTCTTTATTGCTTTAAATATGCCCAGGAATGTGTCCCTTGCTTTAAATAGTCTTTAATGTTTTGGATTTCTATTAATTACTATTTATTTAGCTTCCTAACCTACCTCTGCCAATGACACAAGAACAACTCAGACCTACCCTCCATTTTAATAAATAATTTTAAGAGTAAATCTACATTTTCCCTGATTGATTTAGGCCACATTTATTTTGAGATGCTGGAAATTAATACTATAATTTCATTCTTTTTTAATGATTCCTTCCAAGTTTAAACAACTGCTGTTTCTCTTTGATGTTTTCTTGTCATTGCTCCTGGAGATCAGAGACAGGTCAGAAAGATTAAGAATATTCCTTAAGTGCACCCATCATGTTGTAACATAAAAAGCTTTTAAAAAATAGAGAATTTGCAGAAGTGGTGGTATCTGAAAATTATTCACAGAAAATTCTAAAAAGTCTGATAACTTCTGGGAAACTTGTGTTCAAAAAAGAAAAAGAAGGAAAAAACAAAGACTCCTCTGGGAAACCAGGACACGACAGAATCTAATGTTGCCACTCTCCACATCCCCACCTATTTCTTTGTTTTCTTTCCTTTCTCTAGAGACAAACTTGGTTAGGTATAGACGTCTGCCCTTCCTATTACAGTATTGATTGAGCAAAATGTCAACTTCCATCTGCCCCAGTTAATGTTCCTACTTTGGGCACCTTCTACTCTTGGATACTTAATTTTTATTATGTGAAGAGAAGATCTGAGTTAACTCTTTTCATAATTACCTATCTGGTTACCAAATCTTTCAGGTTTGTTTTATAAACCTGAATTTTTTATATCCTTTGTTTGTTGATTCTTGTGTATTTGGTTTGGGCCTACCATATGCTGAGCTACACTTAGGGGTACAATTAAGGGTACAGTTAGGGGTAAAGCATATAATTGGGCTAAAATGAACATCAAGGTAGCATTGAAAGAGGCAGTGTTGTAAATGAGCAGCCTCAGGAGTGTGTGTGTATATTCTTGTGTATGTTGTTTGCGTGTTAGTAGAAATGGTCATTTCTACTCATTCTGACTAGGTGATGGGATTTGTTTAGTGGTGGTAGATAGAACCAATTTCTTCTTCCCCATTCCCACCAGCTGCCGTAATAAAGTCAACTATTCAGTTGCTTATAGCCCTAACCTAAAGAACTCAACTCCAGTTCTAAGACATGTACTTGTGTGTACACACACATATACATTATCCTCAGTTTTATGAAGTGTAATTGTTTTGTTCAAGGATGGACTCTATTCTGACTTCTAAATCTCAGACTTGAAGGCAACATAGGCTTTATTTGGATAGTGAACTGCCTTATTCTAAGCATCATAATCTGGATGTTCTGAAAAGAGTTTGTGATCTTCAGAGCTTAAATTATAGATCCTGATTCTAAGATATCAGCTCTAAGTTCCATACCAAAAAAATATATTTGGTGTGTGTATACACAAGGGTATACACACACACAAATATGTAAGTTACGATTCCATGGAAGAATCTCATAATTATAGAATAAAATATTTCTTTTATCTTTCAAATTAGAGTGTATATAAGAGCTGTTATTTAACTTTTTAAGAAGTTTTTTTATCTTTTTTGCATTCCTACAGTTTTACCTTTTTCATTGGCGAAGGATAGCTGCAACTCTTTAGAATAGTTTTTAAAAATTGGGCCTCTCATTATTTTAAGTCCTTGTTAAGAGATTTTTCTTCCATTATAATAAAGGTAAAGATTTTCTTTCATCTGACTTATATCAATTTTATTTAATAAATAATGTGTTCTTGCTTTTATATGTCTTCCAGATTGTAACTCACTGAGTTATTTTTCATTCGTTTTTTTGAGAGACTCTTGCAAAGTAGATTTTTCTACTATAAAGTATAATGTTGTTGATTTTAAGTGATTATGATAAGACCCCTCTGTTTAGCATGAGCAGCAGAGCATTAACTTGAGTCAAACGTTGCCTCTTTGCGTTCCCCTATTTTACAACATCCTGGGTCCAAGTCCATTCTGACTTGTCAGGCTGATGTTGTTTTCACAGCCTTAATTTGTAATGTATGGTTGTTATGGAAATTTTAAAAATTATATAAACTTATTTGGCTTACCAATTTGAACAATTTATTTACCATAAGTAGTTATGGATACTTGCTTATATTTTTTCATCTTTGCTTACATATGTAATTATGTAGCTGTTTTCTATTGGACTTAGGTGAAAGCATAAATGCAGGAGGTGCTGTTAGTTATTTTTCTTCAAAATATATTTATAATCGTCTCACTTTCTTTTCCCAGTTTACTTTGGAGGTTTTATGGTAATGTCCAAGGCTATATTTCCTGGTCATTGGTATCTCCAAAACTGCTGTTTCTTGATAAATCTTCATTAAGTTTTCAAGATTATTGCTAGCATATTGCAATCTTCAGACATCTGGTAATTCACACACATTCAAAAACAAACGTACCCATAACTTCTATTCTGTACTGCTTCTGGTAGAACTATTCAGTTTTCACAATTGCTTTGACTGTAGTCCATTACAGCAACTTGTATGACATAAGTGACTTTAGACTTTTGTTTTAGTACAAATCATAGTATTCAACATTTGTTAAGCACTTACTACGTGTTAGGAATGATACTGAGCATTTTTATGTTCTGTCGCATTTAAGCAAAGTACAAAGATCCTTCCTATGTCTGAATAGGGTGTAATACCTTGTAAACTGAAAACATAATAGATTTAATGGATTAATTTCAGAATTGGAGTCTACAGGCCTAAGTTTTATTGATTTACTGTGTGGCTTTGCGTTATTCATAGAATTTATTAGTGTGTCTATTTCTTCACTTACAAAAAGATAATAAAATATGTCTCCTCTGTATTATGTAATATAGGAATATGTTGTGTTTAAACACAGAATATCTATAGATGTTTTGTAAGAAAGGCTCCATAAATAAAACATTCTGATGTGAATATTTCTCCTATTATTAAATTATGTTGCTAAATAATAGTATTCATGTTTAGCTCTCCAGTGCAATAAGAGAAATAAGAGCTTTTTCACATTATAAATTTATGTTATATATAATGTTATCATACTAGCATTATAAATATGACATCCTTTTAGTTAACTAAAATTGCTTTATAGTGTTAACAATTTAGTTTTATAAGATGGATAACAAATATTATTACCCCTTTTTACAAATGGGAAACTGAGAGATGGATAAATTTCTGGAGGCATAAGAACAAAAGCTTATATTTATTTAATATGTGAATAATGAAGGACTATTAGGTTATAGATGACGAATAAAAATCCTGATCATAAAGTGAGAGGTTAGTAGCTTTAAAATCCATCTTTAGATGAGCAAAACCGTAAGAGAACAAGTTATTTAATTCAAGCTACAGCATGTCATAGCCTCCAAATACTTAATGTGTATGGATTTTTCTCTCATCTTTACTATTGAAACTTCTACTAAGTTAAGCTTATCGCAAGACAACAGCAATATTGCATTTCTTTGCTTTTAGGAAGTACTGTACTCATTTCCATCTTTCCCAGTTGGCCTGTAATTTTAAAACTGAGGGTGGTATGAGAAGACAAAATGCAACACCTTATAATAATATTTAAAATAGGAATGAGCTGTTTTTGGTTTTTCTCTTTTCTTAGCAGTTCTTCCACTCACTCTGTTTCCTTTACCTCACCTATTTCTTCCTCTCACTTTTTCACATGTGTCTGTTTTGGTGAGAATCTAGTTTTGTCGCAAGAGAACTGCAGATGTGATAATTACGTGTTTCTAATGTGGATACTTCCTAAAGAGGCCACCAGTGAGAATTATTGTATCTTAAGGCAAAAGAGCAAAGTTTTAGATTTTCTAAAATCAATTGGCAGTGAGTCACTTGCAAATAGTATTTATAAGTCTAAAGTAGGAGCTTATTTCCTTTATTCTCAATTAAGATGTTCAAGAATGGCTTAAATTATGTTGTTATATGAACATTAAAAACTTACACTGCTTTTAGTAAACCAAGTAATTATGTGTGACCATCAATAGAGTGGAAATCCAATGTATAGATTTTTTTAGGTAGCTCTTATGTTTCTACTTATATTATACACCACTAACTACATTAAAAAAACAAAATTCCAAAGTAGCTGGAGTAAAGAAGCTGGGTTATACATTCACCAGTTAACTGAGCAGACAACAGCCTTTCAGTACAATTTCAAATTGGATCATCTTTCTACTTCATTTTTTTTCAGATTTGAGAACAGGATATATTTCCATATCTGTATATCAACTTTTGAAGAACATGAATGAATAACATTTTCTTCTCTATAGCTTAAAGGACATGTAACCAACAATCTACAATAAAGGAGAACTTTATTATTTTTCACATAGTGCCAAAAATGAATAAAAGTGTAATGCATATATAAAAATGCTAATAATCCATAGAAATACCACTATTTTCTCCCTTTTCCTGGAATGAGATATAAAATAGTACAATTTATAAGTAGACTATAAAGATAAGTGCTATTCTTGTGAGAATCTCTTATAAAAAATAATTCACTCATTTGAGTTCCCTGATTTTTTGTTTGATAATTTGACTACCAATATTTAGATAAATGAGGAAAATAATATGAAAAAGTACTCACTGGGTAAAGAAATTATAAAACTTTGGAGTACTCACTGCTATACATATACTCAACTTGGTTATTTAATAAGGGTTGAGATGAACAATGGAAACAGTAGACTCTTCACTCAACATCTCATGCTCACTGCAGAGTACATGTTCGTTGAATGGAATGGACGATGAAATTGCCTGGAGTACTTAAATTTTTATTTTTATTTTTTTGTTTCTTTCTCTATAATTATACTGTCTCCTTTGATCTTTCATTATAACCAGATCTTACTTAAATATTGTACCACTTTAACTGAAAAACAAAATGGAGTATCTCCATTTTGAAAAGCTTTCTGCTTCTTCCAAGAGTGGAAAAAGATGTAAATATTTAAGAAGGCTAAAGCTCCAAGGAAGAGAAATACATTACCAGTGCATTCATAACTCTCAAATTAAACTGGAATAACTATTTTCATTACTTAGTTGCAGCTTCTTCTTTGTAGCAGTAGTTTTTAACCACTTAGTCACACTGTTACGATACAATGACATGATTAGTTGAAAGGTGTTTGTAATTAGTAATATAAAATTAACAAAATCTGTATATGAATGTTTTTAATCAAGTGGAATAAATTAAAGACTGCCCTTATAATACTGCGACTCTTACTTCCACTCTGCTCTGCTTCTTAAATGAGGAGAGAAAAGAGTAAATTTATAGCTGGTGTTCCTTGAACATCCCTATGAGTTAGTCATCTATGTAAATTTTATTCATCATGTATAGTCCTGAGAAAAAAATATATTAAAGATAGCTTCTCTGTACCATAGGATACATATAGAGACAAGATCTGAATTGTTTATTATAACCTTTTATTAAAGTGTAAAATAAAATTTATGTGTTTGAGTCAAGAAAATGTATTTGGCTGACGTTAATGGATAGAGTCAGGAAAGTTTGATTGGCTGGCATTAAACTGCCTATTTTTACCTAATTTATCTCCTCACTAGGTCTATATTTTGCTCTGATGAAGGATCCTCACATTTATTTCAATCTATTTTACAAAGTTGATTATAAGGTGATTATGAATATTAGAACAAGTTGTGTACATTATCATGAATCTACCTCATTCCTTCTATCTGCAGTCTGTTTTTCAAAGTGTAGTCCTCTGACCAGCATCACAAGCATAACCTGGAAACTTGTTAGATATGCAAAATTTGAGACCCTAGCCAGACATTCTGGATCAAAATCTCTGGGTATGCCCAGCAATCAGCATTTAACAAGGTTTCTAGGAGATCCTGATGCACACTAAAGTTTGAGAACCACTGCTGTAATCATATCCCACCTTGATAGCTTAACAAGGTTATTAGTACCCATTAGATACTGTTTCAAAGATAGTCTTTGTTATTTAAGATTATTTAATCAGCAGAGGGCACTGTAGTAGTTGTTAGGAGGAAATTGTATTAAATCTACATGGTCAAGTAACAAGCATGTAAATATTAATGCATAAATTCTACCTGTTAATAAAAATATGTCTAAAACATAAGTAAAAGCACTATACTAAGTGATTTTTCACCACCACCATGCATACAAGAAATTTCTGCACATTTACATTTAACTATTGTGTGTCCTGTGCATACTTAAATATCATTGACTTTTAGCAATAATGTTTTTTAAGGTAATTTTTCCTATGAAGGTTAAAAATGGACTTGAACTTCATTGACAATTTCCCTGGACTATAGAATCATTGTTTATGACACCCTTTTTTGCAACTTGAATAGTCTTTGAAGCATCTTTCTGACTTTCATGTTATCTTCAAAGTGTCAAGGGTAAAAGAAAAAATCACAATAAGTGATTCTGCGTAGGAGATTGCAACCTTCAAAGTTTAGAAAGTATTTAGAAGTTAAAAATAAAATGTCTTATTTAAAGAGTATAGCTAAATCCAATTAAACCTCATTATTTTGGAAACTACTAGTCCAAAAAAGGTTATATCTGAAGTAAGAATATAAATTTCTACTATTGCTCAAGGAAAAACAGAAGTTGGTAATCAAATTTAATAATTTATTTAAAAAATGTGGGAAACGGAATGAAACTAATTAAGAAAAAAGGATTTCAAACTTTTAATGGCATCTTTTTTTGCCATTGATTATGAATAGTCCATTGATAATGATTGCTTGTTATCTACTTGTTAACAAGTACTGATAACCTTCATTTATCTGTGCTTGTCATCCTAATGTATATGATTGAAGGAATAAAGCTACATTTGTTAAAACTACTCTTCTGTTTGGATTTTCTAGTAAGTTCGACAGATAGTTTTTTCTCATTTTATTCTAAACTAACTTTTATTCTCTTGCTCTTTGCCTTCTAGTTGAGCCTCTCCATTTACAGTTTACAGATGTTTTCACCCAGCTCTTGCCCTCCTGTCCATCTTCCAATTTCCATCTCGTTTGGCTGTTTCTTCCCTTTAGATACCATTATTTCAGTATTCTTCCTGCCCCCAACTTGTCAATGTTCTTACATTTAGGTTCTTGCTCTCTGTTCTCTTTCCCCTCATCTTTGGTTCTCAACCACTGTTTCTAGGTTTGGTTTCTGGATTTTTGTATTATTTCTCTTCTTTAACTGGTATAATCAAAACTGCAAGGATGTAACAATTGGAAAGCAGAGGCATAGAGAAAATTGACATGTATTGAATACCTACTCTATGCTAGGTGTTTACTTACATCATTTAATTCTCATAAAATGTAGGTATGCTTTATTATTAGCTCCATTTTATTCATAAATACACTGAAGCTCAGAGAGATTAAATATTTTGTTCTAATTCACAGAGCTACTAAGTGACAAAGCCGGGTTTCAAGCCTATATGGGTTCATTTATTCACTCCTTTATTCAACAAATATTTATTGAGTGCACGTTCTGTATGTTGGACACTATGGTAGGTGCTTCAACAGATCCGGTCCTTACTCTCCAGACCTTAATTGTATGGTGGTATTGTCTGACTTCACAGATGGTGATCTTTTTGCTACACCAAACAGAAGAAGAGAAAATAAAAAGTAAATAGAATGGTTCTAATGTTTTATGGAAAAGATGTATTTGTTATAGATGTAAGAAAGACTATATTTGTGCATTATTTAGGAATATATAGCAAAAGGGTTGCTTTGTGTCTAGTCCTGGAGAGGGTCTCCCTCCTCACTCACCCCTGTCAACACCAATGCCTTGTAGTGGCATCACCACAATATATATTTTCCTCTTATGTTCTATGCTGTACAAGATTTATGTCTATAGGCCAACATTGTCTAGAAAGTCTTCAGAAAGAATTAACTGTCCTCCCTAAATTATGTTTGGAAAAAGATGAAGACCCCTGTGTAAGAATACATACATTCATTCATCCATCTATTATCCATATATTTACTAATACCCTAAAAAGTATTTAAGATGGTTTAGCCAAATACATAAAATATAACAGAACTTTTAATAAGATAAATATGGAAAATAGGGCAAGGAAAAATAAGATGAAATTGGGTTGTATTCAGTAAGCCTACTAAAAAATATTCATAAATTAGTCTCTCTTCTCAACGGTAACTTGATTCACAGTCATCATAATTTTAAAGACAAACTGGTATCACAGAAGTGTACCCCATTCCTAGTTGTAATACGTAAGAGGAAATTTCTCCTACAGGTCCTCCTAAAGAGGACCTCAGTACAGTGTGGTGAGCAATGTTCTCAAATACTCGCTAAAATAAATATGAGTTTCATTGAGCCATTTAATTGTATCCACCTGCATACCATAAAAGCAAAGTCCAGTAAAACAGTTCTTTTAAAAGTGGATGAGCCTTTTCAGGTAGATCACTGTGGTCTGGCTAAATCCGACGGTATATTTTAGAGGATCTCGAAAAATGAATGAATTACATTTCTTTTAGGTAATTCTCATATGTAATTTGTCAATTGAGTTTTTCATGTACTAGATAACAGTGAGTTTGCACACTCTTACAAGTTTTACTCACTACTGCAACATCATTGCATAGAATACCACCTAGTACATAGTAGGTGCTTAATAAGTATTTGTTGTATGGATGGATAAATGCTGTGCTTTGAAGTATGTAAGTGAAAGACTTCCTCTGTCACTTCTCTGTTGATATTTTCTTCCTTTGTCCTTAAATAACGTGTGCTACTATACTTTGGAGTATATCATCTTTATGTGGACCCTCAAATTCATTAAATGTCATGCATTGCTTAGGTGACTTTTTCAAACAGATAATGAAATAAATATTAACCCTATACAAAGAGCTGTTTTAAGATTGTTCTCAGTAATATCCCTTTGTTGATTTTTAGGGCTCTAAGATTTTAAGGTCCCTAAGAAGAAGTTGTAAACTTCAGTGAAGCAATTTTAACATGGAAATAGTGTTTCTTCTCAGGAGACCTCAAAATCATACCGGATTTATTAAATTTGGAAAACATGGGATAGATTATATATAACACTAGCTCAACAATTTTCAGCTATATATTGATATTTTAATGAAAGTAGTTAGCTCCCAAACTTAGAAATTTAAGTATGTCCTTTTCTCCTTCCTGTTGGCCCCTTATTTTTAAAGCAGGTTTTATTGAAAAGCTTTATGGTAGTGTTAATTTTCCTTTAAAATTTCTGACATTGTTCAATATAGCATTATGCTGGGATTCAGTGAACCAGTAGATTACATCAATTCCAGTAATCCCTTATTCTATATAATTATAAGGGATTAACTAATTTATATGCATCTTAAAAGTTTATTTATAACATCAACTGGCATGTAACACATACTTGGTGCATTTTAACTGCTCTGCCCAGATTTCTTACTCTATGAAAATCTGTTGAGCTATTATAACAATCTGAGGCTTCATTTTAAAGTTTAGGTTATTAGGCTAGATGAGATATTTACCAACCTAAATTTTGCCTAGAACAGTGATTTTTACTTAGGACGATCACTCGACTTCTAATGAAATATTGAACTATCAATCTTTCACTATATTTTTCCATAACTTACTTTTTATTTTGTCTTGCTTCTTACTTACTGTAATACTTTATTTTGCAAGCTTTCTTCCTGTGTTGCTCCCAGTTATTGTAACCTGCTACATATGTAGAAAGAGGATTAGAAATGGATTAAATCATGTGTTTCACTCCCAACTTTAGCCTAAAACATATCTTTACCATCACATTATGATAAATATATGCCTATTTTCATTGACCTTTAGAAAATGAAATTTTCTTGCCTCCTTCAGTACCTTATTCGAGGTTTAACCACACTTGTCTTAAGAATGCCCTATCTTAAAAGTTCTATTATATAGCTAAAGCCTATCACTTCATTAATTCTTTTTTAAAAACAATCAGTTCATTTATATCGAAGATATGGAAATGGTAAATCTAGAGTTTTTCTTCTACCCAATTTATGGGGAAAGTTGACTCGATGATTTCTTGAGTTCCATTTATTATATCATAAAATCATAGAGCTAGGAGAGATACAAGGTGATCTTGGGTTTTTACGGACTAATTATTTCAAGAGTAATAGACAAAGAAAACTACCCAGATTTTTTATTCTGTGAAAATCTATTGAGCTCTTATAGCAATCTGAGGCTTAATTTTAAAATACAGGTTATTAGGCAAGATGAAATTTCTATTAAATACTTCTGAATTGTAAGGGATAAGAAAGGTCTGCTAATGTAAAAGCTCCCTTGATGTTCTGGTCCTCAGCTTTTATTCAGTGGTCCCAAAGAATTGAGTCTTGGTGCCTTAAAAAAATATTTGGAGAACTACTAAGTATGGTTTATAGATAGCATGATTTATAATTAAGTTAATTTTACTACTCTGCCTTCCTTATTTTTGGTTAATTTCACTCAGTCTGCTATTTAATCTTTAATTACAGGCCACAAAAGAAGTAATAGAACGGGAAGCGCCAGGGATGGCCCTGGCAATGCTGATGGGATCACTTAATGTTACACCTCTGGGCATGCTCTCTAGGTAAGAAAGTCACCAACATGTTGCAAAGAAAATTAATTCCATACCACTAATCACTACAATAGACTGATAAACCTAAGAAACTCCAGTCATACCACTTAATTTTGCCCCCCTTATTTCCCAGAGTTATGAGTCTCAGTATCCTGTCTAGTTAAATATTGGCCACAGTTTCTTTCAAGTTCTTTTTTTGTTTGTTTGTTTTTGCATATTGTGTTGAAACTTTTAGAAAATATTGTATTACTGCTAAAAGTTATCAATTATAACCCCAAGAAGAGTCCAGTTTATTAAGATGTAAAATATTCTTTTTTTGTGTGATTATAATCATCAATTAATTTCCCTTAGTTGTCATTAAATACTAATTTAGTAAAACTAAGAAGTAGAGTCTTTTTTAATAAGTTTTTACAAGTCAGTTTATAAATAGGCATGTTGATGTGTGGTCATGAAAAGAAGCTCAATCAATAATATATTACTAGTATATTAAATTAGTGTATTTAAAACTATGCCTTTGTTGACCTAGATGGTGACATCCATCCTCAATTTGATGGTTTAGTTACTTATTTGTTATTATTTTAGCAATTCTTAGATTAAAATCCCCTTTAATGAGAACAACATACATCACTTGCGTTAAAGACAGAAATATCAACTTAGTGAGAATCTGTTGATTTAATGACCATTGATTAATACAGTTGATTTCAGAGCAATCTAGAAAATATACAGCAACTTTATAATTGCAGGGTTTCACAATCATTATTTATAGCCATTTATTGATCCTGTGTGCAATATGAATATAAAAGTAAATATATCTATTGAATGCATAGAATATGAGTTATAATGCTCTTTCTGTTACTTAGACTAAGTTTGTATGCCATAAATGCCAGCCACTTGAAGCACAGCTACAGGGAAATGTGAATGGGTCATTAGTTAACTGTATTTTCTTTCCTGTTACAAATACTATATTATAACATTTCATTTTAATAAGAGCAAAAAAAGAACTAAAGTAGCTTGATAGAGATTTTGAATTTAAAAGTCCATGCTGGTCTTTTATGAACTCACATTGATTCTTTTATGCTGTTCTTTTTTTTTTTTTTTTTTTTTTTGCGCGGTACGCGGGCCTCTCACTGTTGTGGCCTCTCCCGTTAAGGAGCACAGGGTCCGGACGCGCAGGCTCAGCGGCCATGGCTCACAGGGCCAGCCGCTCCGTGGCATGTGGTATCTTCCCGGACCGGGGCACGAACCCGTGTCCCCTGTATCGGCAGGCAGACTGTCAACCACTGCGGCACCAGGGAAGCCCTATGCTGTTCTTTTTTTAACCCTTACTTATATTACCTGACTGTAGGAGATCAAAGGTCACATTTGGTCTCTTTTCTCTATGGAATTAAGTAGTAGTCTTTGAACATAAAAGAACTCTTTCTTGGCATTCAAGGAATATAGTCAAGAAAGAATTAAACGTTACCTCTTGTTAATTATTTTATAATAAAAATCTAATTCAACAGACATAATAATACTCTATTTGCCAGGCCTTGCATTAACCATTAGGGATGTAAGTATGGAAAGAAAAGTAAGAAATGGTCCTTACCTTCAGGATTCCCAGTTTATCTGGAGAACTTGTTCCTTACAACTGCTAAGGTAACTCTTTAAATTGAATATAGCTTTCTTGATCTAATATAGAAATAACACTTTTGCCTTATTGAAAGATTTTTCTGGATTAATTTCTCCTCTCCCTTCTGAATCCACATAATTACTGAGCAGTAGACTGCTGAGTGAATGGGAAATAAGTTAGCAAGAGCTGATTTTAAGTATTTTGAAATAAGTCCATCATCTTTAGGCTGAAGGCTTTGAAAACTAAAGTGTACACAGCATAGTATACACAAACAGATTCTATATACACATGGTATACACAGTCAGATTCTTCTGGCTTTTCTTTATGTTCATTACCTATTGAACTGAGAGTTTATTTACAAATTTGAAACAGAGATAGTAGTTGGCATGAGCTATGGAAAAGGGAATTGTGGACTATTTCCCTTAATGTTTATTTTTTGGTGCTTTTCAAATCGTTTAAAAAAAATGTTAAACAGCCATGATTAGATTGATGCTTCCTTTGTTTAGCATTTTTACCTTGTATGTACTTGGGGCTTTGTACATGCTTATATTATAACATGTGCTATATTGTAATTATTTACTTTCTTGTCTGTTTTACCTAATTTGTATAAAATCCAAATTTGTATTAAGAACAGCAGCTTTATCTTATTCTTTTTATATCCTCAGCCCCAAAACAATTTCTGACACATAGTAGGTACTCAAAAAAATGTTTCTTGTTATGGTTCCTATTGATAACTCAGTGTTTCATCCTAGCTGTAATAGAATTTTTTTTCAAGGTTAAGTAATGCATCAAGTTGGTGCCTTGCCTTCCTATTTTTATCTCTAGAGAGCAGCATTAAATAAAAATAATTTTTTTAATTACTACATCTGTTTAAATGGTTTTCATCTGCTTGGTTAACTTAATATCTTCCAGTTTTCCAGTTTTTTTTGTACAAGTAAGTTGGAAGATTGCATCAAGTAAAGGTTAAGAGTGTCATCTCTGAACTCGGACTGCTTGGGTTCTATTCTTGTTCTGTTACTAGTTACATAACATCATTCTTTTCTCATCTCTATAATGAGGATGTTAGTAGTACCAGCCTTCTTGCATTAAGTAAACTAGCCCGCTTAAGTGCCCAGAACAGTTGATTCATAGTAAGTTTAAGTGTTGATCACTGTTGTGTTGTTATTTGTTCAGAATTCTAGTTCTTAGAGCAAGTCTGCTGGCAGAACCTTTTAATGCTTTCCTTCATCTGGAAATGTCTTTATCTTACCTTTATTTCTGAAGGATATTTTCACTAGATATAGAATTATGGATTGACAATTCTTTCCTTTCAGCATTTAAAAAAATGTTATTCTATTCTCTTCTGGCTCCATGGTTCCTGTGGAGAAATCCACAGTCTTTTGAATTGATATTCCCTTATATGTATGATTTTTTTCTCTGGATGCTTTGAAGATATTTTTTCTTTATTTTTGATTTCAACAATTTGATTATTATGTATCTGGGTGTGGTTTTCTTTGAGTTTATCCTTTTGGGTTAAAGGAGCTTCTTGAATCTGTAAACTTATGTCTTTAACCAAATTTGGGAAATCTTTAGCTATTTTTCAGACTTTTCTTTTTCTGCACCAATCTCTTTCTCATTTTCTTCTGGTACTTTTGTGATATGGATTATACATCTTCTGATAACATGTCACAGGTTTCTGATGTTCACTTTTTTTATTCATTTTTACTCTATTCTTCAGATTGTTTTTATTAATCTATCTTCAAGTTCACTGACATTTTTCCTCTTTCATCTTTATTTTGCCTTTGAGCCTGTCTAGTGAATTTTTAAAAATATTTGTTTACTTATTTATTTATTTGACTCCGTTGGGTCTTAGTTGCAGCATGCCGGATCTTCACTGAGGCATACAGGATCTTTCATTGCTACACATGGGTTCTTCATGGTGGCTCACGGGCTTCTCTCTAGTTGTGGTGTGTGGGTTTTCTCTTCTCTAGTTGTGACGTGGGCTCCAGAGCACGTGGGCTCTGTAGTTTGCGGCACGCCGGCTCTCTCACTGAGGCGCGCGAGCTCAGTAGTTGTGGCACATGGGCTTAGTTGCCCAGCGGCATGTGGGATCTTAATTCCCCGACCAGGGATCAAACCCGCGTCCCCTGCATTGGAAGGCAGATTCTTTACCACTGGACCACCAGGGAGGTCCCTCCAGTGCATTTTAAAATTACAGATACAGTATTTTTTCAGTTCTAAAATTTCTATTCTGCTGCTTTTTTATGGTTCTATTTCTTTGCTAAGAATTTTTATCTTTCCATTTATTTCAAAAGGAGAATGGTTATAATAGCTACTTAATATTATTTTTCTAACAATTCCAGTGTCTGAATCACCTTGGAGTTAACATCTGTTGATTTTTTCTGTGAGAAGTGCTCAGATTTTCCTGATTCTTTTCTGTGTTGAGTAATTTTGGATTGTACCCTGGACATTTTGAGTATTATCTTTTAAGACTCTGGACTCTGTTAAAATCCTCTGGAGAGAGTCAGTTAGTTAGTTAGTTAGTTAATTTGTTTCAGGAATCAAGCTGATTGGATTCAGATTGAAAATTCTGTCTCACCTTATGTGGATAGTGATTCAGCCTTTGCTATACTGTCTGGGTCTGCCCAGCACATGAACTATTCAGGAGTTAGCCTGAGATGTGGGCAGTGGAGTATATTTTACTTATGTTTTTAAAAGCCTTTCTTATAATTCTTTGAGTTTGTTACATGTGCTTAGTTCAGGAGTGAGCCTGGAACTTGTGTCAGTTCATTCGCAGAATTAAGGAATCCGCCTTCTCCAACTCTCTCCTCTCCAAGAATTTCCCTACACTCTTCACTTCCCAGTTAATACTCTATAAGAAATAGCTTCTGGCTAAAGGAACTGGAAATAGATGATATTTCTTGTAGAGTATTAATCCCCTGTGCTATTATGCAATTCCGCACAATTGGAACACCTTCAGGGCAAAGGCAAAAGAAAAGGAAAAAAAAAAAAAAAATAACAGAGCTTCCTCTCACCCAAACTTTTACACTTTAGCCAGAGAGATAGGTCTTCTCACCGGGTTCTAGTGCTTGCACCATCACAATCGCAGTAGTACAGCTCTATAACTGGAATTAGCCCCCTTAAGGGTTATTGACTCAAGTTCTGACTTCAGTCCCCAGTTTGCCTGCTATTGTTTATGTTCAGAGTTCTCAGGTAGTCATTCTTTGATTTTCTGTTCTCAATAAGTAGGAGACAGAGCCATAGTTAAGGTTCTACAATGTTGGTCAACACCAACAGAAAAAGAGCTCTATTTTAAAAATCAGATCCCTGAGTTTATATCCTAGCATTTACTAGCATTTACTATCTATGTGACCTTGGGAAATTTACTCAGCTAGGTTTAGCACTTCCAGTCCCAGGAGCTAATTGAACTGCCCACAGAAATTCAGCATATAAGCTCCCTAAATCTGTAATTTATGCCCCACTCACTTTTTAAAGAGATCAAATACTTTTTTTTCTAAGCATCATTGACAGTAATAGAGCAACCACTGTGGTTACACATTGAGACATAATTTATCCTGGTTTTATTCTCAGTTCAGTCGTTAACTTGATTTGTGATCTCTACGTAGTTTTTTAGTGCCTTCACATAGCTCATGGTAATGTTATGAGGTCCTATATAGATTAACTCACTAAGAATAACTATCATATGAATATCTAAATTCATAAAAAGAAAAAGTGATAAGGAGTTTTTAATTTTATAAAGAGATTTACCATCGTAATACTCCATAACGTATCTTTCAATTGTGTTTTAAATATTCAGCTTATTTTTTTGTTACATAGAATTTTTCATAATATCTGTCTTATGAAATAGAAGATGAAGTCTCTAGTTAGTTTTTAATATATGAAGTAGGACTAATCTTTTTTTCTTACAGTTTGCCCTACTATCTACCATTATTACCAATTTGATCTCAGCTTCATCTAGTCAGTAACTGAACATAAACACTCAAACACATGCACTGTTATTGGGGAGGAGTAAACTTTTCCCATTCAGTGCCAAAAATGGTTTCATGCTAATATTGTTTAAAAGTTTTTTAAGGAAAAAAATACTGGATTTAAATTTTTATATCAGTGAATTAAATTATCCCTAGTATTATTTAATACATGTTAAAACAACATGGATCATTTAAAATAATAATTGACAATAACAGTATTGCCATCTTGAAGTGCTTCTATTTTTTAACCTAAAACCAAATATACTTAGCTTATAAAAGGCTGTAGAAGGGAGCTGGGCAGAAGACGATGGAGAGGAAGTACCAGTAATCCACTTCTTGACCTAGACAATAGTTGACTAACAGAATCTGATATAACAATTTTGGATATCTAGAGTGTATTTGAAGGCTTTCAGCTTCCAGGGGTAGGTTTAGTTGGTAAACTATGGTTAATTTTAGTCAATTTCAGCCCAAAATAATTGTAACTATACACTCCCCAGTCCCTCAACCCCATGCAGGCAGCCACACTAACATGCTTGTGGGAGCCAGAGTGGGCAATTAGGACCTTGTCGTTCAAATATCAGGAATCTAGGTTCTATTTGTGGATTACTGGTTTGATTATAGGGGTACGGACAAAGGCAGGTGGCTGCTGTTGTAACCCCCACCAACTGAAGTGACTTCAAGGGGAATTAAAGGGACAGTGCCTTTTTTTTTCCCTTTCTCTTTTACCCTTTTTGGGAGCCAGACATTTAAGGATTAGGACACTCAAGAGCAACCACATACATAAGGGAATTTAAAAAGCCATTGCACATGCCCAAAGAGGAATGCAGGCTCAGAAAAGACCTGAGTTGGCCTTAGGTTTACACCTCAGACTGATCCCAACACAGAGACACTCTACAACAATCAAAAATATAGCAAACCCTGCAGGGAGGGGGAGAATGTGATTTCCAGAATTACCACATTACAAGATTCAGATACCCAGTTTTCAACAATAACAACACAACACAAGATATAGAAAGAAACAGAGAAGTGTGGCCCATTAAAAGAAAAAAAAAAAATTGACAGAAAAGACTGACTAGGATGACCAGATGGTAAACTTACTAGACAGAGATTTTTAAAACAATTGTCTTAAAGATGCTCAAATTACTAAAGATGTGAACAAAATCAGGAAAATGATATGAGTAAAATGTAAACATAAGTAACAAGATAAAAAATAAAAAGGCAAAAAGAAATTCTGGAGTTGAAAAATACAACTGAAATAAAAATGTCACTAAAGGGATTCAGAACCAGTTTCAGTAAAAGGAATCAGTGAACTTCAAGATAGGGCTATTGAAATTATCAAGTCTGAGGAGCAGAAAGGAAAGAAATTGAATACAAGTGAACAGAGCCTAAGAGACCTGTGGAACACCGTTAAGTTCTTGGTCTAACACCATTAGACCATGCTTTGTGAAAATCCCAGAAGGAGAAGAAAGAGAGAAAGCGGCAGAGGATTATTTGAAGAAATAATGGCTGAAAACTTCCCAAATTTCATGGAAGATATAAATCTGCAAATCCAAGATAAAAAACAAACTCCAGGGGCTTCCCTGGTGGCGCAGTGGTTGAGAGTCCACCTGCCGATGCAGGGGACACGGGTTCGTGCCCTTGTCTGGGAAGATCCTACATGCCGCGGAGCGGCTGGGCCTGTGGGCCATGACTGCTGAGCCTGTGCGTCCAGAGCCTGTGCTCCGCAACAGGAGAGGCCACAACAGTGAGAGGCCTGCATACCGCAAAAAAAAAAAAAAAAAAAACAATCAAACTCCAAATAGGATAAGCTGAAAGAAGCCCATATAATAATCAATCTGTCAGAAGCCAAAATCAGAGAATATTGAAAGCAGCAAGAGCAAAGACACTCATCATATACAAGAGATTCTCAAAAGATTATAAGTTGATTTCTCATCAGAAACATTGGAGGCCAGAAGCAGGTATGGAAGTGAAACATTCAAAGTAATGAAAGGAGAATACTGTTAACCAAGAATTCTATAACTGGCAAGCCTGTCCCTCAAAAATGAAGGAGAGGGCTTCCCTGGTGGCACTGCAGTTAAGAATCCACCTGCCAATGCAGGGGACACAGGTTCAAGCCCTGGTCTGGGAAGATCCCACATGCCCACGAGCAACTGGGTCTGTGTGCCACAACTACTGAACCTGCACTCTATAGCTCACAAGCCACAACTACTGAGCCTGCATGCCACAACTACTGAAGCCCGCAAACCTAGGGCCTGTGCTCTGCAACAAGAGAAGCCACCACAGTGAGAAGCCCATGCACCGCAACGAAGAATAGCTGCTGCTCGCTGCAACTGGAGAAGGCCCACATGCAGCAATGAAGACCCAATGCAGCCAAAACTATAAATAAATAAATAATTTTTTTTAATGAAGGAAAAATTAAGACATCCCTAGTTAAACAAAAGCTGAGCAAGTTCATTACTATTACACTCAACCTACAAAATAGGCTAACAGGAGTTCTTCAGGTTGAAATAAAAGGACACTGTACAATAACTGAAAGCCTTGAGAGGAAATAAAAGATCTCCAATAAAGGTATAAATATGGACAAGTATAAAAACTAGTATTATTGAAATTTTGGTTTGTAATTCCACTTTTTATTTTCTTTATTTAAATTTTTGCAATTTAAATGCATAAGAAAATTATTAGTCAGTGTTTTGGAGCACACAATGTATAAAGATGTAATTTGTGACAACAATAACTGAAAGGGAATGAGATGGAGCAGTTTAGGAGGAGGGTTTTTATATGCTATTGAAGTTAAGCTGGTATACATGCAAATTATACTGTTAAATTTTAGAATGTTAAGTGCAATTTCTATGGTGACTACAAAGAAAATAGCTATAAAATATACACGAAAAGAAATGAGAAGGGAATTAAGATAGTTCACTAAAAAAAACAACTAAACTCAAAAAGAGACACTAATATGGGATATGAGGAACAAAAAAAGCTATAAGGCATATAGAAAACAGTTAACAAAATGGCAAAAGTAAGTTCCACCTTATCAGTAATTACTTTAAATGTAAATGGATTAAGCTCTCCCGTGAAATAATACAGACTGGCACAATGGTTAGAAAAGCATAATCTGATGACATACTGTGAACAAGACTCTTGGTTTAGATCCAAAGACAAATATATTGAAAGTTAAAGGATGGAAAAGATATTCATGCAAATATTAACCAAAAGAGCTGGTTGACTATATGACTATCAGACTAAATAGACTTTAAATTTTAAAAGGTTAAATATCCTAAGTCAAAACAGGTTACAAGAGACAAAGATATTTATATAGTAATAAAAGTTTCAATTGAATAGGAAGATATAACAATGATAAGCATTTATATACTTAATAACAGACAAATAACAAAAATAGATGATGATGGAATTGAAGGAAGAAATAGATGGTTCTGGGCTTCCGTGGAGGTGCAGTTGTTAAGAATCTGCCTGCCAATGCAGGGGACATGGGTTGGAGCCCTGGTCTGGGAAGATCCCACATGCCACAGAGCAGCCAAGCCCGTGTGCCACAGCTATTGAACCTGCGCTCTAGAGCCCATAAGCCACAACTGCTGAAGCCCTCGCACCTAGAGCCCATGGTCCGCAACAAGAGAAGCCTGTGCACCGCAATGAAGAGTTTCTGCTGCTCACCGCAACTAGAGAAAGCCCGCACACAGCAATGAAGACCCAATGCAGCCAAAAATAAATAAATAAATTTATTAAAATAAAGAAAAGAAATAGATGGTTCTTCAATAGTAGTTGGAGACTTCAATATCCTACTTTCAGTAATGGATAGAAAAGCCAAACAGAAGATAAGTAAGGAGATGTGAGTTGAGAAACACAGTAAATCAGCTATCTCCAACAGGCATATAAAGAACATACCACCCAACAACAGTAGAATATACATTCTTCTGAAGTTCCCATGTGACATTTCCTATAATAAACCATATGTTATGCTGCAAAATAAGTCTCAATAGATTTAAACAGGTAAATGTCATCTGAAGTATATTCTCTGACCACAAAATGATGAAGTTAGAAATCAGTAACATCAGGGACTTCCCTGGCAGTCCAGTGATTAAGACTCCACACTTCCACTGTAGGTTCAATCCCTGATCAGGGAACTAAGATCCCACATGCCATGCAATGTGGCCAAAAAAAAAACAAAACAAAACAATAACATCAGGAAAATCCACAAATATGTGGAAATTAAACCAGTACACTCTTAAACAACCAACTGGTCAAAGAAGAAATCATGAGGGGAATTAGAATATATGAACAAATTTAAATGAAAACACAGACTACCAAAATTTCAGTGATTCATCAGAGAAAACAGTGCTAAGAGGGAAAGTTATAGCTGTAAATGCTTACATTAAAAAGGAAAGATCTCAAAAACAACCAGCTAACATTACAGCTTAAGGAACTAGAAAAAGAGTAACAAACCAAAGCCAAGACTAGCAGAAGGAAGAAAATAATAAAGATTAAAGCAGTGTTAAATAAAAGAGAAAGTGGAAAAACAATAGAGAAAATCAACTAAACCAAACATTGGTGCTTCAGAAAGATCAACAGAATTGAAAACTTTTAGCTATATTGACTAAGAAAAAAAAGAGGTATGACTCAAGTTAATAAACTTAGAAACAAAAGAAGGGATTACTACCAATTCTACAGAAACAAAAAGGACTATAAGAGAGTACTATAAACAATTGTATGTGTATGTCTAACCTAGATAAAATGGACCAATTCCTACAAACACAAAACCTACCCAGATGAATCACATAAAAGTAGAAAATTCAAGTAGATCTGTAACTAATAAGATTTATTCAGTAATCAAAAATCTACCTACAAATCAAACGCCTTTACCAGATGACTTCCCTGGAGAATTCTCCCAAACATTTAAAGAAAAACAGACACCAGGCCTTCTTAAACTCTTCCCAAAAACTGAAGAGAAGGGAACACTTCCTAACTAATTCTGTGAAGCCAACATTGCCTGCAGATCAAAGACAAAGAGCTGCAAGAAAAGAGAACTACAGACCAATATCCTTTAGGAACATTGATGCAAAAAAATCTTCAACAAAATACAACCAAATTCATATCAAAAAGATTATACACCATGATCAAGAGGGATTTATTCATAGAATGCGAGGGTAGCTGAACATACAAAAGCAGTCAATGTGGTAAACTACAGTAGCCGAATAAAGGAAAAAAAAATCTTCTCAGTTGATGCAGAAAAATCATTTGACAGAATTCAGCATGTTTTCATGTAAATGACCCTCAACAAGCTGGGAATAGAAGGAAACTATCTTTAAATAAATAAATAAACAAACACAGAGCTAATGTCATGCTCAGTGTTGAAAGAGGAAGCTTTTTCTCTAAAGCAGGAACAAGTCCAGGATGCTTCCTTTTGCCACTGTCATTAAACGTACCACTGGAAGTTGTAACCAAAGCATTAGGCAAGAAAATGAAATAAAAGATATCCAAACTGGGAAAGGATAAGGAAATTTGTTTCTGTTTGACATGATCTTATAAGTAGAAAACCCTAAAGATTCCACCCCCCCAAAAAAAAAAATCTAATAGGACTAATAAATGTATTCAGCACAGTTGAAGATATATAATTAACATGCAAAAATCAGTTGTGTTTCTATACACTAACAGTGAACAATGCAAAAGAAATTATGAAAACAATTCCATTTACAATAGCATCAAAAAAATAAAATACTGTGTAATTAACTTGATCAAGGAAGTGAAACACTTGTACACTAAAAACTATAAAACTTTGCTGAAAGAAATTAAAGAAGGCATAGATAAATGGAAATACACTCAAGTTTATGGATTGGAAGACTTAATATTGTTAAGATATTAATATTGCCCAAGGCAGTCTGCAGATTTAATTCAATCCCTATCAAAGCACAGCAATATTGTTTTGCAGAAATAAAAAAATCTATTCTAAAGGGACCCTAAATAGCCAAAACAATCTTGAAAAAACCTCAGCAAAATAGGAGGACTCACACTCCCTGATATCAAACTTACTACAAAGCTACAATAATCTAAATAGTAGTAGTGGGAAAAAAACAAAAAACAGTGGTAGTGGCATTAAGTCTGACTTCTAGTCCAATGAAATAAAACAGAAAAAACAGAAATAAGCCTTTGCATATAGGGTCAAATGATTTTTAAGAAGGGTGCCAAGAGGAAAAAACAGTCTTCAGAAAGAAATGGTAATGGAAAAATTGAATATCCACATGCAAAAGAATGAAATTGGACACTTATACCATATGCTAAAATTAACTCAAAATAGATCAAGACCTAAATATGAGAGCTAAAATTATAAAATTCATGGAAGAAAACTTTGGGGAAAAGCTTCATGACATTAGATTTGGTAGCATTTTATTGAATATGACACTAAGCGTACAGGCAACAAAAGGAGAACTCGATAAACTGGATTTCATCAACATTGAAATCTTTGTGCCTCAAAGGACACTATCAACAAAGTAAAATGGCAACCACCAAATGGGAGAAAATATTTGCAAATCATATACCTGGTAAATGTTTAATATCCAGAATATATGAAGAACTTCAACCCAGAAGCAAAAGCAACCCAATTTTAAAATGGGCATGTTTATCTAAGCAATGGACAGAAGTAAATTTTCTCTGGAAGAATTCTACTTCAACCTAGATCTCAAAGATTTCTCACAGATAAAGTTCTAACAAAATTAGCAGGTCACACATACAGAATAAAAGTTGACAAAAAAACATAAGAATCAAGGCATACTAAGGAATGAGAGACTACAGTTGGATCCTGAAAGACTTAAAATCCTGGTATTATCAAAAGAATAAAAATAAATAAATGTAATATATTTAGAGAACTAAAAAAGAAGCTTGAAAATTATATATGAGGAACAAATAGTTTGAAAAAGAACTAAATATGCATTTAGTTATGTAAAATATAATAATGAGTGTTTAAAAACTTAATAGTTGTATTAGATTGCAGATTATATAGAATTGAAGAGAGAATTGGGGAACCAAATAAAACTATTTGAAGAAATTATCCAGAATGCAGCTCAGATTGACAGAAACATAAAAATGGATGAAAAGTTAAGCATGGAAGATAGAGTTAGAAAATATAAAATATACATAGAGTTCAGAAGGAGATAATAGAGAATGAAGGAAAGGAAATGGTTGAAATATAATACCAAAAGTAATCTCAAAATCTTGAAAGACATCAATCTGCAGATTTGGGAATCCAAACATATATTTAGCAGGATGAATAAAAAGGAATCTTTGGGCTTCCCTGGTGGCGCAGTGGTTGAGAGTCCGCCTGCCGATGCAGGGGACGTGGGTTCGTGCCCCAGTCCAGGAAGATCCCACGTGCCACGGAGCGGCTGGGCCCGTGAGCCATGGTCGCTGAGCCTGCGTGTCCGGAGCCTGTGCTCCGCAACGGGAGAGGCCCGTGTACTGCAAAAAAAAAAGGAATCTTTATCTATGCACATGGTAGTAACCCTGTAAACTATCACAGAAAAATAGATATTAAAAATTTCCAGGAAAATGAATTTTATGGTATGTAAATTCAATAAAGTTTTAAAAAGTGGAATTTTCTATATCTTGACATTATAAATTTGATTCTTTCTCATTGTGATAAGCAGTAAATGATATGTCATTATTTACCTGTACATTTCATTGCTTAATAGCAATATTAAACATTTTACATGTATTTTTTTGACTATTTATAGTTCCTCATTTGTTAGTTGAATATTCATATACTTTATCAATTTTTAGTTTGGTATGTTTCCTTATTGATTTTATGAGTTTTTTTAATATGTTAAGATTTTAAACTTCACTTGTAATTTTTTTCTAATTAGTCATGCAGACATTTTATTTATAGTATTTTGTCAAACATAAATTTCAGTTTTATGAAGATAAATCTTTAAAAATAAAATTGGAGAGACAGAAAATACAGAGTACCTAAATTTAGACAGCAATTTGACTAATTGCTAACCTCTCAATAACAATAATTAAAAAGAAGATACTGGAATAGTACCTTCAATGTGCTGAAAGAAAATATCTGTTAACCATGAATTTCACAACCAGAAAAGCTGACATTCAATTATGAGGGAGGAAAAAAAATTTCATTTTTCTACTAAGGCAAATGGGCAGATTTTATCACCAAAAGAATTTCACTTCAAAGATTTGAAGGATATTCTGGCAGAAGAAAAATTATCTCAGCTGAAGAGTGAGGATTCAAGAAGGAAAAGGGAACAATGGTTAATGTCTGCTTTATGGATGAAAAAAAGACACTGGAACTAATACTTGAAAACAACAACATTGGGACTTCCCTGGTTGTCCAGTGGTAAAGAATCCACCTTGCAGTTTAGGGAACATGGGTAAGATCCCTGGTGGAGGAACTAGGATCCCACATGCCCCGGGGCAACAAAGCCCATGTGCAACAACTACTGAGCTCGTGCACCTCAACTAGAGCCCACATGCTGCAAACTACAGAGCCCATGCACCCTGGAGCCTGCGTGCCACAACTAGAGAAGAGAAAACCCGCACGCCACAACTAGAGAGAAGCCCGCATACCACAACAAAGAGCCCACACATTGCGACAAAAGATCCCGCATGCCTCAACAAAGATCCTGTGTGCCACAACTGAGACCCGACACAGCCAAAAATGAAAGGAAGGAAGGAAGGAAGGAAGGAGGGAGGGAGGGAGGGAGGGATTCAAAGTAAAGAAAAGAATGCCACTGATGATTATAGATGCAAAAATTCTCAACTAAATAGCAAGCCAAACTCAACAGGACATTGAAAGAATTATATATCACGACCAAGCGGGAATTATCCCTGGGTTGCAAGGATGGTTCAACATATTTAAATCAATAAATGTAATATGCCACATTAATAAATGAAAGATTAAAATCATTAAAAAAAAGAAAAGAATAACATGTAAATTGGGTTGATATGTTTACAGTTAAATATTCTAAAAGTCCTGTGGTTTTTCTAGTAGATTAAAGATACTGATTAATTTTTTAAAGTTAATGTACATACTAAAATTGTTAGGGTAATCACTAAAAGAATGGCTATAACTTGCAAAAACAAAGGGAAGAAATGAAATGAGGAAAACAATCAAAATAAGGCACTGAAAGGAGGGAGAAGATAAAAAGAAGCAAAAAGGCAAGATAAGTAGAAAGCATATGTTTTTTTTTTCACTAAAGCATTAAAATACAGGCAGACCATCAAAACATCTCCCCAGATAATAATTTCTTAGTAGAACACCACTTGGTTTTTTATATTCAAATTTTATAAATGTGTACCTCTTAGTATACCTTTGGCTGATATTTACATATAAAAATATTTACATCTACAAAATTCAGTACATTTTTAAAAAATTGGTTATTAATTAAAACTTTTTAAAGATAATTGTAGACTGACATGCAAATGTAGGAAACAGTACATGGAAATCCCATGTACCCTTTATCAAGTTTCTCCTAGTGGTAACACCTTGTAAAACTATAGCATAAAATTATAATCAGGATATTGACATTGATATAGTCAAGATACAGAATGATTTTATCCCCACAAAGATCCCTCCTGTTGCCTTTTATTTCCACAGCCAACTATCTCCCACTCAGCCTTCTTTTTCTAAGCTTTGGCAACCACTAATCTGTTTTCCGTTTCTGTATTTTGCCATTTCAAGAATTTATATACTTAGAATCATACAGTATGTAACTTTTGGGGTTGGCTTTTTACACTCAGCATAATTCCCTAGAGATTCAACCCAATTGTTACATGGTTCAATACTTTGTTCTTTTTTATTGCTGAATAGTGTTCCCTGGAATGGTTGTACCAGTTTGTTCCACCATTGAAAGACATCTGCGTCTTTACCAATTTAGGGCTGTTATGAAGAAAGTTGCTATGAACGTTTATGTACAGGTTTTCATGAACATGTATAGAATTATTCCTCATTATCAGCATCCCCCTCCAGAGTGGTACCTTTGTTAACAATTGATGAAGCTACATTGACGTATCATAGTCACCAAAAGTCTACAGTTTACATTAAGGTTTACTCTTTGTGGTGTACATTCTGTGCATTGGGGCAAATGTATAATGACATGTAGCCATCTTTATGGTA
The DNA here is from genome assembly GCF_951394435.1 of Stenella coeruleoalba. Classification (NCBI taxonomy): domain Eukaryota; kingdom Metazoa; phylum Chordata; class Mammalia; order Artiodactyla; family Delphinidae; genus Stenella; species Stenella coeruleoalba. The sequence continues at coordinate 34,519,180 of NC_137147.1, read as the reverse complement.
TCATACAGAGTATTTTCACTGTCTTAAAAATACTTTATGCTCTGCCTATTCATCCCTCCCCCCTTGTCAACCCCTGGCAACCACTGATCTTTTCACTATGTCCATAGTTTTGCCTTTTCTGAAATGTCATATAGTTGGAATCATGTAGTATGTAGCCTTTCCAGATTGGCTTTTTTTCACTTAGTAGTAAGAATTTAAAGTTCCTCCATGTTTTTTCATTGCTTGATAGCTCTTTTCTTTTTAGCACGGAAAATATTCCATTGCCTTGATGTACCACCATTTATTTATCCATTCACCTACTGAAGGACATCTTGGTTGCTTCCAAGTTTTAACAGTTATGCATAAAGTTGCTATAAACATCTGCGTGCAGGTTTTTGTGTGGACATAAGCTTTCAGCTCCTTTGGGTAAATATTAAGGAGCAAAATTACTAAATTGTATGGTAAGAATATGTTTCATTTTCTAAGGAGCTGTCAAACTGTCTCCCAAAGTGACTATACCATTTTGCATTCCTACCAGCAACAAATGAAAATTCCTGTTGCACTACATTCTTGCCAGCATTTGGTGTTGCAGTGTTATGAGTTTTGGCTGTCTAATAGGTGTGTAGTGGTATCTCATTATTGTTTTAATTTTCATTTCCCAGATAACGTGATGTTGAGCTTCCTTTCATGTGCTTACTTGCCATCTATATATCTTCTTTGGTGAGGTGTCTGTTAAGGTCTTCGACCCATTTTTTAATTGGGTTGTTTTCTTATTGTTGCATTTTAAGAATTATTTGTTTATTTTGATAAATATTCCCCTAATGGTTGTGTTTCTTCTAATATTTTCTCCCAGTCTATGGCTTCTCTTCTCATTTTGTGAACATTGTCTTTCATAGAGCAGAAGTTTTTAGTTTTAATGAGGTCCAGCTTATAAATTATTTCTTGTGTGGATTATGCCCTTGGCGTTACATCTAAAAAGTCAATGCACCTACTCCTATGTCATCTTCTAGGAGTTTTATAGTTTTTGTGTTTAACATTTTGTGCTGTGACCCATATTGAGTTAATTCTTACAAAGAAGTAAAGTTTCTGTCTAGATTCATATTTTGCGTGTGGATGGATGTCCAGTTGTTCTAGTACCATATGTTGAAAAGCCTAATTTTTTGCTCCATTGTGTTGCCTTTGCTCCGTTGTCAAAGATCAGTTGACTATATTTATGTTGGTTTCTTTCTGGGCTCTCTATTCTGTTCCATTCATCTGTTTATCTGTTCTTTTGTCAATACCACAGTCTTGATTACTGTGGCTTTATAATAAGTCTCCAAGTCGGTTAGTATCAGTTCTCCAACTTTGTTCTCCTTCAGGATTGTGTTGGCTGCTTGGAGTCTTTTGTCTCTCCGTAAAAACTTTATTTTTTTAAATTAATTACTTAATTTATGTATTTATTTATTTTTGGCTGCGTTGGGTCTTCGTTGCTGCATGCAGGCTTTCTCTAGTTGCAGCAAGCAGGGGCTACTCTTTGTTGCAGTGTGCAGGCTTCTCATTGTGGTGGCTTCTCTTGTTGTGGAGCACGGGCTCTAGGCATGTGGGCTTCAGTAGTTGTGGCTCACGGGCTCTAGAGCGCAGGCTCAGTAGTTGTGGTACACGGGCTTAGTTGCTCCGTGGCATGTGGGATCTTCCCAGACCAGGACTTGAACCTGTGTCCCCTACACTGGCAGGCAGATTCTTAACCGCTGCGCCACCAGGGAAGTCCCCTCCATATAAACTTTAGAATCAGTTTGCTGATATCCATAGAACGACTTGCGTGAATTTTGATTTGGTTTGCATGAAATCTGTAGATCAAGTCAGGAAGAACTGAGATCCTGACAATATTCAGTTTTCCTGTCCATGAACATGGAATATCTGTCCATTTATATAGTTCTTCTTTGGTTTATTTATTTATTTCATTCAGGGTTTTGTAGTTTTCCTCATGTAGAACTTGTACCTATTTTATTAGATATATCCCTAAGTATTTCATTATGGGGAGTGCTAATGTAAATGGTATTATGTTTTTAATTTCAAGTTTCTATTGTTTGTTGCTGGCATTCAGGAAAGCAATTGGCTTTTGTGTATTTACTTTGTATCCTGCAGCCTTGCTATAATCACTTATTAGTTCCAGGAGTGTTATTTAATCTGCAAGAATTGGGGGATTTTTCAGTTATCTTCTTGTTATTGAACAAGTTTAATTTCTAGTTTAATTCCATTGTGGTCTGAAAGTAGACATTGTATAATTTCTATTCTTTTAAATTTGTTAAGATGTTTATTTTATGGCCCAGATTGTGGTCTATCATGGTGAATATTCCGTGTGAGCTTGAGAAGAATGTGTTTTCTGCTGTTGTTGGGTGAAGTTTCTGTAGGTGTCAATTATACCCAGTTGATTGATGGTGTTGTTGAGTTCAACTGTGTCCTTACTGATTTTCCCTGAGTTATATCTGTCCATTTCTGACAGAAGGGTGTTGAGTCTCCAGCTATATTAGTGGACTCATATATTTCTCTTTGCAGTTTTGTGGTTTTGCCTCACATAGTTTGACACTTTTGTTAGGGGCATACACATTAAAGATCATTATATCTTTTTGGAGAATTGATCCCCTTATCATTATGTAATGTCCTTTATTCCTGATAACTTTCCTGACTTCGAAGTCTGCTTTGTCTGAAATTAATATAGCTACTCCTGCTTTTTTGATTGTTAGCATGGTATATTTTTATACATCTATTTACTTTTAATCTATATGTGTATTTTATATTTAAAATGGATTTCTTGTGCACACATATAATTGGGTCGTGTTTTTAATCCACTCTGACAATTTCTGTCTTTTAATTCGTGCATTTAGACCATTGGTACTCAAAGTGATTATAATTGGAGTAATGTCTACCATATTTGTTACTGTTTTCTATTTCTTGCCCTTTTTGTTCCTGTTTTTATCTTCCACTCTTTTTTTCTGCCACTTGTGGTTGTAACTGAGGCTTTTATGTGATTCTATTTTTTTCTCTTTTCTTAGCGTATAGGTTAAACTTCTTTTTTTACTTTTTTTTAGTGGTTGCCTTAAGAGTTTGCAATATACATTTATAGCTAATCCAGGTCCACTTTCAAGTAACATCATACTACTTCACAGGTACTGTGAACACCTTATAATAATGAAGTTATCCTTATAATAATAAAGTTATTCTAATTCCTTCTTTGCATCTCTTATATCATTGCTGTCATTCATTTCACTTATATATAAGTATACATAAACATATATATACATAAATATACATAATTAAATACAGTATTACTACAGTTTTGAACAGACTGTTACCTGTTAGATCAATTAAGAATGAGAAAAATAGAAGTTTTTATTTTACCTTAACTTACTCCTTCTTTGATGCTCTTCCTTACTTTACATAGATCTGAGTTTCTGATCCCTTCTTTCTAAAGAACTTTCTTTTTAATTTTTTTTATTGAAGTGTAGTGCTGTGCCAATCTCTGCTGTACAGCAAACTGACTCAGTTCTACAGATATGGACATTTCTAAAGAACTTCTCTTAACTTTTCTTGTATGGCAGATCTGTTGGCAGCAGATACCCCCAATTTTTGTTTGTCCTGCACTTTTGAAGCATAATTTCACAGGGTATAGTATCTAAGTTGGTTTTTCTTTTCTCGCAACACTTTAAATATTTCACTCCACTTTCTTCTTGTTTGCATGGTTTCTAAGGAGAAATCAGATGTAATCCTTTCCTTTGTTTCTCTTTAGGTAAGAGTTTTTCCCCTTTGGCTTCTTTCAAGATCTTTTTTTTAATCACTGATTTTCTGTAGTTTGAAATGATACTCCTATGTGTAGTTTTCTTGGCACTTATTCTACTTGATGTTCTCTGAACTTTCTGGATCTGTAATTTGGTGTCTGACATTAGTTTGGGGAAATTCTCATTCATTATTGCTACAAATATTTCTTCTGTTCCTTTCTTTCTTCTCCTGCTAGTATTCCCATTATGCATATATTACACCTTTTGTATCGATAGTTGTTCCACAGTCATTGCATATTCTGTTTTGTTTTTTTCTGTTGTTTTTCTCTTTGTTTTTCAGTTTTCAGAGTTTCTATTGATATATCCTCTAGCTCAGAGTGTCTTTCCTCAGCTGTGTCCAGTCTACTAAGGAGCCCATCAAAGGCATTCTTTATTTCCTTTACATTGTTTTTTATGTCTACCATTTCTTCTTGGTTCTTCTCAGGATTTCCATCTCTCTGCTTACATTGCCCATTTGGTCTTGCATGCTATCTACTTTAACCATTGGGCCCTCAGATAGTTGTGTTAAGTTCCTGGTGTTATAGCTTAAGCACCCCTGCCATGTCTGGTTCTGATGTTTGCTCATCTTCAAATTATGTTTTTTGCCTTTTAGTGTACCTTGTAATTGTTTTCTTAATAGCTAGACATAATGAACTGGGTAAAAGGAATTGCTGTAACCGCCCTTTATTAACTTGGTCATGAGGTTGGAGGGGGGAGCATATTTTGCTCTATAAGGTTCTTAAGGTGGGAGCTTATATTATTGATTTGAGACTTTACCTCTTTTTAAATGTATTTTTAGAAACACTCTTTTAGGTGAATCTCACAGATTTTGATATGTTGTCCTTTCATTTTCACCCACTTCAATATATTTTTTTTCATTTCTTTTGAGACTTTTTTCATCCATTGGTTATTCAAAAGTTTATAAACTTGGTTTAGGTTTGAAGTGTATGGGAATTTTTCTGTTAACTTTCTATTATTGATTTCTAATTTTATCCTGTTATGGTTAGAAAACACACTGTATGATTTCATTTCTTTTAAACTTGCTGAGCTTTGTTTTTATGGTCCAGGATATGATCTCTCTTTGTGAATGTTCCATGGGCTTTGGAGAAGACTGTAGATTATTTTGTCAGGTGAAATGTTCTATAATGTCAGTTAGATACTGTTGATTGGTGATGTTTTTAGTTCTTCTATACTCTTGTTGATCTTCTGTCTAGTTATTCTATCATAATAACTGAAAAAGAATTTACATCAAGAATAAAGGAGCAACGTAATAAGGTAGATAGCTAGTGGGAAGCAGCCGCATGGCACAGGGATATTGGCTCGGTGCTTTGTGACAGCCTGGAGGGGAGGGATAGGGAGGGTGGGAGGGAGGGAGACGCAAGAGGGAAGACATATGGGAACATATGTTTATGTATGACTGATTCGCTTTGTTATTAAGCAGAAACTAACACACCATTGTAAAGCAATTATACCCCAATAAAGATGTTAAAAAAAAAAAGAATAAAGGAGCTCCTAGATATTAACCCAATTGATTTGAAATTTTATATTCATGAAAAAATCTGCATGTGAATGTTTATAAGAACTTTATTCACAATTGCCAAAAGCTGGAATCAACCAAGATATACTTTAATAGATAAGTAGATAAGCAAACTGTGGTGCATCCGTACAATGGAATATTATTCAGTGTTTAAAAAGAAATGAGCTATCAAGCCACACACACACACACACACCAAAAAAAAAAACCATGGAGGATCCTTAAGCGCATATTGCTAAGTAAAAGAAGCCAGTCAGAAAAGGATGAATCCTGTATGATTCCAATTTTATGACGTTTTGAAAAAAGTAAAATGATAGAGACAGTAAAATGATCAGTGACAGTGACTGCCAGGGGTCTGTGGGGAGAGGAGGATAGATGCATGGATGAGTCACAGCAGATTTTTAGGGCTGAAACACTATGCTGTATGATACTGTAGTGGTGAAATATGGAAACATGACATTATGCATCTGTCAAAACTCACAGAACTTTATATCACAAAGAATGCTTACTATATGCAAAATTTTTATAAAACATTATCTAGACATAAAATAATGCAGACTCTGACAAGAGAATCTAAATGTCTTACAAATACAGGAAACAGTTTCACTAAAGGGAAACTGACACTGAGGGAAAAGACACTGATCTAAATAACTTAGGATATGAGTGGTGTTTATAAGACTGAAGGTGAAAGGAACTATACATAAGCATTTTTGTTGATAATGTTGTAGTCCATGTTGGTGTGCATTAACAATTCTGATACCTTACTGTATTTGTACAGATCTTCCTCAGTTTGACATGGGGTTGCATCCAAAAAAACCCATTCTATTATAAGTCAAAAATGCATTTAATACCTCTAACCTACCAAATACCATAGCTTAGCCTAGCCTATCTTAAAATGTGCTCAGAACACTTATATTAGCCTACAGTTGGGAAAAATTATCTAACACAAAGCTTGTTTTATAATAAAGTGTTGACTATCTCAAGTAATTTATTGACTACTGTACTGAAAGTGAAAAACAGAATGGTTATATGGGTAAAGAATTGTTGTAAGTGTATCATTTTTTACTCTCATGATTGCATGGCTGACTGGGAGCTGCACCTCACTACTGCTGCCCAGCATTAGGAGAGAATATCATACCACATATATTGCCGGAAATATCATACCACATATATTGCCGGAAAAGATCAAAATTCAAAATTTGAAGTATGGTTTCTACTATATGGTTTCTACTATATACATACTAGTATGGTTTCTAGTATATCACTATCACACCATCATGAAGTCAAAAAATCATAAGTCAGAAATCATTGTAAGTCAGAGCCCTTACTGGGATTGAACAATGTAAATGGGTGATGAGTGGTGGGAACCATATTTCTCACTGATACAGTAGGAAATCACATAGTTACAAGCAAGAGGAGGAGGCTAGAATGATCCATGTGGTGTAATGGATCAGAGTTGGAGTAATCAGTATGGATTCATGTTAGGTTTAATATAGATACAAATGAGATATATAGAAATATTTGTAGATATGTATATATATGCAGGTTAGCATGCACATATATATTCCTTTGCTCTGTCAACAGAGAGGACCTAAAAGAAACAACACCCCAGTAACAACAACCATATCTAATGGCTCAGTTCTTGGTTTTGAATACCATTTTCCAATAAACGGAATTTCACCTCAGAGAAATGGTTGATTCTAGGACTGGAGCAAGAAATATACAAAATGACCCTGGAGTATCTTTTAGTGCTTGAAAGTAAGGAAGTGCTCAAAAAATAAAAAATAAAAAACCATATTATGGATGAATGTCACAGGAACATAGGAGCCAACTGACAAAGCTTCTAATGGCCAAAGACAGAACAGTTTGAGCAACAAAATGAAGTAGTATTTGATTATAACCTAAAGTATAAAATAAATATTCAAGAGTCCTTACTGATATCAATAAATAATTGAATAAATTAATAGTGAGGGAAAAGAGACAGATATCTCTTACAGAAGATTTCCAAATAATTTATGTAGACATTCTACCCTCGAGGAGGGGACACGTAACTCCCCACTCCTTGGCATGGGCTGCACACAATAACTTCCTTCCAAAGTGTACAGTATGGAAAGGAGAGGAGAAGAGTAACTTTACTGTGGAGAAATCTCCCAACTACCTCAGCTAGGTAATCAAGATTAATAACATGCATAAATCATGTTGATTGCATGGACCTTTGCTGTGATGTGATGAAAATAACACCTTACTTCTATGGTCTTCCACCCTAAATCCCATTATGAGAAGCATATCAGGCAAACTCAGTAATGGGGCACTCTACAAAATACCTGACCAACACTCAAAAACTTCAAGAGAGTGTTAGTGGTATAGTGGTGAGCACAGGTGCCTTCTAAAACTGTCAAAAGCATTATAGCCAAAGAAAGCCTGAGAAATTGTCACAGCCAAGAGGAGACATGAAAACTAAATGTAATATGATAATCTGGATGGGAACCTCGAACAGAAAAAGGACATTAGGAAATATGAATAATGTATAGGGGAAGCTGGGTGCAGGGTATATATGGACTCTCTATACTATTTTAATTTTTCTGTAAATCTAAAACTCTTCTAAAGAATGAACTTTATTTTTTAATAAGTTTAGTTCATTTTATAGGCATATTCTATACAACTTTCAAGGAACAGATCCAATCTTACATAAACTGTTCTCGAGAATAGTAGAAATGTAAACGTTTCCTAATTCATGTTATGAAACTAGGATAATCCTGTTATCAAATCCAGAAAAGGATAGTAGAAAAAGGAAAACTGTAGTCTAATGTCATGGTGAACGTAGATAAAAAACTTCAAAAATAAAATATTAACACAACAAATCCAGCAATGTATAAAAAATGATACATCAAGACCAAGATAGATTTATTTCAAGAATACAAAGATAGTTCAACATTAGATAACTGATTAACATGAGTCACCTATTAACAGAGTAAAGAAGAAAAGCCATGTGGTCTTCTCAATGGGTTCATAAAAAAGCATTTATTAAATTCAACACCCACTTATGAATAACAGCTCTTAGCAATCTGGGATTCGAACAGAGAACTCCCTTAATCTAATCAAGCAAATATAGTTAATAATTAGATGTTAGACTAATAGTCTTCTCTTTAAAGTTAGGAATAAGACAGAGTCCTACTATAACTACTTTTATTCAGTATTGTGCAAAGTAAAAGAACTTGTATAAGCATTGAAAAGGCCAAAACATAGCTTCATGATTATCTGTGTAGAAACTTATAAGAAATCACTAGTCTTTTAGAACCAGTGAAAGAGTTTATCAAGTTTGTTAGATAAAAAATGAAGATAGGGCTTCCCTGGTGGCGCAGTGATTGAGAGTCCGCCTGCCGATGCAGGGGACACGGGTTCGTGCCCCGGTCCGGGAAGATCCCACATGCCGCGGAACGGCTGGGCCCGTGAGCCATGACCGCTGAGCCTGCGTGTCCGGAGCCTGTGCTCCGCAACGGGAGAGGCCACAACAGTGAGAGGCCTGCGTACCGCAAAAAAAAAAAAAAAAAATGAAGATAGATACACCAGTTGTTATCCTATAAACCGAAAATGTTTTTTTCAAAATGGAGTCATTTGTAAGGTTTATTTCTTGTTTATTTCATAATGTGGAGATTATAATGGCACAATTTTCTGAACTTACCTTGTTTCATAAAAATTGAATTAAGTGCATAAATAAATGATCATGGCATTGTATTAGATGGTATACGAAAAAGTCCATACCTGCCCTCCAGAAGTTTACAATTCTTAGGCACCCTGCACAAACAGATGGAGGTACATAAATTACAGGAGAAAAATAATAAGCTAAAACATAAATAAACAATGATATACTTATATAGAGTCCCAGTACCTTTCTAAGGGTGGGAAATAAGGATAAATATAGTAGACAGGGAATTTAGAGAAAATCGGTAGGATATCCTTGTCCAAACTGGTCAAGGTGAAATATGAAATTCTTTTTCTTAACTCTGTGGACACCTCTTAGGGCAGGTGGTATTTTCAGAGCTGTTTACAGGATGAGATCAATGAATGGTGGTTAGAATGAAAGAATCTTCCAGTATGACATTGCTTTGAAAAAACTCTTAGAAAATTTAAGTTAAAGTAATTTTACTCCAAGCTTTTATTATGAAAAATAACAAACATATACCAAATAGAAAGAATTTTACAATGAATACCTTTATGTATTCTAACTAAATTCTACGGTTAACCTTTACTATAGTTGCTTTATCACTTATCTATCATCTGTTCATCCCGATGTTTAAAAAAATCCACTTCTGGGTGTTTATCTGAAGAATATGAAATTACAGTATGAAAAGATACATGCATCCTTATGTTCACTGAAGCAGTTATTTATAATAGCCAAGATATGGAAACAACCTAAATGCTCATCAATGAATGAATGGATAAGGAAAATGTTTTATTTGTGTATATATGTATGAATACAACACAGCCATAAAAAAGAAGGAAATCATGCCATTTGGGACAACATGGATGGACCTTGAGGGTATTATGCTAAGTGAAATAAGTCAGATGGAAAAAGACAAATACTGTATGATTTTACTTATATGTGGAATCTAAAATATGACACAAATGAACTTATCTATGAAACAGAAACAGACTCATGGACATAGAGAACAGACTTGTGGTTGCCAAGAGGGAGGGGGTTGGGGGCGGGATCAGTTGGGAGTTGGGGATTAGCAGATGCAAACTATAATATAGAGAACAGATAAACAACAAGGTCCTACTGTATAGCACAGGGAACTATATTCAATATGTTGTGATAAACCACAGTGGAAAAGAATATGAAAAAGAATGCATGTGTGTGTGTGTGTGTGTGTGTGTGTGTGTGTATAAAACTGAATCACTTTGCTCTACGGGAGAAATTAACAACATTGTAAGTCAACTATACTTCAATTAAAAAAAGAGGGGAGGGCTCCATTTCCCATGAATGGGGGCGGGCAAATAAATAAAACAAAACCAAACTCATAGATAAAGAGAACAGATTGGTGATTACCGGAGGGGAAGGGGACTTGAGGGTGGGAAAAAATGGGTGAAGGGTGTCAATTATATGTTGATGGATGATAACTAGATTTATGGTGGTAATCATTTTGAAGTTTACACAAATATTGAATTATAATGTTGCACACCTGAAATTTATATAATGTTATATACCATTTTACCTCATTTTTTTTTAAGTAAATCTTTAAAAATAAAACAAATGCTAAACTAAAAAGACAAAAAGAAAAAACTATGTCAGTATCAAGTTTTGTCAGGATAGACAGCAATACTGCTGCTGATAGGAGTATAAATTGGTACACTATGGAATATGATTTGTTTTTATGTAGTAATGCTGTACATCTGCTTATTATTATGACTTATAAACTCCACATCTGGTGATATTCCCTAGAACAGTAGCTTTCACTTTTTTGACCATGAGCCATACTAAAAAATATACTTCACATTGTAATCCAGTACCCTCACACATAATGTATGTGTATGGCTCTGTGTATGTGGGTATGTATATATGCATATATATGGACACATGTGTTTAGAAGGTACAAGTTTTTGGAAACAATAGTTATCCTAACTACAAGGAAGGCATTCTGATATTTTCTTTTCTGTTTTTTGTATTTGTGTGTGTGTGTGTATGCTACTTAAGACAAATATTTAAGTTGGTGTACTGCTCTACTAATTAGTTTTGACCTGCAAGTTGAAGAACACTGCCTTAGGGAAAGACTTGCACATATATACGAAGAGAAATGTAAAGGAAAGTTAATAGCTGGATTTTTTGTAATAGCAACAAATGGAAGCAAAAAATGTCCATCAGCAGAAGAATGCATAACTATACCACATTTTATTTATCCAATAGAATATTGTACAGCAGTGAAAATGAATGTCAACATGGAGGAATCTCACAAATACATCATTGAGTGAGAAAAACCAAGTTATATAAGAATATATGCCACATGATTCCATTTGTATAAATATCAAAAACATGCTAAACTGAACAATATATTTCTATAAACCTATGTGCAAAAGTATTTTTTTAAGTTAACTATGACTGACATATATTCCAACATGGATGAACCTTGAAAACAAAAGAAGCTAATCTCAAAAGGCCACATGTTATATGATTCCATTTATGTGAAATGTCCAGAATATACAGATCTATAGAGACAGAAAGTAGATTAGTGGTTGCTCAGGTCTGAGGGTTGGGAGAAAATGTGGACTGCTGTTAGGTATGGGATTTTTTTTGTGGGGCTGGGGTGGGGGTTAATATAATATTCTAAAATTGATTGTGGTGATGGTTGCACAACTCTGAAATACACTAAAAATAATGTTTTTCACTTTAATGGGTGAGTTGTATAGTATGTGAATCACATCTCAATAAAGGTGTTACAGAAATAAGTAAGGGAATGATTTTTAAATTCAGGAAAATAGTTATCTGAGGAAAAATAGGACTTGAGATCAGGATAAAGCACCCAGAGTCTTTGAAGATATAATAGTCTGTTTCTTAACCTAGACTGTAGGTACATAGGTAGGTTTTTTTCATTATTGTCTGCATTTTATACATACATTACAAACTGTATGTATTTAATACTTAATAAAAATTTCTTTTTAAGGGAAACAAAATGGTATTTTTCGTATTATTTTATATCCATGCCTATTGTGATCAAGTTAACACAGAATATCAAATTTCTGGTATTAATCTAGACTAGGACTTAGTTTTCATCCAAGTATGTCCCATTTTAAAGAATTATTCTCTATGTAATTTACAAAAATATATATATATTAGGATTGAAAGGTTACTGTCTCATTATAGTTTCTGTAAGTCATGAAAAATTAAGACTCTAAGTCTCTGTAAGTCATTTAAAAACTATAACCTGTCTATTTTCATCACCATTGCAACCATCCTAACTCACCTCTCATATTCCAACATTCTGTTTTCTTTGCACCTCTTCAATCAGTTTTCCACATTGCAGCCCAGAGACATCTTTTGAAAACACAAATATTAGTATGTTATTTCTCTGCTTAAAACTTCAGTGGTATCTCATTTTTCTATGGATAAAGACTGAATTCTTTAAGATTATTTTCCAGGACCTATGTAAGTTGTCTCTGCTGTCAATTTAGCAGCATCTCCCACTGTCTTAATTTGGGCTGCTGTAACAAAGAACCAGAGACTGGGTGGCTTATAAACACCAGAAATTTATTTCTCACAGTCCTGGAGGCTAGAAGTCTGAGAATAGGGGGCCCAGCACGGTCAGATTCTGATGAGAACCCTCTTCCAGGTTGTACACTACTGAGGATACAGAAAAGAACTCACATAGTGACAGGTGTGGTGCTCTATAGTGCTCTTTGGAGTCTCTTCTTTAGGGCACTAAATCACATTCATGAGGACTCTACCCTTATGACCTAATTGCCTCCCCAAGCCCCCAACTCCTAATACCATCATATTGAGGGTTAGGATTTCAATATATAAATTTGGGGAGGATACAAACATTCACTCCATTCCACCCACCTACCCTCATTATTTTACTACACACAGCAGGTTCTGTCTCTAGCTTCTGAGTCCTTTGTTCATGCCATTTCCCCTGCCTAGAATGTTCTTCCCACTCTAACTGATAACACCTGTTTTTCAGGTAGCAGCTTAGGTTTTCCTTCCTTCCAGAAGCCTTCCCTAACCATCCCTTGCCCTCCCCCAACTAAGACTAAAGTGCCCTTCTTGTTGTTCCTATATCTATTAATGTGCCTATAACTTAGTTAACTATCTTAATACTTACTGATATTTTCCTATAAATCTGTAAACTCCCCTAGGGCAACACTGTTTGCTTATTGCCCAGGTTAAGTACTCAGTAAATATTTACTGAATGAATGAATTCACTCTGATAACCATACTTTATATATTTTAGAAGGTGTTTTTAAATAAGAAATTCATGTTAAATTATCCCACAATTAATTAGCAAATAGGTTCATGGTCTTTAGTACTTGTTTTTTTGTTTTTTTCCCCTGATAGCTCTCCATTAGATGAGTTATATTGAAATTAATGACAGTTCAGTCTATCATTTAAGTTTATGCACTAACCAAGTTCACCTGATTTTTAAATATATTCTTTATTTTTTAAAAAACGACTGTTACATTACCATTTAATATTGAATATTTCTGGCTGTTTATGCATCTTCTCATTTGATATCCTTTTTTTTTTTTTTTTTTTTTTTTTTTGCGGTACGCGTACCTCTCACCGCTGTGGCCTCTCCCGCTGCGGAGCACAGACTCCAGATGCGCAGGCCCAGCGGCCATGGCTCACGGGCCTAGCCGCTCCGCAGCATGTGGGATCTTCCTGGACCGGGGCACGAACCCACGTCCCCTGCATCGGCAGGCAGACTCTTAACCACTGCGCCACCAGGAAGCCCTCATTTGATATCTTTAAAGAAGACAAAAACTAGAACATTCTTTCAAAGGAAATAAACAAAAATCCTATTATTCTATTTCTAATTTCCTTTTTAATTTCTGAGATTTATTTTGTAAGTATAAATTCAGGCAAATATATCTCAAACTTTCATTGAATAAAATGTTGCTATTCTAACTACAGTGCTTACAAAAATAATTTATCTTCTGTATCAGACATAGAAATATCTAAAAATGAGAGCTAAAAGGCAAGTAATATCTGTCAAAGTTGGCCGTAATTTATATTTACATATAAAAAACTAGAAGGTAATATACTATTATATACATACCTCGAGGGGGTGTTTTGTGTGTAATGTAAAAATGCCAGTAAAACACATGACATATAACAAGCACTAGTTAAATGTTAGATGTTAAGTTTTTCACAAGTCTTCTCAATCTCATTGCCCTATCATTAATAGCAAAAGAAAAAAAAATCAGGTGTTGCCCCCTTTCTCCCTGCAAAAAAAGAAAAGTGAAAAAACAGTAGAAAAGGAAGTAGGATTTCTCTAGGTAAAACAAAGTACTGTATGAGGTACTGAAACAGATACATCATAGAACATATACCAGGAATCATTCAACTTTTATTTAGTGTTTCTATTATCAGACTTTCTTTTCTTTGTATCTTGTATTATGCCCTTCCCATTTATTTTAGACTGTTATTCCTCAAGTAGTGCTTGATTATATTGAACAGAATCCATCAGTGGTCCCTGATACCTTAGGAATACATTCTAGCTCTTTATCGTGAATTTATGACTTTCAGTGTCTAATCACAATATACTTTCTAAGAGAAAAAGGGCCAGGTACTTATTAAGTATCCATTAAGTACCATACTGTACATTATGTATCCACTGTACTATACATTATATGTCAAGGATTATATTAATTCCTACAACAACTCAGATTTTGAAAACTACATTAAAGAGACTCAGTAACTAACGCAAGTTTACACTGATAATAAATAGTAGTACCAAAATTCATAGTTTATCACAGTAGTTCTCAAGCTTTGCCATGGAACAAAATCAACTAGAGAGCTTAGTAAGATACTAAGTGGTAGATCTCACCCCATAGTTTTTGATTCAGTAGGTCAGTCGCAGTGAGGAAAGGAGCAGGGCAGTGTGGAACGTTTTACATTTCTAACAATTTACCAAATGATGCATATATTGCTGGCACAGAGACCACACATTGCAAACTATTAATCTTTCAGACTGCAACATCTTCCCACTGGTACTTCTTATCTCACATTACTCCTCTGAGTACAATGTGCTCTCACTAGATGAAGGACTTAATATACCCAGAAAGTACTTGGTGCTATTTTTTTTGGCTCTGTGCTTTTATCTTGTTTTTCCCCTCCACTTAAAACTATCCTCTTTTTCTTGCCCTTCCCCCACTTTCCTACCTGTTGAAATATTTTCCTTTATAAAATCACTCAAGAGCTATCTCTTGCATAAAGACATACTTCATACCCTCCCATAGAAATTTCTTTTATTTTGAACTCATTGTATTTTAGGATAACTTGTGTCATCACCTACTATCTTGTAGTTGTTTATATGCTTTTGTGAATCTGTATTAATATTTGTAAACTCCTTAAGGAATTGGGTTGCATTTATCCCATAATACTTACTGCAGGTCATTTAATAAGTTTTGGAATATGCTAAGAATATGGTGCTTATGTTTTTGAAAACTATTAAGTAAAATAGTGTTTGTAAAAATACTTCATTAACCAAAAAGGTTTATATAAATGAAAAGTACTTTCTTCTTACAATAACTCTGGACGTTCTAGAAATGAAAAAACACATCTCAAAATTAATTTTTTTGTGTGTGTGTGGTATGCGGGCCTCTCACTGTTGTGGCCTCTCCCGTTGCGGAGCACAGGCCACAGGCTCCGGATGTGCAGGCTCAGCGGCCATGGCTCACGGGCCCAGCCGCTCCGTGGCATGTGGGATCTTCCTGGACCAGGGCACGAACCTCTGTCCCCTGCATCGGCAGGTGGACTCTCAACCACTGCACCACCAGGGAAGCCCTCAAAATTAATTTTTAAACACTCAAAGAGAACAGGGAACTAACAAAGAATTTTTGTTAAGTCTTGTCTCATATTTTTGGCAAAATAAAAGGCCAAAGAGATTGAGGGGGGGAAAAACAGATATAATTTCTCATGGCTATATACTAAGGCTTTTAATTATATCACACATAACACATACAGAAATAGTGGTCTAGGTATTATAATTATTATGTACATACAGTACTGGTAGAAGTTTATACCCATAGCTTTATTAACACTGCTATTTGGGTATCAGCCTAGAGCAGATGAAGTATTATTGGAGACATAACAGGACTGGGCTTGATGACCAAAAAGTTGGAATTAAAAGTATTGACTGAATTTTAATTTGTCACTAACCTTGTGGTGGAGGGAGTTAATAAAACTTGGAACATTCTTGGAAACATCCTTGGAAAATAGTTATATTCTTGGAAAATATATTCCATGTTTTGTAATACTTGATAAATTAAAAATGTAGATAGACCCAACATCATTCTAAGTAAGGATAAATTTATGGCCACTATACTTAGAAAAAGAAATGACATAAGCACAGTTAGAATGAACTTGCTTCATAAAATTACAAAGATCCCAGAGGCATGTATCAATCTGTACCTAAAAGACAAAACCTCAAAAAAAGACCTTAATGAAACAGAGATAAATGGTTTACCTGAAAAAAAGTTCAAAATAATGGTCATAAACGTGCTCACCAAGGTCAGGAGAACAATGCGTGTACAAAGTAAGAATTTCAACAAAGAGAGAATATAAGAAAGTGCCAAACAGAAGTCACAAACCTGAAGAATACAATAACTGAACTGAAAATTTCAGTACAAGGGTTCAACAGCACTAGATAATGCAGAAGCAGGGATTGAGGAACTTGAAGACAGGGCAATGGAACTCATCCAGAAAGAGGAACAGAAAGAAAAAGAGTGAAGATAGCTTACAGGGCTTACAGGACAACATCAAGCAGAATAATATTAACATTTCTGTGAATTCCAGAGAGAAAAGAGGAAGGGACAGAAACCTATTTAAAGGAATAATTAATGGCTGAAAATGTCCCTAACCTGGGAAACAGACATCCAGATCCAGGAAGCCCAGAGAGTTTCAGTAAACATGAATCCAAAGAGACCCACCCACACAAAGACATATTGCAATTACATTGTCAAAAATTGTAAAGACAAGGAGAGAATCTTAAAAGCAAGAAAGAAAAACAATGTTTTATATATAAGGAAACTTCCATAATACCTTCAGTAGCTTCTTTAGCAGAAACTTTTCAGGCTAGAAGGGAGTGACATGATGTATTTAAAGTGGTGAAGTGAAAAAATTGTCTATCAAGAATACTTTACCCAAGAAAGTTGTCCTTCAGTATTAAAGGAAAGGTGAAGAATTTCCAGTCACGCAAAAGCTAAAAGAGTTCAGCACCACTAGATTGGGCTTACAAGAAAAGTTAAAGGGACTTCTTTAGCTGAAATGAAAGAGTGCTAACAGGAAAGCATATGAAAATGTAAACCTCACTGGTAAAGGTAAATACATAGTTCAGTTTAGAATAATCTACTCTTGTAATGGCGGTGGATTGACGACTTATCTAGTGTGAAGGGTTAAAGTAGTAAAAGTAACTATAACTACAATAATTTGTTTAGTAATACTCAAAAAGATGCAGGTTGCAACATCAAAAGCATTAAACACAGCAAGAGTAAAACTGTAGAGCTTTAGAATGTGTTTGAACTTAAGTTGTTATAAGCTTAAAATAGACATAAATAAAAGTTGTTATCAGCTTAAAATAGACTTATAAATAAAAGATGTTTTACATAAGCTTAATGGTAACCACATAGCAAAAACCTATGGTAGATACACAAAAGATAAACAAAAAGGAATCTAAGCATACTACTACCAAAAAAATCACAAAGCAAGAGAAAGAAACAAAGGAATTGTGAAACAGCAAGAAAATAGTTAACAAAATGGCAATAAGTGCATACTTATCAATAATTACTTTAAATGTAAATGAATAAATTTTCCAATCAAAATGTACAGTAGCTGAATGAATTTTTTTTTTAAAAAAAGCACCCCACTATATGCTGCCTAACTTCTCACATAAGGATACATACACATTGAAAGTAAAAGGATGGAAAAAGATATTCCATGCAAATAAAAAACAAAAGAAAGCTGGGATAGCTATAATTGTATGAGACAAAATAAACTTAAGCAAAAGACTATATAAGAGACAAAGAAGGTCACTGTATAATAATAAAGGGATCAATCCAACCAGAGGATATAACGTTTGTAAATATTTATGCACCCAACATAGGAGTACCTATGAATATAAAGTATATAAAGCAAGTATTAACATACCTTAAGTGAGAAATAGACAGTAAATACAATAATTGGAGATTTCAATACTCCGCTTTCATCAGTGGATAGATCATCCAGACAGAAAATCAGTAAGGAAACACTGGACTTAAATGACACTTTAGATCAAATGGAAAGCAAGAGAATACTCATTCTTCTCAAATGCACATAGAACATTCTCCAGAATAGATCACATGTTAAGCCACAATACAAATCTTGAAATTTAAGAAGATTAAAATCATATCAATCATCTTTTCTGACTACAATAGTATGAAACTAGAAGTCAATTACAAGAAGAAAATTGGAAAATCCACAAATATATGGAGATTCAACAAAATGCTACTAAACAACCAGTGGGTCAAAGGAGAAATCAAAAGAGAAATCAAAAAATATCTTGAGACACATGAAAATGGAAATACAACATACCAAAACTTATGCAGCAAAAGCAGTTCTAAGAGGGAAGTTCAGAGCAATCATTTCCTACATTAAGAAAGAAGAAAGAGCTTAAAGAAACAGCCTAACGTTACACTCCAAAGAATTTTTAAAAAATAAAACAGAACTAAGCCTGTAGTTGAAGGAAGGAAATAACAAAGACCAGAGTAAAAAAATAATAATAATAGGGACTTCCCTGGTGGCACCAGTGGTTAAGAATCTGCCTGCCAATGCAGGGGACACAGGTTTGATCCCTGATCCAGGAGGATCCCACACGCCGTGGAGCAAGTAAGCCCGTGTGCCACAACTACTGAGCCTGTACCCTAGAGCCCGTGAGCCACAACTGCTGAGCCCACTCACCGCAACTACTGAGTCTGTGTGCCTAGGGCCCATGCTCTGCAACAAGAGAAGCCACTGCAATGAGAAGCCTGCACACTGCAATCAAGCGTAGCCCCCGCTCACCGCAACTACAGAAAGCCCACGCACAGCAACGAAGACCCAATGCAGCCAAAAATAAATAAATGTATTATTTTTCTTAAATGACATAGAGACTAAAAAGACAATAGAAATGATCAATGAAATGAAGACCTGGTTCTTTGAAAAGATAAACAAGATAGACAAGGCTTTAGCTTAGACTCATCAAGAAAAAAGAGGACTCAGATAAATAAAATTAGAAATGAAAGAGGAGACGTTACAACTGATACCACAAAAATACAAAGAATCTACTGTGTACAAAGAGACTGCTATGTACAATTATACACCAACAAACTGGACAGCCTAGAGATATGGAAAAATTCCCAACATCCACAAATCAGTGAGTATGATAGACCACAGTAACAGAATGATGGGTAAAAATCATACGATCATCTCCATAGATGCAGAAAAAAATTTGAGAAAATTGAACATCCATTCGTGATGAGAATTCTCAGCAAAGTGGGTATAGAGGGAACATACCTCAATGTAATAAAGGCCATATGTGACAAGCCCACAACTAACATACTCAATGGTGAAAAAACTGAAAACTTTCCCTCTAAGATTAGGAACAAGACACGGACAGCCACTCTTGCCACTTTTATCCAAGATAGTAATGGAAGTCCTAGCCAGAGCAATTAGAGAAGGAAAAGAAATAAGTCACCCAAATCAGAAAGGAAGAAGTAAAATGTCTTTCTTTGCAGATGACATGATATTATATATAGTATACTCTACGGACTTCACCAAGAAAAAAAAAAGTTAAAACTAATAAATTTAGTAAAGTTTCAGAGTACAAAATCAATATATAAAAATCAGTTACATTTCTATGCACTAATAAATTATCAGGAAGAGAAATTAAGAAAACAATCCCATTTACAATTGCATCAAAAAGAATAAAATACCTAGGAATAAATTTAAGAAATTGAAAGACTTGTACACTGAAAACTATAAAACATTGATGAAAGAAATTGAAGAATTCTCAGAGAAATGTATATATCATTCAAACATGAAGTCAAAAAGGAAACATAGTCCTTAAATGAAACAGTGGACTTAAGATATTTATACAGATCATTTCATCCAAATGCAGCAGACTACATATTCTTCTTAAATGCACATGGAACATTTTCAAGAATATACCATATGTTGGAACACAAAAGTCACAATGAATTTAAATATTGAAATCATATCACGCATCTTTTCCACCGCCATGGCATGATCAACTATCAATACAAGAAGAAAGCTGGAAAAATCACAAATATGTGGAGACTAAACAACATGCTACTGAACAACTATTGGGTCAATGAAATCAAAAGGAGAAATCAAAAAATACCTGAACACAAATAAAATGAAAATGCAACATATCAAAATCTGTAGGATGTAGCAAAAGCAGTACTTACAGGAATGTTTATAGCAATAAGGCCTACCTTAAGAAACAAGAAATAAACAGTCTAACATTACACCTAAAGAAACTAGGGTGGGGGGAAAGAACAAAGTCTAAAATCAATATAAGGAAGAAAATAAAAATCAGAGCAGAAATAAATGAAATAGAGACTAAAAAAGGCAATGGAAAAAAAGTCAATGAAACTGTTTCTTTAAAGAGATAAACAAAATTGACAAACCTTTAGCTAGACTCACTAAGAAAAAAGAGAAGGTGTAGATAAATAAAATCAGAAACAAGGAAATATTACAGCCAATATCACAGAAATACAAAGGATCATAAGAGAATACTGTGAAAAGCTATGTATCAACAAATTGGACAACCTAGAAGAACTGGATCAATTCTTAGAATCACACATTCTTCCAAGACTGAATCATGTGAAATAGAAAATCTGAATATATCAATCACTAGTAGGGAGATGGAAACAGTAATCAAAAACCTCCTAAGGAACACATCCAGGACCAGACAACTTAATTGCTGAATTCTACCAAACATTTAAAGACTTAATACCAATTCTTCTCAAACACTTCCAAAAACTAGAAGAGAAGGGAACACTTCATAACTCTTTTTATGAGGCCAACATTACCTTAATACCAAAACCAGACAAGAACAACACACAGAAAAGAAAATTACAGGCCAGTATGTCTGACAGACATAGATGTAAAAATTCTCAACAAGACATTAGCAAACTGAATACAGCAATACATTAAAAGGATCATACACCATGATCAAATGGGCTTTATTCCAGGGATGTAAGGATGGTTCAGTATCCACAAATCAATCAACATGATACAACACATTAACAAACATGAAGGACAAAAATCATGATATATCAACAGATGCCCAAAAAACAGCATATGACAAGAGTCAACACCCATTTATGATTTAAAAAGAAAACTCAATAAAATGAAGGAGCATACATCAACATAATAAAAGCCATATGTGACAAACCCACAGCTAACATCATACTGAATGGTGAAAAACTGAAAATTTTTTCTCTAACATTTAGAACAAGAGAAGGATACCTACTCTTGCCACCTTGCCACTCTTACTCAACATAGTACTGAAGTCCTAGCTAGAGCAATTAGGTAAGAAAAATCCAGATTGGAAAGGAAGAAGTAAAACTGTCACTATTTGTGGATAACATGATTTTATATATAGAAAACCCTAAAGATTCTACAGAAAAACTATTAGAAATAATAAATGAATGCAGTAAAGTTGTAGGATACAAAATCAGCATGCAAAAATCTGTTGCATTTCTGTACACTAAGAATGAACTAGCATAAAGAGAACTTAAGGAAACATTTCCTTTTACAATCAAAACAAAAAAAATAAAATACCTAGTAGTAAATTAATCCAAAGAAGTGAAAACTATAAGACATTGTTGAAAGAAATTGAATAAGACACAAAGAAATGGAAAGATAGTCCATGCTCATGTTACAAAAATTAACATTGTTAAAATATCCACATTACCTAAAGCAACCTATGGATTCAGTGAAGTCCCCATCAAAATACCAATGACATTTTTGATAGAAATAGAACAAAAATCCTACAATTTATATAGAATTGCAGAAGACCCTGGATAGCCAAAGCAATCTTGAGAAAAATGATCAAAGTGGAGGTATTACACTCCCTGATTTCAAATTATACTACAAAACAATAATAATCAAAACAGCATGGTACTGGCAGAAAAACAGACATAAATCAATGGAACACAATTGAGAGCCCAGAAATAAACCCATACATATATGGACAATTAATTTACAACAAAGGAGCAAAGAACATACAATGGAGAAAGGACAGTTTCTTCAATAAATTGTGTTGGGAAAACTGGATAGCACATGCAAAAGAATGAAACTAGACCCTATCTTACACCATACACAAAAATTAACTCAAAGTGGATTAAAGACTTGAATGTAAAACCAGAAACCATAAAACACCTAGAAGAAAATGTAGGCAGTATACTTTTCACATCAGTCTTAGCAGTCTCTTTCTGGATATGTATCCTCAGGCAAAGGAAACAAAAACAAAATTAAACAAATGGGACTACATCAAACTAAAAAATTCTACACAGCAAAAGAAACCATCAACAAAATGAAAAGAAACCCTACCAAATGGCAGAAGATATATGCAAATCATGTATCCATAAGTGGTTAATATTCAAAACTATAAACAACAATTTTTTTTAATTAAAAAATGGGCAGAGGATCTGAATAGACATTTTTCCAAAGAAGACATACAGATGGCCAACAGGCACATCAGAAGATGTTCAACGTCACTAATTCAGGAAAAGCAACTCAAAACCACAATGAGATATCATCTCACACCCATTAGAATGGCTGTTATTAAAAACAATAACAAGTGTTGGAGAGGAGATGCAGAAAAGGGAACCCTCATACACTGTTGGTGGCAGTGTACATTAGTGCAGCCACTGTGGAAAAAAGTATGGAGGTTCCTAAATACATTAAAAATAGAACTGTCATATGATCCAGCAATTCGACCTTTGGGTATTTATCCAAAGCAAACAGAATCCCTATCTCAAAAAGATATCTGCACCTCCATCTTTACTGCAGCATTATTTACAATAGCCAGGACATGGAAACCAACTAAGTATCCATTGATGGGTAAATGGATAAAGGAAATGAGGTATATATATGCTATAGAACATTATTCAGTCATAAAAATAAGAAAATCTTGCTACTTGTGACAACATGAATGGACTTTGAGTCCATTGTGCTAAGTAAAATAGGTCAGAGAAAGACAAATACTATGTGATCTCACTTACATATGCAATCTAAAAATAATCAACTCATAGATACAGAGAACAGATTGGTGGTTGCCAGAAGCAGGGGTTGCTGCGTGGGTAAAATGCGTGAAGGTGGTTGAAAGGCACAAATTTCCACATATAAATCCTGGGGATGTAATGTACAGCATGTTGATTATAGTTAATAATATTGTATCGTACAGTTGAAAGTTTCTAAGAGAGTAGATTGTAAGAGTTCTCATCACAAGAAAAAAATTGTACTGTGTGTGGTGATGGATATTAACTTATCGTGATAATCATTTCACAAAGTATACACATATCAAATAATTATGTTGTATACCTAAAACTAATACAATGTTATTTGTCAACTATATCTCAATTAAAAAGAAAAGCGTATGGAAAGTTTTAAATAGCTATGAACACTTTGTGAATAGGACAAGAAAAAAACAATAAAATAAAAGACAATTTTAGGTTATTTCAAAGAGTTAAAGTAATTAAAGAAGAAACTCAATCAGAAGTTTTAGGAAAAGATTCTTATGTGGCTTACAATCTAAGTTGTGAAATTTTAGAAATAGACTAATCTAATCTAGTCCTTTTGTTTTCAAATGATGGAAATGATATCATTACCAGGTCAAAGTAACACAGCCAATTATTGGAAGAGCATGATTTGAACTCTCATGAAATCTAGGCCTTCAACTCTTTTTTTTTTTTTTTAAGATGTTGGGGGTAGGAGTTTATTAATTAATTTATTTATTTTTGCTGTGTTGGGTCTTCGTCTCTGTGCGAGGGCTTTCTCTAGTTGTGGCAAGCGGGGGCCACTCTTCATTGCGGTGCGTGGGCCTCTCATTATCGCGGCCTCTTGTGTTGCAGAGCACAGACTCCAGACGTGCAGGCTCAGTAGTTGTGGCTCACGGGCCCAGTTGCTCCGCAGCATGTGGGATCCTCCCAGACCAGGGCTCGAACCTGTGTCCCCTGCATTAGCAGGCAAATTCTCATCCACTGCGCCACCAGGGAAGCCCATAGGCCTTCAACTCTTTATTCCAGTTTCCCATGCTTTTCCACTATTTATGTTTCTTATCTAACCACTTGGTTTAAAAGTGGCCTGAAAATTTACAATGATCTCTGAAAGACCTTTCTACTTTAAATTGACACATTATCAATGAATCAGTTAACAGCTGAGCTCTCTAAACTCTCCCCAATGCTGTTGATTTATGAGAGACCTGTCTTACTTTAAAACTTATAGACTTCCTGAGAAGCAAGAGTTTAAACATCTCACTCAACTCATGAGTGCCTTATGTGTTAGACTTTTGAACATAGATATTACTCTACTAGTCATTTTTAATATGCTATCTCATTGAATTCTTAGAACTGTAAGAGATATGAAAAAGTTGAAGTTAGAGGAAGAAGATAATTTGGCCAGTATTTCTTTAAAGTGGCTAATTTATTCTGATTTCATGTTCAGTGCATTTTTCAAATCCCCTGCACTAACCATTATTATAAAAATCTCAGCCAGAGTGAGTGCCCAATTTGTATAACAATTGGTGAATCTTTAGCTATAACAACTTTATTCCTAAAACAGTTGTTCACATATAAAGTACAATGATTGATCTTTGTTGTTGAATGTATTTAAACCAACTATCATTCTAATTTAGTATTCATCAGGTTTCTCTTTCCTTCCAGGCCTGTATGTGGAATCAGAGGGAAAACTCTGATAATTAACTTGCCAGGTAGCAAGAAAGGATCTCAGGTAAGCTATCTTGAGATTTATATGGTTTAGTGTAAGAAATTTTGGCCACTGTGAGAGCCAAACAAAAAGTTGGAGCACTCCACAAGACTACCCTCACTTCTGACACCAATTGCAGTTCAATGCCTTCCCCAAACCACCCTCAGTTTCAGTAATTCACAAGATGGATTCAGAGAACTCATTGAAAGGTGGTATACTCATGGTTATGGTTTATTACAGGGAAAGGATACAGATTAAAATCAACCAAGGGAAGGAGTACATAAGACAGAATAAAGGAGAGGTACCAAATGGAGAGCTTCTAATATCTTCTTCCTGTGGAATCATGAACACATTGCTCTCCGGGCATCAGTGTGTAACAGCACAGGGATTATTGCTTATCAGGGAAGCTCTAAGCCCTTAGCATCTGGAGTTTTTATTGAGGCACATCATATACTGCCCATATACCTGTAGTCTCCAACACTTTCCAAAGGCAAAATTGATACCACATTTCCCAAAGCCCCCATCATAAATCACAGTTAGACTGTCTGGCGGCCAGAGTTTCCAGACAAACAAAGACACTCCTTTCATTTCCCAGTAACTGAGGGCAAAGGCCAGACTCTCTTTGGGTAAGGTTAATTCTGTATTACACAAGCTACCCCCTGGCCTCTGGCCAAGGCTTTCTTACAACAAAACAATCATATTTGTATGGCTGGCCATCTGTATTTAGTATAGCATGTATATTATAGACACAACATCAGTAGCAGTGTGAATATGCCTAAGATTTGGAGGAGCCAGAGTGGGATAGGAATAAATTTAGAGAAACATGTAATTCATCCTCTAAAGCCATTATACAAATTTTCATATTTTTGTACTCATTTACTAATTTTCCATCTTGATCTACTATTATTTGTGCCCTATGATACATTCTCACAGCTATTTACCATAGAAATTAGCTCTCTTGCTCAGGCCAATCATTTCCCATTGGTATTGCGTATTGAGGAGGCTTTAATTCACATTCCCAGTATATATCACTATCAATATCAGCATTATAATCTTATTAACAATGCCTGTATTATAACATATCACAGTATATTAGTAAATATAACCTGAAAAATAAGAGTCAAAAGATACTGGCACATTACTGGAGTCCTACACAGACATTAACAGTTATCCTAGTCGTCATCATATCATATGATCAAAACATGTCCCAGAGCAATGTTCCTCAGGTTTACAGACTTGTCAGGTTCCAAAAGCAGGAGTAGTCTCAGCAACATATGGCTTTTCCCTTTCTGGCATCTGCTACAGCTGAGCCAAGAAACAATATCGTCTTTGTTCTAAGCTTCTTTTGAGACACCAAGGTAATACTGGATTTCCCTTGTTGCATAACGCATTTACTCATTCCTTTACCTTTAACTGCCATTCCTCCTTCTTTCCATTTATACTCAGACATTTCCTTTGAACATCTTTGAATGAGACCGTTGGTTTGGCCACTGGGCTGGCCCAGATTGCCATTAGTAATACTAGTTTAGCAAATACTTCCCACTCAGTCCATTTCATTCATATAAGATAAGGTTAAGGTTACATAGGTACCGAGCTAGTAGGCAGTCTGAAACACCAGGCAATATAACTGCATTTACTGTCAAGCCCAATTTGACCAGATGGAGTAAGACATAGTCTACACCATCAGGCCCTTAGGAATTCTGACATAAAGATTTAAAAGTATAGTTACGGTTTGGGCTTAAGAATCATCCCTGCTTCTGGCACCCACAGTTGCAGCCCTGGTCCTAGGACCATTGCATCAGGTAGAAAAGAAGAAAGTTGAGGTGACGTGGGGAAAAACGAAAAAGGTTAACCGTAAAGAGAAAAGTATAGTTGTACAAGCATCCTTTGCCATCCCCTCTTCCCAGAAAAGTAGAGGAATCTGTCTAGAAGGAACTCTCACTTAGCCTCCCTATTGTTGAGTGTGATCACACACTAATGAAGGCTTCATGACTTTATCTCCTCACATTTTAGACAACAAATATTTCAATTGCCCATTTCAATTTTCTATCATATTTTTGCTCTGAGGATGAAAGTGTTCCTTGGTCTGAAGAAATGTGCCTCCATGGTCATTGATACAATATCTTCTTTTCTGGTCCTTTTATAGTACGTTGAACATTTGCATCTACTCTGGGATAAGCAAAGCTCATACCAGAGTAAGTGTCTATACCTGTTAGGACCCATTTGTAGCCTCCAGGGACTAAAAGCATCAGTCCAACATGACAGCTATGTGTAGGACTTTTCCCTGTGGAATTTGCTGCATAGCCCTCTGCCTCTGTGTCTCTCTTTTTAGCAGACAAAACAGTTCTTATTGGCATTTTGTGTCTCAGAGTGTAAGAGGAATATATCTAGATTCAGCCCATCTCTGCATTGCTACAGACCTCCAGTGTCCACTCATTTTATGGACCCAGGTGGCCATCTCAAGCAAGTACACCAGGATATCTGCTCGCCAGTACCAATCAACTTCCAGTTCTGGAAGGGAATTCTTCTTGTGGGCATTAACATAATCTACTTTAATATACCCCTTACGTTCCCAGAGTGATTTCCACAGGGCCATGTCCCATACAGGTATTCCTTTAATAGACCAGTTTTCCATTGCCCATCTGCCTGACCATACGGCCAGGCCATTTGGACACTTCCCGTGACTCAGTAAAAACCCAAACATAGGTGCAAACATGTAGTTCAGCCCATCGAGCTGATTTGTTTTTACCTTCTTCAATCAGAGTGGCGGCCTTCCAAACAGGATGCTGTCCCTTCACCTTGGAATTGCCATCCATAAACCAAGCAGCTCTTTGTTGATCAATAGAAAGCTGTTTATAGGGCACCGCCCAAGTGGCCCAAGTGGCCATAGGATCCAGCAGCTCCTCAGGTGGTTCCGAAGTCAGCCCTAGGTGAAAAGAGGCTGCCTGCTCGTGAGTACCTCCTTGCATTCTCCTGGTAGCATGATTCTATATGCAACATTTCCATTCTATTATGGAACTCTCCTGGGCATTGCCATCCCCATTAGAGCTTTTCTCTGAAATTACCCAAGACCTTTTGGATATTTCAGGTTTTAGGATTATTTTGTGTCCTTTAGTTATAAAGGCAGTCTCAGTTAAAGTCAAATAGCAAGTAGTAATTGTCTCTCAAATGGAAATTTTCTGGTCCAAAATCCCAGCAGTTGTTGTTGGGTGGCACTCAGAAGTTTTTGCTATAAGCCCAGTCTGCACTCCACACAGGGCTTTTGTACAGCAAATTAATGAACTGTGTGGGCCCATTTAGCATGTCCAATTATATTGGTGGAAGAGTGGATTTACATGCCTGCTGTTTTACAATATGAGGTAGAGGACGAATTCTCCAGTCAGACACAACATCCATGCCCATAATACATTCAGGTAAAGGAGATTCACCACTTCACATGAAGTTCACTTTCCAAACATTCTGATTCTTATCCAAACATTCACCTTAATCCCATCAACTATTGCATTCCTATATCTTCCCATTCTAACTGTACCCCCTCCCCCATTAGGATCTCAACAGGTTGTAGAATCACAGTACATGAAGCTCCCATGTCAAGGAGTTCCAGAAAAGTCTCTTCTCTGTCTCCTGATGATTTTAGCCATTTGTGTGCATATGGCCTTGGAGTTTAAGGCCTGGGTTGGGTCAAGGGATCCATACCCTTTTGTCAGACCTTATATTGATTAGATTATGGGTCCATCACTTAAGGTGATTAAAGGTAAGGTTTCTTTGCTTCCTAGCTTGTTTAATTGCTCCAAACCAGGGTAAATAGAGATTTGTTTAGGACCCCTTAATGTTAGGAGACCAGCAGGGTCTCCAGTCTGTCTATTCAGCCCACAGCAGTGCTTCTTTAAGACCTCTGTTTTGTCCCCATCAATGCTCACTTTTTTCATACATTTCTTAATAACCATTTAAATATTTCCACCCTGCTAGGACAAGTCCCTTGAATCTCTTGTTTCTTTTTCCCCATTTTCTTATGAATCAGTCCAACTTTATTTACTGTTTATTGCTTCAACATAAATTTTTCCTTGGGAAGCAGCTCTGAGGCTAGCAGCTATATGTCAGACCATTCAGAATCCAAACTTGGCCCAGCCTCAGGATCCACCCCAACATTCTCCATTACTTTTGTTTTAGCTAGTACAGATACCATTAACCAAGAAATTGTGTGTTTACTTTGTTTTTTATCATTTTGCATTTCTTGTGCTTTGACATAACTCCTTAGGAGTTAGATCTTTCATTTTAAAACTTCATTGCTAATTTTATCTCCAGTAACTAACTACAGTACAGCTGCAGTTCCATACTGTGGGTGACCCTGTGTTCATCTAGGCTCTAAAGATTCGTTATCCACCACCCTCTCTTCCTTCCTCTTCCCAGATCACAAGTTTCAGTGAGTCAGGGTCTTTCTATCAAATCCCACTTCTTAACACCAACTGTAAGGAGTTTTGACCAACTGCAGAAGTTAGCCAGCTACAAAGTTGGAGCACTCCATAAGACTACCCTCATTTCTGACACCAATTGCAATTGAGGGGATCTCTAAAATCACCCTCACTTTTAATAATTCACAAGAAGGACTCACAGAACTCACTGAAAGCTGTTATACTTATGGGTATGTTGTATTACAGGGAAAGAATACAGGTTGAAATCAGCCAAGGAAAGAAGCACATATGGCAGAGTCTAAGAGAGATACCAAACAGGGAACTTCTGGTCATCCTCTTCCATGGAATCATGGAAGCATCACCTCCTCTTAGCCACAATATAAGACAGTATACACAGAGTATTGGTAACTATGTACATTCTCCTTTGCCTTTGGTGTTCAGAGTTTTTATTAGGATTTGATCACGTATTGCCCACATGGTTGACCTTTAGTCAGCCATTCCCAGTTCTTTCCAGAGGCAAAACTGTTACAGTGTTTCCCAGAGCCCTCATAGTAAACCACATTGTTAGACTGTGCAGTGGCCAAAGCCCCCAGGCAAACAGAGACACTCTTATCAGGCATGACATAACAAGGAACTAGAGATCACCTCCCAAAAACTAAGAGTAAAGACCAGACCTCTCTTTGATTAAAGTTAAATTCTTCACTATACAATTTTTTCCAGTAGGTTAAAAGATTAGATACCTTCCAGGTAGTCCATAAATTGTAAAATATTTCTTTACATATTAGAATTTAAGGTAAGTTACTGTAAATGTAAAAGAGAAAGACCTCTGCTCAAACATATTCCCCAAACATATCTGGCCTTATGTTCTGATTTTAAAATTCTCACCTATTTTCTTTTGGTGATACAATATAGGTAATAATGGATATATTTTGAGCATTAGCTGCCTGTTCTCCTTGCTTGGCACCCTGCAATAAATGCTGTACTTTCCTTCACTGCCCCCTAAAAACAAGAAACCAAGAGACTATATTGACTTTTATGCTGTACAAACTTATACCTATTTTTACATATTGTACAATGGTGTCTAGCTGTACATTATGACTGTAGTCAGAACTTATCTCTCTGAATAAAATAGTTCAGTACTCAATTGGTTTGTTAGTTCTAGTATCCTTCTCTAACCAGAAAGGTAAAAATTCTTACCTGCTCTCTCATAATGTATCTTTAAACCCTAAAGTTGTATAGAAATTTTACTTAAAAAAAAAAAATGTGATGTGTGCTTATATAGTGTAGTTCTTCAGCTTATGGAGAATACCGTAATATATACCACTCTTACTTCATATTTTGCATTGCAAAGACAATACATTAAATATGATTCTTCCTTAAGACAGATGGAGAGAAAATCACAAATCCAAAATCACAAACACATTTGATTGCTGCCATTTTGTATGCCTATAAAAATGCTTTATCTTCATTTTTTTTCTTCCTCTTGCATACAGGAATGCTTTCAGTTCATACTGCCAGCCCTACCTCATGCCATTGACCTTTTACGTGATGCCATTGTAAAAGTAAAAGAAGTGCATGATGAACTTGAAGATTTACCTTCCCCACCACCACCTCTTTCCCCTCCTCCCACAACTAGCCCCCATAAACAGACAGAAGACAAAGGGGTTCAATGTGAAGAAGAGGAAGAAGAGAAGAAAGACAGTGGTGTTGCTTCAACAGAAGATAGTTCTTCATCACATATAACTGCAGCAGCCATTGCGGCCAAGGTAAGTCTGCTGAGAGAGACCCAGAGATCTAAAGGACCCACAGGTAAATGTATTGATTTCATCTCTCTTTCCATCCCATTCTTCCATAAGTTAAGTACCACTTCAGGGCATCCTTTAAAAAGAACGGGGATATTCATGACACTCCACAGCTATATTCCCTCCATTATGTAGAGTTCTTGAAAGCATTGAAGTTTTATTCTGAGTTCTGAGGCATTAAAAATTCTGCTGTTATCTACTGAAGTAATAGCTCCAATGATAAACAATGTGACATTTAAGAACTCTTTGAAGATGTCATTTTTGTGATCATAGTAAATATACAATGTTCATGTATTCAGAACATCAAATATTCACAAATTCTTAGAGGAGCACCAAACTGAAGGTAAGATACCTAAGGTGGTTCAAGAAATTAGCTGAGGAAGATTAATAAATATTTTTTTTAAAGACAAGACTTTTCAGCAGTTAAGTAGCACTTATTTAACTATTGGACACAAATTACTCCAGTCATAAAGAGAAGAAATGGATGTAAGATATTCATGTTTTTAATTTAATAAAGTAATAAATATTATTAAAAGAGCATCAAAGTGTTACAAGTTCTCTTTGAACAATTCTGGGAGTAAATATAGTACCATGAAGTACTTCAGTAAATTTAGTTATCATCTTAAAGTCACAGAACATGATTTATATTATTATCCATATCTAGTATAACCCACCTTGTACACTTTAAAATCTTCAGACAGTAGCATATCACTTCTGGGAGTAATGATTGTTCATTGAGAGTGTAAAGATTGAAAATCTAATCACTATATGAAGTGATTTTTAAACTTTATGGCTCATCCAGATACTTTGGGTGTGAGCATAGCATGAGAGGATTTTTTTGACAATGTATATATTGGAAAGGATCATAGAGATCCTTTGGAAGTGTCCATTCAGACAACAAGTAGGTGGTTCTTTCACTGAAGATGGGATTATTCTGTCTCCAGATCCATTCAGTGATCCATTAAGTCCTCACTTAAGGCTAGTAAGTAATTGTTGTGTGTGAGGTTTGTTCTGTTTTTATGGAAATGATTGATGAAATACATTATTAAATCATCGTATGTTCTCTTTCTTTTACTCTTAATTAAAAGAGTTAAAAGTACCATCAGTTTCAATCTTAAAAAAAGCTTGTACCATTTGAAATCTAAGCTAATTTTGTCATTCTTCATTTGAAAATTTTTGACATTCCATTGTTCCATTTGTTTTCACCCTTTTTCCTTTCCAGTCATTTTGCTTGTATAGTTTCATGTTTTCCTGTCACTATATTCATAGTTGTTATGTGTTGTGCATTAGAAGCATCCATTCTACACCAGTCCTGCTGTTATCATGGCACACGGTGAGCAGCCCATCCCTGGTCTCATCAGTTATTCCCATGATGCAACAGGCAGTGCAGAGGAACCGGTAAGACAAGAGGCTTTTGCATTAATGATTTTGCAAGCATACAGCCTACCTCCTATCCTTGGAGGTAGGCTATAGCATATGACGGAAGATGTGTTTTACTCTGAAAGACCTTCACTAGTGCTTTTTTGGGAAAGTGTAAGTGCCACTGACTATCTTCCATCAAGGAATTTAATAGAGTTTCTCCTGTACCTAAAGTACTCTAACATCATTAAGATTTTGTAGTATGTGGCAATGAACTTTCATCACATGACTTTCAAGAAATTCATTGCTCAGAAGTTATCTTTTTCTTTAGTAATTTCATCACATACCTTAAAATAAATTGCCTAGCTTAATTAAGATAATCCCTTAAGAGGATCACATTAAGTTTTAATATCCAAACAGATTGGTCAAGATAATATTTAATTTGTATTAATCTTGCTTTTTTTCCTTATGATTTTGCATCTTTTTTTCTTTTCTTTCACTATGTTCTCATTACAACCATTTAGAAAGTTGAGTCTTTGTACAAATTCTGATATTACTGATCTTCATATAGAAACTTTTAAGGATGTTTATCACTTCTTTCAGTCATTGGCTGAATGATACTTTGTAAAAAGTGTCAGACTAGGAAAGATTAAACTGATAAGTTTAGCTGAATAAGCAGTGACAATTTAGACCATGGCTGCAAAAGAAACCTCAGTCCCTGATATGAATATAAAATGAGAAGGAAAAAGAAAAATAAGTAATAAGTGTAATTTTGTTTTTAATCCTTAGGAAGAAAAAACACCCAGGGTTTCAGGGGGATGCAGGGAGGAAAACTAGTATCAGTCGACCCTTAGGAGCTAAACTACCAAATGATGACTTTAATGCTTATATTCAACAAGCCATGCCTGGTTGGAAACAAACTTAGCTGAGTCAAAGGCCAAGTAGAAAATGTAAATATTGATTAATAAAATTATTAATGAATTCCAGTTGACAACTGAATTCTCCAGCTATAGCTTTGCTGTAACTTATAAACATTCCAAAGTATACCAAACTGTCTTTTGTATTCTCATATTATAAAGCAGCCACAGCAACTACAATAATTATCCTGGTTTTCAAACTAAAATATTTGGAAGTTTTGTATTCATAACCGAGCTTTTAAGTTATCATATTCTGAGTTTTGTATTATTACACAGAAAATGATTTGAATAACTCTTCAATAGTTAGCTCCTAGTGATCTGAATACCGGTTATTGCCAAACTGATCAACTTGCTTTTTCAGGAAATAAGGAGGCTTGAGAAGTGCTTCTCATAATGGATATTTGTTAGTTGCCTCTCCAGCAGCCATTTCCCATCCCTCTTTCTAACACTACACTGCATTTCCCAGTCATATAGTTTGGGTGAGATTGACTAATCCTCCAGGGTAGGTGGCTTAGTATAATCAGCATATCTATTTCACATAACCACAGTTTTTAGTTCAAGGAACACATAATTCAGGTCAATAGGAGCAAGTGGGTCTCATCTCTTAGATTTTATTTGAATGACTAGGAACATAGACTCTCTGTTTCCTATTGAATATGAATGAGGAAATATACAACTCAAAGAATTCCTATCTTGGAACCATGAAAGTAATGCCTGCCAATAATGGAGCCAACTGGAAAGAAGCATTCCTAAGAAATGGGAGAGAAAGAGAGGTACTCGGTCCTGTCACATTTTTCGACCACTTACTCCAGCCCCTGTTGAACTATACCCGCCTCTTGACTTTTCAGTTACCTGAGCCAATACGTTACTTTGAAAAAGCTAATTAGAGATAGAGATGGGTAAACTGTTGTCTGCAACCAAAAAGCATCTTGACTAATAATTCTCAGTATGTAGTGTCTCATCAAAGAGCTGAAAAGACTTCCTTATACTAACTGAAACATAAATAGGAATCCCTGAAGTTTCATATTTGAGTGAGAAACCTGATTCAAGAGAACAGAGAGTAGGGGTGTGTGACACATGGAAGGAAAAAAGGAAAGATAAATCTTGCCCCTCTGTGATTACTAAATAAGTGTAAAGGTCTTTTCAAGGAGACTGGATCCAAACCTGAAGAAACTACAACTATACTTTGCATAATGCTTGTATTATGCTTGCAAAACTCCAAGCATAATGAGAGGCAAGGAGGAATTTAAGACAAAAATAGCCATGGAGATACATAATAAGAAATCTTGTCTTACTGACAGAAATTAAATCTTCTGGAGAAGTCCCACATAATAATGATGGTCCCCAAGCTCCACTGGATGCAAGAAAATCTGCTGCTTGCCCTGGGAAGAAAGAGTTGCTGATTTCCTTTTGGGAAAGAATATGGAGAAAACAAATATGTTAGATTGATATGGTCAGTCAGGAAGTGTCTATCTTCCTAGGGCATTTATTTGGAACTTAAGAGAGAAAATGCTAAAAGTTAGCAACCTGCCACACTTACAGATTTGCCTGGAGATAAATGATACCATTACAAAAGACCAGAAGCACTTAAAAAGTTTTGGTCAGAAAATTGAAGAATATACATATTTGTATATATATGGTTTTATTGTTTCTTCCTATCCATGATGATTTTAGTATATTAAAATAATATTAATTGTCATTCTTCTAAACATTTTATATATACCAACACTTTACATACATTGTCATTTTACTTATGAGAAAATTGACACACAAAGAGGTTAAGGACATATAACCAGCTAGAGACTAAACTGGTATTCAAGTCCAGGCAGTCTGGCTCCAGAATCATCACTCTTCACCTCTCTGCTATAGCAGCTCTCAGTGCAAGAGAGAAAGAAAAAGAATGATGTTATGGGAGATGACTAACTAGTTACAAATTCTTCTAAAGAATGAGAATTAGGATTTTTAGACCTTGGTTTGGAATACTTGAATGATAAAATGTATTGCACAACCTAAGAACTGTGAACAGTAGACTATATTTACTCTGGAAGTTTGCTGGTCCAAGCAGCAAAGCTTTAAGCTATAAGCACAATTGGAGTCAGAAATATATTTAGATAAATCCATGAAAACAAATACTTCGGAGAACACAGTATGTATGCGTTAAAGGATAATATTTTTAAAGGTTGAATCATAACATTCATAGAAATATAAATGTGTCAATTATTCTATTTAATTAATTAATGAGAGAACAGTAAGCTGTTAAACCAGTTCAAAGAAAAAAAATCAAAGGACACATACATATATCAACAGTCAGAAAGACTGGGATGAATTTATAAATAGATACAAAATTGGTCAGTATACACAGGGCAATAATCAATTGTTCCTTCTCAAGACAAAATTTATTTGCATTTCTGTAGACAATAATTTGCATTAGCATTAGTTTTCTATAACTTGCAGAGTTGTAAAATAGTGAAAGTAAAAAGTGCAGATAACCCAGAAGAGTATACAAATCAGGACATTTAATAATCTTTCTTGCCCATTTTCTTGACAACTCTCTACACCCCCAATCATAATAATCTCATAATGATTTTTGTTGCAAAAAAATGGCAGATCTCATTAGTTTGGGATTGATTATTTATTTAGCTGCAGCAAGGTATTAATTAACCAGGTAGCTTCTCTGAGTTTGCAAATACTGAGGCTGCAAAATTAACTTCTCTCTGGAAGTTTTCATAGGGAATCTCAGATTTTACTTTTAAAAGTTTCTATTTTTGCCATTCCAAGTTTAGGAAACCAAGCCCCAGACAATCTCTTCACCCTATTTCACCTGCAGGTACCTGTTACTGGGTGAATTCCTCTCTTCTCCAGGTCACCAAAAGTTCATTACCATATATAAGTGACCTTCCTTAACCACATGCAAGGCTGAGACCCTCTACTTCAGGTACCAGGTCATTTTTCCTGGGAGGGCTTTATAGGTATTAGCTTCGTGAGTACAGCCAGTCTTTGTTCTTCAGAAGTGGTAGGCATATCTGATAAAATGGGCACCATTCTCAAACATGACACAGGTAAGTCCTTGGTTCCACCATCAGTTTGTCCAATTATATCCTGTTAAAAAGGAAGATATTCTTAATAAATCTATGGAGATCACTATATTGTCAAGAAAAGTTAGCAGACCTAGTAAGAGTTTCTGAATTCTGAGGGACTCAGTGAGAATCAAAACTTTTAGTTTTAAGAAATCAGGATGTACGAAATTGTGTGGGTTATATATAGATTGAGAAGAAAGAAGAAATTTCTTCACATACACTGAAAATAGAACATTTAAAACATCAATAATATTCCAAACAAATAGCCAGGAAAAAATTCTTCTGTTTACTCAGTCCTATGTAGTTAATTCTCATTCTACTAGATCTTAGCAGTTTGCTTTCATGAAGCTTTCAGCTTCCAGACTAATGAGAGTTTTGGAAATACTAACCTTGTCCACTATTATAGTCTAAAAGTTATCTAAGCAATATCACTTCAGCAGTCTGTACCCAAGAATATATTCTTTGAAGTGTCAGTAGTTGGAAGTATCTGGTACAGTTCTTTCTATGAGGCTTGTGAAACTGTCCTTCTTGTTAAATGCACAAGCTCTGGTCTGTAGCTTACAGCATAACTTTTAGGTAAGCATCAAAATCCATCTGTAGATGACAGGAACTTAATAGCTGTAGTTATTAACTGTAACCAGTAATAGCAGAATGGCAGGGAGTAAAATTCTCTATTGAGGGATGGAATATAACTGTTTCACGAGTTTTTAAGCAGTATGTCCCCTTAGAGTAAAACCATTAGGGACTGGGGGTAATTGACAATTCTCCAGGGACTTTACACAAAGCATACAATTAATGAAATAGTTATATTAATAACATTTTGCTTATATAAACTTAACCTAGAGAAGACTGGGCTTCTCTTTTGATATGACGACTTCTCATGAAACTTATAGTTGTAACTCATCAAACAAATCTAATTATATCTTTCATCACTCTTATCTATTCTGAAAGAACAAATTTCTGTGATTTTTAGGAGACTGCCAGGAAATCTCAAAGATAGTTTTCAGTGAAAGATACCCTGAAATTTTTTAATAATTTGATTTGATTTAGAATTGTCAGAGGAAATTTGGACACTTGATTTAAGATAGGATCATGGATGCCTGAGAAATAATTTTTTGGTTGCCTTTTTTTATTAAAATGACAATAAAACATTTTTAAAAGCACAAAAGGTAACACAGTTGTTAAGAAGTAACTCTTTCATAACTGAGGAACTTTTTGTTCTTTTTCCCCTTAAATACTCAAGCATATAATAAAGTTAACCTATAGCAGAGAAAATTATTCTGGTAAGACACAGGATCTCTTCTATCTAGGCAGATTAGGTAGATAGTGGGTAAAAGCACTAATCAGTAAGCCAAGGAAAGAAGCCCATCAAAATTAAGTGAACCTTGTTTTAAGTGAATGTGTATTTTAACACATTTTATAACTTATTTTCAGGCTCGGGCATTATAAATCAAAGGAAATAATCTTCACTTTCCAAGTTCTATCTTTCATTATGTTCTTTCAAATATTCTGGAACAAACTGATACCTTGCTTTAGGATTACAGTTCTTTCTCAAATGACCCACAAGTTGAAAACTATCTTCATAATAATATAATGGTATAGTTTATTTAACATGCAACATGTTAATCATTGCTTTTTTCAAATGAATTAATAAGTTCGTAAATTTTTTGTTTTGATTTCAAATTCAGTAAATATTGATAGTTATAACCCACATGTACAAAAGCTCTATGAGTTCTAAATAAATTATAAATTTGTAAAGGGGTCCAGAGACCAAAACGTTCGAGGACTGCTGCTTTAGGGCAATTTTTTTTTTCCCCTTAAAAAAATAAAAGCACATGCTCAGTTGTATATCTCAGCGACTCATATTAAGTATAACTTTTAATGAAAGTCATTTCTATTTCACAGAGAAAACTTGGGGTAGATAATTAAGAACTATCTGACATACGCATATATTAGCAGACAGCAAAGCTCATAAACATGCATAATATAATTTTCTACAGCAACATGCAATCCTTTGACTACTTGTTAAAGTAGCAAAAAGGAACATGTTCATAAATATGACACAAATTTCTAGCATCTATATAGCAAATAGAAGTAAGCAAAAGTATATAAACTTAAAATTATGATTAGTAATCAGTGCAACAAAAGAAAAAATAGATAAGACTCCATCAAATTAAAAACTTTTGTGCAACAAAGGATACTGTCAAGAGAGAAAGAGACAACTGACAGAATGAAAGAAAATATTTGCAAATCACATGTATGAGAAATGATTAATATCTAGAATATAAAAAGAACTGCTGCAACTGAGAAAAGAAAAAAAAGGGAACCCAATTGATACATGGGTGAAGGATTTGAAGAGACATTTCTCCAAGGAAGGTATACAAATAGCAATGTGCACACAAAAAGATACTCAACATCACTAGTCATTAGAGAACTGCAAATCAAAACCACAATGAGATACCACTTTATATCCATTCTGGTGTTTTATCAAAAAAAAACAAAAAACAAAACCTCCCCCCCCCAAAAAAAAAAAACAAATAACCCAGAAAATTAGTGTTGGCAAAGGATGTGGAGAAATTGGAACCCTTGGGCATTGCTGGAGGGAGTATAAAATGGTGCCACCACGGTGAAAAACACTTTTGTGGTTCTTCTAAAAGTTAGCCATGTGATCCAGCAATTCTACTTCTACTTATATACCCAAAAGAATTGAAAGCAAGCAACTACTACACCAGTGTTTATAGCAGCTATATTCACAATGGCCAAAAGGTGGGAACAGCCCAAAGATACATGGATAAACAAAATGTGTTATACAGATATAACTGAATATTATTAAGCCGAAAGAAGAAATGAAGTTCTGATGCATGCTACAACATGAATGAACCTTGAAAACATTATGCTGAATTTAATAAGCCAGAAATAAAAGGACAAATATTGTATGAGTTCACTTACATGAGGTACTCAGAATAGTCAAATTCATAGAGGCAGAAAATAGAATAGATGAAAGTGGAGAGTGGGAAGTTACTGTTTAAAGGGTATGGAATTTCTCTTTGGGATGATGAAAAAGTTCTGGAAATGGATAGTGGTGATGTTTGCATTACATTGTGAATTTGCTTAATGCCATTTCGTTGTACACTTAAAACTGGTTAAAGTAGTAAATTTTATGTTATGTTTCACCACAGTAAAAAAAAATTTATTTACGATTAGTACTTGATGTTTCCTATTTTATCTTATTTAAAAATTATCTAGACTTCTAATGATCATCCATTAATTTAATGTAATGCACTCCAAAGTTTAAGTTACCTAAAGATCATGGAAATTATGTTCAAGCTGACATGGATTATGTAGGAATAATGTAAGCTTCTTCAGTCAATAAACCTGTATATGTTTAGGGAAAGCAACCCAAGAAAAACAAAATGTGTACTTGTATTATATTTAACATTAAAAATTATTTAAGACAATTTTTAAACCAAAATTATTAAGCTAGTCTTATTTGCCAAAGATTTACCCTAATTTTATGAACTTGGATTCTTAAAATATTTATGAGTTAGTTTCTAGTAGAAGATACTTTTTTAAGTCTAGCATATTTAAAGTATTAGAAATTCAGTTTATTTTGGGAAATATTAGGAATAATTAACTTATTTAGGCATTTATCTCTGTAAGCCAGTCAGAACAGAACTCCTTTAACTTCAGAGACAATATAGCTTTATACTTCCCAGAGATTGGGAAACATTTCACAATGGTAAAGGGTAAAGGTCTTTCTGAATTACAGATAAACACAGAGAGGGCTCATAATTTCAATTCTGCAGCTTCAGCCACAGGTCTAGAGTAAATACAGAAACACAAAAACTCATCCCCAATACACCCCCCCCCAAAAAAAAATCAAAGACCTGTTCTCCTTCCCAGAGGGCACCAGTTTCTTAATTGTTTTGAGCTCAAAATGGAGAAATAGACAAATAAAACTACAAGTAGGACTACAAATAGGATTCTGTGTCATCTTTTACCCAACAAAGAATGGACATCTATAATACATTTACAGAGATCACCAAATGGTCAGACCATAAAAGCAAAGTCTCAAGCATTGCTGCCACCAGGAAGCAATAATTTCCTGGCAGTGCACAAACTAGAAACAAAGACAAAACACAAATCAAAAAATAATGGGGTTGGGGCTTCCCTCGTGGCGCAGTGTTTAGGAATCCACCTGCCAATACAGGGGACACAAGTTCAACCCTTCATCCAGGAAGATCCTACATGCCACGGATCAACTAAGCCCATGCGCCACAACCACTGAGCCTGCATTCTAGAGCCTGAGAGCCACAACTAGTGAGCCACGTGTCACAGCTACTTAAGCCCATGCACCTAGAACCCATGCTCTACAACAAGAGAAGGCACCACAATGAGAAGCCCATGCACTGCAACGAAGAGTAGCCCCCCTCGCCAAAACTACAGAAAGCCTGCGTGCAGCAACGAAGACCCAATGCAGCCAAAAATAAATAATAATAATGATGATAATAAAATAAAATAAAAGAGATGATATTTAAAAAAAAAAAAAATCCACCTGCCAATGCAGTGGACACGGCTTCGATCCCTGTTCCAGGAAGATCCCACATGCCACGTAGCAACTAAGCCCGTGGGCCACAACTACGGAGTCTGTGCTCGAGAGCCCCAAGCCACCACTGCTGAGCCCGCGTGCCACAATTACTGAAGCCCATGCACCTACAGCTCGTGCTCTGCAACAGAGAAGCCACCACAGTGAGAAGCCCGCACACTGCAACAAAGAGTAGCCCCTGCTCACCGCAACTAGAGAAAGCCCGCACGCAGCGACGAAGACCCAACACAGCCAAAAATAAATTAAATAAATATATTTATTTATTTTTTTTTTAAAAAATGGGGTTTTGTTTTCTGTTTTGTTTGTTTTGTTTGTTTTTTTAAACCTAAAGAAACAGTCATCTAAGTAAAGTTCTGTTGGTATTTGGGATTCACCTCCAATTGCCAAGAAAAGATACTTGTGGGCTTAAGCAAGTGCTTAAAAGTGTACTCTTTACTATACTACAAAGCTACAATAATCAAGACAGTATGGTACTGGCACAAAAACAGAAATATAGATCAATGGAAAAGGATAGAAAGCCCAGAGATAAACCCATGCACATATGGTCACCTTATTTTTGATAAAGGAGGCAAGAATCTACAATGGAGAAAAGACAACCTCTTCAATAAGTGGTGCTGGGAAAACTGGACAGGTACATGTAAAAGAATGAAATTAGAACACTCCCTAACACCATACACAAAAATAAACTCAAAATGGATTAAAGACCTAAAGGTAGGCCAGACACTATCAAACTCTTAGAGGAAAACATAGGCAGAACACTCTGACATGAATCACAGCAAGATCCTTTTTGACCCACCTTCTAGAGAAATGGAAATCAAAACAAAAATAAACAAATGGGACCTAATGAAACTGAAAATCTTTTGCACAATGAAGGAAACCATAAAGAAGACCAAATGACAGCCCTCAGAATGGAAGAAAATATTTGCAAATGAAGCAGCTGACAAAGGATTAATCTCCTAAATTTAGAAGCAGCTCATGGAGCTCAATATCAAAAAAACAGACAACCCAATACAAAAATGGGCAGAAGACCTAAATAGACATTTCTCCAAAGAAGTTATACAGATTGCCAACAAACACATGAAAGAATGCTCAACATTACTGATCATTAGAGAAATGCAAATCAAAACTACAATGAGGTATCACCTCACACTAGTCAGATTGGCCATCATCAAAAAATCTAGAAACAATAAATGCTGGAGAGGGTGTGGAGAAAAGGGAACCCTCTTGCACTGTTGGTGGGAATGTAAATTGATACAGCCACTATGGAGAACAGTATGGAGGTTCCTTAAAAAACTACAACTAGAACCACCATACAACCCAGCAATCCCACTACTGGACCTTTACCCGAGAAAACCATGATTCAAAAAGAATCATGTACCACAATGTTCATTGCAGCTCTATTTACAATAGCCAGGACATGGAAGCAACCTAAGTGTCCATCAACAGATGAATAAAGAAGATGTGACACATATATACAATGGAATATTACTCAGCCATAAAAAAAATTAAATTGTTATTTGTATTGAGGTGGATGGACCTAGAGTCTGTCATACAGAGTGAAGTCAGAAAGAGAAAAATACTGTATACTAACACATATATATGAAATCTAAAAAGAAAAA
Organism: Stenella coeruleoalba; assembly: GCF_951394435.1. Classification (NCBI taxonomy): domain Eukaryota; kingdom Metazoa; phylum Chordata; class Mammalia; order Artiodactyla; family Delphinidae; genus Stenella; species Stenella coeruleoalba. The sequence continues at coordinate 34,476,394 of NC_137147.1, read as the reverse complement.
AATGGTTATGAAGAACCTAGGGGCAGGACAGGAATAAAGACGCAGACCTACCATAGAATGGATTTGCGGACACGCGGAGGGGGAAGGGTAAGCTGGGACAAAGTGAGAGAGTGGCATGGACATATATACACTACGAAACGTAAAATCCATAGCTAGTGGGAAGCAGCCGCATAGCACAGGGAGATCAGCTCGGTGCTTTCTGACCACCTAGAGGGGTGGGATAGGGAGGATGGGAGGGAGATGCAAGAGGGAAGAGATAATGGGGATATATGTATATGTATAGCTGATTTGCTTTGTTATAAAGCAGAAACTAACACACCATTGTAAAGCAATTATACTCCAATAAAGATGTTAAAAAAAAAAAGTGCACTCCTCTAGCAATGCTGTTTACTGGTTCTATTAGGTGAATCCATTGGGCATCTCAGTGGATGATCTCTAAAACTGTTAAAGAATTATTTTTTAAGTTAAAATCATGTCTTTGTTACAAATACCAAATTAATACATGTCAAAGATCTTATTTCATTCGTTAATTAATGAGGGAACCAGAAAGATGTTACAACTGGTTAACAGGAGAATTCAAAGAACACAAATATATAGGCATTGGGAGTGCTGAAATGAATTTACAAACAAATGCAACACTTGGTGATTACCTGCAAGGCAGTCCATTGTACTTCCATGGTACAAAAGGATCATTTGGACAAACACTACTTACATTACTCTCAGTTTTTTACAACTTATATTTGTAAAATAGCTAAAAGACTAAACAGTGTAGATAATTCAAAATGGTCCACTACACAAGACACCTAATAATAATTTTGTCCATTTCAAAGTCTTTCACAATTTTTCCTGGCATATGAAAGGAATACAATAATGCATGGATGTTTACAGAATAAAATTTCTGTTCAATATGTCCATGTGCTTAATGTGCTTTTTTATTCTTGTTTATTTGTTCCTACTCATATGGATGCCATGTAGCAGGATTTTTTAGACGGTTATGTTATCTTTAGTAATAAATGTTTGACTTTCTCAAAATTTTAATTGAAAAAACAGAAGTTTTTATATCACTACTATAGTTGTTAATGTAGGGATTGAGTTATTAGGATGCCAGTTGTTTTTTCCTAGCATTAACCTTTTAGTACTGTGGACTGATTTTGTATGCATGTGTAGTAAACCTGTAGTAATCACTATTTGGGCCAATAAGTATATGTTCTTATAAGTTTTTCACAAAGATTGCCATTATTATCAATAAAATAAGTAGGAAGCTGTATTAAACTACATAGACCTTTTTCAAATCTGGGAAATAGTATGCATTGTGCTTTAACAACATGAGCTTTGGCATCAGATAGTTTCTATTCTACTAGATTCTACATGATCTGGTTCTAGGCCCTTCCCTTACCATCTCTCTCCCTCTCCCCTTTGCTCACTAAGTTTACATCCAGCTTTTTCTTGGCTCTGAGCACATGCTGTTTCCACTACCTAAAAGCTCTTAACCCCACTCTTTACCTGGCTAACTTCTGTTTATTTTTTCTGTTCCAGTTTCAGTGTCTCTTTATCACAGAAAGACTTCACTAATCTTCTCCTCCAATCTAAATTTTTCTCAGAGCTATTCTCTCTCATAACACCTTGTTCTTTTCCTTTATAGCACTTACCACAATTTACAATTATATACTTATTCATATGTTTGAGTTCTATATATGTAGACTATAACGTCCATGAGACAAGGATCACATCTGTTAGTTTATATGATTTATCCAACATCCAACACGGTTTGGCACATAGTAACACTGTGTGAATATTTGTTTAATATGTTTTATGAAAAACTACAATGCATCATCCAACTAAGTTCACAAGACAGATATAAAAAACCAAAATATATTTAGCAATTCCCATTATGTACAAGGACTTTTCCATGAGATAGACAAATAATCAGCATATTCTCTCCCTATAGTAGCAACTTCAGTAATAATGATAATATTGATAGATAGCTTTAAATAATTATGTAGCAGACACTATTCTAAGGGTTTTAGACAGATACACCATCAGAAATTGATACTGGAATGCAGGTATCAGCAAGGTTATACCTTTTTATTTTCCTGGAAGGCAAATTTATATGGAATAATAAGAACTCTGATTACTACCATTGAGAACAACAAAAATCCCAAATGATTTTAGTAAGTATAAACAGTTGTTAAGAAACAAACTCATATGAATATTTAAATTTTTATGTTTATTTTAAAAGATCTGTTATAGTCAAGCCTCATAAGTTCTCTGTCTAGGCAAAATCATAAAGTGTGGCTTTTCTTTATAAATATAAATCATAAATTCTTGTGGATTTTTTTACCATTGATTTTAATCTAAATCCAGGTCTTCACATTTTCTTGTTTAATTTCATTTTGTTGCATTTAACTGATCAGTCTACCCCAAGGAGACCTTTTTTTAAATCTATATCAGACATTTGTTATTTTACCTGTCTTTTCTAGTGCTGTCACCTGCAAATATGTTAATCAAATCATTCAAGTCACTGATGGAACATTTTTTTAGGATAGGCTATTTCACATACTACCAGAAACTCTACTGGTTAAGTGCTTAACTACCTAATATATGTTTCTCTTGTAGCCCATCAAAATGCACTTTGTCTATCTTGTTCCAAGAACTTTTTAAATACTCGTCAAATATATGACTTGTCAAATACCTTAGTGAACTCAGGATACTCTGGTTTGATACTTTTGTTCTTTAGTAAAATTTTTATAACACTTAATCATAACACTTTAATTGGTGTTCTGATCAGTATTAGAAGCTCTGGGAAGACACATGATTTTTTTTTTTTTTTCTGAAAGAACCCATTTAGGCATTCATATGTAATCTATTTTTATTATTAGTTCAGATCCTATGTTGCACAATTGGATGTATAGTAGGATTTTTAAGAGAGTGCAACCTACCTTAAAGGTCTCTAAATAGAGACGTTACCAGGAAAGGGTTCATTTGATAGAGCTAACCATCAGGCTGACAAGGACTGCAAAAGCCTTACAATGGGGACTGGCAAATTGTTGCCATGGAAGCCATACTCCTTCATGCATGGCTGTTTTGGGAGACTCACTTCAATTATTATCAATCTGCTCACTAGCTACCCAAAATTAAATCCAAATAACAGATCTTCTGTTGTATTAGCCTTGCAACTTTTCTGTAAGTTAGATATTTTTTCAAAACAAAAAAATATTAAGTGGTAAAAATAGTGCTTCAAAGAGGAAATGTATGCCAGTAAAGAATTTCTCTAGCATCAAAATACAAAGTTGTATGTTGACTTCATTGGTATTCTTACTGGTGTTTCAAAAGACAGAGTTTATAAAGGGAAATGATACTTTGGCTATGTATTCTAATTTTGATAATTCTCCATTTCTTCTTTTAGAAGTGTTTGCCTAATCAGTCTAAGTAGCTTTCGGACAGAATAGCTACATACCTAGAAAGAATCAGCACAGTTCCTAAGAAAATATGTATTCCAGTTATAATTTCCCTTACGAGGAAAATTCTATTGTTTAATAATTCACAGTTGAAATTACAGTGCATATCGTCAGAGGGTTTGAGATCAACTGAAATAAATTGTCTTCCCTACCTTCTCAGTTGCATAATATAATAGGAATACAGATTAGTGCTCTAAAAGTAGGAATGCTATTTCTTTTGGAAGTTATTTGGCATTTCTCCTTCTTATTTGTGCTGACTTACCCACTACAAATTCTGCTTGCTCTAGAACCTCACTACTTAGCAAGCCTTTCATTCATCTCTTATTGACTCCTTTATATACGTTAATGAATTGCAGTTTTCAGACTTTTACCTTTTTTCATCTCCTCATTTCCCCTATTCTCTCCTCTTGCTTATTATATTAAAATAAAGATCACCAAGGCTAAACAACTATCCTTTCTGATTAAACTATTTTTCTGAGTTAATACTTAGTTCCATTCCTTCTGTCTCAAAGAGAGCTTGTAATTCTCAGAGTTGGTGGCTGCTTCTGCTTCTTTATTATCAAAGAATAAATTATTAATTATCAACTGTATACAAGACATTATGCTCATTTTTTTTACTTCTCTCAGGCTCTTGAGTATATTGATCACTCCTTAATTTTTGTAACAATCCCTCCCATAGTTTTTATCACTAAAATTTTTTTTATTGTATAATAAATACATGAGTACATTCTTTTTATTAAAAAATAAAAATAAACATGGATAAGATTAACATCCGCTTGAACCACCCTCTCATCTCATTCTCATTTGCTTTCACACACACCCCTGAAGTAAACACTTTTCAGTAAATTAGAGGGGTATCCTTTAAAACTATTATCCTTTTCTGTACAAGCGTAGTAAATGAAATCCTAACAGTTTGTATGTGGTGTGTGTGTGTTTGTGTATGTATTTAATTAAGAGAGGGAGAGAGAAACTTGACAAGCTGCTTCTAAAATTTATACAGAATGGAAATGCAAAGGACCAAAAATAACCAAGATACTCATGAATAAGAAAAAGAACAGAGTGAGAAGATCTGCTCTATAAATACCAAGACTTAAAATGATATAAAGTGCATTATTGGTGCAAGAATTAACACTTAGATCAATGGAACAGAATAGAAGCCTAAAAAAAATGCCAACACATATGGACACTTGGTATATGACAGAGTTTGTACTACAGATTAGTGAAGTTCTTTTTTCAATAAATGATGCTGGGACAACAGGCAGTCCTTATAAAAAATGAAATTGATTCTCGTATCCCATACAGTATCCAAAAAAAAGTTCTAAATTTTTTAGAGACCTAAGTATGAAAGACAAAACTATAAAACTTTCACAGATTTATATAGGACAAAATTTTCATTGTGCTGGATTAGGGAAAGATTTCTTTTTAAATATATAATTGAAGTAAAAGTCACATAAAATTCAACATGTTTAGGTGTACAGTTCAGTGACTTTTAGTACTTTTACAATATTGTGCAAGCATCACCTCTAATTCCAGAATATTTCATCACCCCTCAAAAAATACCACACCCAGTAAGTAGTCATTCCCCATACCCCCACCTCCCATCCCCTATCAACTTACTGGTTATGTATTTGCCTACTCTGGACATTACATATGAGTGGAATCATACAATATGTGGCGTTTTTTGTCTAGTTTCTTTCACTTCACATCATGTTTTCAAGGTTCATCTGTGTTGTAGCAGACATCAGTACTCCATTTTATGGCTGTAAAATATTCCGTTGTATAGATGTAATGCCTTTTGTTTAGCCACTGATCAGTTGATAGACATTTAGGTTGTTTCCACGTTTTCGTTATTAAAATAATGCTGCTATCAACATCTGTGTACAAGCGTTTGTTTGAACACCAGTTTTTGATTCTCTTGGATATACACCTAGGATAGAACCGTTGAGTAATATAATAATTCTGTGTTTAACTTTGTGAGGAACCGCCAGATTGTTTCCACAGAACTGCACCATTTTACATACCTAACAGAAATGTATGAGCTTTCCAGTTTCTCTACATTCTCAACAACATTTATTTTCCTTTTTTAAAAAAATTACAGCCATTGAGTGAGTGTGAAGTATCTCATTATGGTTTTGATTTGCATTTCCCTTAATGACTGATGATAATGAACATCTTTTCATGTTGCTTGTTGACCATTTGTATATCTTCAGGGAAATGTCTATTCAAGTCTTTTACCTCATTTCTTAAAATCAGGTGTTTTTTTTTAAAATGGATTCATCTTTTGTTGTTCTGTTGTAAGTATTCTTTATATATTCTGGATACTAAACCATTATCAGATATATGATTTGCAAATATTTTCTCCCATTCTATTGGTTGTCTTTTCAACCTTTCTTGATAATCCTGTGATGTACAAAAGTTTTTAAATTTGATGAAGTCCAGTTTGTCTAAATTTTATTTTGTTCCTTATGCTTTTGGTATCATATCTAAGTATCAATTACCAAATCCAAGGTAAAGAATATTTATCCCTCTGTTTTCTTCTGAGAATTTTATAATTTTTAGCTCTTACATTTAGGTCGTTGATCCATTTTGAGATAATTTTTGTATATCATGTGAGGAAAGGGTAGAACTTCATTTTTTTTTTTTTTTTTTTTTTTGGCTGTGTTGGGTCTTTGTTTCTGTGTGCAGGCTTTCTCTACTTGTGGCAAGCGGGGACCACTCTTCATCACGGTGCGCGGGCCTCTCACTGTCGCGGCCTCTCTTGCTGCGGAGCACAGGCTCCAGACGCGCAGGCTCAGTAGTTGTGGCTCACGGGCCCAGTTGCTCCGCGGCATGTGGGATCTTCCCAGACCAGGGCTCGAACCTGTGTCCCCTGCATCGGCAGGCAGACTCTCAACCACTGCGCCACCAGGGAAGCCCGAGAACTTCATTTTTTAAATGTGGATATCCAGTTGTTCTGGCACAATTTGTTGAAAAGATTATTCTTTCCTATTGTCTTGGCACCTTTGTCAGAAATCACTTAACCATAAAAGAATAAGAGGGTTTATTTCTGGACTTTCAATTCTATCCCACTGATCTATATGTCTATCCTTATGGCAGTATTACACTGTTTTGATTACTGCACCTTTGAAGTAAGTTTTGAAATAGACAAGTGTGAGTTTTCCAACTTTGTTTTTCAAGATTGTTTTGTCTATGTGGAGTCCACTGAGATTCCATATGAATTTTAGGATGGGCTTTTCTATTTCTGCAAAAAATTCTATTAGAATTTTTTTCCAGTTTCCGTGATACTTTTAAATTTATTTTTTTATTGGGGTATAGTTGCTTTACAATGTTGTGTTAGTTTGTTGGAATTTGATAGAGATTGTATTGAATCTGTAATTCCCTCTGTGTAGTATTGCTACCTTAACAATATATGTCTTTCCATTTATTTATGTCTTATTTTAATAAAGTTATTTATTTTATTTATTTATTTTTGTCTACATTTGGTCTTCATTGCTGTGTGTGGGCTTTCTCTAGTTGTGGTGAGCGGGGACTACTCTTCGTTGCAGTGCATGGGCTTCTCATTGCAGTGGCTTCTCTTGTTGCGGAGCATGGGCTCTAGACGAGCGGGCTTCAGTAGTTGTGGCACGTAGGCTCAGTAGTTGTGGCTTGCAGGATCTAGAGCACAGGCTCAGTAGTTTTGGCACATGGGCTTAGTTGCTCCGTGGCATGTGGGATCTTCCCGGACCAGGGCTCGAACCCATGTCCCCTGCACTGGCAGGCGGATTCTTAACCACTGCACCACCGGGGAAGCCCTATTTATGTCTTTTTATGGAGGAAATTTATTCCTTAATATTTAAGGAATAATTAAGGAAATTTATTCCTTAATATTTTTTTTTAAGAAGATGTTGGCGGTAGGAGTTTCGTAATTTATTTATTATTATTATTTTTTTTTTTTTTTTGCTGTGTTGGGTCTTCTTTTCTGTGCAAGGGCTTTCTCCAGTTGTGGCGAGCGGGGGCCACTCTTCATCGCGGTGTGTGGGCCTCTCACTATCGCGGCCTCTCCTGTTGCGGAGCACAGGCTCCAGACGTGCAGTCTCAGTAGTTGTGGCTCACGGGCCTAGTCACTCCGCGGCATATGGGATCCTCCCAGACCAGGGCTCGAACCTGTGTCCCCTTCATTAGCAGGCAGATTCTCAACCACTGTGCCACCAGGGAACCCCAGTTCCTTAATATCTTATTCTTTTTGATTCTGTTGTAAATGGAAATGCTTTCTTAATATTCTTTTTTTAAATTTTCAGTGTTAGTGTATACAAATACAACTGATTTTGGTGTGTTCCTCATATGTCCTGCAACTTTGCTCAATTTATTAGTTCAAATATTTCTTTCTGTGGAAAAAAAAATTGTGTCATCTGTGAATAGAGATTGTTTTACTTCTTCCTTTCCAATTCGGATGCCTTTTCTTTCTTTTTCCTGCCTAATTTCCCTAGCTAGAACTTCTAGTACAGTGTTGAAAAGAAGTGGTGAGTGCAGACATCCTTGATCCTGATCTTAAAGTAAACTTTCAGTCTTTCATTAAGGAGAATGTTAGCTGTGGGGTTTTCATAGATGTCCTTTATCAGGTTTAAAGTTGTCTTCTATTCCTAGTTTTCTGAATGTTTTTCTCATGAAAAGGTGTTCTATTTTGTCAGATGCTTTTTCTACATCATTTGGATTCTGGGATCATGTGGATTTTTTCTTCATTCTATTAATGCATTGTATTACACTTCGATTATATTACATTTTAATACATTAATGGAATGTATTACATTACCTTACATTAATGGAATTAATGGAATAATTCCATTCCATTACATTACATTAATGGAATAATGTAATTATTACATTACATTACACCCTTACATTAATGGAATAAATCCCACATGGTCATAGTATATAATCCTTTTAATATGCTGTTGGATTACATTTTATAGTACTTTATTTAGGATGTTTGCCAAACATCTATATTCATAAAGGATATTGGTTTGTAATATTCTTTTCCTGTGTCATCTTAATTTGTCTTTGGTATCAGGGTAATACTGGCCCCGTAAAATAAGTTTAGGAAGCCTTCTCTTCCATTTTCTGGAAGAGTTTGTGAAGGATTTATTATTTAGAATTATTTAATTCTTCTTTAAACATTTGAAAGAATTCTTTGATGAAGCCATCGGGTTCTGAGCTTTTTCTTGTTGGAAGCTTTTTTCTAATTACTGATTCAGTCTTTTTACTTGTTATTTGTCTATTCCAGATTTTCTGTTTCTTCTTGAATCAGTTTTGATAGTTTTTGTGTTTCTAAGAACTTGTCTGTTTCCTCTAGGTTACCTCATTTGTTGGCATATAATTGTTCATAGCATTCCCCTTACAATCTTTTTTATTTCTGTGAGATCAATAATAATGTTCCCACTTCATTAGTGATTTTAGTAATTTGAGTTTTATCTTTTTTTCTCTTGGTCAGTCTAGCTAAAAGTTGGCCAATGCTGTTGATATTTTCAAAGAACCAGTTTGGGTTTTGTTGATCCTTTCAGTGTTTTTCTGTTCTCTATTTAATTTATCTCCACTGGAATCTGTATTACTCCTTCCTCCTCTTTTTTGGGAGGTTGGTTTGCTTTTCTTATACATTTTCCTCTGAGCATTCCTGTTGCTATATCCCATAAGTTTTGGTATGTTGTGTTTTCATTTTCATTCATATCAAAGTATTTTCTAATTTCTATTGTGATTTTTTTCCTTGACTCATTGGTTGTTTAAGAATGTGTCTAATTTCCACATATTTGTAAATTTGTCAGTTTATTTCTATATTGATTTCTACTTTTCTTCCATTATGGTCGGAGAAGAAACATTGTATGACTTCAGTATTTTAGTGAGACTTATTTTGTGGCCTGACATTTGGTCTATCCTGTAGAATGTTCCATGTTCACTTGAGAACATGGAACAATCTACCTGATAGGTAGATTGTTTTCTATATGGTTACTAGGTCTAATTGGTTTATACTCTTGTTCAAATCTTCTGTTTTACTTGTTGATCTTCTTACTGGCTATTCTAGCCATTATTGAAAGTGTTGAGAGCATTGAAGTCTGCCAGTTTTATTGTTAAAAAAGTTTTTTCTCTCTTTAATACTGTTGGGTTTTGTTTTATATATTTTGGGACTCTGGATAAGTGTTTATAACTGTTTTGTCTTCTGATGAATTGACCTTTTTGTCATTATCTGAGGTCTTTGTCTCTTTGAACAGTTTTTGCCTTACAGTCCATTTTGTCTAATATTATTATAGCTATGCCAGCTCTCGTTCTTTTTTTATTTATTACATTTTTATTGGCGTATAATTACTTTACAATAGTGTGTTACTTTCTGCTTTATAACAAAGTGAATCAGTTATACATATGTTCCCATATCTCTTCCCTCTTGCATCTCCCTCCCTCCCACCCTCCCTATCCCACCCCTCCAGGCGGTCACAAAGCACCGAGCTGATCTCCCTGTGCTATGTGGCTGCTTCCCACTAGCTATCTGCCTTACGTTTGGTAGTGTATATATATCCATGCCTCTCTCTCGCTTTGTCACAGCTTACCGTTCCCCCTCCGCATATCCTCAAGTCCATTCTCTAGTAGGTCAGTGTCTTTATTCCTGTCTTACCCCTAGGTTCTTCATGACATTTTTTTTTTCTTAAATTCCATATATAGGGCTTCCCTGGTGGCGCAGTGTTTGGGAGTCCGCCTGCCGATGCAGGGGACACGGGTTCGTGCCCCGCTCCGGGAGGATCCCACATGCTGCGGAGCGGCTGGGCCCATGAGCCATGGCTGCTGGGCCTGCGCGTCCAGAGCCTGTGCTCCACAGCAGAACAGGCCACAGCAGTGAGAGGCCCGTGTACCGCAAAAAAAAAAAAAAAATCCATATATATGTGTTAGCATATGGTATTTGTTTTTCTCTTTCTGACGTACACCACTCTGTATGACACACTCTAGGTCTATCCACCTCATTACAAATAGCTCAATTTCGTTTCTTTTTATGGCTGAGTAATACTCCATTGTATATATGTGCCACATCTTCTTTATCCATTCATCCGATGATGGACACTTAGGTTGTTTCCATCTCCGGGCTATTGTAAATAGAGCTGCAATGAACATTTTGGTACATGACTCTTTTTGAATTATGGTTTTCTCAGGGTATATGCCCGGTAGTGGGATTGCTGGGTCATATGGTAGTTCTATTTGTAGTTTTTTAAGGAACCTCCATACTGTTCTCCATAGTGGCTGTACCAATTCACATTCCAACTAGCAGTGCAAGAGTGTTCCCTTTTCTCCATACCCTCTCCAGCATTTATTGTTTCTAGATTTTTTGATGATGGCCATTCTGACTGGTGTGAGCTGATATCTCACTGTAGTTTTCATTTGCATTTCTCTAATGTTTGATGATGTTGAGCATTCTTTCATGTGTTTGTTGGCAGTCTGTATATCTTCTTTGGAGAAATGTCTATTTAGTTCTCCTCATTTTTGGATTGGGTTCTTTTTTCTTTTTGTTATTGACCTGCATGAGCTGCTTATAAATTTTGGAGATTAATCCTTTGTCAGTTGCTTCATTTGCACATATTTTCTCCCATTCTCAGGGATGTCTTTTGGTCTTCTTTATGGTTTCCTTTGCTGTGCAAAAGCTTTGAAGTTTCATTAGGTCCCATTTGTTTATTTTTGTTTTTATTTCCATTTCTCTAGGAGGTGGGTCAAAAAGGATCTTGCTGTGATTCATGTCATAGACTGTTCTGCCTATGTTTTCCTCTAAGAGTTTGAAAGTTTCTGGCCTTACATTTAGGTCTTTAATCCATTTTGAGCTTATTTTTGTGTATGGTGTTAGGGAGTGATCTAATCTCATACTTTTACATGTACCTGTCCAGTTTTCCCAGCACCACTTATTGAAGAGGCTCTCCTTTCTCCACTGTACATTCCTGCCTCCTTTATCAAAGATAAGGTGACCATATGTGCGTGGGTTTAACTCTGGGCTTTCTATCCGGTTCCATTGATCTATCTTTCTGTTTTTGTGCCAGTTCCATACTGTCTTGATTACTGTAGCTTTGTAGTATAGTCTGAAGTCAGGGAGCCTGATTCCTCCAGCTCCGTTTTTTGTTCTCAAGATTGCTTTGGCTATTCGGGGTCTTTTGTATTTCCATACAAATTGTGAAATTTTTTGTTCTAGTTCTGTGAAAAATACCATTCGTAGTGTGATAGGGATTGCATTGAATCTGTAGATTGCTTTGGGCATTAGAGTCATTTTCACAATGTTGATTATTCAAATCCAAGAACATGGTATATCTCTCCATGTATTTGTATCATCTTTAATTTCTTTCATCAGTGTCTTATACTTTTCTGCATACAGGCCTTTTGTCTCCGTAGGTAGGTTTATTCCTGGATATTTTATTCTTTTTGTTGCAATGGTAAATGGGAGTGTTTTCTTGATTTCACTTTCAGATTTTTCATCATTAGTGTATAGGAATGCAAGAGATTTTTGTGCATTAATTTTGTATCCTGCCACTTTACCAAATTCATTGATTAGCTCTAGTAGTTTTCTGGTAGCATCTTTAGGATTCTCTATGTATAGTATTATGTCATCTGCAAACAGTGACAGCTTATTTCTTCTTTTCTGATTTGGATTCCTTTTATTTCCTTTTCTTCTCTGATTGCTGTGGCTAAAACTTCCAAAAGTATGTTGAATAAGAGGGGTGAGAGTAGGCAACCTTTTCTTCTTCCTGATCTTAGTGGAAATGCTTTCAGTTTTTCACCATTGAGGATGATTTTGGCTGTGGGTTTGTCATATATGGCCTTTATTATGTTGAGGAAAGTTCCCTCTATGCCTACTTTCTGCAGGGTTTTTATCATAAATGGATGTTGAATTTTGTCAAAAGCTTTCTCTGCATCTATTGAGATGATCATATGGTTTTTCTCCTTTAATTTGTTAATATGGTTTATCACATTGATTGATTTCCGTATATTGAAGAATCCTTGCATTCTTGGAATATACCCCACTTGATCATGGTGTATGATCCTTTTAATGTGCTGTTGGATTCTGTTTGCTAGCATTTTGTTGATGATTTTTGCATCTATGTTCATCAGTGATATTGGCCTGTAGTTTTCTTTCTTTGTAACATCCTTGTCTGGTTTTGGTATCAAGGTGATGGTGGCCTCGTAGAATGAGTTTGGGAGTGTTCCTCCCTCTGCTATATTCTGGAAGAGTTTGAGAAGGATAGGTGTTAGCTCTTCTCTAAATGTTTGATAGAACTCACCTGTGAAGCTATCTGGTGTTGGGCTTTTGTTTGTTGGAAGATTTTTAATCACAGTTTCAGTTTCAGTGCTTGTGATTGGTCTGTTCATATTTTCTATTTCTTCCTGATTCAGTCTTGGTAGGTTGTGCATTTCTAAGAATTTGTCCATTTCTTCCAGATTGTCCATTTTATTGGCATAGAGTTGCTTGTAGTAATCTCTCATGATCTTTTGTATTTCTGCAGTGCCAGTTGTTACTTCTCCTTTGTCATTTCTAATTCTATTGATTTGAGTCTTCTCCTTCTTTTTCTTGATGAGTCTGGCTAATGGTTTTTCAATTTTGTTTATCTTCTCAAAGAACCAGCTTTTAGTTTTATTGATCTTTGCTATCGTTTCCTTCATTTGTTTTTCATTTATTTCTGATCTGATTTTTGTGATTTCTTTCCTTCTGCTAACTTTGGGGGTATTTTGTTCTTTCTCTAATTGCTTTAGGTGCAAGGTTAGGTTGTTTATTCGAGATGTTGCCTGTTTCTTAAGGTAGGATTGTATTGCTATAAACTTCCCTCTTAGAATTGCTTTTACTGCATCCCATAGGTTTTGGATTGTCGTGTCTCCACTGTCATTTGTTTCTAGGTATTTTTTGATTTCCTCTTTGATTTCTTCAGTGATCACTTCGTTATTAAGTAGAGTATTGTTTAGCCTCCATGAGTTTGTATGTTTTACAGATCTTTTCCTGTAATTGATATCTAGTCTCATAACATTGTTGTCGGAAAAGATACTGGATACAATTTCAATTTTCTTAAATTTACCAAGGCTTGTTTTGTGACCCAAGATATGATCTATCCTGGAGCATGTTCCATGAGCACTTGAGAAAAATGTGTATTCTGTTGTTTTTGGATGGAATGTCCTATAAATATCAATTAAGTCCATCTTGTTTAATGTATCATTTAAAGCTTGTGTTTCCTTATTTATTTTCATTTTGGATGATCTGTCTATTGGTGAAAGTGGGGTGTTAAAGTCCCCTACTATGAATGTGTTACTGTCGATTTCTCCTTTTATGGCTGTTAGTATTTTCCTTATGTATTGAGGTGCTCCTATGTTGGGTGCATAAATATTTACAATTGTTATATCTTCTTGGATCGATCCCTTGATCATTATATAGTGTCCTTCTTTATCTCTTCTAATAGTCTTTATTTTAAAGTCTATTTTGTCTGATATGAGAATTGCTACTCCAGCTTTCTTTTGGTTACCATTTGCATAGAATATCTTTTTCCATCCCCTTACTTTCAGTCTATATGTGTCTCTAGGTCTGAAGTGGGTCTCTTGTAGACAGCATATATATGGGTCTTGTTTTTGTATCCATTCAGCCAGTCTGTGTCTTTTGGTATGGTAGGAGCATTTAGTCCATTTATATTTAAGGTAATTATCGATACGTGTGTTCCTATTCCCATTTTCTTAATTGTTTTGGGTTCATTATTGTAGGTCTTTTCCTTCTCTTGTGTTTCTTTGCTAGAGAAGTTCATTTAGCAGCTGTTGTAAAGCTGGTTTGGTGGTGCTGAACTCTCTCAACTTTTGTTTGTAAAGGTTTTAATTTCTCCATCAAATCTGAATGAGATCCTTGCTGGGTAGAGTAATCGTGGTTGTGGGTTTTTCTCCTTCATCACTTTAAATATGTCCTGCCAGTCCCTTCTGGCTTGCAGAGTTTCTGCTGAAAGATCAGCTGTTAACCTTATGGGGATTCCCTTGTGTGTTATTTGTTGTTTTTCCCTTGCTACTTTTAATATGTTTTCTTTGTATTAATTTTTGACAGTTTGATTAATATGTGTCTTGGCGTATTTCTCCTTGGATTTATCCTGTACGGGACTCTTTGTGCTTCCTGGACTTGATTAACTATTTCCTTTCCCATATTAGGGAAGTTTGCAACTATAATCTCTTCAAATATTTTCTCAGTCCCTTTCTTTTTCTCTTCTTCTTCTGGAATCCCTGTAATTTGAATGTTGGTGAGTTTAATGTTGTCCCAGAGGTCTCTGAGACTGTCCTGAGTTGTTTTCATTCTTTCTTCCTTATTCTGCTCTGCAGTAGTTATTTTCACTATTTTGTCTTCCAGGTCACTTATCCGTTCTTCTTCCTCAGGTATTCTGCTATTGATCCCATCTAGAGTATTTTTAATTTCATTTATTGGGTTGTTCATTGTTGTTTGTTTCATCTTTAGATCTTCTAGGTCCTTGTTAAATGTTTCTTGCATTTTGTCTATTCTGTTTCCAAGATTTTGGATGATCTTTAATATCATTATTCTGAATTCTTTCAAGGTAGACTGCCTATTTCCTCTTCATTTGTTAGATCTGGTGGGTTTTTATCTTGCTCCTTCATCTGCTGTGTGTTTTTCTGTCTACTCATTTTGCTTATCTTACTGTGTTTGAGGTCTCCTTTTTGCAGGCTGCAGTTCGTAGTTCCCGTTGTTTTTGGTGTCTGTCCCCAGTAGCTAAGGTTGGTTCAGTGGGTTGTGTAGGCTACCTGATGGAGGGGACTAGTGCCTGTGTTCTCGTGGATGAGGCTGGATCTTGTCTTTCTGGCTCGCAGGTCCACCTCTGGTGGTGTTTTGGGTTGTCTGTGGACTTATTATGATTTTAGGCAGCTTCTCTGCTAATGGATGGGGTTGTGTTCCTGTCTTGCTAGTTGTTTGGCATAGGATGTCCAGCACTGTAGCTTGCTGGTCGTTGAGTGAAGTTGGGTGCTGGTGTTGAGATGGAGATCTCTGGGAGATTTTTGCCATTTGATATTATGTGGAGCTGGGCGGTCTCTTGTGGAGCTGGGCGGTCTCTTGTGGACCAGTGTCCTGAAGTTGGCTCTCCCACCTCAGAGGCACAGCACTGACTCCTGGCTGCAGCACCAAGAGCTTTTCATCCACACGGCTCAGAATAAAAGCTAGAAAAAGTACAAAGAAAGAATTAGTAGAAGTAGAAAGAAAGGAGGGAGGGAGCAAGGAAGGAAAGAGGGAAAGAAGGTAAAAACAGAAAGAAAATAAAGTAACATAAAATATAATAAAGTTATTAAAATAAAAATTATTAAGAAAAAAAATGGACAGATAGAACCCTAGGACAAATTGTGGAAGCAAAGCTGTACAGACAAAATCTCACACAGAAGCACACACATACACACTCAGAAAAAGTGGAAAAGAGGAAAAAATCATGAATCTTGCTCTCAAAGTCCACGTCGTCAATTTGGGATGATTCGTTGTCTAAAGGCGGAAAGGAAGGAAAGAAAGAAAGAAAGAAAGAAAGAAAGAAAGATAAAGTAAAATAAAGTTATGAAAATAAAAAAAAATTATTAAGAAAAAAAGGACGGGTAGAACCCTAGGACAAATGGTGGAAGCAAAGCTATACAGACAAAATCTCACACAGAAGCATACACATACACACTCACAAAAAGAGGAAAAGGGGAAAAAATCATAAATCTTGCTCTCAACGTCAACCTCCTCAATTTGGGATGATTTGTTGTCTATTCATGTATCCCACAGATGCAGGGTACATCAAGTTGATTGTGGAGCTTTAATCCGCTGCTTCTGAGGCTGCTAGAAGAGATTTCCCTTTCTCTGCTTTGTTCTCACAGCTCCCAGGGGCTCAGCTTTGGATTTGGCCCTGCCTCTGCGTGTAGGTCGCCAAAGCGCGTCTGTTTTTCCCTCAGACAGGACGGGGTTAAAGTAGCCGCTGATTCGGGGGCTCTGACTCACTCAGGCCTGGGGTTGGGAGGGGCACGGAGTGCAGGGCGAGCCTGTGGCGGCAGAGGCCAGCATAACGTTGCACCAGCCTGAGGCGCCATGCATTCTGCCGGGGATGTTGTCCCTGGATCCCGGGACACTGGCAGTGGCGGGCTGCACAGACTTCCCGGAAGGATAGTGGATAGTGACCTGTGCTCTCACACAGGCTTCTTGCTGGGGGTAGCAGCAGCCTTAGTGTCTGATGCCCATCTCTGGGGTCCACGCTTTTGGCCGTGGCTCACGCCCGTCTCTGGAGCGCCTTTAAGCAGCGCTCTTAATCCCCTCTCCTCACGCACCAGGAAACAAAGAGGGTAGAAAATGTCTCTTGCCTCTTCGGCAGATCCAGACTTTCCCCTGGACTCCCTCCCGGCTAGCCGTGGTGCACTAACACCCTGCAGGCTGTGTTCAGGCCGACAGCCCCAGTCCTCTCCCTGCACTCCGACCGAAGCCCAAGCTTCAGCTCCCAGCCCCGTCTTCCCTGGCAGGTGAGCAGACAAGCCTCTTGGGCTGGTGAGTGCCAGTCGGCACCGATCCTCTGTGCGGGAATCTCTCCGCTTTGCCCTCCGCACCCCTGTTGTTGTGCTCTCCTCCTCCCCTCCAAATATTTCTCCCTCCACCATCTGCAGTCTCCGCCGGCGAAGGGGCTTCCTAGTGTGTGGAAACCTTTCCTCTTTCACAGTTCCCTTCCACTGGTGCAGGTCCTGTCCCTATCCTTTTGTCTCTGTTTATTCTTTTTTCTTTTGCCCTACCCAGGTACGTGGGGAGTTTCTTGCCTTTTGGGAGGTCCGAGGTCTTCTGCCAGCGTTCAGTAGGTGTTTTGTAGGAGTTGTTCCACGTGTAGATGTATTTCTGGTGTATCTGTGGGGAGGAAGGTGATCTCCGCGTCTTACTCTTCCACCACCTTCCCCTCGTCCTCTCCAGCTCTCTTTCGATTACTGTTTGTCTGGAATATTTTTTCCAGTTTTTCACCTTCAGCCAATATGGGTCTTTGGATCTAAACTATATACTTGGATCATGGGTTTGTTCTGTTTTGTTTTGTTTTTTTGAGGGGGGTTTAATCTATTCTGCCAGTCTTTGCCTTTTAATTGAGTAGTTTAATCCACTTATATTTAATGTAATTACAGATAAGGTAAGATTTCTTCCAGTTCACTGTTTTTTTTCAGTGTCTTTTGTTGTTGTTCTTGTTCCTCATTTCCTCCATTACTTCCTTCTTTTTTGATTAATAGATATTTCTAGTAGCAACTCTGGAAATCAAATTCTCTCCCGTCCCCAGGGTATGTTATTACTGCTTGTTATAATTGTTGTTGTTTGTTTGTTGATTAACTTTTCTGAACTGCTTTTTTTTTTTAACATTTTTCTTGGAGTATAATTGCTTTACAATGGTGTGTCATTTTCTGCTTTATAACAAAGTGAATCAATTATACATATACATATGTCCCCATATCTCTTCCCTCTTGCATCTCCCTCCCTCCCAACCTTCCTATCCCACCCCTCTAGGTGGTCACAAAGGACCGAGCTGATCTCCCTGTGCTGTGCATCTGCTTCCCACTAGCTATCTGTTTTACATTTGCTAGTGTATATATGTCCATGCCACTCTCTCACTTTGTCCTAGCTTACCCTTCCCTCTCCCCGTATCCTCAAGTCCATTCTCTAGGAGGTCTGCATCTTTATTCCTGTCTTGCCCCTAGGTTCTTCTGACCATTTTCTTTTTTTTCTATTCCATATATATGTGTTAGCATACGGTATTGGTTTTTCTCTTTCTGACTTACTTCACTCTGTATGAAAGTCTCTAGGTCCATCCACCTCACTACAAATATCTGAACTACTTTTGTCAAGTCTGTTCTTCTTTGTTGTGTGTGGCCACTGAAGTCTCTGTTCCATTAGCTTCGTAGTCAGCTAGTGATTTGACATAATTTCCTTAAATGCCTGGAAAATATAAATATACAGAAAAGGAAAATCTCCCATTCTTTGCAGATGAGCTCTTTTTGTATATTGGAGCATGCCTTCAATGCTCAGCCAGGCAGTTTACTACTCTGCCTAATCTTCACTTCCTACTTGTGCAAAATCTTTAGTTCAGCAAGAGGTGAAACATTAGGTGAAGTCTTCTAAGGATGTGCATTGTCTTGGGCATAATCATGACCTCCTGGAACTCAGGAATATCTGGGAGCTTTTCAAAGCTCTTATGCCTGAAAGCATCTCATTACACGGCCTTTCCTCCCAGGTTTTTAAGTTAATCTGTTATTCATTCCACCTGTTATCCACTGCCCAGACAGCAGTGGCTAATATGTTTGACTTTAAATATTTGGATAACCTCCCCTCCAGTTAGTTGCCTGAGCCATGGGAGTGTTCCAAGATAGGGAAAATAAAGGAAAGCCCTTTGAGAGTATCCTTCAGTGAGGTACCAGACATGTTGAAACAACCACAACCCTTGAGAATAAGGTTTGTTTCCCTTCAGTATTCAGAACCTTTACCAGACATGTAGGCTGTGTCTTCAAGGTCATCACTGAGCTATATAGTAGGGGATCAATTGGGGGGTTTTGTGGGAGGTTTTGATTAAGCATTCACCTGGCTGCTGTAAACTTGATTAGTTTCTAGATTTCTGATAAAGTTGATTCTGACAGATTTTGTTAGTTTATTCACTTCTTTAGTAGAGGTGTGGACTACTGACATTACCTACTCTACCTTTCTACTGATGTCACTCAGAAAGGATTCCTTTTAAGACACAAAAACCACTTAACTATAAAGGAAAATATTGATAGAGCTAACTAAATTTAAATTAAAATATTCTGTTCATCACAATACATGATAAAGAAGGCAAGCTACATAGTAGGAATAGATATTTACACCATATAAAACTGATAAAGGACTTGTTATCCAGAATAGATACAGAAATGTAACAATTCAATAAAAAATGAATGACTTAATAAGGGAAAAATAGGGCAAATTGAATAGGGACTTTACAGAAGAGAACATCTAAATAGCTGATAAACATGAAAAGGTATTTACTCTCATTAACAATGATGGGAAAAGAAATTAAAACCACATTAAGGGGACTTCCCTGGCAGTCCAGTGGTTAAGACTTCACCTTCCAATGCAGGAGATGTGGGTTTGATCCCTGGTCAGGGAGCTAAGATCCCACGTGCCTCGCATCCAAAATATCAAAACATAAAACAGAAGCAATCTTGTAACAAATTCAATAAAGACTTTTAAAAAACACACACATTAAGACATTTTTAGTAACCCATTTGAAGAAGAATTAATAATACTGACAATACTAGGTAGAGCTAAGTAGTGGAGTAAGAGGAATTGTCACCATTTTCTTTTGATAGACATATAAATTGACTTAACCAATTTGGGAATTTGTAAAAGAAAGTATTCACACCCTACAACCAGCAATTCTGTTTCTGAGTATATATATCCTAGAATTAATGCATGTGGGAATTATGGTACATGAACAAGAATTGTTCATAATATCTCCAAAAAGGAAACATTACAAACACTGTACAACAGAGTTATCCATATTCACTGCATCCTTTTCCTCCAACTTTTTTCTTTACCACCTCTATTGAGGTATCTATCTTCATCAAATAATCTCTTTCTTTTAGGTTACTAATGACCACCTCTATCTTGTTCTTTAATGTCTGTTTCTTTCTCCTTTTTCTGTTTTGCTGTATTCTTTCCATAAGGTCTTTGTCTTTCAGATCTCATCTATTTCTGTAGCTTCCACAATCTTATCTCTGCAAATAATTTCTAAGTCTCTGTCTGTAGCATAACTTTCTTTTTTGAGATGGGTGAAGTTTTATTTCCACACTATATTACATAATGAAATTGGAAATTTATGGTTGCCAGGATTAACTGGATTCTCAATGATGGTTGATATTTCCTTTGCCAATGCCTTAGTTATCCTCCATGCTTCAGTCATGAATGCATTTTTCCAGATTTTTATGATGCTCCTAGAGTTATCTTTCCCACTTTTACTTCCCATTTTTCTCATTAGATAGATCTTCATTCCAAGCACCAAAGAAAAGAATATTAGTGAATGTCTCTCTTTTTTTTCCACCAGTTACCCTGGTTTGTCATCCCCACTTGCTTCCTCAACTCGTTTCTATTCTTTTTACTTTACTTGTATCTTCTTTAATTGCTAGATCTAATGGCATCTTTTCAACTCTCACCTTACTCCTGTTCTCCCCAATAGTTGATATTTTGTAACATCTTTTGTAACATCTTTCTTCTCTTTTCTCTTCCCTTATGTTCACTCTGTCTTAATTTTCCTCTTTTGTCTCTGTTTCTTAAAGATAGGAAGACCAAATAATTTATCTTCCAAACTGAAACACTTCTGAAAGTGAGAAGATGTGTTATTTAATAAAGTCAGGATAATAGATATAAACCCAGATTATTCAAGGAAAACAAGATTGTATCATCATACCATTTACAGGGCTTTTTTTTCCCCTAATTCCTTTTCTTCTGTTAACCCCTTATGGATATCACCTAGAATTTTGAACCGTCATCTTTTGTTCTTTTACATGCCCTCCTTGGGTGACCTGAAATATTTGCATGACTGAAACTACCACCTTCAGTGATAATTCCCAAAGTATATATCCAATCCCTAACTTTTTCCTGAGCTCCAGTCTCATATTTCCAATAGTTAATTCTGTATTTCCAGGCTAGTGACCCAAAAGTATGTACCTCACAATTTAAAGTTACCTTCTTCCTCAAATATCCTACTCTTTTGTTTATTGGGGGGATGAAGATTGTGTGTGTGTGTGTGTGTGTGTGTGTAAGTCTGGAAATATACATCATACATGTATACTACTTTGTGCAGATGCTTCATTAGGTACTGGATGTACAGTAGTAGCAAAAACACAGTTCCATCATCATGACAATGCATTCTGGTGTGGGAGATAGACATTGATCAAACTAGCATACATATAAATGTAGTATAAGTATGGGTAATTTCTGTGAAAGAGAGAAACGTGGTATTATGTGAAATATAATAGGGGCATTTGACCTTTTTCTTTCCAATACATGGCCTTTTATATTAGACATAAGTGACAACATATAGCTCTTCTAAATTAGACTGCTTCCATTTCTTTAAAATATTTATTGCAATTCACTATTCAAATATAATAGCAAATGGAGCTATTTTTCTTCTCAGAATTCCCATTGCTTTTCATCCTAGTTATGGGGTTATTGTTCATAAATCACATAAATTGTTAAGCCCTGAAATGGTGGCAGTACCTTTGGTATTGAGGATGTAGGTATGGAAACTAAATAAAAGAGCATTTATGAAAATAATATGTCCTTTGTGAGAAAGAGATGGTGTGTTAGATAGAGAGCACCTTTCTAGTCACAAAATCTGGCTGCTGTTTTCTTCTTTTCACATAGTAAGTAATATTTGTTGATTGAATGATAATTGCTTGAAAGTAGTCAAGTTGTCATTTTGAGATTAGAAGACCTACACTTACTAGTACTAGCCCAGAACATGAACTAAATTATGCATAGCCCCAAATAATAAATTTTATAATCAACGTAAATATTAATATGTTTTTTAATAATCCACATTATTTGTCCTTACATTTATATGTTTTTACAGTAGTAATATTCAGTTACATCAGTCTTTACCCTATTGATAGGTATAACAACTAGCAATCGCCAACAT
The DNA here is from genome assembly GCF_951394435.1 of Stenella coeruleoalba. Taxonomy (NCBI): domain Eukaryota; kingdom Metazoa; phylum Chordata; class Mammalia; order Artiodactyla; family Delphinidae; genus Stenella; species Stenella coeruleoalba. The sequence goes on along the minus strand of NC_137147.1, from coordinate 34,454,271 downwards.
TTATTAAGTATTAACTACTTGTAAGTGTTACATAATTTATATACATTATCTTATTTAACCCTCAGCAATAATCTGGTGAGGTAAATGCTATCATTATCTACATTTTTTAGGTAAAGGAAATGGCAAGTTAAAAAAATATATCCATCAGTATCCCAGCAAAGTCACAGCATACTTAAATGGATAATTGAAAAGAGTTTAATAAAGGACTATGATATTTACAAAAGCTTGGGCAGATTTTAGGGAAAGCAACAAAACATGATGCAGCACCCTGGGACTAGTAATAGTGGGGATCATTAATACTCCTAGTCCTAATGGGGCAAGGGAGGGAGCTGCTATTGGAATCCAGAAAAGAGCCGAAGGCAAGGGTCATCTGATAGGGGCTGTGATCTTAGCCAACCTACGGTGACCTGGTAGAGAAGGAGCCAGGGGAATAAATGTCAGACCTTACTCTCCTACAACTCTTCAGTTTCCTGACAGTGGCTCCTATTAGCTGAGCCCAGCTAGAAACCAGAGAGCACAAAATAGCTTATTGATTCTATCTATACAGGTTAGCTTCAGGCAGAGAGAGTGAAGAAGGGTGGAGAATGAATCTGAAAGGGAAATGGAAAATATCTAGGAATTAAATAACTGTTAAGTGGCAGAGCCAGTATATGAATGCCAAACACTTTACTTCTCACTACAATTCTGTACTGCCTCATAAAAAAAGCTTTGATGAAATATTATTTGGCCAAGGAAAATATTTTAAATCTGAAGGTTTCTACCCTATCCCAAATTGTTGGATGCATTCATACGTAACAGTGAGTGAGACCAAATATCTGAGAGCTCAGCAGCAAAGAATGCCCCCCTCAAAAAATGTTTGATGTGGGTATTGATTTTACATGTTGTTGGTATTTTCAGCATATTAAACCATACTTGTTCCTCTTGTCCAGATTCCAGACTCCATCATTTCTCGTGGCGTTCAGGTGCTCCCACGAGACACAGCCTCCCTCAGCACTACTCCTTCAGAATCTCCTCGTGCTCAGGCTACATCTCGCCTATCTACAGCTTCCTGCCCAACACCAAAAGTAAGTACAGTTCCTTGGCACCTTACACCTGCTCTGCTATGTGAATCTGGGAAAACTAACCAACCAATATTTCCCTCTGCTTGTCAAGATTGGATTGCATGCAAGATAACACGATGAAAAATTAATGGGCTATAACATAGTTACCACCTAATGTTTCACAGATTGTCGTATTAGGCCAACAGTAGAGCAACAGAAATTTCATTCAAAATGCCTACCACCTCACAGCGATAGGTATTACTTTGTGTAGCTCCTGTTTCTTTGTTGTAGACTTATTACTTTTTAGCATACTTATTAGTATAGAAGTGAAGTTATTTATGCAGGGGATGAATGTGTTTCTGGCCAATAAACAGTAAGATTAACAAAATAAAATAATATCACCAAAGGGATTTTTTTTAACTTGTCCAGGCAGGGGTAGCTCCCTGCTCTAGTATCATTCCAAATTTTTTCAAACATATTCAACTTGGAATGTTGCTGCCTAATATTTGGAAACAAATCTAAATTGATTAGAAAGAAAGTTTTAATGCCAACCGTTGGGGGAGGGAGGAGGTGTCTTAGTATTTATTTTTTATAATTTTTCCCAAGTACTGAATCATGTAAGGGGGTGGGGGGAGGATTAGACATTTATTTGCTACCTGACATCTTCATTGTTGTGAAAAATTGAGTAGCAAACCTAATTATGACTGTGATGCTTTTTCCTGGAATATCTCTTTCCAGGCAAAGTTAGTCATTTGTGCTTTCAAGTTTTCTATGGGATAGATCCACTATTGGCATCAAAAGCTTAACAGTAACATTCCTTCTTATTTAATAGGATATGACGTTAGATATCAGGCTATACAGTAAATTTATTTCAGGGCTCTCTAGGTAATTTTTCAAACTGTGGCTTTTTCACTGTCATCAGATTTAAGGACTTATATAGCTATCTTCCTCAATTCCAGCTTTTCTATGAGTTTTATGAATATTATCATTGAATTTAACTAGAAGTAATCTCAAGCAATTCTTGATATGTGTAGTGCAGTTGTTTTTACATTCCATGGTACAACCTTTTCAGCAAAGTCTTCAGAGTGTTAACTGTTGTATATCATTGTTTTTAGACTTGTGTCAAAAATAGCTGATATTAATTTTATAGTTTAAAAAAATTGACGTCCTAAATCTTCAATAAAGAAAAACTATAAAAACATTCTAGATATAAAATGTATGTTATACATTTATACATGGGGTGCCAGTCAGCTACATCTTCAACTGAATGAAAACATGGAGTTCTCAAGACATAATTTGGGTAGAAGAATCTCATCCATATCTTATAAATTTTTAAAACAAAATAATTTATTTGACTTCATTAAATTCTAACAGTATAAGTTGTACTCATTTATAAAGTCTGGGAATAATTAAAGCTAGATGTTAAGTCCAGTATAAAATTTACTCATTCACCAAATATTAAGACCTTAATGATGGGAATACAGAATTATCTAAGACACAGTATTTTTTTCTTAGTGATATACTGTGTACATAAATATTTTAAACTAAGTTTAATTATACATAGTAGTTCTTGAGCCTTTTTAAAACTCTGCAATTACATCTTAATTGCAAAGAGAATATTAAATACAGTTTTAAAAATCACTCCAAATTTCTACATTAAGTTAATTTGCTTATTGCAAAATTTTAGGGGAGGAAGTGGCTTGTCTTGATATTTTTTCCATAGTTAACACTTAGCTGTTCACATTGACAGTAAATTCAAATAAAACAATATTTGAATATCTTTTTTTTCAGGAATTTTTTTCTGTATTTTTGTCTAGGAATAAGATTCTGTTTCTTTTAAATAATTTTTACCAACACCAGAATGTAATCTCAAAGATAAAATTATTGCTTTGTTGTAATTTTAAAATTAAACTTTTACAGTTAAATCAGAATAGTAATATAATAGAAAAATTAGTTTGTATATTTTAAAAAGAAGTGAAGATAATCAAATTAATCCTCCTATTAAAAGTCTCAAATTATAAGACTGCTTAATTGAATGTAAACTAGATGCTTTTATATGTACTTTTATATCAGTGACATATAATCTCTGCCCTCATGGAGTTTACAGTTTAGTCAATGGTATATTGAAGTAAATAGGTATTTTTAAAATAAATTTATTTAAAATAACTGTTTAAATTATAATAAATATACTTTTACAGTAACTTAATAATGATACATTGAAATTCACACTAAGGAGAAGTAAAAAAGTGTAGTGATAGAAAATAAAAGGAGGGAAACCTCACTTAGATGAGATGATCAGAGAAGCCCGCTCTAAGGAGTAACATTTCACCAGGGACATGAAAGATGAATAAAATAAAACAAAAGCTTTTTTGCCAGGTGGAGGTTTTGAGAATTATATTCAGCAGAAATGACCACCTTACAGGTAGTATTCACCAATCAAGAACTCTCAGACTAAAACTTCATTAGTACATAAATAACCTAATTCAGTGACTTCAAAATTCAACTTCAGGTATCAATTCTTTTTTATTTTAAATAATGACTTTTTTTTTTTTGCCTTTGCCTGCTGAGTCAAATTTCAAGGATGTAGGTTTTAGGACATTAATCTGTTCTAGATGAATTCTTTATTTTAATTTTATAGCATAAAAATTTAGGGCAGAGAAGAAATCAAAAAGAAAGTCAGGTTTCTAATTTGAGATATGGGTAAATGATGTTATTAACTATACTAAGGAATAAAAGAGAAAAAGCAAAGGAGAGTGGTTAATACATTTTGGTTTTGAATGTTTTCAATCTAATATATGTATGAGACATCCCAGGAATGATATCTTAGCACAAGATTAGAACACAAGTTGAGTTTGACATTGTTATTGTTACTGCATCTTAGATGGGATATTTATAATTTAGTACATATTACTGTTTGCCAAACCCCATAGAAATACCCCTTCCATGTTTCAGATTAGGCATGCAGTCTGTCATGTGTAGAAATATATGTGCGAATATGTTTTCTTTACATCGGAAATACAATACAGTCTTAAAAGATGAGCACTAGAAAGAGCACTTGACTTGATAATAGACGACCTGGATTCAAATGCTGACTTCTCTACTTAATTACTACACTGCAATAAGCAACTTGCTCAACTTCTCTGAGCTTTTTGTCTGTGATGAAGCTGGTAATCCTTGCCTCCCCAACAGGGTTATTAATCTATTAAATAAGTCTTTGCCTGGTTCTGGGAAAGCAGTGGTGAGCAAATAACATTGTTCTTGGCTTTACAAACAGATAAAACAGGCAACTATAAATTATAATAAAGTATAATAAGTGCTATGATTTATCAGCAGGAGTACAGAATACTCTGGGAATAACCATCAGAAGCACTTACCCTAGTCTTTGTGAAAACACAGAAGAGTTAAATAACCAAATTATGATTAAAAACTAACAGTTCCAACCTTTCCCTCTGTAGCTTTTTATCATGGGGGAGGATTTAAGATGAAAACTTTCTGTCCATTTGTATGTATGCATCTATTCCTGTGAGGTCAACAATGTAATATTAAACATTATTTTAAATTCACGTTTTTTTATGCTCACTGCAATATAATTGTTCTTTGATTGTGCTTTGATCCTTTAAGATTCTCCAGCTATAGTGAGAACACGATCTGTAAAACATACAAAGTTTGGATTTCCTTTTCAGTACACTCATCACAATCTAACAAGGACAACAAGGTGTTATCTTTTCTAAACAGTTCTTCATAGAATGACATTGTCTCCTGCAAAAATTTATTTGCTGAAATGACATATTTTTCTGTATATGGAGAAAGTCGTTTCTCTTTCATATCAGATATTTTCTTTTAATGAAATCTGACTGAAATGACAATTGATTTTCACTTCTCTTGCTTGAGAACACAGTGAAGTATATTTTAAAAACAAACTTGGGATTTTAGTCTTTCATTGCCCTAAGTAAATTAGTGCCTAAGTCAAAAAAGTCAAATAGTATGTAGATTCTATGAATGGGCAATATCTAGAGGACTCAAGTTCTAAAATGGTGATAGTCTCCCAAAAATGGTTTGCTAAAAGAATAATTCTGTAACAAACTGCGTTTTAAAGTGAGCATGGTCCACAACTTAAATGAGTTCTGATTTTCAATTATGAAAGGCAGCAGCACCTCTATTAGAATCAAGAGGCTTGTTGTAGAGCATAATAACCAGAACAAAAAAGAAAAAAATTCCAAACTTCCAATCAATTCACCATTCCCTATAGATGTTATTAAAATAGAGAATTTTTTACAAAGACCAATTCAATTTTCCTTTTATTCCCTAAGCATCTGAAGTTTGACTAAAATAAATAAATGAATAAATGTAATCTCTTGTCACATATTCCCTTGTACCTCAAAGGTTAGAATAGAATTTTGTGCCCAGACTAACCAGCAAGTTCTTTTTTTTTCCCCTTAAGAAGAAAATATAAATTCTCCCTAATTAAACTGAAGTTTATAAAATAATTTAAATGTATATATTGAAATATCTTTAGGTAGTATGTGTTCGTTTAATAATTAGTAATAATGTCTAATCTTATATTCAAACAAAATGCAGAATTATGACTTCTCTCTAGGCTTCTGTTATTGTCCTTTGAGCAAAAGAATTTATATTACTCTGGTTAAAGAATATTTTCTTAACCCAAAGTTTTTAATGTGTATGTTTGAAAGGCAGTGTGATTTCCTTTACATATAAAATGGCGTTATTTGATCCAGTAATATTTGATCCAGGGTAATATTTTCTCTGAGATTTTTTTCCTAGGATGTTAGTTTTTACAAACTATTCCATATTATCACCACTTTCCTTTGTGAACATCAGAGTGATTGTGTACTATGGCTAGTTCATTGGTTCCCAGGTCTCTGGAGAATGTCATGAAATTTCTAAAATTCTAGCCTAGACCAAGGCAATAACTGAGGACTACAAATGCTTTTCCACTATTTTTGAGAGCCTAAATAAAATCAGTAAGACTACACTAAACATCAGGTTTCTTTGCTTTTGTCTGAAGTCATGTCAACAATGGTATATCAACAACTGTTCAGCAGTTAATGACATTGTAGAAATGTATGGGTTCTACATGTGGAGTCAACAAACACCAAAAAGGTTGGGAAAAACTGAATTAATAACATTAATTAATTTAATAAAATACATCCTCTGGGCATAAAAATATATGTTTTTTTGTGTTCAAAGTTAACTGTCCCATGGGGGCGTTGGTTATTGAGCAATAATATTCTCAACGTTATTGGTCAGATCCAGCAGCTCTCAAACTTAATGGTCTCGGGACCCCTTTACAAACTTAAAAATTATTAAGGACCTCAAATAGTTTGTTTATGTGAATTATAGTTGGTGATGTTTACTGCACTGAAAATTAAAACTTAGAAATTTTTTAAATGTTTATTTATTTGCTTCAAAATGAGAATAATAAGGCCTTTCTATGTTAATATAAATAATACTGCTATGGGAAAAATAATATTTTCCAAAAATTTTAAAATCTACTAAAAAGGATGGCACTGTTTTACTTTTTCTTCACATTCATTTTGATGTCTGGTTTAATGGAAGGCAGGTAGATTCTCACATCTGCTTCTGTACTCAATCTGTTGTGATATGTTATTTTGGTTGAAGCATATGAAGAAACAAATCCAACCTCACAGATCCGTAGTTAGAAAAGAAAGGACTATCTTAATAACATTTTCTTATAATTGTGGATATTCTTTGACACTACATCAAAATTTTTCAATTAGTAGTCTATTAAAAGTTAGTTGAAGCGTAGGGCTTCCCTGGTGGCACAGTGGTTGAGAGTCCACCTGCCGATGCAGGGGACGCGGGTTCGTGCCCCAGTCCGGGAAGATCCCACATGCCGCAGAGCGGCTGGGCCCGTGAATCATGGCCGCTGAGCCTGCACGTCCGGAGCCTGTGCTCTGCAATGGGAGAGGCCACAACAGTGAGAGGCCCGCGTACCAAAAAAAAAAAAAAAAGTTAGTTGAAGCGTAGAATCTAAAACCCTGTCAAGGACAATTTCATACTCCTATGTATTAAAATCTGTTGGACACACTACTGTATATAAAATAAACAAGGATCTACTCTATAGCACAGGGAACTGTTCAATACCTTATAATAATCTATAATGGAAAAGAATCTGAGAAAGAATATATATATATATATATATATATATATATATCTCACTGAATCACTTTGCTATGCACCTGAAACTAATACAACATTGTAAATCAACTATACTTCAATAAAAAGTTGTTTGTTCTGGGGAAAAAAAATCCATTGGTCTGTCCTGAACGTTTATTGGATCTTATAAACAGGTATGATTTTGTAACATATTTTTTGATCACATGGAAAATATAAGTTCTTCCAAGTGTTGACTATATCCAAAATCATTTTAATTAATATAACCACCAAGCTCATTAAAAATGCCTTGGAAGCATTGGAAGCTCTCAAGCTCATGGTGATATACATTTTCCACAGTTCTAATTTTTGCTTAAAACGTAGAGTTTCTTCTTTGGCAAAAAAAAAAAACAAAAAAAAACCCAACAAATCCTGTCTGTTTTCCATGAATTGACAGTCTCATTTCATTCATTTTCAAGAAAATGCCTACCAGACATCTAAGTCTGAATAGTCATAGTTTGTCAGACATTGTTTCAAGTAAAAATTGTTCTGTGCAAAACCTGGCTAGTTCAGCTTGCAACTCAAACTATTGCCTAAGTACTTTAACCTGAGACAACTGTCATTCTTTCTTATGCAGCAGAAGTATTTTATTTCATACTTTCCATTTTATCACACTCAAGGGACAAGCTTTAATTAAATTGAGTTACTATTTACTGTTTCATTGAGGAAAGTGTTAAACTGTTAGTACATAGTGGTGAATAATACAATAACTATTCACACTATTTGGATCCACTGCCTTAATTTTTTACTATAGTACCAACCCACCATTGCTTTTGTACTATCGGTGCAAATGTCAACATAGTGTAAGAGACAAATAATGTCTTAGTATTATTATTAAAATAATTTGCCCTTGTGGACCCCTGAAAGGATCTCAGGGACCCTCACAGGTCTGTGGACCACACTTAAAGAACTGTTAGTATAATCAAATGAGCAGAGTGGTTTATGTTTCTTGGAGACATCCTGGGTCAAAATTACGTGTGTTCTCTTTTTCATTTAGACCATGTTACAGTGGTATTCTCGTTTCAGAGATCTTATTCTTTAGGAAAATGACCACTGGTACCATGCTTAATATAAATGATTCACCCTAGATTCATTCTAGGACAGGGAACAGAGTTTCTCCTCCCTGATTCAAAATAATAGAAGACTTCACAAAGTCTTGAAGATACAACCAGAAAATGTAATTCCCAGCTAACTTTACTCATTTCCAACGTGATACTACTTCTATGTTTGTATAGTAACTGATGTTTCCCTAGGGTCTCCTTTCTACTTATAGGTGCACAGAGAGCCCTCTTTTAAGTCATAACCTAGTTGATGGAAGATAATTTTATTAGGGATATCTTTGGGGATGACTTCCTTTTTTATAACTAGTTTGGAACATTTAAATTTGGTGAGATTTTAAATAAAAATACAGTTTTCAGCTAATCTAAAAAAATCAGATTGACAGGGCTTCCCTGGTGGCGCGGTGGTTGAGAGTCCTCCTGCCGATGCAGGGGACACGGGTTCGTGCCCCGGTCCAGGAAGATCCCACATGCCGCGGAGTGGCTGGGCCCGTGAGCCATGGCCGCTGAGCCTGCGCGTCCGGAGCCTGTGCTCCGCAGCGGGAGAGGCCACAACAGTGAGAGGCCCACGTACCTCAAAAAAAAAAAAAATCAGATTGACATTACTGGGCCAGCACGACATATATCAGTACTCAGCTGACATTCTTTATACCCTCCAGCCGACTTTACTTATTTGCATTAAATGCCTGGCTCCTATACACTTTTGAGTAACTGATTTCCACTCTCATTCATTATTGTCTAGTTTCTCCTCATTTATAACAGCATATTTATTTTGCTATTTATTCTAGTTTGATAGCAAACAGATTTTTGAGACTTCAAAAAAAGGATTGTTTTCATATCATTTCTATCAGGAGAGACACTATCCAGTATGGTAAATTAGTTGTTGACACTTTGAAGAAAATTAAAATCAAATAGTAATAATATATTTTAGCTATGAATTTTGAGTTTACAAATTATTTTAAATGGTTGTTCTTTGACATTCTGCTAAATATACAGGACTTTACATTGATTTCTGTTTTTCATTCATCTGATTAAGTGTCCCCTCTACCTTTATGTACAATGAAAATTGAAAATGGAATTCGCCCCATCCTTTTCTTATTATTTAATGCTCACAGAATTATATTTATCATTGAAACTAAGAATAACTTAACTGTGAAGTGTACAGTCACCACTTTGGAATCTGAGTTACAAATGAAATTTGATTAGCTAGCCTGAGAAGATATAGCTAACCAGAAATTATTAGCTATAGAGTTAACAGTTTTATAGATTAGACAGTCTATAAGTGGCATGGTCTTTTTTTTTTTTTTGATTTAAAAACAGTAATATACATGCTCATTTTAGAAAATTAATAAAAGCAAAAAAAAAAAAGAGTTCCTGTAAGACTGCCTTTAATAAATAACAACTGTTAAAACTTTGCTTATATCATTCTGGTTTTTTTTCCTATGCATTCAAATATTTTATATAAATGAATCATGATAGCAAGGCAGTGATTAAGAGCTCTGGTTCCAGAGTCTCCAGGCTTGGCAATGAATCTCAGCTTTATCACTTACTAAATGTGTGGCTTTCAGAACGTTACTTCACTTCTATAACCTTAATCATCTATAAAATGAAAAATAATAATACTATTTGCCTCATAGGGTTGTTGTAAAGTTTAAATTTTAAAATGCATATACATCACTTACCACAGTGTTTGAAATATAAGAAACGATCACTAAATGTTAGCTATTGTTATGAAACTATATTTTAACCTATCTCATTCATTTAGTAACATTCTTTCTATGTCATGTACATCTTTATTTACATGTTTTTAAATTATCTTCTTCAACATTAATATCAATTATTGTTCAGTATTCAAATTTGTGGGTATAGCATAGTTTTTTTCACCAGTCCCTATTTTGCATATTTTAGTTGTTACCTATTTCCTAGTTTTAAATATAATTCTGTGATAGTCTTCTGGAAGTGAAGTGTTTTAGAATCTTCTCTTAATTAAACTTAGCAACTTGTATTAATTCTACCTTTGTTGAAAGTATATGCCAAACTTTTAGGCCCATGGTTCCCATAATTCATATGGATATCAGGAAGAGATCATTTTTGCATCTTCATGAATTCAATTTAATGATATTCTGGAAGGAACAGTCTTTAGCATTTGCCTTTGACAGATTTACTGACAGATATTTAAAAAAATTATGGATCCAAAGTTGTTTGAAAAGTCAACAGTATTGAGTATATAAAAGTATTGCACTATCAGGCACCAAATATTGAGTATCAGCCCTAGTCTTCCACTTTATACCTTTGTTAGAACTAGTAAACCTCAGTTTCTATATCTGTAACATCATGATACTAAATTAGGTAGCCTCTAAAGTCCCTTCTAGACCTATAATTCTGTTCCTTTGCAATAAGTCTCTACACTGACTGAATAAATATTATCATTCTCTTTAGCCCTTCTCTCTGATATTATGTTAATATCCAATTAATGTAAAATAATTTACATTTATTTCAGCTTTTGCATTTCATGCTACTACATAAAGTTAAAGATTATGAAGTGAAAACGTTCTGACTTCATTTAAGATCTTTCTCATTTAGGTCAAGCTTTGTCTCTGTTAAGTGGAATATTGATTTCTCTTGGTATTCACTAGCATTTTGTTTAAGTTATAGGATGACAGGGAAGTGAGAACTGTAGAAATACAAGGAATAGTGAAATTAAGAATACTAGCTTTCAGTTAATTTAATATCTTTGATTCCTATAAACTTCTTTTTAAGGATTTGAGGTATGTTTTGTGTAAAAGCAGCTCAACAAAAGTAATCTGTGCCATCATTATTTCACCAGCAGAATTGATTAGATATAGCCATTATTCAAATCTATATAATTAACGGGCCATGTCTCATTCATGACTTTAATAGACAACATATACCAAACTAAATTATTTTCTAGATCTTTATATTTTTAAATGATACATATTCTAAAATTGGCCATGTATTTTCTTGCCCAAAACTTCAGGATTATCTGCTCTCCCTTTTCATCCTACTTTCATTAAAGACAAAACACACATTAATTCAGAAATTCATTCAATGAATATTTTTAGTGCATATTATGTCAAGTACTTTTGGGAATAGGTTTTGGGTCAAGTAGGTTTTGGGAATATAGCAATGCAAAGACTTACTAACCATGACCTCAAGGATCTTATAGCGGAGCAGATGTGAAAAAGAAAAAAAAAAAATTACAACAAATCTATCAAAGCTTTGATAGCCTAAAAGAGCTCTTCTAATCTTATAGGGGAAAAAAATGTACCCTCACAGAAATCTGTTAAAAATTTTGTAGTCAAATTGGTAACTTTTTAAATTATAATCATCCATGCTATAATGAGCAGTGACATGAATATTCCTAGTCACACTAGTAGGAATATAAATTTGTATAACCTTGCAAGCAAACTATATATATAAAACATTTTTTGTGTTTTAACCAATCATATTATTTGCAGAAATTTTTCAATGGAAGTTATCAAAGAGCACATGAAAGACTTATGTACAAGATTATTTATCACAGCATTATTCATATTCATGAAAAATTAGAACCAACCTTAATGTCTATGGTTGAATAACTTATATAATAATATGTATCTATATGAGTTATTTATATAACCTAAAAAATCATATCTTTAAGAATATTTAATGACAAAGGAAAATGCTCAAAATAAAATATGTAGTTTAAAAAAGTAGTAAACAAAATTGCATAGGGATTAAATTACAGGTTATTTTATAATCTATATTATTTTTTAAACCAGAGAAGTGTAAGTTTTTTTTGGTTTGTTTTGTTATGTAGACAGGTTCTGGTAATGACGAGGATGGATGTCTTTTGCCTGCTTTTCAGATTTATGGCAAATCTTCATAAAGCTAACTATTTGTTTGTGTTTGTAACTCTGTTTATACCAGAGCATTTTTATATGCAGGCTAAGCCATTCTAAATCTTGCTGGATAGAAAATTGTATTTCAATGGAAGTTTGAAAATAAACTTTTTTCTATCTCCTACACAAATAATAAATAATTCTGAAAAACATACTAATTAAAACTTATCTATTTCAAAATGCCTAATAAATTTTTTATACCATACCTGTGATGGGCTTCATTATTTCTTTTTAGACAGATACGAAACTTGGGGAAAAAGAGCATGGATTGAATTATTCTCTGGCTAGTGGGCAGGAAATAACTTGCTTAAAAGTCTAATTTTGTATAGACTGTATTATTTTGGAATCAAAGCTATTATAGAAACTTAGGGATCAAAATTATAAATGTACAATAAAATATAAATAAATATTTGAAATGTTAATAAACCATTAGAAATCGGAGCCTTTAAAATAAAGGATCTCCTAAGTATAAAAATTTTTCATAAGTGGGTGGGGCAGTTGGTAGAGCTGTGACTTGCTACCAAGATTCTAATTTTTGACTTAATTCTTCATTATTCTTTGCAATATTTCCTTGAACTTCTCTATTCTTTTATTGGTTTGCCTTTCTCCAGAAATGCATTAGAGTGTTTATTTTTTCCTGACACACTTATAGAATTATTGCTTCTCTTACTTTCATTTCTTTCTTTCCTCTTTTTTACTTTGCCTTAATAAATCACAAATGAAACAGAATTGTTTTACAATGAAGCACCAGTTTTACTGAAAGGGCTGAAATATAGTGAATTGAAATATTAACCGGATCCCCACAAGAATTTCTTTATTTACAAGAGTTTGTTTAAATTTTGAGTTCTCAAGTAAAACTTTTTTAAAAACCTCCTTCTCCAGTCACAACTACCAGAAGCAATCTATAGCTGTACCAATATGTACTGAGTGATATTGGTTGGAAGAGAAACAATTTCTAAAAAAAAAAGTTTTCTTTCCTGTCACTGATACCCATACTTTAAAAAAGAAACTGGCATAATAAAATAGGATTAAAAATGTCTGTCTCTCAGGGTAGTTCTGAATGTAAGTTAGATAATTCTAAAAATAAAACAATTCAATCCCTAGGACAAACAAACAGAATTTTTTTTAATCTGTACAATCTTAATCTAAATCAATACAAAATATATCAGGGGAGAAAAGGGGGAAATCTACATTAGTCATTCTATAATGAGAGCCCAAATTTAATGAAGAGACCTGAGAGCCAGAGAATCTAATATAAGCTATTGCTTTTTTTATTGATATGTCTCCAAAAAGCTAATGGACCTCTCTAAGACCTGTGTTCTCTCACCAATAAAACAAACACACAAAATATTAAACTTTTCTCACAGTTCTTCACCAGACATCTTGCAGCTAAAGAGATGTGTTAATGCATACATCCAGCGATATGGGTGCCTACCTTAAGTGGCTTCTACACCCCCAAAATTCCTTGAAGTTTCATATTTTATTTCAAAAATCAATACAAAGTTGGATTTCTACTCCAAAATCTTGTTTTTGCCTTTAAAAAATATTACACTTACAACTACTTATTATTGGCAAGAGAGATGAGGGTGAGATGGAGTAATTTTCTACTTTGTTAATAATGGAAATAATTTTACAGTGGGCTCAGTTTTGGAGAACTGAGCTAAATCAAAGGGAATCAACAGTCCGTATTGTGTTAGCACCCAGGCCATTTCTTTTGTTGAATGATATATCTAAAATTCAAGCTCTTATTTAAAAAAGTGAATACAAATAGCAGTCATTTCACTACTTTAGTAACCACATCCTGGTAATTAATTCCTGAGGATAGATTACCCAGTAATTAATTCCTGAAGAAATATTCCCAGAATGTTGCAAAACAGGTGATATAGTGCAATCTTTTCAGACAATTTTTTTTTTTTTTTTTTTTTTTTACTTTTTTTTTTTTGCGGTACGCGGGCCTTTCACTGTTGCGGCCTCTCCTGTTGCAGAGCATAGGCTCCGGACGCGCAGGCTCAGCAGCCATGGCTCACGGGCCCAGCCGCTCCGCGGCATGTGGGATCCTCCCAGACCGGGGCACGAACCTGCATCCCCTGCATCAGCAGGCGGACCCTCAACCACTGCACCACCAGGGAAGCCCTTTTCAGACAATTTTTAATGGATATCTTGTTAAATATATTTAGGCTGAGAGGCTGAATAGAAGATTGAAATGATTTTGATCCTCTGATTTATGTCTTTACAATCTCAGTAAAAATATTTATAAAAGGATTTCTTCAGGGTACAAAAATCATTAGTGATAATATTTTTTGTTTTGCAGGTAACATTTTAGTTTTCATATATCATTATTATAAACTAATAATCTCAACCAACCTGTTATCCCTACAATTCTTTACATCTAATTCTCAAACTTCATTTATATTGCAGTGATCTTATATGTAGTATAAACATTTGCAGTTTAGCCTCTCTTAGTTATTGATACAGAATGTTTATAGCCTCATAGAAAAATATGTATAAAATTAGCTAACAATGTGAGGCTTTTATAATTATCATGAAGAGTAAAGTTCATTTTATTCAAATGCTAATCTTTTGTGATTTCTTTTAAATTCCAATCAAAGAAAAATAGTAATCAGGTATCTGGATTAGCTGTGAATTTCTTTTATTTATACTACTCCATAATTGGTGATTAAGGGTTGACTAGCATAAATGAGAGCATTATGTCTTAAAATCTATCGATTTGACTTTTCTCTACAACTCAAGTTTTAGTATATGTGACAAATCTTTTTCATGTTCTTTCTGAAGTTTTTCAATATTAGGGATAATTACCTATATCAGGAGCCACAAAAAATCACATGACACCTGATTTACAACCACTTGTGGCTTTGATAACCACATTGGTTTTCTAAAGTCTTCCTGTTACGATAGTTAAGGATTCACAAAATCAGATTTAAATACAGAAAATTGGTGTCAAGCATTGACAGATGAGCTGTCTGCTCCTAAAAGTCTTTGTGTAAATTGGTATATAGTCTGTTTTTCATGTTCAGAGTTCAATGGTGATTGTCTTTTCTCTTCTTATATTTCATTCTTTAAGCTTTTGTACTTGCACTTGCATTTGGAATTGAAATGATTTAGGAAAACTTTCATTCATACATTAATGTGGTAACATAAAATTTCCTCCATAAATGAGATAGACAAACAGACACACAGGGACATGTATACATATACATCCTATTATAAGCATCAGATTTTTTCCAACCCATTTATTTCCAGGCCTATTAAGGGAATACAGCTTTAAAGTAGAAACCAGGAATGGTGGTGGTCTTAGATTTGTCATTAATGTCCTGTGTAACCTTGAAGAAACTACCTCATGTTGCTGGACTTGATGTAATTTTAAGCTTTCCAGAAATAAAAGATAATGTAGAAAATGGTGTTCACTTGTTACTATATAACAATGCAGTTTCTAAAAGTTTTCAGAAAGCAGCATGAAACATTAGACTTTATATTTTTTTATAGAAAACTACGTTGTTTATAATCAAGATATTGTGTCAATTTAAAATGGAAAATAGCTTTTGATATAAAGATGTTCTCTGAAATCAAAGAAAATAGCATAAGAAAATGACTAAATAATATGAACTCACTGTCCATCCAGAGGCCCTTTCTTATAGACTGTTTCCATTCTAATTAGTATCCACTGTTTCTAAATTTAAGAACTCTGTTCAACCAAGAAGGGTAAGAATCAGTGATTATCTTTAGGGTACAAAATTTAATTAATGTTGAAGAATTAGTAAAAACTATTTATATCAAATAAAACCAAAAGTTGACAGAATTCTTATGGATCAAGATGCTTTTTTTCAAAGTGAAAATCCAATTTTCTCAGTATTATTCCTAAGCAATCTACTTATGCTATCAGAGATGTCCTAAAAGGGATAAGACAATCTATAGCCTGTCTCCAGAAACTATAATTTTGTAGCACGGTCAGATTTCTTATTTTTCCTGAGGACTTTAACACTGGGAATTTGGCATCACAATGATACTTCATCAGTTGTCTCCTAATACAAGCAAGAGAATCACAACTAACTTGAGCTATGCTGCTCTGAATGGAGACCGTTATTCTGCACATGTAGGAATCCATAATGTAAAAGCACTTGGTCTGAAGCTTCCTTCCAATCTCCCCCCTACTCTTTTTTAGTTTGACTTCCTCTTTAATCAAAATATTATTGTTACAGCTCTATTAAAAAGCAAAGGGATTTCTAATTTATACCTAATCTAATAGGTATATTAGATTGGGTTTAGAATCTTCCTTTTCTCATTTACACAGTGAGGTGAAACAAATTTTTAAAATAGCAGCTTTACTTTTCTTTTTTTCCTATCTTACCCAAAAGGAAAAAATAACTGAAAACTTTGAGGGAGTAAATGTATCTAACTTTGGTCTGGCATTAAAATTTTCTGGTTGGGCAGCACAGTTGTTTAATTGGAATCTCAGTGACAGCTGAACAACCTCAATGCTTGGGTTAACAAGCAGAGGAGCTTCGTTCTGTCACCTGTCAAGAATGATGCTTGTCAGGACTGATCTTTCCACTTAAGGAACACTCATGTTTCTAGTCATAGCACTGATGTTTTCTGATATTACAATGGAATAGACACTAAAGGAGACAAAGTTTTCTGCATAGGTATATTTGTAATTCTTTGTTTTTCATAAGCCAAATGCAAATGTAACACTACTCCAGATACTGCTTCATGAGAAGTCCCCAAGATAACCAAAAGTAAGTGCCCATTTCCTCATCTTAGGAATAGTGTCATAACAAAGACTGAATTCTAGTGACCAACCTATCTGCAGAGCATGTCATATAGCCTCTGGGTTAGTTAACTCCTTGGCTTGGCCTCCTAAGATGTATCTCAAAGAGTCAATTGTTGTTTTTGCATGTATTATTTAGTAATGTTTAGAAAAATTTTTAAGTTCACTTTTTCTTTATTCTGTCTTTTTTACCCATCTTCCCTCATTGTAGCAAATTAGACGGCCGGATGAAAGCAAAGGAGTTGCTAGTAGAGTTGGATCCCTCAAAGTAAATATGTTTCTAACATTTTTTGGCAAGATTTCGTCTATAGCCTACACTTCTTCCTTTTTGGAGGGTGGTGGGAGGAAGGGGGCTTTTTCCATTTTTCACCATCCCATTTTGTTTTATTTTAATATTTTTATTGGCTGTTGGGTCATATTTTTTTTGTTTCAGCTACACATAGAGCAACCAGCTGAAGGCAAGCTGCCAAATAACTAGCTTTGAGTGGCACCACAAACAATAAAAAGGGCACTGCCTCATTACGGGTGCCTGTAATTTGGGGTTCTAGAGTAAACCGTTCCTCTGATTGATGTCACTGACTATGTGTTAAGTTCCTGTTACACAGAGAACTAATATTTATTTTCAGAATGTTATATGCCCTTTTTACTTTTTTTTGTTAAATGTTATTTTAGTGTCATTACCATTTGTAGTTCATTCCAGAAAATAATTATTATGAGTTAATAACATGTATATTTTATATATATGTATATATATATATATATATATAATCTTAAGAATTAGAAAAGGAATTTCATATGATGCTAGCTAGTATAGGGGCTCACATATAGCTAATAGTAAGCACTCTTAATCCCCTTTGTTTTATTTGTTAAAAGTTAAAAAATTTATATAACAATCAACAGAAACTGATATATATATATATATATATATATATATATATATATATAAATGTTTGCCCATTTGTGTATGTGACCTACAAATACACCACTTAAAGATTTCTGATCTAATGGTCCCATTTGGTAGTTGTTAAATATCCATTGGTCAATTTATCTTGGGCATTCGATACTCTAACATTTAATCACAATGAAAGGTAACTAAATTATCACCCTTAAGAGACATAGACATAGCCAATTAATCACTTTTAATGCTGCCACTATAAATGCAAGTTAGAAAATTTGCTGAATTTTAAAAATATGCAGAGAAATCTCCCTCAATATTAACCACTTCTTCTATCTCAGTCCCATTTGTCCTTACAGCAATAGTAACTGCTAAATTAATCAAAATGACATAATTCACTGTACTGGGATGTCCCAAAATTCAATAACTACTTTGAGGCTAATATTAAGTCATTTTAAAATTTTACACACCTCCAATTTATTTCCATTTAACAATTTATGAAGCACTGATTTCTGCACTCTTTCCTCTCCTTGCCTCTTCTGCCTTCTTAATTTTACTTTTTTGTTGTTGTTTATTTATCTGTGTGTGCACACACATGAGTGCACATGGATGAGGGTGTGTCTGTATGTTTGTGTCCTTTATTCCAAACAAGCCATCTTCTCTGTTCTCTAACACTGCTATATACTGGGTAGCATTTTTGTTGTTGTTGTTATTTCACTAAGAATAATCAGAGGGGATGGGAAGTGTCTATTATATACCTAATTCAGAAGCGAGGCAAGCTAAAATTATTTAGTCAGAAAAATATGACTTTATGTATCTTGATGATATATCAGTAGCATTCCTCACTGTCTACCTGTGAGGTATCATATTTTAATTTTTTTAAGGGAAGATAAATCCATTATTGTTGAGACTATGGATTATGACTCAGATTCAAGTGAAAAGGTGCAGATGGACATAACTTTTTGGAAATGACTGATAGTGAAATAGAGATAAAATGGCATCCATACTGCAGCACCATCTGTTATAAACTGGATTGTGTGTGCGAGTACACGTGTGTTTATCTCGAAGTTCAGCTTTTGGATGTGTAGAACTTCAAGTTGTGATTGTATGTTTATTGTTTTTAAGTGTATATACAATATGATTATGTGTATACACATAAATATGTATAAGAACAAAATATACATTTTAGGGTTCAATCAGTTTATTTGAATATGGATGCAGCCTTAAATCAAAAAGTGTGTTTGGGAAAGGCAAATTTCATAATTTTTAAATGTCTTTATTCCATATGTCTACAAAATAGAAAATTTTAAAGTGAATCTCTAGGGGTTTATAAGGATAGTTAAGGTATTTATTTTCTCTAACACTTTGGGGAGAAGAGAGCCTTTAATTAAAATAAAATATTCTCTTCCTAGTCACGGTTTATTGAGCATGTATTCTTGCGCTATACAAAGATCTTTGATGTTTTGAAATGTTTGCCAAAGGCAGTGAGAAATGTATAATGCTATGATTTATTTTTAAAAGGAAAAAGGAAAACTGAAAAGAGACCAAGTTGCTTTTTCAATTCATTTTCTGATGTTTACATGTAGCTCCATCGAAAGCTGGAGGAGCTCAGAGATCACCTAGAAGGCAATGTGAAAGGATACTCTCTCAGAGTAAATGTACGATTTCACCCGGTGATTTTTTTTTTTTTTTTAACCTAAACTTCTGCTGACTGGTAATTCCAAATCTGATTGGTTTGTCCTCTCATCTCCATCTTTTTTACTTTCTGTCTCTTTTCTCCCTATCTCTTTCTTTTTTTTCTAACTGCAGCTTCATGCTCACATTTATGAAAGAAAGATTAAATCGGCATAGAATACCTTTAAGCCACACTAACATTGCATTTGATTTAATAGCATTCTGGCTCCAGTGCAAATTAAAACCTTTTTTTTTTTTTCAAAATCTGTGTTTCTTATACAATTGTATAATTTTCTGACGATCGTTTTATGAGACTTCATTTGGAGCTTTTCCATTTACTGTGTCTTCTGTCCCTTGTTGGATGTGTCAGCAGGATTATAAATTATGGGCTGGATCCAAGTGATAGAGCCTTGATGTTTCAGTTTCAGTTGTCAAGGAAGATATTCAGTGTTAGAGTCTCATTATAGGTAATCTGGCAAGTAGATACATCTATTCTGAGTTAATAGACGTCTCTTAACTCAGACTCTTTGGGAATAACTATAAGATACCATTTTTTGTCTAAAAATAAGAAAATTAGGCAGTAAGAATCTTCACTATGAACACTATTATGTAACATCTTACAAATACTTGAGATAATGGCTAATATACCCAGGACAACACTGAAGGAGAACAATACCTTATAGCCACTCAATACTGTACATACGTCATATAGGCATACTAACAATTGTATTTTTTGTGACTGATAGTTCAGACTCAGAATGCTTGGTCCTTCTCCTGAATATATATTTTCAAGATAAATGGAATTAAAATCTCTAAAATGGTACATGGTATAAATATGGTAGAAGAAAAGCTAAAATATTACAGTAAATAATTACTGGCTCTATTTAACCTTGACCTCCTATTTCTGAGGCTTTAAAAAAAAGTTCCTATGAAACTTAGCCCTGGTTTACTTCTCCCGAGATTATTGTCATACATTTAATTCATATTGCTATAATAATTTTGTTATGAAGGATAGAATAAAAAATAATAGTGTTATGATAATTCTCTGGTTTCTCAGCTTTGTTTTTAATTATATACTATGTGTATTTTGTATATCTCGTCATTAAATTTCTGTTGACTAAAGTTCAAAGTTTTTTATTAATATCAGTCTTTAAATTCTGATAACTAAACAGAAAAGGAAATTAATACATGTCTCATTTTTCTACTTCTTTCTTTTGAGCCAGTCCTTCTTTTCAGTCATATTCTTAGAGAATTTGAAAAATTACCCACAATCATCCCCAGAATCTATCCCACTGTTTTAAAAAAAATAAAAAAGATTAGTATGAATTTTATGATTAAATCAGTCTAGATATATCTGGATATCATTCTAGAAACTCCTAAAAAGATTCTGATAATGTGTGTTTTTAGTGCCACACTCTTCCCTAACCAGTCATAAAAAATGATATTATTTTTCTTTCAGTGAAACCAAGACCAGAAAGTTGAAACTTGCTAAGATCTATATGATAGGGAGTTTGTGTTAGATTAGGGTTAAATTGAAATCTCTGTGCTTTGGAAATTGGTTTTCTCATGCCACTCTTCAATTTCTTTTTTTCAATACCTGTACTGCGTGGTGGAGTACATAATAACTAGTCTCAGTGTCTTCATCTTTTGTTTCATTTCACTGGGTCACACTTTGTTCTAATTACCCTTCTTCTAAAAAGATTGAATATAAGGTGTATCCTTCTAAGATTCCTGTTAACTAGAAAAGTACAGAAGAACAAAAAATATATTGTCAAAAGGCAAATAATAGTATTTTCTCTACAGAGTTCAGCTAGCAAAAGACACAAATCAAAATCTTAGCTGAGGGCTTCCCTGGTGGCGCAGTGGTTGAGAGTCCACCTGCCGATGCAGGGGACATGGGTTCGTGCCGCAGTCCGGGAAGATCCCACATGCCGCGGAGCGGCTAGGCCTGTGAGCCATGGCCGCTGGGCCTGCGCATCCAGAGCCTGTGCTCCGCAACGGGAGAGGCCACAGCAGTGAGAGGCCCGCGTACCGCAAAAAAAAAAAAAAAAAAATCTTAGCTGAATGTTCAGTGTCTCTCCTTCCCTTTAATTCTTATTGCCCCAGAATGCCTTAAAATATGCCTTGTATATTAAAAATTGTTGCTTAGAAGCAGAATAAAGTTATTCTAAGTACCATACGCTATATAAATAGATCTCGTTTCTAAAATGAGATAAATTGGCATATAGTGACCATTCCATTTTGTGAAAATTTATTGTAGGTGTCCACACAGAAGAGCAAGTATATGAATGCCTTTTAATTCATTGAACATCGCTAAATATTTCAATAAGATGACAGGTTCAGAACCATGTTGCCACTTAAATATCTTATAGTTGAAGAAGGTGAGACATCATTCAGAAGTTTGGGATGAGAATTTAATTAAATTATTCATGTTTCAATTGGTATCATCTATATGATGTATTATTTTTTAGAGGACCTGCATTTTTATTTATTACTTATAATCAATGATATAAAGTAGACTTTTATTAAGAGGTAATTTTTAGAACAGTATTAAATTTTATTTATTTCTCATATGAAAACATACTTTTTAATTTTACATGGACTCTTCTATAGCAAAAAGTAGGATGCATTCGATTCTTGAATTCTCAGTTAAGAATGTATCATCTTTTTCTGTACTTTATACAAAACTGAAGTATTCTGAACCCTAAATGAGTTTTTAGTAATTTTCATCTTGTACCTAAACACAGTTTGCCTAATTTAACTACTGCAAAAGTAACTACAAATCCTTAGATTGATACTGTGCTGAGAACAATGATTGAAGAATAAAACCACATAAAGGAAAAAATTAATTTTCCATGTAATCTAATGTATGAATCTAGTAGGAAGTATATAAATCAGACAGAGAAAGACAAATACTGTATGATATCACTTATATGTGGAATCTGAAAAATACAACAAACTAGTGAGTACAAAAAAAGAAGCCAACTCACAGATATAGAGAACAAACTAATGGTTACAAGTGGGGAAAGGGAAGGGGAAGGGGCAGCCTAGGGTTTAGGGATTAAAAGGTACAAACTATTACATATAAAGCTACAAGGATATATTGTACAACACAGAGAATATAGTCAATAGTTTATAATAACTGTAAATGGAGTGTAACCTTTAAAATTATGGCTCACTATACTGTATACCTGTATTTACATGGTATTGTACATCAACTATACTTCAATAAACAATTAATTAAAAAGTAATGCAGACAGATGATAATTGGAAAACATAAGATAATGCAAATGAATTCCTTTAAGTAATGTACATCAAGGTAAATTTATAAAATTGAAGTTAATTCATTAAAGAGCAATAGGGCCCTGGGAAGCTTGAATGTTAAAACATTCAGAAAAAAAGTAGATAAGTACTCATGAAATAAAGACA
This sequence comes from Stenella coeruleoalba, assembly GCF_951394435.1. Taxonomy (NCBI): domain Eukaryota; kingdom Metazoa; phylum Chordata; class Mammalia; order Artiodactyla; family Delphinidae; genus Stenella; species Stenella coeruleoalba. The sequence goes on along the minus strand of NC_137147.1, from coordinate 34,431,292 downwards.
AAAAGAAAAGAAAGGAGATGAATAAAAATACCTCAAAGCCACAAATTTTTTATTTTCACTCAGTCTATGTAATATGATGATACATTTCCATTCAGCTACAAATATATACAGGTAGGTTTGGGGTAATCAAATATGTTAATTTTTTAAAGGCTTTAGCAAACAGTAAAAGGGAAGGTGACTTATGAAGACAGATTACTGACACATAAGTGAACTAAGAAGAAAGGTGATGAAGTAGAAGGAATATGATAATTATAAGTACCTGCTATGCTAACACAAAAAAGGGATGGTGTTATCTAAAGTGGAAAAAGTTAAGGGAGGAGTTATCACTTGACTATATTTTTATTAAGTTTAAGAAAAATGTTTGAATCAAGCCAGAAAGTAATATCTTTTGAAGTGTAGTTTTTAAATGTTTAATAATTTCCTGAGTGCCAAAATAAGACTGGTGTGAAATGGGGTAATACAAATAATGAATTAGATGGTTGTGATTTTATGTCTTTCAAGATCAGTGTCTTCATTCCAGCTTTAGTTCTAAACTAACTCATCTTATATTGTTGATGAATTGTCTGTGGGTTTTTTGCACTTTTTTATTAATTAAATTAATGCTATAACTCAGGGGTCAGCAAACTACAGCCCTTGGGCTAAATCCTGTTTCTCTTTTGTGGGCCCGTGAGCTGGGAATGATTTTTGCAGTTTTAAATGCTGTGGGGGAAATCAAAAGAATATCATTTTGTGACATGTGGAAAATTATATGAAATTCAAATTTCAGTGTCCCAAAAATAAAGTTTTATTGAAACACAGCCATACTCTTTCATTTGCATATAATCGGTGGTTGCTTTTGCAGTACAACAGCAGTTGAATAGTTATAACAAAGACCGTATGGCACATAAAGCCTAAAATACTTACTATCTAACTGTTTACAAAAAAGTTTGCTGACACCTGCTAAAACTGGTTAGTGTGTCAAGGCAACATTGACAAAGAAATTATTATAATAGAGATTGTGTGAAATTATCATCGTTTTACAAACTGAGAAAAGGAGAGCTGCTTATTTTTTCTGAGGATGGTTTCGGATCATTCTGCATGGAAGCATGCACTTAAAAGAGTTGATCCCCTGAAATTTTCTACCTTTATGTTTTTATTCTTCCTTTTTGCACTGTTTATTCTGTGCTCTTCGCATGCCAAGCACACAAGGTAAACTCACTATGGAATTACATTAAACCCTTCAAATATAGAACTATCATATGGATAAAGTATCGATTATAAATTCCTCTTCTTTGGGGAGCCCCTTACAGAGCTTTAAAGATAAATTCCACTGTTGCTCTTTAAACTTATTTAAATATTTAAATGTGTTTTTAGAGTATTTTTATTTAAAAATAAAAATGTGTTTTTAGAGTATTTTTGCTGTACACATTGTATTTTTCTGTTTATTACTTCCTTGCATCTTAATAAAGATATTTCCCCTGAAAACCACAATCAACTTTTGATTTCTGCTAAATTTCCTACTTGACCTCACCTAAAATCATACCTTCTATAGGAAATTTCGTACAACTAAGAAAGACACCCTGAAGTGATCAAGTAATACATCATATCTTAATATAGCACTTAAAAATCTGAAAGTGTCTACATTGAATCAGCCTACTTTGACTGAGGTGAGGAAGAACTACTGGAACATTAGTCCTTAGATGAATAATCTTTTGGTAGCTTTTAAATGACTAAAGATCAATTTGTTTATGTACTCTACTTTCTTTAAGCAAATTTCAGTGTTTTTTGGTTCTTGTATGTAGAACATTGAGCCTCCTGAGTCTTCCTTGTTTGACATTTTGGCATTTACTCATATTAATAATATGTGTCTTCTGCTTTGAACCATCTATTACTTATAAAATCGCCTGCAGTAGCCTAAGACATCATTTGGAGTGGAAGTGACACATCTGTGAGGTGTTTAATGCTTACTGTGGAATTGCCTTCTCAGAATTGACATTAAGACAATAGGGTACTAGTAAAAGATCTCCTTGACAAGTAAATTTCCCTAGTAATTAAAAATGGAAAAGTGAGGGGAAAAAAAAGACAAGACTCAAACTATTTTGAAAGATAAAGTTTTTCACTTTTATGGGTATAGTTATAGGAACAGAACAAACATGCAGAGGAAGGCTTTCTTAGAACTAGGATCCTGCTAAAGAAAATCAGATATGTATGTGGTTGAAAGATTTAATTTCTTAATATGTATAGCATTGATCATATTTTAGAAACTACCTCATAGTAACTCATTAAGTGGCAGTGATACATTTTATCACAAATCTTTGTGATGGTAAGTGTAAAACCTTCTGAATATTATTTCACACAATTCAGTTTTTGAGGATAGAAGAAAAAGATTTTGTATATTCACTTATTCAGTAAGTCATTATTGAGTGCCTACTGTATTCCGCTCTGCTGGGTGCTGGAAATACACTTAAAGAACAGATCAGATAATAAGGACATTTCTGATTTCTCCACTGTGCCATCTTCTTTACCTTATTTCCCTACCCTAACTTTGTATTTTGGAACTTCCTGAAGAATTTCTAACTAGAAAATGCATACTTGAATATTTAGCTCACATGGCATTCTGACAACATAATGAAAGAAGAGGCCACAAAATTGAATGTGGCAGTGTGACAACCTAGAAAGTAAGAACAGGCCAGGAAATTATCAAGTGAAAGTCATGAAGATTAAACATGGTTTTAAGTATAAAATAGTTATCGCAAAAAAATCAATGAAACATTCTGATAAAAGACAGGTCTGGAGAAGAGTTTTGTGGTTAAGTTTTTTAAATATCTTTTTGGTGTTGCTACTGGCTTATTTGTTTATTTAGATTCAGTAATACTGAATGGATTCAGTAATGAGAATGAAATAGTAGGAACAGGAAATCAGAATCAGAATATTGATCTGGCTTTGGTGCCCTCTTTAAAGAGTAATATGAAAATGTACAATAGAGTCATTCTATAAATAATCTCACATGTAGTTTGCTAGTGTTAAGACTGAGATCAGTGTGGTACCATAGGAAAAAGTGACCAGTGTTCCACTTTCCTGTTAACCTTAAATGAGCGTCTTCTGAGCAAGATCATACCAGATTCTGATCTGGAGAGCCATCTCCATCATGGATCTTTTTTTTAAGCCAGGTATTTTTTTATCACAAAGTTCTCCTCAAATAGTATGAACCTTGAGATTTCAAGCTCAAGTGTCTCTTTATAAGGCTGTTTTATTATCTGGCAAATGTGTTGGTGATGGAACCTTCTAAACTTCTGAGACCCTTACTGTGCTATCACTTCCTCTTTAACAGTGTTTTCTTTTCCCCACTGGAAAACCAGGCTCAGCTTCCCTCGTGCTTATCTACCTGTAGTGTATCTGAGGTATACTTTGCACATAGTTTATTTACATGGTCAACAACATGCTCGCCCTCACCATTTTTCTTATTTTATTTTCCTTTTGCCTTAATTTATTTTGCCTTGCACTTTGCACTTGGCTGAAAGAGATGAAGGGACCAAAGGGGAAAAGTTAGCTGTTTTATGGGGAAATTTCTATATTTTCATACAGCACTTTTTTCTGAGTAACTTTTTTTTGGCAGTCACTGTATCAAATTGAAATGGTTAAAGCCCAAACAGCCAACTTAATTGTTGCCACCACCTTAATTCCATAAAGATTCCTTTGAACTGGGTAATTTGTTGTTAAACTCATGTTGGCTAACGGCAAAGATTCCAGTTTGCAGAGCTGTATAGATCTGTCTCTGGTAGCTGAAGATTTACATTAAATTAGTAACAATCCTGCCCCATTAACCATAGACAGAGGAAAGCCTCCAAATTGATTATTAAATGAAAATTTAATATGATTCCCCTATTTTTATGTAAAATAGAAGATTCACTCCCTTTTAAATAACTGATTAGGTTACTCAGGAAAATAGTCTCCTTGATACTTGTATAAGGTTCTTAAAATCTAGAAAAGCTTACCACTCATGAGATTCATGTTCTTTTAACAGAATACTTTACATCAACTTTGACCTATGTTATTTGCCTTTTCAGAGGTTTAATTTCTTATTCTTATGGTGTTAAACCATAGCATAAGTGGGTTTTCTGGTTGTGTAAACCAGGGGTCCCTGAAATATCACTAACAGGCTCTGAATATCCTTTAAGTCTACTATTCAAAGCAGGGGCACTATTGAATAGCTAAGAGAAAAGAGTGTATGTACCTCAAAATATGACTAGTAAATAACAGGACTTTAATAGCCTGTGAATTTTAAGATCTTAATTTTTTACTTTACAGACATATTTCTACACATATTTACTTTGTGCAGGCAACTTTAGCTACTATGCGTAGTCCGGTATTGTCAGCGTAATTCTGATCACAGAAATATTATCTCTGAATTTCATGCAAAAAACAGAAAGATGGCACTGTCTAAAATACCAGGTAAATGTATGTAGAACCACAGGCAGAATATCATCTTCTGACTTTAAAACTTTATAAAAAGCCTTGAAAGGAATAGCATTGCTAAACCTGTAGCTTCACGAAGTTGAACTTATTGAGTCAATAGAATTAAAGCCATCTTCTTTAATTTTTTCCTTTGCAAGTTGCAGCTGTTAACAAATTTTTTTTTCCTCTTAAAACTGATTTTGTGGAGAATTGATTTCTTCTTGAAATGTGTGTTTGTAGGGAGAAACGAAGTAATGAAAGGGAAATGAATTAACTTGCGATATTAGCAAAGACTTTTGAAAGAGAAGATTGGTATCATCTCATCACCGCATTTTCCACAGGTCTTTTCTTAATACCCCAGGATTATGATTCCCAATGTAAAAAATATATAACCCATTTCTTTCTGCCACTTCATCCAGGCAATTCTCCATTTCCCATGAGAGTGTTTAAGAAGTTTACCATTGGCATCATCTCCAATCACAGCCTACAGCATCCATCAGGGTATTACTTTCTCTGTGACAGCATGTTTGCAGGAGGGCTCTCAGGTTGGAATGCGGAACTGGTTTCTGGGGAGTCGGGATTGTGGCCTTTTCTCCATAGCACTCAGCTCTTAAATGAACTCTGGCTTCACCTGGGTGTGTTTCTTTCATTGTGACACATGAGCTTTATTTACTTGTCATGAAGTGTGTTTCTCCTTTTGTCATCTGTGGTAGGGTTTCTATATTTTATACTCAGTGCCACATTTCTGTGGACTCCATAGGTGGTGTTTATGTTTAATTTATGAAGCTGTAATGACCGATACAGTGAAGAACTCCTTAGGGAATCTAACATTCATGATGTCCTCTTTACAGAAATAACCTTGCATAATTGTTTCCTGTTTCATTTTAAATTGGTAAATGATTGTTTCACAAAATTTAGACTATAAGCCTTAACAGTTAGAATTTCAAGGAATGTTCTCATATTTCTATTTTTCATATGGAAGCCTCTTCTTATTTATTTTATAGCATCACTATGGAAGTAGCCAAACCTTCCATGTTTGGCTTCTCTTCTTTCCCTCACATTTACATCATTTTCATTTATCTCCACTGCTGAAGAAATAAATTCTCCACTCCCTGATGTAGCACACTGATTTTACCAATTTCATGTCACTATCTTCTGTGACGTTCATGAGACCAAAATAATAAGCCTTGTTCAAAAATTAATCTATCCATGAGATGTACAAAAACAAGATCATTTCTAACCTTACCTGGCTCAGCAAATGTTACTCCATGTAGTTGACAGCCCCTTTGTAAAAAATACAATTCTCTTACTATGTGACAAGCTCTATGTTTGACATCTTATTTATCTTATCTCAGTCTTCACTACAGCTCTGTTTGGAGAAGATATTATTGTCATCCTCATTTTGCGGATGAGGAAACTGAAGCTCAAAGAGGTTAGAGGGCTTCCCTGGTGGCGCAGTGGTTGAGAGTCTGCCTGCCGATGCAGGGGACACGGGTTCGTGCCGCGGTCCAGGAAGATCGCACATGCCGCGGAGCGGCTGGGCCCGTGAGCCATGGCCGCTGAGCCTGCGCGTCCGGAGACTGTGCTCCGCAGCGGGAGAGGCCACAACAGTGAGAGGCCCGCCTACCGCCAAAAAAAAAAAAAAGAGGTTAGATACCTTGCCCAAAGTCGTAAAATCTGCCAAGTGAGTAGCAGAAAAAATTGTTTTGTCTTAAAAACCATGCTTTTCACTTTTCAGGAGTTATTAAAAGTCGTCAGCTCTCTGAATGGCATGTGGTAGTCTTGTGTTTTCACAGTACCTGGTTCAGGTTGATTATATAGTTTTGGATTTTATCTTATGAAAGGATACAGGTGTTTCTATAAGATATGAAACTTTAATTCAAGGAAATATTAGAAAGACATTCCTTTGTGTAATTTATTATTCTTATTCTCATATTTAGTCATTTAATAAATATTTATTGATCACCTACTATGCCTTTCTTAAATATAATCTTCTAGCTATTTCTTGATCTTTGGAATTGGCTTCACATTTAGAGTGTATAAAATATCATGAATGTAATGAGATCAATGGCTCAGGTTGTACACTAATCATCCCTTCAAGCCAAGTTAAAAAAAAGCTGGGGGTTGGGGGAACAGGGGAACTCACCTTCCATATCTCTAACTAATCTTCAACTTTGTTCCAACAGTGTTCATTTTTTAAAATCCTTTGAAAAAATTGCTTCAGAATTCCCTTAGCTTAAACCAAAGCCAGAAATAGTACTATCTCTTGGTAGAAATAGTGTTTTTTCTGACTTATTTGAAAAGCTGGAGTGTATACTAGATATGTCTTTTATGATTTGTAACAGTATCTAAACAACAACAACAACAAAATTAATAAACATTGAACCTTTTGAAATCTTGTTTTTAATGTCTTAGATTTCCCAGTAGCAAGATTGATTTAGATAATTTGAGATTTTGAAGCTAAATTCATTTTTCCTGTTCAGTGGACAGAGACTGAAACTTAATTATATTTTTACTTAATGCTTAAGGACGTTTAGGGGACTTCCCTGGAGGTCTGTACTTCCACTGCAGGGGGCACCAGTTCGATCCCTGGTTGGGGAACTAAGATCCCAAACACAGTGTGGCCAAAAAAAAAAAAGAACTTTTACCTTTAACTTTTAAAGAAAAGGAGGCATTTTTAAATTGTAACATGGAAAACAGTTGCCATTTGAACTCTTAACCCACTATTAGCACACCAATTCTAATCTAAACAAACCTTGATTGACTGACAATTTTGAGCTTATACAAATGGAAGTTTTAGTTGAATTGCAGATAGGAGATTCAAGAAAGGAAGGAAAGGAATAAAACTTGACTTTAAGCACTGTAGCATTTCCTGTTTCAAAAGGAAAAATGGGACCGATTTTTAGAACCAACAGGGCCACAAAATGTTTAAGCTGGAGGAAACTGTAATAAAATATTCATAAAATGAATATACTGCGAGATAATCACATAAGATTTTCTACTTTACAAAATCTCACTTAGAAAATCTTTATTTCTTATTTATTTCAATATAGTTGTCTGGGATGTTCCACGTTCCTTTCACTCTTATCTGAATTATTTTCATGCTGTTTCTATATAATAGTTGGAAATTTGGAGATAGTGTAAAGAGATCTGTTAGAAATGTATCTTTTGAAAACACTGCAACTACTCTACCAAGTTTCTTAACTCATACCTCTTTTTGGAATCTTTAAAAATGAATTGGGGAACCGCAGCCCCGAGCGCAGAGGGCGATGAGGCTGGCGCCAATGGCCAGCGATTCGCAGCGGGAGCGCGGCCTGGAGGGGCTGGCCTAGCTGGGGCTCGTGGCCCTGCGTCGTCTGGTTGCGACGTGGGTCCTGTGCACGCTGTGGGGCCGCAGCCACCGGGCGGTGAGGGCCCGAGGGGCCGGGAAGCGAGCCGGGGACCCCAGGCGGGTGTGGGCATCGTGTCCACAGCCAGCGTCCCCGAAGCCACGCTCGGGCCATGATCACATGTGCGCTGCGACACCGCGGCCGACTTCTTCCCGCGCTGTGAGGAACTGTGCGCGCTGCAGGGCTCGGTGCCTCTGCCCGCCTTGCACGCTTCCCTGCGGGAGGCCCTGCTGGACTTAACACCGACCGCCTCTGCGGGGTGGACTGGGCGCCGCTCCTGAGCACCCTCTGCCCTTGATCTGTATCCAGAGCTTCTTCCAGCCATGGCTGGGCAAGACAGTTATTTGTCAAGGTGTAAAGAACTCTATCACTCTTCAGACAGTAAACTTCACGGGGTGTAATCTGACATGGCAGGGAGCAGATCACATGGCCAAGATCTTAAAGTATCAGACTACCAGAAGGCATGAAGAAACCTGGGCTGAGAGTCTTCGTTCCAGGAGACCTGATCTTGACTGTATGGCTGGTTTGAGGCGCATCACTCTGAACTGCAATTTGCTCATTGGTGACCTGGGTGCAAGTACTTTTGCAGAATCTCTTAGGATTTGTGGCTTGGAGTACCAGTGGGTAGCTTCTCCATCGGTGAAGGAACCATCCAAAGCTGCTAGACAGAAAAAAACTATAATTTTGGGAAGTGGTCAAAAAGGAAAAGCTACTATTAGAATTGTGGAGCCCCAGAATAGAAGCAAGATGAATATTCCATTCCACATTGGCAACACCAAAGGAGATGATGCTTTAGAAGAAAGATTTCTCGACAAAGCTCTTGAACTCAGTATGATCTCCCTGAAAGGGCATAGCTCGAGAGAGGCTATATTCATCTGTGTTAATCACTGCTCTGTTTCCTGAACATGCCTATAAAACATACTGAAGAAGGATGCCTGAAATTTGACTTTTAGAAATTAAAACTCAAGTTAAAAAGTGAGTGACGAGCTTCCCTGGTGGCGCAGTGGTTGAGAGTCCGCCTGCCGATGCAGGGGACACAGGTTCGTGCCCCGGTCCAGGAAGATCCCACATGCCGCAGAGCGGCTGGGCCCGTGAGCCATGGCCGCTGAGCCTGCGCGTCCGGAGCCTGTGCTCCGCAACGGGAGAGGCCACAACAGTGAGAGGCCCGCGTACCGCAAAAAAAAAAAAAAAAAAACTTTGCACCAACAATGGCTAAGAATGAAAGGAACTCAGACCTGAATATTTTTTCCCTTGTCAAGCACAGAGAATATGGGAAAAAATGAAATTGGGAAATTGTTTTGCTCTTCGTCCTTTCCTCCTTTTTGGTCAGTTACCTTAGTCGTCCACCTCACTTTGTATTTCTAGCCTGGCTTCAGAAAGACCTGAATTTGATGAACTACACACTGTTGGAGTAGTAGATTGCTAGAAGGAACCAAGATCCAGACGACCTTAAATGGCATCTTCATGGAATTGTATTCAAGAAGGATGGTCCAGCCAATTTCCTCACTACCATTGTGAAGGGAGTTCCCTGTTCCTAAGAAAATGGACCTATGTCCGACTGACACAGAAGATGGAGATTTATCCCAGTGCATTTATATGTGTATATATATTAAAATTATATATATATATATATATATAATGCCTAATGGAAATATCTCAGATGGTCTATTTTGTGTTTTTTCTTTAATTTTACTTATAAAATTGTAACCATTTTTTAACTCAAAAGAGGAGAACCTTAAAAATTAATTAAAAACACATTCTCAGTAGTCTAAGGTTCAGAGCGACTTGGCAGAGAAAATTGCTGAATGGTTAGATAACAGTGCTGGTATGCTTGGCTATTGTAACACTTTACATTTGAGTTTCTCTTCCTTGAAATTACAAGAACTATATGACTCAAGATAAAGATTGATAATTAGGAATATTCTACTTGCTTTTTATATAGCCCATTGAAGAACATTTTGATTAATTATTTGGAAGTCATAGGAAGGTACCTTCATGATCTAATTTTGGAACAAGTAGTGTTACAACACAAAGCTATGACTTAAAATTAAAAAGGAAATTTGAAATAAAAAAACAATTGGAATATATAAATTGTTTGGGTCAAAATAAGAAAATTAAGTACATATTTCTCTCTGACATCCAAATAAGTGACCAGCCATAAAGATAGTGGGAAAGCACATGACTTTCTCTTTGACAGGGATATTTGATACATATAATCAAAACATTCTTGGAAAAGAATTGAAACGAATTGGTTGATAATTTTTGACGAAAGACAATGGGTACTTCTTTCTACTTGGCCATACATTCTTAAATTTCCATTATAAAAAAGATTTTTGAAACACATTATTGTAGTTGACACTAATGAATTTCTGCTTATCCTCATATATTGCCTCATATACTCAGGTCGTTTGAAATACAAAAGAGGGTCATCAATGGAAATAAGAAATGAGAATTCTAAAGTTTAAGATGAGGAAATATTAATGCTGTTAATATAAGCAGGTGAGTTCCCCTGCTCACCATCCCCCCCCCCCCCAGCTTTTCTTAACTTGGCTTGAAGGAATGAACAATAGTGTACAACATGAGCCATTGATCTCATTACATTCATAATATTTTACACATTCTAAACGTGAAGCCAATTCCAAAGATCAAGAAATACTAATGCATAGATAACAAGTTTAGGAAGTTTTTGAGGTAAGTGTCTTAAAACTAAAATATAAACTATATATATATCTCTCTTTGAGAGAGAGAGGAGATAGAGAGATATTGTCTTGGTCCAAACACAGGTTGGAAAAGAATTTCCAGACACAAAGCAGAATGTAAAGAAGGTAGAATTCATTAGAGGGAAGGGTTGCTGCCAGAACAGTGGGGCCGACTTCCTAGTAGTTTGGGAGAGTCGAGCCCGAACATGCACTATTGATCAGGTTTTATAGCCAGAAAACAAAAGAATGGTCCGAGGTGAAAATTTCATTTACTGATTGTTCGAGGCACATATACCTTCCTTCTATAGGGTGGGAGTGGGACAGGCCAGACTCCTTTCCTTATTTGGGACAGGTCCCATTGCCCAGGTGGGCTCAGGAATTTCGTAACCATCACAACATGGTGGGGAGGGTGATTAAGAGTCCAGTAAGGGGTGTAACGCTTACACGTTTTCAGGCAGGGTCGTCCTTTGTCCTTGAAGCATCATTGTTCTTGGAGCACCACATATATCTAGATAGATACATACATAGATAGATAGATAGGTAGGTAGGTAGGTAGGTAGGTAGATTGGTAAAAATCTCCTTATGTGGAAATCTAGCTTTATACAAATAGATTAGCTTATTGTCATGATGTTATCATTTTTCCTGTGCCATAGAGAATTTACAAATACAATAGGTTAATTAGAGTTATCGATAGTTAAAGCCCAAATACATGTTAGCTTGTTAGAATATACACTAAAGTGACATAGCTCACTTGCATTCATACTTATATTTCCAGCTGTTGTTTGAATGTTTTTTTATGATTTCAAACTTAGTATATCCAACTTCTATCTAAATCCCTTCTATCATGTTCTTAAAGTTTCTTAGATCATGTTCTTAAAGTTTCCCATCATAGAAATCTTCTAGTTATTTTTTACCCTTCCTTATTTTTTGTCTTTAACAGTGTGCCATTAAATTTTGTCATTTTTGTTATTTCTTCCTTTGAATTATTCTTACTTCTAATACATACAATGAACTTTGTAGCCAGATCTACTTTCAAATTCTGGCTTTAGTAAGACAAGTAATGAACTTGGTGTGTCATATAGAAGTCACTCAAAAAATATTTGGGAACGATGAGTAACTGTTTAAACAAATAAATCAATCAACTTTTCAAAGGTTTATACAAGTTTCAGCATCTGAGTGTCAGGAAGGATTGATAATTTATGTAAAATCTAGTAGAGTACCTGGGATATAGTAAGGATTAAATAAACATAAGTTTCTATTTTAAGCCTTAATCACCTCAGACTTAGATTACAATAGTAGCTAAATAATTGGATTCCCTTTGTATAGTCCTTCTTCCCTCTAATGGCAGACTAATCTTCCTAAGCACTACTTTAATTCCTTTTAGTTCCCTGATTGAAAAAGCTGTAATAGCCTACCTCTGAGTTGTTGTATCAAGAGTAGATGCCTCTCTGCCTCTCTTTCAAAATCCTTCATACTTTGGCCAGCCACTGTTTATCTGGTAGTATTCTCTAGTGACCAACTCCTCCCAGTTTGCCTAGGACTTCCCTCACTTTAGCACTGAAGTACCATGTCCTGGGACTGTCCCAGTTTTAAAACTGAAAGTTCTGCATCCCAGGAACCCCCTTAGTCCCTGGCAAACAAGGACCGTTGACCACTTACTCCCTATCATATGCCTACCACTCCAGTCAGGGTGAACCTTCTTGTCATATTATGTTCCTTCTTTCTTGTTGGCCATTATGTGTGCTAGCCTGTCTCCCTGAAATGCCCTCCTCCACTTCATAGCTCCAGTCCATACTCCTCCAGAAAGCTTCCTCTACCAACTCCCATTCATCCTAATAATCCTATCAAGGGAATTTCAGTTGTGCCTCTAAACCGTATTACCCTATATTGTTTTTCCTTTTGCCTATTTGACTGTTTTTCTGCTATTCCTTACATGTTGATGATCAACTTGATTAATTCCCAAATTCTCTTGATTTCATTTCTCACTATATATCTACACTGTCTAAAACAATAACCAGCAGCTCCATATGACTTTTAAATTTAAATTCATTAAAATTAAATAAAATTTAAAATTTTCTCAATTGCAACAGCCATATTTGAAGTGCTCAGTAGTCACATGTGGCTATTTGCTACCATATTTTAAAGTATAGACATAAAACATTTTCATTATCACAAAAAGTTCTTTGATGCTCTGTATACTTCTGAGTTATCTCATAATCAACCATTTTTATTATTATGATCATCACCATCCATCATCATTATTATTCTACTTACGGTATAGCGCTTACTTTGGTCAGCGATCATTCTAGGAGCTTCACATATAATAATATTACATCACTATATAGTAACTACCTTGGCATCAACTCCTATTTACAGCCCAGATCTCTCTCCAGAGTTATAAGCACCTTGTACATAACTCAACCCCCAAATTTGTACCTTCATCCACTATTTCAGTATATGACACTGCCCAATCACGCAGACTAGAAACCTGGGAGTTATATCCCTTCTAACCAATCAGACCTGAGCCTTAAAGATTCTGCCTCTTTTGTATCTCTAGAATCTATGCCCTTCTCTCCAGAACCTCGTTCAATTATTTAGTTGGATTTTTCATCTGGATTACTAGATTAATATCCAGACTAGTTCCTCTACCCTCATAATTTATTCCATAAATATCTCTAATCCATCTTCACATGCTTACCGGAATGAACTTTTTAAAATGTTAATGTAATCATTGTCATTCCACTATTTAAAATATTTTCAGTGGCTCTCCACAACGCGTAGGAATTGGTCCCTACCTACATCATCAACTACTCCTCTTACCACTCCCTATCATGGTTAAAACTAGCTTCAGCCATGCTTTTTGCCATTTCCCAGTTGCCATGATCTCTCAAATCTGTGAATTGCGCTAGCCTTTTTCTCTGACTTCCCCATCTTTTCTTCACCCAAATTATAATTGTCCCTTAAAACTGTGCTCATATATCCCAGCTCCAGGAAACCTTTCCTGATAACCTTCCCCCATCCCCCCGCCCCATCTGAGTTAGGAGCATCTCTTACATATCCCCATAGCAGTTTGTACTAAATTCTATTATACTACTTATCATGGTGTATTGTAATTGTATGTTTTACTTGTCTTTCTGTAATGAATTGTGAACTTCTGGAGACCAGAGGCTGCTTTCTTTTTAACCTGTAATTCACAGGCCAGATTAGTGTGGGGCAGACAACAGATAGCAAGTGTAAGTTGAATGAATGACATTAATTATGCCTTAATTGCTATATCTATAATAATATTCACTTTGTTATTAGACTATGAAACTTGGTTGGGTAAAGGCATTGATTTACCTTCTTTATCCCATCTAGCACACAGTAACCATTTAATAAACACACATTACCCAAATCATGAGTTACAACCCAGTCTCAAATATCCCATTATATATGTATCAAATGTCCCTAAGATTTGTATGCATTTTTCTAATTCCCTGAAGCATATATTAATCTAGGTCAATGCTTCTAAAACATTTTAATTCTACACTGCCTGACTGTTCCTACAGTCTACTCTAATATTCCACTTTTAAATAAATAACAGGGGTAGCTGGCCCAATTTTTCTTCATTGTGGCTCAAACAGTATCAAACAGTCATCCCAGTCTCTACAACTTTAATTCCTTGTTGACCTTGGATGTAACAGGAGGGAAGAGTCTCAAACAGTAGAATTGACTTTCTTGCCCTATTATTGAAACTTGAAGTTTACATAGAGCAATGCAGCTTTGTTCTCTGTGACCGCAGTCAGTCTCCTTGACATCCTGTTTGAAAACCACTGGGAACTAAAAGTCTATGAAAAATCATACTCTCGTAAATTCAGATGGGAATTCATATGGGAATCAGAATTGGTACACAAGCAAAAAAATAATAATAGAAAGCTGAGGTTTATTGTTAAGGCAGTAAGTATTTCTTAGTTAGCTTTCAACAAAATTGTAGTCAGAATCTAATGTTATTGATTGATAAGTAAGTTGTATATAGGCCTCTGATTAAAGCTTCTTCATCTATTACTAAGACACAAAGGGAGTACTGACAGGCAATTTAAGTCAAAAGAAGGCTCAAAATATAAATTTCCAGTGGCTTTTGTACTCTGTAACCAATAGTGAGGGAAATTTACACCAAAGTGATTTTTACTCCCCATTGGGCTCATGCCCATCATTCTTTTCCTTCATGTGCCCTTATGCACCACAGGCCAGCATTGTGTCTCCATTTTTCTTTTTCTTTCTTAACCCAATTGTCACTTCTGTATAGGAGGTAATACCAATGCATGCTTGCACAGCTTCCTGTAAATTACAGAGGTTTAATGAATTCTGAGCAGTTCATGACCATACCCTGATGTGGTTCATACCCATAGATTTACAGACAGGTTTGGTTTACCACCAATCCTGTTCTAATTCTTAAAGATTTTGATAAATATCTTCTTGACTACTAGCAACGTAAATTTTCTTTTACTTGTTTACAGAAATATGCATTTGGATACAATGGAATATATAGCTTGGACTTCAGCAAATAGAATTATCAGTTTCCTCTAGTCACCTTATTTTTCCCCTTTGAAAAGCACTTCCTCTCTTAGCCAGAGGTCCTCATCTGAACCACAGTACAAGAAGTGACTTGTGTGGCTATTTTCTAAAGCTCCTGTGAAGATGGTGCCATTCTAGATTCATAAAAGAGAAGTTAATTCATTATATACAATGGATGTATAATGCATCAGGGCTTAATTCTCTCCCAGAATTGAAAAAAATATAGTAATTCTTTCTTTGCTTTTTAAGTAGTTCAGTGCTTCCTGAAGCCATTTGTTATTTAAAACCGTACTTAATATTTCTTCTTTGGGAATTCTCCCTGTTGCCTTATTCTTTGGATACTAAAATCTCTAAATAGCTTCATGCTTAGTGTGTGAATTTAAGAGTTGAGAGTATGAGGCCGTGTTTTTATTTGAGAGTTTTTTTAAATAAGCTTTTTAATTTTCTGAAAGAATCAAGAACTTTAACCAGCCTCTTAACATATTCCAAAGATGTTCATGCTTTGGCGGTAATGAATGTTTTATTGGTTGTCTCACAGTGCTTAAAAATCTGAGATTGGGCTAGATTTCAATCCCAGCCCTAGATTTGAAACCCAGCCCTGCCTCTTACTAGCTTTGTAATATTAAGCACTTGATTGTAAACTTGATTAAGTTAACTTGTCTGCACTTCATATTTCTATAAAATGGAAATGATACCACTTTAAGGATTGAATTGCTAAAGACTGCTTGGTGCAGTGCCTGATATGAATAAGTACTCAATAAATAATAATTATTATTATTATCAATACTGGTTGTTATACTAAAGGCCTAAAGGTAAAGTTATTTTTAGTTTGAACTAACTCTGTCAGACATATTATATGCTACATTTGTCACACAGTAGAATGTGTTTTGCATATGGTTGTTAGCCACAATCTGACTAAAATATCAAATATTATTAGCTTCACTGTCAACTTGACACAAGTTAATGTCAGCACTTGTGCCATTCCTGCCTTGCTTCTTTTTCCTAATCATTGTCCAGTGTATTGAAGATGATATATATGAACATATATCTACGAGATATATCTTTTTTCATTCAATGAGTTGACTGTCTTCTTCAGGTTTTATCTTATCTATTTCTTCAAAATCACTTTCCTATTTAGTGGCTGGATTATTTACGCGCATACACCTCACCTCACTGAAGATTATGGCTAAAAAGAATAGCACTTTTTATTATAATTATTATTTTAGGGTAGGAAAAAGTTTTTCTTGACCCCCTTAGGGTCCCTGGTTGGGTCTGAAAATTAAACTGACAAAGATTAACAGGAGGAAGCATACAAATTTATTTAATATAAGTTTTACATGACACGGGAGTCTTCATAAGGAAATGAAGACCCAAAGAAATAGTTAAATCTGAGTGTTGTTATGCTAGGTTTGATGAAAAGGGGACAGTCACAGAGAAATATGATGGGGCATAAAGTATGAACTTAGAGTAGTAAACTAGAAGAAACTTAGTAAGGCCTGTTCATTCTTATTCTTCTTGGTGCCCTTTTGTCTTGGAGAAAATGATGCTCCTTTCCTCAGGGTATAAGGAGGACACCTCTTGTTTGAGGGTGTTTTGACCTTTTTCAGGGGAGAAGGGCAGAGGAAGGACAAGAGACCTTCTTGCTTTCGCCATCTTCTCATACTTCTTCAGTTTTATTCAGTATGCAAGATGCCATGTTTTTGGGTAGCACATCCTGAACCCCATCATTATATTATCCTTAAATTCCGTTATATGCCATACTCTACAGACAGTCACCAACTTATAAGTGGGGCAAAGCAGTTTCCAAAGAAAACAACTTTATAACTGGTTACCAGATTCCTAAGCTAGTTCTCAAAAGTTTATATAACCCTTAATAAGCTGAAATGGTGCTACGGTTTAACTGAATTGAGGGTCAAATAGACATATATGGATTAATGTAGGAATCTATGTACCATATGTAACATTATTTCTTGGGAAAATGCTTTTTAACCTCTAACAGAATCCAGCTTACTCCAAAGTATTTTTACCCTGGCAAATTCTGAATGGCAACAGGATCTTACATTCTGTTTTCTTCTTCCAACAGCTCAGATAGAACATCTTCTTTAAAATACTCATTGTAGTGGAAGGTAAAGCGGGAGGGAAACTGGCAGTTTGGGGCAAGGACTTCTCCACAGCGCCATCAGTCGGTGTTTGTTGAATGAATTTATAAATTGAATGTTTATATGAAGGGGTTATGCCTATATAGTTAAGTTTCAATAAGCTTTCTATAGTATGGTATTATTATTTTCTAATTCCTCTTTCTAGTGAATGCTGATTTTTCTGACTTATTAAATGCCTTCTGTGTCCTTAGTATCTTGTAAACAAGATATAGGTCTTTGAGCCAGCTGAGCAAAGTAAAACAAACATATGACTGTGAATTAAAAGAGGTGATTTCTACTGCGTGGTCTGTTCATGAGAAAACTAATATATCATGAATGTAGCAAACAGGATTTTTAATCCTGTTAAAATATTAATGGTATAATTTTAAAGGAACTGGACTTTGAGTATCCTGTATCCATTTTGCTTTCTACATGAAAGTTCAGTCAGAGTGCCAAATGCAGATAAAAAACATACTTAGAGCTTGAAAGTCTATAATGCATCTTGATGCCCTGAATTAATGTAAAAATTGGATTTGATACGATAGTTATTTTTACTTGATTGTTTATGCTTCCAGGATTATTGCAGACCCTACCAGTAGGTCACAATTAGTCATCTAGTGTCTGTTGAACATCTGCACTGCAGAGTAGATATTACCATATTAAGTATATAGAGAACATAGCAAAAATTAAATATGGGGCCTCACTTAAGGATTTTACAAATTGGAATATTGTCTTTTTTTAAATCGTATTCTATGTATTCAGGCTATGGTGTTTGAAAATATTACTAGAAAACAATGCCTTTGGCTTGAAAATTAAAGCTCTTCAGTGTTAGCATCAAAAAAAATCCATAGGGAAATTATCATTTTGAGGTCCTGTGTTTACAAAATAGTCATGGGGGAATTACTCAGAAACTTATGAAGTTATCAGTAAGTCCCGAAAAGGAACTTGCATAGGGTAGATTTTCCTAGAATAGTTTTGAGTTCTTGGGATCTTATTTTATAACTTTAAAAATGCCATATTTCTTTAGGCCACACAGAGATGGTGTCACTTATTCTAAATTGGTGGTAGGTCTTATTTAATTTATTTGCCAAGTACGCACCTCTTTGGAAAAGAGAAATAAAAGCAAAGCATGATATTACATTTTATTTCCATTGCTTATGGCAAATTTTCACCCCTTAAATGCTCTCCTGTGCTCTGCTAAGCTATCTGACACATTTGAGTGGTATAGGAAGACAGAGGACTCCAGTAAACATTATAAGTCAGGATGAATAGCATATGCAAAGGAGATATCGTTTATGAAAAGGAATTTGATGTGTTTTTTTAAGTCTACTCAATTGAATTTAAGGGCATGTTTTGAATCCTGTGGAATCCGTTGTGATCATACTGATAGTCTTTCGCGTGTATTTTAGGCACTTACCTGTGTTATCTAGTAACACCCTATTTTACAATTGCAGCTATCATTCTCCAAAGTAGATTAATCTATAATATTCACAGTCTTGTTAATCCTATGTGTACTATGTCTATTATTCAAGAGTTTTTTAATGGTATTCTTTTGTCTTTTCACAGCATCTCTCATTAAGATAGAGTTTTCATTTTATTCTCATTTTTAACAAGAATTACATAATTTGGAATTATAAAGAACTGTTGAGGGTTTTTCCACAAAGCACCCTATCATCATCAGTAGGCTAAGCTAGAAATAAAAATGGATAATGTATGGTAATACTCTTTCCATTAGCTTTTAAAAGTTCAGCTTGTGTAATTACATGTATATAATGTCAGAGTATTTCATAGGTATGCACATTTATCATATTCACTTACTTCTCTTCAGCGTAAGTATTTCAGGAACCCAGATTCATGTTTGGTTTTCCAGTGAGGTATATTTTTTTATCCATGAATAAGTATCAATGCATTGGATGATAAATTGTAATCACATACAGCTTTTTAAATATATGTGCTTATTAACATTTATGAATCTACCTTTTAAAGTGCTTTTGACTTAGTTTCCATGTGACTTATGTTATGAAACATAGTAATGTTATTATATAAAATAACATTATTTTTAATATAACACATCTCGATGTGTATTATGAATAGGAAAACTAGAATGGCATATATCCCTTGGAATTGAGTGGGGAGAAAAAGTAGGTATGTTGGTACTCAAATGTTTTGCATTATAAGAAATTAAAAAAAAAAAGAAACAGAGAAGTGGGGGGCAAGGGGAAGGGAAGAAAGGGAGAGATGGAAAAAGGAAACAAGCCCTAGTTTTTCATTCCCTTTTCTGCCTCAGTATTTTAAAAATTGGTCACTTATTCTAACTTTCCCATATTAAATAGTTGCAGAGCATAAGGAACAACTTATAGAACAAGGTGATTTCAGAAAGACCTTAAAGATATTTTTAGATTCATGTTCTATGAAACCCTGAATGGAATTCAGATTCATATGGACTTTTATAGCCATAGTTTTCAATTATATTAGCAATTTTCCTTGTTCTATTTCTGAGTCTGCCTTAGGATAAGAAAAGAAGGGTCTATTTTTGAAATTTTGTCCTTGCCATTCTGCAGTCAGTATTGCCTACAGTCATAAAAATCAGGCTTGCTGCTTTTTTTTTTCCCCTCTCTGGCAACTTGCTGCTATCCCAGCACACAGCAATTAAATCCAATTCTGTTTGGGCTGCCATGCCTGACTGTTCTTGTTGAGAAGCATGGCATGAACTAATGCATGGCTCTTTGAGAACGCTGCTGTGTATATCTGCACTGAAAGAAAACTTCTGTAGCAATCTAGCCCTTTGAATTTAGTATTAAAGCTGCAGTAATTAACGATGAGCTCCCGTACAGTGCTTGACAGAGAAGGGAATTCCCCAGGAATAAAAGTGGAAACTGAAGGAAAAAATGATCTTTTGCAGTCAGATGCTGCTAAATTAGTCGTTGGTACCTCTCATCTGAGGAGGTAGGCATCCTTTCAGAGCATGCATATGAGTGAGAGAGTAGGAAAGAGATAAAAGGATGCCATTGAGACCTGAAAGAGGTTGTATAAGGAAATGTTGGGTCAATTCTTAATCTCAAGTATTTGGCTCAAGAGTCTGAAGTAGTTTGGGTGAAAACGAGACTGATTTTAATTATCTTGCCACGAGATTTCACAGCCTAATCATCCAGCATTAACTATACTGAACATGACTTAACTCCTTCATACCATGACAGTTTCAAGCTGTTTTTGTAAGCAACCTTATAATTGCCTTCAGTATTTTAATTAGGAGCATTGGTTTAATGATCAAGTGATCTGCACCCTTTATTAGTTCCGTTAAGCATTTGTCTTGTTTCATGTATACATTTTTTCTTTACTAGAAAATAAACTAGACACTATTTTTCCAAGTGAAATAAACCTTCCTTTTTTCCTTTCATATTACAATTTGATCTTGAAAAGATGGGAAGCAAGTGAATGGTCCTGAAATTGGGCATTTAATCTTTATATTCCTAAACAATTTTTCTGGGCATGAATTATTAAGTTTTACCTAATTTATATCAGGATGTTCTCAAATAAATGTAAGTACAGAAATTGAACCATGCAACTGTCAATTACTCCAACCTTGATATGTAGGTTAATGAAGTTTGAACAAACAAAAAATGTTGTATGACCAGAAGTTCAGAATCATCTAAATCACCTCCTTTAGCTCATTTCCCTTTATACATAACAAGTTTATCTGTAATCTCCCCAGTTCATCTGTTTTAGAGCCATGTAGCACAGTTCAGGAGTTCAAAGGACAAGTCAAATAATATTGGGTTATTTGTTCAACCTTAACTGCCACCATATAGCAAGGATCTCTGTAGCCATTCTCACTATTACAGGTCAGTGATAGTAGCATTTCTGAAGCATTCATTTAGGTACCACTCTTTCAGTCCACCTATATCACTATCCTTTCACTTGCAGTTATCTGTCTTTCAGCATAACTGACCTCTGTTTCAAGGCTTTGGTCTGAAATATTCTCCAGCTAGAGTTACCTACTTGGACTTTGCTTTACTGAGTCATTTATCCTGGTGGATGTAGTCATACTGTGTCATTGTTTTAAGTTGTGTTTGAAATCACTTTGGTTTCCTTTTAAATATCCCATCCACAAAGAGAAATTTTGCTACTGCTCTTAAGATTAGTCATGATGGGGCTTCCCTGGTGGCACAGTGGTTGAGAGTCCGCCTGCCGATGCAGGGGACACGGGTTCGTGCCCCGGTCCAGGAAGATCCCACATGCCGCGGAGCGGCTAGGCCCGTGAGCCATGGCCGCTGATCCTGCGCGTTCGGAGCCTGTGCTCCTTAACGGGAGAGGCCACAACAGTGAGAGGCCCGCATGCAGCAAAAAAAAAAAAAAAAAAAAAGATTAGTCATGATGTGTTTCAAAATACCTATTTTTTTTCTTACACACACACTTTTTTAAATTTTATAAGCTATGACTTTTGATTTTAAAAGACAGTTTCAGAGCAGGGATGATATTGGTGTTGTTAAGGTCTGCTGTGTGTTTTGAAGGTTGACGTAAGAAGTGTGAAGAGGAGAATAATCTATACGAATCCTCATTCCCTTATTTATTACCTCATTTACATTCATCCACCTTCCTAACGCAGTTCCCTACACTTCACTCTTTTCTGTGCTGCTTTCCCCTTTCCTTGTGTGTGTTTTAGAATAGAAATTACCTGCCTTTATCTAGCTGTTTCTTGTTTTCCTTTCCATTTTCAGAGAAAACCCTTCTCAGCCACTGAGAATTAGAGTATGAACCTTAATGATTGTTGTTAAAATGAATATGTGTATCTCATTTTGCTATAAAGGGACAAAATGAGATGAACATACCTGCTCTAGTGTTTAAATATGGTGACCCAACCATATACTGTGCCTCAATTCTAGGCCAACTAGTTCACAGCAATCTAGGAGAGGTAATCTGGATGAAACTAGCATAAATGAATTAGATATAACATCTCTACAGGTAAAATTTCTAAGTCTAAAATACAGTGATCCTGTGAAAAGACTGTAAAGTATTTATGTGCCTTTTTCAGCTTAGATGAGTGAAAACATAATGCTAATGAGTCCAGGTTTACAATTTATAAAACCAGTTAGCTTCACAGCTGTTCTATGATTATAGACTCTAAACTAATCCTAAGTATCTTATTGCAGATATGTATGCAGAGGAAGGACTGAGGAAGTATGTGTTGATGGCTCAAAATAAACCTATCAGGAATTGACTGAGACTGACTTGAACAAATATTATAATGGTCAATCTATATTATACTAAAAGGTTTGAATTTTAGAATTTTTTAAAAAATCAAATGTCTATCATTTTCTATGACAGTTTCTATTTTCCTTACATTTTCAATGACTTTTGTCTTGTTTTTCACATGTTCAGTAAAGAATATAGATAAGCAAAGAGGGAGGAAAAATCACCCATGAACTCTCCCATGTTAATTGCTATTAACATTTAACAGAAAGAAATAACATGGATGGTGAGCTGAAGAAAAGAGAGGAGAAAGTAGGGAGTTCTACAGAGACAGTAGAGTAAATAAGCAATAAAGGAGCATGTATACAAGGAAGAATTATTATTTAAGAATTCCCTATGTGGAAAAATTTTAAGAACAGCTAGTAAATAAGAGATTTAAGAGTTGGAAAGCTCTGATGGATGCATTTCTGTGGAGTTTTGAGTTGATTGTGATTGTATTCCTCATGTAACAACTGAGCAATGCAAGGCACAGCAAAGCTACCTGAAGCAATCCTGAGAAGGGTTGAGGGAGTAAACTGGCTAATGGTGAAACTATCAAGGACAGTGGTTGCAATTTAACAGCATTCTCAGTACAGTGTATACTTAGTAAAGAGAAAAAAAATGATGAAAAATATTTGGGTTGAAATCATTGGCATTGGATAGTTTTAGAATAAAGAGGGCAAAAGGGTATCCAGATGATCCCAGATTCTAAATGTAAGAAACCTAAGCCAAAGGATTTGAGTATGGACAGCATCATGTCAATGTCCTTTGGTAAATCAGTCCCCTCTTTTCTTTTTTTTTTACAGTTCTCATTTTTTAATGAAATATTTCAAATATATAGTAAAGAATATAGCTGACAAACACCCATACACTGACTACCTCGATTTAATAAATATTAAGGTTCTCTTTCCCTTTGGAATTTTTCATGACTGAATCTTGACAAGATAAGGTTTATATTCAAACTGAGTTTTCACTGAACTTGGATGAAAAAGAAAACTACAAAAATGTGTGTGTATTAAGACTTGGAAGTTATATTTTTCAAGTCAGATTTTAAAAAGAATGCAAATTTCATATAAATTCCATTTTTTCAATGTAGTAAACTTATTTTAATATTACAATCAACACAAAAACTGAAGTCCATTTAAAAGGGACTACAGTAGGTATTTCATATAATCTTATAAGGCAAAGTTATACACTAGGGGAAGAAGTATCTAAAACTAAACTAAACAAAACTAGAACTCAATTAATAGACATAAATTCTATTAATAGGTACTCCCAGGTCAAAAAGTTATCAGGTAAAATTGTGAAAGACTTTGAAATAAATGAAAATGATTATTGGCTGTCTTATCTAGGGCATCCTTCTGAGTCATCTCCTTCTTTTACCATCTGAGCTATTGTACAAGATTAAATTGTAGTATATGAATAGTAATGTAAATGATCCTAATCCATAGAAATGCACATTGTGTCCAGTTGGAAATACAATTGATTTTTGCTCAATTAATCTGAAAATTCATTTCAACATTCCTGATGGCCCATATATGTGTGTTTTTTTGATTCTCTTTTGAACCAATTAAAACATCTTCCTGGTTCTCTCATTAATTAACACTTTAGACAAAATCTTTAACACATGTTCATTTTATATTTGTATGAGAGTCATGAGTTTGTCTTTTAAAAAAAATAATAACTTTTAATAGTTATGCCTTCTCTTTAAGCCAAAAGTTCTGTTTTAATGACAGTGGATTTTTCTGCCTTTCCTTTGATGAAGCCTAGACATCCAAAACTTGAGAATTCAGAGAAAATGGAAAGGATATGTATAATATAAACAGGAGTCTAACAATAATATCAAACTATATCTGTTAACTGTTTACTTGGTTAGGTCATGAGAGACTTGATTGACAATATAATATACACCACACATGGCTGCAATACAAGGCTTCAGAAAACTTAGCTCATATCTCCAGGCCTCACAGGAACTGCCTAAACATTTTCTAAATCATTGCTACGTACTAATATGTTTTAGAAATGTCTTTGCCTTCATACATCTTCCATGTGCCTTACGAATGCTAATTAAGCATTTAGAGAAATAAAAGTCACAACTTTTTAAACCAATACTGTGTTTAAAAAGAAACAAGAGGCCCAAAATGGAGTCACTTGTGCTAAACCCTACATCAGCAAACCAAGACTTAACACTTAACCTAATTGCAGTTTCAGCCTCTCCCAGGAATGTAACCTTTAACTAGTCAATCTAGGGTTTCCTGGCCAGCACTGGTGAGGCAATCCACCTGATAGACACCTGCCTTCCCCCACCCGCCTCCACCACCCTCAAGGAAGTTAGCCTAGCCTAAAATATTTCTTTCTTTTGTTTATGACTTCCTTGTCTTACTGCCTTTCTGCCTTCAAAAACCTTCCATTTTGTACAGCTTCTCAGAGCTCCTAACTAATTACTAGGTGGGATGATGCTTGATTCATGGAATGTTGAAAAAAGTCAAGTAGATCGTCAAATCTTCTCACTTGAATTTTGTTTTTTAACAACTGCAATACAACAGCCTTTGATTTAGAAAGGAGAACAATGCAGCCATACTCTTACATGGTATATTACACTCAGTAGAAATAGTAGGTTTTTTGTTTTGTTTTAATGAGTAAGTGGTATGACATGACATTTAAGAATGTGTAGAGGAGGCAAATAATTTTTCATGTACCTTTCTGAGTTCTTGGCTGAGACACCTGTGATAAAAGATTAATGAGAGGAAAACAAAAGTTTGTTAACATGTATACCTCATGTTTACTTGGGAGCTACCAGGAAAAGATGAGTAACTCCCTAAGATAGCCTAAACTACCAGTTTAAATATCATCCTCAACTAAAGACAAATGAAAGGTGGGGGCAGTAAGTCCAGTTACAGAGAGGTTCCCAGGAAAAGCACAGCAAACAAGAATAAGGTTTGTTATATAGATTAAATTGGTGCCTTCTCCATTGACAAGATTTATCTTGTGATTTAAGAGTCATCGTTCTTCTTCCAAGTCCAGAGGACTGAGACCCCAGTATAAATGGAAATTTATTTCATAAGTGTAAATTTCCCTTACAAAAGGGTAACTTCTACTCTGTTTTCAGAGCCTCTTTTATGTCTGCTCTTTCTCAAAATAATCTTTATGCCAAAGAGGCACATTTCTGCTACCACTCAAGGAAAACCAAGGAGAATATTAAATCTAGTTAAAAACTCAGCATTTCAAAACTCATATTTAATGAAAATGAAGGTGATTTTCTTCTAAGAATGTCAGAAAATGATAATAATTACAAGTGCTCAATAATTCAGGTTTTTATATTATTGACTGTATCTATTAGGCTTTATTTCATAAGATATACTCGTTTTTTTTAAACTTTCTATTCAAATACTTATCTAAACTAATCTTACTTGATCTTATTTATGAGAGCTGTCAAAATCATGAAAGAAATTAGACATCATTCTTTATTACAGATCTAGAGTATCATCCAAACAGAGAATGGTAATAGTATTGATAACAACAGCAAACACAGTATTAGTTAATACTCATACACTGTTCACTCTGGGCCAGATATTCATCTAAGCAAACACTTTATGTATATTATCTCATTTTCTTCACAGCAACCCTATAAGTTAATTATTGGTATTCTTCTCATTTTATACATAAGAAAACAAAGACACAGAGAGATTATGACTTATCCAGTTTCAACAACTAATAATGATAGAATCAAGATTGAAATCCAGTTTGGCTTCAGAGTGCTACTCCCCAAACTGCCTTCCATTATATCATTTTTTCTTCATTCCTGCATTCACATACTTATTCTTAATGGTTTTCATTGCTAAGAGAAATAGTCAGGAGCAAAAAGTCAATGAAAGTTCAAGGTCTAATTTGGAATGCAGCGCTTGCCATTGGTAGGTTAGAGAGATAAGGTCATCTACTAGTGTACAGAGAAATGGATTTAGAAGTCAAGAGGGCTGAGTTCCGTTACAACTTTACTGTGTGATCTAAAGCCAGTAACAATCCTTGCTTTCTCATCTCTAGAATGGATATAAATTTCTCTTTAAAATAATCGGTTATTCATCTGAAAATTGAGAAATTGTGTCATCAATAATTTAAAATCCCTACTAGTCAAAAAATTTTATTTAGGTTTGTTATATATATAATTTATATATATATATAATTAGGTAGTTGTATTTTCCTCATGTTTATCATGATCAACATTAAAATTCTCAGAACAAAAATCAACTCACAAATATTGTTGGTACCAAGGGAAGACCAACCTAGGACTTTCAAATTTTTTGGAGGTCATTGAGAGTGACTCAATTTAGAATTAAAGCTTTAAATAGGAAATACATTAAGAATATTCACGATTGATGTTCAAATTATATTCCCTTGAGTCATAGTGTGATCAGTTCTATTCTTAGATATGTTCTACATATTATAGTATTCTCTTTGAGAATAAGGAACTCACCATGTTACCTATAAAGCAGCATAAATAGGCTTTTCATTTTTAATGGTAATTATTCACTTCACCAGCTGTGTAACCTGCCATAGTTCAGCTTCTTTTAGAAGAGGTTAATACTGAAAAAAGAGAAATTCTTCACATTTACCTAGGACTTAGGAAAGCTAAGTGGAATTTAAGACAGTAGTAATTCAGATGGTGGTGGGAAAACATTTAAGAATGGTCCTCTGGAAAAGATGTGTAAAATTATGTTGCTTATAAATATTGTCTGTGTGCCTGCAAAGATTTATGTTATACTTAGATAACAGCATTGTCGCTCTCTGCCTGTGGTCAAGGTATGACTGAGTTCAAAGAATATTAATTAATGATACACATTTATCCACACACACACGTGTGTGTGTGTGTGTGTGTGTGTGTGTGTGTGTGTGTGTAAGTTCACCTTTGGTTAGAGAGTTTGAAATGTGATGACAGTTAAATGATTATTCCATTTAATTAATTATCTAAACCAATTGGAAAAGAACAAGTAAAGCAGAATTTTTTTTTTTAAGTCTGAGGTCTTTATAACTTTTTAAAAGCCATGTATCTTTTTTGTTTCTGAGATGGTCTGTCTATTAAATGGGCAGTTGCTTAATTCAGTGACCAATATATAATTTTCTCAAAAAGAGAAGGGCTTCTTTTATATGTGGTTTCATAAAGGGCAGCAGACGGAGGTGTTAAAGATTTCTTACAGCAACAAAATCCTAGAGATAAAAGGAAGCTTAAAAGTTATCTAGTTCAGAGTTTTTTTTAACATTTGCTCCCATAGACCCATTTGGGAATCTGGCAAAGCCTACAGACTCTTTTTCAGAAAAATGTTTTAAATATATATAAAATAAAATACATAGGATTACCAAAAAAACTAAATTGAAATCATTAGCAAAATATCTATTACAAATTATGATATAATAATACTGCCTTTTTAAAAACACATCAAATAACAAACTTTAGCAGCAAGTCATTAGACTACTGTAATTTGAAATCCTGATGAACATACACAGTATTTTTAAATATCCATAATAATTTGAAGCAATAGATTCTGCTATTATTACTATAATTTGTCACCTAAGCTCATAATGAAAGAAAATAGTAAAATTTAATTAGGTTGGTGAATATAAAAATGATAATTTTTTTCTCCATCACAGTAAATGGACCCCTCATTTTTATCCACAGGTTCTCTCAAGGGGTCCATCAACCTCAGTTGAAACCCCCGAAAACATCCTCATTTTGCAGATAAAGAAACTAAGTCCCATGGAAGTGAGATAACTTGACTAAAATCATACAACACAGAATTAGATTAACCCTTGCAGTGGTAACCTCACACCTTAACTCAGCCTTTTTTGAAGCTTTAGTCTAGAAATTGGCAATTATAGTCTTCTGTTTGTCCCTGATTTATGGCATGATCTGGAGCAAATTCTTTATTCTCATTGTGCCTCAGATTCTACCTATATAAAATGTAGGTGACTTAAAATGTACGTAAGGATAATAATAATGACTTAGATTTGTATTGCTCTTTTTCATTTACAATAGTTTTTACATATATTATCCTGCTTAATTTTCCTCATTTTATGGATAAGGAAATTAAAACTCCAGGATGTTGAATGTCGTCTAAGGTTCTAAAGATCAGAAAAGGAAAAACCAGTATCAGAAACCATACCACTGGACTCCAAAGAACATTCCTTTATCATGCTGCCTTTCACGTTATAAATAAAACTCTGAGTTCAGTCACATATGTATTGTGATATCATAAACACAAATTAAACACAAATAAGTGGTCATTGGGCTCAGATGAGCCAAATACTTATATCCTAATTTATCCAGATAAAGTGATGAATGAATAGAACTATGGAACGGAGCTTTTCTAGACCAAGTCTCCATTTTTGCAATAAGAAGTGAGAAGAGAAAGAAATAGAATTTAAGAGTCTAAGATTGTAGAGTTGTTGGCTTAATGTTGTTTAAATCAATCCTTTCTTTCCTTCTCTTTCAAGGTAGGCTAAAGAGGCAAGTAATCTGAGTAAATGCCAATGAGGTCATTTTTCTCTATTCTCTTAAGTTTTACTTTTATGAGTTAATGGTATTCAGTGAAGTTTGTTCTTTCAGAGACAGATTACTCTTAAATAAGTTTAATAAGGTAGAGAAATTAAAGTCAAAAGGGCCATGATACATCAAATATCTCTGTCATTCAAGTGACCTGACCTATGAGATACAGGACATTCTGTTCTCTCAAAGAAATCTTCTTAACCTGACCTAAAACCTATGGTATAGAATAACCTTTATTGGACTCCAAATGTCACTATTTGATTAACCTTAAGCAGTATTAATAGTAATTTGTTTTCCAAATTCTTATAATCATTCTATAGGGTATTCAGATATTTCTTTGCTATAATCCACATACTTTTCATATTATATCTCTTAATATTACCTGATCCAAATAAATTAAAAACATTTTAAGATAGTACAGGAATAGCTATGATCATACTTAAACTATAAATAATAAATTTGAATCTGCTGAGATTGAAAAAAACTATAATTACTACAAAAATAAACACATTGAGATTTGGCAAATGTTTATACAAAGCACTATATTTGACTTAGCTAGAAATATAAAGAGAATTAAAGTCATGGTCCTCTCCCTCCAAAAATAAACAGTATATTTGGGAACCTACATCAATAATTGAAATGTGAGTAACTATGAGAACTCTTAAAGTAGAAGTTCAGTTAAGAGGCTTTAAGAATTTAGGTATACCCTAAAACTAGATTGTGGTGATGGTTGGACAGCCATATAAATCTATTGAAAGCTATCAAATGTGTACTTAAAATATGTGAATTTTATAGTATGTAAATTGTTTCTCAGTAAGGCTGTTAAAAGAGTTCAGGGAAAGAAGAGATTATTTCTGGTTGAGGAACTTGGGGAATATTTTTTGCCCCAAATACAATTTAAGCTGTATCTTAAAGGACAAGTAGTATTTGGATCAGAAAATAAGCAACAGAGCATTCTAGAAAGAGGAAATAGCTTGTCTAAGGTCTAAAAGCTCAGGAGTACAAGAAATATGCTAGAGGAGCTAGTTCAGACTTTGCTCCATGACTTAGATTATATGGCTTTCATTCCTACCAGTACATGTGGCCATATGGCTATGACGTTTCCAAAAAGTTTTGGTCAATCCCTATTGAGAAAAACATATAACTGTACATGGCTATTTTTTCTTTCCATCAAAAATAAGAACTTGCCTCCATTTTGAGCTGATGAGAAAGTTATAATGAGGAGTGTGTATAATTCAGAATGTTTCACAGCTGTCAGTGGCTCCACTGATCATAACAACCACTGACATTTGTTTCCGTCTTTATAGCTTAAAATCACTGATACATACATTATTTCCTTTGAGCCCGTAACAGTCTTTATTTTACCGATGAAGAAAGTAAGATTAAAGCAGGGTCCAGAGCCTAAAATAATAAAGACATGCTAAAGTAAAGATCAAGATATTCTGGCCTGCTAAGAATAGGATGAGGGAGAGAAAATGGTAATATAAGTAAATGATCTTTAAACAATTAAAAATCTGCTAACTAAATTGCATGCCACACATGAATCAAAACCCATCTCATACAAAAAATAAAACAGATAAAGTTAACTACTGTCATCAATAATAGGAATCCAAAGTTGACATTTTTCCTAATAAGCTGATAAAACCCTCTTATTGACTGGAACAGCCCATGTTAAAATAAGATTTATCAACAGTAAAGAAAAGTACATAGGGAGCTTACTAACAATTTCTAAATAGGTAGTCATTTTTGTTATTGGCTTTTTAAAATTTAAACAGATTAAAATTTAAAGCAAACCACTGACATAGAGTTTCTCGGATTATGTAAGTAAGCATATATACAGAAGCTTAATTTTTAATTTAAAATGTAACTGCCAACCAGTAAAATCATGTTAAAAATAGAGAGGGCTTTCATAATGTCCATCAAAGAAGATGACTTTTGTTCTTGACTTTGACACCATCTGACCAACTGCTCAGAAATTTTAAATATGAGCCATATTGTATAGATTTATTCCAAATTTTTACAAGGAAAAAGAATACAAATTAACCCAGTGAGCAGCAAAATAGAGGCAGTTTTTATGAAATCTGAGTTGTGTTAACCTGCAATCAAATGTAATCTCCATTTTAATATTTACACATCTTTATATTGTTATGAACCTATTCTTGACATGGGTTTTATTTTGTTTCTCTCCTCCCTCACTTCTGTGAAATGCAGAAGGGAAAAGATGTTTGTTATTCACATATTTGTACCCCACTAACTGGTGTTACACATCTGGCTTCCACTGGAGAGCCCCTGACATCGCAGGGAACGGTGATCAAAATTCCACACACTAGCTTCAAGCTGGGGGCTCGTAGCTATTGCAGCATTGAAGGGGGTATTTTCCTGGCTTCTTTAAAATAAGCATGGTGATGGGATGGTTTAAGGGAAGAACACCTCTCAAATCACATGACCACTGCTGTGCTTCCGTGTGTCCTGCTTTCTTCATAACAGCTTGGCACTACATTCTTTCTCTGTATCTTAGTGGGCTTTTGTGTGTACAAGTGGGATGGGGGTTGGGTGTGGGGGCTTTCAGTGGATGCTTACACATTATGCATGCATCTTTCAATGTTAGAGTGATGTGCCTTCCCTTATGTGTCACAGATTACGGTCACAGATTAAATCTTCTGTGTTCCTGAGAGATTGGGCTGTCTCTCTCTTATTGGTGTGAGATTCATGTGTTTTGATGTTTACACCCTCAAATGTTCTTCATGTTGCATTAAACATAAGTTGAAATGTTTTCCCATAAGAGTTAGCTTTTCATGTTGGGCTGAAAAAGTCTTCATTTCTGTGTAGCAATTCGTGTTATTATAACCTATGGCTTTCAATTGTACCTCCCATAATGAAGAGCTGACTTTAAACACTGTGCTATTCTTGTTAAGACCTAAGCATAAGGTAAGTCACTTCTCTAACTGTATCTAAAGATTGTGGTTGTTTGTTAAAGTTTTCTCAGCTTTGTTTAAAGCATTTTCACTTTTTTTCCTTACCGTTTATTACGTGCTCTCCCTCCTTTTGTTTTCTGTTTCATTGCTTAAGATGTCTTAATGGACAATGTGATCTTCAGCAAAAATTATACATGTAAACACATGTTGAAATGAATTAAATGAATTATTTGATGTCTGAAAGCAGTCTTGATTAGTAAATGAATACCTTCATTTTCAGTAAGTCTCTTGTGTTTTTTATTTCCTCCATTGACTTTAATATACTGTTTCTACACATGATTTTAGCTTTGATTTCAGTTGAAAGGGGAATTAATTGTCAATACTATAAATTTATCTTAGTAAAATAACATAATCCAGTAGAATAAAGTAACAGATCATCCAACACCATACTTTTCATTTTTAATCCCTGACAAATTGGGTAAGATAAAGAAAAACAACAGCAAATCATAAAACTTGAAACAGACCTGTGTTACCTTTTTTATAGTCCATATTGTGAGAACAATAGTTGTTTCTCAACTTTATTCTTTCAAGTAAATCCCATTACATTGTGAGCTAGGCAAAGTCTTCATATTGGGATTTTATTAAATTAAGTCAGTATTATAATGATGACAAGTTTCATGGTACAGAAAAGGGCATCCACTGCACACATAAGTATTAAAATGTTTTAAATTAATTTTCTCAATTTTTTAATGTATACTCAAAATCACTACAGTAAAGAAGTTCATTTAATCATTGATTTTTAAAAGTGATTTCCCTCAAATCTGGATCAAATAGCCAATGTAATGTGAATGAGAAGACATTGGTTATACTGATGTTGGCAATTTTTGAACCCAGATTCAGAATATTGAATTTTTCTCATCATCCAAATTTCTCTTCAAAACTGTTTGAAATATATCGTTCTAAACTGATGTGCCACAAAGCAAGACTTGGGTTTCTTTATTAAATTCATGCTATGAGGGACTTCCCTGGTGGCTCAGTGGTTAAGAATCCGCCTGCCAATCCAGGGGATGTGGGTTCAAGCCCTGGTCCGGCAAGATCCCACATGCCGCAGAGTGGCTAAGCCCATGTGCCACAACTACTGAGTCTGTGCTCTAGAGCCTGTGAGCCACAGCTACTGAGCCCATGTGCCAGAACTACTGAAGCCTGCGTGCCTAGAGCCCCTGCTCTGCAACAAGAGAAGCCACTGCAATGAGAAGCCCGCACACCGCAACGAACAATAGCCCCTGCTTGCTGCAACTAGAGAAAAACCTTCACACAGCAACAAAGACCCAACGCAGCCAAAAATAAATTAAAAAGTAAATTAAAAAAAAAAACTACTTAAAAAAAATTAATGCTATGAATGAATTTTTTGTTAAGTTTTAGGCCACCTAAGAAAGGGAGAGAGTGTTTTTTTTATTGTGGTTTTGATTTGGTTCGCTTTTTTTGGTAAAGCCAGCTAGTACTTCACCTCCATTTCCATTTAGACATTATATAAGTCTGTTGAAACATTTGATGAGACAATTTGAACTACTCATCTGAACTGCTCTGTTCATTGTAAATCTCTTGTTTCTATCCATACACTAGCTCCACTCTAGATTGGAAGGGCTTAAAGATGAACTCTGGAGGAATAGAGGATACGACTTAAGAGTAACTATTACTGATCAAAGGAGCTGCTTTCCATTCGCAAACGTTGCTTTGCGCTATGGGTTTGGCTCCTTCTGTTTCTACATCTTGTTGAAGACTTTCTTGACTTCCATTTGACTTCTTTGAATTCTGTTTTTGTCCTTCAACATTTTCCCCTTTCTTTTCCTTCTCTCTCCAGATTTTTCTCTCACTCTTTTGGCTATCTCCTGTGTTCTTTGAATCGTTTTTAAAAGTAGTTTATCTCTTCATTAAGCTTGTCTATTAATTTGTCTATTAGTGTTTGTTTCTTTTCTCCTTTAAGGCTGTACTGATATAGTTAACACTTATTTTCATTCCATGGTATGCCAACTTGCTTGTTTATTTTGCAGCAAGTTCATTAGTCATTCTTACCCTCTTGGTATGAATTTTCAATAAGAAATGGCAGAACATTCTGCATTTACATATTGTCCCCTTCTATAAGACCATACTTTCTTTTCTATCTACTAGATTTACCCTCCTCAAACCTCTCTCTCTTTTTTTCCTTTTCCTTGCTCTCGTGTCTTCCTTACTGTATTATTTTCTTTAAGTAGTCATTAATTTCTTTCCCATTTGGTCCAGCATTGTTCTCCAATAAAACTTCGAGAAAAGAATATAAGAATATTATCTTACAGATTAGCTTCTTCATTCTAGTGTATTTAAAACTAATTAAACAATCTGGGCCAAAAGAGAATAACTTTAACATCTGGAATTATATTTCCTCTCTCTTTTTTTTTTTTTTTGGTGTGTCTTGTGTGTATGTGATTTTTTTTATTGTTGTTGTTTCTTTAAACATTAACAATTGTTTTTTTCAGGGAAGGACAACCATTACCCACCCTAAGTTGCAACATTACTTTCATAATTTGTTTCATTACAATAGTAGACTGTGTTAAGCGATAGAAATTAATTTGCTGTGTATACCATTTGGGGCAAGCTGCTGGGGAGTGGGAAGAAGAGGTGTGGAGTTTCAATACAGTTGCCTCTGAAATCAACAAGTGTCAATGCCATCCAGCATGGCCCTTGAATTCATCAGTTTTGCAACATGTAAAAGAATGTTCCACTTTGACCTGAAATATTTGAATCAGCATGAGTTTCTGATTGATAACTACATACACACTTAAGAACTGGCAAATAAATGACTTCAATTTCATTGATTTCCAATTGAAACATCTTTCATAACTAATATTATAATTATAATCAATTATTATAATCAGTAAATAACAAAGGTTATTAGACTCACATGTAAATATTGTATATGAAGATTTCTCTTTTCCCCTCATTAACATATGTAACTAAAAATGACTACCAGTGAACATTTGATTACAGCTTTATTACTTGAATTGCATTATTGTTTTAGTCAAGAGATAAGCACAGTATCTTTAATATTAAGCATCTGAATTCACAACTGAATATGTGGTAACTTGAATTTTTTCCCATATACTAATTTCCAATACACATCAATTAAAAAATGCCATTAGTTTTACCCTTGTCCCATGTACAATATTGTGCCCCCAATTTTTTTTCTAGAAATCAGTCCTTTCTTTAAGTAAGAAAAGGAAAAATTAAAAATATATGGAATAAGTGTAACATATTTTTATTAACATGTTTTTATATGTGAGATACATAAAGCCTTTGCTCCTAGACCTCAGGAGTTTGCCCATTAAATATACATATCTGGCTATCTCTGTTATGAGCCCTAAATTACTGAGTTTATGCTCTCTCTGCAGGTCCAGTCCAGGTGCAGCAGCAAGGAGAACATTCTCAGAGCCAGTGAGTATATCATTATTTCAGATGGACTACTGGATTAGAACTTGTGGTTCAACAAGAAGGAAAGCTAAAAATGACATTTTGGTGAAAGAATAAAGAAGAGCACTGGGGAAAGTTTATGTCAAGAATATGAATTTTAGAGCTTTTGCCTTCTAAAAATAACAGTATCAATATATTAATGAATATTTCCCTAATCACAATTGTTTTTGCAAGTCCTGACATCAGAACTTTGACAGGACTACTGGTTAGGGTAGTAATGAGCTCCTCTGTGACTCCAAGATGAGAACCCTCTTTAATTGCCCCACTGCCAAAAAGTTATTTGAAAACAGACTAACTGAAAATAATGTAATATAAATCCACTAAATGAATCTAAAAAAGAAAAAAAGGACCCCTAAGCAGGTACATCATAATCATTTCATTAATATGAATTCCTAAAAGATGTTATCTTCACAGGCAGCATATTTCAGAACATAGTGCCCTAAACCAAAGATGAAGAAACCTTATTTTTCTGTTTTATCACCAATAACATTTGCATGGAAGTCATTTGACTTTGCGTATTATTCATTTTCTGACTTTGTGTATTATTCATTTTCCTATCTTATAAAAAGGAAATATAAATAGCTTTTCCTTACCTGTATCCTTGAAATGATGTGACATCAAAGGTTGTGCCTTGAAAGCTTTGGGATTCTAAGAGAAAAGTGCTGTATAAATGCTAATTTTGTAGATATTGTTCTCTGTCACTTAATATTAATGGTATCACCCTATCTTCTTCCTGATCATTATCAAGAGAAGAAGTGCAGGAGGACAATACTGAAATGGGTCCTTACTTATACCACTGGGAGTTTTAGTAAATGGAATGATTTCTATTTACAGTAGAATGTCTGTATTATTTAACAATTTAAAAAGTACCTGGAGAACTTCAAATAGGTAAAATTTTGTTTCATTTATTTTTTTTAATGTAAGATTTTCCCATTTCTGTGTTGTAAATCTGCTACCTTAGCTTGAAGACCTTGAGTTATTAGGCAAGCACACTTCAGTTGTTTGTCCAGGACCTTCATATTAGAGTTATATAAAAATAAGTGCAAACAGGCATGTTTAACTTGTATACTTTTGTGAGTTTTCATAACATCTGACAGGCATGTGAATCTGAGGGAGGTGCTTCAATAATAGGAGATGTAAAGTCCTATAATCCCTTAAGACCTAAGGTTGAGAAAACTAAGAGTCAAGGAAGTGATGATTGAATATTTACTAAAATAAAACAACAGAAATAAATGAAATTTTAAAATGACATTTTTGATGATTTCCATTTATTGTTGATCCTGAGATGATGATGGATCACTGATAGTGATTGTGGTGATTAGGAATTAAAAAAATTTCTTACTGAGAACAGATTTCTTTGAAACCTTTTTCACCTCTATCATGGATCTTTGTGCTGTTAGAACTGCTTTCATTTCACTTATGCTCTAACTGGCTTGTTGGTTGTTAATCACTTTGGATGGACCTTATGATGGTCCAGGTTTTTCTGTTCACCTTTTCTTAGGATAAAATAATCATGTAGATGGTCCATATAGCCATTTAGATCCATGTAGAGAGCCCATCCAACATTGTAGCCTCTTAGTTCTGTGAGTTCTATAAGTTTAAGGTCGTTCCTCTCAATACTGCTTTAGTAACTCATACTCATGCCCATAGCCACACCCAGGACTTTTCATGAGCTGTTCTACCTCTGAACTTCTTAATCTCATTGCTTATTTAGTCTATTTCTATCTTTTTTTTTTTTTCCTTCCTTTGCCATGTAATACTATATTGCAGTCATAGAGACCCTATTAGCAGTTCTCCCATTCTCTCAGTGCTATGTCCTGCCTCTATTCCTTGGGACCCTTTCCCTCAGAGCATAAAATATCCATTCCCCTTATTTTCCTAGAAAACTCTTACTTATCCTTCCATACTCAGTTCAAGTGTGATCTCCTCTGTGATGGCTTCTCTGAGTTCCCCCAAGGCAAGGTGACTAATCCTTCTTGTATACCCCATACAGTTTCTTCTATTTTAATCATTTTTTCATTTACTTACTGAATTAACTATCCTCAAGGAAAACATTTCCAAAATGTAGCTAATAAAAAGAAAACTATGATCAACTGCTTTTTTAGCACATATAAAAATGTATCAAAGCAAAAATCAGCAGATACTAGAGAAAGGAAAAAAGTTAGAACTTAATAGAGCTTGTTCAGAATTGTCCAAGGAAGAGTTAACTTTGGTAACTTTGTTCAAGCAAGAGGTAACCTTCCTTTAGCACCTCAAAACTATTGAATTGGCCAAAAAGTTCCTTCGGTTTTAAAGTAAAAATAAGAGACACATTTTTCATTTTCACCAAGAACTTTATTGAACAATGTATTCACCGTTTTGTTCCACTACCTTCTGCCATTTTTCAGGCAACTTCATAATTCCGTCTTCCCAAAACTTTTTATCTTTTTGAGCAAAGAACTGTTCCAGGTGCCTTTTACAGTCTTCTAGGGAATTGAAATTTTTTTCATTAAGAGAATTTTGTAAAGACCGAAATAAATGGAAATCTGAAGGTGCAATATCTGGTGAATATGGCAGATGAATCAGAACTTCCCAGCCAAGCTGTAACAGTTTTTGCCTGGTCATCAAAGAAACATGTGGTCCTGCATTACCCTGGTGGAAGATTATGCATTTTCTGTTGACTAATTCTGGACGCTTTTCGTCGAGTGCTGCTTTCAGTGGGTCTAATTGGGAGCAGTAATTGTTGGAATTAATCATTTGGTTTTCCGGAAGGAGCTCATAATAAAGGACTCCCTTCCAATTTCACCATATACACAACATCACCTTCTTTGGATGAAAACTGGTCTTTGGTGTGGTTGGTGGTGGTTCATTTTGCTTGCCCCGTGATCTCTTCCATTACACATTATTGTACAATATCCACTTTTCATAGCCCGTCACAATTTGTTTTAAAAAACAGTCCATTTTTGTTATGTTTAAGTAGAGAATCGCATGCGGAAATATGGTCAAGAAGGTTTTTTTCACTGAACTTATGTGGAACCCAAACATCAAAGCGATTAACATAACCAAGCTTGTGCAAATGATTTTCAATGCTTGATTTGGATATTTTGAGTATGTCGGCTATCTCCCACGTGGAGTATAACGATGATTGTTCTCAGTGAATGTCTCGATTTGATCGCTATCAACTTCAACTGGCCTACCCGACCGTGGAGCGTCGTCCAGTGAGAAATCTCCAGCACAAAACTTCGCAAACCACTTTTGACACATTCGATCTGTCACAGCACCTTCTCCATACACTGCACAAATCTTTTTTTGGGTTTCAGTTGCGTTTTTACCTTTCTTGAAATAATAAAGCATGCCGCAAATGTTGCTTTTTTTCTTCCATCTTCAATATTAAAATGGCTACACAAAAATTCACCAATTTTGATACGGTATTTTTTTAATGCACACTGATATTGTAGCTGTCACAATACAATCTAACAAAATTGCTTCGAATGAAGTTAAAGACAAGTAAGCACTACTAGAGCCCTCTTACAGAAAAAAACCAAATGAACTTTTTGACCAATATTAAAACAACCTGTTGATAAAAGGCTGAGTTTATTCTTACTCTGGTGAGAGAAAGTGCCACTTCAACAGAGTCTTAGTCTCAGAGTCTCAGAAAGGGAACGGCAAAGTCAGGATATTTATAAGGTTTTGAAATTTGATTTAAAGCAGTTCTTTTAACGTGGGCTTGATTAGAATTAAATAAGGATCATGATATAATCATTTAGAAATCACGGGCATGGCAAGGCAAGGACTTCTGAGTCTTGGTGTATAAACCATTTGTTGGTGCTTTCTGTTTAAGAAGCTTCTGGAATGAGCAATAAAGTTATTTATAACTTTTATCTTCCAAGGAAGAATCTTCTGGAATAGTAAAGTTATGCTGATAAAGACAATGGAATAGTAATGTTATGCTAATGAAGACAGTAAGCTGTGCACTTACAGATGGTTTCAGGTATCAGAATTCCCCTTGTGATCAGCCTAAGCTGAAAGATAGACCATTAACATCTAAGGATGTGATCAATCAATCAATCTAGACCTTCACCCTTAAGGAATCACAGTATTACATCAACTATCTAGGAAAGTTTTTTCAACCTTCATAAGTGTCAGTTTGCCTGCATTTGTTGTTGTTGGATGGTCATTTATTGAACTATTGAATGAGACAGCAGCTATATAGCAACATTTAGAACTGTGGAGGTCTCACATCTGAACCCTGCTACACAAATGTGAGAAGGATTATGATCAGAGTTTGTAGTCCTTTTTTCAGCCAGGAGCCAAAAGTGTCCAAAATTAAGCCAAGAACAACTATATGTCAACAAACTGGACAACATAGAAGAAATGGAAAAACTCTTAGAAACATATAATCTATCAAGACTGAATCAGGAAGAAATAGAAGATCTGAAGAGACCAAATACTAGTAAGGAGATTGAATCAATAATCAAAAATCTCCCACCAACAAAAAAAAAGCCAAGAACAGATGGCATCACTGGTTAATTTTACCAAATATTTAAAGAAGAATTAACACTGATTTTTCTCAAACTCTTCCCAAAAATTGAAGAGAAGGAAACACTCCCAAACTCATAAGACCAGCATTACCCTGATATCAAAGCCAGAAAAAGATACCACAAGAAAAGAAAACTACAGGCCAATATCCCTAATGAATATAGATACAAAAATTCTCAATAAAATACTAGCAAACTGAATTTATCAGTACATTAAAAAGATCATTCCCTGTGATCAAGTAAGATTTACCCCTGGGATACAAGGACAGCTCAATATATGCAAATAAATAAATGGGATGCATCACATTAATAGAGTGAAAGAAAAAAATCATATGATCATCTCAGTAGACACAGAAAAAGCATTTGACAAAACTCAACATTTGTTCATGATAAAAAAAAAAACTCTTAACAAATTTATAGGTATAGAAGGAACGTACCTCAGCATAATAAAGGCCGTATATGGTAAGCTCACAGCTAACATCATATTCAATGGTGAAAAGTTGAAAGCTTTTCCTCTAAGATCAGGTATAAGATAAGGGTGCTCACTTTCGTCATCCCTACTTAACATATTACTAGAAGTTCTAGACAGAGCAATCAAGCAAGAAAAAGAAATTAAAAGCATCAGAATTGGAAAAGAAGAAACAAAGTAGTCTGTATTTGCAGATGACATGATTATATAGAGAGAAAATCCTAAAGACTCCACCAAAAAACAGAACTGATCAATGAATTCAGTAAAGTTGCAGAATACAAAATTGACACACAAAAATTCAGTAGCTTATCTGAACTAACAATTATCTGAAAAAGAAATAAAGAAAATGATCCCATTTATAGTAGCTTCAAAAAGAATAAAATACTTAAGAATAACTTTAACCAAGGAGGTGAAAGATCTCTACACTGAAAACTACAAGACATTGATGAAAGAAGTCAAAGAAGACACACATAAATGGACAAGTATCCTTTGTTCATAGATTGGAAAAATTAATATTGTTAAAAATGTTCATACTACCCAAAGCCATCTGTAGACAGTAGACTATTCCTATCAAGGTTCCAATGGTGGGCTTCCCTGGTGGTGTAGTGGTTGAGAATCCACCTGCCAGTGCAGGGGACACGGGTTCAAGCCCTGGTCCAGGAAGATTCCACATGCTGTGGAACAACTAAGTAACTAAGCCCGTGCACCATAACTACTGAGCCTGCATTCTAGAGCCTGTGAGCCACAACTACTGAGCACGCATGCCGCAACTACTAAAGCCCATGTGCCTAGAGTCCATGCTCCACAACAAGAGAAGCCACCGCAATGAGAAGCCCGCGCACTGCAGCCAAGAGTAGCCCCTGCTCGCCGCAACTAGAGAAAG
This sequence comes from Stenella coeruleoalba, assembly GCF_951394435.1. Lineage (NCBI taxonomy): Eukaryota > Metazoa > Chordata > Mammalia > Artiodactyla > Delphinidae > Stenella > Stenella coeruleoalba. The sequence goes on along the minus strand of NC_137147.1, from coordinate 34,390,023 downwards.
CCCGCGTGAGGCAACAAAGACTCAGTGTAGCCAAAAGTAAAATAAATAAGTAAATAAATTTATGTTAAAAAAAACATTCCAATGGCATTTTTTGCAGAAGTGGAAAACAAAAATCCTAAAATTTGTATGGAATCATGAAAGACCCAGAATAGCCAAAGCTATCCTGAGAAACGAGAACAAAATGGGAGCCATCACACTTCCTGATTTTAAGCTATATTATAAAACTATAATAATCAAATAGTATGGTTCTGGCATAAAAATAGACACATAGACCAATGGAACAAAATCAAGAGCCCAGAAATAAATCCATGCATATACAGCCAACTGATATTTGACAAGGAAGCAAAGGATATTCAATGGAGAAAAGACTATTCCATAAATGGTGCTGGGGAAATTGGATATTCACATTTAAAAGAAGGAAACTAAGGACTTCTCTGGTGGCACAGTGTTTAAGACTCTGAGCTCCCAATGCAGGGTGTCCAGGTTTGATCCCTGGTCAGGGAACTAGATCCCACATGCGTGCTGCACCTAAGAGTTCGCATGCCACAACTAAGGAGGCTGCCTGCTGTAACTAAGGAGTCCACGTGCCGCAACTAAGGAACCAGCAAGCTGCAACTAAGGAGACCTCAAGCTGCAGCTAAGGAACCCACCTGCCACAACTAAGGAATCAATGAGCTGCAACTAAGGAGACCGCCTGCCACAACTAAGACCCAGCACAACCAAATAAATAACTATTTAAAATAAAATAAAAGAAGGAAAGTAGACACCTGTCTTACACCACTTACAAAAATTAACTGGAAATGACTTAAAAGACTTAAATGTAAGACCAGAAACCATAAAACTCCTAGAAGAAAACACAGGAAAAAAGTTCCTTTACATCAGATGTCCCCAACCCCTGGGCCATAGCCCGGTGCCAATCTGCAGCCTGTTAGGACCTGGGCCGCACAGCAGGACATGAGCAGCGGATGAGTGAGCGAAGCTTCTTCTGCCGCTCCCCACCACTCACATTACCACCTGAACCATGCTTCCCATCACTTGCATTACCGCCTGAACCATCCTCCCCCGCCACCCCAGTCCATGGAAATATTGTCTTCAACAAAACCAGTCCCTGGTGCCAAAAAGATTGGGGACTGCTGCTTTACATGGATTTTGTCGATGATATTTTGGATATTACACCTACGGGACAGGCAACAAAATAAAAAGTAAGCAAGTGGGACTACATCAAACTAAAAGCTTCTGCATAGCAAAAGAAACTATTAACAAAATGAAAAGACAACCTATAGAATGGGAAAAAAATATTTGCAAACTGAATACCTGATAAGGGTATATTAAAAGTATATAAAAAGCTCATACAACTCAATAGCAAAAATAAATAAATTAAAAATCCAGTATAAAAAGACCTGAATAGATATTTTTCCAAAGAAGATATACGAATGACCAACAGGTACATGAAAAAGGCACTCAACATCACTAATCATAAGGGAAATACAAATCAAAATCATAATAAGATATCACCTCATGCCTGTCAAAATGGCTTTCATCAAAAAGACAAGGGATAACAAATAGTGGCAAGGATGGGAAGAAAAGGGAACCCTCATTCATTGTTGGTGGGACTGCAATTTGATGCAGGCAACAGGGAAAACAATATGGAGATTTCTGAAAAAATTAAAAATAGAACTTCCATACTACTCAGCAATGCTACTTCTGTGAATATATCCAAAGGAAACAAAAACACTATGTTGAAAAGATATCTACATCCCTTATTCATAGCAGCATTATTTACAATAGCTGAGACATGGAAAGAACTTATGTCCGCCAATGGATGAATGGATAAAGTAGTTGTGTCATGTATACACACACACATAGACACACACACACACACACACACACACACACACACACACACACACTGGAATATTATTCAGCCTTAAAAAGGAAAGAATTCTTGCTATTTGCAACAACAAGGATGGACCTTGAGGGCATTATGTTAAGTGAAATAAATCAAAGAAAGATAAACCCTATATGATCTCACTTATCATAACAATCAAAAAAACTCCTAGAAAAGGAGATCAGATTTGTGGTTACCAGAAGCAGGGAGTGTGTGTTAGGAGAACTGGATGAAGGTGGTCAAAAGGTTCAAACTCCCAGATATAAGGCACACAAGTACTGAGGATATAATATACAACACGGTGACTATAGTTAACATTATTGTATGGTATATTTGATAGTTGTTAGAGTATAGGTCCCTAGAGTTCTCATCACAAGAAAAAAATTTCTTTTTCTTTTGTATCTATATGAGGTGATGGATGTTAAATAAACTTATTCTATTAACCATTTCACAATATATGAAAGTCAAATTATTCTGTACACCGTAAACTTACAATGCTTCATGTCAGTTATATCTCAGTAAAACTGGGGAGAGAAACAAAAACAAAATTAAGCCAATCTGAGGAGTTTTTAGAAGAAGATATAGGGTTATTAGCCAAACTACCCAATTTTCTGACTTCTTTGTTTGCTTACTGGACCCTTTTAGTAATATAAATGATTCCAGAGAAGTATACAGGCATGTAAGAACAACATTCTTATCTAAAAGCAGCACATGTTTTTCCTTCAAAGGCCAATATTATATCTAAAGCAGCTAAGCCACTGCCACTGTAATTTCATGAAACTTTCAAGTGAGGAGTTCTTTAGTCTTGGTGGCATTATCTAACTCACCTACTAGTGTCTGAATCAGAGCATGTAGCACACTCCCTACTTTCTGCGCCTCTTGTAAAGCTTGAAGTAAAGAGGCTTGAGAAAGGAAGAAAGAAATCCAGAATTTCTCTGGAGTGATCATGATATTTATTCTTAAATCAAGGTCCACTTTTCCTACTTTTTTAAAAATTAAATTATCTAACCATCTTTTTTTTCTTCAAAAAGAAACTGATGGCTTAAAAATGGATCTTGGATGATGCTAGGGACTCTACTGAAGGCAGGCGTCAGTTTACAAAGATAGTAAGATCCTATCCAGTCTGTAGGCTTTGTACCACAAATCCAATACCAGTAATTGGGGAACACCCAATGACCTATTTGGGATCAAAATACCCATAAGTGGTTATCAAATATGTTATAACATTTGGAGCCACTCATCAAAAATAATTCTGCACCATACAATAAAATTTAAAGTGTTGAGTCCATTTAGAGGATCTGAAACAAAAGAAAAATAGTAACTTGTAAGGTGTATAAAAGTGAGACAGCCTCCAAATAATATATTGTTGTTTCTTAGTTCCCTTACAAGTTCTATTTCTTTTAAAGTTTGCTTCCCACCCAAAAAAATTAGAGAATTATTTTGGTGGAGTCAAGAACCTTGTCTTCTAGGTATGACCTAAGAAAGGGTTTTAGATTTCCATCTCTTTGGCCTGTTACATAGTGTGTCATTGGAAAAGTCACCTAATAGTTGAGCATAGTTCCCCAGGAAACCAACAGATTCAATTTGAGGAAGTGGAACCAAAGGAATCTGGTTGGCTACCAAAAATAATAATAATAATGTAGTGCAAAACCAGTTTGGTTGTATACTTTAGCTAGTTCACAAGTAAATAACAGCCAAGTATTAGATACATACCAATGAATGATTAAGGATGCAAACGAAGTGCAATATTAAGAATAGGGCAATATAGATAACAGTTAAAGAAACATTAAACCAGGGGAAGAAAGGGAAGAAAATAACAATGAAAATAAAGAACAATAGAATGCAGATAAAACTGTGGCAGTCCACCTTCTTATTCTATGGATCTTGGGTAGAAGCTCGCTACACTCATATGGTCAAAGGTCTTGGATGGAGGATGTCTCTTTCAGAGAATTGTCTGTTTCTAGAGGATTTCTAAAAACTCCTCGGCTTAAAATCTACAAATTCAGGAATGGATTATGCCTCTTTGGGAGACATGAATCCAAGGATCAAACCTTTAGAGTTGTATAGCTGTACTGATTACTAACAGTACTTGATAAGGTCCAACGGGGTTCCAGAGCTGTCTTTCTCTGATGTCTCTTCCAAAAGACCACTTCTCTGGGTTTTAGGTCATACAAGGTTATTTAAAAGGGTGTTGATGAAAGGCTGCTTGTACCTGTTTATAAGACTTGGTGTATGGCATGAATAATTCCTTGCAATATTTAGCCATATCTGCTTGCAATAGTGTGGAATTTAAGGAGATATTCCTAGATGTATGTGGGAGAGTTGATGAACCACAGAAAGATTTGATCTCGTTGCCATTAAAGACAATGCCTTAGGTCATGGAAGTTCAAGAGTTTCCATGTTTGTTCTCTCTACCTTTCCTGAAGATTGGGGGTGAAATTAGTAAGTGGCATATCTTTCCAAAACTCTTTAGTAATAGGCCCAGGAAAATGGATGCCTCCATCACTAGAGAGAAAGGTCAGAATTCCCTGGATTGGGAACATGAGATCAAGAAAATTTTCCTACTATTAGAGTTATAGCTCTTTATCAAGGGAAGGCTTCAAACCATCCTAAGAATAAGTAAACAATCACCATGAACATATTCAAAACCCAGAGAGTAGTTTCATGAAACACATTTGGAGGTGTTTAAACCTCAGGAGGGGGCCCTGAGTTTTGGACTCTTATCCATGTCCCACCTTTATATTCTTACCAGGATTATAGTGGTGACAGATGAGATAGAGTAAAGCTTTCCCATCAGTATTAATTATGTACAGTGGCAAATTTCTTCTTTAACTTGTGGGTAATTTCATGTAAAATTTTTATAAGATTCTGTTTGAAGTCCTTCAGTGCTGCTAAATAGCTAATAGTGCAATTTACACCCAGCTTTCTCGTGGTACCTCTTTTCTGACTGGAGCTGATTGCTAGCATTCTATAATAGGGGCTTTGAACTCAATTCGCTTTTGAAGCAAACACTTGGTCCCTTGGGGTATTATAAGGGCTATAATTTTAGTGAAGGCTGCCTGTCTGGCATGATGATTAGTCAAGACATTTCCTCTAGCTTCCATATTATCTCCTTTTGTTTGAGCTCCTATTTTTATAATAGCCACTTCCTCAGGAAGCATTAGAGCACTTAAAATTTCTATAAATTGCTAACCTTTTTTTTTTTTTTAATTTATTTGGCTGCGCTGGGTCTTAGTTGCCATATGCAGGATCTTCATTGCAGCATGTGGGATCTTTAGTTACAGTATGCGGGATCTAGTTCCCCGACCAGGGAACGAACCTGGGCCCGCAGCATTGGGAGTGTGGAGTCTTAACCATTGGACCACCACAGAAGTTCCTAAATTGCTAACCATTCTTAACTGAGATTCCTTCTGAGGTCAAGACCCTTCCTTGTTTCCAAAGCATTTCAAAATCATGGAATAACACAAAAGCAAATCTACAGTCAATGCATATATTAACCCTAATATCTGTAGCTAACTAAAACTTCTGGTGTGCTCACAGAGTTCTGCCATCTGGGAAGATTTGCCTCTGACAAAGGATCATATCCTAGGGATGAAATTTTATAAAAATTAGGTAGGAAGTTAGTAAAGAGCTAATTTTAACTCACAAAAAGCCTGTTCATGTTTGGTGCCTAGGGAAGAGGTTCACTTTCAAAGGACTTGGTTAAGTCTTTTATTGGCATGGCAATTGCAGAAAAGTTGGGAACGCATGGCCCACGACAGTCAGTGAGACTCAAGAATCCTTTTTATTATCTCTTAGTTAAAGTCCATATTCTGTCAGGAGTAAGAGATTTACTTCCTTGAGAGAAATCATGTTCTAGGTAATGAACTTTACTTAGACAAAGTTGTAACTTCTCTTTGGAAACTTTATCCTCTTTGTGAGTTAAAAAAGTAAGTGGATAGATGGAATCAATCTTAGAGCTCACTCCATCTTTAGAACACAACGTTACCCACATGTTGAATTAGAGTAGGATCACAGGGAAATATAAAGTCTTAAGGTCCTGGTTGAGGACTTGTGAAAAGTAGGAGAGTGTTTCAGTAAATCTTTGCAACATAACAGTCAAAGTATATTTTGTATTTTCTCAGGAGAAGGCAAACAAATATTGACTATTTTGACCTAAAGAGTCATTAAAGAAAGCAGAACATAAATCTCCACAGTCAAATATACAGCCTCAGGAGGTACTGAAGATAAAATACGTTTGGGGATTGGTACTACATGGAAGTGGGAAATGACTATTCTATTATGGGCCTGTTGTGCTGAACAAATCCCTATCCCCACCCATGCAGCATTTTGACTGAGGGATAGAAGTGTTACAAAAACTAGTACAACATATGTTGCATCTTTTCTCTATTTACTTTTACCTGTTAGTTTTAGTGCTTCTTTAGCTTCTGGTTCAAGAGAGCATTTTACACTTTGGGGTATAGGTTTCAACGGCTTGATTTGGGTACTAATAGATTCAGCCCCTGTAATCCTCCCTATATTCATAGAATTTTTGCTCACAGAATGAAAAAGTCTGGCATCTCCTTCAGATCTTCAATTTAGGGTTGATTTAAACACAAAGATACTAGTAAATCAATTTCCAAATTAGCTATATTCTCTTTGCAAATAAGGGAGTCCTCAGAGATTTCAAGAAAGAAACCATCAGGAAAATATTTAACAATTCCATTATAGTACACCCTGCCTAGCAAGTTAGCAGGTATGATATCACAGAAGAAGGAAGAATGTTATTTTGTTAAATGTCCAAGGATAACAGTTATGAATGACATGGAACCAACAAAAGGATTATTAGAGATACCCACTGAGTAGGTTTTTTTACCCCATGGGGGAGATTGTGTAACAGTGGTCGAGTTTAAGATTGATAGTGTTTGCCTCTATATCAATAAAAAAAAAACAAAACTTTTTTTTGGCAAGGTTCTCCTTTAATATTTAGAGAAATTTCTCCCTGGGAATTTAAGGGTAAAACAAAAAATACCCCTCATTAATTTATTTTTTTTCCCCTTTAGCTAAAGGGGAAAGTCAGAGCCCAGTCTACTTTCTCAGGAAGGACTTCTGGAATCGCCTCCAAAAGACTATGACCAACTTCTCTAGCTTTTCTAAACCCCTCTGGTTTCCTGTGCAGTTTAGGTTCTTCTGAGTTACCCTCAGGTTCTTCAATTCTGCTTTCTCATGGAATTTTTTGTGTCTCAAGCTTCCACAAACATAAGAACTAATTGTTATAGAACTGGAAGCCCTGGGTATGTTCTTAAAATTATTCCAAATTTCTCTGCAAATTTCACTCTGCCCTTTCTAGGCTTTGGAAAGTCATTGATGACTCTCAGCTCAGAGGAAGAACGGAGCTTAAAATCAACGATAAGGGGATTTTTTTCTGTTCTGAAGGAAGTTAAACTTTAAGAGGTAACTGAGCTTTGGAAGTTTCTGGCCAGCCACAAGGAAAGGGGAGTGGAACAGAGGGAGAGACGGATGGAGGGAAATGGAGGAGTATAGGATGGGGAAAGAGAAATAAGATAAAATCCACTAGGTTCAAGGTATGATTTTGGAGGATCTAAACAAACATTATTTTAAGTTTTTCACATTTTTATTTTGCCTTGACCAAGGAATTTCTTTAAGCAGTTTTGGAATCTGAATTTCTTTTGGTTATTTCCTCACACCAATCAAAAATATCCAGCCCATTAGATGTTTGGAATTTTGTTCCTTTTTTGTCCTACAGCACCTCTCAAACAATTTTGTTTATAACAGAAGTTCCCCAAAGTGACCACTATAATTCTAAATTATCCTTGGTGAAATTAAAGATAAATACATAGATTTGGGGTATAACATAAATGCATGTAAAAAGTAGGATTCTGGCCTGGATAGAGGCATAGATTTAAGTTTAGACTAACGCAAACGAGAACCTGTGAATAGTCCATCCAAGGTGTTGCTTGGACACCTCATACATCAGACTCCCCAACCTAATGAGTGGACTGTCCAACTACAAACTGACGTATTTGTAGTTCCAGAGCATCAAAAGCTTTGAAGGGAGCTCTCTTCCACAGTCAGACTCTCACTAACAAAATAAGAACAAGGGAAGTTCTCAGAGGTTGATGGGTAACCCAGGGCAAAGCTCAATGAAAGGACACCACTTTGAGAAGAAACCTGAACCTCTCAATTCCCAGAGCCAGTTTGCAAAATAGACTTATTGGGGCCTACGCCCATATTTTTCCATATGAATTTTCCCCTTATAGAGGTATAACAGAAAATGACAAGGATAGACAGAGACAAACAGTAATGTTAGTAAGAAGATGGGTTCCTTATTCCTACAAGACAAAATAAATTTAGCTCTTGGGGAGCTCAAAGAAAATAAATGAGTGCTCAGTCTAATGTGAGACTTATCTCACTGTGGTGATTAGAGACACTCCCATTCCTCAAAGCAGGAGGGTCAAGGGGTCTCAGAGGAGCTTGCTGTTGTCAAATCAAGAATCTTGCGCTTTGGCGGGAAGGGGTCAGTCTTGACTGGGTCTCCTGATGGCCTCTAAGACTGTTGAATGTTGACTCCCCACAAATATGAGGTTAGTGTAGCCAGGGAGAATACCACCTTAACAGAGTATTAGTAGCATCTCAGTGTGCGCTCAACATTGAGGTATTTATGATATTTTGAAGCGAGGTTTAAGTTGAGTTTTTCCTTGTGACAGTTTGATTAGAATTGGGTAAAGATCATGATGTAACAGTTTAAGATGGGTGGATACAGCAAGACAAGGATTTTGTGTGTATGGTGTGTGGCTTTGTTTGGTTTTACTTTAATTTTGGCCTTTCTACTCTACAGAATAGATTTGCATGTAAGTAAAATTAATTACAACCTGAGCAAAGCTCAAGTTGAACAAAAGGGCCAATGCTAACTCCAGGAAATCCTGCAGGGATCCCCAAAAATAAAGACAACATGTTAAAGTTGTGACTTGAACATATGGATTTTTTTGGTGTATTCAGTCATTTAGCTACAGTCTTCACGTTGTCAGTCAGCATGAGTACCCAGGACACAGGTAAGGCTTATGTTAATAACAACCTAACCAAACTATATAGTGATAAGGAGTTATATTTTTCAGAGAAATGAGTCATTCCCAATCTGAAATGACTAAAATAGTTCATTTCACTTCATTCATACTCAAATTCCACTGGACTCAGAGATGAAGTGTCATCGTCAATTCCAAAAATGAAATCTTTAGGTAATGTTAGATGCTATCTAAACTAAATGTCATATGAGCACGTGATCCATAATTTCTCTAGTTGGTAGGTTTCTCTGGTTTCTAGAACATCAAATGAATTACCATGGCTGCCAAAGTCCACATAAAACCAATCATCAGTGTCTTTCCTTTTAATTTTTTTTAATTGAGGTAAAATTCACATAATGTAAAATTATTAATCATTTAAAGTCAATAATTCGGTAGTATTTAGTAAATTTATAATGTCGTGCAACCACCACCTCTGTCTAGTTCCAAAATATTTTCATCACCCCAAAGGGAAACACCATACCCTTTAAGCAGTTACTCTCCATTCCCCAGCCCCTGACAACCACCAATCTGCTTTCTGCCTCTAAGGATTTGCCTATTCTGAATATTTCATATAAATGGAATCATACAATTTCAGATTAATGTAATATGAGACGATTTTTATCTAGCTTCTTTTACTTAGCTTAATGTTTTCAAGGTTCATCCATGTTGTAGCATGTGTTAGTATTTCATTCCTTGTTATGGCTGCATAATATTCCACTGTATATTTATACCATATTTTGTTTATGCATTGGTCAGTTTATGAACATTTGTGTTTCCACCTTTTGGCTATTGTGAATAGTGCTGATTTGAACATGCCTGTACCTACATTTGTTTGAGTACCTATTTTCAGTTCTTTGGGGTATATACCTAGGAGGTAGAATTGCTGGATCATATATTAATTCTATGTTTAACTTTCTGAGGAGCTGCCAAACTATTTTTCACAGTGGCTGAACCATTGTACATTCTCAACAGCAGTGTACAAGGATTCCAATTTCTCCACATCCTTGCCGAAACTTGTTTTTCATTTTTTGTTTTATGTTTTTTGTTTTTTTCATTATAACCATTCTAGTAGAAATGAAGTGGTATCTCATTTTGGTTTTCATTTGCATTTCCCTAATGAGAAATGATGTGGAGCATCTTTTCATGTACTTCTTGGCCATTTGTGTATCTTCTTTGGAGAACTGTCTTTTGAAGTCTTTTGTCCAGTTTTTATTCAAGTGGCTTGTCTTTTTGTTGTTGATTGTAGGAATTCTTTATATATTCTGGGTACTAGACCTTATCAGATATATCATTTGCAAATACTTTCTCCCACTGTCTAGGTTATCTCTTCACTTTCTTGATAATGTTCTTTGATGCACAAAAGTTTTTAATTTTGATGAAGTTTTATATATATATGTTTTCTTTTGTTGTGTGTGCTTTTGATATCCTATCTAAGATTTCATTGCCAAGTCCAAAGTGATGAAACTTTACTCCTATGTTTTCTTCTAAGACTTGTATGGTTTTAGCTCTTATATATTTAGGTCATTGATCCATTTTGAGTTAATTTTTGTATATAGTGTGAGGTAGTGATCCAGTCATTCTTTTGCATATGGATATCCAGTTGTCCCAGTGCCATTTGTTAAAGAGACTATTCTTTCCCCCATTGAATGGTCTTGGCATCCTGGTCAAAAATCAACTTACTATAGGTGAATTGGTTTATTTCTGAACTCTCTATTCCATAATCTATATGTCTATCATTATGCCAATATTACATTGTTTTGATTACTGTAGATTTGTAGTAAGTTTTAAAATCGGGCAGTGAGAATCCTTCAGCCTTATTCTTATTTTTCAATATTGTTTTGTCTCTTTGGGGTCCCTTGCCATTTCATATGAATTTGAGGATTGGCTTTTCCATTTCTGGGGAAAAGAAAAAGGTCTTTGGGACTTTGATGGGTATTACAGTGAATCCATAGATTGCTTTGGGTACTATTACCATCTTAACAATATTAAATCTTTCAATCTGTCTTCCTTTGGATCTTAATGTGAGGCTCACTTTTACATCTCAGGCATTTGTACATTTCACAGTGAACTACGTAGGCCATGACATGTAAGTATCTGATGGAGATTCCATTCCCAATCACAATGTGTATATATACAATCTGTATACACAATATACACAATCTGTATATTTCACCTCTGGAGGAACTTTTATCACACAAATATCTCTTTCATTTTCTTGCCCCAAAGTGAAACCAGCATATCAATGCCAAATTTGGGATTAATATGATCTGCTGTGCCAGACTCCAGGCACCCCTCCCCACTTTTCCTCCCACCTGCTTTTCCAGGCAGGGCTTAGGGCCAGGCAGCCCAGGCCAATTGCTAGTTCTGCAGTAGGCCACCTCATGGCCAGCAGTGGAGACCAGGGCCATGTGCCCACAGCATGCCTCACTCCCTGGAAAGAGGTTGTGTACCACAGCAGTGCCCAGGGCCCCCACCCCCACCCCACCCCCAGCACACAAAGATTTGTGGATGAGGGCTTAAAATAGTCTTGGTGTTTAAACTGTCTTTGATACTGTCTATTTAAGAGCTAATGGGTCGGGATTTACCTGGCAGTGAAGTGGTTAAGAATCCGTCTGCCAATGCAGGGGACATGGGTTCGAGCCCTGGTCTGGGAAGATCCCACATGCCGCGGAGCAACTAAGCCCACGCGCCACAACTACTGAGCCTGTGCTCTAGAGCCCGCAAGCCACAACTACTGAGCCCGCATGCCACAACTACTGAAGCCCCTGTGCCTAGAGCCCATGCTCTGCAACAAGAGAAGCCACCGCAATGGGAAGCCTGGGCACCACAACAAAGAGTAGCCCCCCCTCACCACAACTAGTGAAAGCCCACATGCAGCAATGAAGACCCAACACAGCCATACATACATACATACATACATACATACATACATACATACATAAAAGAAGAAACACACACACACACACACACAAGAGCTAATAGCTCTTTCAGAAAATTCCTAGACTGAGTAATAAAGTTATTTGAAGTTTTATCTTCCTGGGCAAGAAGTTTCTGGATTAATAAAGTTATGATTATGAAAACAATAGTATAGTAAGGTCAGGTTTCAACTCTCATTCTAACATAGTAGTCAACTGTATTTATCTAGGCAGAAATATCCCTAGAGTGCAAAGTAATTTATCTGCACCTAATTTGGTGAAAAGGCATTCTTCTTCATTTAACTGTGTGTAAAATTCTATGCTAATTTCTGGAGAGTATTTGAACAAACTGTAAAAGAAGTAAAATAGAGGCTTTGGGATTTGGGTTAAACAACGACAGAACTGACTTTCTTCTTTTTTTTTTTTTTAAAACATCTTTATTGGAGTATAATTGCTTTACAATGGTGTGTTAGTTTCTCCTTTATAACAAAGTGAATCAGCTATACATATATATATATCCCCATATCTCCTCCCTCTTGCATCTCCCTCACACCCTCCCTATCCCACCCCTCTAGGTGGTCACAAAGCACTCAGCTGATCTCCCTGTGCTATGCAGCTGCTTCCCACTAGCTAGCTGTTTTACATTTGGTAGTATATATAAGGCTATCTATTTTACATTTGGTAGTATATGTAAGTCCATTGCCACTCTCTCACTTCATCCCAGCTTACGCTTCCCCCTCTCCACGTCCTCAAGTTCATTCTCTATGTCTGCATCTTTATTCCTGTCCTGTCCCTAGGTTCTTCATAACCTTTTTTTTTTTAGATTACATATATATGTGTTAGCATACAGTATTTATTTTTCTATTTCTGGCTGACTTCACTCCATATGACAGTCTCTAGGTCCATCCACCTCACTACAAATAACTCAGTTTCATTTCTTTTTATGGCTGAGTAATATTCCATTGTATATATGTGCCACATCTTTTTTTTTTTTTTTTTGCGGTACGTGGGCCTCTCACTGTTGTGGCCTCTCCCGCTGCGGAGCACAGGCTCCGGACGCGCAGGCTCAACGGCCATGGCTCACGGGCCCAGCCACTCCGCGGCATGTGGGATCCTCCCGGACCGGGGCACGAACCCGTGTCCTCTGCATTGGCAGGTGGACTCTCAACCACTGCGCCACCAGGGAAGCCCCACATCTTTTTTTTCTTTTTTTTTTAACATTTTTATTGGAGTATAATTGCTTTACAATGGTGTGTTAGTTTCTGCTTTATAACAAAGTGAATCAGTTATGCATATACATATATCCCCATATCTCTTCCCTCTTGTGTCTCCCTCCCTCCCACCCTCCCTATCCTACCCTTGTAGCTGGTCACAAAGCACCGAGCTGATCTTCCTGTGCTATGCAACTGCTTCCCACTAGCTATCTATTTTACATTTGGTAGTGTATATATGTCCATACATACACTACCACTCTCTCACTTTCTCCCAGCTTACCCTTCCCCCTCTCCATGTCCTCAAGTCCATTCTCTAGTAGGTCTGCATCTTTATTCCCATCTTGCCCCTAGGTTCTTCATGACCACTTTTTTTTTTTTTTAGATTCCATATATATGTGTTAGCATACAGTATTTGTTTTTCTGACTACTTCACTCTGTGTGAGAGACTCTACGTCCATCCACCTCACTACAAATAACTAAATTTCGTTTCTTTTTCTGGTTGAGTAATATTCCATTGTATATATGTGCCACATCTTCTTTATCCATTGAGCTGTCAATGGACACTAAGGTTGCTTCCATGTCCTGGCTATTGTAAATAGAGCTGCAATGAACTCTGTGGTACCTGACTCTATTTTAATTATGATTTTCTCAGGGTATATGCCCAGAAGTGGGATTGCTGGGTCATATGGTAGTTCTATTTTCAGTTTTTTAAGGAACTGCTGTACTGTTCTCCATAGTGGCTGTATCAATTTACATTCCCAGCAACAGTACAAGAATATTCCCTTTTCTCCACACCCTCTCCAGCATTTATTGTTCGTAGATTTTTTGATGATGGCCATTCTGACTGGTGTGAGGTGATATTTCATTGTAGTTTTGATTTGCATTTCTCTAATGATCAGTGATGTTCAGCATCCTCTCATGTGTTTGTTGGTGATCTGTATATGTTCTTTGGAGAAATGTCCGTTCAGGTCTTCTGCCCGTTTTTGGATTGGGTTGTCTGTTTTTTTGATATTGAGCTGCATGAGCTGCTTCTAAATTTTGGAGATTAATCCTTTGTCAGTTGCTTCATTTGCAAATATTTTCTCCCATTCTCAGGGTTGTCTTTTTGTCTTGTTTATGGTTTCTTTTGCTGTGCAAAAGCTTTTAAGCTTCATTAGGTCCAATTTGTTTATTTTTTATTTTATTTCCATTTCTCTAGGAGGTGAGTCAAAAAGGATCTTGCTGTGGTTTATGTCATAGAGTGTTCTGCCTGTGTTTTCCTCTAAGAGTTTTATAGTGTCTGGCCTTACATTTAGGTCTTTAATCCATTTTGAGTTTATTTTTGTGTATGGTGTTAGGGAGTGTTCTAACTTCATTCTTTTACATGTAGCTGTCCAGTTTTCCCAGCACCACTTACTGAAGAGGCTGTCTTTTCTTCATTGTATATTCTTACCTCCTTTATCAAAAATAAGGTGACCATATGTGCATGGGTTTATCTCTGGGCTTTCCATCCTGTTCCATTGATCTGTATTTCTGTTTTTGTGCCAGTACCATACTGTCTTGATTACTGTGGCTTTGTGGTATAGTGTGAAGTCAGGGAGCCTAATTCCTCCAGCTCTGTTTTTCTTTCTCGAGATTGCTTTGGCTATTTGGGGTCTTTTGTGTTTCTGTACAAATTGTGAAATTTTTTGTTCTAGTCTCTGAAAAATGCCATTGGTAGTTTGATACGAATTGCATTGAATCTGTAGATTACATTGGGTAGTATAGTCATTTTCACAGTGTTGTTTCTTCCAATCCAAGAACATGGTATATCTCTCCATCTGTTTGTATCATCTGTAATTTCTTTCATCAGTGTCTTATCGTTTTTTAGAGACAGGTCTTTTGTCTCCTTTGGTAGGTTTATTCCTAGGTATTTTTTTCTTTTTGTTGCAATGGTAAATGTGATTGTTTCCTTAATTTCTCTTTCAGATTTTTCATCATTAGTGTATAGGAATGCAAGAGATTTCTGTGCATTAGTTTTGTATCCTGCTACTCTACCAAGTTCATTGATTAGCTCTGGTAGTTTTCTAGTAGCATTTTTAGGATTCTCTATGTATAGTATCATGTCATCTTCAAACAGTGACAGCTTTACTTCTTCTTTTCTGATTTGGAATCCTTTTATTTCTTTTTCTTCTCTGATTACTGCGGCTAAAACTTCCAAAACTATATTGAATAATATTGGTGATAGGGGACAACCTTGTCTTGTTCCTGGTCATAGAGGAAATGGTTTCAGTTTTTTACCATTGAGAACGATGTTGGCTGTGGGTTTGTCATACACGGCCTTTATTATGTTGAGGTAAGTTCCCTCTATGCCTACTTTCTGGGCGGTTTTTATCATAAATGGGAGTTGAATTTTGTTGAAAGATTTTTCTGCATCTATTGAGATGATCATATGTGATCATATGGTTTTTCTCCTTCAATTTGTTAATACGGTGTATCAGATTGATTGATTTGTGTATATTGAAGAATGCCTGCATTCCTGGGATAAATCCCACTTGATCATGCTGTATGATCCTTTTAATGTGCTGTTGGATTCTGTTTGCTAGTATTTTGTTGAGGATTTTTGCATCTATGTTCATCAGTGATACTGGCCGGTAGTTTTCTTTTTTTGTGACATCTTTGCCTGGTTTTGGTATCAGGGTGATGGTGGCGTCATAGAATGAGTTTGGGAGTGTTCCTCCCTCTGCTATATTTTGGAAGAGTTTGAGAAGGATAGGTGTTAACTCTTCTCTAAATGTTTGATAGAATTCGCCTGTGAAGCTATCTGGTCCTGGGCTTTTGTTTGCTGGAAGATTTTTAATCACAGTCTCAGTTTCAGTGCTTGTGATTGGTCTGTTTATATTTTCTATTTCTTCCTGGTTCAGTCTCAGAAGGTTGTGCTTTTCTAAGAATCTGTCCATTTCTTCCAGGTTGTCCATTTTATTGGCATATAGTTGCTTGTAGTAATCTTTCATGATCTTTTGTATTTCTACAGTGTCAGTCGTTACTTATCCTTTTTCATTTCTAATTCTATTGATTTGAGTCTTCTCCCTTTTTTTCTTGATGAGTCTGGCTAATACTTTTTCAATTTTGTTTATCTTCTCAAAGAACCAGCTTTTAGTTTTATTGATCTTTGCTATCATTTCCTTCATTTCTTTTTCATTTATTTCTGATCTGATTTTTATGATTTCTTTCCTTCTGCTAACTTTGGGATTTTTTTATTCTTTTTTCTCCAATTGCTTTAGGTGTAAGGTTAGGTTATTTATTTGAGAGGTTTGTTGTTTCTTGCAGTAGGATTGTATTGCTGTAAACTTCCCTCTTAGAACTGCTTTTGCTACATCCCATAGGTTTTGGGGTCATCATGTTTTCATTGTCATTTGTTTCTAGGTATTTTTTGTTTTCCTGTTTGATTTCTTCAGTGATCTCTTGGTTATTAAGTAGTGTATTGTTTAGCCTCCATGTGTTTGTATTTTTTACAGATTTTTTTCCTGTAATTGATATCTAGTCTCATAGCATTGTGGTCAGAAAAGATACTTGATACAATTTCAATTTTCTTAAATTTACCAAGGCTTGATTTGTGACCCAAGATATGATCTATCCTGGAGAATGTTCCATGAGCACTTGAGAAGATAGTGTATTCTGTTGTTTTTGGATCGGAATGTCCTTTAAGTATCAATTAAGTTCATCTTGTTTAATGTATCATTTAAAGCTTGTGTTTCCTTATTTATTTTCATTTTGGATGGTCTGTCCAGTGGTGATAGTGGGGTGTTAAAGTCCCATACTATGATTGTGTTACTGTCAATTTCCCCTTTTATGGCTGTTGGCATTTGCCTTACGTATTGAGGTGCTCCTATGTTGGGTGCATATTTACAGTTGTTATATCTTCTTCTTGGATCGATCCCTTGATCATTATGTAGTGTTCTTCTTTGGCTCTTTTAACAGTCTTTATTTTGAAGTCTGTTAACTCTGATCTGAGAATTGCTACTCCAGCTTTCTTTTGATTTCCCTTTGCATGGAATATCTTTTTCCATACTCTCACTTTCAGTCTGTATGTGTCCCTCGGTCTGAAGTGGGTCTCTTGTAACAGCATATATATGCCTCTTGTTTTTGTATCCATTCCGCCAGTCTGTGTCTTTTGGTGGGAGCGTTTAATCCATTTACATTTAGGGTAATTATCGATAATGTATGTTCCTATTACCATTTTCTTAATTGTTTTAGTTTTGTTACTGTAGGTCTTTTCCTTCTCTTGTGTTTCCTGCCTAGAGAAGTTCCTTTAGCATTTTTTGTAAAGCTGGTTTGGTGGTGCTGAATTCTCTTAGCTTTTGCGTGTCTGTAAAGGTTTTAATTTCTCCGTCAAATCTGAATGAGATCCTTCCTGGTAGAGTAATCTTGGTTGTAGGTTTATCCCTTTCATCACTTTAAATATGTCCTGCCACTCCCTTCTGGCTTGCACAGTTTCTGCAGAAAGATCACCTGTTAACCTTATGGGGATTCCCTTGTATGTTATTTGTTGTTTTTCCCTTGCTGCTTTTAATATTTTTCCTTTGTATTTAATTTTCCATAGTTTGATTAATATGTGTCTTGGCATGTTTCTCCTTGGATTTATCTTGTGTGGGACTTTCTGTGCTTCCTGGACTTGTTTGACTATTTCCTTTACCATATTAGAGAAGTTTTCAACTATAATCTCTTCAAATATTTTCTCAGTCCCTTTCTTTTTCTCTTCTTCTTCTGGGACCCCTATAATTCAAATGTTGGTGCATTTAATATTGTCCCAGAGTTCTCTAAGACTGTCCTCAATTCTTTTCATTCTTTTTCATTATTCTGCACTGAAGTAGTTTTTTCCACTATTTTATCTTCCAGGTCACTTATCCGTTCGTCTGTCTCAGTTATTCTGCTACTGATTCCTTCTAGAGATTTTTTAATTTCAGTTATTTTGTTGTTCATCATTGTTTGTTTGTTCTTTAGTTCTTCTAGGTCCTTGTATTTTCTCCATTCGATTTCCAAGATTTTGGATCATCTTTACTATCATTACTCTGAATTTTTTTTCAGGTAGACTGCCTATTTCCTCTTTGTTTGTTTGGTCTGGTGGGTTTTTACCTTGCTCCTGTATCTGCTACGTTTCTCTGTCTTCTCATTTTGCTTGACTTACTGTGTTTGGGGTCTTCTTTTTGCAGGCAGGAGGTTCATAGTTCCCACTGTTTTTGGTGTCTGCCCCAGTAGCTAAGGTTGGTTCAGTGTGTTGTGTAGGCTTCCTGGTGGAGGGGACTAGTGCCTGTGTTCTGTTGGATGAGGCTGGATCTTGTCTTTCTGGTGGGCAGGACCACATCCGGTGGTGTGTTTTGGGGTGTCTGTGACCTTACTATGATCTTAGGCAGCCTCTCTGCTAATGGGTGGGGTTGTGTTCCTGTCTTGCTAGTTGTTTGGCATAGGGTGTCCAGCACTGTAGTTTGCTTGTTGTTGAGTGGAGCTGGGTCTTAGCATTGAGATGGAAATCTCTGGGAGAGCTTTCGCCTTTTGATATTACATGGAGCTGGGAGGTCTCTGGTGGTTCAGTGTCCTGAACGCGGCTCTCCCATCTCAGAGGCACAGGCCTGACACCTGACCGGAGCCCCAAGACCCTGTCAGCCACACGGCTCAGAAGAAAAGGGAGAAAAAAAGAAAGAAAGAAAGCAAAAAGGAAAATAAAAAGAAATAAAGTTATTAAAATAAAAAAAATTTAAATTATTAAAAAAAAATTAAGTAATAAAAAAAAAGAAAGAAGAAAGCAACCAAACCAAAAAACAAATCCACCAATGATAACAAGTGCTAAAATTATATTAAAAAAATAAAATAATGGACAGACAGAACCCTAGGACAAATGGTAAAAGCAAAACTATACAGACAAAATCACACAAGGAAGCATACACATACACACTCACAAAAAGAGAAAAAGGAAAAAAATATATATATATGTAAAAACAAAGAACAATCAAATCAATAAACAAATCTACCAACGATAATAAACTCTAAATACTAAACTAAGATAAAAATAAAACCAGAAACCAGTCAGTCACATTCAGCAAACCCCAAGTCTTCAGTTGCTCCCAAAGTCCACCACCTCAATTTTGGGATGATTTCTTGTCCATTCATGTTTTCCACAGATGCAGGGTACATCAACTTGACTGTGGAGATTTACTCCACTGCTCCTGAGGGCGCTGGGAGAGATTTCCCTTTCTCTTCTTTGTTCACACAGCTCCTGGGGTTCAGCTTTGGATTGGCCCTGCCTCTGCTTGTAGGTTGCCTGAGGGCATCTGTTCCTGGCCAGACAGGATGGGGTTGAAGGAGCAGCTGATTAGGGGTCTCTGGCTCGCTCAGGCTGGGGAGAGGGAGGGGTACGGAATGCAGGGCGAGCCTGCGACGGCAGAGGCCAGCATGAGGCGTGCCGTGTGTTCTCCCGGGGAAGTTGTCCCTGGATCATGGGACCCTGGCAGTGGCGGGCTGCACAGGCTCCCCGGAAGGGAGGTGTGGATAGTGACCTGTGCTTGCACACAGGCTTCTTGGTGGCTGCAGTAGCAACCCTAGCATCTCATGCCCAGTTTTTGGTGTCTGCGCTGATAGCCGCGGCTCGCTGCTGTCTCTGGAGCTCGTTTAGGCAGTGCTCTGAATCACCTCCCCTCGCACACCCCGAAACAATGGTCTTTTGCCTCTTAGGCAGATCCAGGCTTTCTCCTGGATTCCCTCCCGGCTAGCTGTGGCACAGTAGCCCGCTTTGGGCCGTGTTCATGCAGCCAACCCCGGTCCTCTCCCTGGGATCTGATCTCCGAAGCCTGAGCCTCAGCTCCCAGCCCCCACCCTCCCTGGCGGGTGAGCAGACAAGCCTCTCAGGCTGGTGAGTGCTGTTCGGCACCGATCCTCCATGCGGGAATCTCTCCGCTTTGCCCTGTGCCACCCTGTTGCTGCGCTCTCCTCCGTGGCTCCGAAGCTTCCCCACCCCACCCCCGCCCACATCCCATCTCCGCCAGTGAAGGGGCTTCCTAGTTTGTGGGAACTTTTCCTCCTTCACAGCTCCCTCCCAGTGGTGCAGGTCCCATCCCTATTCTTTTTCTCTGTTTTTTTTTTTTTCTTTTGCCCTACCGAAGTACGTGGGGAGTTTCTTGCCTTTGGGAAGTCTGAGGTCTTCTGCCAGCATTCAGTAGGTGTTCTGTAGGAGTTGTTCCACATGTAGATGTATTTCTGATATATTTGTGGAGAGGAAGGTGATCTCCATGTCTCACTCCTCCACCATCTTGAAGGTCTCCTCTGACTTTCTTCTTTAAATGAATTAAGACATTTTATTACTTCAGTAGCAAGAAACTGGAATAATGATTCAGTCGAGTCACTACTGGAGTAAAGGATTTCCCATAGCTCTATTTTGAAACTGACTCAGCATTGTCCTTCTTTTCAAGCAACTCTTTTCTTCCAAATTGTTTTGCCAGTTCTCAAAGACTAGCACATTCATCTCAGGTTTCAAATTGGCTTTTAATTTCAAAGTAATTTTATCTTACAGACACATTTACTTGAAGACATTACTGTTTTTTTGGAAACACTCATTGTATGATAAAACAGGGTTCAGTGGGATGCAGATGAGATAAATGTCATTCATTAGAATTCTTACCATAACTATTAAATGAAAATTTTAAGATATGTTAGTTTATCTGCAGCTCCTAACTTTCTGTGAGGCTTTGCTTTTTCTACTTTATGCATAAAAAGTTGCTAGTCTTATTCTAATCAACTGAATTTTATGATTTTTTAGAGTTCCTCTCAGGACCTTAATACTTCAGGCAAAGGTTTCAGGAGTTAGATTTACTTCTGTTTTATTTTATAATTAATTATTTTCTATCTATAACCTTACTTATATCTCCTTCTGTTCACATACTTTTAATATCCATACATAAATGTGATACTGCCTTTATGTATGGATATTACATACATAATATTCACACATAATGGATCATCTTTTTAATGATGCCATCATCACCTTAATGATAGTGATCTTAAATATTTGTATGAAACCTGTCCATCATCCTATTACCATCAGGTTTGATAAACATTTCCTGTAATGATAGATCTAGTCCATTAAAACCCCTTAGTATTTAAAGTATTATAAGTCCCAAATGTTAATTCTAACTTAAGAAAGTAATGAAACACTTTCAATAAGCAAGATTTATGATTTAACAAGCCTGAACTCTCTAAATTGATGTGCTGCTCAAATTCAGGCACATACATAAGCAGAGCAAGTGGGTGCCTTTTTTATATATTTTGAGATACAATGAAAAATCTGTGGATCTCAAACACCTGTCCTCACTGGCTCATTTTATACAGGAAAACACACTCTAGTATTCAACTACCTGAATCTTGGTTTCTCTACTTACTAGCCTTCATTTTTTCATCTGTAAAATGATATTAAGAGTATCTACCTTAAAGGTTATTATAAGGGTTGAACTGTGAAATGTTTGGTAAACAGTAGTCACTCAATAAATGTTAGCTGCTACTATTGTTATTATTACTAGTAGTACTGCTGATATTACTGTTATTATTTTAATAATTATTCTTTAGAGTGAAGACATTGTTTCAAAAAAAAACTACTACTTCAGTGATAATCTGTTAATTGAATGGGGTAACAAATCAAGCCTTCAGAATCCATTAATTTCAGGTAAATTTATCAGATAATCTGGCTGCGACCTCTAAGTGTTGAGTTTTAAGAAAATGGGTGCATACAGTACTATTATTAGGGTATAAGAGAGAGGGAAAGCCTAAAGGTAGGTAGGTCAAGTTTGGGCAACTCTTCTAATCACCCCCTCCTTGAAACAATTATCTTCCTTGGCATTGTCCTCTCCTTTTATTTATTTTTTTAACATGTTTATTGGAGTATAACTGCTTTACAATGGTGTGTTAGTGTCTGCTTTATAACAAAATGAATCAGCTATACATATGCATATATCCCCATTATCTCCTCCCTCTTGCATCTCCCTCCTACCCTCCCTATCCCACCCCTCTAGGTGGTCACAAAGCACCAAGCTGATCTCCCTGTGCTATGCGGCTCTGTCCTCTCCTTTTAAAATATCTGTTTCCTTTTTTTCCAGCTTCTCTGAAGGCTCCTACTTTAGACCCAGTCATTAAATATCAGTGTTATTCAGAGTTCTCTCTTAGACCTTGCTTTCACACTCTGTATTCTGCATGTGCAAGATCATCTACTCACAAAGCTTCAGTAAACCTATATATTTCCCTAAACTTCAGACTTATTTCCAATTATCTATTGTAGATCTCTTCTTGGATATTCCACAGTTATCTCATACTCAGCATGACCAAAACTAAATTTATAATCCTAACCTGTTCTTCCTCACATCTCAAGGAATGACATCACTATCTACCTAGTTGTACAAACCAAAAATCTTTCCAGTGTTTATCTTTTGTTCCTCTTCCTGCAACCATTATTATCTTTCTAAAATGCAAATCTAAACCTGTCATACTCTTTTAATGACTTTCATTCTTTAATAGTTTATTCTTGTTCTTAAAGTCCCAAATCCTTGAAATTGCTTATAGTCTAGCTTCTGCTTACCTCTAGTTTTACCTTTACCACCCCCTTGAATTCAGTGCTCCAGCCATACGACACTTTCAATTTGCAAAAGGTTCCCTCTTTTCCAAAATGTTGTCCCTTCTCTTTCCCTGGAAAACTTCTACTTATTTTATATTTCCTCAAGGGGTACCTCTCAAATCTGAGCAAAGTGCCCCTCCTATGTTTTTCTCTTGTGCCCTATAGTCCCTTACCTTATCTATCTTGTTCACCAGTACTATTCTCAGGATCTAGCACAATTACTGTTTCTCAATAAATGGGTTGAATGGGTAAGTGAGTAAATAAATTAGAGGAAGACCTTGGGCAAGCAGAGCAGGCAAGGGACAGCAGAACATCCAGAGTAAGAATTCAGAATGGGAACAGAGAAGGAAAACAGTAGACATTAGCAGAAATGCTAACCTCTTTGTTACCGACACTATTTTTCTTAACTGCTCCTTCTCCTTAAATTATTTTGTGTTTTTATTCTGGCCCTTATTCCTTCACTCATTCTCACTACTATCACCCAGATTTAGGACCTATTACTATCTCTTACCTGGAGTGTATCATTACTTTTTGGTTTTAGTCTTATGCCATTCAATCTATTCTTTATGGATAAATCTTCTAGTTAATTTTCTTGCACCTTGCCATAAAAAACATGAAGTTTTCTTTTTCTTCATATTCCTCAGAAAAGAGAATTATGAAATAGTTCTTGAAGAAGTATGCTCATTTCTTATAGTTCTTATTTTTAGAAGAAATTTCCTAGTTCTCTCCTTCGGCAAACTAATTCCTTACTCCCTTAATTGGCACTTACTGGATCAAACAACAACTGCTTAGCAGAATAAATCAACTGTTTCTTTCATATATCCTCATATAGTTTATTTACCAAGTTTTCAAATTTTTTTTATTGGTAAAACTTAATAATTCCATAAGGAGTATTTACCTTCAATTTAAATTTGATCTCACTTGTCTTGTTTTCCTAGCTTATCACATTTTTAATTTATATGAAAAATTGTGACTCATTTATTACTTTTAGTCAATCTTTTTAGCCTCCTCATTGTCAGTATTGTATCTGGTATAGCTAAAAACATTAAGTTAATAGATTGCAGAATAGGAAGTCCTACCCTTCTTTCCCCTACAGACACCAACTTAACAATATATGGACCAAAATATCTTATGAGAACTTCAGAAACCACTTAAGATGTTGCAGTACCCAGGTGTGGGCAAAGCCAAGAACAAGCCAAGAACAGCTGCATTAAAATGGGTAAGAAGAGTCTTTTCACTTTACCTGTGATCTCTCCTCCCCCCAAGCCAACACAGCTCACCATGATCAGCGGAGAGCACCTGGCTTGTAGTCTGTCACTGGAGGGACAAGGAGAGAAAAGAATAGAATGTGCACCCAACATTCCAGCTTTTCACAAGGCTGCCCAAGGAACTCATTTCTGTCTTGCTTGATGCAATGCTAATGGAATCGACATAGTTTGGGTACATGGGGGCCACTGAAAGCAAGGGAGAGCAGAAGCAGCTTGCACTGACACCACAGAGTCTGAAATGATGCAGAGGCCAGCATGGCTCAGTTTGATGGGGAGAAAGCACCCAACTCACAGTTTCTCCATTGGGCAGAAGGGAGAAGAGTAGAGCATGTGTCCGGCTTTTTTTTTTTTTTTTTTTTTTGTGGGTGGGGAGGTTTCTGTCTACCTGACTCAGGACATTTGAGCCAGCATACTTTCAATGCCTAAGAATAAAAGAGTAGATTGGTTTGCTAATGCAGCACCAGAGAACCTGCAACACTGCAGGCAGACACCAGAAGGAATAAGAGATTATGGACTTCTGAAAAGAAACTGGCAAACCTCTGATTAGAAAGTTACATACACAGCCAAGAGAAGTCACATCACCCAGAAAAAGGTTTCAGAGGCCTGCAGAATCTCTAGACAGGCTGACTGGTGAAAGTCTTCACCTGTACAAAGCCAGTCCATAAACACTAGGAGATGTGGCTAGTTTTTCAAATGCATAAAACTCAGCCAAAAAAAAAAAAAAAAATTCACAAGGCATGTGAAGAAGCAGGGAAACATGACCCAATCAATGAACAAACTAAATCTCCAGAAAACAACCTCAAAGGCACAGAGATCTATAAATTTCCTGACAAGGAATTCAAGGTAATTTTCTTGACGCTAAATGATCTACAGGAGAACACAGATAGAAAACTGTGCAAAATCAGGAAAACAATTCATGAACAAAATGAAAGTATCAACAAAGACATAGAAATTAAATAAAGAACCAAATAGAAATGCTGGAACTGAAGGATACAATAACTACATTGAAACATTCACTAGAGGCATTCAATAGCATACTTAATCAGGCAGAAGAAAGAAGTTGAAGAAAGATCATTTGAAATTATCAAGCCAGAAGGGCAAAAAGGAAAAAATGAAGACCAGTGAAGAAAGCCTAAGGGATTTATAGGACTACATCAAGCAGATTAATATATGTATCATGGGAGTCTCAGAAGGAGAGAAGAGAGAGAAAGGGACGTAGAGCTTATATGACAAAATAATGGCTGAAAACTTCCCAAAGCTGAGGAAAGAAATGGAATTTGAAATTCAAGAAGCTCAAAATCTTCCAACTAAGAATAGGAAAGTTTGAAAATTCACAAATTTGTGAAAGTTAAACTCTTGAGCAACCAATGAGTCAAAGAAGAAATCACAAGGAAATCAGAAAATATCTTGAGAGTAATGAAAATGAAAACAAAACACCAAAACTTATGGGATGCAGGAAAAGCAGTAATAACAGGAAAGTTTATAGCAGTAAAACCTACATTAAAGAAGAAGAAAAGTCTGAAGTCAGTAACCTAACTGGACAAATTAAGGGACTAGAAAAAAAGAACAAACCAAACCCTTGCATATATGGTCAAATGATTTTTGACAAAGGTGCCAAAACTACACAAAGGGAAAAGGACAATCTCTTCAACAAATGATGTTGGGAAAACTTGATGCAAAAGAATGAAGATTGACCCTTATCTTATACCATATACAAAAATTAACACAAAATGTCTCAAAGACCTGAAGGTAAGACCTGAAACTATAAAACTCCTAGAAGAAAACATAAGGGGAAAGCCTCAAGACTGGAATGGGTAATGATTTCCTGGATATAACACAAAAGCACTGGCAACAAAAGCAAAAATAGACAAATGGCACTACATCAAACTTTAAAACTTCTACACAGCAAAGGACACAATCAGTAGAATGAAAAGGCAACCTATAGTATGGAACAAAAAAAGGCATATAGTATGGAACAAAAAAAGGCATATAGTATGGAACAAAAAAAGGCAACCTATAGTATTTGCACACCATATATCAGATAAGCAGTTAATTTCCAGAATACAGAAAGAATTCCTGCAACTCAGTAACAACAACAATAAAAACTGTTAAAAAAAAAATGGGCAAAGGACTTGAAGAGACCTTTCTCCAAGGAAGATATACAAGCATATGAAAAGATGCTCAACATCACTAATTATAAGGAAAATGCAAATCAAAACCACACCTATTAGGATGACCACTATCAAAACAACAGAAATACAAGTGTTGGTGAGGATGTGGAGAAATCAGAACCCTTGTGTACTGCTGGTGAGATTGTAAAATGGTGCAGCTACTATGGAAAACTGTAAAGAAGTTCCTCAAAAAGTTAACATTAAAACTACTGTATGATCTAGCGGTCTCACTTCCAAATAAATAATCAAAAAGAATTAAAAACAAGATCTTGGGGCTTCCCTGGTGGCACAGTGGTTATGAATCCGCCTGCTAATCAGGGGACATGGGTTCAAGCCCTGGTCCGGGAAGAGCCCACATGCCACAAAGCAATGAAGCCAATGCACCACAACTACTGAGCCTGTGCTCTAGAGCCAGCAAGCCACAACTACTGAGCCCGCATGCCACAACTACTAAAGCCCACATGCCTGGAGCCCGTGCTCTGCAACAAGAGAAGCCACAGCAGTAAGAAGCCTGCGCACCTCAACAAAGAGTAGCCCCCGCTCACCTCAAATAGAGAAAAACCACATGCAGCAATGAAGACCCAGTGCAGCCCAAAATAAATAAATAAAATTTTTTTAAAAAACAAGATCTCAAAGAGATATTTGCACATCTGTGTTCATTGCAGCATTATTCACAATAGACAGGATGTGGAAGCAACCTAAATTTTCATCAGCAGAGGAATGAATATATACATACAATGGAATATTATTTAGCATTTAAAGACAAGGAAATCTGTCATATGCTACCACACGAATGAACCTTGAGTCATTATGCTAAATGAAATAAGCCAGTCACAAAAAGGCAAATACTGCATGATTAGACTTATCTGAGATATCTAAAGTAATCAACTCATATAAACAAAGTAGAGTGGTGGTTGCCAGGGGCTGGAGGAAGGAGGAAATATGAGGCATCATTGTTCCGTAAGTACAGAGTTCCAGTCACACAAGATGAAAATGTTCTAGAGGTCTGTTGTACACAATGTGCATACAGCTAACAAGACTGTACTGTACACTTATAAATTGTTGAGTGTAAAAAAAAAGAAATGTGTATTATTGGATTTACTAGGTGTATACTACTGATGCTTAAATATAGGCCTACCTTCTCTCACAAACTCTAGACACTCCTTGCTGTTGCATACTGGAATCACCCCTTGATGTCCTGCTGACATCTCACATTTCCCTCATCAGTAACCAAATTTAGTACCCTTCCATCCAAATTGTTTCTATATTGCTCTCTTAGTTAATGATACTCTCACCCACCCTAATAACCAAACTTGAAATTTCACTATAATATTTACCTTCTCCTTCCCAAAGCACAATCACTCATAGAACCCTTTGTTATGGCTCTTCTAAATATCCTTTATCCAATTTCTGTTGTATTCTGGCCTTCATTGTCTTTTAGCGTTAGGATTACAGTAGCATACTAACTGCTCTGCCTGTCTATAGTCTCTCTTCCTTACAATCTACCATTAGTCAGGAATTACATTTTTATGTATCACTTCACTATAAAAAGTCTTGAATAGTTCTCTATTTTCCACAGTACTATAAGCATCTTCAAAATTTGTCCTAACTGAATTGACCAGTTTATGTCTTATATTTCATCCTCTCCATCCAACCTCTAACCTCATTATGCAGTTTCTCATTCTCTAAAATGAGAATTCTCTCTCTTTTTTTGCTCATTCTGTTTCAAATGTTCCTTCCTTTTTCTTATTGTTTAAAGATCAAAGCAATTGTTACCACCTCTATGAAATTTTGCAGATTGTTCCATCAGAATTAGTTATTCCCTTTTCTTTGTTATCATACATAGTATTTTGCTTTTACATGAAAACATAAATATTTACAGGGGTTTTTTTTGTTTTGTTTTTTTTTACTTAAAACACAGCCTGATTTGTGTGTTCCATGAGATTATGGAAACTGGAATCCCATCTAATTTACCTTAACATCACTCCCTAATGCTTAATAAACAGCCTTATATAGAGAGAGTATTCAATTTATATTTAGTAAATGAAGTTGACAAAGAAAGTTCCCCTAATGTAAGATAGGAGGAAGCACACCAGACAAAAGCTGGAGATTTGGTCTTTTCATCTTGACCTACTGTCTATTAAGACATTTGACTTTGAGCTAATCTTTTAACCTCTCTGTGGTAGAATTTGTTTTCTACAAGAAATCTTTATGGGCATCACACCCATGCTTAAAAACGTTAAAATATTGGCTAACATGATAAAGTTATGTAAATGGTTTTCCATCGGCTTACATGATAAAGTTCAAAGCCTAGCATTCAGAGGCCTCCACAGTCTGGTTTTAGTTACTGTTCTGGTCTCAGCTCCCACTAACAGGAGGCCAAGGGGAAGAAATACCTTAGTTCTGGACTCTTCTCCTGCTCACCACTCTCCTGCCAATACTTCCCATTGGCTGAACTCAAGCAGAAGCCACAGGGACAGGGAGACCATTGGTCCTATTCATAAACACTAGCTCCTTGAAGGCACAGAGCAGGGTAGAGAAGAGTGACAGTGATGAGAAGGAACAGATGGAGCGGCCTTATTCAAACTGTTCTCACTACCTGAATTTAAGGCTATTTATCTCAGTCGATGGCTCTATAAAAAATAATATTAATGCAAGTGTTTAACATTTATGGAGAGGTTACCATGGTCCAGGCAGTTTGACATGCAGATAGAGGAGGAGGTATGGTTTGAGGAGGAGAAAGAAGGGAATGAGGGAAAAAAGAGGCTGAAGAAGTTACCAGATGATGACCTCCAATTGGCCATATAATTTTTGCAGACAGACATCCTAATTGCCATCCTAATGGGTTTGGACCTTATTGTAAAGACCAATAAAGGAATTTAAACATGGAAATGACAAGATCAAGTTTGAGCTTTTGAAATAATGTCTACTACTATGTGGAGAATGAATTGAGTCAGGGTGAGATCAGAACCAGGAATCTGATGAGAGCTTGAATGAAAGCTGAAGCAATAGTAATAGAAAAATAAAGCAGGATTTTTGAAATATTAAGGAATCACAATTGACAGGATTAGAAACTGGATGTGGAAGTTAAGGAAGTCAAGAATGACCCCCAATTTCTAACTTGAGCAACATAAGAATTAGAATACCATATATTGATATAATCCATACCTTATCTTCATAGTCTTAAAATATAAGCAAGTATTTGCTAGTTGGACTGCAAGAAGGAGAGTTGATACAGATGTGTGACAAAATCATGCTGTGTACTAGAAATTATTGTTTGCTATAGCTAGAAGAAGGGTATGTGTAAGAGCAGAGAGAGATGAAATTGAAGAGAAAGAACAGATCATGAAAGGCCTAACACATTACTCTAGGCAGCCTGAACTTTATCCTTAGAACAGTAGGAAACTTTTAATAGTTAAAAGTGCAATTAAATCAGATGCTGTTGAAAAATTTCCCTATAACCCTAGAATTTGGACCATGAGTTTGGAAGATATTGACTAGGTTTGACTAAGAAAATAATAATTTCAAATTAAAAAGCATTTATTAAATATTTTTGAGTATTGTAGAATCAGTCAACAATCTGAATAATAAGGGCTTCCCTGGTGGCGCAGTGGTTGAGAGTCTGCCTGCCAATGCAGGGAACACAGGTTCGAGCCCTGGTCTGGGAAGATCCCGCATGCAGCAGAGCAACTAGGCCCGTGAGCCACAACTACTGAGCCTGCGCGTCTGGAGCTTGTGCTCCACAACAGGAGAGGCTGCGACACTGAGAGGCCTGCGCACCACGATGAAGAGTGGCCCCCATTCGCCGCAACTAGAGAAAGCCCACACACAGAAACGAAGACCCAACACAGCCAAACATAAATAAATAAATAAAATTTTAAAAAAAAAGAATCTGAATAATAAAAGTAGGGAAAAAAATCACTTTCATCCTACTACTTAAACATAACTACTAACATATATAATTATTTTCTTCCAGTATATACCTTGGATTGTACTTTATTTCTACAGTTACAATCATACTATGATTCATACTTTTTTTTAATGTACGGCATTTATATCAGCAGAATTAGTAATGAATTAACCCTACTTTTTAGGCCTATGGAAAGACCTAGATCATATCAAGTGCCCAATAAATATACAGTAAACCACATAGTTTTTATCTACATATTGTGCAAAATACCTTAAAAACTAGATTTGTTTTCACCAATGACACTAACTCAGTCTTCACATTTGCTTCATTCTCTATGATCACCTGTTCTAAGATTTCCTTTCTCAGCCATACAAATTAACGTCTACTGCTTGCCTAAAGACCGTGATATATATGTATGTCTGAAACTGCATCTTGACAGCCTCTTTAGGGAATAAGAGAATTCTCAGTCAGCTTTTTTGACTACTGAAGATTAAAAGGGGGGTCCTAGCAGCCTAACAAAGGCAGCTAGAGTTCAGAGACCCAAAGTGCACCAAACTAGAAATCAGATAGTAGGACAGGAATGAACCAAGGAAATATAAACCAAGCTCTGAGGTTTGTATTCCTGAACCAGCATAACAGCGAAGCAAAAGGTAATTACCAATAGTGTAAGCAAAGAGAAAGATCTGAAGAAAGATGGGGGCAGAAAAGGGGAAGATTGTGTCTGAAAGCTGGTCTTTTGCCATAATGGCTATAACCAGTACCCACAATTCTTAATGTATATAAAGCACTAGCACTGCTAGTAAGGGCAAGAACCCAGGGATCCCGATTTGAGAGCTTCCTCAAGAGCCCTCATCCTTAAGAATACCTTGTTGTGAAATCCAGCCCTATAAACACAGTCATGAAAAAACTACTGTTGATCATCTGAAGCCACCTCAACTCAAAAGGCTTTGCTTCCTTTGTTAGGAATATTGGCACTTGATTCCTACACTTAAAGTTTTTTTAAATAATTTTATCCTTTTTTAGTGTTACTTTAACTGTTCTCTTTAATCATTATATCTTCTAATACCATTTTTTTCACTTCATCTGTTTTTACACTGTTCTGTCAGTTGTTTTACCTATTTATTTTTCTATATTTAACTTACATGATGTGACAAATTTAAAATAAAAGCCAAAGGAAGACAGCTGCCAAGACAGTTCATACCTGACCATGGGAAATGACTTACTTTTTCCTCCTTTTGGACTTATAATTTTTCTGTAGATAAACTTCTTGATCTCAAAAAGAACCTATAAGGATTTATTTACAGTGTTGCTTACAGTGTTATCATTTAATCTTCAAGCTAAGTAGTACATGCATTGAACAAAGCTAATTTTCCATTTCCCTGATTAGTTGACCGTAGCTAAAAGTGATAATTATCATATTTTTTACTCTCCTTTTTCTTTTCCCTACTACAGTGACTCACTACTTTTTAACAAAAAGGTAGAGAAAAGAGGAATACCTAGTTTTCACTTCATTGTTAACAAATGTCTGCAGTTGTCTTTAAAAGGGGGGCTGTTCTAATAAAAAGAACATTGAAATTAATGACCAGTATAGGGTTTGAAACTGTATTTCAAACTCTAGAATACCATATATGTTCTATATATATAGAATAGAATATGTATATATCTCTACAGCCCATCTTCTTTGGCAATCTATGTATTCTAGACTGATTAAAATCAAGCATTTAGAAACTCATTCATCAAAAATTTTCTTTGTGACCGCTGTGTGCACAGTATTGTTGGGCCTTGACTTAAAACATGTTTTCCTTTCTCAAAGAGCTGTTAATCTAGTTAAGAAAACAGACATGTATATAAAAAAGTATAATTACTGTAAGATATGTAGTAAATACAATATGCAATGAGAATCCTGTGATAAAGTATTTCCTAGTGCCTCAGTGCAGAAAAAAATAGAATGGTCATGCATTGCTTCATAACGAAGGGACTGTTGAAAAAAGCTTCTTTAATTTTTTTTATTTTGAAGTGATTTCAAACTTCAGAAAAGCTACAAGAATGGTACAAACAGTTCCTGTATATCTTTCACCAAAATTCCCCCAAGTGTTAGCATTTTGCCACATTTGCTTTATCATTTCTCTCTACATATTAATATACTTCTTTTCCTGAACTGCTTATGAGTAAATTTCAGACATGATGCCTTTTACCCCTTAATACTTCAAATGTATACGTCCTTTTTTTGAAAAAAAAAAAGGGAACAAAAGAAAAATATATATATATTCTTAACTAACCACAGTACAATTATCAAAATCAGGAAATGAACCTTGCCATAATGCTATTATGTAATCTTATTCAAATTACATTTTGCCAATTTTTCTAATAATGTTCTTTATAGCCAAAAGGAAAAAACATTCTCTTCTTCTGATCTGGGATCCAATCCAGAATCATGCATAACTTTTAGATATCATGTGTCTTTAGGCTCTTTTATCTGGAACAATTCTTCAGTTTTTCTTTGTCTTTCATGACCTTCACATTTTCAAAGAGTATAGGAGAGTTATTTTGTAGGCTATCCCTCAAATTTAGACTTTTCTGATGTTTCCTGATGACTTGGTTCAGGTTATGGATTTTTGACAGTAATACCTCATATGTGATTTTGTGTCCTTCTTAGTACATTATATTAGGAATTTCATAATGTCATTTTGTCCCATTACTAGTGGTATTAACTTTGATCATTTGGTTAAAGTGGTGTCTGTCAGATTTCTCCACTGTAAAATTACTATTGTGGTTAATAAGAATCTTGTGGGGATATATGTTGAGACTATATAAATATGTTGTTTTTCTTGAGGTTTTTCAGCTTCTAGTTTTAGTATCCATTGATGATTTTTGCATGAACCAATTATTACTATGATAGTTGCCAAGTAGTGACTTTCTAATTCCTTCTTTTCATTTATCAGTTGATATTCTGCTATAATGAAGAATTTTATTTAATCATTACTTTATTAGTATATGCTCATGGATTTTAATTTTTATTTTATTAAATTGATTGTATTATCTGTTAGTATCCTAATAACACAATCCCCTCAGCCACGGTTTTTAGGTTTTGTCAGATATATTATTCATTATCTTGAAAAAACAAGTAGAAAAACATAGAATAATCAAGTAGAAAAAGGCTATTAAATTGAAAACAATATAAGAAATTATTTTCAGATATACAAAATGCCCTGTAGACCTGAGCCTACAAATGCTACTATTGCCACAGTTTCCCTAGAGATTTGGACCTGATTTCTCTTAATTTGAGGTTTATATGAAAGACTAAATGCTTTGTATATCTGAACCACACATTCTTTGAATTACCAAAGGCCCTAGCTATTTAACCTGAATAAATTACTATCACCTTTGCTTTTTAAGCTTCCTAGGAAAGTTATTCATTGTCTTCGATGGTTTGTGTTCAGAAAGATCCAGGAACTAGAAATATAAGAAATTTAAGCTTCAAATACAACGGGAAATAGAGGCAGTAATATTAATAAGGCAGACCAGGTCTCTCCCGTGAGATTTTCTGTATCTAAGGAATGAATAATGATTTACACTTTAAGTAGTTTGGAGAACTCTTTTATTGATTGTTTTGAAGAATAAACTTTTCTCTTGAGGTTTTGAATTCAATCAAGAAGAACCTGCATGAACATCTTGTTTCTATTATACTCGGTCACCTGAAAGCATCTTTTCTTCATTTACTTCTTTTTTATTTTTTTGATTCTCTCAATCTTCATTTACTTCTAATTTAAAAAATGGATTTTCAAGCCAAGGTGAAACATTGTATATTAAGAATTGGAAGGTTAAAAAGGATGCATTTGAAGTGGGAAAAAGTCATTCCATTGGTATGAACAGCTTCATTTAAGATGGCCATGCCATAAGAAAAAGATTACTGCTGTATAACAAAGATCCCTGGTTTGCTCAGTAGAAAGGAATCCATTTGTACTTTTTTGTCCCTTTGAAGGCCTTGTACATCATAGACATTGCCATTAGTATTTAAATATGTCTTTGATGATGGCAATCTTGAGTGAACATCATATATAGTCTTCTTAGTGATTATAAATGCTGCATGGAAAATAGGAAATCTCAATAATATTTTGAGTACTTTACCTGCAAAGATTCTGAACTCACATATAATCAACCCCATGTCTGGACCTAAACACGGGAAAATATAAAAGAGACAAGTTAAGTTTTACTAATGGAAACCTAGGCTTATTAGAGAAACCTCTAGATCATCAATCTGTGGCTAATTTAGAATTGCTTTAATCCTGAAAATCTACTTCAGAAAATTAAACCCATCATATAAGAATGTTGTCAATTTAGATATTATAATAATTCAGCCTGTTACTCTTTGCTTAGGTCGGACATCTATGAGTAGGGAAGATGTCTAGACTTCCACTCCCCATCACCATCCCTACTCCCATATAAAGATCCCACATCCTAAAGTACTTTGTAGTTTATTTTTCTCAAAGTAGCCAGTCTACCTACAAATTATCATTACCATACATCACCAGCTAAACTGTTATAAGTTTAGATTTGATCAGCTCAAGATGGTGGAGTAGGAGGACATGGAGCTCACCTCCCCCCATGAACACATCAAAAAATTATCTAGAGCATCCCCCCACCACTAGGGCACCTGCTCACCACTGATGGGGGACTCTGATGCCCAAGGAGATGGGAGGAACCCCAAAGCGAACCAGCGGCTTACGGGATCTTGGTTCACAAGCCTGGGGTCAGGCAGAAGCTCCTGCAGTGGGAGCTCTGAGTCCAAACCACTGGACTAACAGAGAGCCTCAGACCTCCAGGAATATTCATTGGAGTGAGGTCTCATGGAGTTCCTCATCTCAGCACCAAGACCCAGCTCTACCCAATAGCCTACAAACTGCAGTGTTGGAAGCCTCAGGCCAAACAACCAGAAAGACAGGAACACAATCCCACTCATTAAAAAAAAAAAAAGAGAGAGAGAGACTGCAAAAAATATGTCACAGATGAAGGAGCAAGGTAAAAACCACCAAGACCAAATAAATGAAGAGGGAATAGGCAATCTACCTGAAAAATAATTCAGAGTAATGATAGTAAAGATGATCCAGAATCTTGGAAGTAGAATGGAGGCCCAGATTGAGAAAATACAAGAAATGTTTAACAAAGATCTAGAAGAACTAAAGAACAAACAAACAGAGATGAACAACACAATAACTGAAATGAAAAATGCACTAGAAGGAATCAATAACAATAAGGCAGAAGAATGAATAAGTGAGCTGGAAGACAAAATAGTGGAAATAACTGCCAAGGGGCAGAATAAAGAACAAAGAATGAAAATAATTGAAGACAATCTCAGAGACCTCTGGGACAACTCTAAACGCACCAACATTCACATTATAGGGGTCCCAGAAGATAAAGAGGAAAAGAAAGCGTCTGAGAAAATATTTGCAGAGATTATAGTGGAAAACTTCCTAACATGGGAAAGGAAGTAGTCACCCAAGTCCAGGATGCGCAGAGAGTCCCATACAGGATAAAACCTGGAAAAAAACACACCAAGACACATATTAATCAAACTAACAAATTCAAAGAAAAATTATTAAAAGCAGCAAGGGAAGAACAAAAAATAACATACAAAGGAATCCCCATAAAGTTATCAGCTGATTTTACAGCGGAAACTCTGCAGGCCAGAAGGGAGTGGCAGGATATGCTTAAAGTGATGAAAGAGAAAAACCTACAACCAAGATGACTTTACCCAGCAAGGGTCTCATTCAGATTCAGTGGAGAAGTCAAAAGCTTTTCAGACAAGGAAAAGCTAAGAGAATCCAGCACTACCAAACCAGCTTTACAACAAATGCTAAAGAAACTTCTCTAAGCGGGAAACACAAGAGAAGAAAAAGACCCACAAAAACAAACCCAAAGCAATTAAGAAAATGGTAATAGGAACATACATATCGATAATAACCTTGAATGTAAATGGATAAAGTGCCCCAACCAAAAGACACAGACTGGCTGAATGCAAAAAAACAAGACCCATATATGTGCTGTCTACAGGAGACCCACTTCAGACCTACAGACATACAGACTGGAAGTGAGGGTATGGAAAAAGTATTCCCTGCAAATGGAAATCAAAAAAAAAAGCTGGGGACTTCCCTGGTGGCACAGTGGTTGAGAGTCCGCCTGCAGATGCAGGGGACACAGGTTCGTACCCCGGTCCAGGGAGATCCCACATGCCGCGGAGCGGCTGGGCCCGTGAGCCATGGCCTCTGAGCCTGTGCATCCAGAGCCTGTGCTCCGCAATGGGAGAGGCCACAACAGTGAGAGGCCCGTGTACCGCAAAAAGAAAAACAAAAACAAACAAAAACAAAGAAAAAGCTGGAGTAGCAATACTAGTATCAAATAAAATAGAATTTAAAATAAAGACTGTTACAAGAGATAAGGAAGGACACTACATAATGATCAAAGGATCAATCCAAGAAGAAGATATGGCAATTATAAATGTTTATGCACCCAACATAGGAGCACCTCAATACATAAGGCAAATGCTAACAACCATGAAAGGAGAAATTTATAGTAACACAATTATAGTAGGGGACTTTTAACACCCCACTACACCAATGGACAGATCATCCAAACAGAAAATAAATGAGGAAACACAAGCTTTAAATGACACAATAGACCAAATAGATCTAATTGATATTTATAGAACATTCCACCCAAAAGTGGCAGAATACACTTTCTTCTCAAGTGCACATGGCACATTCTCCAGGATAGATCACATCTTGGGTCACAAATCAAGCCTCAGAAAATTTAAGAAAATTGAAATTGTATCAAGCATCTTTTCTGACCACAGTGCTATGAGATTGGAAATCAATTACAGCAAAAAAAAAACTGTAAAAAACACAAATACATGGAGGCTAAACAGTGCACTACTAAATAACCAAGAGATCACTGAAGAAATCAAAGAAGAAATTTAAAAATGCATAGAAACAAATGACAATGGAAACACAAAACCTATGAGACACAGCAAAAGCAGTTCTAAGGGGGAAGTTTATAGCAATACAATCTCACCTCAAGAAACAAGAAAAATCTCAAATAAACAATCTAACCCTACACTTAAAACAACTAGAGAAAAAAGAACAAAGAAAACCCAAAGTCAGTAGAAGGAAAGAAATCATAAAGATCAGAGCAGAAATAAATGAAATAGAAATGAAGAAAACAATAGCAAGGTCAATAAAACTAAAAGCTGGTCCTTTGAGAAGGTAAACAAAATTGATAAACCCTTAGCCAGATTCATCAAGAAAAAAGGGAGAGAAACTAGCACACCACTGTAAAGCAGTTGTACTCCAATAAAGATGTTAAAAAAAAAAAAATGGAGAGGACGCAAATCAATAAAATTAGAAATGAAAAAGGAACAATCACAACTGACACTGCAGAAATACAGAGGATTATAAGAAACTACTACAAACAACTATATGCCAATAAAATTGACAACCATGAAAAAATGCACAAATTCTTGGAAAGGTACAATTTTCCAAGACCGAACCAGGAAGAATTAGAAAGTATAAACAGACCTATCACAAGCACTGAAATTGAAACCATAATTAAAAATCATCCAACAAACAAAAGTCCAGGACCAGATGGCTTCACAGGCGAATTCTATCAAACATTTATAGAAGAGCTAACACCAATCCTTCTCAAAGTCTTCCAAAAAATTGCAGAGGGAGAAACACTCCCAAATTCATTCTATGAAGCCACCATATCACCCTGATACCAAAACCAGAAAAAGATATCACAAAAAAAGAAAATTATAGAACAATATCACTGATGAACATAGATGCAAAAATCGTGAACAAAATACTAGCAAACAGAATCCAACAGCACATTAAAAGGATCATACACCATGATCAAGTGGGCTTTATCCCAGGGATGCAAGTATTCTTCAATATACACAAATCAATCAATGTGATACACCACATTAACAAATTAAGGAATAAAAACCATACGATCATCTCAATAGATGCAGAAAAAGCATTTGACAAAATTCAACACCCATTTATGATAAAAGCACTCCAGAAAATGGGCATAGAGGAAACCTACCTCAACATAATAAAGGCCATATGTGACAAACCCACAGCAAGCAACATACTCAATTGTGAAAAACTGAAAGTGTTTCCATTAATATCAGCAACAAGACAAGGATGTCCACTCTCACCACTCTTATTCAACAGAGTTTTGGAAGTCATAGCCACAGCAGTCAGAGAAGAAAAAGCAGTAAAAGGAATACAAATTGGAAAAAAAGAAGTAAAATTGTCAGTGTTTGCCAATGATAGACATTCCAAAAGATGCCACCAGAAAACTACAAGAACTAATGAGTGAATTTGGTAAGGTTGCAGGATACAAAATGCACAGAAATCTCTGGCATTTCTATACACCAACAACGAAAAATCAGAAAGAAATTAAGGAAACACTCCCATTTACCATTGCAACAAAAAGAATAAAATACCTAGGAATAAACCTGCCTAAGGAGGCAAAAGACTTGTACTCAAAACTATAAACACTGATGAAAGAAATCAAAGATGACATAAACAGGTGGAGAAATATACTATGTTCTTGGATTGGAAGAATCAATACTGTGAAAATGACTATACTACCGAAAACAATCTGCAGGTTCAATGCAATCCCTATCAAACTACCAATGGCATTCTTCACAGTTTTAGAACAAAAAATTTTACAATTCGTATGGAAACACAAAAGACCCCGAATAGCCAAAGGAATCTTGAGAAAGAAAAATGCAGTTGGAGGAATCAGGCTCCCTGACTTCAAACTATACCACAAAGCTACAGTAATCAAGACACTATGGTACTGGCACAAAAACAGAAATATAGATCAATGGTACAGAATAGAATGCTCAGAAAGAAACCCATGCACATGTGGACACCTAATTTATGACAAAAGAGACAAGAACATACAGTGGAGAAAAGACAGCCTCCTCAATAAGTGGGAAAATTGGACAGCTACATGTAAAAGAATGAAATTAGAACACTATCTAACACCATACACAAAAATAAACTCCAAATGGATTAAAGACTTAAATGTAAGACCAGACACTATAAAACTCTTAGTGGAAAACGTAGGAAAAACACTCTTTGACATAAACCACAGCAAGATCTTTTTAGACCCACCTCCTAGAGTAACAGAAATAAACACAAAAATAAACAAATGGGACTTAATTAAACTTAAAAGCTTTTGCATAGCAAAGGAAACCATAAACAAGAGAAAAAGGCAACCCTCAGAATAGGAGAAAATATTTGCAAATGAAACAACAGACAAAGGATTAATCTCCAAAATATTCAAACAGCTCATGGAGCTCAATATCAAAAAAACAAACAATCCAGTTAAAAAATGGGCAGAAAGGGCTTCCCTGGTGGCGCAGTGGTTGAGAGTCCGCCTGCCAATGCAGGGGACACGGGTTCGTGCCCCGGTCTGGGAAGATCCCACATGCCGCAGAGCGGCTAGACCCCTGAGCTGTGGCCACTGAGCCTGCGCATCTGGAGCCTGTGCTCCGCAACGGGAGAGGCCACAACAGTGAGAGGCCTGCGTACCACAAAAAAAAAAAAAAAAAAAAAAATGGGCAGAAGAACTAAATAGACTTTTCACCAAGGAAGACATACAGGTGGCGAAGAGACACATGAAAAGATGCTCAACATCACTAATTATTAGAGAAATGCAAATCAAAACTACAATGAGGTATCACCTCATGCCAGTCAGAATGGCCATTATCAAAAAATCTAGGAACAGTAAATGCTGGAAAGGGTGTGATGAAAAGGGAACCCCCCTGCACTGTTGGTGAGAATGTAAATTGATACAACCACTATGGAAAACAGTATGGAGGTTCCTTAAAAAACTAAAAATAGAACTACCGTATGACCCAGCAATCCCACTACTGGGCATATACCCTGAGAAAACCATAATTCAAGAAGAGACATGTACCACAATATTCACTGCAGCACTATTTACAATAGCCAGGACATGGAACCAATCTAAATTTCCATTGACAGATGAATGGATAAAGAAGGTGTGGTGCGTATATACAATGGAATATTACTCAGCCATAAAAGGAAACGAAATTGAGTTATTTGTAGTGAGGTGGATGGACCTAGGGTCTGTCATACGGAGTTTAGTAAGTCAGAAAGAGAAAAACAAATACCGTATGTTAACACATATATATGGAATCTAAAAAAAAAAAAAAATGGTACCAACAAACCTAGTTTCAGGGCAGCAATAGAGGTAGACATAGAAAATGGACTTGAGAACATGGGGTGGGAGGGCGAAGCTGAGGCAAAGAGAGTAGCATCGACCTATATACACTACCAAATGTAAAATAGTTGGCTGGTGGGGAGCAGCAGCGTAGCACAGGGAGATCGGCTCGATGCTTTGCGATGACCTAGAGGGGTGGGATAGGGAGGATGGGAGGGAGGCTCAAGAGGGAGGGGATACGGGACCATGTGTACGCATATGGCTGATTCGCTTTGTTGTACAGTAGAAACTAACACAGTATTGTGAAGCAGTTATACTTCAATAAAGATATATTTTTATAAACTATTATAAGTTTAAGTAAATATTTCTTTGAACACAATAATCTCAGTAGGACCCATATTTCCATATGTTTGTTAGTTTTGTTTTGTTTTATATTGGGTTGACCGAAATGTTAGTTCGTTTTTTTCCGTAAGATGGCTCTAGGAGGGCTTAGTTGTCTTTAACTTCATTTGAAACAATTTTGTTAGATTGTATTGTGACAGCTGTCATTATCAGCATGCATTTTAAAAAAGACTTACCAAAATTAATGAATTTTTGTGTAGCCATTTTAATATTGAAGATGGAAGAAAACAACATTTTTGGCATATTAGGCTTTTTTATTTCAAGAAAGGTAAAAGCGCAACTGAGACCCAAAAACAGATTTGTGCAGTGTATGGAGAAGGTGCTGTGACTGATGGAACATGTCAAAAGTGCTTTGAGAAGTTTTGCGCTGGAGATTTCTCGCTGGACAATGCTCCAAGGTTGGGTAGACCACTTGAACTTGATAGCGATCAAATTGAGACTTTCATTGAGAACAATCAACATCATACCTTGTGGGAGATAGCCGACATACTCAAAATATCCAAATCAAGCATTGAAAATCATTTGCACAAGCTTGGTTATGTTAATCATTTTGGTGTTTGGGTTCCACGTAAATTAAGCAAATAAAACCTTCTTGACCGTATTTCCTCACGCAATTCTCTACTTAAACATAGCAAAAA
This sequence comes from Stenella coeruleoalba, assembly GCF_951394435.1. Lineage (NCBI taxonomy): Eukaryota > Metazoa > Chordata > Mammalia > Artiodactyla > Delphinidae > Stenella > Stenella coeruleoalba. The sequence goes on along the minus strand of NC_137147.1, from coordinate 34,348,689 downwards.
CATTTCATTTTTAAAACAAATTGTGACGGGCTATGAAAAGTGGATATTGTTCAATAATGTGTAATGGAAGAGATGGTGGGGCAAGCTAAATGAACCACCACCAACCACACCAAAGGCCGGTCTTCATCCGAAGAAGGTGATGTTGTGTATATGGTGGGAGTCCTCTATTATCAGCTTTTCCCAGAAAACCTAATGATTAATTCCAACAAGTACTGCTCCCAGTTAGACCCACTGAAAGCAGCACTCGACGAAAAGCGTCCAGAATTAGTCAACAGAAAATGCATAATCTTCCATCAGGATAACGCAAGACCACAAGTTTCTTTGATGAGCAGGCAAAAACTGTTACGGCTTGGCTGGGAGGTTCTGATTCATCTGCCGTATTCACCAGACATTGCACCTTCAGATTTCCATTTATTTCGGTCTTTACAAAATTTTTTAATGAAAAATATTTCAATTCTCTGGAAGACTGTAAAAGGCACCTGGAACAGTTCTTTGCTCAAAAAGATAAAAAGTTTTGGGACGAAGGAATTATGAAGTTGCCTGAATAATGGCAGAAGGTTGTGGAACAAAACAGTGAATATGTAGTTCAATAAAGTTCTTGGTGAAAATGAAAAGTATGTCTTTTATTTCTACTTAAAAACCAAAGGAACTTTTTGGCCAACCCAGTAGTTTACCTAAATTGAATGGAGCTAGTACAGTCACAGATTATCTTTGTGACTGTTGGTATTCATTTGTAAGGTAGTCATCAGGATATGTTTGTGGCCGGGAAATAGCTTTTGCTTTATAGGAAAAACTGTATCCAAATTTTGGATATTTTCTCTGTCCAAAACCGCAACTTCCTTTTGTTATAACCTTCTTTCTTTTTAAAAATTATTCTTTCCTTCCTTTCCTACTTCTTTGTAAATGGATTTATGGACCACTCAGTGAAAACTGGCTGCTAGGCTATAACCCATCTGGCCTTCAGAGACAAGAGTGCATACTTTTTTTCCCCAGTTTTTTTCTCTTCTATCAGATTTCTATGCTGAGCTCAGAATCAAGAAGAGGGCTGGGGTGTGAGGGAGAACATTTCATGGTGCTTTTTCCTGTCTGAGTCAGTTCTTCAGTGGCCCAGGACTGTTAGAAGTGCTTTGGGGTTTTAACTTGCAAAATAGGAGAAGTCAGAGGCAACTATTCTTAAATTTCGTGAAGCTTTCATTTTAAAGCTTCTTGTCAGTCACTGGTGTCAACATCAAAAAATAGTTGAAATTTTTTTTTTATGGAAACAAAAGAAGGAAACATAACTATTTGCTTACCAGATTTATTTTGGAAATGTATGCCTTCTAAAAATGGGCCTCACCATGCCAGCCCATGGGAGGCCTGCATAAGAGCCCCTGAGCTATACATGTGAGTGCTGTGCATCCTCAGCCTGTGCCTCCAGCTGCCAGTGGCTCTGTGTGTGTGTCCCTGGTGCTGTCCCTCAAGCATGGCTTATCCACTTTTGATCTGAACGTGAGAGTACTGCATCACCTAGATCAGTGGTTTTCAAACTTACGTTAGCTACAGTCTTTTGTTAAATGGAATCTTATGTGGTCACATAGCCATCCTACATGTGGTGAGGGATACAACAGAACTAGGTATGTTATGTTATATATTAATTCTATTTACGTAAAAGGAGCAACTATTAATTATTAGAGAAATGCAAATCAAAACTACAATGAGGTATTGCCTCACACCAGTCAGAATGGCCATGATTAAAAAGCCTACAAATAATAAATGCTGGAGAGGATGTGGATAAAAAGGGACCCAGCTACACTGTTGGTAGGAATGTAAATTGGTGCAGCCACTGTGGAGAACAGTATGGAAGTTCCTTAAAAAACTAAAAATAAGAGTTACCATATAATCCTGCAATCCCACTTCTGGGCGTATATCTAGAGAAAACTCTTAATTCAAAAAGATACATGTGCTCCAGTGTTCCTTGCAGCACTGTTTACAATAGCAAAGACATGGAAGCAACCTAAATGTTCATCAACAGATGAATGGATAAAGAAGATGGTGTGTGTGTGTGTGTGTGTGTGTGTGTGTGTGTGTGTGTGTGTGTGTATAGATATAGATATATATAGATATAGATATAGATGTAATGGAATACTATTCAGCCATAAAAAAGAATGAAATAATGCCATTTGCAGCAACATGGATGGACCAAGAGATGATTATACTAAGTGAAGTAAGCCAGACAAAAACAAATATCATATGTTATCACTTATTTGTGGAATCTTAAAATATTATACAAATAAACTTATTTACAGAACAGAAATAGACTCACAGACATAGAAAACAAACTTATAGTTAGCAAAAGGGATAATGGCGGGGGGGGGAATAAATTGGGAGTTTGGGGTTAACATATACACAGTAGTGTATATAAAATAGGTAAACAACAAGTACCTACTGTAGAGCACAGGGAACTATACTCAGTATCTTGTAATAACCTATAATGGAAAAGAATCTGAAATAGAATATATATATATATTCTTAGCTGTATACTTGAAACTAACACAACATTGTAAATTATACTTCAATTTTTAAAAAGAGCAGCTGTTATCTATATCATTTTATTCTTGTGTGTAGAAGGTAACAATACTGTTTTTCTCATATTTACACAAATAAGGTAGCCCTTCTTTATTGGTGAAGTAGCTGACTATTTCTACTATGTGACCGTGGGTGGGTCTTGAGTGGGAAGAAGCCACTTGGCACATAGAAGGTGCTCAGTGAACACTTGTTGAGAACACACACATACACATACACACACACACACACACACACACACACACACACACACACACACGTATCTGCTAATGTGCCAGAGAATTAAAATACTCCTCTTTTGAGACATTTCTTTCAGTTAATTTATTTTATATCCAGAAAGCCCCTGTGATAACATGCAAATAGTTTAGTGAGGGACCAATATTAACCCATTAGCATCAAAGTTTGGATTATTTATCTAGCAATATGGATTATTTATCTGTCACTTTGTGACAGAGAGTTTGTAAATATGAAAGGACCTAGAGACACAAAGGGCAGAACAGGAGGTGCAACTTTGAATCTTCCTTCCCAACTTTTAGCTTTGTTTGAAGGATTTGCTATTCATTCATACCTCGTTTATTCAGTACCTACTGTTAGTATAAGGAAAGCATTGCTCTAAAAGTAGCAAAGGATACACAGATTAATAAGATACAGGTTCTGCCTTCAAGGAGTTTATGATAGACTAGCATAGGTAAGGCAAATATTTAAATGTCTATAACATTAGAAAGTGGTAGGTGCCATAAGAAAGATATAAACAAGGTACAAAATTATCTTAAAGACAGGAAAGATTTTTCCAGGCTGGGGGAAATTGGTATGCAATTTCCAATTTAAAAAAATATCAATCTCTATAGTTAGAGAACCATCCATTTGTTTACTGTCCTCCTGCCCTTATTTTTTAATTCACTTACATGTCTTTCCTTTCTGCTGAGCTGAAACATTCTTCATGGCAGGGTGTATCTTACTCTTTGTATACCAAGGGTGTAACTGTGCCTGGCTCATAAAATGCACTCAATAAATATTTGTTGAATGGATGTGTGTATCACTGATAATCAAACTTGCTTTCTAATAAAGTACAGTTTTCTCCTCAGAAACCAAACATTTTAAAAGCACAACTTTTATAAGATTGTACACAATTTTCACCATAAAGAAACTAAACAATATCTTAGAAAAGATCAGATCTGAGATCTATAAACCCGAATAAAAGGGTCTATAGAAACACCTATCTATCATTCTCTTCAGTTACACTGGTTGTGACAATATGTATTTATTGATATTTAATGATGTGGCAGGGACTGTAGTGAAAGTGAGTTATGAATAAATTTATGTTTCAATTATAGGTAAATGATAAATCATACATAATCCTTCTTTAAGTGTTCACCTTAAAGTAGAAAAAATTTTTCATATTTAGCACTAAATAATTTCTAAGGCCCTTCAAGCTTTGAAAATTTTGTAATTTTGTGATTACCCATGGGTGAGAAATAAGTATAAGCATATTGTATGTCTTTTTCTTTGACTACTTATGACAATGTCATTTGTCTTAGAATGAAAACTCTTTGGGACAGTTCCTGTAAGTCAGTTCAGTGAATATGTCTGAAGCAGCTGCTGGGGTTTGGGTAGGAGGACTAAATTTAATAAATTGCAGTGACCAGGAACTTACAGACTGCAGGGGAATATATACAATCATAAAGTGGATTAAAGAAATAGGAGCTTATTTGTCTCACATATAAAAAGTCTGGAGGCAGGCAGTCCAGGGCTTGTACAGCAGCTCAGTATTGTCATCAGAGACTCTGCCTCTTTTTATTCTCGTGTTTCCAATACTTATGTGTGGGTTTCTATCCTCATGGTTGAAAAATGGCTATGGCACTTCCCAGTATCTAACCATGCTCTCCTCTTAAAGCTTTATCTCTTTATCTTTTTATTTGTAGTAGGAAGCCTGCCCCAGGGACTTCTTCCTACATCTCACTGGCTGGAACTATATCGTATGGCCAGTCTTACCTGAAAGGTGGCTATGGAAGAAGGGAATTGTGGATATCAGTTGCAGTAGCCAAGCAACAGTGTTTGCAGTTACTCATTTTATGTTTACCCTTTGGGCCAAGTTGTTTATGCATGGGCCAAGTTGTTTATTGTGCTCTAAGAATTTCCTTTTTGTCATTAAATGATTCATTTATTAAGTCAACAACTATTTATTTTTTATTGCCTAATATGTGCCAGATACTGTTCTAGGTTTTGGGGATGACAACAGTGAATAAAAAAGACAAAGTTGCTGCTGTCATGGAGCTTACATTCTACTAAGAAGGTTATAAACAAATAAGTATAAATATATATTATAGGTATATAAATATCAATATATATGTATATAGGTGTGTATATATATGTATGTATATATATATATATTTTTTTTTTCCCATGAAGAAAAGTAAAGTAGGGTAAGGAGAATAGAGAGTGATGGTAGGTAATATTCTATGTAGGATGTTTAACAAAGGCCTCTGATTAGGTGATCCTTTAGCAAAGACCTGAAAGAAATGAGGGATGAATGGAACCATAATATCTGGGGAAGAATGGTCCAAGTAGAGGAAATGGCAAGTATGAAGACCCTAAAGAAAGATGTATTTGGCATTCTCAGGCAAGGAACGAACCAGTTTGGCTAAAGCACATTGAATAAGGGTGAAATGATAGGAGAAGAGAACAGTGTAGGCTATAATATGTTGGGCTTTGAGGGCCATAGCAAAGATTTTACTCTGAATGAAATGGAAAGTCATGGAGAGTTGTGAGCAGAGATTAGCACAATTCAACTTACAGTTTAAAAGGAGTGTTGTAACTACTGTGTGGAGAATAAACTGTAATGGGACAAGGAGAGAAGGAAGGAGACAAGTTAGGACACTACTCAATTTCCCAGGAAATAAATGATGGTTCCAATTATTGTAATAATTGTAGAGATGGTGAGTAATGATCAGATTCTAGAGACATTTTAATGGTAGTTTAGATATGGTTCTGACAAAACTAGAAGAATCAAAGATGTCACCAAGGTTTTGGATTAATAACTGAGTGAGTAGAGTTTCTATTTACTGAGATGGGAATTGCAAGAGAATAAGACATCGTGCAGGTAGGTTAGGAGGGTGGGGAATCAAGAGTTTGATTTTGAGCATGTTAAGTTTGAATTGCCTGTTGCACATTCAAGTGCATGTTTGATGATTTATAAGCTTGTAGATATACGCTGTTATCCACCAGCTATTTGGATGACATATAAGTAGAGAGGTGAAGGTAGGGGTTGAGGTTGGAGATATAAAATTAGGGAGTTTAGTGTATGGGTGGTATTAATGCCAGGGGACTAGCTAAGGTTACATGGGGAGTGAGTAAATAATAATATTTTTCTATGCTTTTAGAAGAAAGAAAATTTCCTATGAAATTCTGAATGAATTCAAGTTTGTATATTTCACTTCACTAACTAGCTCGTTAAGTGTTCAAACAGTATAGTAGTTAAGGACATGGACTCTAAAGCCTGGCTACCTAGGTTTGAATCCTGGCTCTTCAGTTTCTAGCTTTGCGATTTAGGCCAAGATATGTAAACCTCTTTTTCCTCATTTGTAATAAAGGATAATAATGATGGCTCCCTTTAGGTTGTTGTGAAGATTAATTAGAATAGTGCCATGGCACATAGTTAAGCACTCAAAAAGGATTAGCCAGGGCTTCTCTGGTGGCGCAGTGGTTGGGGGTCCGCCTGCCGATGCAGGGGACGCAGGTTCGTGCCCCGGTCCGGGAGGATCCCACATGCCGCGGAGCGGCTGGGCCCGTGGGCCATGGCCGCTGGGCCGGCGCGTCCGGAGCCTGTGCTCCGCGGCGGGAAGGGCCACAGCAGTGAGAGGCCCGCATACCGAAAAACAACAACAACAACAACAAAAAGGATTAGCCAATATCATCATTAAATTTCACCAACTTTTGATACATGATGTAACATTACTAACTTGATTTAATGTTCCACTAAAGCAGGCTATATTTTGGAAGCAGGAAAAAGTTTCTCACCTTGTAATCTTCATTTCTGGACACATGAAATTGAGAATTGTTGATATTTATAAGCCTTTCCCACTTTTTAATCAGTGTTTCAGCATCATATTCTTAGTTAATTATCTTCCTGTTTAGGTCACAGTGCTGTTGATATCACCAAGGTGGCTAGAAGACACCGCATGTCTCCTTTTCCTCTAACATCTATGGACAAAGCCTTTATCACAGTCCTGGAGATGACTCCGGTGCTTGGGACAGAAATCATCAACTACCGAGGTACTGTTATATTTGCCCATTGCCTTTTATTTTCATTTTTTTCCAAATAAGATTCATCTAACACTAATACACAGTTTTCCTGAAAGAGAAATGTTATTAATCATTACTGCAATTATCATCATCTTGCTTTTTGCTTCTTATTTCTACTCAACTCTAAGATCAATCTTAATGGTATACAGAGTAAAATACCCATAAAGCTTCCTTTACATAAAGAAAAAAAAAAAAAGGAAAAAGTCAACAGTGTTTCTCCTGTTCATCAAAATACCAGTACTCTAAAGAAAGGGCTGTCAGCCCTGAGTGAGAAAAACAGTTGACTGTGAGTCTGCCTTATGTCCTTTCTGACAGAAATGGGAGATAACTAATGTGTCTCGTAATTATTTTCATTTGTGGAAATCATGTTTTTAAATGTAAAATGTAAATACTACGTTAATTTATCTATGGATCACTGAGCAACCAGTCTGATCTCAGTTTTTCTGCTTCATATATCTTCTCATTTTCTGCTCTTAGTTTAGTAGTACATTGAGACCAGCTTGTGGAAAGATAATGGAAGGGTAGTTTTCCCCAGTGTTTTCAGTTTTTAATCAACTACTTCCCTTTCTAAAAATTCAGTTCAGGTGCAATCTGAATAAATTGTAGTTTCTTAATTGTTTTTGTTATACAGATAAAAACAATACAAAAGGATTGCTTTTACAAATAAAGGACTTTATTCACAGATCATAAAATATTCAAATTTCAATGAACATTAGAGAGCATCTATACAGACACCATAATTTTTCTACAAGAAAAGTCAAACTCGGAACAGCAGAAGAGGAATAGGATTAAGGCTCAAGACTTAACATTCTTGGGAATTCCTTTGCAGTCCAGTGGTTAGGGCTTGGCGTTTTCATGGCGGTGGCCCAGCTTCAATCCCTGCTCTTGCTCCGCAAGATGCGTGGCACGGCCAAAAAAGAAAAAAAAACAAGACTTAACATTCTTATTTTTACTACATAATAGTGCTCTTCTTCCAGTGTTAAAATATAAAAAACAATAGTAGATAAAGTAACAAATTATGTGAAAATTAAAAGGCCTAAAATTAGTGAAATATTAAATGCCAAATTCTAGCTCTTTGATCCCTGACCCGACTTAGACAAAAATTATTTTTACATAACTTACACCTATCCTACATCTTTGACTTACATTCCTTTAGATATGTTATCATTAGGTTTAAACCTTTTCTTTTGTTTTTCTTTTATTCCTCATTAAAGGAAATAAAGATAATAAAACTGACTAGAGTGGGGAGTTAGGAATTAACTACATAATTTCAGAAATCAATTTTAATGAAATAGGTTTCTTTCTATTATTAAGTACAGATATTTAGATATTTTTATGTCAAGCAACACTAAGACATCTTCAGAAAATATGAATGTAAAATTAAATTGAAAAAATTTACATGTTATAAAAATAAGTTAACCATCCCTGGCCTCTTGTAATATCAGGGTAGTTTCTCTTAACATCAGTCCTTAGAAAAATCTCACTGTGATGCCAAGTCACATTTAGACAGAAATTCCAGTCCTTTTAAGGAAAAAACAGAACTGGAAATGGCCATTTCTATTTCTCCTCTAGAAAAAAAATAATACTGTCAGGTGGATTCTCTTTTCCTTTCATGTGCTTGTTTCCCCTACATTTGTTCATCAAATCAGTTGTCACTCATAAGTAAGCAAACTCTTCATGGATGGTTAACTTCTTGTCAAGTGTTTCCATGCATGATGATGAAAAATAATAGTTAGGTTTGCATTCAACCTTTGAGTTGGATCAAACTCGATTTGTAATGCAAAAGAGCATTATAATTAAACGTCCTAGGCACTTTAATTAGTTGTTTAGAAAACAACACCATATATAGAAACATAATTCAATTTGTTTAACAATTATCTATTAAAAATCTAAATTCCAGGTACTATGTTAAGTCCAGACAATGCAAAGATGAATAAAATAAAACCCCACCCCATGCATCTCACTGTGTAGTGCAGGAGAGGGACAGATAAACAATGTGGTACATTTTCTCCTTTACTGGCTCTTTTGTAAGCTTGCCTTCCTTTGTCAATTCCTTGAATATGAACTTTCTTTAGAGTGTTTGTCTCTGACCCTTTTCGGATCTTACACATTCACTTCAGATAACCTCATACATGCCAATTGTTTCAAGTACCAACTATTAAGTGATTTCTAAATCTGTATCTTTGCCCAGACCTTGCCTGAGCTCCAAACTCTTACAACAAATGTATACCTGCTGCGAGTAAATTTAACATGACCAATATTAAACTTATTTTCTTTACTTCTACAATACTCATTTCCTCTACGTCCTGTTGAATCTGTCCCTTGTTTGCCATCCCCACTGCTATGATTTTAATTTAGGTCTTTATTATTAACTTTCTGGATTATTATAAAGGCTTCCCTCCCCCAATTAGCATCTTTACATCCATTTTCCAATTGCATACCAAAGTTATCTGTTCAAAATTTGATATTAACATTCCTGCATACAACTCTTCAGTAGTATTCCTCATAACCTCCAGATAAAATTCAAACTCCTTGATATGTCATATAAGGCCCTTTATAATTGGCCACTCTGTATTCTTTTTTTTCTGACTTTATTGAGGCATAATTAATAAATTAAAATTGTGTATATTTAGGGTATACAACATGATGATTTAATATATATATACATTGTGAAATAATTACCATAATCAAGCTAATTAATACAACTATCACTTTATAGTTACTCTGTGTATGTGTATGTATGGTGAAAATACTTAAGATTTACTCTTTTAGCAAATTTCAAGTATACAATACAGCATTGTTAACTACAGTCACCATGCTGTACTTTAGATACCCAGAATTTATTCATCTTATAAGTGAAAGTTTGTACCCTTTGACCAACATCTCCCCATTTTGCCAGTACATGTTTTTTAAGATTAAGCTTAAGAAGCTCTCCTCCATGAAGACATTTCTGGTGTCCACTTCTCCCTTTCCCTAGCTGGGTTAAGTATCCTTCCTCCATGTCCCCATAGCATTTTGTTCATTCGTTTTGTAATAACAATGACTGACATATTTGATCACTCTCTCTCATAAGTGCCCTAATAAACAACACTGGTATAAAAAGCTGAGTGATCTAAATGTGAATCACTATAAATTGAGTTTTGAGCCAAATGTGGCCTGTAATTCTCTTACTCAAGATAAGCAATTTCTCCCCAGAAAAAAGATTAGAAACTCATTCTCACTATACTTTAAATGTTATCTTTTCCGAGGATGTTTGCATTTTAATGAGCAAACCTTCATAGTTCATTTTGATTTCAACTAGATGCACCTCTAACTATTGAATTTCATAGGGGTGAGGAGGACTGAAAGGCCTTCACAGTTCTCTGAAATCCCAAATATTTTGCCTCTGCAAATACTCTGACACCTACAATTATAGAAGCCTGTAGAGGAAAGCCCATGTTTCCTAAGAGAGATCCAGAACCACTGAAATCTATGAGGCAGTTTGCTACTCTAGGATCTCTAAAATTACTTTTTATATGTCTGTGAAGGTTCAACAATAATCCAGAAAACTAAGAATAAATCATGTATACAGAAGTGCTGGTAGTGATGCTCTCAAGGTCATACATATAGGGTAACTCTGTGAAGGAATGTTACCATATAATATATTAAATACTTACAATATTACAATAAGAAGGTAACTTGGAGATCAGGTAGTCTCTCTTACTTTAAAGACAAAGAAATTTAGGACCAAAGAGGTATAATAATGTTCTTAGAGTTAGACAAATTGTTATGATTAAAAACAACTAGAACCTAGGATCCTTGACTCCTAGTCTACTGTTCATTCCATTATAGCAAAGCACGTCTCAAATCAATATGAAAATTATTCTTCTGAAGTAAGTGCCTAGATGTGTAAAGTGTATTGTTTGTTTGTTTTAACCTATTTTGACTACAGGTGAATTTTCTATTGTCTCTGGTCTGCCCTTTAGCATATCTACTATTTTCAGCTCCTATCTGCAAGCAAGGCCTTTAAGGAGCAAGTGCTCCACTGATTATAAATACCTTACTTTGGTTTCTTGGGAGAGGAATACCAATAGAAGATAACATTTGCAAGACTACCATTTATGATTCATCTTTGCTTATAAAATGCGTGACATGAACACATTACAAATTCACACTTGGTACAGTACTAGCTACTGAAAGGCAGATTAAAATATTCTAGAATTCCCTGTAATCCCCAATATTGTTCAGTTAACAATGGAAAAACTATAATCTTTGAATAGAAAGGATTCTGCTTTCTTAGGAGCATTATTTTATAAGCGCTAGGCTTTTTTTTAAGATTTCATGACCAAAGACTTTAGCATCGCTGACCTCAGTTCTTTGTATTTCCACAAAAGACTTAAGCAATTCTAGACAAGGAAGCTTTAAGTTTACTGAACTCAGTTTAAAGCAGTGAAGTATCCTTTTTAGAATATTAACCACAACAGAGGTAGTTCTCCCTGTCTCTGACCTAAAGCAAGATATATTTATAATATATTTTAAAAGAAAAAAAAATATATGAAAATATATAATGATATGCATAGAAGGAGGTATGAAAGAGGAAGATTAGTCAACCTGGTTGTGACATAGGAATAATTCAGCCCGCATTATAGGTCTGATTCTTCTGTGAGTTAATTTTACTCAATTGTGTAACTATAAAAAGAACTGCCCCACACAAGGGGGCTTTATGAGTGCCTAAACAGTCATAATATCTAGTTGAGAAGTTACTGCTGCCTGGCTCCTTTTCTAAAACCATGTGCCCAAAGTTTATTCAACACTATTACTTGGGCTCCACCTATGGGCAAAGAGAAGAGATGGTTTAATATCTATCTAAGTATTTATATGTATGCAAGAGAGACTGCCCCATGTGATAAAGTAATTTGCAGCACTACTATATACTCTTTAAGTTCCAAAGTCGATCATTGAATGAAATGTAATATTGACTGCTTGGAAGAGCTATCCATTGTCTAATCCTTGAATCCTACTGAGATATATGGATATAGTTGCTGCTGTAGCAGAGGGGTGTACCTGACGTTTATTCCTTCAGTTCTCAAGTATTTGCTGCCAGCTGGGAGTCCTTAGCATTTTCTAATCAATTGCGTTTTTCTCTTCAAATCCTTTCCCTTGCCTTACTCAGGCTTTTAGAAAAAAACTTGAAGTAATGCATGTTTTTCTCTTTGAAGAGATGTAAGTTCTGCTGGTAGGTTAACTTGATACCAACTCCAAAAGCAGAACTAATCCAGTAGGGATCTAATTTACCTTAAAGATAGAAATCCCTATATTTAGCATGAGTACAAAATAAAAATCTGGCCAATTTTCTATTACTAGATTTATATTGATAACCTTAAGCATGAAGCTGTTCTTTCTTTCCAAATGAAATGTTTTATTTTTCTTTCCAAGATATTTTAAAGATCTATAAAGACCAGATGGTATATGTGTGCTTCAAATATGACTTTTCTTGACTCTTCTATATACAGCTATATGTTAAAATGACAGAAATATTCTTTTTTAAAAAACCTCTTATTCTTGCCCTTTAAAAAATAAGTTTACTGAAATACAATTCATATACAGTATAATTCACCCACATAAATTATACCGTTCAGAAGTTTTTAGTATATTCACAGATATGTACAGCCATCACCACAGTCAGTTTTAGAATATATTCACCTCAAGAAGAATCCCCATCCCCTTTAGCTATCAGCCTCCTCCTGTCCCCGCAGCCCACCATTCAGCCTTAAGCAACCATTAGCCTACTTTTTATCTCTATGGATTTACCTATTCTGGACATTTCACATAATGGGATCATATAATATGTGGTCTTTTATTACTGGCTTTTTCTACCTAGAATAATATTTTCAAAGTTCATCCATGTTGTAGCATGTATCAGTATCTCATTCCTTTTTAAAATATTACTGTAGTAAAAAAAACATATAAAGTTTATCATCTTAGCCATTACAGTTCAGTGGCATTAAGTACATTCACATTGTTGTGAAACATATCTCCAAAAGTTTTTCATACTGGATGCGTGAAACTCTTTACCCATTAAACAACAACTCCCTTTTTCCTCCTCATCCCAGCCCCTGGTAACCACCACTCTACTTATTATTTCTAATAATTTGACTATTTTAGATATGTTATATAAGTGCAGTCATACAGTACTTGTCTTTTTGTGGCTAGCTTATATCACTTAGGATAATGTCCTCAAGGTCTGTTCATGTTGTGCCATGTGACAGTATTTAGATATATACACCACATTTGTTAATCCATTCATCTGTTGATGGACATTTGGGATGCTTCCAACTGTTGACTATTATGAATAGCCATACTATATGAACATGGGTGTACAAATATCTCTTCAAGACCCTGCTTTCAATTCTTTGGGATATATACTCAGAAGTGAGATTGATGGATCATATGGTAGGTCTATTTTTAATTTTCTGAGGAAACTTCTGTTTTCCATGCTGGTTGCACTATTCTACAATCCTACCAACATTACATAAGGATTCCAATTTTTCTACATTCTCATCAACACTTTTTATTTTCTGATTTTTTGATAGTAGCCAATTTATAGATGTGGGGTGATATCTCATTTTGATTTACATTTTCCTGATAATTAGTGATGTTGAGCATCTTTTCATAAGTTTATTAGCTATTCATACATCTTTAGAGAAATGTCTATTCAAGTCCTTTCCCATTTTTAAAAATTTTTTAATTTTAGTTAATTTGTAATGTTCTGTTAGTTTCAAGTGCACAGCGAAGTGATTCAGATATATATATATGTGTGTATATATATATATTCAGATATGTGTGTATATTCTTTTTCAGATTCTTTTCCATTATAGGTAATTAAAAGATATTGAGTATAGTTCCCTTTGCTATATAGTAGGTCCTTGTTGTTTACCTGTTTTATGTGTAGGAGTGTGTATACGTTAATCCCAAACTCCTAATTTCTCTCTCCCCCGACCTGCTATCCCCTTTGGTAACCATAACTTTGTGAGTTTGGGATTAACGTATAACGTTTATCTATATAACGTATAGATTAACCATAACTCTATGTGAGTCTATTTTAGTTTTGTAAATAAGTTTATTTGTATCATTTTTTTAGAGTCCACATATAAGTGGTATCATATGATATTTGTCTTTCTCTGAATGACTTACTTCACTTAATGTGATAATCTCTAGGTCCATCCATGTTACTGCAAATGGCATCATTTCATTCTTTTTTTTTTTTTTTTTTTTGTGGTACGCGGGCCTCTCACTGTTGTGGCCTCTCCCATTGCAGAGCACAGGCTCTGGACGCGCAGGCTCAGCGGCCATGGCTCACGGGCCCAGCTGCTCCACGGCATGTGGGATCTTCCCGGACCGGGGCACGAACCCGTGTCCCCTGCATCGGCAGGCGGACTCTCAACTACTGCGCCACCAGAGAAGCCCCATTTCATTCTTTTTTAAGGCTGAGTAATATTCCATTGTGTATATACACCACTTCTTTATCCACTCATCTGTTGATGGACGTTTAGGTTTCTTCCATGTCTTGGCTATTATAAATAGTGCTTCTATGGATATTGGGGTGCATGTATCTTTTTGAATCAGAGTTTTCTCTGGATATATGCCCGGGAATGGGATTGCAGGATCATATGGTAACTCTTATTTTTAGTTTTTTAAGGAACCTCCATACTGTTCTCCACAGTGACTGCACCAATTTACATTCCAACCAACAGTGTAATTGGGTTCCTTTTTCTCCACACCCTCTCCAGCATTTATTATTTGTAAACTTTTTAATGATGGCCATTCTGACTGGTATGAGATGATACGTCATTGTAGTTTTGATTTGCATTTCTCTAATAGTTAGTGATATTGAGAATCTTTTCATGTGCCCATTGACCATCTGTATGTCTTTTGTAAAGCAATGTCTGTTTAGGTCTTCTTCCTATTTTTTGATCAAGTTGTTCAGTTTTGGTTTTTTTTATATTAAGCTGTTTGAGCTGTTTATATATTTTGGAAATTAATCCCTTGTCAGTAGCATAATTTGCAAATATTTTCTCCCAGTCCATGGCTTGTCTTTTTGTTTTGTTTATGGTTTCCTTTGCTGTGCAAAAGCTTTTAAGTTTAATTAGGTCCCATTTGTTTATTTTTCTTTTTATTTCCATTACTCTAGAAGACGGATCCAAAAAAATATTGTTGTGATTTGTGTCAAAGAATGTTCTGCCTGTGTTTTCCTCTAGGAGTTTTATAGTATCTGATCTTACATTTAGGTCTTTAATCCATTTTGAGTTTATTTTTGTATGCAGTGTTAGAGAATGTCCAATTCCATTCTGTTACAAGTGGTTTCCCAGCACCACTTATTAAAGAGACCATCTTTTCTCCATTGTATATTCTACCTCCTCCGTGGTAGAGTAATAGACCATAAGTGTGTGTGTTTCTTTCTGGGCTTTCTATCCTGTTCCATTTATCTATAAGTCTGTTTTTTTGTGCCAGTACCATACTGTTTTGATTACTGTAGCTTTGTAGTATAGTCTGATGTCAGAGATCTTGATTCCTTCAGCTCCGTTCTTCTTTCTGAAGGTGGTTTTGGCTATTTGGGGTCTTTTGTGTTTCCATACAAATTTTTCAATTTTTTGTTCTAGTTATGTGAAAAATACCATTGGTAATTTGATAGGGATTGCATTAAATCCATAGATTGCCTTGGGTAGTATGATAATTTTAACAATACTGATTCTTCCAATCCAAGAATACGATATATCTTTCCATCTGTTTGTGTCATCTTCAGTTTCTTTCATCAGCGTCTTATAGTTTTCAGAGTACAGTCGCTTGCCTCCTTAGGTAGGTTATTCCTAGGTATTTTATTCTTTTTGATGTGATGGTTTCCTTAATTTCTCTTTCTGATCTTTCATTGTTAAGTGTATTAGACATGCAACAGGTTTCTGTATATTAATTCTGTACCTAGCAACTGTACTGAATTCATTGATGAGCTCTAGTAGTTTTCTGGTAGCATCTTTAGGATTTTCTATGTATAGCATCATGTCATCTGCAAACAATGACAGTTTTACTTCTTTCCCAGTTTGGATTCCTTTTATCTCTTTTTTTTCCCTCTGTTTGCTGTGGCTAGGACTTCCAAACCTATGTTGAATAAAAGTGGCCAGAGTGGTCATTCTTGTCTTGTTCCTGATCTTAGAGGAAATGCTTTCAGCTTTTCACCACTGAGTGTGATGTTAGCTGTGGGTTTCTCATAGATGGCCTTTATTATATTGAGGTATGTTCCCTCTGTGCCCACTTCTGGAGTTTTTATCATAAATGGATGGTGAATTTTATCAAAAGCTTTTTTCTGCATCTGTTGAGATAATCATATGGTTTTTATTCTTCACTTTGTTAATGTGGTGTATCACATTGATTGATTTGCAGATATTGAAAAATCCTTGCATCCCTGGGATAAATCCCACTTGATCATGGTGTATGATCCTTTTAATGTATTGTTGGAGTCAGTTTGCTAGTATTTTCTTGAGGATTTCTGCATCTATGTGCATCAGTGATATCGGCCTGTAATTTTCTTTTTTTGTGATATCTTTGTGTGGTTTTGGTATCAAGGTTATGGTGGCCTCATAGAATGAGTTCGGAAGTGTTCCTTCCTCTGCAATTTTTGGAATAGCTTCAGAAGGATGGGTGTTAACTCTTCTTTGGTCATCTTTACGATGATTACCATGAACACTTTCTCGGGTAGATTGACTCTCTCCACATCACTTAGTGCTTCTTCTGGGGTTTTATCTTGTTCCTTTGTCTGAAACATCTTCCTCTGTTGCTTCATTTTGTCTAAATTGCTATTTGTATTTTTATATATGTGGTAGATTGGTTACGTTTCTTGACCTTTGAGAAGTGGCCCTCGGTAGGAGATGTCCTATGTGTCCCAGCAGTGCACTCCCTTCTTGTCACCCAAGGGCCAGGGGCCAGCTGGTCTGTATCTGGCCTTTGTTCTTGGACTCGATATGCAGGCTGCAGGACTGTAGTTTTCTTGCCTCTGGTGTCTGTCCCCTGGTAGATGAGGATTGTCTAGAGGCTTGTGCAGGCTTCCTGGCAGGAAGAGTTGGTGCCTGCCCCCTGATGGCTGGAGCTGGGTCTTGGTCTTCTGGGGGGCAGAGCCATGCTTAGGGACGTGTCTAGAGGTGGCTGTGGGCTCAGGAAGTCTTTAGGCAGCCTGTCTGCTGATGGGTGCAGCTGTGTCCCTATCCAGTTTGTTGTTTGGCCTGAGGCATCCCAGCACTGGAGCCTACATGCTGTTGGTGGGGCCAGGTCTTGGTGGCAAAATGTCAGCCTCCAGGAGAGCTCACACAGATGAATCCTCCCCGATATGTCCTCCACCAGTGTCTCTGTCCCCAAGGTGGGCTATAGTCACCCCTTGCCTCCCCAGGATACCTTCCAAGACCAGCAGGTACGTCTGGCTCAGGTTCCTATCAAATTACTGCTTTTGCCTTTAGTCCTGGTGTGTGTGAGATTTTGTGTGTGCCCTTTAAGAGTGAAGTCTCTCTAACACAACACTGTAAAGCAATTATACTCCAATAAAGATGTATTAGAAAAAAAAGAGTGAAGTCTCTATTTCTCCCAATCCTGTGGAGCTCCTGCAATCAAGCCCCACTGGCCTTCAAAGCCAAGTGCTCTGGGGGCTCCTATTCCTGGTGCCTTTCCCATTTTTAATTGGGTTATTAGATCTGTTTGTTTTTGAGTTGTAGGATTTCTTTATGTATTCAGGAGATTAACCCCTTATCAGATATATGATTTGCAGATATTTCTCCCATTTTGAAGTTTGCCTTTTCACTCTGTTGATAGTATCCTTTGATGCACAAGAGTTTTTAAGTTTGATGTTGTCCCCTGTGTCTAGTTTTGCTTTAGTTGCCTGTGCTTTTGTTGTCATATTCAAGAAATCATTGCCAAATCCAATGTCATGAAACCTTTCCTCAGTGTTTTCTTCTAAGAGTTTTATAGTCGTTGGTTTTACATTTAGGTCTTTAATCTTTTTTGAGTTAAGTTTTGTATATGGTGGAAGATAAAAGAGTCCAGCTTCATTCTTTCAAATGTGGCTATCCAGTTTTCCCAACATCATTTTTTGAAAAGGTTATCTTTTCCCTGTTGAGTGGTCTTGATATCCTTGTCAAAGGTCATTTGACCATATACATGAGTGTTTATTTCTGTGCTCTCTATTCTATTCCGTTTGTATTAGACAGAGTTCTCCAGAGAAACAGAACCAACAGAATATATATAGGAAGAGATTTATTATGAGGAATTGACTCACATGATTATGGAGGCTGAGAAGTCCCATGATTTGCCATCTGCAAGCTGGCGACCCAGGAAAGCTGGTGTTATAATTCCAGTCCAAGTCCAAAAGGCTGCAAACCAAGGGAGTTGATATAAAGCCCATCCAAGGGCAAGAGAAGACCAACGTCCCAGGTCAAACAGGCAGGCAGAAAGCAAAAGGGACAATTTTTTTCCTCCACCTTTTTGTTCTATTCAGATGCCCAGTGGATAGAATGATGCCACCCACAATGGGGAGGGCAATATACTTTATTGATTCCACCAATTCAAATACTAATCTCATCTGGAAAAACTCTCACAGACACACCCAGAAATAATATTTAATCTAGGTATCTCATGGCCAGTGAAGATGACACATAAAGTTAACTATCAAACCATTAGTCTATTTGTCTGTCTTTATGCTAGTGCCACTCTGTTTTTCTTACTGTAGCTTTGTAATATGTTATAAAATCAGGAAGTGTGAGTCTTACAACTTTGCTTTCTTTATAATCGTTTTGGCTGCTCGGGGTCTCTTGAGATTCCATATGAATTTTAGGATGAATTTTTCTATTTCTGCAAAAAATGCCATTTGCATTTTTATTGAGATTACATTGAATCCATAGGTGGTTTTAGATGGCATGGGCACTAAGAATATTATGTCTTTCAATCCATGAACAAAGGATGTCTTTCCATTTATTTGTATCTTCTTTATAATTTCTTTTCAGCAATGTTTTATAGTTCCCATTAATACCTCACTCCTTTTTATGGCCAAGTAATATTTCATTTTATGTATATACCATGTTTTATTTATCCATTCATCAATTGATGGACTGTTGGATTGTTTCCATCTTTTGACTGTTAATGAATACTGCTGCAATTAGTATTTGTGTACAGGTTTTTGCATGGACATATGTTTTCATTTCTCTTGGATTTGTCCTTGCCTTTTAAGAAGAACTGAATTTAAGTAATAGCAGAGACTCCTCTGGAAGCCTAGGCTGCTATAAGTCATTTTAAATATAACCTGTGTTTGTTGCTTTGATTAACCATAAATGAAAAATACAGTTCTCTTTCTTCAGAATCTTAAGAAACCAAACACACACTTTTGTCACACTCACCACCTTGAGAACTCTTACACACAATTTTGCAAATACTTGCTGATATATTACTAACTGAATATACAAGAGTAGTAATCAGAGGGGCAATAATCAAGGAGAACCTACTGTCTTAAATGGGGTCTTGAAATAGGTGATAGACATTTATTGATAACAAAAAGAAAGATGATAGTCCAGGTTTAGGAAAGTCATGACTGTAAGCATGGAGGTGAGCATCCATTACACACACAAAAAATGACTTGCTTAGAGGAGTCTAAGTGGGAAATAATGAGAGTAGGAGTTAGCAAGATGTCCTTCTCCATTTTATGTACTCTCTGGTTGAAGTTGGTTGTATTTGATTGATATGACCTTTTTCTCTATTTACCTGACATTTCTTTCCCTCCTTAGTTCTAATCATTAATGTACTCAATCATTGACTCAGTCATTCAACAAACATTTACTGGGTGCCTTTTAAGTATCAAGCACTGTGCTTGGTACTGGGGATACAATGATGGATGAGATATGCTGTGACAACAAGGAATTCGCAACCTGATGGAGAAGTCAAGATAGTTTCACAAACAACCGTAATGTAATGTGGAAAGTGTACCATAACAGATGGATACAAATGTTTTAAGAATATGAAGACTAAGTACAATCCCTCCAAACTATTCTGTATCTTGTCACTAGGCAAGTTCATAAAACGTTCCATTATCTCTGAAGAGACTTAAACACTGCTGGGAGGTTAACTTGAAGTCATTACTCTGCTTAAAAATCCTACATTGGATTCCCATTTTCATAAGATTAAGTTTAAACTCCCTCGATCCTGCTTCCGTTGTCTAAAATGTCCCCTCCTTTCTGCTACTTGGTTCTTACTTCAAACTGTGAAACTCAGCATAGATACCTCATCTAGGAAGATTTTCTTGATGTTCCACAAATTGTTGGTTAGGTGTTTTTTTCTGTATGCTTCCGATATTGCCCTGATCATATATCTGTCACTGTCCATATCATACTATCTTGTAATCATATTTTTATTTTTCCATATCCCCCTCTCTCACATGCACCGTTACATGTGAATTCCTTGAGGAAATCAGCCAGGTCTTACTAATATTTTTGTCCCCAGTGTCTAGCATATAGTAGGTTCCCAGTGTTTGATGAATGGATAAATAAATTGGTCAATGAACTAACTTTTCCTGTTTAGAGACAGAAGGCCAAAGACATGACATCTGAGCTGAAACTTAAATGTTGCCTAAGATTCACTAGGGGGAGAAAAGAAGAAGGAAAAAAGGTATTGCTGTCCAAGGCAACATTATTTGCAATGGCATAGAAATAAGAAAAAGCCCACCATGTTTAAGATGTGGCAAATCATTCTTTGTGTCAGAAACTGGACACTTGTCAAAAATAAAGTTCAATCTCAGTATAAACATTTTCAAATTACGCTAGGCAAGTCTTATGCTAGCACTACAGAATTCTTAAAATAGGATCTGTGTATTATTTTGTAGCCTAATGAAGCTTGGATAGATTGTAGCATTTAAATAACTTGCTTATAGGATGTAAAGAAAAGGGAACCTCCTCGTCCACTGTTGGTGGGAATGTAAATTGGTACAGCCTCTGTGGAAAATAGAATGGAAGTTTCTCAAAAAACTAAAAACAGAACTACCATATGACCCAGCAATTTCACTCCTGGGTATATATCCAAAAAAGCAAAAACACAAATTCGAAAAGATACATGCACCCCAGTGTTCATGACAGCATTATATATGATTGCCAAGATATGGAAGCGGCCTAACTGTCCATCAGGAGATGAACAGATAAAGAAGATGTTACACACACACACACACACACATACACACACACACACACACACACACACACACACACACTGGACCACTACTCAGCCATAAAAAAAGAATGAAATTTTGCCATTTGCAGCAACATGAATAGACTTGGAGGGCATTATGCTAAGTGAAGTAAGTTAGGAAAGACAAATACTGTATGATATCACTTATATGCAGCATCTAAGAAATACAACAAATTAGTGAATATAATAAAAAAGAAGCAGACTCACAGATGTAGAGAACAAGCTAGAGGTTACCAGGGTGGGGAGGAAAGAAGGAAGGGGCAAGTTAGGGGTAGGGGAGTAAGAGGTACAAATTATTAGGTATAAAATAAGCTACAATCATATATTATACAACACGGAGAATATAGCCAATATTTTGTAATAACTATAAAGAGAGTATAACCTTTAAAAATTGCAAACCACTATATTGTACACCTGTAACTTATAGAACATTTAAAGCAACTATAATTCAATAAATAAATAAACTCACTTATTCTTGTCATATGTACATCTTCTCAATCCAGAGTTATTATTTGAGCCTCCTCAGATTTGAGGGCTATTTCTTAGTGTTTATGTGTATGGTAGGCTGGGGGTAGGGGGTCAATTATTATTGGAAACTTACGGAACAGAGTTTTTACTTTAGTTTCCAGAATCTAATTTTGTCAAATTATGATTGAGTAGACTCTATACCTTAGGAACCCTCCAGAGTGGAATTGCACAGTAAGATATATGAGTAACTCAGGCATTAAAGGGAGAAATCAAGTCAGCTGATACTCTTTTCTCTAAATTGGCTGTCAATGAGAACTTAGTTAACTTATGTTAAGCCACTACGATATCTACAACTGTCAGTATCAATAGTCTTTCATACTTAGCATACTAAACATTCAACCTCTTTCTTTCTGGAATACAGGAATAAAAAGAGCCATCATGAGCATGTATCACTTCTCTTGGGCTACTGGCAAGGACTTAGGAAGGAAAAATAACATGTGCTAGCTGTTGATGCCATCAGTTCTTTGTAGTTTTTGTGATGGTGGTAACACATACATAAAATAAGATTTACCATTTTAATTGTGTTTAACCGTACAGTTCAGTGACATTAAATACATTTACATTATTCTGCAGCTATCATTACCATCCATCTCCAAAACTTTTTCATCTCCCCACACTGAAACTCCATACTCATTAAAAAATAACTTCCTATTCCTCCCTCTCCCCAACCCATGGCAACCACCATTCTACTTTTTGATACTATGATTTTGATTTTGAATATTCTGATTACCTCATATAAGTGGAATCATACAATATTTCTCCTTTTGTGACTGGCTTATTTCACTTATTTTCACTTATTTTATAATGTCTTCAAGTTTCATTCATATTATGGCATATGTCAGAATTTCCTTCCTTTTTAAGGCTGAATAATATTCTTAAATGTACATACTACATTTTGTTTATCCATTCATCTGTCAGTAGTCACTTGGGTTACTTCCACTTTTTGACTACTGTATTGTGAATAATGCTGCTATAAAAATAGTGCACAAATATCTGTTCAAGTCTCTGCTGTTAATTCTTTTGAATATACACCTAGAAGTGGAATTGCTGGATTATATGGTAATTCTATGTTTAATTTTTTGAGGAATCACCTTGTAGCTTTTTTAAACGTCAGAGAAACAGAGGAAGAGCTGTACGTGGAGAGTATGTAGCTATTGCCATTGTAATAATGATTGATGCTCTAAGATCTAAATTTCAGTCCTACCTTAGCCACCTGTGAAATACATGACCTTGGATAAGTTACTTACCCTGTTTAAATTTCTCTTTTTTCATCTGTAAAATGAATATAATAATGCTTTACTAGATTTTTTAAGGATTAAATGAGATTATATATGTATATGATATTAGTTAGTAACTTATAAAATGCTATATAAACATTTACTAGATTAACCGCACCAGCTGCCAGAAAAACTCAGCTCTGGTGCTATATTTGATTATTAACCACTGTTACTGAGCTATTCCAAATCCCAGAAAATTATTCTCTTAGCATCTGAACTGGCATAACACTTATATTTTCATTCGGCACACCTGACCAGAATAGTTTCAGATAAGGAGCTACCCCAGGTAGTTTATTGTGACCCTGGACAGATGTCATGGGGCTCAGTACCAGAGACTGCCTTATAGCTTCAGGTTCATTTGGGAGTTAATGTTGTATATGTGAATACAAACCAGACCCTCTGGTCCTACCACTTCCCTGGTCTTACAAAGTATGGTCCATAGCTACAGAATAGTTTCAACCTCCTGGGAGTACCTACAGCTAGAATCTGCTAAGAAGTTCTCCCTTCCAATTCAGGTGTCACTTTCCTTAAAAAGAAAGAGTCACTATCACTATCACTGTGGATCAGAGTACAAAATTTATAATCTGTCTGTCCTTACTTCTTTGTCCTGGAATCTAGAAACCAGAGGCTCTAGGTGGCTAAGAAGGACAAAGCTAAAAACAAAAAAGAAACAAACAAAAAAAGACTCATCCAGCTCTGGAAACAATGGAATTTTCTAAATCTATACAAACATCTTATGTAAATCAAGTTCTATATTACTTACAGTCTTTGGAGAGAAGCTTGATTTTTTTTCCTTCTCCTCTTCTTCCTTCTCTATCTCCTATTAATTATTCTGTTACTTCTTTAGAATAATAACAATAGTAATAATAATAATAAGGACAGATTCTGACTAGAGGATTTAAGGAATTGGTCATGACTCTTGAAACTTTTATTCTTTTTGGCACTAAATCAAACTTCTGAGCTGTAACCAAATGTGATTGTCATCCAGAGTGGATGAATAGTGGTTTGAATAGTCACTTCACACAATAGATCAATGGTGCTCTTCTTATAGTCACTAATTTTTTTTAGGTTAATAAAGCCAGAATTTTGGCTAAAGTTAAATAGAATAATAAGGAAGCTCCTTTCTTTTCTTTACTTTTCTCTTCTAAAGGAAAAAAAGCTCTAAAAATTACATGTGATCATTGTAGAAAACTTGGAAATTTTCAGAAAATTATAGCAAAGGGTATAAAATTATACATAATTCTAACATACTGCAGTAAACAAATACTTTATATTTTCATGTATGCCTTTCCCATCTTTTTCTATTGCTCTATATACATATATCTTAACATAGTTAGGATTATACATTGTATATACAGTTCTGCATGTTTTTAAAATGTATATCATAAGAATTTTCCTGTGTCAGTGAATATTTTTCATAAATATTACTTTAGCCTGTATAATATTTTATCATAAGGATACATCATTGTTTAAATTTATGTATTGTTAAACTTTTGATTTCTTTCCATTTCTCACTAATGTAAGCAACTCTGAAATAAACATGTACAGAAAGATTTATCCATTTTCTTAAGATAGATTTCTAGAAGTGAAATTACTGGGTCAATGTCTATGACTGTTTAAGAATTTACTTTTTAAAGAAAATCATCTTTGGATTGTTAAAGGATTAATGACACATCAACTTGAACACATCTTTGATGACTGTGTAGCTACTCATATTCAAATAATCCCTGGAAGCATTGCTATTAATTGACTGAATCTTAATCTTTCATTTCAGACACTAGGATGCATCTCTTCCTTCTGTCGCCTATTCCTTGGGATAGAAATCAGGAGATCTGACTGAGCGCTTATACAAGCCTTGTCAGACAAGTACCTATGTCCATCTTGTTTAGGACTACCTGTTTAACCCACTGCACTTAACATCGATATTTTCCTTCTTTTCTCTTACAGATGGAATGGGGCGAGTCCTTGCTCAAGATGTATATGCAAAAGACAACCTACCCCCGTTCCCAGCATCAGTAAAAGATGGCTATGCTGTCCGAGGTAAATATTTTGGTTTTCTTGAGTATCAACATACTCACATTGTAATTTGGGTTTTTTTTTCAGATTTTTGGCTAAGCCCAGGTACCTAATGACTATTACATCTATTTTCCCCTTGGCTGTCAAAATAATTTTATTCACAGATAACAATGTTAACCTACACCTATATATTTTCCAGCACAAACTTGATTAAAACTTTTCAGTGACAGTACTATAGTTACTTGAAAATTCTTACTTACAGATAAATATGTAGAGGTTGATAAAGACACTGTATCATGATTTATTCTTTCGGCCTCTACACATACCAGATGGCAGACAGTCTTGGTCTGGAAGTCCAAATGTTTTCTAGTTGAAAACATCTGTATGGTCCAAGAAAGAAGAGCAAACTCCCAACACAGGGATAAAGTGGGGAATTTTTTTTCTCCTGCTTTAAACTCAAACATCAATAAGGGCTTCATAGAAAGCAAGCATGAGGGAAACCTCTAATTCCCTAGAAGATTCCATATTTCAAGGCTCTGAAGCCCCAGATGGTACCAGCAGCTCATGCCTGTAGAGTTGCCTGGGATTGCATGAAGCTCAAAAGCAAATACTAAATAGCATTTGCCTGCCTGAAGTCCAATCTACGAAAGAACCCAAAATGAAAATGCAGCTGAATTGCTTAGAAACTATTATTGGTTATTAACTCAAGGCTGGTATCATTGAAGAAATGCCTAAAAACATTTCCCAGTTTATCAGAGCTGTTAAGAAGGCCAATTCCTTTTTGATGGTCATTTATGGAGTCCCTTACTTGATTTTTTGGTTTTGGATTTTTTTTTACTCTATCTAGCTATTAAAATAATTTCTTCTTTCTTGTAATTAAATACATTCATTGACCTCCTCCGTGTTCCATTGCCATATCTTAGCAGTATCTTTCTCTGTTGGAGACAGTAGAACAAATGGTTAAGATTATGGACTTTGAGTGATAAAAAAGTGAGTGATAACAAAGTAAGAGTGATCTGGGTTCTAGCACCAGTTCCATCTATGTAAGTTTGAGCAAATCACTTAAACTTTTTGAGGCTTGGTTTCCTCATCTATAAAATGGTGATAATTATAACAGTATTTATCCCAACAGGTTATTGTGAGAATTAAGTGAGACTGTAGAAGGCCTTAAAGTATATGGCAAACATACACACACCAAAAAAGCACTCAATCATTTTTTTAATGTATAATAATAGTACCTATTATTACTATTATTATTTTTTATTTTTTTATTATAATTATCACATTTTCTTAAACCATCTCTGAAAAAAGGATAACATTTATCTAACTGTTATTCTCATAAAATGGTGGAGAGATTAATTCCTACTAGTGTATTCTTTCTCAGGAAACTGTCTTAAATGCACCTCATTCAGCTCTATCTCACAAATTAGAGTATTTCTGAAAATATAAATAACAAATCCCCAATGCCTCCTATGTTTTCTCTTCCAAATTCATTTATTCTATAGTGTTTATTATAATGAATATTATCCAGAAAGAAATTTATTTTAGTCTTCTGATAGCCTCACTGGCTCTTGTTTCTTATTCCCTCTAAAATGTAAATTCTGTTTGAACTTATAATTGGTAGCCATATTGGATTGCTATGAAATGATGAATTCTTACTTCCAGAGTAGAACAAACAACTACAGCAGATGAAACACCAAAAGGACAAGAAAGTCTATTTTTTATATTCTCGGTAATGTAAAGTAAGAGAAAGTGAGAAAATAAATTATATTAGGCAGAATTATTCTGAAACAGAAAGTTGTTCTGTGATTTTTAGATGAGGTAGCAGCCGCTCAATAAAAAGAAACTATTGCTCTTAGCTTTTCTAGTTAGCCCATGTGAGCCAGGAAAGAGCCTTTCTGCAACTGTAGATTCTATCAAAGAAATTTATATATAAAATTACCATTTAGTATATCATTTATTTTGTTTTAGAGTGGTGTTGTTTTTAGTTATTTCACACACATACGCAAGCACACACACACACAAACATTTAAAATGACATCTCACGGTATAAAATGTTCAACAGATAATCCACCATGCAGCTAATTCACATTATTTCTTTCCTGTGAAACATTGCTAGTTCTCTAAGATGTGGAATGTATAACAGAGACATAACAGATAACCATCATGGATATGGTTAAATTTCAAAGTAGGAATGACTGGTTAATTATGATCAACATAATTAAGGCAGCAGAAGTCATCAGTGAACAAAAAGGCATGGTCTTAGTCTTTTCTGTGTTATAATACCAACCCCAGGCAGTGTTTTGGTAAATATCCTTGAGGCTATTGTTGTGGCTCTCTACCTCTCTACTTTGTATACCTTCTTCTCTCCACCCCTTCTTCCTTTACTCCCACTCCTTTCTCCCCACTCCCTTTATTCTCCTTGTTTTTCTTCTCCTCTGCCTTTGCCTTAGGCCTTCCAGTAATAACCAGTGGCACCTGTGAGCATTGCTAACCCTCTAGGTGTAAAGAGGTTGCTAACTTGCTCTGGATCACTAAGCATTAGCCAGTATCCTTCAGAAACATGTGGGATAAAACTCCAAACCAGTTGGAGGATCACTTGCTTTAAGGTATGTGGGTTGAAAAATCAAGACAGTAACAAATAGCTAAAGAAATAGGAACAGCTTTTAAAAAATAAGAAAGAATAGAGTATAAAGAAGATAGGAATCAAGTGATGATGATGTAAACTAATAAACCTAAAACTACATTCAGGAGGGAATGAATTTGAATGATGAAAGAAGAGAAAAGAAAATGAAAGTAGCATTTACCAGTTAGAAGCAATACAATAGTTTTATTCGTATTTTTGAGGAGTTATTTCTCCCTTCACACTGATTAAGCCAACCACCTTCTGGATGCATTCACACGCTCCTATAGAGATGTGGGTGCCCATTGTCTCACAATTGCTTCTTAGATGTTAATAAAGGTAAAAATATCTCAGAATACCAAATTCACTCTCTTGAAAATGTTCAATTTGAAAGGCTTATCACTTCAGAATTAGTTTTGGGATTATTTAAGAAAAGGGAAAATTATAAACAAGCCAGTAATTATTTTGAGAACCATGTGCAACAAACAATTCTGGAAAATTATATTAAGAGAAATCCTTGCCATTTAGGTTAAATAAATATTAAAGCTTTTTCTTTTATACATTCTGATTAAATACATGCTTATGGAAAATACAGAAAATCAAAAAGAACATTTTAACCCATCATCTCACTGTCTAGCTACTATTAACATTTTGTTGTACTTCCTTCCAGTGTATTAAAATGCATACTAAAATTCGGTATAACCTTTTTGATTTTGAGCTATTTCTTATTCTGTCACAAAAGTAATGTTTTAGAGTTTCTGTTTTGTCCATTTAAATCCTGTTTGGCCATAGCTGGTTTTCCAACTCATTTGACAGCCAGTGGCCTTCCACTGTAGGACACTTTGGATGAAAAAGAAAGCCTTATGATATAGGAGTATTACTCATGTGAGCAGAGAGATAATTTTGAATAATTAAGTTAATCCCCAAAAGCTTAAAATAATGTATTTAAGGAAATAATATATCTTTTCTCAATACTAACAATATATGGGCATTTTTCTCCTGGAAGATGATGGTAAAGAATACAAAATGCCTTCTCATTCATCTGTTCTACTCCTTGCTCCCTGCTTTCCAGGCAGCAGATTTAAAATTCCAAACAACTCACCTGATTTAATCCCTCAGTATAACTGCAGCAAGTATTAATCCTGTTGTGCTAGTCTTGTCACCTACCCTTGCCACCACTCCAAACTCATGCTACAATGTTAATTTTAGTATACACATAAATATCAATACTATTACCCTGTTGCCTATCATCCAGTCTTAGACAGTTTGGTTCTATAATTAGAGATAAACAGAATATTAGTCCTTCTGCCTTATTCCTCTATTGAAGAATAGAGGTGCCTAGGACCTCTGAAAGTTATGCTATCTATGGCCTCTGTTTATTCAGTCCTAACATGGAAACGATGAGGCTTTTGTTATTGAAAATAAGTGAATAGCTATAAAGGATTTCAAGAGAGCTCCCACATGGCTGGAAAATGAAAATGAGGGATAATTCTAGGGCAAATGGCTTGAGGATTTTCTATACATTGCCACAATGAATAGTTATCTAATGGTATCAATTTTATATCAAATGATATAATCAGAAATCTTCAAATAAAGACTAAAAGTGTTTTCTGGACATTAAAAAGGTGGAAGTGGGAGCAGTTTCACGGTCTAGCATTAAGCATTATACAGTGCATTTGCTGTTAGGATTTGGTTTGTATTGCTTTTATCTCTTCCTTCAAATTAAATTCTACAGTTACAAAACAGAAAAGAAAACTTATTAATAGAAATGCCAGAATTAGTGGGGGGAAAGAGTCTAAGCCTTTTCAGAAATCCTTGGAATCCATCCATCTTTTCTAATGGCGTACTGTGGCTTACTTAATTTCTTTCTAAGCTTTAGCTTCATCTGCCACTGTACCTCCACTTCTGCCCCCTCCCACCCAAGCTGGTAGAATTCATCTTGAAAATGGCAACTTTTCTTTTACCTGTCTCTTTAATAGATATTTTAAAATAAATATCGGTAAGCTAGGTAGATTGATCGTTACTTTTCTGTCTTTATAATAAATAGTTAGCCTTGGTGTTGATGTAAAATCAGGACTTCCGTTGTAGTTCACTGATTTTTTATTTCTTAAGTTTTCTCTTAGTCTGAATTTGTCTGTATTCCGTTCAATCTTACAGTGCTCTGCTCCTCAGAAGGGGTAGTCCATGAACCAGCTGCATAAGCATCAGCTTGTTAGAAACGTAGAACCTCAGGGCCTGTCCCAGACCTACTGAATCAGAATCTGTATTTTAAGATCTCCAGGTGATTTCTATGCACATTAAGGGTTAAGAAGCACTGTTATAAGGGAAATGGTAAAAATGACTCCTCCGTTGGTACCAGGGACTTTCTATAATGTTGGCTGACTGAGCCTTCCTTATCTAGCATGTTTCCCAGGTGGAAATTTTCAGAGCAAAGTGGAGAACATAGTTAAAGTGAGATATATTCTCTCCCCAGTCAGTGTACCTTCCTTGGCAACAAATCATCTTGCTTCTTAGAATCATTTAAAGGCTCTTTCAGTTGTTGGCCTCCCTGACACTCTATATCAACCTTGCCCCGGATTATCTCTAGCCACTCATTATATAATGACATTTGTTTGGAGCATTTGTGCAGAACAGTGATATGAGCATTTTGAGTGTATGTATATTTGCATGTGTGGGGAACAGGAGACAAGAGGAAGACTGAAGAGCAGAGGGTTTCAAAAAAGAAATAAAGGAAGTGATCCCTACCTACCACACATTTATAAAATTATTTAAGAAAATTTACAAAGCACAATACTAATGTGTATAAGACAGTTTACAAACTTCCCACCTAAGTATTATGGAAGTGCCAAATTGATTTCTTTGTTTTATCAAATATTTACTGAGCATCAGTGATGAACTAGGCACTGTGCTAGACATAATCTAAGTTATATAGAATTAAGCAGAGCAGTCTTTCTGAACATTCTAAAGATGGTGACTGTTGACTCGTATTTTGAAGAAAACAATATACATGAACCAGCAGAAAATGGAATGCATTCAAAATACAGCATTTTGCAGTGGAAAATATTATTTATTGTTCATTCATGCATGCATCTTTCTACAAAGATTCTTAGGAGCCACACTCATTCGTTTCTTGAACTTTCGAATACTTCGTATATTGAACATTTATTGAATACCTATTATTCAGCAGGTACTAGGAATTTCCCTGAGACAAATAAGCAAATGGTTACAAATACATCAGGAAGCCATAATTAGAGTTATTTCAGGAATACACTGTGGAAACAAAAGAAGAAGTAGGTGACTCTTGAGGGAAAGGAAGTCAGATATGACTTCCTGGAGAAGGTGACACTTGAGCTGAGTCTTAAAAGCTAAGAAGTCTTTAACCAGAAGGCAGGGAAAAGAAAAGGACACTCCAAGCAGTGAGAGTAGCATATGTTATGGAGCTGAAATATGAGTCATCTTGGTATTCTCAGGTACTCCTGAGAGTAGCTAGACTATAAGATAGAGGGAGGACGTGAACCAGAGCCTTTACACATACTGTTTTCTTTAGGTGAATATCTATAGATGAAGCATTTTCATTTCCTCTCTGTCTCTCTCCCTCTCCCTCCATCTCTCCCTCTCTCCCCATCTCTCCCTCTTCCCCCCACCCTATCTCTCCTTCTCCTTTTCCCTCTCCCTCTCCCCCATCCCCACATATTTTTGCCTACTTAGCTCTTCCTCATCCTTCATATTCAAATCATAAATTCTTTTATCAGGGTGTCTTTCCCTGACCCTCCAGTGTAGTTCAGGTACTTTCAGTGTATGCTCTCATAAAACCGTGTTCCTTTCCTTTAGAATGGTTTTCTTAATTTGTATTTATATACAAATTTATATGTTTGTTAATGTGACTATTTGATTAGTATCTATCTCCCTCACATCGGTGGCTTTAAGAGTTTTGTTTTCACCACACCCATAGAAAAACACACATTAATACATTAGACATCACAAACCAATGATATACACATACATATATAACATATACAATGCATATAAATATATATGCATGCATATATATAAACAAAAATAAGTTTCTTGACACAATTTTCACCTTTACCATGCGTGATGAGATATATTTTCTGTTCTTTTTCTTTACAAGATGATTTTACAGCCCACCTGTATTTGTGATCTAGAGTGTGAAAAACATTGCAACAGACTGACACTGCATTAGAATAGAAACAATATCTAGTTTTACTCTCTACTCTGTCCCAGCATCTAATATAACACTAAGAGCACAGAAGACCTCAGTAGAAATTTAGTGAATGAATGAAAGGAATAAAAAGCCTTAAATGATATTATTTTTAAAGTATGGTTATTCCCATTTTTATCAACAAGCAAACTGAAGGTTAGAGAAAGTTTTAGTAATTTGCTGAAAGTCCTGAGGCTAATAATAGGCAGAACCAGGATTCAGATTCAGCTTTTACTCTAAAACCATGCTAATTTTCCCTTGAGCAAGAAGTAAAAAGAGAAAACATCTAGGTTGCTTATGGGAGGTGGAAAGCTGGTAATATCTCTAGCAGAGAAATAATCAAAACTAAGTTTATTCAGTTTTGAGATGCAGTTAGTACAGAACTCTGAAAGATAATTGACTTTTTAATTTTCTACAGTAAGAAAATTATGATTAAAATACTGCAAAAATAAGTGTGGGGGCAGATGAAACAAAATTGGTAAAATGTTGATAATTGTTGAAGCAGTGATTTCTATGTCTGTTCTAAATTGTTTCATTAAAAAAAAAAGAGGAAAGAAAAAAGAACCCATGAAAGCAGCATAAGAATACCATTGCAGGAAAACTACAGTATTCTCTTTCTTACAAGTGAACACTGAAAATACAATAGCATTCCAAAAAAACACCAGAAAGCCAAGAGTTTATTAATTGAGACAATGTCTAAAAAGCACAAGATACAACATCTAGTAAGTAGAAGACACCCAATGTTAATTTTTATTCCTCTTCACATCAGGTTAACCAAAGCCAGCTGTGCAAAATAGTGACTTATTATAAACGGTATTGTATATATAAGGCTTCAGAAAAAATACTACTTTGTAGTCACATAAAGAAACAATAATTTTTTTAAAAAATAAATGTAATCAGGCTACATGGATTCTCTTATATCTGGCTTTCTTTCTTTCTTTTTTAAATTTATTTATTTATTTATTTATTTTTGGCTGCTTTGGGTCTTTGTTGTTGTGCACGGGCTTTTCTCTAGTTGCAACGAGCGGGGGCTACTCTTCCTTGCGGTGCATAGGCTCCTCATTGCAGTGGCTTCTCTTGTTGCCGAGCAGAGGCTCTAGGCGCACGGGCTTCAGTAGTTGTGACTCACAGGCTTCAGTAGTTGTGGCTCACGGGCTCCAGAGCACAGATTCAGTAGTTATGGCGCACTGGGCTTAGCCGCTCCACAGTATGTGGGCTCTTCCTGGACGAGGGCTCGAACCTGCATCCCCTACATTGGCAGGTGGATTCTTAACTTGCGCCACCAGGGAAGTCCAAGAAACAATAAATTTTATATATCCTCTCTAAAAGAGGGAAAATACTTTTTATTATTTATCAACATGACTGCAAATATGATTCAAATATTCATATAAATAGTGTTATCTTTGCTGTGTATGTGCCCCCAAACCCTTGCTGTATGCTGATTACAAGGAGATAATGGTCATGATCATGAAACTCATTTGGTATGCATTGCCTTGCCAATAGTATTGGTCTGAAATCCAATTGCATGTGAAGAAAACCCTTTTGAATACATTTATCTCCAGGAATATTTTTTCATCCAGCCATTACTATACTGTATATAGAAAAAAATTGGATGAGAAGTTTTTTCCGTCTCAAGTCTGAAAGTGTTTCTTCCAATTTAAAAATAAACAGTCAATGGGAATTGTGATGCAGCACTGCCTGTGTATTTTGATTTAGAAACAGAATTTTGATCCATCATAAAAAAAAAATACTGTATTGGAAATTCAGGGACTGGGGTTTTAGTCCTAGCTCTACCACTAGCCAGAACTTGTTAAAGGTACTGAACCTTTTCTACCTGAGTTTCTTCATTCTGTAACTCATTTCCTTCAAGTGTCAAATGAAGAAAAGAATGTATGTTCTTCCTACTTCACTTGCTACTTCATACATGTGTCTCCATGAGTGTGTACACACATATAACGCATACATGCCCATTTATTTAGGACAATAGGCTAAAAGAACTTCCTATTAAAAAGTGCAAGAGTGGAAATTATGGAACAACAAGAAAACTATCTCCAGAGACACCAAGAAAAGGCACAATCTGGACCACTTCTGTTGGTTCTTGTGAGTTGTGGATACCGAAGATCAAACTAGTAATAACAAAGCCCTTTTCTAAACTAGGAGATCAGAAAAGTATTCCACTTTCCTGAAGCCTTATCTGATCATTTGAGTCAAGTTTTAGAATTCCAACACTAGGTTCTTATTCTTTGCTATAGGTCCATTCTGATGATTGTTCTTGGTTCTGTTCATCTCACAGCTGCCGATGGCCCAGGAGATCGTTTCATCATTGGGGAATCCCAAGCTGGTGAACAGGTGAGATTCATAAGCCTGAAAGACCCTAAAGATTTTAGTTTCATGGACTTTGGGCTTCTAATTCTAGACTTCTGCCATTGTTATAATGGAAATCTTAGAGAAGGATTAGACAGGTTATCAAAGAGATGAAAGGATGGTTCCCATGAGAAAGAACCAAATGAATTATTTCTTAACTGAAAGAATCTGCATCTATTAATATACAGCATGATGTTACTGGTATGTCTCAGATGACATGCCCCACAAGCCTTTTCCAGCCCTGTGATTGGATGAATCTTTCTTCTGGTATAAACATTAATGTTTGAATAGAGCTAAAATTTCTAAGTGGTCTTCGCAGAGTTTTCCCTGACTCGTGTTACATACAGGGAAATTTAGAAGAAGCAGATTATTTAATCTTTCTAGCTAATCATTTTGATTAATTTTTCTCATCAGGGAGCTAACCAGAGAACAGGTATTTCTTAATAGAATCGAAGCACTAATGGGCCATGGTCGAAGTACAACAGAAGTCCTCTTAATTAATGCTTTGGATACCAGTAATTGGTCATTTAATTGGAAATAAGTTACAAGTGGGAAATTATCTTTTACTTTTAAAATAAATATAAATGTAAGTTAAATAAATGAACATTTATGTGTCAGTAATTTGATGGAGAGCTAGGCTTTTTTTTTTTTTTTTTTTTTGCAGTACGCGGGCCTCTCACTGTTGTGGCCTCTCCCGTTGCGGAGCACAGGCTCCGGACGGGCAGGCTCAGCAGCCATGGCTCACGGGCCTAGTCACACTGCGGCATGTGGGATCTTCCCGGACCGGGGCACGAACCCGCTCCTCTGCATTGGCAGGTGGACTCTCAACCACTGCACCACCAGGGAAGCCCTAAGGCTTTTCTTTTAATAAGTATCTGCTATTTGAACTTCTCTTATACCCAAAAGGCATTATATGTGATTTCAAGTTTTAGTTTCTTTAAAGTAGAAAAAAATTTAAGGCCTTTGCAAAGTATCTAAGTATACAATCCTTCTAGATTTTTATTACACTTTTATAATTTTTTTTACAGTTGCTTCACCCATACCTAATTTGACATCAGTTCTTTTTAGCAGCCTTTTTTAAATGAGTTTTTCCAAAGGTTTAACTTAATTTTTATAGGAAAAAAATAACTCCTTTTACACTCATATATCATTGGTTTATGTAATATTTATTTAAATAACTTAATTCAGTAGCAACTATTGCCACAAACTGGTACAAACAAGTTTGGGAGCAAACTCGGTTGAATCTTAGGTGTACAAGAGAAGAGTCTAACAGTTTCAAACAAAGTGTCTGTAGGCACCATTACGTTCAATAGGAAATAGAGAACATATGTTAATCCAGTGAGTTTTGAAAGTTGGTTAAAAGAGCACCTTCCTTATTGACTAGAGGCAAAGGGAAGACCAACGCACTTTTCTGCTACCACCAAACACTCATAAGGATTATATAAAAATAAAGGACGGGGGCTTCCCTGGTGGCGCAGTGGTTGAGAGTCCGCCTGCCGATGCAGGGGACACGGGTTCGTGACCCGGTCCGGGAAGATCCCACATGCCACGAAGCGGCTGGGCCCGTGAGCCATGGCCGCTGAGCCTGCGCGTCTGGAGCCTGTGCTCTGCAACGGGAGAGGCCACAATAGTGAGAGGCCCGCGTACTGCAAAAAATAAATAAATAAATAAAATAAAGGAGGAAATAAATAAATAAATAGGGCAGTTTGAGCAAAAGCTATATCCCACGCCTTAACATGTACTCCCATATGTGCTAAAAATAGAGAGGGGTTGAGGAAGTATATAGGAGAAGGATGGTGCCAATGGTGGTAACCCTAGCTGCCTCACCTCTACATCCAAGCATTGAGGAGTACTGTGTACAGGTCTCTGAAGCTAAGCCTGGCCCTGTAGTAATTAGATCCTTGTCCATGCTGTGCACAGGCTGGTTTTGCTCTTCATGACTGTTTTCCTGACAAAAAGAACAACTAGACCTAGGTCGCTTTTTTATAAATAACTTTCATTATGACCTCATAACTTACTTGACCTCTTAGTATGTGTATCCATCAGCAGTGGGCATACAAAGCATCCATTTTTTTAAACAAAGCCCCAAAATATCAATTATTCAAGGAGTACTTCTCTGATCTTCAACTGAGTCTATCCAATATTTATCAAACATACCTACTGTCTGTACCAAGAAGCACTGTACTAGGTTCTAGGAATATAAAATAGATTAATACATGATTACTACTCTTAACAGTTTACATATAGTGGAGGAGACAGAGTATAAACAACTAAATATAATACAATATATTAAGTGTTAAACTAATGCTCTCAGTCATGTGCTATGGAGCACAGTAGAGAGGTTGAGCATTTTGTCCTAGAAGGGCTAGGCAGATGACATTGGAGCTGGGCCTAAGAGAGTTTTACAAAAACAGAAACAGAAATGAGAAAGGAACATTCCAAGCAGAAAGAACAGTATAAGTCAAGACCCTGTGGTGTTTGAAAAATTGCATGGTATTAGGAAATTGCAAATAGTTTGTGGTAGTTACAGCCTAGAATACTTAGGCATAGATAGCAGATTGTTAAGAGCCTTATGGACCCTTAAACTTTATTTACTAGTTAAGACTTCCAACTGATAACAAGGAGCACAAGAAGAGTTGTGAAATTAAAAAATTGCCAACTTCTTGTAAGTTCTCATAAAATTTTGATGGGAAAAAAGATCAAAACTATATAAGAAAACAGGGTTTTTCCTCAAGTTACCTGTGATGTACTTTATCTATAACTGATGTATCATATACATACACTCTTTACAGCAATCTCAGGGATCTTGCAAGAGCCAAATTGCTCACTTATTGAAAGTAAATACACTTGAGCACTAGGGGACCATTGCATACACTGAGACAGTTATTTACAACATGGTTTATTGGTGTACCAAAATACTTAACCTTAAATCACTTATAGTTTGGTCCTATTGGTTAGCATTGGACACTTTCAGTTTCAGTTGTGTAATTATAAAGTGCTATCATTGGACAAAGTTCAAAAAATCCAACTCAATATCTCTATTAAGGAAAAATCAAGATTTTTATAGTTTTTACTTTATATAAAGTATATAAGGTACCTATATCAATAAAAATAAAAGAGTTGGTAGTCTTAACAGTCTAAAGGAAGTACTTCATTTATTGCTAGAGTTTTTCCAGTTGATTCAATTCAATTCCAGTTTATATGTCTACTCTAAGTAGATATATAAATGTCTTTATATATCCAGTAATATCTTTTACATTAGATTTAATATAAGTGAGCTGGTGGGAATCCTTCACCTACCATTTAGAATTACTGGTTTTGGAGAGGAGCCAAATTTTTTATTTAGCAGCCACACAGAAACACTTCTTTAAAGTTGGTTTAAGCCAAGAAGCAGAGAAAATTACAGGTATAGCCACAGTAAAGCTTAAAGTAAATTTACATAATATGGTACATTGAATCAGACTAAATTGAGGGAGGGCTCCAGGCTAACACACATCAGCTTAAGAAGCAACTACCCTGAAACTCACTTTGGGAATCACTTTCTGCCTTAGCCAAAAAGGCACTTTCAGGGGAATAAAAGGGCTTCTTTAGACCTACATTAAATATTTTTATTGCACAGTCTCAGAAGATAGTTTTGACATTAGCACCTCTACTAAAAAACACATATATCAAAACATTAGTGCTTTTCATCAGAAATCACTGCACTGCAAAATGGTCATGTTTAGTGAATTAAGAGATGCACCAGATAATAAGTAGTATCTGGGGTTGAAAAAAAATTAATGCATTGAGGACTTGCCCAGTAGCGCAGTGCTTAAGAATCCACCTGCCAATGCAGGGGACATGGGTTCGAGCCCTGGTCCAGGGAGATCCCACATGCCGCAGAGCAACTAAGCCCACGCCCCACAACTACTGAGCCTGCACTCTAGAGCCTGCTAGCCACAACTACTGAGCCCACGTGCTGCAACTACTGAAGCCTACGTGCCTAGAGCCCATGCTCCACAACAAGAGAAGCCACTGCAATGAGAAGCCCACGCACCGCAACAAAGACGCAATGCAGCCAAAACTAAAAATTAAAAAAAATTAATACATTGAGCCCTAAGCTTTTTTTTAAATTCTATGCATTATCTTGGTAGAAAATTACATTAGAATGTAACAATTCCAAATAAGCCTGAAATGTGTTTTGTTTTGTTTTTCTTGCGGTACGCGGGCCTCTCACTGTCGCGGCTTCTCCCGTTGCGGAGCACAGGCTCCGGACGCGCAGGCTCAGGGGCCATGGCTCACGGGCCCAGACGCTCTGCTGCATGTGAGACCTTCCCGGACCGGGGCACGAAGCCGTGCCCCCTGCATCGGCAGGCGGACTCTCAACCACTGCACCACCAGGGAAGCCCTGAAATGTCTTTTTGTCAAATAACATAATAAGGGGATATAAAGTATGTAGTTCAATGCCAGATTTGATCCCAAGAACCTTTCTCCAGTGACTTGTGGGAGAAAATCAGTGAGAATACCGGAGTTGTAAGCCAAGAAGGATTACATGGTTCATGTAGTTGTTGTGGTAATGAGACCATGCATACTTATTCATTCATTCTGGAAATATTTATTGACTACCAACTTTGTGCCAGACACTTTCTAGGCTTTGGGATGATAGAGCAATAAATATGTCTGGAAAGAGGGTGATTAAAGATTAATGAAATGACTCTACCCAAGATATAGACAGGATTAAGGGAAACTAACAAAGGAATGTGAAGCACTCAGGTACTAGCAACAGTGAGATTTCATTACCTCCTCTAGGTTTGAAGGGGCAAAGGGAGAGAGTAGTACCTAGACCTGGGAGATTGATAGCTATGAGAGAGGTCCACCTAATAGGAGCTGTGGCATCAGTAGTAGAAATGGCATACCCATCACCAAACTGCAGCCCAGCAGGGAAAGGGCAAGGGGAATAAAAATTGTACTTCTCTCTCTCTCCTACCCTCTGATCTCTTGTTGGCCCCTCCCATTGGCTGAACCTAACCAGAAGCCAGAGTGATGGGAACCTGGTTGAAACAGTCCATAGAGGTTGGCCTTATGGGCCACAGCACAGGAAAATAACGATGTGATCTAGAGAGGCAAACAGAAAATGAAAATTTCTGTCTTTATAAGGCTTATATTCTGGAATATAATAATGCACCTAACACTGCCTAGCATAGATTGAGTATTCAGTAAATATTAGCTATTGATGGTATTGTTTATAGCAATAACATTATGGAAATAAGCTTTTTAAGGCTTTTCTAACAAATAAATTTCCAGTTTTACTTTGATTGTACATCTAGTGGAAGGGTATTTTTCCTTAATCATTCCCTAATATTTTTTAATGTGGTAAAAAATGTATAACATAAAAAGTACCATCTTAACCATTTTTAAGTGTACAGTTCAGTAGTGTTAAGAATATTTACATGTTGTAACCTAAAATTTTAAATACCTAAGAAGCAGATGTCTTTGGAAAGATATCATTTTTATTGGGGAATTAATGTTATCTCAGAATTTTCTTTTTGGGGAAATTTAAAGCATTCCTTTTCCCAAATCTGCCCTAAATCATGGCCCATGACAAGTGACTCTTCTGAGGCCAGATCAAACCTGTTAGATGGAGCTGACAGAAATATGATTTTTCCTGTGCTGGGAGGAAGTGTGCAAGGTAGGTCCTGTAGTCAGTCTCCCATACCATTCATATGAGAGCTCAAACAATAAAAATCTTGGATATAATATTTAACCCAAATCATTACAGACACTGGAATCATTTTTAAATGATTTATTTACATTTGTTAGACTTTTATTATTAGTTGCAAGGTGAACTAATATATTTTATAAAGATTTTCAAGAGTAATAATTAAAATAATTTTTCTGGCTTGCCTTTATTTAACTAAAACGTTGGTTAATAAAATACTACATTTCTCAAACATCAGAACTTCAGTAAATGATCAACATGATGGTTTTTCATAATTGTCATTCATAAAATCATATTACATGGTATTTTTTTAAAGACTGTAAAATCGCTTTACATATATTAAGAAAATTCACAATGAGTGAGAGACAGTAGTGGCAAATATAAGTGGTAGTTCTTCAAAAGGAAAGCAGGGCACCAAGAAAGACATCTAAATAAGTCATTACTTAAGTCAAATGAAAGCCTCTTTGGTGTAAGTATATTTGTTCGTGACTTTTATTCCATTTTCCCAAAATGAATAAGACTGTAAGATTTTCCTTTTATGGTTTGTTTCAAAAACTGTCACATCTCCTGCAGACTTTTCCTTTGCAGCAGTAAAGTAAATCGACTCTTTCTTGCATGTTTGTATTTCCAGCCGACTCAGACAGTAATGCCAGGACAAGTCATGCGGGTTACAACAGGTGCTCCAATCCCCTGTGGTGCTGATGCAGTAGTACAAGTGGAAGATACTGAACTGATCAGGGAATCTGATGATGTATGTCATTACCAGGTCTCATGGCTCCATTCCTATGGTGGTATTATAAGTCATGCCTATTTTCTGCAATGTTTATGAGATTAGCCCAATTTTTTTGGTTATGTTAGAACCTTACATTGTAGTGTATAGTAAATAAGGAACTGCCTTAGGCTTGAAAACCTTTTGTTATAGTAGATGTTTTTATGATCATTACTGTGATTACAGCAGAATTTGAGCCACATTTGAGCCAAGAAATTTCATATGCAAGCAAGGAAAGAAACTACCTCAAGATAAAAGAGCAGAGATATTAACTGTTGACTTATCATTCTAGCTGAGAAACTTGTTCATCAAGACTAGTTTCTGGTAAAATGTGAAGGAGATTTTAATAGAGAAGAATTAAACAAAGAACACTTGGGCAAGTTCTTGAATATTACACTAAGCCAAGCATTTAAACCAAACGATCCTTTCAGCTCTGGTTTTCTATAATTCAGGAAAATCTGTGCCGCCAAATTACAGTCTGGAAACATTAAATTTATGTCAGTTCCCCCTCTATTGCCTAAAATACAGGACTCTGTTCTAAGTAGGCCTTTATCTCACTGAAACTAGTGGCAGTTATTGAAACCAGAGGATCAGTCACTAATAAAAGAATAACTTCAACTGATGCTTTAATGACTGGCTATCTTACTTGTTTTGAGAAGTTTAAGATATCTTGTATTTTTAAAGTTAGAATTAATAACAAATATATATTCTCCTCGGCTGGGTATATAGTAAAATTTGGCCATGCTGAGACACACCCTCTTTTCTTGATTTGGGGATTTTCTCTTTAATCACCTTCCCACAAGTAAATCTTATAAAATTCAACTCTTGGCACACAGATCACATTGCCCTGCTGTTAAAACTGTCCAACAGATTTATTGGCATCAGTGAAGCCAGCAGAACATTGAAATCCAGAACACATGCCTCCACAGACTCTGTCAGATGACAAGACACAGTTCCAGTGTCACAATGTTATTCACAGTCCATAAATGTAAAAATGATGATCACCATTAATTTATAGAAATCTACTACCAGATAAACTATAAGTCCTTCACTGAAATTTCTGCAAGTATTTCAGAAATACCTGCAGATATGTATGCAAGGATCCTTGGTAGTATTGAACCCATGATTTAGAAGAGACAGGTTATCTCCATGCACATTCACTGTATCTATTAGGGTAGCCATCTTTTTTTTTTTCCTAAAGAATGCTGCTTACAAAGTAAGAGTCAGTATTTGAATTGGTACATTTTTTAAAAGCATGAGAATCAGTGAAAATGTTTGTTTGTTTATTTATTCATTCATTCATTCCTTGGCATCAAACCTGATTTTTCAGGAAACTGTGGTAGAAATTCATCATGTTCAAAGGGTTTAGCAAAGGCTTTTCTGTTCCTCTATATTTTTATATATTCTGGGCCTATCTGATGATGAAAGCATCTGAGTAGCTAAATTCTATTGATCAAAATTCAGTTAGATTGTTCTGTTTGAAATTACATGATTTGCTCTTATTATAGGGCACTGAGGAGCTTGAAGTACGAATTCTGGTGCAAGCTCGGCCAGGCCAAGATATCAGGTAAGAACATATAGAATGTATAGCCAACTTTTGTTTCTGCCATGATCATGAACTCAGGAGAGCATGGCTATTATAAATTCACAGCTCAATCAGTTAACCATTAGCTTTCAGGGCTTTTAACAAGTAGCAAAATTAATTTTCTGAATTCTGTATCCCATGTCTGCCCTCCCTACTTTTTTGTAAAGTTGGTAAAGGCAAATGAAATATTCAGAAGCAACATGAGAAGGAGGCAAAGTCATGAACCTACATAATCCACAGTTAATCCTCCTCCTAGATAATCCAGAATTACCCATCCCTACCCCCTTGGTAATCCAGAATTTGATATTAACACAGATACTTTCAGAGTTGAGTATTTATATAATTAGCTGAAAGCCCCTCCCCTATTGACTGCCAATAATAATGGAATAATGTACTACTGTTTATATACAAAGATGAGACTACTGTCTTACCATAAGTAGTGTATATTTGTCAAATGATTTTTCTTACAATTGAATATGTTTGCCCTGATTCTATTAATGCTAATTTGCTCAACATTTTGTAACAAAGCTATACTTCTCCAGTTCCTGTGGCAGCAGGCCAAGAGTGAATGGACCTATACAGCCACAGAACTGGACCAGCCTAAGTGGTCTAAATGGAAATTATCTCCATGACTGTAACCTCATTAGCATTATTCTCCTCACCACAAAGCTAACAAGCTATGGACATGGCATTAGATATTTTCATATAAATGCTTGCCTTACATCAAAGAAAGATTGCAATTGGTGTTTTGGACTGTAATGTGATACAAAACAATTTATAAAATAACTTTCAAACATGAAGTAACATATTCCTGTTTAACAGCAATAGATACAAATCTATTTCTGTCTTCTGTTATGTGATTTAATTTTTTTAATTAAAAAA
Organism: Stenella coeruleoalba; assembly: GCF_951394435.1. NCBI lineage: Eukaryota > Metazoa > Chordata > Mammalia > Artiodactyla > Delphinidae > Stenella > Stenella coeruleoalba. The sequence continues at coordinate 34,305,620 of NC_137147.1, read as the reverse complement.
GCATAGAGTTTGTAGAATCTCTTCGTTTTAGTATTCTGGTCCTGCCTCATCTCTTCACTTTTTCCCCCTTGAGTGTCCTCCTTCTTTAACACTAAAGTTTCCCCTGAGTTGAGAAAATACTGTTCTTAGTCATACTGTTTATGGTTCTGCTTTGACTTTCAGACCCATTGGCCATGACATTAAAAGAGGGGAATGTGTTTTGGCCAAAGGAACCCACATGGGCCCCTCAGAGATTGGTCTTCTGGCAACTGTAGGTGTCACAGAGGTTGAAGTTAATAAGTTTCCAGTGGTTGCAGTCATGTCAACAGGGAATGAGGTAAGGAAAAAAAGCGGAGGTTGGGGGGGGTGACAGCAGGGGCAAGATGGTGGGTAGTGGGGCTTTCAGATGAAAGTATTTCTGACATTCTGTGTTCTGTGTTCTAAATAGAACATTAAGGATTATAGATCTTACCACATTTCTATAACAAGGAAATAATAAATTGGCCTCAGGATAGTTCAAGTACAGAAAATGAAAAGGAAGAACTAGAAATTACATATTAAGAAATGTTCCCTTCCATTTATTAAAATGAAATATTACAACCAATGACCTTCCATACACTCAGTACATATAAACAAAGAATGTTGACTGCTAGCTGTAGGTATTCAACTGTGCAAACCCAGTACTTAGTCTGTTGGGACAATCAATTGTGCATACCCTGCTGCTGAGATGATGGGCCACCTCTGTGTGGGAAATAATTCAACGAACTAGGACACCATGGCTAGCCCCTTTTCTTGCTAAACATTCCATGTGATCTTTAATCACCAGGAAGGATTTGAAAATCAGAGGGTTTTTTTTTTCTCTAAAGATAGCATCTCTAGTAGCATGCTATTCAGAATGTGTCAAAATGCCATTTCAGCCCTGATTTAGGAAGGGGAATTTAGTCAGTCTTTTTATGAGAACTCTTGAAAAACTTCCTGTTCCCTGTTTGTTTAAGTTATACAAAACTTCAGTTGGAAGCTGTAAGGTCAAACTGGGAATATTGAAAAGTGAATCTGCTGGAAATTCAAAGCCTAAAAGCAGAATCAAACTATTGAGATTTTTTTAAGTAATTCCTTTAGATCTTATACTATTTTTAAACAGATTAACAGGATTTTGTTTTTTTTTTTTTCTCTTTTAACCTCTAAAAAGAGGTTGCTACCATTATTTTTAATTTCCTAGGGTCTTGGAGATGGATGTTTTCAAGGGTCTATTACCATTATAGTTCTTTTGGAAAGGGCAAAAGAAAAGAATGTTTTGTTTTGCTAATGGAGAGGTAAATCAGAATTCTAGATTTGCTTACTTCCCAGTATAGGTGTACTAGTCATTCCCAAAAACTATTGACTGACCCAAAGTAAACATTCTTTTTAATTGATCTACAAAGTGATGATTCTAATATCCCTAGGACGAACTGACACTATGTTTAGCATCAGAAAGAAATTTCTGTTAAACTGGTTGACTTAATGATCTATTCTTATTTGAGATTTATTTATATGCTTTGTGCATCTAAGTGACTTCATGGGGTTTAGGAAAGCTAAGTACAATGAGCAAACTAATAGACAACTAGTTATTAGGCAACTTTGTTTAAGCTACATGTATTGTGTTCTTCCTAATGACTTTGTAGGCCTGGATTAATATTATCAGTTATCCCCCAGAGTACATTGGTAGTATTTTTTAAGCTATCTTTTTTTTTTTTTTGCGGTATGCGGGCCTCTCACTGTTGTGGCCTCTCCCGTTGCGGAGCACAGGCTCTGGACGCGCAGGCTCAGTGGCCATGGCTCACGGGCCCAGCTGCTCCGCGGCATGTGGGATCTTCCCGGACTGGGGCACGAACCTGTGTCCCCTGCATCGGCAGGTGGACTCTCAACCACTGCACCACCAGGGAAGCCCCTAAGCTATCTTTTATAACCTTTATTAAAACTCTTTACTAGTAGTAGGGAAAAGTGACAGGGTGAGAATAGAGATGGTACATACATGGTAGAATCTAAAGAAGATTTTGTAGTCCTAGTTCCCTGCCCCCATAGATTTGATTGTCCTTAGAGAAGCTTTGACAGATTCCCCTACGTTTTCTGGCCTGCTGTACTTAACATGGTTTTCCAAGGGAATAATGCTTCTAAGTTCCATGATCTCTGGCTCCATGTAGTTTGACATTCCTCCTTACTCCCATCCAAAGTTAGCTATTATTATGACTCTCTATCACCATATAGTTTAGTTCAACAAATGTTTGTTGAATACCTCTATGCCAGACACTATACTGGAAACTAGAGATAAAAGTAATAAATAATGCATAGTATCTCTCCTGAGGCTTGAGATCCTCAGATAGCCAGAAAATAATAAGGAAAAAAAAGTATTCATTTATTTCAGAAAGGCCAAAAGAAATTACATTTGTCTATGAATGTGACAAGTCTATAATTTATTCAGTCACAGCACAAGCTCCCCTTAAGTATTAGTTCTGATTTCCCCTGATATGTATGGCTTCACATACGCCACCTCTTGAATCCAGTGTGGTATATTGCTAAGCAGAACAGTAGCCTTAGCCAACCCAAAGAATGCCATACAAGATGTCTATGTATACTATATTTAAAGCCTGCTCTGTATTTTGTGACTACATGATCTTATTCAGGATGAAGGAATTCTTTTAGAATTGGGAAGGTAGAGTTGTAAACAATAACTAACACAGACCAGCTGTTGTAGACATTTGTTGATTTCGACAAACTATGCAGGTTAAAATTTAGGTAATAGAATACCATTCAATAATTACTTAATTGTGGTCGTACATTTCCAACCTCATGTATTTGTTCAATATATATTTATTAAGCATCTGTTACACGCTGGAATGCTCACCAGAGGTTCTCTTAACTAAACATCAGACTTAACAATATATGAATATACTGTACCTTGAACCAGCTTACTTAGAAAGATATTGAACAGGAAACTCAGCATCCAGCAGGGGAGCATCATGCTTTCTTCAGTGGGACCAGTCATCTTAGCAGTTCATACAGCCATCCAACAGCTGTTCTCTTTGTTCTTCAAGTGACATTTAAGTGCAAGGGAACAAGAATTCTACTAGGGGAGTATGGGAGCCAGCAACTTAGAAGCACCATCTCCTACATAGGAATCAATACTTCTTATAACAATCTTAGGCAACTTCCAGAGTCCCTACAAGGGATATGCCCAGCTTCAAGTGTCACCACATTCGCGGAAGCCCAAAGCTTGGCTTTCCACTAGGGATTTATAGGTCATCTGTAATTTCTTCCATTCCATATGCAAGTTACTAATCAGAGACCATTTTACCAGAAGAAGTGTTGCCTACTAACAAGCTGACATTTTTCTTTATCAGATTTCCAGAGGAACTGAGCTAGAAAGTTAACCCAAGTTCAAATTTGTCCTTAGACATGGCAAAAGGGTTTTATTAAGGCTTTACCCTCACATAAAAGAATGCACTGTCTGCAGAAAATTCGAAAACAGTAATAAAACTAACTACAAGTCATTCTGTTCTTTATTATTACCATACACTGGCAATCCTAAACAATGTCAGTGATAAAATACTCCTTTCCACTGAGGCAGTCTTCTCTCACAACCCCTCCCCTTTTAGTATGCTACCATACTGATGTCAGGCAGTGTTCTGACTCCTGGAGATACAGCAGCAAGCAGGACAGACAAAGCCCCTGCTCTTACAGAATTTATATTCTGATGGGGGGGGGCAGGTAGTCAATAAACAAACATATAGTGGTAAATGATACGAATTTTTAAAAAGCCGAGTGAGATAATACAGAATGCTAGCAGAAGAGGTATATGCCAGGTATTATCTATTGAAACTTATTCCACATCAGCTCTTTTGTTCTCTCCCCTATACAATAAAGCTGGAAGCCTGAAAGCAGTTTCCCAGACTCTCTTTCCAGCTGTGGTCCAGTTAGGTTTTGCCATTGAGATGCATTAACATGGTATTAGAAGGTGGAAAGAAGGTAGCAGGAGTATATCTCCTCAACTCAGTAACATCACTTTCCTCCAACAGCCCTGGGGACGATGGTGACTGCAGTTACTGATCTTTAGTAATACACGTTTCTTCTTTTGTTTCTCCAACTCTGCCAACACATTTGTAACCAATCCCATGCATTAAATCCTCTCTTCTCCTACCCCCTCCATATGAAATACCTAGAGGAGTTTTGGTTTTCTTGTCCCGGACCTGACTGGTAGACAGGTAGAGTCCTCTGTTTTACAAAGGCTAATCAGGCCACACTGATGAGGGGAAATTAGAGTGGAAATCTGAAGCCATTGAGGGTATATGCCTCGTGAGCAGAACTGTGTTTCAAGCAGAGGGGACAACAAACACTAAAGCCCTGGAGTACATGCTTATCAAGTTTTGGAACAGCAAGGAGGCCAATGTGGCTGAAGTATAGAGGGAAAGGAGAAAAGTCAAAGGAGATGAGGTTGGAGGGGTAACAGAAACAAGATCATTTTATTCTAAATGGACAGTTTTGAGGAAGCGAAACATCATGGAACATAAAATGTCTTAAATTTTTAAATGATCACTCTGGCTTCTATATGTATGGCTTGGCATATGGGAGAGAAAAAGTGAAAAGCCAAGAGGCCAGTTAAAAGGATATGCAGTGGTTACTGTCTGTACCTCTTTGAAGCTTGTATTGTTTGTTCACTACTGTATTACCAATGCTGATAAAATTGCCTGACACACACACACACACACACACATACACACACACAAAATTAAATTAAAATTAAAAATTAAAATAAATTTAAAAAAGGATATGCAATACTCCAGCAAGAGATTTGAACCAGAATGGTAGTGGAGATGGTGAGAAGTAATCAGATCCAGGATACATTTTGAAGGTAAAATCAACAAACAGGATTTGCCAGTGAATTCAAGGTAGAAGATAAGAGAAAGTGAAAAATCAAGATGAGCTCCATTCCATAAAATATTTTGTTTCCCTTGAAACTGTAGATGGTGAATTTTAGGTCTTTAAACTGGACATCAGTCAGCCAGCTGCCATTAGCTTCAGGAAGTCAAGATTGTATGCTTGTTATCTAGTTACCCAAAGTACTAGCAATAAATATTCCTTCCATAGATGGTGAGTTTTCTTCTAGTTTCAGTCACCTTCTGCCATATTCCATAACTCATTCATTCATTTCTATTCATTCTCATTCTTCCTACCCCCTCCTTCCCTGTCTCTTCCTCTCTCCCTTCCTCTCTCTCTCTCTCTCTCTCTCTCTCTCTCTCTCTCTCTCTGTCTCTCACACACACACACATACACATACACAGAACTAAGTGTATTTATCTCCACTATGCCTCTCCTTATTTTATTCTGTCTTTTGTAAATCTCTTGGCCACTCTCAATAACAGATGTCTGTACAAACAAGTTTAAACTTCAGATATATAAAGTCTGTCTAAAATTTCCATATACTGTTCTTTGGGAGCTGCCACAAGCAGCTGTTATTATAAAAGTAGAATCTTTAAAATCTTTGTCCCCACTAATAAGAGAAGGAATAAGAAGTTGAGTGTCTACTATGACCAGTACCGCTATGTGCTTTATGATTAAAGCAACACTATGAGGTTAATATAATTATCCTTCTTTTTACATAAGAGAAAATTGAAGCTCAAAAACAAAGCAACTTACCCAACATTATATATGTTGTGTAAGTGATGAAGCCTGGTTTCACACCTAAATCTTTTGGCTGTAATGACTTTTTTCCACTATTCCACAATGCTTCCCACTTCCTTAAATTTCATTTCCCCAGCTTTTTAATGGCAATCTCTGAAACCTATCAGGTTAGATAGTCCATTACTTTCTTCTAGCCACACTATACTTCTTGTCCAGATTAAGGACTATGACTCACCACTTTAAAGTTGCCTTCATAACACTTCAGATAGCTTCACTCCTTTAACCTATTCCTTTGCTTACTGTGGTAATACCCAAAGTGAATGACTCCATTCTCCACTTTCTCCATTTTTGCTCCCAAGCAGAAAAACATTACTGAAAAAATTCATAGAACTATGATTACCTGAACAACTACAAATTACTGCCATTTAATGGCAACCTGGCACTTAAAGTTGTTCAGTAATTCTGATGTAACTGTCTTGTTGATTTTCTAGTACATTCTTCCAGTTCCAGTATGATAGTTCATTCATACACTCTATACCCTCTTTAAACCTCAGTAGCAGCCCTACTTTGTACTCTTGACAGATGACCTAACCACCTTTATGGGAAAAAAGTAAAGGTAAAAAATAAATATATTTGTCAAACTGAACTAGATGAGATCTCCCTCTTCTTCCCATCTCATTACCTCGAAAATTTCCCCATTCCTTTAGCTATCCTCCTTTCTTCCAATCTAAAAGGAAAAGGTACTTCTTTCTAAGAACAATTCCTCTACTTCTACCTTTAGACCCACTTTTTCTCACCTTCCTCAGAACTTTGATTTCTAAATTACTTCCTGTGTCTTCTATGTTCTCTGATTATTTTCTCTCTAGTGGCTCATCCTCCTTTCACATCCAAAAAGACAAAGATTACCGCTATCAGAAGAGAACCTATATTTAAACACCTTCTTGCCTCCTTGAGCTACTGCATATTCACCTCCTATCCACTACCAGCTTTGTTGAAAGAGAGGTCTGCACATGCTGGCTTTCCTTCCTCACTCTGCACTTTCTCCTCAAACTCCCGAATTTCATTATTGCCCCCCATTAGTACAGAAACTGCTTTCCTGAGTATACTATTCACCTCCTAACCTCTAAAACCTGCTCTGATATTTATCTTCCTTAACCTGTCTATATCATTTGACATCAGTGGCATTCCTCACCCACCACCTTGAAACTGTCTCTTTCCTGGTGTTCCATGATTGTTCTCTCTTGATGCCCTACCAATTACTACTTTTTTTCCTCATCGTTCCTTTTCTTGATCCCATTCCCTAATTGGAATATTCCCCTAGGATGCTGTTCTCTGCTGTGTCTTCCACTCTCTCTAAATTCTTCCTTAGAGTTTTCCTCTCATGTCAAATATATGCAGGTAACTTCCCATATCTGTAGCCCTAAACTTAACCTCTTTTGTAAATTCAAGCCTTCATTTACAACTTCCTCTGGATATTTCCACCTGATGTTCCACCATTACCTAATCTCACTCACCATCTTTCCCTTCCTACCAGGAAGAGTGGAATACTTCCTTCCTGACTTGCCTCTTTTTTAAAGGCATCACTATTCCCTGAAACTGTTATTGCCAAGGTCATCAGTGACATTTAATTTTTTTCATTTTTAATTACAGTAGAATACACATAACAAAAAATTTATCATCTTAACTGTTTCTAAGTGTATACTTCAGTAGTTTTAAGTACACTCACATTGTTGTGCAACCAATCTCCAGAACAGTTTTTATCTTGCAAAACTGAAATTCTATACTCATTAAACACAGCTCCCCATTTCCTCCCTCCCACAGCCTGTGGCAACCACCATTCTACTTTCTATCTATATGAATTTGGTTACTCTCAGTACCTCATCTGAGTGTCATCATATAGAATTTGTCTTTTTGTGTCTGCCTTGTTTCACTTAGCAAAATATCCTCAAGTTTCAACCATGTTGTAGCATGCGTCAGAATTTTCTTCCTTTATAAGGTTTCTTAAAGGAGGTGAGTCTTGATCCTTCAGTATAGTTTTTAACAATGTAAAAAATGACCATGGATTGGCAGACAGGGAGACAGTGCTGAGTACAGTTGAGGAGGAGAAAGTCATAAGATTGGTGTTTGAGAAAGATCATTTTCAGTAGATGTGGGCTCCTGAGCAACAGAAATGTCAAAACCCCCGTACAAAGACCACCAGAGCCCTGGGTATGACTCATTAGAATTTGTAATCTAGGCAGGTTGCTGGAACTGGACAGTCAGTAGCCTTATCTTTGGAACATATGAATCTATGTGGAGTTACTATTAAATCATTTTGTTCATGATCTTAGAACATGTGGTTCTGAATGAGCTGGTGTTAAAAAACAATTTCAGCTAAGACAGTTTGTGCTCTGTATTATGGTTTGGCACAATTTATCTGTATTAAAAGTCATAGTACACTTTTGCAAATTCTGATTTCAATTTCATTTCTCAGTGCCCCCACTTCTGGTCACTTTCAGCCTAAATTAGCTCATTATCTTTGAGATGTGATCAATCCAGATTGGTACCACTTTTTGATGGGCTATGATTGTGTATTAGGTTTTCTGAGGTAGTTTTTTTGATCTCTACATGCACCATGCCTTTGTGTACTCTTTATTTCATGATAATTTGTTGAACCATATAGCTTACAGCAAATATGCAGCAACATTTAAGGCTCTAGAGTTTATATATTCGGCCACTGCCATACAGACAAACATTAGGACAAATATATTACCAAAGTTTGCAAGGTACTTCAAAGCCATGATTCTAGACTTCCAAACCTGTACGTGAAAATATGTCAAATATTTTAGCATGGTTCTCTTTATAAGAAGAAAGGAGTAAATCTTTGTATTATGTAGTAGCCATCCAGTAAACTCAAAAATTGCTTAAAATGTGTAAGAGACAACAGATTTATTCCAAATTTGGGAAAGGCAAAACCAAGAAGAGTTGTCAGAAGAAACAAGATATTAATATGTCATAAATAAAGACAATAAATATTTACAGACAATATTTTTAATCAACAATAAGTAACCATTATTTTTAGAAGCTTTTGATTAAAATGATTTAAGAATGTGCCATAAACCAGAGAGTTAACAGAATATTTTGGTTATAAAAAGGGACCTTTGTTATCTGGACACAAATTAACTTAGCCATTTTTAACAAAAAGAAAACCCAAATTCTGGTAACAATTTACAATAAAAGATCCATAGGCCGTTTTTCCTTATGAATAAGCCCACGTCATGTAGCCAACTTTGTCAATGTTTTTAATATATATTATTCTTCCTGTATATTCATTATTTGTAGTTATTACTGCCAAGCAATAAGTCATTGCCCTTCAGACCTTCTATACTTTACTGAATAATACTCCTAAATTTATTTTTTACTGTCTTCCTTTATATTTTGGCACAATCAGTAATTTTTACTTTAAGAAAAATATTGTTCTGTTTTTTCCTAATAAATAAAACATAATCATTACCTTGCACAAGCATTCCTCTATCTTCATATATCCTTTCTACCCTGTTAATGATGGTTACTTTAACCTGTTAATGATGTACTTAATATAAACACTAGTATATATATTTTTTAACATCTTTATTGGAGTATAATTGCTTTATACTTTATACTGGTGTGTTAGTTTCTACTTTATAACAAAGTGAATCATCTATACATATACATATATCCCCATATCTCCTCCCTCTTACGACTCCCTCCCACCCTCCCTATCCCACCCCTTTAGGTGGACACAAAGCACTGAACTGATCTCCCTGTGCTATGCGGCTGCTTCCCACTAGCTATCTATTTTACATTTGATAGTGTATATATGTCCATGCCACTCCCTCCCTTCTTCCTAGCTTACCCCTCCCCCTCCCCATGTCCTCAAGTCCATTCTCTACGTCAGGCACTGGTATATTAAACATTACAGTGTCCACATATCCAAGATTATTTACCAGTCAATCAAATTAATATTAGTTTAAGATCTTAGAGTTAACTGAGGATCTGGCAATTAAAATTTAATTTCTTATAAAGTCATGATTTAATAGAAGCGTTATAAGAATTCATCTTGTAAGGGAGGAAAAATATTTTTTCCTCTACCTTTCTAATTTCTCAAGCTCTGAATTTTATTACCTCTGTAACAAAAGACAGATTAATAAGAGAAAAGCACAGCATTAATTTAATGTAAGTTTTATGTAACACGAGAGCCTTCATTTAAAAAAAATGAAGACCTGAAGAATCAGTTAAACCTGAGCATTTTTTTAATTAATTTTGATGAAAAATGGAAAGTTGTGGAGAAATATGAAAGGACAGAAGTCATGAGGAAAGTGTAGTAAACTGGGGGAAACTTAGCAAGGCCTGTTCCTTCAGATTCCTCTCTCTGTCCCTTCATCTTCAGAGATAAGGATGCTCCTTTCCTCTGGGCATAGGGAGGGCACCTCTAACATAAGGGTTTTTTGACGTTTTTCAGGGGAAAGTCAGAAAGTCCTTCCTGCATGTACTATTTCTCAAATTCCTTCAGCTTAAAATATTCACTATGCCAAATGCCATATTTTGGGGTAGCATGTCTTGAACCTCATCAGTCTCTTTTCACAGAGACATTCCATATCGTCATCCCCATATTTAGATGAACACAATTTAGAAGGTTCAAATTAGGATTTTTTTAATAAGAAAATAGGGAATTCCCTGGCAATCCAGTGGTTAGGACTCCACACTTCCACTTCCGGGGGCCCAGGTTTGAACCCTGGTCAGGGAACTAGGATCCCACAAGTCGTGTGGCATGGCCAAAAAAAAAAACCTATTAAGATTTTTTATATATGTGTATGTATAGCTGATTTACTTTGCTGTACAGCAGAAACTAACACAAGGTTGTAAATCAACTATACTCCAATAAAAATTAATTTTAAAAATTTTTTTTAAATAAGAGTTTTTAAGAATAGAAAAAAAAAAAGCAGAGAGACCCAAGGCTTACATAACTAGAATGTTATACTAGTATAACTTTCTTACATGGTAGTAAAGTTAGGAAAAAGACATAGGACAGTTTTTAAACTAAAATTATTAAATCAGTCTAACATGTCCAGAATCATGATAATAGAAATAGAATATGAATTTTTTTTAATACAATTTGTAAACCTCTGTATTTATAAACCAAATTCTTAAGGACTCCTTAGATTATGTTTAAAAGCTCTGTATGTTCCTTTTTCTTTCTTACATCCAAGCAACCAAGGCAATTAATTTAACTCTCAATTAAAACTTTTTTTTCAGAGTTTAATTAAAAGCCATTTAGAATAAGACCATTCTCCATTAGAGTTTATAATCTGACTTTTCTCACCTTTTTTTGTGTTAGGTCTGTTTGTCTGGACTATCTAGGTATTTCTAAGGTGTGGCCATAATTAATTAATGTCCATAATTAATTAATGTCCATAATTAGTTAATTACATTTTCCAAAAGAAGGAGAAAGTAAGGATGTATAAGGAAGCTGTTTGCAATGGATATGGTAATAGTTACTGACCTATAAAGTTCTAATACCTTCTCTTTGCAAAGAGGAGAAGTCTTAGAAGCAGACAAACCCATTTCAATACATTAAAAAGAGAGAAAGTAAGTTATTACAACCAGTCTTAGGCCCTTTGACAATTCCATCAAGACCATCAAGATAGAATTAAATCGGATTATTCCATCAAGGTAGGATTAAATCTCTGAAGAACAGAAACAAAGAGAGAGGTCTCTTAAAATAAACTAAGTGATTTCTCTTTTAGACAAATAAGACAGAGAATTTCCTCAATACAGGGTTTAACAAACTTGTAAATATTTTGTATTTTTATTAAAATTTCATTTTGAAGCAGTGCATAACAATAAAAGTGACAATCATTGAATATTCTGAATTGTATTCACCCTTTATTCTAAAAGTGCTTTCAAGTGAATAATTGTCATGTCAAAAGTACTCCAAAATGACCACTGCAATTCCAAATTTTCCTTGATGAAACTATGCTTTCTAGAAAAATAAATGCAAGAAAGATAAAACAGAAGCCAACTTATGCCAGGAGAAGTACAAGTTTATTATTAGATGAATCCATGAATTCATTAGCTAAAAGCCAGTCAACAGGGAAAATATCACTTATATATATCTAAAGTCCTTAAAACTAAGACTGAGAATGGAACTGGAGGAATCAGACTCCCTGACTTCAGACTATACTACAAAGCTACAGTAATCAAGACAATATGGTACTGGTGCAAAAACAGAAATACAGATCAATGGAACAGGATAGAAAGCCCAGAGATAAACCCATGCACCTATGGTCAATCTATGACAAAGGAGGCAAGGATATACAATGGAGAAAAGACAGTCTCTTCAATAAGTGGTGCTGGGAAAACTGGACAGCTACAGGTAAAAGAATGAAATTAGAACACTCCCTAACACCATACACAAAAAGAAACTTAAAATGGATTAGAGACGTAAATGTAAGACCGGACACTATAAAACTCTTAGAGGAAAACATAGGCAGAACACTCTTTGACATAAATCACAGCAAGATCTTTTTTGATCCACCTCCTAGAGTAATGGAAATAAAAACAAAAATAAACAAATGGGACCTAATGAAACTTAAAAGTTTTTGCACAACAAAGGAAACCATAAACAAGACGAAAAGACAACCCTCAGAATGGGAGAAAATATTTGCAAATGAATCAACAGACAAATGATTAATCTCTAAAATATATAAAGAACTCATGCACCTCAATATTAAAAAACAAACAATCCCATCCAAAAATGGGCAGAAGAGCTAAATAGACATTTCTCCAAAGAAGACATAAGATGGCCAAGAAGCACATGAAAAGCTGCTCAACATCATTAATTATTAGAGAAATGCAAATCAAAACTACAATGAGGTATCACCTCACACCAGTTAGACTGGGCATCATCAGAAAATCTACTAACAACAAATGCTGGAGAGGGTGTGGAGAAAAGGGAACCCTCTTGCACTGTTGGTGGGAATGTAAATTGATGCAGCCACTATGGAGAACAGTATGGAGGTTCCTTAAAAAACTAAAAATAGAATTACCATATGACCCAGCAATCCCACTACTGGGCATGTACCCAGAGAAAACCATAATTCAAAAAGACACATGCACCCCAGTGTTCATTGCAGCACTATTTACAATAGCCAGGTCATGGAAGCAACCTAAATGCCCATCGACAGACGAATGGATAAAGAAGATGTGGTCCATATATACAATGGAATGTTACTCAGCCATAAAAAAGAACAAAATTGGGTCATTTGTTGAGACGTGGATGGATCTAGAGACTGTCATACAGAGTGAAGTAAGTCAGAAAGAGAAAAACAAATATCGTATATTAACGCATGTGTGTGGAACCTGGAAGAACGGTACAGATGAACCAGTTTGCAGGGCAGAAGTTGAGACATAGATGTAGAGAACAAACGTATGGACACCAAGGGGGGAAAGCGGTGGGGGGTGGGGGTGGGATGAATTGGGTGATTGGGATTGACATGTATGCACTGATGTGTATAAAATTGATGACTAATAAGAACCTGCTGTATAAAAAAATAAATTTAAAAATTTAAAAAAAAAAAAGAAAAACTAAAGTTGAACCCTTGAGAGCTAACCCTAAAAGTCAGCAGGCCAGAATGGGGAGGTAGATCTCTCTGAAAGCCAGTTTCTCATACATAAACAAAGAAAAGTTCTTACAGACACACAACAATGTAGCCAGTTGACAAACAAAATGGTTAGTAGCAAATCAACACTTTAGCAAACCAACACTAAGGAAAACAAAAATCCTTACAAATTCAGTCAGATAACCAAAAAGTCCTGGGAATCTTACTCTTAGAGCAGAAAAATTTTCCATCTACCCTTCTAGGTTCTTTGGCTAATCTAATAATTAAATTGACATAAGGCAGATCAACAGGAGAAAAGTTTAATTTTGTACATACAGGAATCCCATAAAAATATGAGACCCAAAGGCAGTCAGGCAATTGAGGCTTGAATGTCAGTCTGAGCTAGGGAATGGGATAGGGCCTGGGGCTTCAAAGGGGAGAAGGGCAGTTCAGGAAGATGAGAAGAACAGATGTTTAGTAATCAGATGTTTGCCCTACCATGCAGGTAAGTCAGATAAAAAGTTATCTCTGGTAATGGCTCTCTTTCTGGGCCAGGCCCCCTATCTAAATTCTTTTAGGCAGTTAAGGGAGTAGTAAATGTTTTTATTGAGTCTGCTGGGTCTTGATTGCCTTCAGCTGAAAGTAATGCATGTGCCAAATGGGCACATTTGGAGGTGGCATATTCTGCTCCCCTTCAAAAACAAAATAAATTTCAGCTAACTTTGGGAGTTCAACAAAAAAGCATCAGAGTTTAATGTAAGTGCTGGACTTACCATCCTAAAGACTCCCCTGAGCAAAGAGGCTCAAAAGACCTCAGTGAAGTGCAATGTAACCAATATGAGAATAGTGGTGGCATGAGGTCTTGCCTAAGTGTTGGTAGGGACCTTCATGACCATCATTGTCCTAATACAAAGGCCACCAAGGAAACCTGTTGATCATACAAAGCTGGATATATTAAAGTTTCTGAGCAAGGAAGAGCATCACCTTGAAAGTCTCAGTAGTGTCTCAAGAGGAGGAAGTTACAGAAGGATACTTACAGGATTTTGAGGACTGGGATTGGTCATGAGGTGGTTTTAAGGTAGTTAGTAAGTATGGTCTAGGCAGACTGATCACATTTTGTGAAATAGGTGAGTTGCTGAAACAATTTCATTTTATCTTTGGAGCACGAGTCCATATGGAGTTACCATGGTCTCTAATTGTCCATAATCTTATAGGACCATACAGGTCTGAACAAGCTTATGTTATAACAATTTGACTTAAGATAGTTACATATCACAGTTTGGTACAGTTTACCTGTTATGCAAGTAATCGTACAGTTTTGCAAGTAGATGTGTCTATTTTATTTCTCAGAAGGGAAGAGTCTGTCGGCAAGATAGCCAATTATAAGGCTTTTGCAGAAATTCAGATATATTGAATGCCTGAAATTGGGGGATGGGGAGGGTTGATAAGAGAGTGAATAAAAATGTAGTGTCAAGGAGGAGATGGATTCCTGTGTATAAAGCAGCAAAACATTAAAAAAAAAAAAGATGGAGTAAGGATTAAGGATTGAAACCTTTGGGAAGATAGTGGACTACAAAAGGAAAAAAATCAAAGGCTAAATGTTTGAAAGCTGGAAATACAGTGGCACCATTGACAATAACAGAAACAGGAAATTGAAATTTAGTATGGGGTAGATAAGAAAGTAACAAAGTATCAAGATAATGGGTTATGTTTTTGTTTTCTTGTTTGTTTGTTTTGGGTTATGTTTTATTTTACTTTATATTGTATTTTTTCTTTTATATTTTAACTACAATAAGTTTCAGGCATCATTCCAGAGATGACTAGAAGTATAAGAAGCTGGAAAATAAGATTACATTTTTAAAGAGGAATATTGTGAATTTATTCTAGTGTATGCAACCTTATAATCTTCCATTCGATTCTGTATGTTTTCTTTGAAGATACTTAAAATGCACTGGAAATCCCATACCCTCACTTAACTAGCTATTATTTCATTATGTCAATTTTACAGACAAACAACTGGTTCTCCAGTGATCGCTAATTGTTCTATTATTTCTGGAACTGTGTGCAGCAAAATAACAGAGAGGAACATGAATGGCAAAGAAACCACCCTAATAACGGGGAAATCTTATTACTCAGTTGGTGGTCAGTACCCTTTGTGAAAAAACTATTATATAACCATTCAGTTTTCTTTCTGCAGCAACTTGTCTGATTAATGGAGTTTAAAAGCTGCAAGCCTTGGCCTTATAAAATTATAAGTTCAATAACTGTGTGTTAATTAAGATCAGAAAATTAATCTGTATTAGTACTGCAATAGCAATTTTCCAAGCTCTGCCAGTGACAAAGGATGAAAGTGGGTTAGTGTCACATGGGATCTGATTAAGTTAGATTAGTGCAGTATTTGAAGGGAAGTCTCCCAGGTGACAGTGAATAAGATGATCAAAGTTTTTCTGCAGATATTTTAAGGGGACAGTTGTTTGCAAAGCTACTACTTTTCCAACATAAAGCCAAAGGTCCAGCCACATGGTATCACTAATGAGTCAGAAGGAAGACTAAAGGGGCTTTAGGTCATTGTTTGGCAGAACTGAGATACAAAACCCTGGGTATTGGCCATATTAACAGCCTAAGCATCTGAAATGTGCAGGCTTGCCTTCAACCTCCTAAGATAATATTCCAGATTTTCTCACTTCAAAGATGTACTTTTTTTTCATTTTGTAATTTTCTGAAATCAAAGTATATCTTAAAATTGTGTAAATTAAACTTGCATGTTGTATGTGTCTGTGTGTGTTAGGGACCTCCTACTCTTAAGTATTTTATAATCTAATAAATGTAAATCTGTGTTCACGTTATGAACTGATTCCATCCATACTAGCACCTAGGAGGAACAATATGAGAACAATTGGGGGGAATTAGGTGCTCTTTCAATATCATGTATCATAAAGAAAGGACAGAGAATTGTTTTTATTGTATATTTATCTATGTTAACTGAGTGTTCATTATCTCAGTCCTAACAACTGCCTTTCAAGGTAGTTTTATTACTATATATTATAAATGAGAAAATTATGGCATAATGTGTTTGGGCAACTTGAATCTGAACCTTATCTGAATAAGGTAGACTCTTGCTTGCTACTACGCTACACTGCTTCATTGGAACATCCTAACATAAAATAAGCTTCTTATAATTTTCTTCATTGACATATAATAGTAGATATTAAATCTCTAAAGGGTGATTCAGTTCAAAGTCATGGAATCACGGGTGTGTGCAGTTAAGTATTACTTGTTTAAGTTTGCTAATAGAGGCAAGATATCTGGCTCCCTCTCCTTCAAATAAGTTTGACTTCTTCGTTACTACTGATCCCACTTCACAAAAGAGATCAAAAGCTTGAAAGAAAAGATAAATGATCATTCTCTTCAGACTTGAGAATATCATGTCACACAGTCTCTTCCTCAAATATTCTCAGTGAAGGACAGATTAGAAAATAATAGTGGGAGGAAAAAAGAAAGTTTTTTTTTTTTTAATTTGACCCAGTAAACAACCAACCAGTAGAAAGGCAGCTATCTCCAGAGCACTATTCTGTCAAATTGTAGCCAAAGCTGGTGTGAATTTGGCCTGCTGTTTAGTCACCACTTAAATTTCTGCATGTTTTTTAATTCTGGAGGACTGTTTTCTGATCCTCCTATGCTTTCATTATTTATCAAAGATCCTTTAAGCATATATCTTCTATGGGCCAGATACTGTTATAGGTGCTAGATGTGCTAAACTCTGTTTACTAGATCTATTTTTTCCCCATTAACAATAGGCAATATTATCCTAAGAAAATAATTTGTAGTGGTTTTTTTTTTTTTTTTTTTGGCTTTGTAGCTGCTAAATCCTGAAGATGACCTCTTACCAGGAAAGATTCGAGACAGCAATCGTTCAACCCTCTTAGCAACAATTCAGGAACATGGTTACCCCACAATCAACTTGGGAATTGTGGGAGACAAGTAAGTATTGGATTTTATTTTGAAGTTGTTATTGTACAAATATGAATTTTGGGAATACTAACTAGGCGGATTGTTGCTAAAGAGAAAGAAATTTAATACCATAATTTTCACTTATTTCATTCTTCAGAAGTCAAAGAATTATGGAGATGTCTATGCCCTTTAGCGATAGACATTTTCCTGGAATGCCTTTTACAATAGGAGAAATATGTTGCTCTGCTTTGGGTGTTATTCCTATTCATACTTTTACTTATGTCAAGAAAGATAGGGAAGACATGGGTGAGAAGAATAAGAAGGAAATGTCAAAATTAGTACTAACTGGTTCTTTGAAGTTTAAGTACAATTATTTTCTAGAACTTTTATATTGATTTTTGTGTTCTTATAAAACCTGAGTTTCTCCAGGCTTCACCCACTTGTAAATACAAAGGGAGGCACATTGACTATAATTGCCCATCTCTGAGAGCATATTACCCCATTTACTAAATTAACTCAGCCCTCTGCTAAATTCTCCAAGTATTTCTATAAATTTCCAACTGCGTCTCCAGCTCCAGCTGCACATGCAATCAAAAACAAGTCTGCTCTTTCTGAGCATCCCACTTCCATGCAACACTGCTGTTCAGCCATCTTTCACCAGGCACTATTTCCAGTTCACCAGAGGTGTGCCTGCTCTTAGTAACACTCAAACAACAGCCCGCTGGAGACAAAGCTAGGAGACATATCTGAGTGATGGATGCCCTGATGTATCTGTCACCCATAATTGCCCCTTTCTGTCTTATCACCATCTTGTCACTGAGCAAAGCTCATTATGCCTGGATCCTTCTTCCCTTAAGATGAGTGCTTTCCCAGGGCTCAAATATACTCTTGAAAAGGCTCTGTCCTACCATTTCACAAGGTATGCTGGGACTCCTATAAACCCCAGTTTAGGCTCAAACTGGACACAATGTAGTCCAAACCTGGAGCACAGCGTCTTGCTAGTAACCTGAAAGGCAGTAGTTTTTATGTTAATCTCACCTTTTAAACTTCTCTTCTTTCCTCCTGATTTTTTTCTTTCTCTGTGGACACTGGAGTAGAGTCTGTGACACATATTTTCAAACATCATTTTATTTTTTTAATTCACCATTTGTATTTACCTGAAAGTTTAGTTCTAGAGAAGTCCATAGGTAAGTAACCAGCCAACTTAGAACCCATGCTGGTGAAGCCAGTGCTGCAGGTTACCTAGTATCACCCTGACCCAGTCTCCGTAGCCCTGGGAAGGGATAGAAAGAACCCAGTGAAAAAAAGCATGGAGGGTTGAATTTGGACCTGACTGGTAACCCATCCTTTCATATATATAAACTTCCAAGCATCTAAAAATTATCCTGATGCAGATACACCTTTAAAGAAGGCAAAAAGTAATTTCTGAGAGGAGGTAGGATGAATCCAAGAGTTCCAACAGCACAGAACAGACCTGAAACTCTAGGGAACAAACGCACCAGATTTAGAATTTGTTTCCCAGCCACCGCTGACTTTGGCCCTGCCTCCAAGTGCATTAATGAGCTCTAAGAACTATTATAAGGTAAAAGGTGCTTTTTGTTTGTGTGTATCATTTTTACCTTATGCTGTCTTGACTATAATTCTGTTCATTCTCTCCTCCTAATGTTGTACTTTTGTATTAAAATAAAAAGCTAACTTGATATATACTATATATGCTGCCATTACCTTACTACAAAGGCCAAAACACCATTGAAAGGTTCCTATGTTGATATGCTAATATTTGATTTTCTAGGACCAGCTGTTGATTCGTTGTAGACATTTCCTAATAATTAATGTTGCTATTACATGTAACTTCAAAATGTCCCTTGAAACAACAGCATATAAAGAACAACAAAACTTATAAGCAGATATAGGCAATTTTGAGAATATGCACATCTTTAGTATATTCTTTTCTTGGATTTAATACCTTACATAAAACTGAGAACAATTTTTTTTTAAATACAATTGATGCAAATCTAAACTTTCTCAGCCTTAGAGTGCTGTATTGAAGAGGCCCAGAGTAAATGGTTTAAAATGCAGAGGTGGAATGTGGGAGGAAAGAATTTATAACTGTTCAGATGGAAATCTGTGCTGGGAATTTAGCAAAGGAAACAACGCACATTTAATCTGCAGCCTGTTGATATTCTGTGAAGGTTGTCTCCCTCTTCATCCTTCTCTTTCCTATATAGCCGTTTGCTAGTGAAAGCTAATGTTGTTATACAGAAGGCTCTATGTGAAGCTCTCCAGGGAAACAAGCAGGGTCACGGGAGAAACTACCCTATGTTTAAAGCAGGGAGAGAAATAGCTCAAGAATGTCAGCAAGCACAGAACCCTTACTCAGCTATGCCAGATAAGAGTAGGGAGTAAGAGTGCTATTCTTGTTATTTTTAAAAGGTTTCAGTCTGGGTTTAAATTCTGTATGATTCTACTTCTTAGCTCTTATTCTTATCACCTACCATGACTTTAACAATAAATGTTAAAATTGAAGGGTAAGACTCTATAACTTATTTGGATTGACCTGCATGAATTTTGCCTTTGTTTCTTGTACATTTCATTTAAAAAGAGGGTACAGTGGAGCTTATGGGAGGGGTGCTTCAAATACGTGAGCATTAACTATATTTTTAAAAGATTCATTTTTAACTATTATGTGAATATTAAAACACATTCCTTAGACATATTTTCTCTCATTGTGTGGAACACAATACCATTGTGGTTCCTAGCGTTTTTCTTTAAAAAGACAAATTTTTTACAATGTAAAAAAAATTTTATTGAGGTATAATTTACAATGTTATATTAGTTTCAGGTGTACAACATAGTGATTCAGAATTTTTATAGATTATACACCATTTAAAGTTATAAAATATTGGCTGTATTCCTGTGCTATACAGTACATTCTTGTAGCTTATTTATTTTATACATAGTAGTTTGTACCTCTTAATCCTCTACTCCTTAATCCCTCTTCTCTTCCCTCTCCCCACCGGTAAACACTAGGTTTTTTTTCTATATATGTGGGTCTGTTTCTGTTTTGTTATACTCACTAGTTTGTTTTATTTTTTAGATTACACATATAAGTGATATCATACAGTATTTGTCTTTCTCTGTCTGACTTATTTCACTAAGCATGATACACTCCAGGTCCATTCATGTTGTTGCAAATGGCAAAAGTTTTTTCTTTTTCATGGCTGAGTAGTATTCCATTGTATATACCCCATCTTCTTTATTCATTCATCTGTTGATAGACTTTTAGGTTACTTCCATATCTTGGCTGTTATAAATAATGCTGCTATGAACACTGGGGTACATGTATCTTTTCAAATTAGTATTTTGGGATATATACCCAGGAATGGAGTGGCTGGGTCATATGGTAGTTCAGTTTTTAGTTTTTTGCGAAGCCTCCATACTGTTTTCCACAGTGGCTGTACCAATTCACATTCCCACCAACAGCATAGAACGGTTCCCTTTTCTCCACATTCTCACCAACATTTGTTACTTGTGGTCCTTTTGATAAAAGCCATTGTGGCAAGTGTGAAGTGATATCTCATTGTGGGTTTGATTTGCATTTATCAATGATTAGCAGTGTTGAGCATCTATTCATGTGCCTATTGGCCTTGTGTATGAAAAAGACTAGCTTTTAAACCCAGAGATGTTCATTGAACTTGCCCAGCAATATACAAGTTAGTGGCAGAGGTGGAAATGGAATCTAAGTTTCTTGAAAGTAACAATCCACAATTCCCATTATGAAGACAAGATAGTATCATTATGAAGATATTTCATTTTAGCTAGAACAGGAAGGATAAATAGGATTTGTGTATTTAGAAAAAGAGAGTATGTTAACCAAGTAGGAAACGGAATGAACAAAAATAGAGAAGTAGAAAGAATAGTTTACTCAGGTCAGGCCAGACTGTTTAGAGTAGGAGGTTCAGGTAAAAGGATAATATGTGTAAATTTGGTAGAAATTTGAAGCCAGATTTTAAAAGGTTTTGTAATCCAGGCAGCACTACCCAATTTGGTTAAATTTGCAGCTTTTTTAAAAAGCAGAATTAACATAGTAAACCATATTTTGGAAAGATAATTTGCCCAAGTTGTATCACATGAGCTAAAGTTGGAGACCTACTAGAAATAAGAACAACAATACAGTTTGTTTATTCATTGTTCAGTTAGTCAGGAAGTATTAATTGTGTACCTATTTGAATCACCTGGAGATCTTATTAAAAATGCTGATTGTGATTCAGCAAATCTGGAGTGGGCCAAGATTTTGCATTTCTAACAAGTTCCCAAGAATACCAAGCCACTGGTTCATGGATCACAGGAAGTAACAAGGGTGTGGTAAACTTAATCATGATTCTACTATGAACTTTTAACCAAAGGCTCTTGAAGATTCAAAACTGAAATAGATATAGATCTTGTCCTTAAAATTACATGTACTGTAAATGCACTATGAACTACAGCCTAGTAATAAAGATGTTTTAGAAAGTTCCAGAGCTTATGCTCAAATTTGGAAGTAGAATTTTTAAAAAAGAGATTAAATCGAAAGACATTTTGAAGGCTATTACATAGAACAGAAGGGCGTCAGTGTTGATTCATCTTCATCTGGATTGCAAAGCCTCATCAAAATGGTATGTGTCTGTAAACACAAATAAAATGCCTGCATAACCCAGCTATTAGGTCTCTCTACCACAATTTTACATTCCTCTCCAGCAATACACCATTTCAACTTCTTCATTCTCCATTTGTAGTTTATTCTTTCTTGTTTTGGCAGCTTCTCTTCCTATGCTCATTCCCAAATGGAAGTGTCACCATGGCTCACCCTTGACCTTTTTTCCTTCTAATTCTGTATGCTATTGACTCCCAGATCTTATCTCTGTCTTGAGCTCCATGCCTAGATCCACCTGCTTACTAGGTATATTTTCTTTAAGTTCAATAGGCAGAGCAAATTCAACATGTAAAATTAAATTCATTGGGCTTCCCTGGTGGCACAGTGGTTGAGAGTCTGCCTGCCAATACAGGGGACACGGGTTCGTGCCCCGGTCCAAGAAGATCCCACATGCCGTGGAGCGGCTGGGCACGTGAGCCATGGCTGCCGAGCCTGCGCGTCCGGAGCCTGTGCTCCGCAACGGGAGAGGCCACAACAGTGAAAGGCCTGCGTACCGAAAAAAATAATAATAATAAAAATAAATAAATTCATTTTCCTTCCTTTCCTTTCTCACTGTGCCTCCCACTTCCATCTTACTCCATTTCTTTGAGTTCTTCTAGCTCAGTGACTGTGCCCACCAGCCACCCAGTCACCCGAGCCATAAGAAACCTGAATGGAAAGCTTCTGTCTCTCACTCAGCCCTATATTTAAATCCCATACAGTTTCCCTCATCAGTACTTCTGTACATTCCTCTCTCTTCATTTCTACCATCCTGGCTTAGTTTGGGGCTCCGTTTACTTTTTGTCTAGGCACATGAGGCTATCCTCTTAACTGATCTCCCTGCCTCAAGCCTTGTTTTCCTCTAACTCACCCTCTATTCTGCTACAAATATGATCTTTCCAAGGTGCCAATTATATACTTGTGGCAGAATTGGGGTTTTATTATATGTGGGTAAGTATACTCTAATAATCCAACAAACTTTTATGAAGTTATGCTATATCAGATGTTGTCTCAGTCTTTGGTACTACAGAAATGAGTAAGATAGTTATTAGTAAGAACTACAAAAAAGTTTTCAATTCTATTTCACTCCCGTCTTTCCTCCCCACCCAATCCACATCCATTTTCTCCAGCCTCCTCACTCCAAACATGCCAGTCTTTTCCTGGAAAGAGATACTAATCTTTACTTACTACCTACTATATATATAGTACTATACTACATTCTTTCACTTACTTATCTTATTTAGGCCTCATGAAACAACCGATCCAGATAAGTGTCTTTTATCCCCATTTTGTAGATAATAATACTGAAGCTAAAAAAAATTAAATAAGCTGTTCAGAGTCATACAACTAGTAAAAGACAGAATGAGGAGTCCAACCTAGGCCTGTCAAACTCCAGGGTCTTTCTCCTTTTGCTGTACCATGCTGCCCTCTTAACTGGGCTTAGCACCCACAATTTATTAATATTAAGGTTAATAAACTAAATATTCTATATCCATTTTAATAGATAAAACCCCTAAGTAAATAGTAACTATCAATATTTCAGAAGCCAGAGAGGAAAATTTAGTTTAAATTTTGAATTAAATATTGACTGTAGGTATGAATGAATTATAAGGACTTGAGTTGCAAAATTCTAGATCTTTAGGTGATATAGAAGTGGGAGAAAAAGGCAAGAGGATTTATTACAGTAGCTCAAGTTTACTTTCTGGACCCCTAAATAAAGCTTCTTATTCACTGTAAAATAGACACCTCTCCCTTCCATAAAGAGAAAATCCCCTTCCTTTTATAATTTCTTATTTTATCTTTCCTCCCACAACTACTAGAGCCACTTTTGCAGCATTTATTACCTCTGGGTAATTTGTTATAACAAGTTCCTAGTATCTTCCAGGGGGTGGGAAGGAGTGGAGAGAGGAGAATGGGAAAGAGGAGAAGAGAGCGTGCATGCAATGTAAATAATGGTAATTTGGTATTCAGATCTACATTAATTCAATTTATAAATGACTGAGATTCACAAGTGGCTACCCTATTCTAACCTTTCCCCTACTCACCATCTAAGCTCCTCTGTCAGTACTTTTAAGAGAAGGGAAGCTTTTTGAGAAGTGAAAGGGGAAAAGCCATGAACAGCAAGAAACTTTAAAAGAACAGTTAATCTCCTTATTCCCTGACTCTCAAGACCCAGTCTGTTTAGGAGAGGTGTTTTATTAAGCCCAAATATCCTCCACATTGGCTAAATGTGTTTGTTCTGTTCACTTTGCTGTACTTCTTGATAATCTAATATTTAGAGGTGCATTTGTGTTTAAAAGTATTCTACCTGAGAGTGAGTTGTTCACATGTTAATATTTAATAGTTCAAATCAGACATGCAACATCTGGGTAAATCTGCTGTCCTAAATAAACAGGAACTAATCACTTAGAACTTAGAGTTCTTTGACTCATAGGGCAAATCCTGAACAGGACCACATCAGAACCTTAGCATAGCAAGATACTGTAGGCATGGCAAGAAGTACCTTTGACAGCAGGAAAGGACTCTAGAAAGGTAGATAGGAAGATAACTTAAACAAATGCTTTCCATTTCAACATTCTTTCTTCAGTCTTCCACCTTGTTTCCAAAATTCAGGTTAATACTAAAGCATAATTCAGCAACATATTAGTAACATTATGAGCTAAATGAAGATTTGTTTTTTTGTTTTTAACTACCCTGGAGTCTTGCCCGCCATCTGTAATATTATTTTTAAAGGAATGTGTTCCAGGTTCCAAACAGCCAATTTCTCATATAGACTCTGGGAACATAATCTGTGAGTTAGGAACTACCTGTGCGAAAAAAGACTCTCCTGAAGCAGTCAGCTTACTACTGACTGTATACTGTCTTTCAGTGCTGTTTAAGGAGTTGTATTGGGTTGGCAAAAAAGTGCCTTCAGTTTTTAAGTAAAAATAAAAGACACATTTTTCATTTTCACCAAGAATTTTATCAAGCAACATATTCACCCTTTTGTTCGACTACCTTTGCCATTTTTCAGGCAACTTTGTAATTCCATCTTCCCAAAACTTATCCTTTTGAGCAAAGAACTGTTCCAGGTGCCTTTTACAGTCTTCCAGGGAATTGAAATTTTTTCCATTAAGAGAATTTTTGAATAAATGGAAATCCAAAGGTGCAATGCCTGGTGAATACGGCGGATGAATCAGAACTTCCCAGCCAAGCTCTAACAGTTTTATCCTGGTCATCAAAGAAGCATGCAATCTTGAGTTATACTGATGGAAGATTATGCATTTTCTGTTGACTAATTCCAGACGCTTTTCGTTGAGTGCTGCTTCCAGTTGGTCTAACTGGGAGCAGTACTTGTTGGAATTAATCATTTGGTTTTCCAGAAGGAGCTCATAATAGAGGACTCCCTTCCAGTCCCACCATATATAAAGCATCACCTTCTTTGGGTGAAGACCGGCTTCTGGTGTGGTTGGTGGTGGTTCATTTCGCTTGCCCCACGATCTCTTCCATTCCACATTGTCGTACAGTATCCACTTTTCATCGTCTGTCACAATTTGTTTTAAAAACAGACCGTTTTCATTACGTTTAAGTAGAGAATCGCATGCAGAAGTACGGTCAAGAAGGTTTTCTTCACTTAATTTATATGGAACCCAAACATCAAAGCGATTAACATAACTAAGCTGGTGCAAATGATTTTCAGCGCTTGATTTGGATATTTTGAGTATGTCAGCTATCTCCCATGTGGTATGATGTTAATTGTTCTCAATTCATGTCTCCATTCTCGATTTGATCACTATCAACTTCAACTGATCTACCCAACCGTGAAGCATCGTCCAGCGAGAAATCTCCAGCACGAACCTTCGCAAACCACTTTTGACATGTTGGATCAGTCACAGTACTGCACAAATCTTTTTTTGCGTTTCAGTTGCGTTTTTACTTTTCGTGAAATAATAAAGCATAATATGCCGAAAATGTTGCTTTTTCTCCTCCATCTTCAATATTAAAATGGCTACAGGGCTTCCCTGGTGGCGCAGTGGTTGGGAGTCCGCCTGCCGATGCAGGGGATGCGGGTTCGTGCCCCAGTCTGGGAGGATCCCACGAGCCGCGGAGCGGCTGGGCCCGTGAGCCATAGCCGCTGAGCCTGCGCGTCCGGAGCCTGTGCTCCGCAGCGGGAGAGGCCACAGCGGTGAGAGGCCCGCGTACCGCAAAAAAAAAAAAAAAATGACTACACAAAAATTCACAAATTTTGATAAGTCTTTTTTTAAATGCACACTGATATGACAGCTGTCACATACAATCAAACAAAGTTGTTTAGAATGAAGGTAAAGGCAACTAAGTGCTGCTAGAGCCATCATACAGAAAAAAACGATCGAACCTTTTGGCCAACCCAATAATTAGTAGTAGGACGGTGAAACATTTTAAAATGGGTGTAACATGATCACCTTCTCTTCCTGGTCCAGTTCTATTATGAACTTCTTAGGCCATTGTTCTAGATATTCTAGGTATACGTCTTCTTTTTTATTTATTTTCTTGTTTATTTACTATTTTTTTATTGAAGCATAGTTGATTTACAATATTATACAAGTTTTAGGTGTACAACATAGTGATTCAAAATTTTTATAGATTATATTCCATAGATAGTTATTATAAAATGTTGGCTATATTCCCTGTGCTATACAATACATACTTGTAGCTTGTCTATTTTGTACATAGTAGTTTGTACCTCTTAATCCTCTACCCCTATTTTGTCCCTCCTCCTTTCCCTCTCCACACTGGTAAACACTAGTTTGTTCTCTGTATCTGTGAGTCTGTTTCTGTTTTGTTATATTCACTAGTTTGTTGTATTTTTTAGATTCCACATATAAGCAATAACATTCAGTATTTGTCTCTCTCTGTCTGACTTATATTATTAAGCATAATACCCTCCAGGTCCAGCCATATTGTTGCAAATGGCAAACTTCCATTCTTCTTTATGGCTGAGTAGTATTCCATAGTCTATATACACTACATCTTCTTTATCCATTCACCTGTTGATGGACATTTAGGTTGCTTCCAAACTTGGCCATTGTAAAGAACGCTGTTATGAACATTGGAGTGCATGTATCTTTTCAAATTAATGTTTTCATTTTCTTTGGATATATACCCAGGAGTGGAATGCTGGGTCATATGGTAGCTCTATTTTTATTTTTTTTGAGGCATCTCTGTACTGTTTTCCACAGTGGCTGCACCAATTTACATTCCCACCAACAGTGTACAAGGGTTCCCTTTTCTCCACATCCATGCCAACATTTGTTACCTGTGGTCTTTTTGATGATAGCCATTGTGACAAGTGCAAAATGATATCTCATTGTGGTTTCAATTTGCATTTCTCTGATGATTAGCGATGTTGAGCATCTTTTCTTCTGCCTCTTGGCCATCATATATCTTCATTGGAAAAATGTCTATTAAGTTCTTATGCCCATCTTTTAATCAGGGTGTTTGGGTTTTTTTTAATATTGAGTTGTATGAGCTGTTTATATATTTTGGATATTGATCCCTTATTGGTCATATCATTTGCAAATATTTTTTCTCATTCCGTAGGTTCTTTTTTCATTTTGCCAATGGTTTCCTTTGCTGTGCAAAAACTTTTGAGTTTAATTAGGTCCCATTTATTTATTTTTGCTTTTGTTTCCTTTGCCTTAGGAGACAGCTCCAAAAAATTATTGCTACAATTTATGTCAAAGAGTGTTCTGGGTTTTCTTCTAGAAGTTTTATGGTTTC
Source organism: Stenella coeruleoalba (assembly GCF_951394435.1). Lineage (NCBI taxonomy): Eukaryota > Metazoa > Chordata > Mammalia > Artiodactyla > Delphinidae > Stenella > Stenella coeruleoalba. The sequence continues at coordinate 34,278,005 of NC_137147.1, read as the reverse complement.
TGGTCTGACATTTAGGTCTTTAATCCATTTTTAGTTTATTTTTGTATATAGTATGAGAAAGTGTTCTACTTTAATTCTTTTACATATGGCTGTCCAGGTTTCCCAGCACCACTTATTGAAGAGACTGTCTTTTCTCCACTGTACATTCTTGCCTTCTTTGTCATAGATTAATTGACTACCACAGAGGCATGGGTTTATTTCTGGGCTTTCTATTATATTCCATTAATCTATATTTCTGTTTTTGTGCCAGTACCATACTGTTTTGATTACTGTAGCTTTGTAGTATAGGCTGAAGTCAGGGAGTCTGATTCCCCCAGCTCTGTTTTTCTTTCTCAAGATTGCTTTGGCTATTCAAGGTCTTTTGTGTTTCCATACAAATTTTAAAAATTTTTGTTCGAGTTCTGTGAAAAATGCCATTGGTATTTTTTAAGGATTACATTGAGTCTGTAGATTGCCTTGTGTTGTGTGGTTGTTTTAATTCTTCCAATCCATGAACACGGTGTATCTTTCCATCTGTTTGTGTGGTCTTCAATTTCTTTCATCAGTGTCTTATAGTTTTCTAAGTACAGATGTTTTACCTCCTTATGTGGGTTTATTCCTGGGTATTTTATTCCTTTTATTGTGATTATAAATGGGGTTGTTTCCTTAATTTCTTTTTCTGATCTTTTGTTGGTAGTGTATAGAAATGCAACAGATTTCTGTATATTAATTTTGTATCCTGCACCTTTACTGAATTCAGTGATGAGCTCTAGTAGTTTTCCGGTGGCGTCTTTAGGGTGTTCTAATGTATAGTATTATGTCATCTGCAACAGTGACAGTTTTACTTCTTCCCTTCCAATTCGGATTCCTTTTATTATTTTTCTTGTCTGATTGCTGTGTCTACAACTTCCAATACTATGGTGAAGAAAAGTGGTGAGAGTGCGCATCTTTGTCTTGTCCCTGATCTTAGAAGAAATGCTTTCAGCTTTTCACCATTGAATATAATGTTAGCTGTGGGCTTATCATATATGGCCTTATTATGTTGGGGTATGTACCCTCTATACCCACTTTATTGAGAGTTTTTATCATACATAAATGTTGAATTTTGTCAAAAGCTTTTTCTGCATCTGTTGAGATGATCATATAGTTTTTATTCTTCAATTTGCTAATGTGGTGTATCACACTGATTGATTTGCAGATATCAAGCCAGCCTTGCATCCTGGGATAAATCTCACTTGATCATGGTGTGTGATCCTTTTAATGTATTGTTGGATTTGGTTTGCTAATATTTTGTCCAGGATTTTTGCATCTACATTCATCAGTGATATTGGTCTGTAATTTTTTTGTGTGTGTGATATCTTTGTCTGTATTGGTATCGGGGTGATGCTGACCTCATAGAATGAGTTTAGAGGCATCCTTCCTCTGCAATTTTTTGGAATAGTTTGAGGAGGATAGATGTTAATTTTTCTCTAAATGTTTGGTAGAATTCACCTGTGAAGCCATCCGGTCCTGGACTTTCGTTTGTTGGAAGTTATTTGGTTACTAATTCAGTTTCATTACTGGCAATTGGTCTGTTCATGTTTTCTAATTCTTCCTGGTTCAGTCTTGGGAGATTGTACATTTCTAGGAATTTGTCCATTTCTTGCAGGTTGTCCATTTTATTGGTACATGGTAGTTTTTATAATCTCTTATGATCCTTTGTATTTCTGTGGTATCGGTCATAACTTTGCCTTTTCATTTCTGATTTTATTGATTTGGGTCCTCTCTCTTTTTTCCTGATGAGTTGGCTAAAGTTTTACCCAATTTGCTTATCTTTTCAAAGAACCAGCTCTTAGTTTCATTGATCTTTCCTATTGTTTTTTTAGTCTCTATATCTTTTATTTCTGCTCTAATGTTTATGATTTCTTTCCTTCAACTAACTTAGGTTTTTGTTTGTTCTTTTTCTACTTCTTTCAGGTGTAAGATTAGGTTGTTTATCTTAGATTTTTCTTGTTTCCTGGGGTAAGCTTGTATTGCTATAAACTTCCCTCTTAGAATTGCTTTTACTGAGTTCCATAGATTTTGGATCATTGTGTTTTTGTTTTCATTTGTCTCCGGGTATTTTTATTTCTTTCATTTTTTCAGTAATCCATTGGTTGTTTAATAGCATATTGCTTAGCCTCCATGTGTTTGTGTCTTTTGCAGTTTTATTTTTTCTTGTATTTGATTTCTAGTCTCATAGCATTATGGTCAGAAAAGATGTTTGATATTATTTCAATTTTCTTAAGTTTACCGAGGCTTGTTTTGTGGCCTAGCATGTCATCTGTCCTGGAGAATGTCCCATGTGCACTTGAAAAGAATTTGTATTCTCCTACTTTTGGATGAAATGTTCTATATATATCCATTAACTCCATTTGATCTAATATATCATTTAAGTCCAATGTTTTCTTATTGATTTTCTATCTGGATGATATTTCCATTAATGTGAGTGGTTTGTTAATGTCCCCTACTGTTACTGTGTTACTGTAAGTTTCTTCCTTTATGTTTTTTTAATATTTGCTGTATGTATTTTGGTGCTCCTATGTTGGGTGCATATATATTTACAATTGCTATATCTTCCTGTATTGATCCCTTGATCATTATGTAACATCCTTCTTTTTCTCTTGTACAATCTTCGTTTCAACATCTGTTTTGTCTGGTATAAGTATTGCTACCCCAGCTTTTCTTTTGATTTCCATTTGCATGGAGTACCTTTTTTTCATCCCCTCATGTTCAGTCTGTGTGTGTCTTTAGATCTGAAACAAGTCTCTTGTAGGCAGCATATATATAAGTCTTGTTTTTGTATTCATTAAGCCATTCCGTGTCTTTTGATTGGAGCATTTGGTCCATTTACACTTAAAGTCATCATGGATAGGTATGTATTTATTGCCATTTTGTTATTTGCTTGGGGGTTGTTTTTGTAGTTCTTTTTTGTTCCATTCTTCTTTTGTTCTCTTCCCTTGTGGTGTGATGGCTATCTTTATTGTTATGTTTGGATTCCTTTCCTTTTTCTGTGTGTGTATCTATTATAGATTTTTGGTTTGTGGTTACCATGAGGTTTATATATATAGCAATTTACATATATATATGTATACGTGATTATTTTAAGTTACTGATCTCTTAAGTTCAAAAACATTTTAACAACCCTGCATTTTTACTCACCTTCCCTCAAAATTACTATTTTTAACATCATATTTTATGTCTGTTTGTTTTGTGAATCCCTTAACTGCTTATCATGGATATAAATGATTTTGCTACTTTCGTCTTTTAACCTCCTTACTTGCTTTGTATGTGGTTGACTTTTATTGTATATTTGCCTTTATGATGATCTTTTTCCTTTCATAATTTTCATGTTTCTAATTGTGGCCTTTTCTTTTTCACTTAGAGAATTCCCTTTAACATTCATTGTGAAGCTGCTTTGGTGGTGCTGAACTCTTTATGTTTTCCTTGTCTGTGAAACTTTTGATCTCTTCATCAAATTTGAATGAGAGTCCTGCCAGGTAGAGTATTCTTTGTTGTAGGTTTTCCCCTTTCATCACTTTAAATATATTGTGCCACTCCCTCTGGCCTGCAGAGTTTCTGCTGAAAAGTCAGCTGATAGCCTTAGGGTAGTTCCTGTGTATGTTATTCATTGCTTTTCCCTTGCTGCTTTTAATATTCTCTCTTTATCTTTAATTTTGCTATTTTAATTACTAGTGTGTCTTGGTGTGGTCCTCTTTGGGTTGATCCTGTTTGGGACTCTCCATGCTTCCTGGGCCTGGCTGTCTGTGTCCTTTCCCAGGTTAGGGAAATTTTCAGCTGTTAACGTCTTCAAATATGTTCTTTGCCACTTTCTCTCTCCTCTTCTCCTCTGGGACCCCTATAATGAAAATGTTAATACATTTGATGTTATCCCAGAGGTCTCTTAAATTGTCCTCATTTTTTAAATTCTTTTTTCTTCAGCTTTAGTGACTTCCACTAGTCTGTCTTCCAGCTCACTGATCTGTTCCTCTGTATCACCTAGCCTACTGTTGATTCCTTCTAGTGTATTTTTCATTTCAGTTATCATGTTCTTCATCTCTGGTTCTTCTTTATATTTTCTAAGTCATTGTCAAAAATTTCTAACTTCTCACTCTGTTCATCCATTCTTCTCCCTAGTTCTTTGATTGTCTTTACGATCATTACCTTGAACGCTTTCTGGGGTGCATTGCCTATCTCCATGTCACTGAGTTCTCCTTCTGGGGTTTTATCTTGTTCCTTCATTTGGAACATGTTTCTCTATCACCTCATTTTGCCTAACTTGCTGTTTTTTATTTCTATGTATCTGGTAGGTTGGTTACGTTTTCTGATCTTGAAGAAGTAGCCTTTTGTGGAAGACTTCCTATGTATCCCAGCAGTGCACCCTCCTCTGGTCACCAGAGCTATGTGCTATAGGGGTGTCCCCTATGTGGGCTATGTAGGTCCTTCTGTTTCAGCAGGCTGACTACTCTGGGCAATCTGGTAGGTGTGACTGGCCCCCAGTTTTGTTGGTTACTAGGCGCTGCCTTGTACAGAGCTGCCAGCTACTGGTTGGTGGGGCTGGGTCACAAGACAGCTAGCTGCAGAATCCCAGGGTGTCCAGGGCTATTGCTGGCTCACTGGTGGGTGAAGTCGGAGTCCAGGACATCCTGGGGCTGGCACCCACCTACCAGTGGGTGGAGCCAAGTCTTGGAGCTAGTGCTGGCCCATTGGCAGGGTTTGGCTGCAGGGCCCAGTGGTCCCAGAGCTGGTGTCAGACCACTGGTCATTGGGGCATTCCTGACACAGCTGGCTGTGGAGTCCAGGGTGTCCCAAAGCTTGTGTTGGCTTGCTGTTGGGCAGTGTAGGGGCCCAGCCAGTCCCAGGGCAGGTAGTGGCCTGCTGGTGTGTGGTCTGGGTCCTGCCACAGTGGGCTGTGGAGCTGCAGTTGTCCCAGGCCTAGCATTCTCGTCCAAGGTTCCTGCTATTGCGTGAGACTGCTCCCAAGGCTAAAACAGGCACACTGGTAGGTGGGATCAGGACCCAGGGGATTCTGAGGCTGGTGCCTGCCCACTACTAGGTGGAACTGTGTCCCAGTATCTCTGACTGCAGAGTCTTGGGGGTCTCAGGTCTAGTGCCTATGCAGTGGTGTGTGGGGACAGGTCCTGTGCCCTCAGTTGGGCAGGGCCGTGTCCAGGGGTGGCTGTGGGGCTCAGGGGATCTTAAGGCAGCCTGTATGCTGGTGAGTGGAGCTGTGTCCTGGCTCAGTTAGTTGCTTGACCCAAGGCATCGCAGTACCAGTGCCTACAAGCTTGATGGGCAGAGGTGGGGCTGGGTATTGAGACTAATAAGCTAGAGAGAGGATTCCAAAATGGCATTTGCCAGCACCAGTGTCCACGTAGCAGAACAAGCTCTCAAAAATAGCTGTCGCCAATGTCTGTTTCCCCAGGGTGATCTCCAGTTGTCTCCTGCCTCTCCAGGAGACTCTCCAAGATCAGCAGGTAGGTCTGACCCAGGCTCCTTTCAAATTACTGCTTCTTCCCTGGGTCCCAGAGCATGTGAGATTTTGTGTGCCCTTTAAGAGTTTAGTCTCTATTTCCCACAATCCTCTGGGACTCCTGAAAGCAAGCCCCGCTGACCAACAGAGCCAAATGTTTTGGGGGCTCGTCTTCCTGGTACAGGACCCCCAGGCTAGGGAGCTTGATGTGGGGCTCAGACCCCTTACTTCTTAGGGAGCACCTCTGCAATTTTAATTATTCTCCCATTTGTATGTCCCCCACCTGGGGGTTTGGGTCTTGACTATACTATGACTTCACCCCTCCTACCCATCTTGTTGTGCTTCCTTCTTTATGTCTTTAGTTATAGTATCTTTTCTGGTAGATTCTGGTCTTTTTCATTGATAGTTGTTCTGTAAATAATTCTAAAATTTTTGTGCCTATGAGAGGAGGTGAGTCCTGGATCCTTCTACTGTGCCATCTTGGGAACGCCCCCTGCCCAGCTATACATTTTTAATGTAACTTTTTTTTTTTTTTTTTTTTTGACCTAGCCTCATGGCATGCGGGATCTTAGTTCCCTGACCAGGAATCAAACCCGCACCCACTAGAGTGGAAGCGTGGAGTCTTAACCACTGGACTGTGAGGGAAGTCCCTAATGTGACTTTTTAATCTTAGAACAAATAAACATTCATTGAAGAAAATTTAGAAAATATAGATTTTTTTTAAAGCAAAGGAAATTAACACATAATCCTGTTACCCAACATTACTCTTCTTCTATTCTTTAATTCTATGCATGTATACAGTTTATGTGTATGTGAATGTGTAATAAAAAACAAAGAAATTATACTTATTTTTGCCTTCCATTTTCCTTCCCTTCATTTTTATACTCAGTATACCATAAACATCTGTCCATATCATTACATAGTACTCCGCTATGTCATTTTAATGCCTACATATTATTCTCTAGTAAAAAGTATAATTTGACTGATTTATACAATCGGTTGTTGTCAGACATTAGATTGTTCCTAATCTTTCTCAATTGTGAGTAATTGATGAAGACCTTTATAACTAAATCTTGGCATACACCCACAATTATTTGAGAGTGTTTTTAAATTTTTTATTTTATTAGCTTTACGACCATTTGTTGAGTGTCTGCCGTATGCAAAGCTATATTGATACCAGGGGTAAAATGATAAATAAAACAACTGCTATCCTCAACTGCTTGCTGGTAGGCATGTGAAACAAGTTGTTCATGGCTTTATCCTTAGCATTTAGAATGTTGCCAGCACATAGTAGCTACTCAATAAATGCCAGGAAGTAACAGGAAAGGAAAGAGGGGGGCACTGAATATGGTCTGAATATGAAACTAGTCAAACCTAGTGATTTCAAACTGGTACAAATTAGTTTGTGTTTACAGGGGTAAACTATAATACTTCTAAGCTACATCCTATTTCTACTTTGAATATGGAACAGTAGATATCCTAGTTTTCTTTTCCCCATGTCTGGTTCAATAACCTGTTAGCTTCCTTTTGTTCTCCTAGGCAGCATGAATTACTGTTTCCCTACTGTGGAGGAAGTCTAAGACAAATGAGGATGTTTGCATACGTACATAAGTACAGAGTATTATATGTGCCATGACAATTGTGGCCAGACTTGGTTAAGATATTTGTCATTTAGCACATATGTGCTTCTCTGTTTTTACATTTTTTCTCTTTTCCCTCAGTGTCCTGATGTGGCCTAAACAGGGTGGGAAAAGGATTTGTTCATATTGAGCCAGTGTTGTTTTCTTTCCCAACATGTAAGCTCCATGAAATCCAGGACAAGGTATGTCTTGGTAACCCTATGTCTATAGCACTTAGTAGGAGTACCTCTTCTAGATTAGACAACTCTGCTATCTTTTCCTATACCATCCTCCTTTTCCATGGAACCTAGAAACTTCCAACTGTGCAACTGTCCAGAAAAATCTTACAGGGTCCCTTCAAAGTGAGTACAAAAACCTTAGCCATAGGAGCAGACCAGAAAATATGTCACTGACAACAAAATTATATTGGTAACTGAGGTACCTCAGAAAAAAATGCATGATATAAAGCTTTGCACCTAGGATGATTCATTTTATATTTCTGAAGAATGTGGGGCAGGACGGGGGAACAGAATTCCAAATGAATTTAGGAAGCTTCTAACTTTAAAAGTTGGGGAGCTGCTCCCACTGGCTTACATGATCTTACACATTAACGTCTTTTTTTTTTTCCCCAAAAATAATTCTTATTGTCACTCTCATTCACTTCACACACAGTTAATTCTTCCAAGCCATCTTTCACAAAAGGTAAAATGTTTTTCCAGAGTAACATATATGCATTCTGGCACCCGAAAATTTAAGTACAAAATGACTCATTATATTGTGAGGAGCAGGATGGTGATGATTTTAAAGAATCTGTCCAGTTCATGAATATAAACCAATTAACATATCAAGTTCAATGCTTAAAACTACATCTCTGAGAGGTGTTGTCATGTGCAGTAGCAAAGGGAACGGAGTGAGGGACTCAGTTCTCAGTGGGTACATCTCTTCATGCTCCAAAAGTACTAGATGGTCACAGCAGGTATTAAAAGAAAAAAAAAAAAACTACTATAATAAAACATGTCATGCATTTCTATCAGGCCAAAAGAAGTAGAGTAACAGAGTGAAAACAGGGTAGATTTGGGGGATTTAATCATTCAATAGATATTAACATCCAAACATTACACATTAACTTCTTAAATATACCAAGCAGTAATTATGATTCAAATACACAAAATCCACTCGAGGAAATCTTTTTAAATAAAGTTCAGCATTGATTAAATTTATATCATTCCTAAAACTGAGTTTTAACTATTGAGCTGTTTATATTTCTACATAAGTTTTGAAACAGCTTGGTGTAAGGTAGCTAACAAACTGCTGACTTGGACTTTCTAGCCTTTCAAGGCCTGAAAGGCTGGGAAATTCCCTTAATTAAGAAAAGAATTCCCCCTTCTGGAAAATTGCCATCACAGAAGCCTGCCCCACTCAAATCATGCTGGGCTTGCTTGGTTCTGTCATAAATTGATGTTTTGGATTTAAATTGCCTGCTCCTGCTGCTGCCAATTTGTGAAGCTGCCTCTTCGCAGCGAAGCGTAAAACAGAAGGGGAACAGGCACGGAGATAGCAAATTGGATTCTTATAAAACTGACACATTTAGCAGGAATTATCAAGATAGACTTAACAGAGCCCAGTGCCTTACATCCTCCAATTTGTGAACCAAACATATCCTAGCTTCCTAGTGCTTAATTTATAAAACTAGAAATTTCATATTATCAGAATTTAGATCTGAATTTAAATGGTTCTTATCCTCTTTATAAACTGCCAGCTTCCCTTATGGAATAAAGTTTTAATTTTTAAGTCAACATAATGGATTTATTTTCTGATCATTTATCAACAGAGGTCTCTCATTTTCTATTGGTTAACCAAAAGTATTTTTTTTACCATAAAAAACATGTGTTTATTGACAAGAGATTCTTCCCATTCTTAATGACAGACTTTTTAGTGCCTACTACATTTGCCTTTTTTAATCCTTAAGAGCTGCTATTACAGTTGATGTTACTGTTTCTTCCAAGAATTACCTCTAGGTATTACTGTAATTTTCGAAATGTTTTTCTCATATGACCTGACTCCCATAGAGAGTAATATGTCCAGAAAGCCTTTCCTAATTATCCCAAACCAATTCTGATCATTCTATTCCACTCAACATTTATAACATTTCTTTTTATATGTATTTTCACTTTAATTAATGTATTTTAAGTTCAATCAGTGTTAATTTATTTGCTCATTTTATTCAGTTTTCTAAATTTTGTCACATGTTTTCTGCACTGGTTTGTACATCTAAAGGCAGTGACCATACTTTGTTCTGTTTTATATGACTCCATAGTACCTGAAAACCCAGTGAGACTGAAGGAGGACTAAATGATGACTATATGTAGTATATAGTTTGATCCTATACGTGAAGTAGACACCCAGAAAATATTTATAGTTCAGGAATTTATCCTTGACCTCTGAAGAAATTAGTATATGATTAGTTTATCCTTAACTATTTTTTTTGTTATCTTGGTATGATCAACTGCCATTATTGTTTTAATCTCCAAATCCTAGAATTTTTTTCTCAGTCTCCTGCTGTCATCTTCACTCATCCTAAAATGATACAGCTCACAGTTGGTGTAACAGATGAAACAGGAAACTAATTAGCAGCTGTTGTCCATCTGTGTGTTTATATTAAATATGTTAAAATAAAACTGCATTTGCATTCTGAATACACTAAGTCCATAAAATCTAATCTTGGGTAAAGGATCTGTCTTTGTTTTGACTTCTATAGTAGACTATGTGATAAAGCAAAAAAAAGTTTATCCCAGAATCAGGATTACAGTAACTTAAGGCAGATACAATTTTTTCCACTTTTATTGAGATATAATTGACATCCAGCACTATATAAGTTTAAGGTGTACAGTATAATCATTTGACTTATAGTAGTTCTATATTTAGTTTTCTAAGGACCCTCCATACTGTTCTCCATAGGATTGTACCAATTTACATTCCCATCAACAGTGTAGGAGGGTTCCCTTTTCTCCACACCCTCTCCAGCATTTATTGTTTATAGATTTTTTGATGATGGCCATTCTGACCAGTGTGAGGTGATACCTCATTGTAGTTTTGATTTGCATTTCTCTAATATTTAGTGATGTTGAGCATCTTTTCATGTGCCTCTTGGCCATCTGTATGTCTTCTTTGGAGAAATGTCTATTTAGGTCTTCTGCACTGGGCATATATCCAGAGAAAAATCATAATTTGAAAAGGTACATGCACCACAATGTTCATTGCAGCACTATTTACAATAGCCAAGACATGGAAGCAACCTAAATGTCCTTCGACAGAGGAGTGGATAAAGAAGATGTGGTACATATATACAATGGAATATTACTCAGCCATAAAAAGAACAAAATAATGCCATTTGCAGCAACATGGATGGACCTAGAGATTGTCATACTGAGTGAAATAAGTCAGACAGAGAAAGAAAAATATCATATATGATATCGCTTATATATGGAATCTAAAAAAATGGTACACATGAACTTATTTACAAAACAGAAATAGAGTCACAGATACAGAAAACAAACTTATGGTTACAAGGTGGGAAACATGGGGGAGGAGTAAATTGGGAGATTGGGATTGACATATACACACTACTATATATAAAGTAGATAACTAATACGGACCTACTATATAGCACAGGGAACTCTACTTAATACTCTCTAATGACCTATATGGGAAAAGAATCTAAAAAAGAGTGGATATATGTATATGTATAACTGATTCACTTTATTGTACACCTGAAACTAACACAACATTGTAAATCAACTCTACTCCAATAAAAATCTTTTAAAAATCATCTGACCACATCATGAAATGATTACCACAATAAATTTAGTGAACATCCATTATCTCGTATAGATATAAAAGAAAAGAAAAAAACATTTTTTCCTTGTGATGAGAACTCTTAGGATTTACTCTCTTAACAACTTCCATGTATAATACACAGCAGTGTTAGTTATCTTAATCATGTTGTACATTACATCCCTAGTATTTATTTATCTTGTAACTGGAAGTTGGTACCTTTCTACCACCTTCATCCAATTCCCCCTCCCCTCACCACCTGCCTCTGGTAATCAAAAGTCCAATCTCTTTTTCTATGGGTTTGTTTGTTTGTTTGTTTGTTAAGTGTAATTGACACTATGACACTATGTTAGTTCCTGGTATACAACATAGTGACTCAATATTTCTATACATTATAAGATGACCACCATAATAAGATTAGTTACCATCTGTTACCATACAAAGATATATTATTATTGACTGTATTCCCACACTGTACATTTTATCTCTTTGACTCATTTATTTTATGTTTGTACCTCTTAATTGCCCTCACCTATTACAGTCATCTCCCCCATCCCCTCCCCTCTAGCAACCACCTGTTTGTTCTCTGTATCTACGGCTCTGTTTCTGTTTTGGTTTTTTTTGGTTTGTTTTTTTATATTTTAAAATATTTAGATAATGCTATTACATATATTAATAAATATCAACCAAGCAGAGAAATAGGTATAAAAAAATATAACCAGTTATTGACTTTTTTTTTTAGGGCTTGCTTTAGTAAATCAAGTATTGATCTCTCCCATTTGGAACTTTGCTCTATTCCACTCTCCACTCCTCAGTGAAATGGATTCATTGGTCTTGGCTTCTTCTTAGCAAATTGTAATCCACATAACAAAATATAAGCTGTTCATCTCAGCCAATCTGGTCTTTTCTTTATGAGAAGAGGCTCACAGAAGTCTTCCATGGAGACCCAAAGAAACCATCTCCTAAAAGTACGATTTGAAATCATCCACCTGAAACAGGTCTTCTCTCCACATTATTTTAATAAGCATTATAAACCTCTCCCCACCTTTTCTCCGAGATTTTCTTCTGGCCCAGAATTAGGTGCTTTTCATGGACTCTAAGAAACTTTTCTGTCACACCCTAGGTGTTGTTTTGTTTCTTTTTCTTCTTTTTTTCTTTTTCTGGCTTTTTGCTTTTGCTTTGGTTTTGGTCAGTAAAAGTCATTAAAATGCAGGAATGTGTTTGGAGGCATGGCAAAGCCAGCAGTTAGCTACTCTCTCATTATTGTTCATTAGCAAAAGCAGCGCAGCCTTACCACACCCAGAGGGAAGCTTAAGAGTCATCGCAGCCATAAGAAATGCAGTGGCTCACTCAAATGTAGTGTTAATCAGTAACTACAAACATTTACATGTGTTTAACAAGTTTGATCTGGAAATAAAAAAATTATCTAAGTCATGAGATATTGAAAATCTTGCAAGAGACAAGATTATTTTTACTGAGAAGTAAGAAAAAACTGAAAAGCCCTATTTATCAAAACCTTAAGATATTCCCCATCAGAGGCAAGATATTTGGTTCTCTCCAGTCAAAACAGAAGCCTCAATATCCATGAGAAACAACCATCAGTGGAGGGAAGGCATACCTCCCCAGGGTCCTTTAGGTGGGAAACAAAAGCCCAAAATCTCTTAAATTCTACGATTAGCATTAGTACTGTCTAGATGTGAAAATGTGTCAGGTTTACCATTGAGGGTATGGAAGGACCACAGCCAACACTTCTTCAATCACAAATGTTACAGTTTTTGAGGGAACTTCGTGCCAGTGTCTCTACATGTTCCCGTGAAGAAACAGTTTAGTGCATTTACCAAGGAAGCCTAAGTTAGGAAAATGTTTATGACTCATTTTTTGAAATGCTAAATTAAACTTAAATAGTTAAGTTTACTAAAGTTATAGGGACTATGTTTTAAGTCACAATTTTACTACCCTACTGAAAAATGATGCTAATTATTCTTTAATCCTATTTCCATTTTTTATCAGTTGCATGCAGTGCAGCCTCATTGGGTTACAATATGTAGGATCTATACTACTTAGCCAGCTACAGACATATCAAAAAATCACAAACCTTCTCAGTTTTCCCAAATAAAAGGAATTAACTTTAAAAATGTAACTTTTAGGGCTTCCCTGGTGGCGCAGTGGTTGAGAGTCCGCCTGCCAATGCAGGGGACACGGGTTCATGCCCCGGTTCGGGAAGGTCCCACATGCTGCAGAGCGGCTGGGCCTGTAAGCCGTGGCTGCTGAACCTGCACGTCCGGAGCCTGTGCTCCGCAACGGGAGAGGCCACAGCAGTGAGAGCCCTGTGTACCGCGAAAAAAAAAAAAAAATGTAACTTTTAATAAGAGTTGAGGTGGGTAAAGGAGAAGAATGGAAACCTCTTTCTCTTCATTTTGGCAAATTTTTATAAATGTGAGAATTATTTCCTCCTGATGAGTCAGTTGAGTGGCTTAAGTAATGTGCTTTCTAGGCCATCAGGTAACATATGGCAAATAGTTTTTGTTTTGGGGACTTTGCTCTATTCTACTCTCCACTCCTCAGTGAAGTGGATTCATTGGTCTTGGCTTATTCTTAGCAAATAGAAATCCGCATGACAAAGTGGATCCTACGTAGCATCCTACCTAGTAAATTCTCAGAGACAACAATGAGAACTTCTTCTTTAAAACAAGTGTAAAATAGGTCCTGACCTTTTAAATGATTAAAGTTATATTCCAATCAATGTAAACTTAACAGAGACAATGAAATCTCCAAGAGTTAGTTTATTACTACACTCTGTTATTAACGTGGTCAAAAGGCTATTTTCCATAAGTTCCCACCTCTCCTTCCATCTCCACACCTACAAAAACATCCATAGAAAGAATAATAGGTTGGTTAGTAGTAAAATCTACACGCTAAATGTTAGGTGAAAGTCTTTAAGAAACAAAGGCACGACAAGAGAGTTTGCAGCAAAACAAAACATGGCCATTGGTATCATCCTTTAAGACTACATGACAATAAATACATGAATAATAAATCAACTTTCTAAATCATTTGAATTCAGGATGTATGCATCAGAAAGGCCAATATAGTTATTGTTCCCTGTAAAAGTGCTCACTGCTTTTTATGCATTTAATTAAATTTTAGAAATTAAAAAGTTTTTAAACTTAAGGTTTCTAGAAATTTAAATTTTATTCCTGATATAAAGTGAGTTCGCTTCTTTCAGTGATAGCCATACAACCCAGAAAAATTAACCTGGAATTTGCAGCAATATGTTTTCTTAATTTCATGACTAATCAAGTATTTATGAAATCAAATCAAGTTTTTATCAAACAGGACACTATACTTGTATATGTGCATGAAATATACAGTACACGTTATTAAATCCTTATTTCATTTATGAAATGTCTTCACTTTTTTCCTATTACTGAGTTAAATGCTTTCCTGCCAAGCCTGTTTGTATCAAAATCTACAAAGGTAATTCGTTTCATGCACTCCTCAGCTTCACCTATAGAAAGAATTGGGGCTCGTCATGATGCCAAACGAGATTTTCAATAAAATATCAAACATGAGACAATGCACTATGAACAAGAGACGTAAAGTTTCTTCTCATGAAGAAACATGAAGACAGAAATGCAGACATTGACCTTGGGGGCTGTGACTTGTCTCTCCTCTAGCTAGCAGCACCATCATTCCTAGAGTTCAATGTGATTAGTAGAAGTTTCACACAGACCTGATTTCTCGCTGCACAGCTTGTCAGCGAGGTAGTGTGCCTCCTGGGCCATAAGTGAGAATATTTCATCTTCGTACTCTTCCATTATAGTTTCACACGCGAATTTCAAATGTCTGTAAGCATCAGAATAAAAATAGAATTTTAAAAATTCTTTGTATATTTTGTCTCCTTTCCTTGGAGCAAATCTCTTGAAAGTCTTCTCCTTAGTCACGGGGTCTTCTTCAAGCTTATAGTCATTCATTCGCTCACACACTTTATCCAAGAGGTCTGTGAGGAATGCCTCTGACTGGGCTAAGGGAATCGAATCACCCCGCTCGCAGGTACAGCTACGCTGTCTTTGGAACAGCTGTGCCCGTCTCCGCGTGCCCCTCTCCCTCCAGAATCCAGCGAGGATTCAGAGGACCCTTTGGCCACCACCTCCGCCCCACGCCTCTGTTTCTGTTTTGATATGTATGTTCATTTGTCTTGTTTTTTAGATTCCACATGTAAGTGAATCATAGAGTATTTGTCTTTCTCTGTCTGACTTATTTCACTTAGCATTATACCCTCTAGGTCTATCCATGTTGTCACAAATGGCAAGATTCCATTCATTTTTATGGCTGAGTAGTATTCCATATACAGTATATACACACACCATCTCTTCTTTATCCATTCATCTATCAATGGACACTTAATTGCTTACGTATCTTCACTATTGTGAATAATGCTACAGTGAACGTAGCGGCGCGTATATCTTTTCAAATTAGTGATTTTGTTTTCTTTGGAAAACTACCCAGAAGTGGAATTGCTGGATCATATGGTAGTTCTACTTTTAACTTTTTAAGAACCTCCATAGTGGCCACACCAATTTACATCCCACCAGCACTGCACAAGGGTGCCCTTTTCTCCATATCCTTGCCAACACTTGTTATTTGTTGTCTTTTTTATAATAGCCATTCTGACAGGTATGAGTTGATATCTCGTTATGGTTTTGATTTGCAATTCTGTGATGATTAATTATGCTGAGCATCTTGTCATGTGCCTGCTGGCCATCTAAATATCTTATTTGGGAAAATATCTATTCAGGTCTTCTGCCCATCTTTTTTTTAAATTAATTTTTATTGGAGTATAGTTGCTTTATAATATTGTGTTCATTTCTACTGTACAGCAAAATGAATCAGTTATACATATACATATATCCCCTCTCTTTTTGGATTTCCTTCCCTTTTAGGTCACCACAATGCATTGAGTTCCCTGTGCTATACAGTGTATTGTCGTTAAGTTACCTATTTTATACATGATATCAATACTGTATATATGTGAGCCCCAGTCTCCCAATTCTGCCCATTTTAAAATCAGGTTGTTTGTTTTTTTGATATTGAGTTGTATGAGCTATTTATGTATGCTGTATATTAACCCCTTATTGGTCATATCATTTGCAAATATTTTCTCCCATTCAATAGTCTGCCTTTTCATTCTGTTGATAGTTTCCTTCTCTGTGCAAAAGGTTTTTAATTAACAAATATAGTCCCATTTGTTAATTTTTGCTTTTGTTTCCTTTACCTGGGGAAACATATCCAAAAAAAATATTGCTACAACCAATGTAAAACAGCATACCGCCCATGTTTTCTTCTAGGAGTTTTATGGTTTCTGGTCTTACACTTAGGTCTTTAATCCATCTTTAGTTTATTTTTGTATATGGTGTAAGAAATTAGGCAAGTTTGAGTCTTCTGCAAGTAACTGTCGAGTTTTCCCAACAACGTTCTTTGAAAAGACTGTCTTTTCTCCATTGTGTATTCTTGCCTCTGTCGTATATTAATTGACCATAAGTCTGGGTTTATTTCTGGGCCCTCTATCCTATTTCATTGATCTATGGGTCTGTTTTTGTGCCAGTGCCATACTGTTTTGATTGTTGAAGCTTTGTAGTGTAATTTGAAATCAGGGAGCTTGATACCTCCAACTTTGTTTTTCTTCTCAAGATTGTTTTGGCTATTCAAAGTCTTTTGTGTTTCCATACAAATTTTTAAATTATTCTAGTTCTGTGAAAAAATGCCGTTGGTATTTTGATAGGGATTACATGAAATCTGTAGATTGCCTTGGGTAGTATGGTAATTTTAACAATATTAATTCTTCCAATTCATGGACACAGTCAGTGTATCTTTCTACTTGTGTCATCTTTAATTTCTTCCATAGATGTTTTTATAGTTTTCCAAGTACAGGTCTTTTACCTCCTTAGGTAGTTTTATTCCTAGATATTTTTTTTCTTTTTGACACAATTGTAATTGAGATTATTTTCCTGATTTCTCTTTCTGATAGTTTGTTTTAGTGTATAGAAACACAACAGATTTATGTATATTAATTTTGTATCCTGCAACTTTACTGAATTCATTTATTAGTTCTAACAGTTTTTTTGCTGGTGTCTTTAGGATTTTCTGTATATAGTATCATGTCATCTGCAAACAATGACAGTTTTACTTTTTCCTTTCCAATTTGGATCCCTTTTATTTCTTTCTCTTGTCTGATTGCTGTGGCTAGGACTTTCAATGCTATGTTGAATAAAAGTGGGTATCCTTGTCCTGTTCCTGATCTTAGAGGAAATGCTTTCAGCTTTTCACCATTGAGTCTGATGTTGGCTGTAGGTTTGTCATATATGATCTTTATTATGTTGAGGTATGTAGCCTCTGTAACCACTTTATTGAGAGTTTTTATTATACATGGATGTTGAATTTTGTCAAAAGCCTTTTCTACATCTATTGAGATGATCATATGATTTTTATTCTTCAGTTTGTTAATGTGGTGTATCACATTAATTGATTTGTGGCTATTGGACCATCATTGCCTCCCTAGAATAAATCCTACTTGATCATGATATATGACCCTTTTAACATATTGTTGAATTCTGTTTGCTAATATTTCATTGAGGATTTCTGCATCTATGTTCATCAGTGATTTTGGCCTATAGTTTTCTTTTTTGTGTGATATCTTTGTTTTGATATCAGATGATGCTGACCTCATATATGAGTTCAGAAGCATTCCTTCCATCTCAGTTTTTTGGAATAATGTGAGAAGTATAGGCATTAATGGTTCTTTAAAAGTTTGATAAAATTCACCTGTGAAGCCATCTGTTAATGGACTTTTGTTTGGTGGGAGTTTTTTAAATTACTGAATCAATCTCATTACTGGTAATTGGTCTGTTCATATTTTCTAATTCTTCCTGAGTCAGTCTTAGGAGATTGTACGTTTGTAGGAATTTATCCATTTCTCCAAGGTTGTCCATTTTATTGGCATATAATTGTTTGTAATAATCATTTATGAACTATTGTATTTCTGTGGTGTCAGTTGTAACTTCTTTTTCATTTATGATTTTATTTATTTGTGTCCTCTCTCTTTTTTTCCTGATGAGTCTGGCTAAAGGTTTACCAATTTTGTTTAACTTTTCAAGGAACCAGCTGTTAGTTTCATTGATCTTTTCTATTGCTTTTTTAGTCTCTATTTCATTTATTTCTCCTCTGATCTTTATATTTCTTTCCTTCTATTAACATTGGGTTTTGTTTGTTCTTTTTCTAGTTTCCCTTTAGGTGTAGGTTAGGTTGTTTATTTTAGATTTTTCTTGTTTCCTGAGATAGGCTTATATCACTATAAACTACCCTCTTTGAAATGCTTTTACTCTGTCCCATAGTTTTTGGTTGTTGTGCTTCCATTTTCATTTGTGTTTAGGTACTTTTTTACTTCCTCTTTGGTTTCTTCAGTTATTCATTGGTTATTTAGTAGCATATTATTTAGCCTCCACGTTTGGGTTTTTTTTTTTTTTTTGCAGTTTTTTTCCTTATAGTTAATTTCTAATCTCATAGTGTTGTGGTCAGAAAAGATGTTTGATATGATTTCAGTGTTCTTAAATTTAATGAGCCTTGTTTTGTGACCTAGTATGTGTTCTATCCTAGAGAATGTTCCACATGCACTTGAAAAGTATGTGTATTCTGCTGCTTTGGATGAAATGGTCTGTATGTATCAACTAAGTTCATCAGGTCTAATGTGTCATTTAAGGCCAATGTTTCCTTATTAATTTTCTGTCTGGGTGATCTGTCCATTGATGTGAGTGGGGTGTTGAAGTCCCCTACTGCTATTGTGTTACTATCAATTTCTTTATGTTTGTTAATATTTGTTTTATGTATTTAGGTTCTCCTATGTTGGGTACATATATATTTTACATTGTTATATCTTCTTATTGGATTGATCTCTTTATCATTATGTAATGTCCTTCTTTGTCTCTTGTAACATTCTCCGTTTTAAAGTCCATTTTGTCTTGCATTAGTATTGCTACTTCAACTTTCTTTTCTTTTCTATTTGCAAAGAGTATCTTTTTCCATCCCCTCTCTTTTGGTCTATGTGTGTCTTTAGATCTGAAGTCAGTCTCTTGCAGGCAGCATATATATGGTTGTTTTTTTTTTAATTTATTCAGCCACTCTCTATCTTTTGATTGGGGCATTTAATCCATTTACATTTAAAGTTATTATTGATAGGTGTGTACTGATTGCCATTTTGTTACTTGTTTTTGTAGGTCTTTTTTGTTCCTCTCTTCTTCTTTTGCTCTCTTCCCTTGTGATTTGATAACTATCTTTATTGTTATGTTTGGATTCCTTTCTCTTTTTGTATATGTATCTTTTATAGATTTTTGGTTTGTGCTTACCATGAGGTTTGCATACACATATACATGATTATTTTAAGTTGATGCTTTCTTAAGTTCAAATGCATTCTAACAACCCTGCATTTTTACTTTCCCCTACATGTTTAATATTTTTGACATCATATTTTATGTTTTTGTTTGCATATCCTTAACTACTTACTGTGAATATAGATGATTTTACTACTTTTTTCATTTAAGCTTCCTACTAGCTTTATGAGTGGTTGGTTTACTACGTTTACTGTATATTTGCCTTTGCCAATGAGATTTTCTGCTAGTCTTCAGGTCATTCTCATTGATAGTTTCTCTGTAAATAGTTGTGATTTTGGTGTGCCCATGGGAGGAGGTGAGCTCAGGGTCTTCCTACTCTGCCATCTTGGCCCTATTCCAGATAGAAATTTTAAAAAGCAGAGTCTGAACTGAAAGTGGACCCCCAATACCCACTGAAATCTGAGAAGATATAATAGTCAAAAGATATCATACCCTCTAGACATATTCCTCCTTCACAGAAACTGATTAGTATGTAAAGTCTTGAGAAAGCCACATTCATTTTCTGATAGATTTATTTTGAGATATACATACTTCTTTCTCTTTTATCTACCTTTCTATTAACTTTAAGCTTTTTTGACATCTAACTAAGTTACAACTCTAGGAAGAGTTGTTATTATTATTGGTGACCATCTTCCAAGATGAAGGTGAATGTCATAGCTTGGGGGAGGAAAAATGCTTCTATTTTTTTCACTCAAGTCAAATAGTCAAATGTTCCTGGTGTCCAAAAAGTGAGAGGGAGACACGTGTGATCTACAAGCTGAGTATTATATTACAATGCCTGCATCAGTTTCTCCATCTCTGGTTCAGTCTATACGTGAAGAGACAATAGTCATTGTGTTAATTATATAAATTTTGGTATTTCCATAGAATACAATATCTTAGAATTGAAAGGAATTTCTGATGTTAGCTTCTCCAATATTTTACTCAGTGGAGGTGTTAGAGAAAATTTCTAACAGCTGGCCATCAGGTTTTTGTTTGATGCTTTTAGTGAGAAAGATATTATTTGCCTCATGAGGAGAACATTTATTGTTGGATGGCTGTTATGGCAAGGATGTTTTTCTATTACCCTGAGCCAAAGTCTTTATCCCTGTTTCTCTTATCCATTAGTTCTAATTCTGCCTGGAGCAACACCAAGTAAATTGACTCCCTCTTCTACATGACATCCTCTCAAAGAAAGTACTATTTATGATTACGTAAATGTTAGTAGTATCTTCTCTTCTAGCCACAGATAATATTATTTGCCCATAATATCATTATAGTTGTAAATATTGTACATTATTTATTCCCAAAGCTACTGTGGAGAGATTAATTTGAGGCCAGTGTTCATTCATTTATTGAGTGCCTACAATGTGCAGGGATTTGGTAGATCAGTCAAGAAGCCTAGATAAAATGAGAACATGACTTGTGAGACAGTCATATATTATTGTATCAGTTTTGTACATTTGCCTTTTATCACAATTAGTTTCCTCTCTTTATCCTTTTTAATTCTTTTGACTTTAAATTCCACTTTGACATTAAAATGCCATTCCTGCTTTTTTGAATATTTGTATTAGCCTGGTGTCTTTTGGGCATACCTTTTATTTTTATTCTTTCATCTCTTTTAAGTGTATCCCTCATAAATAACATCCAAATGGGAATTGAGCTTTAAAAAACTCAATCTTGCATTTGCCTTACTGTAACCCTGATCCTAGCTTGACGTTCATTTTGCTTTACCATGAAGTTTTCTATATATTATTCTCTTGATATTTTTTCCTTCCATCTTACTTTGTTTTTACTATTAATAGAACTTTGTTATTTCTTCTTTGTCCTTTTCCCTATTATTGGTTTGATCCAGGTGCTATTTGTTTCCTTTCACTCATTATTTTGGAAGGTGTGCTGTACTCTACCATCCCCCTCATGCTTTCCTTCTAATTTCTGATACTAATAATCAAATATTCATTTCTCCACTATTATATTTTTAAAAGGTGCTCACTATATCCCTCCTACAAGGCCTTCCCGTTTCCTCCATGCACATCCTACACCAATGAGACTTTGAGAAAACTTTTACTTCTCCCATCTCCTCCCACTCCCTCAACTTTTAGGCATTGCTGAGATAATGCTTTTAAATCTAGACTATTACTAAGTTTTCTCTTGCAGTATGTCTCTACAACTTCTGGGAAATCCATGTTTAGTACATATATTATAATCCCCCAGTTTATTTGATTGTTATTCATTTAGATTTAGTTATATAGTTTATAAATATGTGTGTATTTTACTAGTGTTTTCTCTACTCTTCATCTTCCCCTATCTTGAGGTCTCTGATCTGGTTAATTTTTTTCATTTAGAGTCATTTTTCCAGAACATTACTTGTTGATTTATTATCTAAATTTTTACATTTTCACAAATATTATTCTTCTGTCCTGACAGGTGAGTGGTGTCTGACTGGATATAGGATTTGGGGGTTGCAAGCCTTTTTTCTTAGAGCATGTTGATATTAATCTACTGTTTTATAGTTTTTAGTATTGTAGGTAAGAAGTCCGAAACCAGTATCTTTTTTCTTTGTTAGTAAATTTAATCTTTCTGTTTGACAGCTTGTAAGATATTCTCTTTATCCTTGAAATTATAAAATTTAACCAGGACATTTTTAGGTTTATAATTTTTTGTCAGTCTTACCTGGAACTTAGTAAATCTTTTCAATCTCCAAGCCCAAGTCATTACAAATAAATGAAATTTTCCTCTATTTTCCCCCTCTATCAGTTCCTTTTTTCCCGTATGGGATTCCTATTAATAATATGTCAGTGTCTTGCTGTGTCTTCCAAATTTCTTATCATCTCCTGCATGACTTGTGTCATTTTATATTTTTGTACATCTCTTTGAGACATTTCTACTACTTGGTTTTCCATGCCACTAATTGAATTTCACCAGAGACTATATTCACCTTCATCTACTAAATTTTAAATTTTGAAAATTATATTTTTTGTTCCAGAACATCCTTTTAAGGTTGTAAATGAATCTCCATTAGTGCTTTAATTGTGTGTTGTTTTTGTTGTTGTTAAAATTATCTATTTCCCCCAACATGTTGATTTCACTAAGAGCCATCCTAACTATCGTTCTTATTCTTCCACCCTCCAGTTGCTGGCAGCTTAAATTGCTGGTATTTTCCTTTACCTACTGAGAGTTGTATTCACCCTCAGCCCTCAAGAAGCTGCTAGGGTGCCATAGACCTGACAGGAATGTAGTTATAGTGGAAAAGAGCATCAAAGTGGTAAAAGGCATGGAAGTCACAACTCCTGAATTGGCAAAGCAGCAATAGCAAGCTGCCAGTCTTCTATTGAAGCCGCTGTGCTTCCTGGACATTTAGTTATGAAGGTTTGGGCTTTCCCAGTTGTTAGGGATAGGGTAGTCTTAGTATTTTTTAAGTAAGTAGGGTAGTTTTTTAAGTAAGTAGGGTAGTTTTTAAGTAAGTAGGGTAGTCTTAGTATTTTTTAAGTTGACTTCTGGGTCAACTTAAAAATAATACCTTTGTGCTTAAACTGCATCCCAATCAGCTTCTAGTGCTTTAAATCAGTGAATGTTAGACATGGAAAGGACCTAGTCCAAATGTTCTCATTTTACAGATAAGGATAATGAGACCCCAAGAAATGATGTTCATTTTTCAAAGTCATCTCAGCGGTAGAGACAAAACTGGATTCTAGGCCCTGACACACTCAGGCTTCAGTTGACAGTTCTGTTTTCTGTCACCGAGTACTTAAATTTCTAGCATTTAGCACTAAATCAATGCTCTTATAGAATGTTTTCATATAATATTGGTACTCTCAGAGAACCATGGGTAGGTACTTATTTCAAGTGAAAATGGATAGAAAGTGTTAGTAAATCAAGATTAATGCTAGTATTAGATTTATCTTTAAAGAAATGGTTAATCACCTTTCAAATCTAATTAAAACTGCAGTTTTTAATGAAGAAAGAATTAAATGATATCACAATATCCCTTTAAGATCTGCTGTTCTTTGAGAAAAGGGAAGCTACTGGTATATACCTAGAAAACTTACTAATCTGCTTAATTGAACATCCCTTCGAGTGGCAATGGTGAGAAGATATTTCAAATGTAAAAAATACAAGTTATTGGTTTTTGATCGTCACTATTTGGCATACACAAATAATATTTATATACTTAGATAAAAATGATAACTTTTCTGACGATGTATATAACAAAGTGTCTTTCACAGTGTGAATACTACTGTAGTTTAAAAGAATAGTAGAGTGAACATAGGTGACCTTGAACCTGTCACTACCTCTGTGAATTTCATTGACCTCTCTTGCCCTGCCTACATCATAGAGTTGTAAAATTAACACATAAGTGTGACAGTGTATTGTTCTTTTAAAACAAGAGAATTATTGTCATTAATTTTATTTCTTAAATATCAACTGATCTTATATATAGGAAGTAATGTCATATATAAGACATATAAGGTCATATTATGTTTTCATTTTACTCTCCTATCATTGCGAAAATTAATATGCTATGCTCTCTATTTAACAAAACTGAGAAAATCATAATTATTTTTATCCTACTATAATATCCATGATTATAATCCTTGCTACCTATTTTTTATCATTATTCAGAGTAATCTCTTAGTCTTAGAAGCAAACTCAGTTTTTAGTTCTTAAAAATAAAAAGGTTGGGGGGATGGAATATGAAATAAATATGGGAAAATATTAGCATTTGTCAAATCTGAGAGATGGATACATGGGTGTTATACTGTTATCTTATGTGAGAAATATTTCATCATTTAAAATATGAATCACAAAAAAAAGAGAGCAAATTTATGACTTGTGAGCAAGCCCTAAGTTATGTTTAATCAAAATCTTATTTAGTTTTCATCTGAATATAGGATTCAGAACTATGTTTGTTTCATTCCGCAGAACTAACGTTCACAGATGCACTTTTCTTGTCATTCCAGACAGATCTTCTCCTGCTGCCTTAGCATCCTCTGTTTTATGCTTTTGCATAACGGTCCATTCTCATGAGAGTTTTCCTTGTATGACATATCATATGCCTGAAAAAACTAGACAGTCACTCTGCTTAGGCACTTGACAAGGAAACAGAGGTTCTAGTCCTAGCTCTGCCACTTACTGCTCCGCCTAGCCTTTAATATGCTACTTTGCCTCTCTGAATATCACTTTCCTTTTCTGTAAAATAGGCATAATCATACTGTTCAATCTACCTCAGAGATTTATTGTGAAATAATAAATGGAGTTATATCATGCAGTATAAGTGAAGTTACAAATCCTCTGACAGTTGCCATACATTGGTCCCTGTCCCTGTAAGCTATGATCTCTTACTAGGTCCCACACACCAGAAGTATGCAACTGAAAGTAGAGTTAAAGAGATGGGCAGAGGGAGATAGAGAAGGGCAAGCCCCAAAGAATGCTCCTAGCTCTGCTACTGAACACAGTGACCCCCAAAGACCTTTCCAATTTTAAGATTTGGTGATTTTGTGAATCCATCAGCCACAGAGAAGAAAGCAGCATTGAGTGTATTCTTTGAAACATAATAAATTACAGTAAGGACTTGCTTGATATAAAATTCCTTTTAGTTTATTTCTGCAAGTTAGAAAATATCATGTGAAGAGTTGATGACTCTGCAGTTTTACAAAATAGGAAAAAGTCTTTCCCAGATAATATGAAAACAAGGAATAAGGGGGGAAAAAAATCACTGAAAAGTATGTTTATTTGCAGCCATCAGCTAGCCTGTCCCAGGAACTTTACCCACCTACAAAGATGTTGATGTGTATGTCACTGCTGCTTTGTTTCCAATGACTTTGCCATAATCCTGTAGAGCTGACAAGCTATAAATTAAATATTGTAAGATTGGTAAAATTAGCAAATGTCTCTTATACTAACACAAAATTATATGTTGTGTTGATAATAGTCATTGTCCCTTCACCTGAATCACATCCCACATCACCCTGTGTTTGTGATGTTTTTCCCATTTACTCCATAGGCCAACCATTGGCTCAGCTTAATGATTCAGCAAGGCAAGGGGACCAGAGTGCTGGGCATGCAGTGATCAGGAATCCATCACATACATATCTTATAGTATTGCAGTACAAAAGAATAATTTGTTATCTTTTTCCCTAAAGCTAAATGAAAAAGATTGATGAAAAATCTGTTCAAAATACATAGTTCAAAAATACACCCATTTTTTAATATAATTCTTCCAAGATGTTTGCCCAACCAAATTAGCTTCAAAATTCATGTCAGGGATTTTTTTTTAAGTTTGTTTGTTTTTTTAATGTTTTACACATAGATCCTACCTTCATTGAATACCTGGGTATCTTTTTGGCTGCATAAGCAATTAACTGGATGATTTCAAAGGATCCCTGTGTTATAGATTGAACCTCATGTGAGCCATTTTTCAAACTTTTATTGTTGTCTCCTTGGGAACTTGCTCACCAAAGCCAAACAACCTCTGGTACACTCATGGACAGGGCAGTGCTTGAGGAGCAGGAGAATTTTATCTAGAGTCAGTAAGAGAACCTAATAGTAAATGGAACTATTCAGGCTGGAACCAGGCCTAGCTTATTTATTGAGCCCTTTGGGCTTTTCACATACAGTTCTATGAATGTATTTGAGGTCCAATCTATGATTTTCTTCTGTGTTAGTCATAGATATTCTCCTAAATAAAAACAGTCAAATATGCTAAAGTTGAACTCTGCCAGGTTGTTAGGTTTGTATGATAACTTTTGTCAGTACCACAGTAATAACAACAACAACCAACCTTTCTTATAAACTCAGTTTGTACCAGGTACTATCCCACAAACTTATATATATTATGTTACTTAACCCACATAACAACCCTATACTATCCCTACCTTACAGATGGAAAACTAAGGCAAAGAAAGGTTTAGCAACTTGTCCAAGGTTCTACATCTAGCAGGTAGTAGCACCAGGATTTAAACTCAGGCAGTCTGACTCCAGAGTTCACACTCTTAATCTCTGTAATGTGCCACCTCCCAACTTTGTCTCCTGAAGAGCCTCTTGGGTAGATCCAAGTTCCTCTCCTTACCTCTGTCACCCCTGGATAAAATTTGTGCTAGTTACAAATCTCCTCCTCCTCCTCCTTTTCCTCTCTTCCTCCTCCTCCTTCATCTCCTCTCCCTCCTCCTCATCCTCCCATGAAAAAATGCATCAAGAGAAAAGGATATGAACAAACTTCACTACCATGAGAGATTTGGGAGAACATATGCTATCCCACTGAGACATCATTTGATTTCAAGTTAACAAAAACCTGCTGATTCTAGTTTAAGCAAAGGGGGGGATTTATGGGAAGAGTTGTCTCCTGGAGCACAAGACCAAGAATATGCCTCAGGAAGGACTAAAAACAAGAACTAGAGCATTAGAAGCCAGGATGGTTCCCTTTTTAAATGTACATGTTAGATGTCTATGGAGGAGAAAGGGAAATACCTCCCTTCTCCACAGGGTAAAAAGTTCTTAGAAAACAAGGGTTTAGGCTGAACAAATATTCCTCAAAAGGCACCTTTTCTGTACTCCATCATTTGAAGGTAAATGCAAGTACAGTGCACATTGCCCAGTAGCTTTGTATGCATTTAAAATTGTGACTAAACAGTCCCTTTCAGCTATTGCCTGATTTCCTGTCCCTCCAGAAACCCTGATGGTTGGCATTTTGTTTTTTTCTCACTTGATTAATCTCAAGTTAGGCCTTTGCAACCCTTCTAACATCAATAGGATAAGACTGTTGATTTCACGCCATCCTTCCTCCCAGGCCTTCCATCTGTACAATCAGAGGGCCTGGTGCACTTGTCTTTTCAGTTGACTGTCAGGAATCTCACTAGTTTCAATCCCTAACATTCACCCTGTCCCTTTATCCTCTCAAAATATCTCATACTGTCTCTGCCTTCCTTGTTCTTTTTTTCTCTACCTTTTTCCCAATAAACACCTACTGGCTCTTTATATTTTTAGGGACCCCCCCACCCTTTTCCCATTAGATGAAGTTCAAATTCTTGACCTTGAGAGCCCTCCAAAATCATGCCCTACACTACCTATCCCAGCCGTTCCAAGTCAGGTCCCTCACTCAAGCAGTTCATTTTCCCCATTCATCAAGAACACCACAGGCTTCATCACAGTCCGATCCTCTTGCTTACAAGGCCCTTTCCCATTCCTTCCCACCTGTAAAAATTCAGCCCATTTCTCAAGGCCTAACTAAATTAAGTCATATTCCCTCTAAAGAGTCCTAAGTCTCCAACACCTAGGGCGATCGACTGTCCTGGTGTGCCTGAAATTTCCTAAGAAATGTAACTTTCAGCACTACATCTGGGATATTCCTAGGCAAACTGGGATTCTTAGGCAGCCTATCCACACCTCACTGTCTCCCCTCATTATACTGCCTTTTTGAGTAAAAAGCCTGTGAAAGTACCAGTAACTACTATTTCCACACTTACAAGTTTCTTTCTCCACAATGAGTTATGCTTTTACTGTGCAGAGACCTTTTTGATTCCCACTTCATACAGACTTTTGTGCTGTACTCATGTTAATGCCTACTCGTTGAATAGGTGGTCTAGTTTTTAGTTGGCACTATATTTAAAATGTTTTCCTTGTGTGTTAATTTATTTGTCTTTATTTTTTTTCCAGCCCAGATGACTTACTCAATGCCTTGAATGAGGGTATCAGTCGTGCTGATGTCATCATCACATCAGGGGGTGTGTCCATGGGGGAAAAGGTATGAAAAAATGAGGTTCATGAAGTATGCAGTTGATTAACAGTGGTGTGGTAGTCATCTGGTATCCATAACCAGACTCCCACAAAGCTGAAAATCCACAGGGCTTCAGAAATTTCTGGGCATTCTAAAAGGTATGCAGTGCAGATAAGTCAGAGAGCTTACCATCTCAAATTAAATCCAGGAGTGAAGGTGTTAAAATGTAGATAGGTATTCTCTTCATAGCAGACAGATTGCCGGGTCAGTCTTCCCTCAAAGTCTCCTAGAGGTCTTGAGCCCTGGGTAGAGCAGATTGCTGCAGTCCTCTCCCAAGATCACAAAGGCTAGGCTGAGGTCTGCATTGTAGCAAAGCTATAAGAAATAATTTGCAACATGTCTGTTATCATTACCATCAAACTGCCTGATGTGCTCTGAGCATCACGAGGGCAAACCCTGAAGTTAAGAGTACTTAAATTTTCAATTTCTTATTTCCAGGGAGTATTTCATATAAAACTTATCTTGGTTGCTAATGAACTTAATTATGGGACAGTACCTATTTGGCAGACCAGAAGTTTGCTTTTCCAGTACTTCTGAAGAGGCAACAAGCTTATAGCTTACATAGGCTTGGCAATTGTGGCTCAACTATGGTAAGAACAGAACACTTCTGGACCTTAACCTTCTTTATTAAGATGTCATTTATCCCAGGGATTTGCTCACAGGTCAACAGCCAATATAGTAAAGCATATTGGTTTTCTTTTTTTACTCTCTGTGTGGTAAGATACTTACACTGAACCTTTAATTTACTAGGAAGGAGATTTTTAGGAACTGGGCATCCCAGAGTATTCCATAGGAGCTAATAATTGTCCTTCCTAACTCCTTGAGGGGGAATCATATGAAAGAAGAACCAGGAAGAAAGAGAGAAAGCATCAATGCAGCAAACTCCCGCCAGCCTGCAAATTCTAGTCCCCAAAAGAATTCCAGTGTACCTCAGTAGCAGAAAGAAAGAAAAGTGTAAGAGAGAGAACATCTGCTTCAGCCCAAGGGCAGAGCCTGAAAACCAGTCACTGAAAAGACAGGGAAGTTAGTCAAGGAAAGATCCAGAAGCATTATGTAGTACGCATGAATTTTAAGTGCAGAAACTCAGGTACACAAGAAATTTATTTATGTGATTCAACTTAAATTCTACTGTGAGTACCTATGCTACAGAACTGGCAGGAAATTTTATTTAAGCCACTGTAGGACTAATTGCCTCCCAAAATTATGCCAAAGAACTGGGAGGGGCTTAAGAGGCAACAGAGCATCAAGGAGACACATCTGGTCACCAGTCTTCGCTGGACACATCTAGAGTGTCCTTGTCATGCCATTAGATCTCAGATCTTTGTTCTTTTGGGCCATACTAATAGCACTGGGATTATGGGGAGACTGGGAGTCTTAGGGCAGAGGAAAGGGGCCCCTGCTGCTTGTGGGACCCACAGGCCTCTATCCTCTTCTCAGCCAAGGAGAAATGACTCTTCCATAGTTGCTTCCCTCAAAATCTCTCCCCACCCCCACCTCCTCCTGTTTCACATAGCCTTTGCGAAGAGTTTTCATTTTTATAAAACACCAAAAGTTTCAGGTAAACAGTATCTGCTTTCTGCCCTAAAAACTAAAGAATTGTGTACATTACTATAAATTTTCCAGCACGTACAGAATTGTAAAATAGCTCAAAGACAATGAAACGTGTAGATAATCGATAAGGATACGCTAGACTGGACATCAAATAATTGTTTCTTCCTATTTCAAGGTCTCTTAATTTTTCCTAATAGTGTCTCCCCCACCCCATATGATCAAAATAATCACAAAGATCATTACTGATCACAGAAAAGGACTGGTCTCATAGGTTTGCCCTGATTATTTAGCAACAAAAGTATTAATTAACCATATAGGTCTCCTTGAGTTTGTTTTACACATCTACAGCCATATAGCAATAGAATATTAAAACTAATGAACAATATTCCAAACAAATAAATAATTTGTTAAAATATTTTTTATTTCCCTTAACATTTCATTTAGTCCCATGGTTTTCTTGTTCTGCTGGACCTTGGGTTAGCAGTCTGCTTTCTTGAAACCATCTGTTTTCATTCTAAAGAGTCCTGGGATTCCTGACTCAGTCCACTGGTACTGTACAAAAGTTATCTAAGCTATATCACCTCAGCAGCCTGTACCCTAGAGACTATTCTTTGAAGCATCAATAGTTCAAAATACCTATGATTGTCCTTTTCCCTAGTGCTCTGAGTCTCTTTGTTGCAGACACAAACTATTTACTGTAGCTTATATAGCAGAGCCTTCAGGCCAGCATCAAAGTAAAACAGAGGCTTTCCTTAGCTAGTAGATATTTAATACCTGTGCTTAATTTATTACTGTAACCAATAATATTAGAAGATAAGTGAGATTCTCTATTGGTACACAGTAGGTAACTATTTCATAAAAGTTTTGGTCAGTGTTTCCCCTGAGGGTGAAAACATATTATGAACAGCAAGGGCATTGTCAAATCTCCAGACACTTCCCATAAAGCATACAATTTCTGAAACATTATAGTAATGACATTTTACCTGCATAAACCTAACCTAGAGCACAGTGAGCCTTTCTTCTCAGATGTAACAGTAACTCCCTTCCTCTGAAACTCCTGTAACGGTAACATATCAAACAAACCTATTTCTAATTTCTCTTTTTATAAGATGAAAGAACAAATCTTTGTGACTTTCTACGGGCCCTCTAGGAAATTTCAAACATAGTCTTAGGCGTTGAAGATATTCTGAAAAAAATTTTTTTTCCTAAATTTAGATCTGATCTTTAGAAGGCAAAAAAGAGTTGTCAAAAAAAAAAAAAAAAAAATTGGGCACCTGATTAAGATAGGATCATAGCTACCTAAGAAACATACTTGGTTACCTAATTTTTCAAAGCAACAATAAAATATTTGAAAACAAGCATAGAAGGTAACATGATCATAAATAATATTGGCTCATTCATAAATTAGGAACCTTTGTTCTATACTTCTTTATTTCCTTAAATAATCAAAGACAAAATAAACAAAAAGGCATATTACACAAAAAGAATAACCTTACATATCATAGGGAAAGAATTAATCAGTAAAGCAAAGAAGTAAGCTCGTCAAAACTGAGTGAACTTACTAAAATTTTAATATATTTCTCAGCTTCATTTCAAACACAGGTAATTAAACCAAGGCAAATCAAAGTCATTTTCAGAGTTTTGTCCTTTATTATGCTTTTTTTTATATGTTGGAACAAACTGACACTTTACTTTAGAACTAAGAGTGGTCTCCAGACCAAAGAGGGTCCTGGAGACTCTTTAAGTGGGTCTGCAAGGTTAAATCTATTCTCATAATAAAACTAAGACTTTATTTGACTTTTTTATTTTCCTTCTCTCATGACTGTATAGTGAGTTTTTCCAGTGACTGTATGATCTATAATATCTCATCAGACTGAATATGGAAGCAAATAAGAGAATCCACCTGACTTCTATTAAGCTGAACATTAAAGTGATTTTTAAATTATAAAACAATGTATAAACAATAAGTTACTTATGTTAACATGAAATAGCTTCATCACTGCTGTTTTCAAATGAACCAACAAATAAATATTCTTAAATTCTTAGTTTTAATTTCTAATACAGTAAATATCGATAGACATAACCCACATAACAAAAGCTCTAGAGATCCTTAATGGATTTTAATTTAAGAGCATGTAAAGGGTCCTGAGACCAAGTATTTTGAGTATTGGACTTTTTTTTAAATATTTTTTTTTCCTGAAAAGTGAAAGAATATGCATAGTTTACTTGTCTGTCATGATTACTTCTAACATAATTGCAACCACCCATATTTATTATAATGTTTAAGAAAATCACTAATTTCTATTTCACAGCAAAAATTAGGGGGCATCAATCATTGACAAATCATATGTAAGCATTTTAGCGGACTAGCAAAGTTCATAAACACAGAATACAACTTTGTACAGCCACACACATCCCCTTTGTACCTTCTTAATGTAGCAAAAATGAAAACATACTCATTAACACGACCCAAAGATATATCCTTTCTATGGCATATTAAAATAAGAAGCAAAGTATAATGTATTAACTAAAAGTCATGCTTAGTAAGCAGTGATCGAGTATCCTATTGTACTTAGAAATCAAGGTATCTCATGATTATTCATTAATTAATCAATTTAATAACTGTTCAAGATTTTAAATTACTTAAAAATCTTGAAAATTATTTTCAAGCTGACATTCTACAAACATAATTACTATTGAAATTAAAAGTTTGTCAGAATAATGATTCTATTTCATTGAACCAAATTTTAGATTTTTCACAACCTTAAGTATTATATAAGAATAGCATTAGACTCTTTGATGAGTAACCTATATAATTTTAGGAAAAAACAAACCCAAGCAAAATAAAATGTATTTTCCTACTTAACACTGATAAGAGAAAGAACATGGCTGGGTTTGCTTATTAACCAAAATAATTAAGCTAGTCTCATTTGCCAGAGATTTACCTTAACTATGTGAACTTTATTCTTAAAATTATAAGAAGAATTTTTTTTAGTGCAGCATATTTAAAATAGTATAAGATAAATTTTCTTATTATCTGGGAACTTTAGGAATATTCTATTTATGTAAGTACTTATCTCTCTAAATGAATCAGAATAGAGTATCTTTAGTTTAAGAGACATTAGAAGTGTTTCAGTGTGTTCGTTTTTCTCCCCGTTGGCAAAGCAAACTTTATTGTGGGCCTAAGATCAGGGCTCTTCTCTTCATGTCCTGCTAAACCAGAGAGTTGGGGATGAGAGGCTCTTGTGTTTCCCCTGCAACACCTCCATCACATTCAAATTCAAATGGAGAGAGCCAGGGTAGGGGACACCCTGAATCTGCAGCATACTCTGAGGAAGGCCCACTGTGCATGGTGGTCTCACAGGCATATAATTTATGAATACCCTCCAGAAATAGGAAAACATTTCACACTCACAAAACAAGATAAATGCCTTCCCTGGATCACAGACACATAGACACACAACCACATAAAGAATATACAGCTTCAGGGACTTCCCTCGTGGTCCAGCGGTTAAGAATCCGCCTTCCAATGCAGGGGACGTGGGTTTGATCCCTGGTCGGGGAACTAAGATCCCATATGCCGCAGGGCAACTAAGCCTGTGCGCCGCAACTAGAGAGCCTGTGTGCCACAACAAGAGAGCCCACATGCTGCAACCACTGAGCCCACGTGCTCTAGAGCCTGCATGCCACAACTAGAGAGAAGCCCACGCACCGCAATGAAGAGCCCACTTGCCGCAATGAAAATCCCGAGCGCTACAACTAAGACCCGACGCAGCCAAATAAATAAATAAATAAAATTTTTTTTCAAAATACAGCTTCAGCTCTACAACTTCAACCACAGATTAAGAGTAAACACAGAAACAAACAAACAAACAAAATTAGTCTACAAATAAAGAGCTATTTTCCTTCCTAGAGGTCACAAAATTCTTAATTGGTTTAGGCTCAAAATGACAGACAAACAAACAAGAAAGACTAACAAACCAGATTCTCTATCTTCTCTTACCTAACAGAGAATAGATTTCAATCACCCATTTATAGGAATCACCAAATGGTCAGACCATAAAACCGAATTCTCAATCATTGATGCTACAAAGGGGAATACCTTATTGGCCATGCATAGAACCAAAATTAATAGAGGAGGCAAAAATAGAGAAACCCAAAGTTAGCAGATTTCAGGTTTTATTACTCCTTGGCATACACTCCAGAAACCAAAGAATGATGTATGCAGGTTTAAGCCACCCATAAAATGCACTTTTCTGGCAATTGAGTTTACTTGGTTTTGTCAGATAAATCAATACGGCATCTCAGTGGAGCCTTCAGAATTGTTAAGGTATAGTTTTTTAAAGATAAAATCATGAATCTCATATATTTTTTTATTTTATAAAATTAACATGTGTCAATGATTTTATTTAACTCATTAATTAATGAGGGAACCAGTAAGATGTTGCAAGAATTCTAAGAATTCTAAGAATTCAAAGAACAGAGACACCTATAGGTAATCAGAAATGCTGAAATCAGTCTGCTAATGGATGCAGAACTGTTCTATATCCACAGGAGAATAATCAATTACACTGCCACCAACAGAATTAATTTGCATTTCTTTGGATACTAATCATGTTCACCATCAGTTTTCTACAGCTTAATTTTTATAAAATAGCACAAAGACAATGAAAGGCACAAATAACCCAGAAGGTTGTTTGGATATCCAATAATCTTTTTTGCCCATTTCAAAGTCTTTCATAATTTATCTGACATTGTTTGTTCTTACTTGAGTTGAGGGAAAGACCTGTCTCCTTCATCCATTCGTGTTTCTTCTTCCTATCTGGATCTAGCTTTCAGAACATCAGACAGAGGTCCTTCCTGCTTCTATAGGTAGACAAAAACTTAAGAACAGTGATGATTCTCAGCTTTTATTGCTATGTCTGGTACAAACTTTCCATCACAAGAAACATGAAGCATTTCTTCATGTTCAGAAAGAATGAAAAGGGGCATTTTTACAACAGAAATGCTTTTTTTTCAAGAAAAATAAAATACTTTCATTCGTTTAACAAGTATGTAGTGAGCATATATGCTTTCCAAATTCTGTATCATTACCCATAAGGCCCTGCATGTGTGGCCTCTGCCTGTCTCTCCAACCTCCCCTTATGCCTCTTTCCTATTCATTCACTACCTTCCATTGTCTTTTCAGTTCTAGACACACTCTTTACTGCTCTTGAAGGTTTTGTATATATACTTTCCTCTGTCTGGAATTCTCATCCCTCCACACTTCTCATGGCTGAGTCCTTCTCGTCCTCACCACCTCTTTTAAAATGGCCTTTCCTTATTCTCCACCTCATACCGTTATTCCCTATCCCAGCACCTGCTTTTTTCCTTCATAGCATGTACCACACTTTATAGTTATTTTATTTGTTGTTTTATTTTAGGCTGTCTCCTCCTCCTCCAGTAAACTATAACAGGACATCCTTGTGCCAGGGACCATATGTATCTTGTTCACTATTAAATCTCTAGCACAAATAGAATTCCTCAGACATAGTAGGCACTCAAAAATATTTGTTGAACTAGCGAATGAATGAAAGTCATGTGCTAATCACCATGGACTCATTATATATATACAGAGGGTTTCTGATCTCACAAACTTTATAGTACAATAAAGGATACATATCTGTTATCAGGCAACTGCAGTATTACTTAAGTGTATGATGTCAGGAGGACATAGTACTATAAGAACACATAAGAAAGGCCTGGAGATTTCTGCTTCTACTATGATGGAGTGGCTTATTTGGACCAACTCTCCCACCAAGGACAACTATAAAAGCTATGGTGGCACAGTGGTTAATAATCTGCCTGCCAATGCAGGGGACACGGGTTCGAGCCCTGGTCCAGGAAGATCCCACATGCCGCGGAGCAACTAAGACCGTGCACCACAACTACTGAGCCCCCGTGCCACAACTACAGAAGCCCACGTGCCTAGAGCCCATGCTCCGCAACAAGAGAAGCCATCGCAATAAGTCAGCCCACCGCAACAAAGAGTAGCCCCCACTCGCTGCAACTAGAGAAAGCCTGTGCACAGCAACAAAGACCCAACACAGCCAAAAATAAATAAATAAATAAATTTATTAAAAATAAATAGATAAAAGCTATGTAAATTTTTTTAAAGAATAAGAAAAAGGTGTCCAAAGAGAACAACCAAGACGGATGGGATTCAAGGCACCAAGATCTCAGAGAAAAGTGAACCACAGAGAGGCTGAACTGGAATTCTTCACCATATATTTCCTCAAGGCATTTACTAACTCCTAAGCCAGGAGGGACAGGGGATGATGTAATGGTCAAGAGGTCAAGAATCTAAGCATAACAGAATAGCTAAAAGGCTAAGAAAATAAGCAGAGTTTTCAAAAGTCTTAAGAGTTCAAGACCTGCCATGGAGGAGGGACCCTGGCAAATACCTCAGGCTTTCAGTTTAAACCCTTGAAGTGCCGTGATCTAAGAATAAGGACAAACTGGAAAAAAAAGCAGTCTTCACAAAGACTGCAATTGAGCCTCAAATTATCTCAGTCTCTGATTATATCAAGGTAATCTTAGTTAAGCTGCCAGAAAAAATTAAATTCTGTCTGGAGGAATAGATCATCATTCAAAACCTCTGAATTTTTTTCATATATAATGTTTGGACTTTACCAGAAATAGCACAAAATAACTAAAAATTTAGAAGGGAAAACAAGATAGTACAACCCTAAAAATGGTCCTGACATTTATATTGCCTCATATGGACTTTTAAAAACTGTAATTAATGTGTTTAAGAAAAAGAAATGACAAAGAATTTCACTAGAAAATTAGAATCTATTTATAAAAACTAAATGAAAATTTGGAAAAAATATGGAAAAGAGCATAAAAGACATATGGGATTTGGTGAAAGGTGTAACATATGTGTAACTGGAGTCCCAAAAGGAAAGGAGAGAGTGAACAAAAGCAATATTTAAGAGATACTGGCAGAGAGTTTTCCAAAACTAATAAAAGACATAAAGCCAGATATTCAAGGAGTTCTGCTAATCTCAAGCAGGATAAATACAAAGAAACCATACGTAGGTAGTCATAGCAAAACTACTGAAAACCAAGGACAAAGAGAAACATCTTACCAGAAGGACATGTTACCTTCAAAGGACTAAAAATAGAACTAACAGAAATGATTTAAACAGAAATTATGGAACTCAGAAAACAATGGAGGGACTTCCCTGGTGGTCCAGTGGTAGAGAATCTGCCTTCCAATGCAGGGGACACAGGTTCAATCCCTGGTCGGGGAACTGAGATCTCACATGCTGCAGGACAACTAAGCCCACGCACCACAACTACTGAGCTTGCACGCCTCAACAAGAGAGCCCATGTGCCACAAACTACATACCCCATGCACCCTGGAGCCCGCACACCACAACTAGAGAGAGAAAACCTGCACGCCACAACTAGAGAGATTCCCACATGCCACAATGAAGACGCGACACAGCCAAAATAAAATAAAATATTAGAAAAATAAAAACAAAATCAATGTGTTCAAAACAGAACTTCTAAAACATAAAAGAGAGAGAACAATGGAATGGCATTTGTAAAATGCTGAAAGAAAATAAAAGCTAGTGTGGAACTGAACTAGATAAAAACTGAACAGACCTATCCTAAAGGGAGTTTTTCAGGTGGAAAGATTATGGAAGCATGAAAATGTAGAAAGGACTAAAGAGCAAAGGAAAGGGTTAATATGTGGGTAAATGTAAATGAATTGTTATCTTGAGGTTTAAATGTATATAAATATATATTGAATATATAGAGTATATATTGTTTGTATAGTATATGTAGAATGTATATATATAATAGTTATATATATACACACACACATATTTATAATGTATATAGAGTATATGATAGCACAAAAAGGAAAGAGGAATGGATGGAGTTAACATGTTTTAAAGTTCTTACATTGGGAAGTGATAAAAATACCAAATTATGATAGATTGTAGCAAGTTAAGAATGCATGTTGTAATCTCTAAAATAACCACTAAAATAATAAGAGAATGTGTAACTAACAAATAGAAGAAAAAGAAAATTAAATAACAAAAAATTTTGGTGAATTGGAAGAAGACATGAAAGAAGAAAAAGAAATAAAAACAAAAGTGACAAATAGGTAATGAATAGGAGGGCAATAGTTTTAAACCCCAAATATAGCAATAATTATATTAGGTGTAAATGGACTGAGTCCTCCAATTAAAAATTGTCATTCTGGATTTTAAAAAACAACAAATTGCATGATGCTTATCAGAGACCCACCTTAAATATAAGGACACAGCTCATTGCAAGTAAAAGATGAGAAAAATGTTACAAGGAAAGAGCTGGTATGACTCTCTTGATATCAGAGAAAATTAAGATAAAAAGGATTAATAGATATTAGGTGGCGGGACATTTCCTATTCATATATGTACATGGATCAGGTCATCAAGTAAATTCTAAATTATTGCATCTAATAATATAACCTAAAAATAAACACTAATCAATCTACTATCCAGCCCTGGGAATTCAGGGGAGGCTGAGAAGATGACTGAGATTGAGAGTCATCTCAGAGATTGAGAGAGAGGAGGGTGGAAAGAAAGAGTTTTCTAAACGGAAGGAAGAACATTTTCAAAGATTTGAGGCAAGAAAGTGTAAAAACTGACAGCAATATAGTCCTGCTGGAATGTAGAGAGAGAGAGATTAAGGAAGAGGAATCGGGCTGGTGGGAAAAGGATTGCCTGATAAGAGCAATAATTGGCAAAAGGGGACTAGAAAATACAAGAATCTTAGCTATGATATTTAAAAGCTGAGACTTGTTTCTGGAAACCAGGAAGTTATTGAAGTATTATATATTGATTTGATCAGATTTGTTTCCAGGAGGCCTCTCTCACTACTGTGGCGGGAATAAATTGGAGGAGGGCAGGAGTGTTGGCAGAGAGACCTATTTCAGTAATTCAGGTGAGATGATGTTGGCTGAGGCTGTGGAGATAGAAGGAAACAGCTTTTAAAAATAAAGTGTCCCGGGCTTCCCTGGTGGCGCAGTGGTTGAGAGTCCGCCTGCCGATGCAGGGGATACGGCTTCGTGCCCCGGTCTGGGAAGATCCCACGTGCCTCGGAGCGGCTAGCCCGTGAGCCATGGCCGCTGAGCCTCCGCGTCTGGAGCCTGTGCTCCGCAGCAGGGGAGACCACAACAGTGAGAGGCCCGCGTACCGCAAAAAAAATAATAAAAAAATAAAAGTGTCCCATAACTTGTGAAATATTTAAAATTTTAGTAGGTTACTAGAATCTTGGATTAGTGAGCAGGAAACTCAGTAATAGACCAAGAGGTTGTATTACTTAAGAGAAACTTTTTAAACTGCAATTTTTTTCTTTATGTTTACAAAACCAACTACAAGGCAGTATTGCCTTTCCTTTCCAAAGATCATGTTTTGTCAGATGGCTCTGGGTTGGTCATAACCTTAGGTTGGTTGTGTTGGTAATAGCAAAATATAAAGTTGGAGCAATTAAACACCCTTGACTTTCTGTTTTAGAGCTCCCTCCCTACATTTTTAGTTGACTTATTTAGATTTGGTAATCTGTGGGCAAATGTCCAAGTGTCTCCTCAAGGAATGTGCATCATTTTAAGTTATTAGACAGAATAGTGTGTGATGCATACATGTGGCTTCGCTGCCCAGGCACAGCTACTTAAGTCATATTTATTAACATCCTTTCTCAGACGTAAAAATCTGTCTTAAAAGAGAGACAACAACCTATCAAGTAATGATTTATATGTTAATGTGGTTGCTTGGTTTACTATCTAACTACTTCTATTAGACTGTACCTTTTATGAGGGAAGGGACATTGTTTCTTTTGCTCCAGGCTGTATCTCCCTGTACATGGATTGATACTCAACATATACAGGTGCTCAGTAAATATTTACTGAATGAATAAATGAATGAGGAATGAAGGGATATTTGTCTTAAATCAACTTCACTAAAATAAGGTGTTTCTTTTCATTTCAGTCTTACAAATTTATTTTTTTTCATTTAAAGTTTGAAAGTCTGATATTAGAATGTTCGAAAGTAAAGTGATTATTTTTCATATTTGCAGGACTATCTCAAGCAGGTGCTGGACATTGATCTTCATGCCCAGATCCATTTTGGCAGGGTTTTTATGAAACCAGGGTATGAAAATTATCTTGTTATCTAATATATGGGGTTGGTTTGGCTTGCTTTGACTAACAAAGTTTTTAAATGCTTTCTTTTTACATTTTCTATTATGGATTATTTATTCTAACAAAAAAATATTATAGTATTAGAGTTCTCTGAACAAGTGTATATCCTACCTGAAATGGGAATTCATCTTCTTTATAAATCACTGGGTCTGGTTTAAACAAAGCAAAGCAACTTTCCAAACCTTTTCTCCCTTTAATTTCCATGCCTAGTTCCTTCCTTCTCTTTTTCTGCTTCTTTCTCTCACTTATAACATTTCAGTATGAAAATTCTCAAACATACACAAATGCAGGGAGTACAATGAAACCCCCATATACCCATCGCCCAACTTCAGTAACTATTTTTCTGTAATTGTGTTATCAATCCTCTTCTTCACCTTTTTGGGGGGGCAGAGGGCTGGATTGTTTTAAAGCAAGTTCTAGACATGTCATTTTAGTGTACATCTCAAATATTAATAACAACAGCAGTACTTTCTTACATAATCACAATGGTATTATCTCAAACAGAATAAATAAGAATACCTCAGTATCATCTAATACCGTGATCGTATTTGAAAATTCTCCCAAATGTCAAGGAAAAGTATGCCTTCTTACATATGTTTTGTATGAATTAGGATTCAAGTCAGGTCTACTCACTGTATTTGGTTAAGTTTCTATTAAACAGGAACATTTACCAACCACCGCCCCCCTTTTTTGGCATGCCACTACTTGTTGAAGCAACTGAATCTTTTGTCCTAGTTTTGTCCTAGTGAATGGATTTGGCTGATTGCTTCCTTGTGGTGGCATTTAATTTGTTCCTGTCTCTCTCCAGTATATTCTGTACATCGGAAGTTAGATCTAAAGGTTTGAGTAGACTCAGATTCATTTTTTTTTTTTTGTAAGAATACTTCATGAATAGTGTTTCATACTGCTTCTTACTACCTCCCAAGAGGAAAGAAAAGTAACCACATACCTAGATCTTGCGTAGCTCCTAAAAACTAATAGCTCCCTCAGGAAGGGCTAATGGAGGTTCTGTAATCCATTGTAAATCCTCAAAGAATGCAAACATTGGTGTTGATAAAATATGTGTGGCCATGTCTTTAAACAACAGCCTGCCTGTTGAGACCCCTGCTCCTCTATAAACCTGTGGTATGTAAACATTATAAAAACACTGTTGAAAGCCCTCAGTGTGTGGGTGAGCATTCCAGCACACCTCCATGCTGTCAGGGACAACAGTAATGATGCTTTAGTTCAGGGTCATACTCTGATGGGTGCTCATATGAACCCTAAGAGAAAGTAGAGGTGGGACTTACCAGTTGTTACAAGTGAGCCATGGGAACTAGCAGCAAATTCCAGAAACCTTTTTTAAGTGTCAAGCCAGCCCTCCTAATCTCCCTGATTTATTGGATACCTTGTGTCAGTTCTAAGGCAGAGATCAGGCTTTACATTTAAGTATGAAGTTAAGATTGTCCCTAAAGCCTTCTCCACAATGTAATAGAATTTAGAATTCTTGGCATTATATTTCTGTAGTTGCTCTGATATGCTGCCACTGACAAGGCCCTTTTACTATTGAAGGTGTTGGATTGGGATCATTCTTATTAAGAATATCTTGTCTTAAGCAAATATTATTATGCTATGAGTACACAGGCTTTTTTTTACTCTGTCCCCATGGGCAGTACTAATTTGATTAGAATACAGAGGACATCCCAAAAGTATGTCAGTGTACTTCTCACTAATCTCAAAAATTGAATTGATTATTCCTTTGCAGTGAGAAAGAAGCTGACATTACTTACCCTCACCTCTAGAGGAGAAATATTTGTATAATATCTATTATTTAAATTATCTATTATTTAAATTAATCTCAGCACCCATGATGTATAATTTTGGTACTCATTTTATTTTTAGTCTATTATTTACCACTTACTTCAGCTGTAGGACTTCTGTGACTTCGGTTATTGTATAAAAGCTGTTACATTCTGATCTCAAGAGGAAAAATGAACAATAGGTGTTGAGTTTCAAGGAAATGACTTTCCAGATCCTAAACAAAAACTTCACAGTCTAGCAATAAAACACTCATGATAGCAGCGCACATAACAAAATGTTTTATTGTAATGGAACCTTTTTAAAATGAGTACCTTCAGAGAAATCACAGTAGCTGTCTGCAAGGTTCAAAAGATGATTTAAATTGGTTTTAAATACAGTAGAAGGAATGTGTTATGCATTCCCTCCTCAATCTTATTATGTGTGTTAGTTTGCTATTTAAAAAAAATGGTGTAGAAGTTTAAATGGGCTTCCTTTAATTGTCCAGAATTTTATACTTGTCTGAAGAGAAGAAGAATTTAAAGGTAATTGCTACTTAATAGTAGAATAAGAAGAAATATAAAAAGCTCAAAAACAATTTAGCTTTGCTCTTCCCACATACAGTACGTTCAGAATGCAATTAACCTCTTTCCTTTTAGACACGGAGATACTCAAAAAGCATTTGGAATATTATCAACCAGATCTACCAATCACAGTTTTTATGGATCATCTACAGTGAGCATAGCTGTTGTCGAAAATGTATCTTGGAAATTATTTTCATCACACAGTAACAGTCATTGCCAAATAACCTATCTATAAATGGATATGACATTCTAATCTCAGTTTTCTAAAACACAGCAAAGAATCAGGAAGTAAGCAAAAAAAGGCCTCAGAGTAGCCAAGAATAGATGTTACAAAGTCCATGTAGTAACACTTCACAGTGCACCCTATGAGAGGCTTATCTAATTATGAGCCGTAAAGTTAGAAAAACCTTGGTTCCAATCTTAGTATCTGAGTAATTTTGGCCAAATTGCTTAATCTCTCTGAGTCTCATTTTCCTCATCTGTAAAATGGGATGACAATTGTCACCTCATGGTATTATTGTAAGAATTAAATGAAATAATGGATATAATGCTTAGATGTTTCTTTAAAAATAGTAACTTCTATTATTACTATTATTATTATCATTCCAACAATATAACTATTACTACTGCTCTCTGGTTCCCAAACCAAAGGCCAGCTTTAAGGGTCAAGATGATGGCAGTCTAGCATTAAGGGGACCTACAGAAAAAAAAAACTAGGGGAAAAAAACAGAAACAAGAACTATAGAAACACTGCCACGTGTACTGTTATGTTATGGTTTAATACCCCTGTGACCCAAAATCTCTGTATCATAGCAGAGTAGAATCAATTCATAATGATGGCTGTAATTCATCAAAAATATTAATGTTCATCATATTATTGCAAAAGGTAATGAGTGAGTGATCCTTTCTTCTTTCAACCAACGAGCAAAAATAGTAAAAAGAAAAACAATTTGGGTGCTTAAAAGGGTAATTTTTCAGCTACTTTTAAATTTCAGCATTCCCTAAGAATTTTGCATCACTCAAGATTCATTAATATAATAAAAATTTTAGCTGAAATTCTATATTAAGGGTAGTCAATAGAAAAAAATCACTATTATTAACCACCTGCCCTCTTCACACTCACACCCCTCTGCATACCCCCATGATGAGGGTTCATGTCAGACTTTTGAGGAAGTATAATTTGATAATATTCTTAAATTACTATTGCTTTAATTTTGTTCTAGTCATGGTATTTTATTTATTTTGACATTTCAAAACATTCCCTTCATAGGAGGGAAGCTTATATGTTTATTGCTGAGTATAGTCTTAAAGGGCTGAGAAATACTCATCTTGAACAATAGGCAGTTATCTGATAGACGTGTATTACCAGGTAGTCTTCAGATAAAAAGAATGATTGTTATTCTCCAGCAGAAAAAAAAACGTATAGACATTGTTAACTAGAGGGGTGGAGAAACTCCAGGATTTGGCATATGCTTCTACGGCACTGGCAAGAAGGAAAAAAATGTAAACTACAGAAAACCAGGAAGTTTGGTTACTTGAAAACAGAAGATGCTAAAAAAGAATTAATTTAAATGCTCTCGAAACACTTCAGGTTATAAAGATTTAAAGGAGAGTCAACAGAAAAGAACTTTCACACAATAGGTGACCTGTATGAAGAACCATGTAACAAGAAAACTGCAGTATTTAACTTACTACTCAGGTTGCTTAGCAGTCACTAACAAACAACCTCTACTTTTCCTCTAGCCTGCCAACGACATTTGCAACTTTGGATATTGATGGTGTAAGAAAAATAATCTTTGCACTACCAGGTAAGAATAATTGAAATAGTTTCTTTTGCTTTTTCTGGAAAAATGACCAAAATCTTTTTGTTTCCCAGGTGACCAGTCCCCTATCAGAGCGCATGATTTGGAATCTGAAACACCTGGGTTCAAATCCCAGCTTTTCATAGTGTATGACCTTGGACAAATCACATAACCTCTCTGAAGCTGTTTCTTCATCTATAAAATGGGGCTAATTAGGGTTGGTGTGAAAGTCAAATTAGTATCTTTCAAAGCACATTTCAGACCCTAAGATGATAATCAGGAGTTAAGTGTCACTACGTCTTTCTAGGGCACCTGCTTTTCCTTACAGGAAATTGGTCAAAGTTAGCAGTATGATTACCTCTCACAACTAGAGTATTATGCTCAAGGGGCCAAAGGGCCTTAAATCGCCCATGGAAATACTAGAACAAAAAAGTACAAAGCTGCCTTTGGTACTCACCAGATTTGGACTGGTTGGGGAGAGCAGCAACACAGGAGGGGCTGCAAATACTGATGCTTCTCAGCCAAATCCCAGGCATCATCAGTCTGACCAC
The DNA here is from genome assembly GCF_951394435.1 of Stenella coeruleoalba. Lineage (NCBI taxonomy): Eukaryota > Metazoa > Chordata > Mammalia > Artiodactyla > Delphinidae > Stenella > Stenella coeruleoalba. Next base: position 34,233,385 of record NC_137147.1, on the reverse strand, counting down.
ATCATTATCCCCACCCTCTCCCACGTGAGCAGAAACTCACATGTTCAGATTATAGAAAAAGCAAAGTGGTTCAGTTTACAATTTTTGGACTTCGGCTGTGCATTTAAAGCCAGGTTTTAAAGCCATTACTAATCTTGATAAATTCTAAAGCAGTTTAGAAGTTTTGTGTATCTACTTATTTTTTTCAATTTTAAAAATTATCCTCTGATCCGTAGCAGTGTCCCATTCTCTATTTTTTGGCATAGATTCCTTTAGAAAATAACCTACTTATTCCTTTCAGATGTACAAGTCTGGTGGCTTTGGGATATTTACCTGCTTTTTTATATTAAGTAAAGGTCAAAATAGAGATAGAAAGAAAAGAAGGCAGGCAGAAAATTTTAGAACTTTAAAAACATGTTTAAAGCCCCTATCTGTAAGCATAAAAGAGAGTATGTTTCTCTCATATAGGAAATGTTAAGAGCGAGGTCATGTAAATAAAGTTTTAGTCTTCAAACGATTTCTGTGGTACAGAACTCCTTAGGGCCTTTAATACATCCCTAGATACTCTGAAGACCATTATATAGAGAAATGAAATCATCTTCCTAGCTTCATTTTGACTAGAAGAGACTGTTTTTGTTGTCTACAGAAGATATGACTTGACCTACGAAGTATGTTATAGTGGGAGCCTATTTTGCCTTTACTAAGTGTTGTTGATCTGCCAAAGAAGTTATAATTAAATAGCCTATTTTCAAATTGCTGCTTTATTTTGAGATTTTCACTGCTCAGCCTGAAAGTACCAAAAGAGGGCAGCAACAATTCACATGTTCAGATTGTAGAACCAGCAAAGTGGTTCTTTTTATAAGAATTTGAAAACTCAGAATTGGATTTTTGGTTTCTTAAGGTCCTTGCAATTAAAGCCATTACTAATCTTGATAAGTTCTAATACAGTTGAAAAGTTATGTGTTATCTACTTTTTCTTTTTTTTAACTTTTTAAAATTACTATAGTAACATGTGTTCACTGTAAAAACATTAGGAAACACAGATAAGCATTAAGAAATGTTATCCAAAATCTCCCTCCCCCTGAAATAACCACTATTTGCAATTTTCTTGGTGTTGATTTTTCCAGTCCCTTTTCTTATATAGAGCAATTCATATTTTATAGAGTAATTTTATAAAACAGTAGCATTACAAGAATACTGTAATCATTGTTGAGCAATAGCTTTCTTACTTATTTTTCTTTTATTTTTCCTTTTTTTGCTTTTCCAGAAAAATTTCCATCTGTTCATATTTTGAGGCAAGAGGAAAGCAATTGATTCTCATTAAGAGTCTGCTGTCCTGTGGGACAATTCACTTTTTCTATTGAAATAATCAATGTCATTCATCACAACTTTTTTTAACAACTTAAAAAAAATCTATTCTTAACTGCTTTTGTGGGTAGAAGAAAATTAAAGGTATGCTTTTAGCTAGTAATAGGCTAAACTGACCATTACTTTTATTTTGATGATGAAATTAGCAGCACAAAGCCAGGCCAAGGTAACCTAAAATATAATAAGCATTCCCCACCCCCTCTCTCTCTATATATATACATACTCACATACCACTGTATAAAAGTATTAGTAAAATTTGAATTTTAGAACCAAAAGGAATATTAAGAATCATATAATCCAAACCTTTCATTTTGTGTATGAGTAACGTTAGACCCAGAAAGGTTTGGAACTCTTGCCTGGGTCGCATGGCTTGGTTAGTTAACAATACCACACAAGAAGCGAAATCTGTTATTCTCAGCTCAGTCGTTTTTTTCATAGCCCACCATACCTCTCTTTGAAGTGCGTGACACACCCAGATTTCTTTTTGGAGAGGTACAGTTGAATTCCTCAAATTTTTCTTATAACTGCAAAAAAACTTGGTGTTTGTATTAATCTGCTCAGGCTGCCATAACAGAATGTCATAGACTGGGTGGCTTAAACAACAGAAATTTATTTTCTCACAGTTCTGAAGACTGAAAGTCTAAGATCAAGGTGCCAGCAAGGTCGGTTTCTGTTACAATCTTTCTTCCTTGCTTGCAGATGGCCACCTTCTCTCAGTGTCTTCACGTGGCCTTTCTTCTGTGTATACACACTCGTGTTTCTTCCTCTTTTTATAAGGACGCCAGTCCTATTGGATTAGGGCCTCACCCTTACAACCTCATTTAATTTTGGTTACCTCTTTAGAGGTCCTTTCTCCAAATACAGCCACATTGGGGGTTAAGACTTCAACATATGAATTTGAGGGGAACATAATTCCGTTCCTAAGAGTATTCGCCTTCAAGTCCTTCACGTCTTAAATCATTGGTGTTTTTTTTTTAGTTTAAAGAAATTTTTGGTTAGAGGGGATTATGGATAAATTTCTTTATTCTTATCCTACTTGCTAATTTTCTTTTGCACTGAGCATGTACTACTATGGTAATTTTAGAACATTTTAAAAATAGCAAGTGCAAACTCATTACTAAAGGCTTTCAATGCACGGCTCTCAGGAAAACAGATATAAATGGTGCCAAACAGCTTCTGTGCATCAGAAGTCTCTGCGTTTCACTGCTAGATCCAAATATTTACACCCTCTGTGGCATTTGGTCAACTACAGCTCTATTCTGGCATCCTTTTGGATTCAAGGTGATTCAGAAGAGGAATGCTAGTGGTTAGTCATTTCACTCTCTATGATACCTGAAGGTATAGACAGTCATAATTATATGGCAAATTTTTATGTGTGTACTATAAATAACTGCTTGGTTGACTTTCAGGGAATCCTGTGTCAGCCGTGGTCACCTGCAATCTCTTTGTTGTGCCTGCACTGAGAAAGATGCAAGGCATCTTGGATCCTCGGCCAACCATCATCAAAGCCAGGGTAATGTTTTCTAATGACCGGAGACCAAAATTGAAGCCTAATAACAAATTAGGATATGATTTTTTAACTGCCCAAAACAAACGTCTAGAATTTTATATTAGTTTTGAGGAAAAATGTGGTTATAGTCCCCTCTTCATGATAGAAAACAGAGGGAAAGGAGTCCCGTTTATTCCCTTCCCACATTATTCCATGACTCCTAAAGTGAATAATTTTCTCCAGCTAGAAGTCCATTTAGGAGTGGATATGTAATGACAAAATGGTCAATAGAATACTAAACTAATACTAAACCTATATGGAAGGAGGGACAAGAATTTCCCCTATGTAAACTTAGAGAGAACAGCAATTTAGCTGATCACTTTTTCTGTGACCCCGCTGATAAATTTTAAACAGTTCAGAAAAAGACAATTAAAGGACAAGAAAGAGACTCTAGTGAAGCAGAAGAAAAGGGAGACCATATTGTTTGGAAAAAGGACCACTAAGGCTGAGGAATTATACCTGCAGTAAAAATCACTCCGAAATTAGAGTCCCCTTCTCCACCAACACTAACTTCAGTTTGCTTTACTACTACTAGTAAACTAATTATGTAACACAGTTTCTATGTAATAACTAATGAACAATTTTCCTGGCAATTTAAACTATAATACTAAATCAGTACTTTTCTTTCTTTTAAGCTTTACTAAGGTATAATTGATATACACAAATTGCACATATTTAATGTAGACATTTTGATGAATTTGGACATATGCAAACACCTGTGATACCGTCATCACAATGAAGGTACTAAACATATCCATCACCTCCAAACATTTCTTTGTGTTCTTTGATTTGTTTGTTTATTTCATGCTAAGAACATTTAATGTGAGAACTATCCTCTTAAAGTGTTTTAAAGTGCACAATACCACATTGGTAACTATAGGTAATATGTTGTACAGCAGATTCTTTAAAATGTATTCACCTTGCATAACAGAAACTTTATATCCATTGAGCAACAATTTCCCTTCCCTCCTCCCCTCAGCCCCTGACAACCACCATGCTATTCTCTGCCTCTGTGAGTGACTATTTTAGATACTTCCTATAAGTGGAATCATGCAGTATTTTTGTAACTGGCTTATTTCACTTAGCATCGTGTCCTCTAGGTTTATCCATGTTGCCTCATGGAAAACAGTATGGAGGTTACTCAGAAATTAAAAGTAGAACTACTGTATGATCCAGCAATCTCACTTCTGGGTATATGTCCAAAAGAATTGAAATCAGGATCTCAAACAGATATTTGCACCCCGGTGTTCATTATAGCATAATTCACTATACAAAGATAAGAAAACAACCCAAATTTCCAACAACAGATGAATGGATAGGGAAAATGAAGTGTATGTGTACAATGGAGCATTATTCAGCTTTAAAAAAGGTCAGTCATTGAACATCAAAAGGTATAATTGGATACCTGTTATATGAGAATATAATGGCCTATGGATTGATTAAAAAACAGATATTGAAAATGATAGAACTGTCTATGATTTATAAGAAATATAAACCAGTTTTATTATTATTCAGAGATGAAAAATATAACTAGGTTATAGAAACTTTGGAAAAATTAACTTAAAACTGATCCGCACCAACAGGTGTAAGAATTTTTAAAGTTACTTGATAAATTTTAGATGATTTATAAGGCAGATGAGCTCGAGCGCCTCTCTGTTGGACTAATGAAATCAGTGCCTCATAACTTCTCTAGTACTTTTAAAAGTTAGTGTAAAGCTCCTTTAACCACTCTTTGGAAGTTTTGACCAGATTTGAGCAGAGTCCAGGCCCTAGGTACCAACCAGGGCCTGGAGCATGTCACGTGGGACCTCCACTCTAATAGAATCCCCTCTGGTCATCTGTTTTCTCACAAACTCTCTTCTCCAATCTGTGCAGCTTAGTCCAGCCTCTTCCCTGAGTCTCCTGGAGCTTTCACCTTCCCCTCATTACCACCATCAAACCTTCCCAAGACTTTCAGGTCTTTGGCAATCGTCTAAAAGTCTTCTCTCCCTCACCTCTTATCATCAGTTGCTTTATTTTCATAATTCTAAATAACTTTATTTCTGCTTCAGCAACTCAATACACATATCCTTTTTAATACCATGAAGTGCTCCATCTCAAAAATCACCAACTCTGGTATACAGTTTAGGAACAATGGCAAGTTACCTACCCGTAGATATAAAAGAATTTAAACACTCCTATAACACCTTCCCTTCTCCCTTTCCATAAGTCCCTTCTGGCTTTACCCCTTTCCTCATCCAACCTAAATCCTGTGGTGTATCACTTCAGTGTTTTTCTAACACCCTCAAATTTTTTTTGCCTCTTCTTCCATGAACTGTAGTAACTCTAAGAATCCACAAACTTAGATCAATCCTCCCTTTTTTGTCCTTCAGTTTTATTCCCAGGGCACTGAGTACAACTAGAGAAGAGAGTACAGGTGTTCAAGTTATCCCTTCCAATTTACAAACCTCAGCAGGGGCCCAAATTCCCCTTGATGATCCTTTTATATCCCGTGGATCAGCTTTTTCCATTCCTTACTGCAGTCTTCCAAATCTTCACCATTCTCCTAAAGCGCCCTCCACCATCCACATCCCCTGTGTTTTATAGCCAAATAAGCTGGTTTGAATGATGGCTCCAATGTTTAATGGTTTCTCTTCTAATCCTGCCTCCTTTTAAATCCCTTTTCTAACTCTAATCATGTCAGCATCTCCAATTAAAATTCTTCAATGCTTCCCATGACCGCAGGGTTAAATCCAGACTGCTCAAGTGCGCACAGGAGGCCCTCCATCCCAAGGCCTGTTTTCCCTTCCAGCTTCATCTGCTTCCCATCCTGCACTCTGACCATACCAAGCTTTTTTCTGCCTCCAGAACGGACGTGAGATCTCCTTCCTAGGAGGTTCTCTCCTAATCACCCCCATCTCTTTTCTCAGCTTGGAAAATTCCTTAGTCATAAGACTCAGGCATCATGCCCTCTGTGAAGCCTTTCTCAGTGTCCCTAAGAAGGGTTGATTATTTACTTCTTTGTGCCCTATTACACTGTGTTTGCAATTAATTATTTACTGTATTAGATAATTCTTTGAGGTCACTTCTCTAAAAGATGGACAGGACAAAGAGGAAGGAAAAAAATATTCTCCCCTTTTTTTTAAGTAACAAATTTTGTTTTTAGAGCACATTTAGGTTCATAACAAAATTAACTGGAAACTACGGAGAGTTCCTGTATTACTCCTCCTCCCCACCCCATCCTTACACACACAACCTTCCCAGCTGTTGACGTCCTGCACCACAGTGGTACATTTGTTACAATCAATGAACCTACAGTGACACATCATTATCACCCAAAGTCCATAGTTTACATTAGGGTTTACTTTCAGTGTTGTGTATTCTAGGGGTCTTGACAAATGTACAGTTACATGTATCTACCATTGTATATCGTACAGTTTCACAACCCTAAAAACTCTCTGTGCTCTGCCTATTCGTTCCTCCCTCCCTGCTCACCCTTGATCTTTTTACTGTTTTGCCTTTTCCAGAATGTCATATTGTTGGAATCATACAGTATGTTACCTTTTCAGATTGTCTTCTTTCACTTATTAATATGCGTTTGTTCCTCCGTGTCTTTTCACGGCTAGATAGTTCATTTCTTTTTAGCAAGGAATAATATTCCATTCTCTGGATATACCACCGTTTATCCATTCACCTACTGAAGGGTATCTTGGTTGCTTCCAAATTTGGGCAATTATGAATAAATCTGCTATAAACATTTGTGTGCAGGTTTTTGTATGAACATAAACTTTCAGTTCACTTGGGTAAATACCAAGGACTGTGATTGCTGGACTGTATGATAAGAATATATTTCGTTTTGTAAGAAACTGCCAAAATGTCTTCCAAAGTAGCTCTACCGTTTTGCATTCCCACCGTAGTGAATAAGAGTCCCTTTTCTTCCACATTCTCAGTAGGATTTGGTGTGGCCAGTGTTTTGGATTTTTGGTCTTTCTAGTAAGTATCTAGTGATATCTCGTTGTTGTTTTAATTTGCAATTTCCTAATGACTTATGATGTTGAACATTTTTTCATATGCTTACTTCTCATGTGTATATCTTCTTTGGTAAGGTGCTCAATTCTTTTGCCCAGTTTTTAACTGGGTTGTTCATCTTCTTATTATTGAGTTTTAAGAATTGTTTGTATATTTTGGATAACAGACCTTTATCAGGTGTGTTTTTTACAATTATTTTCTCCCCGTCTGTGCCTTATCAGCTCATTTCATTGACCTTTCTTTTTTTTTTTTCTCATTCTCTCTCTTAGACATTCACATGTAGAGCATACCATATAATACTATACCAAATGATACAATTTTATCTCTTGAGTGACTGCTGTGTGCCAGCAAAATATTCAAAGGAAACAGAGGACTCCTAGTCCACAGCTCACTGCCCAGTTTTGAAAGAGTAGAAGAAATCGGCAGAAGTGAAACATCCACCATTTGCAGTGTTTTTCCACCAAAATATTGATATATGTGTATGTTTACTCATGGTACATCATTCTTATAAGCACTGAAGCTTATAGTAAATAGGTGCTTTCTTAAACTAACTGATGTAATATACCAGAACTATAGTGTCAGTGTAACTAAATATATTGGTGAATAAAGTATTCTGCATTTCAGCAAAATACCATAAAAATCTAATTAGCTTCATCTCTTGCTACAAAGGGAACAGCTGTTTGTGAGGCTGTGAAAAAATTTCATTCACTTTAATTTGATGCAATTGATTCTTGTTTATTAAATTAACAAATATTTTCCTTTAAAACAAACAACCCCATTTTGTAGATGAACAAACAGGTATGGGAAAGCAAAATAAGTTGCCAATACAGCACATCGGTTAGCAGTAAAACTGGGAGTAGAACCTAGGTGCCAGTATCTTCCCAGTATAGTATTTGCTCCACTGTACTTCCATGAGCCATTCAGTGCCATTGCTGGGGAAAAACCTTAAACACTTAGCAAATGACACAGCCACATGAATAGCTCTTGTGGTTTAGTACTGGAGAACACACACACTCAGGTTGAAAGACAGATTTTTGTCCTCAGGTAAGCACAGAATAATTTAGGAGCAATGGCAAGTTACCCCCCAGTAGATATGAAATAGGGTATAAACATAAGTAATATCATGTGAAAGAGCAGAGTGTGACTTAATCAAGGAGAAGCACCCTAGAATTGAATTTTATTCTGGATTCCAGATAAAAAGCATAATTAGAATGTTTTAATATTCTAATTAGATTATTAGAATATTTTAAAACAAAGTAACCAGAATGGATTAGAGATAAACTCACTTCAATAAAAATTTCCAGGTCAAGTTTTAACTATATCATTTAATCTAAGCAATATCTGTTTTAGTTGAGTAAAGGATTTCTAGACCATTTTAAGATAGAGTAACTTAAACGATTATTATGCTAATGGAAAATGTTAATTTTCATGCATTGGAATGAGTCTTGTTTTCACTAACATTGAACTAATCTTTGATGGGCTATAGATCATAATTATGTACTGTATAAACTTGTTCAAGTTATACCTTTTAGGCACCTGCTACCAACACATTGTCACCTTGATCAGATTTCAGGATGAATTTAATGACATAGATAAAAAAAAAAAAAACAGTGGCTCCAGGTTGAAGGTTGATTGGTCATTCTGTATAATGTGTGTGAACAGAAATTGGCTATGTTACAAAGATATGAAAGATGCCATTCCATAGCAAAGACTCATTCAGAGGAATTCTTTTAGTGCCAGTGATGTGACCAAACCAAAGTGGTATAACTTTTATGAGACTACTTTTATTTGCTTTAATGAGATTGTTTATCAGTATTGGGACTGATATAATCAGTCCTGATTACAGGATAATCTGATAATCAAGAGAAAAGAAAGTAACTATCCCTTTTGATTAATCTCTAAAATATACAAATACCTCATGCAACTCAATATCAAAAAAACAAACAACTCAATCAAAAAATAGGCAGAGGAGTTAAATAGACATTTCTCCAATGAAGACATATAGATGGCCAGGGGGCACATGAAAAGATGCTCAATATCACTCATTATTAGAGAAGTGCAAATCAAAACTATAATGAGATAGTCAGAATGGCCATCATCAAAAAATCTACCAACAATAACTGCTGGAGAGGGTATGGAGAAAAGGGAACCCTCCTACACTGTTGGTGGGAATGTAAACTGGTACAGCTACTACAGAGAACTGTATGGAGATTCCCTAAAAAACTGAAAATAGAGCTACCATATGATCCAGCAATCCCACTCCTGGGCATATATCCAGAGAAAACCATAATTTGAAAAGATACATGCACCACAGTGTTCATTTCAGCACTATTTACAATAGCCAGGACATGGAAGCAACCTAAATGTCCATCAACAGAAGAATGGACAAAGAAGATGTGGTACATATATACAATGGAATAATACTCAGCCATAAAAAAGAATGAAATCATGCCATTTGCAGCAACATGGATGGACCTAGAGATCGTCATACTGAGTGAAGTAAGTCAGACAAAGACAAATATCATAGGATATCACTTATATGTGGAATCTTAAAAAAGGGTACAAATGAACTTATCTACAAAACAGAAATAGAGTTACAGATATAGAAAACAAACTTAGGGTTACCTGGGGGTAAGGGGGGAGGTGAGGAAGGATAAATTGGAAGATTGGGATTGACCTATACACACTGTTGTAAAATAGATAACTAATAAGGACCTACTCTATAGCACAGGGAACTCTACTCAGTACTCTGTAATGGCCTATATGGGAAAAGAATCTAAAAAAGAGTGGATATATGTATATGTATACCTGATTCACTTTACTGTACACCTCAAACCAATAAAACATTGTCAATCAACTATACTCCAATAAAAATTTTAAAAAGAAAATATCCCTTTCATATTAAAGATAAGTGTATGAATGAGTAGCTGAATTAGCACCTCAGTAAATCTTTACTGGATGGATGGATGGATGGATGGATGGACGGACAGTTGGATGACACACCGATAAATGGATGTTGAGCTTGTATGTTTGTGTAGGTCTACCTCCTTTATTTTCAATGTTAAAACATCTGCTTTGATTTCTTAATTCATAGGTCAGAGGTAAAATTAGAATTCAAAAATAGACTTTATATTTTTCATCTGCCCTTTTTCCTACTGCGGGTACCAACTTCTTAGCCTTCTTTTCTCTTTTCACCAGAGCAACGCAACCTCTGGACTTCCTGTATTAAGAACATAAGGTGGCAGTGGTGGAGACAGCAGCATGCCAAGATATTTCCATGTCCATTGAACTCTTTGCACAACTGCCACCACCCTGTAGTTTTAAGAGATGATCAGGTGATCAAGTTTGTTTTCTTTTCCTCATTTTTCTGCAGTTATCATGTGATGTAAAACTGGATCCTCGCCCAGAATACCATCGGTGTATACTGACTTGGCATCACCAAGAACCACTACCTTGGGCACAGAGTACAGGTTAGTCATTCACACCTGCAGGTATCTCTATACACCCATCCTGTTAAAACACAAATTTATGTATAACCTCCTTCCTTGAGTATACCTAATTTTGTAATAATTGTACATTTTCCCTTTTGAAAGATTAGATGTTAGCTTATTCCTAAAACAGTGTAACATAACAGGACAAGAGTAAAAAATAAATAAATAAAGATTTTGTTATTCCATGGAGCCATATTTTCTAGATAAACATTTGAAATACAAATCTAAAATTATAGAAGATTTTTATCTGTTTGTTCAACCAGTAAGTTCTGAGCATAACTTTGATGGTAGGAAAAGGAGGGGACTGGGCTATGCCACCCATCAGTGTGAGATTAAAGCCCAATTAGAGTGTGATTCTCTGTAGCCTTTACTATACACTAGATATTGGTAAGATTTAAGGACTGAGAAATCAACGTTGATAATTCAGAGTTCTGAAGTTACCTGCTGTAGACTTTAAACTTTTATCCCCAACTTCTCTAGTCATATTTTACCTGACTTTTGATGGGATTCCAGAAAAAATTAAACAAAGGTCCTATCAAGTGCAAACATCAGCTAGCACAGTGAGTAGGTCTCTGATGGGCTTTACCATCAGACTTGCATTCAAATTGGCCACCAACTAATTAGTAGGACCCTAGGTAAGTTATCTAACCTCTTTTGAGTCGTTGAGAATTAAATAAGGTAGTTGAGTAAAAGGTCTACCACCTTGTCTGGTACTTAGTAAATACTAAAGAAATGGTAGCCACTGCTGTTATTATCATTATTATTTTAATAGGGTTTAAAAGCCTGTCTTTTCAGACACACGTCACATTTTAGCCTGAATTGAGAAATTCTATGGTATTTTCCACAATGCTGTAAAATTTTGGTTTTGTTCTTTTAAGCAATAATTTGTAATGTTTATTTTTAAAGTTCAGTGAGAAGGTAGTAGGATACAGTAGCAAGGCCACCTGAAAAAGGTACTGGGAAGTCTGATCATCTCTCTTCCTCTTGAAGACCTGTGTTTCTGTTCATCAGTTTTTATTCTGAAAAGGACTGCAAGGGCTGCGCATGCATACACCATGACGCTGATGCTGCTGTAATGAGAGTATTTCCTCCTAGGTAATCAGATGAGCAGCCGTCTGATGAGCATGCGCAGCGCCAACGGATTATTGATGCTTCCTCCAAAGACAGAGCAGTACGTGGAGCTCCACAAGGGCGAGGTGGTGGACGTCATGGTCATCGGACGGCTATGATGGTCACCAGCGGGAGAAAGCTTTGATGCATGTCTACATACCATTGACTGTATCCTGTAATATGCAACGGCACAGCTAGTTTTTCTGATTTGGATAAAAGTTGATCTGTATGGTCAACATCTTGAACTATATTTCAAAAGAATTTAAATACCTTTTAAAGAAAAAAACACCTAAAAATAAATCTTAACAGACAACTCTATTCTGATTATATCAAAGCAAATTTTTCCTTTCTTGCAAATTGCTTTGTGTGTTCAATGCTAGGTCTGATAGCGATAGCTTTTAGTAGACAGCAGTAGGTGCCTGCAGAACTTGTGTTTTTCTCATCTTTAAAATACAACTACTTATGCTCTTAAATCAAGGCTGTCTGCTTATTTATACTAGCGTAGGCAACACTTGGATTTCCCTTCTTAGTATGCTTCATAACCGCTTTACAGAGAGCTTTTGCTTGTTCTTTATCATGTATCTCGTGTTTATGTGCACAGTGCCAAACAAAGAGTGACTGGGTGGTGGCCCTGCCCTGCCTCAAGGAGAACCATCCCCGCAGAGCGTTCGGGGGTGGGGGGGCCTCGCATCCCAGTAGCCTCATGGCACAGTACTCTTGGGCAGTAACTGGATACCTTTTATTTGAACAAACAAACTGGGGGGAAAAAATGCTTCCTTAAGTGCTGACAGCCTTTTTAACCAATACATTTAAAATTGTACAGAATAAAAAATAAAATCAAAGACTGATCTTGTACAGATATTAGTGTTACCAGCATTCATGTGGAAATCAAGAGCAAAGAAAAAACAATGTTAAACAACTCTGTACCATAACATTTTCTGTAATGATACTGAAACTTAATGAATAAAAAAAATCCTCGATCATTATTTAAAATCCAGTGTGTGTTGGCCTTGTTAATAAAAAAAGAGAAGATTGTTATGCCATTCTGTTGGGGTTCTGCCTGGATAAAAGGAATAGTTCAGATGGCTTAGCAAGGTTAAGTGGTATAAAGGAGATTTTTAAAAATATAGAGTAATCTATATTTTACTGTAGCATTGTGCAAATACAGATTAGAAAGTAGGAGAGAGCCTGTAGTTGGTCTGGTCTTTCCAGTCATAGCTGGAGAATAGCAAGCAAATTTAGAGGAAAGATAGTTGATAATTTAGAAAAAAACTACAGTTTTATTTCAGATGTCATAAAAACAAATTTCAAACATCTACAGTTCCTTGGAATAGAGGGGGAAAATAAGTAATGAACCATAAAATTGCAGATGAGTACCTGGACATTTTTTTTATCATGTTTGGAAGTGAAAAATGGGAAAAATCTGTACTGACTATAGAAAATACAGTTGAAATATATGCTATCCACAATGGCTTCTTTAATAAAAACTTAGGGGCACTTTCCAAACAGTGGTAACGGGGGACATTAAATATGCTATAGAGTACTTAGTAAAGCAAACAACAAAAATTAGCCCACTAGTAGACAAGGTGCCAAATGATGGTAATGAAAAAAGCCAATTTGTAAACAATAAATATTTGATACTTATACTTGATATTTCCAAAGTTGAAAATAAAATGTTCTACATTTTAAATTTAGTTTATATGTTCAATTAAAGAAGATAAGGTTAATTAATAGAGGCCAAATGAAAGCTCATGCAAGGAGTTCTTTACCTACATTCATCCAAGAAATATTTATTAAGCATATACTGTGTGCTTGAGTACAAGGTCCATCATGCTATACTATTTACAAGAATGAATAGGGATAATTGCTAACATTACAGTCCATCAAGGAAGATTAAAAAAACATGTGCAAGTAAGCATAATATTTGATATGTTTGATATTTGATAATATGGTAGAATGTGTAAAATGTGATAAATGCTGTAATTCAGATTTAAAGAGTTGGAGGAGTTCCAATGAGAACCTTCTACAAGGTAAGATTTCAAGGCGTAAGTAATTTTAGTGGGTCTTGAAGTCAAGGTAGAATTTTAAAGGTGATAATGCAGGAAGAAGGGTATTCTAGAAACAATGTACAATTAATAATAATTGTTATTTTTATTATAGAATTTAAGATCCACAAGGGCAATGATTTTTGTTTGTTTTGGTTACTGATATTATCCCCAAATCCTTAGAGTTCCTGGCATATGTGCATATGGATAGGCAAAAGTAAATATTTGTTTCATGAAACATTATACAGAGCTTACCAGGCACTTTTCTAAGCACTTTTCATATGTTTAATTTTCACAACAACCCTGTAAGTGTTATTATTCCTATTATAGATGAGGAAACTGAGGCACAGAGAGGTTAAGAAACTTGTCCAGGGTGACACAGCTAATAAAAGGAGGAGCCAGGATGCAAACTTAACAATCTGGCTTCAGAGTCCATATTCCCAAACACTAAGCCATAGAAACAGAAAATTGATATATTTGTAAGACCAAAAAAGTACATGTTTGAGGCCCAAACTATGAACTTCTTGAATACCAGGGTAAGGAGTCTAGATTTATTCTAGAGACAATTAAACCATTAGAGATTCTTGATGAGGGAAGTATTAGGATCATTTTTTGGGAAAAAAAAATGCTCTGGCAGCATTGAATAGGATAGACTGGATTGGGGAAAAACTGAAGAGAGACACCAATTAAGAAGTGATCATTATTGTGCAGGTGAGGGGTGACGATAGCCTTAACCATAATGTTAGAGGGGTAATGGTGATAGGAAGGTCATGACATCTGAGTGTGCCTCTGGACCTAAAAAATGGAAAGAATTTTATGACTGATTACAAGTGTTGGAAAGGAAGTTAGACGAATAAGAGATGATTCAAAGTCTTTAGTCTTGGCTGACTGAGAACATGTTCAACAAGAAACAAAAAAAAGAAAGTCAGAAACATGGATTTTGTGGAGGAGCTGGTAAGTTTGGACATGTGTTTGAGATGTCAGAGAGGCCCTAAGGTAGCCATGTCCTGTTGGCATTTGAAAGCATAGGTTAGGAGTTCACAGAAGAGATACTGGCTGAATATAACCTTGGGGATCCTTCACATGAAGGTAGTATTTGAAACGTAAGGGTAGATAGGAAAGATTATTAAGGAAGGACTTGCCAAGAAAAGAGGACAGAGCCTTGGGAAGCACCTTATTTTGGAGTGTTGGAGGAAAAAGCCATGGATGTAATGAAAGGAAGAGCAGTTTGTAGAAGAGGAAAAACTGGGAACTGCAGTGTCCCAGAACAAGGGAGGGGAGTTTCAAGAAGGAAAGATAATCAACTGTCAAAAATAAATGTCAAGAAGAATGAGGGCTCAAAAGAATGTATTGATCAGGCAATCATTTGTGAGCTGCAAGAGTGCAATTTCAATAATGGGTTGAAGGCAAAAGCCAGATAGCAAAATAGAAACCGTGACTATGAAATATTTGGAACTTGGGCATGAGGAAAGAAAGATAGACACAGGATGGTAGCTTGAACCAATTACAAGATGAAGAAAAGATATTTGTTTGAAAAACAATAGTAGTGGGCATATTAAAAATTTGAGAGTAAGGTTCCAGATGGGGAAAGGAGAAGAGGAAGGAAGGGCTGGATTAAAGGACACTGATGGCCCAGTTAGGCTGGAGAAGAAAAGGAACATTTTTCTTTCTGAATTAGAAAAGGAAAAAAATATATATGAACACATTTGAGGTAGATTCAAGGGAAATTTAATTTAAAACTTAAGGGTCAATAAAATGCTTCTACTTGGCACAGTGAAAGTCAACGTCATATAATCTATTTGCATTATTTGACCAAAATTATTTTAAAATTATGTATGTATGATGTATTACAATTCTTTGTCTTAGTAGTTGATATTTAAATAAAAGATTATAAGGTGTTTTTAGATTCTTGCTTATAGCTGTGTGGAAGTTAAGCAGTTCCTTTTTTTCATGTTTGTTTGTTTTTTCTTATGATTATACAAGCTGTACATACCTAGCCACCAAAGTCTACAGCAAGACTGCCACCCCCACTAAATTGACAGGCTCCCTGCCCAGACACCCAGCCCCTTCTCTAGGTCACAAAGAAGTGCTTGACCCTCTTCTGTCAAGGACCCACCTTTCTGCCCAAGCCCTATACTCTGCTCTATCTAACCTATAGTGTCACGTCTCCCTGCTTACATGCTTTCCCATCAGCTTTATACATCCTTAAAATTCTCCTATGTCCTAAAAACAAAAATGAAAACCTCCCTTAGCCCCCTGCCTACCCATAGCAATTACCCAGTCTTTCTTGTTCCCTTCAGAGCTTGACTTTCAGAAATAATTGTGTATATTTATCTATGTAGTTTCCATTTCTGGGGTTCTTCCTTCTTTGGTGTGGATCCACATTTCCATCTGGTATCATTTTTCTGTTGCCTGAAGGAGTTCCTTTAAAATTGTTGTGTGGGTCTGCTGGTGATATATTCTTTCAACTTTTGCATGTCTGAAAAAGTATTTGTTTTGCTTTTGTTTTTGAGAGAGATTTTTGCTGGGTATAGAACTCCAGGTTTATAGTGTTTTCCTTTCGTTACTTTAAAGATGCCCCTCTTCTCGCTTGCATTGTTTCCAATGAGAAATCTGCTGTCATCCTTATCTTTGTTCCTCTGTACATAGCATATATGTTTTCTCTGGCTGCTCTTAAGACTTTTTTCTTTGTCGTTGTTTTTGATCAGTTTGATTATGATGTGTATTGGTGCAGTTTATTGAGGTTGAGGTTTATTGAGCTTCTTGGATCTATGGATTTATCATTTTCATCAAGTTTGTAAAGTTTTCAGTTATTTCTTTAAATACTTTTTCTGTTTGCCCCACTCTCTTCTCTCTTTCAGATACTCCAATTATCTGCACATGAGGGCACTTGAAATTGTCCCACAGTTCACAGATGCTCTTAATTTGGGGGGGACTCTTTTTCTCATTGTGTGTTTCATTTTGTATGGGCTCTATTGCTATGCTTTAAGTTCACTACTCTTTTCTTCTGCAATGTCTAATCTACCGTTAATCCTATCGAGTGCAATTCTCATCTTAGACATTGTAGTTTTTATTTTATTGAAGTATAGTTGACTTACAATATTGCATTAGTTTCAGGTGTACAGCATAGTGAATCAGGTGTGGGTTTTTGCAGATTAAATTTCATTATAGGTTATTACAAGATATTGAATATAATTCTCTGTGCTATGGTAATTCCTTGTAAGCAGTTCCTTTTTAACCTGCTTTCTTGGTTCTGTGCTTTGGTTGTTTCAAATCATGTAACACACAATGAAAAAAAGAATATAAGCAGATTACATATACCAAGTAAATGCTATTAAGTGATGTTGCATGTTACAGCAAGTGGATTCTTTGGATGGCTTTTGTTTTTTCAATTATTTGCTAACCAAAAAAACTTTGTGGATCTAACCCATAACCAACTCTTGATCTTCATGAAACCCTAATAGGTAAGTCATTATCATTCCTAATTATAGAAAGTAGGGATTTATGTACATACAGAATTCAAAGCAAATAAATTATGTATCTTATTATCCCAATGATGATGGGTGGATCTATGTTAAATAATATATTGTATTCTAACAGGCTTACAAGAAGTGTTGAGCTCAACTGTCTATAACAGAGTTACATCATTATAGAGTTCATTTATAACTTGGCCTAGAACCAAAAGGTTAAAAAGTTGCTCAATTCTGGCCATTTTGTATGGTCAGTTAGCAATATGTCTCCTGTAGTCTTTTGTAATAATTCAATAATTTATTTAACAAGCATATATTAAGTTCCTACAGTATGCAAGGCTCCATGCTAGGCTCTGAGGATACAGTGATGAATGAGACCAAGACTCATATCCAAGAGGAGACAGATTATGAGAAAGCAAAAAAAAAAAATTTTTTTGAAATACAGATTATGAAAAGTCTATGAAGAAAATCCTATTATAGTTAGTAACTGGATGGAGCCCTAAATCATATTCAGTCGTGTAAGATCCAGCCATTAAGAAAGGCAGAAATTACACTAAGAGACTTTAGCATAACAATAAGTTAAATCTGTGTTGGAGATCTGGAAAAGCACAAAAGAAACATGGAAATGTCAGAGATAATAACTATAGGAAGCGGATACCACAAAAAACTAGGGCTGGGAGATGGGAGGAAGAGGTTAGAATTATCAGAATCTGGAAGCTCAGAGGTTAGACCTCTTGGAGCTAGGACTCAACCCTCCAAGGAAAGGGCACTGCCCAGATGCTAATTCTGAGAGTGAGGGGGAAAAAAGGCTAGAACAAGTTGCCATTACCAGGGTGACAGAGAGAATCAAGAAGCAATCAGGAACGAACACAAGTCCCTTCTTCGCTCCCTCTGCTTGCTGAGTTCCCTATAGTCTAATGCAGCCTATTGTTCAACCTAACAGGAAGCCAGCTGGCAAAAAAAAAATGTCAGTAGCTGAGTTCCAGCCCCAGCACCACAATGTAAAATGCAGTGGTGGATTTAGAGCTGAGAGACAATCACTTGTCTGGGGATTGAGGAAAGGGTTCTCTAAACAGGTGACATTTGAAGTCAGATCAGAAGAATGAAAATAAGCCCCGCATGTTAAGAACTGAGAGAAGAGCATTTCAGACAGAGGAAAGCGCTTAAAGAATACAACACCAGAAAGGAGACAAGCATGATGAGGGAGAGGGGAGGGTTCTGAGATACAGCTGGAGAGAACTGAAGCCAGGATGCAGCCAGATCACGCTCACACATGTATAGGCTCTTGGGTGCATACTGAACACACACACACACACACACACACACACACACACACACACATATCCCTATGATATATGTCAAATAGCCTAAGAGCATGGGAAGCCACTGAAGGTTAAGAAAAAAGCCTCTTATTTACTAAACACCTATTGAATACAAGGCACCATGCTAGACAAGGGCTCCTGCAAACAAGGAACTCATCCTTCCTGCCTCCTACACCTGTTCCTCTGCCTGTGTTTTGTTTCTTGGTTAATGGTACCACCATTTACCCAGTTTCCCAAACCAGAAACCTCTGAGTCACTCTTTCTTCTCACTTCCCACATCCAGTTAGTCACCAAGTTCTGTCAACTCTACTAATAGTTCCTAAATTAACCCTCTCTTTTCTAGTCCCACTGCTACCATCTTAATCTGTATGCCTCCAGAATTGCCCTCCCTGAGTCTGTCCTTCACACTGCTACCAAAGTGATCAATGCAGAGCATAAATCTCTCTGTGCTAAAACTCCTCATTAGAAAACTGCTGCAACAAATTAAGTCCAAGCCCCCAATTAGGTTCTTTAAAGTCCTCTGTGATCTAGCCCCTCCCTCGTCCACCTTCACTTTCCCCCCTCACTTAACAGCAGACCATTTGCAGTTACCCCTTCAAAGCATGTCATTTTATGCCTCAATGCCTTTGCTCAGGCTGGCTAATCTTCCAAGATTAACCTTGGACATTAACTCCTCCAGGAACCCTTCCCTTAATCCCCAAACTGGACTTAGTGCCTCTTATCTGTGCTTCCACTTATCTCTGCATCCCACTGAAATTATCTGCTTACATCACCCCTCCTCCACTTAATGGCAGAGACTGTTCACCTCTGTAGCCCCAGGAAATAGTAGGTACTCATTGCTAAACTGACCAACAGAATTGACCTTGTATAGCACTCACCAGGGAGCCAGAGACAGAACCTGGCATAAAAACTTCATACCATGCTTAGGACATGCAGTAGAGAGGACCCCATGCAGGCATGAGCAAGTTGGCACATCTCATGAGGAACAAGGACAGAAGGTTAATTGGTCATGGACCTCATTTCAACAAAGTGCCTCAGACTCAGAACTATGACATCATCTCCATGTAAAGTTATAAGTATGGTTTCATACGCTGTGCACATTAAAAAGCATTAATATTTTAAAGGTAAATATTTAAAATATACCATGATTTTTATTTCCCTCTTTTGGTATTTCTTCACTTTTTAAGATACCAGTAGCCTCGAAAAAAATAGAAGTGAGAAACGAAGAGTTTCATCAAGACATCAGAATTAGTAACAACAACATGGAAGAGATGAATCAGATTTATGCAGACATGTACCCTGGTCCTGAGTCAGGAAGCACAGAAAATGGCAAGTGATCACACAACAAATATGCTGAATGAAGAAAGAGCCAATGGTACTCATACAACTAGAGAAAGAATTTGTCCATCCGAAAGAGGGCATTCAGGATAAAAGACAGGAAAGGGAGTGTCTGAGGCAAAAATAAAACAAACCCTTTGATCCTGCATATGTACAGACTGCCCTTGCCTGCAGGCTGAGCCAGTTATACGTGGAGAGTTATCACCAGAGCTTGATGCCAGTAAACACTCCATTTATGCATCCAGCCCTCAACACTGCTTCTAGGAAAACTGCCTGATACACATCCTATGGGAGTGGATGCTGTGGTCTCCCTGACCCCAACACATGGTCCCACATGGAAGTTACCGTTCTTAAGGAAATAGGAACCCTATCATCCACTCAAAAACTCAGATGATATTTATTCTGAGAGACTGAGTATCCTCTGGGCCCAGTCCAAAGCAAGTGTTTGAATCTAGAATATGGTGACCCAAATGAAGTTAATTCACTAAGGTCATGCCCCCCAGGCCTAAGTGGTGAGTTAGCATCCCCTGGTGCCCTTCCATCCTCAAGAGCAGGGGAGGGAGTGGCTAGACAGGTGGGCATCTGCAGCACTGGACCACAACACAAAGGTGAAGAAGGACAATCTGACAGGGAAGCCACAGAGAAAAGCAAAGACAAATAACCTAATCATGTATCTTCAAGAGAGAGGAGAACTTCAGAGAGAGAATACCATGCAGTTCTTTACATTCATTCATTCACCCAACAATTACTGAGTGCCTACTACAGCACGTGTCAGAATATACTAGAAACTGGAGGTATGAAGATAAAGAGGCCTCTGCCCTCTAAGAATCCTACCTTCTTTAGAAGTTTTTCTTCATAGAAGCACAAAGCGGCTTAAATATGTTTAAGTCTCTGAAAATTGGGATGTTGGTAGATTGAATGATAAATTATCACTTGAATGATAAATGATAGTGTTTTCAACTTTCTCAGTATGATATCTTTTCCATGGTGATCCTATGACTAAATTGGCTTTTCTCTCCAGGGAAGCCTCTGAAAACCTCACGTGGCAACCAGAACTACTGCTCCTGAGCTGTGCAGCTCCACAGGAATGCTAGCAACACCTAACCCCAGGGTTAGGGGCTGACCTTCAGGGCTGCTGCTTCCCAGGTTCTTCTCTTACTTCAGAGACTATGTCAGCACATTATGATGCAGGAGCCTTAGAACAATGCCAGGGAAGTCTGGCCTCCTGTGCTTCTTTTACTAAGTGGTAAGTTGCCTGTCCAGTAGACTGAAAATACCTGCCAAAGAAATGTGAAAAGAGTTGGAAACGTGCTAGTTGGAGACTTCTAGTAGACATCCAGGAGATCTCCAGATCTGTTTCATCCTCACCTCTATGTAAGTGACTGTCTGCCTACTGCAACTTTGGTGTGAACCTGAGAGAGAAGGAAAGGATAGTTCGATGAATTCTCATAATTCGAGGGCAAAATGTCTATTCTTTTTCCACCTTCCCCTTTTCCTTAAAGTTTCATTTCCTTCTAGTTTCAACCA
Organism: Stenella coeruleoalba; assembly: GCF_951394435.1. Taxonomy (NCBI): domain Eukaryota; kingdom Metazoa; phylum Chordata; class Mammalia; order Artiodactyla; family Delphinidae; genus Stenella; species Stenella coeruleoalba. The sequence goes on along the minus strand of NC_137147.1, from coordinate 34,212,178 downwards.
GAGCAAGCAAGAAATCTCAGAGACTTAACACCTGGTTACTGAATTTCTTTTTCTTAAAAATAGTTTCATTGAGAGTTTCTTTGAAAACAAGTTTTCTGATGATTTTTACATTTTGATTTTTTCAAACTTTCTTCCATAAGTGACTGAATTGAATGAATTTGTGGAAATATGGTCATTTTAAATTATTCAAATGAGAGAGAAGATCTAGAACACAGGGCTTTTCTGTTCAAAGCTAAAAGGTTAGCTGGGGCCCCATTGTCAGAAGAGAGGGACGCCACAACAGTTATATCTTCTCTAAGGTTCAACCAGAATTGCAACCTATGACTGTGATGGACCAATACTAAAAATATGTTTACTGCTGTGTTAAGAATCTTAGAAAAAAACTAAGTAAATGCTATGCTTCAAAGTGCTACAGAGAACTAACCTCCAAGCTCCAAGTATCACAGAGACCAGTTCTAATGAGTGACAGGTAAACCCCATCATTCAAGAGCTTTCACATCATTATGGAAATAACACAACAAAAGAAAAAAAGAGAAACTATGTGGTAGGTATATGGGTGTTCACTATAGAATTTTTTCAGCTTTGTTATAGCTTTGAAAATGTTTTATCATAAAATATCAGTGCGGGGAAAGACTACATGGAAGTGGTATTATTTTCAGGGCATTTATAGACACAGTCTCTGATTTCAGTGGTCAGAAAAGCCAATGAAAACACTTGCATGCTAGCTGCCAGACTTTCACTCTCTCCCCTTCCCAATTTCCATTAAAACTCAAGCTGTTGAGGAGGACCTTCAAGATGGTGGAGGAGTGAGATGTGGAGATCACCTTCCTCCCCACAAATGCATCAGAAATACATCTACATGTGGAACGACTCCTACAGAACACCCACTGAACGCTGGCAGAAGACCTCAGACTTCCCAAAAGCCATGTGGCTGACAGGGTCTTGGTGCTCTGGCCCGGTGTCAGGCCTGTGCCGCTGAGGTGGGAGAGCCAAGTTCAGGACATTGAACCACCAGAGACCTCCCGGCTCCACATAATATCAAATGGTGAAAGCTCTCCCAGAGATCTCCATCTCAATGCTAGGACCCAGCTCCACTCAACGACCAGCAAGCTACAGTGCTGGACACCCCATGCCAATCAACTAGCAAGACAGGAGCACAACCTCACCCATTAGCAGAGAGGCTGCCTAAAATCATAATAAGGTCACAGACACCCCAAAACACACCACTGGATGCGGTCCTGCCCACCAGAAAGACGAGATCCAGCCTTATCCAACAGAAGACAGGCACTAGTCCCCTCCACCAGGAAGCCTACACAACACACTGAACCAACCTTAGCTACTGGGGGCAGACACCAGAAACAACGGGAACTACAAACCTGCAGCCTGAGAAAAGGAGGCCCCAAACACAGTAAGTTAAGCAAAATGTCAGGCTGCCCTTCTGTGATCTCCCCACAAGAAAGCACAGCAGAGCACAGGAGACTCATCAGAGGGAGAACCTTGAATCATCCACTGCCCTTTAACAGAAAACTATTTCCCAAACATCGGTTGAACCATTGCGTGCAGTTCGTTTTGGCACATCTTACAAGAGACTGTGATGTTCCAAATAGGTCCACACCATGATTGGTAACTGCTGTTTTTTAAAATATCTAATGTCATGGGAAAATATTAGTATATATTATATTATATAGCTAAAGCAATTTGTAAAACTGGAAAGATATGAGATATATATGGATATATATATATATATATATATATATATATATATATATATACCAAAACTTTAATACTATCTCCAGTTTTTAAGAGTGGTCCTAGTAAATAGTTAACAGCTGACCCTGCTTTTGGACCACTGACAAAACACGTGTGCACTGCCACACAGTTGGTTTCACAAAACGATTCATATGCCGTAAGAGCAGTGCTATCTTGATTAATTAACCAGCATAACTGAAGAGGTTAGGGGTGGAGGCTTTGGTATACAGAGAGATAATCTCAAATCACAGTTACAACAAAACTAGTTAAAATTCAGCACACATTTACCATCCGTACACATAATTCAAAAGTATCGAAGTATTTCCAGAACAAATATTTAGCAACAAACAATAAAAAGCATCAAACCAGAGAAGATAAAATATATGGTTACATTCTTTGTTCCTTAGCTGACGCCTACCTTTGTTCCGGGGTTCGAAGGGGACAAGAGGGGCCAGGCCTGGTCTTGGCTACCAATCCCCTGGAGCCCTTCCTTCTCCTCATTCTCTCCTCCCTCTCTGTGACCTTGGATCCACAGCTACACCTGCTCCCCTGGGAGATCATCCTCTCTCTGGAGGAACTGTTCTCAGATCCAGGGATTCTGGAACCCACATAAATGACTGTGCTGCGAAAGGGCCACAGGGCACATACAGACTAGCATGTGTTTGTGAACAGTAGACATACCCTCCAATATGTGGATGTTGTCACTTTGTTAAGTGATTTTTTTCCCCAAAAATGTGTACTCTATCATCCACTTGTGGATGAGCAAGAGTCAACTACTGTGTTTTATCAAATCTGAGATCCATCAATTATAAGATACATCATTATACTATGGACCACTGAGAAAGAAAAAAAATGCAGCTAATTATGTGACTCAATGCTTTCTTACTACTTGGGATTCTTCCACACAATATTTATCTGTCACTCTGTGTGCCCTCATCCTCTGTGCATTTCTTAGAGGAGTGCTCCACTCTGGTCTCTTGGACCTTCTTCCAAGCCTCTGATGTGCATTCTGCAAGTTTTATACAGAAACTTTCTCAATCTTACAAGAAGGTGTCAACAAAAGATTTTCAGGTACCCATTGGGAACACATTTTAAATGGCAATTAAATGCAACACATGCAGTACAACCAATGTACATAATTTAATGTGAACAACCATGACTAAGTCCATGCAGGTACAGCCAAATGACAACCACCATGCAATTGTCCCCGCCAGTGTAGAGTGATCACAAGGCACACTCCATTTCACAGTTTTTAAGCTGAGGAAATTCCTTCATTCCTTAGAATGAATGAAACTTGGGAAATATGAAACTAACAGTGATCAAGAAGGAACCCAGCCCGGCAAACACTGAGGAGATTATACTTTTGGACACAGGGTCAAGTGTGGTGGACCAGCACAAGCAGCTACAGGTGCTCACTGTGCAATAGCCGTGCTATTCAGTGTTTTTTATACATTGGTGCATCCAGTGGTCCCAACACTGAGTTGAGTCGGGTGTTGTTTTTTTTTTAATTTCATTTTTTAATATTTATTTATTTATTTATGGCTGCGTTGTGTCTTCATTGCTGAGCGCAGGCTTTCTCTAGTTGTGGCAAGCGGGGGCTACTCTTCATTGAGGTGTGCGGGCTTCTCATTGCGGTGGCTTCTCTTGTTGCGGAGCAAGGGCTCTAGGCGCGTGGGCTTCAATAGTTGTGGCGCACGGGCTTAGTTGCTCCGCGGCATGTGGGATCTTCCCGGACCAGGGATCGTACCCGTGTCCCCTGCATTGGCAGGCAGATTCTTAACCCCTGTGTTACCAGGGAAGTCCCGAGTTGGGTGGTTTTATCCTCACTTTATAGATGAGGAAATTGAGCTCAGGGATATTAAATAACATGCCAAGGTCACCAAGTACCAGGTGACAGAGCCCAAATATGAACCTGGATGTGTCTGACTCCAGATTCTTTATATCCCCACCACACCAGTTTCCATACTGGCCTTACAGCACTTGAGTTCTGAGAGCAATTATAGTTGTAGTTTACCTGGTCCCAGGTATTCCTGAAGGGGTTATTTCAGAATTTTATGGAGAGGAAAAAGGAATGTCTATGGTGTCTGCAACCACAATACGGTGTGAGAACTACATACTCGTGACAAAATAGTATGAGCATATGTAAGTGTACACATGTACACAACTACCAGTTGGGATGGTAGAGAGTTGAATAGAGTGCTGTGGCTCTTTATAGGAAGACAATAACCCAGGCTCCTTACGACCCTCCATGGCACAACGGTTATTTGAGTCCATATTACTAGCTTTGTCACATTATAGAATATCCTCATGACTATAGGAGCCCAGGATTTCACTTATTTGACAGTTTCAGGCCAGCTATGGGCTACAGACTCATGACTGTCTGATTCCACCCACCAAAAACCGTGATTGGCACCATCGCCAACAGCTCAGCTCAAATACAGACAGCAACCTTCTGACTACTAGTGTAATTAGAGGAACTCTTTTTTTTCTTTTTTTAATTTCAGCATGGGCAAAAGCCTTTATTTATTTATTTTAATTTTTTTTTTTTTTTGGCCACTCAGTTCCCTGACCAGGGATCGAACCCATGCCCCCTACAGCAAAAGCACGGAGTCATAGCCACTGGACTGCCAGGGAAGTCCCTAGAGGAGCTCCTTTTAAGGCATGGTCCTCATGTAGTAAATGAAAGTAAGGATTAGTATTTTCTTCCTTTGTACACTTTATTTTCCATTTCTTGTCTCCTTCACAGAAGACTTCATCATTAAAAGGAGGAAGCCCAAAATGAAGTGAGTTAAAAACTTTGTCTCTGAGAGGACTGTGGCTTGATCCTGAGTTGAGGTAAGAGGTGATGGTGCGTATGACTGGCGGGGTGTGGGGGGACCACGTAGAGCTACACTGTCACATGCGCCCTCACCCTTGCTCTCTCTCTCCCTTCGCTTTCTACTTACTCCACTTTCCAGGCTTTCTCTTTCTCCTTTCCTCTTCTGGGAATGACGCTGTACCAAAGACACTGCTTACAGGGATCAGCTTTTCTAGACCTCAAGCAGGTACACGTGAACTGATAGTAGAGAGTCTGGGCTGATAGGGACAAAAGCGTAACAATCACAGCTGTTCTGGGAAGTGAAGGGTGAATAGTTGATGTGATATTGCTGGTAACCCTGAACCAAAAGGCAGCCGACCTTTGCTTTCCTTCCTCCATCATACCTTGCTCTCATCTAAAAATGCACCTTTCTTGTGATTTCTTGTCAGATTCTAGGAGATCCCCGTATATTTAGGCCCCAAAGAATCCAGTTGATGTTTTCAGCACTTGCTGTGTCCTCTGATTCTCTAAGGCAGCTTCATTGTTTCTCAGCCACTCAGCGATGATAAAATAAATGCCTTGTCCTGCTGGATGTCACGGAGGAGAGAAAACCTAGATGGCAATGGGCCATTATGTGCCTTTTTCCTACCATCCTGTCACTGTGAGGATTCTCTCATTGCTATTGCAAAGCTCTCTCCTTGGAATCCTGAAGTGGCTAAATACAGCCTTTTGCACTGATGGCCAAACACTCAGAACTCATCCATCTCCCCTCCTCCATCCTCTCGTCTATACCAGCAGTCCCCAACCTTTTTGGCACCAGGGACCGGTTTCATGGAAGACAATTTTTCCATGGACCGGGGGTGGGGGACGTTTTCAGGATGATTCAAGCATATTACATTTATTGTGCACTTTATTTCTATTATTCTTACATTGTAATATATAATGAAATAATTATACAACTCACCACTGCCACTGATCTGACAGGAGGCGGAGCTCAGGCAGTAATGCGAGTAATGGGGAACGTCTGCAAATACAGATGAAGCTTCGCTTGCTCACCAGCCACTCACCTCCTGCTGCGCGGCCTGGTTCCTAACAGGCCACAGACTGGTACCAGTCCATGGCCCGGGAGTTGGGGACCCCTGGTTTATACCTTCTTTTCCTTCCTCTTTCCTTGTATTATTATTCCCATTAAAATTTTTAAACAATCACAAACAGAAATATTGCAAGTACAATACAAAGACTTTTTTTTCCTGAAGCTTTTGAGAGTAATTTGCCAAGTTGTTGCCCTATTATCCCTACATACAATCAAGGGCATTCTCCTACACAGCCAAAATACAACCATCAAAACCAGGACAGGGGCTTCTCTGGTGGCGCAGTGGTTGGGAGTCCGCCTGCCGATGCAGGGGACGCGGGTTCGTGCCCCGGTCCGGGAAGATCCCACATGCCGCGGCGCGACTAGGCCCGTGAGCCATGGCTGCTGAGCCTGTGCGTCCAGAGCCTGTGCTCCGCAACGGGAGAGGCCACAACAGTGAGAGACCTGCGTACCTCAAAAAAACAAAAACAAACAAACAAACAACCAGGACAGGAGCATTGCCTATTACCACCACCTAATCCCGAGACCCCACTCAGCGTTTGCCAGTTGTCCCAGTAATGGCCTGCATGGCCAATGGATCCAGTTCAGAATCACTGTCATGTCTCTTTAGCCCCCTTCAGTCTGGAACAGCTCTATACTCTTTCTTTGACTTTCGTTAGTTTGACATTTTTTAAGATCACAGGCCAGTTATTCTGTAGAATGTCCCTCAATTTGGATCTGTCTGATGTTTCCTAATAATTGGATTCAGGTCATGCATCTTTGGGAGGAATATCACAGAATGATATGTGCATCTCGTTGCATCCTGTAAGGTGGTACATCATTTTGGTTTTTCCCATTACTGATAGTGTTCACTCATCACTTCACTGAGACGGTGTCTGCCCGGCTTCTTCATTGTACAGTTATTTTTTCCCCTTGACACTGATAAATATGTTGGTGAGAGGTACTTTGAACTAAGTATTCTGTTCCTCATCGAAATTTTAATTTACATAGAGTCTCATGGTCTCCTATTTTATTAGATCAATTCCCCTGCATGAACATATTACCCATCTCTGCCACCGTCCTCTCTCCCTCTCGGACCCCCTCCTCAGGCTGCTCGGCCCTGGTTTCTTACAATGGGCTGCACCCCTTCTCCTGGTAATAGATGCCCTCTTGCCTCCCTTGTGTCCTGAGCTGTGGCTCCTCACTCCCCTCATTACAGAGTCCTGCCTCCCTTTGTCCCAGCTAATGGATTTAGGACTAAATTATTCAGGAAGGGAAGAGAATAGGAAGAAGGGGAAGGCACCTTCTGTTGTCTCTGGTTCACCCTCCTTTTCCTTTTTCCCATACGTCCTGACCTATCCTGACCCCTCGCACCCTTGCCGATTCTCACATCCATCTTTCCAAGCACTCAGGGCAGGACTGAACCTTAGGCCATGGCATAAGCTCCTCTAGTCGGACTATGAGGTTCTGATTCCTGGTGTGGGGACTTATAAGGTGTGACCTCGGGTAAGTTACTTTCCCTCTCCAAGCCTCATGGTGTATAAAATAAGCATCTTAAAAATGCTAGTTCATAGTGCTTTTAGAATCAAATGAGACAGTGCATGTGAAGCTATTATTGCCTGCTACAAAGCAAGAACTAAATATATTTTGTTGGTTATTATTTTCCATCCTCTCTGTTTCAGCTGATGGTTGTTGTTTTATCTCTTTCTCTTTTTTTCCTGAATGATCTGTCTCATTCTTTTTACATTTTGGCTCCTCTGGACTATTTCACTTTCTCTTGAGTTATTTCACTTTCCCTATGTTCATGTGTAAGACGCGCTGGAGGGGGGCATTGTGTTGTCACCAGCAGAAGGTCTGATGAGAATTCCCAGGGTCACACGCTCATGGGATAGCAGGCAGCGGTGACCTCTGTGTCCCAGGCCCTGGCTGGGACAGAGATGGGGCATGTTCACTGCTACTCTCTAGCTTGGCCAGGGAAAGGAAAAGAAGGATCTCTGAGAAAGGACTGAGGTGGAAATAAACATTCAGAACTTACTGCTTTCCTCTAACCGGCATGGAGTTTGTGAAGAAGGAAGAGTGACCTTCTGAAGGTTTGAACAGAATTGCATTCTAGGACCTGTTCCTTTCTTGGAACTCTGTGATTTCTGGTAGATGAAAGGTAAAATCCAATGATGTAGAGCCATTGGTGTCTACTGAAGCAGGTTCTGGAGAGAGAGCCAGAGCGACAGCAGGAGAGGTACAGCTGTCAGTGACTAGATAGATACCCACTGTTCACTAAGCCTCGGTAGTGGGTGAATGGTCAGGAAGAGATGGTCTCAGGTTAGTATGGTATACCCTACTTACAGAAAAGGACTTTAGGCCTATGCATACTGGGAAGGATAGAGGTACCATTAATTAGGAAGGTGGAAAATAATGGTTTGGGGAGGGGGGATGCTGAGAGGCCTCCCCTAACCACCCTAACTAATTTCTGTTGCCAGTCCCACACCCCAGACACTTTCTATCACATGGATCTGATCCAGAGTCTTTGTAGCCCTTATCATCCAACATCTTCTTGCTTACTCGCTGTTTCCCCAGAGACTGTAACCTGCGTGAGGGCAGGCATCTTATTGGTCTTATTCACATGGATCTCCAGTGCCCATCACAGTCCCTGGAATGTCGTAGATGTTGATAAAATTTGTTGAATTAGTGGAAAAGTGAGGCGACTTAATTATTATATTAGATTTTCTCTGTCTCTGTTCACTGTATTTCCATTTCTTCAACTTTCTGAGGTTTATACATAAGCACAATGAAGAAGAATGACAGCAAGTCTACTATGAGTATTGACGAGCAAGATGACATCTGTGTCCCAGGCTCCAAGGATCCAGGAGAGCTTCAAAATGTGTTGGATGAAGGAGAGTATGCCCCTTTTGTATCTCCTCCCATATTAGAGAGCAGTTTTATCCAGGTAAATAATAATTGAGCCCTGAATTAAGTTCTAATAACTTTGGTAATTAATTTTCTCAAAGACAACAGAAAAGGTTGGAAAAATTGTTTTAATGTGGCAAGGGAATGTGTGATACAATTAAAGGAACGGTTTGGGAACTTCAAACAACCTAAAATAATTATGATGTAAAAGGAAAATTCATTTCAAATTTTCCCAACAAACTCTTACCTAGAAATTCTGCCCCAAGTCTACTGAAATTTTCATTCTATCATCATCTCCCCAAAACTACACAAAGAGATTATAGTCATTTTTAGAATATTCTGCCACAGGAAAGCACTCAGATAACTCCTTAACTTAGGAGACATTTTAAAGAATAACATCTATGACACAACTAGGGATTAAAATGCATTTTGGTTCTTAGTTCTGAAGGTAAAATATAATTGTCAAATTGTGCCAGGGAGAAAAGTTTCCTTCTCCTGAAAATGTACCTACATGATGAATGAAACTACACTTCAATGCATTTGAGAGCAATTCTAACTTTCCGCTAAACATTCAACATTAAATTATTCAGACAGGGGCTTCCCTGACGGTCCAGTGGTTAAGACTCTGTGCTTCTGCTGCAGTGGAGTGCAGGTTCGATCACTGGTTGGGGAAGTTCCGCATGCTGTGAGGTATGGCCAAAGGGAAAAAAAAGAAAACTCAGACAAAGAAACAGGGAAATGAGTTCAATGGTGTTGGCCATACCCTTAAACTTCCTGAAAATGTCACAACCAAGTCTAACGTGAAACATGCCCATTTAAGCAGCTCCTCGGCTGATTCTACAAAGGAGTGACAGGAACGACAACATACACACATTCTCTGCACTGACGGGAGACCTCCTCACTTCCAGACACCATAGGAGGGAGGTGATGCCTCAAAGAACACTAATGTTTAAGTCATGCCCCAGAAGGCATGAGATGCTGTGATTTGATGCTCTTTACCTTCTGTGCGCTTCTTTCCTACTAATAATCTTTTTATTTTATTTTTCACACTTCTGCAAATAACCATTTTCAAGCTCTAATGAACACTGGGAGAGGCAGTCAAATAACCATTTTCAAGCTTTTCAATAACCATTTTCAAGCTTTTTTCAAATAACCATTTTCAAGCTCTAATGAACACTGGGAGAGGCAGTCAGCATTCTATAAATCAGACATGGCCCCATGTCTTAACTGGGTATGTTATTCCCTTTAACACACACAACCTCTTGTGGTCAGTATGTCTTTGGCAGCAAGTTATCAAGGTTCCTGACTCAACTGTGAGCGAAAAAGAACAATTATCTCAAGTAGAGTGAAAGAACCACAGGACACCAACTCACTCTTGGGAGTCATCAGGGACCCGGGTTGTCTCTTTTTGTTGTCACCCTCAAATTCACTCCCTTCGTGATATCACATGCAAACAGGACATGACAGCTGCCAGCAACGGAAGGGATGTGTCTCATCCTTGAACTGTCTGTGAGGGCTGAGAACCCTTTCCCAGAGCCTCCAGGAGGCCCCCAGCAGTGTCTCATTGGCCAGGGCCTGCTGAGAGCAATCACTGGCCAGGGGATGGAATGGATCACCATGACCAGTTTAGGTGGATCAGGATTTAGCTCCTCAGCTGGGGCAGCATCCCTGAGGGGTGGATACTGGACAAAACCAGAATTCCATTAATCCGATGAATAGGAGCATGGCTTTGGGTAGGTAATCAATAGTGTAGGCTACAATCTCTTTCTAAATATATTTGCTTTTAAGTCATTTATTTTTTTGAAGCAGTTAATGTACAGCTGAGAAACCAAGTGTTTCCCCTTTCTGGCTTCCTTCACATCCCTGTCTACCCACTTTCCAGTCTCCTCCTCTTCCAACTGGCAGAGATTCTCAGCCAGTCTATGTCCCACATTGTTCAGGTCTCAGCTAGAGGTCCCTTCCTCAGGGGAGGATTTTCTGACCCTATGGTAAGGGTGTGCTGGAGCTGGCCGATTGGTAAGTGTTCAGGAAGTTTACAAGTCAGTTGTTAAACACAGCCATCGTTAAGAATTAAATTGTATAAACTTATAAATAAAACTATTCAGGGGCTTCCCTGGTGGCGCCGTGGTTGAGAGTCTGCCTGCTGATGCAGGGGACGCGGGTTCGTGTCCCAGTCCGGGAAGATCCCACATGCCACGGAGCGGCTAGGCCCGTAAGCCATGGCTGCTGAGCCTGCGCGTCCAGAGCCTGTGCTCTGCAACGGGAGAGGCCACAAGAGTGAGAGGCCTGCATAACGCAAAAAAAAATAAAAATAAAACTATTCAAAACAAAGGCAACAAGGGATTTCCCTGGTGGTCCAGTGGGTAAGACTCTGCACTTCCAATGCAGGGGGCCTGGGTTTGAGCCCTGGTCGGGGAACTAGATCCCGCATGCATGCCACAACTAAGAGTCTGCATGCTGCAACTAAGAAGTCCACATGCTGTGACTAAAAGCCCACATGCCGCAACTAAGACCCAGTACAGCGGAAATAAATAAATAAGTAAATGTTTTTTTTTAAAGTACCCCCCCCCAAAAAAAACCAAAGGCAACAAATACTCAAAACTCATCATTCCTATTATATTACTACATTGTACTATTATCTTGAGGTTATGGATACAAGTTTGACTTCTGGGAGAATCAATTGGTTGTATGGATTTAACATAAAGAGTATGGTATATCATTGTCTGTAAATTGTGTGCTACTCATCTTTTATACCAGTGAAATTGATAATAAACTTATGAGTATCTCCCGAGAGACAGTGGTTACACACTTATCAGCACACCATTGCCTTCCTCCTCCCAAGTCAAGTTTTCTGTGATGTGCTCCACAGCACAGCACCCTGAACTTATACTCAGTAACACTTACAACAACACTTAGTGACATACTTGTTTAATGTTCGCCTCCCCCAGTGGACCCCACAGGTCAGAGACTGTGTCTGTCTGTTCTCTGTGATATCTCTAAGAATTCACTTGAACAAAGGCATCATGGTTCATTTCTCCTTTATTCCTACACTGCTTGGGTAAACGAGGTTGTCAGGGCCACACACTTTAACAGAAAACTCCTCTTCCTGTTCTCTGCCTCAGGTCAACAGGAGAGGTGAATCCATTTACCTTCATAACCGAGCCAACTGGGTGACTGTAGGCATCTGCTCTTCCAGTCCCACCCTCAAGACCCCCAACGTGATGCTGTTGGCACATCTGACACCCGCCGCCCAGAAAGATTCAGAACCCCTTTTTAAAAGTCTTCTGACATCTCCTTCTCCGGAGAATGTGGTGCTTACCAGGTGAGTTACAAAGAGAAGAGGTTAAAGACCTCTCAGAAAACATGCTTTGCCCCTGAGGAGCTGAGAATAGAAACACAGATGACAAGTGGTCCAAGGGAGCATCTCACTTGTGCTCCCTGCTGCAGATGAGAGAGTCACATCCTTAAAGTCTGGGGAGATAGTTTGACAACCTGGAAGTCAAACAGGCCATTCACTTTTCAAAACTTAAACCTAAGTAACAGGAACTGAAGGCTCATAATAAAATGCCTCTCTAGAACATTCCCCCCACCCTATCCCAACTTCCATCAGAATTAGCTCTGGTCTTGTCTCAAGCCACCAACTTGCTGTAGGACCCACAGAAAATCACTAACTTCTCTCAGTCTCAACCTTGCAGGATTAACTAAATGGGACAACTTCTCCTAAATAAATAGTAAATAGTTGATATTTTAGTTCATTAGAGTCTTAGTATGATTCAGGCCAGATGGCCCTCAGGAGCCTGATTACATGTACTAAAAATCAAAGTTTTGACCCTCAAAAGCTAAGAACCAGACCTGGGAACATATGGCCACAAGAAGGTCCTGCCCCATCCCATGCCTGCCCCTCCCCAGGCCTGTCAGAGAGACACGCCTGTTGTCCTGAGTCTCACGCCACAAACTGCTATAAAAGGAAAGTCCTCATGATAGTTTCCAATCAGGCCTCCAGATGATATTTGCATTTGTCTGCAGGTTTCTCCCTCTGCAGTTTGTGACTCTTTCTGTGCATGATGCTGAGAATATGCGCATCAAAGTAAAGCTGGTGAGTGGCCGAGCCTACTACCTACAGCTCTGTGCCCCTGCATGCAAACAAGACACCCTATTCCGTCAGTGGGTGGAACTCATCTCCCTCTTGAATGAGGAGAAAGCCAAAGCTTCCAAAGTGTCAGAAGTCTTCAGCCTCTCAGAAATCAAAAACAGCACAGACATCACAGGGTCAGTGGACATCACGGATATTGCAGCCTTCACAGCTGTACAGACCCCACACCTGTACACATGTTCAGACCTCATCAATGGCATAGAAAGCATTGATTTCTCAGAATTCACGGACATCACCGATGTCACCGATGTCACAGATACTCCAGAAAATGAGGTCACCGAGGCCCCGGATATAAGGATTGTCACAGAAGTCACAGAAGTCACGGACATCTGCAATGTCACAGTGGTGTTTGAAAATGATGACATACTCAGGGCCAAGCGGGAGGAAGAGGTATGTGACATGGAAGACTTTCATTCTCTAATAATCACTCTCTTTCACCTTCTTTGGTAAAAGCTACCTGACATCGATTATCAAAATGCTATGGAACTTACTCTTAGTAACCTAATATTAACAATGAGTTCCGCTACCTGAACCCTGGTGTAAAAGAGTTGTAAGATGTTCCCTGAAACAGGCAGTGCACATCCATACCATACAACTTAACCCTGTAGAAAGCTATGGTGGGATAAAAGGAACTTTGGTATCAGAGTCAGAAGCCCTGGGTTGGAATCTTGCCCTGCTGCATGTTAGTTTGGCCAAGTCACTGAACCTGCATGAGTCTGTTTCCTCACCTCTCAAATGAGGATATTAATATCATGCAAGGGCTATATTAAGGTTTAAATGTACACAAAAGTATGAAGTATACTGAAGGATAGGGTGAAATTTCAATAAGAAGTGAAGGTGGAAATAAGAAAATAAAATACCCAAAGTGAGCATCTTTAGAAAGGGCCAGAAAGTGGAAAAACACAGAAACACATCTGAGAATAAATCAGTTTGGCTGGAGCATAACATATGTGGAAAATATTAGGATATAGGATGGAAAGTTGCTTGCAAACCTTGAATGCCAAAATAAGAAGTGTAGACTCAGTCCTTGGGCAAACCTTAGCCACAAAATCTCTGTGTAAGGGAGTGAAAGCTGTGTTTTTAAAAGATTAGTCTGATGGAAGGATGGATGGCAGGTAAAGAGATCAGTGTGTAGACTGCTGCTGAGAAACCTCCGTGGGGCCCACAACAGAAAAATGGCAGAGGGCAAAGATGGACATTTCCAGAAGAAGAAAACGCTAGCTAATGAATTTAGTGGGAAAGTTTTACCTCACTAGTAATCAAAGAAATGCAAACTTGAAAAAAATTTCATCTATAAAACTGCTAATTAAAAGAATAAAAATAGTCAGTGTCGGGCTTCCCTGGTGGCACAGTGGTTGAGAGTCCACCTGCTGATGCAGAGGACGCAGGTTCGTGCCCCGGTCCGGGAAGATTCCACATGCCGCGGAGCAGCTGGGCCCGTGAGCTATGGCCGCTGAGCCTGCGCCTCCGGAGCCTGTGCTCCGCAACTGGAGAGGCCACAGCAGTGAGAGGCCCGCGTACCGCAAAAAAAAAAAAAAAAATAGTCAGTGTTAGTAAAGGTGGGGTCACCTTGGAATTTGTAAAGATTCATGGTAGGGTGAGAATTGGAACAAACTTTCTTGAAATCATTATGAGTCAAGAACCTAGAAATGTTGACACCCTTTGACTCAGTGATTCCACTTTTAAGAATCTTTCTTAAGGAGTTAATCATCAATAGGAATGAGGATTTAGCTATAAAGATGTTAATCATACCACATCTATACCATGTTTATAAAAATGAAATAATGAAAATACGGAAGTAAACTAAACATCCACCACAGAGAAATGGCTAAATGAATTTAAATCCACAAAGGTCAGGTACCATGTTTATCTCATTCAGGAGCAACCACAGTGACTGGCAAGATCATAGTCACTCAGGAAATATTTGTTAAACGAATGACTACTCTGTAGCTGTTAAAATTGTTGGAGAATTTTTCTTTACTTGGAAAAATGTTTATGATGTAAACCTGAGTGAAAAATGAAGTAAAGAATATGATCCTTATTACATAAAAATGCATGTAAACACACAGACAATAGGAGGGGGAAAAGTCATATTATTAATAGTAGTTTATTTCTAGATTGCAAGTTTATAAGCAATTGATGTTTTCTTCTTTATATATTTCTGAATTTTCTGTTTCCTACAATAAAAATAATTTTTAATTAGAAAAATTCAAGTAGCTTTACACAGTTTTTAATAACATGGGGAAATTTTTATAATAAATCATTAAGTGAAAAATGTGGGATATGACCACAAAGCAGACACATTCAAAATAAATAAATGGACAGAAAGATCGCAATGAAATGTGTCATGGTAGTTATTTCTGGCCTGTGGCATCAAGCAAGCAATAATTTTCTCCCTCTAACTTTATATCTCTTAGGATTTTCTAAATATTCTATGATAAATATACATTACTTTCATTGTCAGAAAAATATGTTTTAGCTTTAGAGAAGATTATTGCATTATTTTCAAGGAACAGCCATAGAGGTGATGGACTATGTAATGACAAAGGGAGGAAGAAGGTGCAGATGTGAAGGACATCAGAGAGACGGAGTCTTTTTTTAAAGATTTATTATTTATTTATTTTAATTTTTGGCTGCATAGGGTCTTAGTTGCAGTACGCGGGATCTTTCATTGCGGAGCATGGGCTTCTCTCTGGTTGTGGTGTGCGGGCTTCAGGGCTCATGGTCTCTGTAGTCTGCGGCACGTGGGATCTCAGTTCCCTGACCAGGGATCGAACCCACGTCCCCTGCATTGGAAGGCAGATTCTTTACCACTGGACCACCAGAGAAGTCCAAGAGAGACAGAGTCCTTAAGACCGGCTGACCTATTGCTCTGAGGCCTGAGAGAGATTCTAAGGAAGGTGGGGAGCGACAGAAGTGGTGTATTAACAGAAACCAGGACATTAGAACGGGAGATATTTTAGGGTACTAAGTTTTAGATTCTAAGTCTTTTGAAAAACAAACTCTTTAGTATTACTAGGAACCTCCAACTTCTGTCACCTATTAGATGCTCTTAAATCAAGAGCAACCTTGGATTGGGGAGCAGGTGTCAAGGCATTTCTAGAAAACCTTCCTTTCCTGCCAATTCAGGGAGAGGAAGTCCTGCAATTGAGTCCTAATTTTCTTGTGTGAGGTGACATTGGTATACCTGACCACATGAGTTTTAGCATGTGCTGTGTCAGGTCCCCATGCTGCCAGCCTCCAGCGCCCACCGGGGCTCTTCTCAATGGCTGTGCAATACCAAGCCTCACCCCCCTCATCATTGTGCCTGTGCACTTGAGGCCACTCAGTAAATATAGATGAAATAATTACTGCTCCTTAAATAATCTGCTTCTGTATGATGCTCTTCTGCTCCCTGATTTGCTGCCGCCTGTTATTTTCAAAGGAAAAAATGGAAAATATTCTGAAGGCTGGTTGTCTACAATATACAAAAATTAAGAATGAGTTTAGAGAATCCTCAAAACATGTCACCATCTCAAACCTAATGCTAACTTTCGAAGGTGAAAGATGTTTTCAAACTACCTTGACTCCAGAAGAAGGTGAGACAAATAAATCCAAAGAGATGAGCGATAGGCCCTCTGAAATAAGGCCAACAGACTCTAAAAGCACAGCTCTCAAGGCTGAAGAATCCAGGTATGTGAGGCAGGGAAATGCCAAGTGATGCTAAGATGTGAAGTATGTAAATAAGTGCATGCTTTCAAGTCCCTGCAACTAGGGCATTGTTTGCTGAAGATCCTCAGACATACATACAATGTAATTGAATGATAACATAATCAACTCAATTATCCACATTTGGTTCAACCTTGTCTAATTTTTATTTTCACACCAACTTCTCACACCATTCAGTTGGCATTCTGGGCCATCTGCCTGGTGTCAGTGGTGTGTGCTGAAGAAAACAACAGAATC
Source organism: Stenella coeruleoalba (assembly GCF_951394435.1). Taxonomy (NCBI): domain Eukaryota; kingdom Metazoa; phylum Chordata; class Mammalia; order Artiodactyla; family Delphinidae; genus Stenella; species Stenella coeruleoalba. Next base: position 34,195,558 of record NC_137147.1, on the reverse strand, counting down.
ACGATGTCCACATTTTGGAGTTAGAGGCTAGAGTATTTACAGGTATTTTTATCTTTACACTTCTCTGTATTTTCTTCTCTACATATCCCTTACCCTTTTTTTTTTTTTGCGGTACGCGGGCCTCTCACTGTTGTGGCCTCTCCCGTTGCGGAGCACAGGCTCTGGGCGCGCAGGCTCAGCGGCCATGGCTCATGGGCCCAGCTGCTCCGCGGCATGTGGGATCTTCCCGGACTGGGTCACGAACCCGTGTCCCCTGCATCGGCAGGCAGACTCTCAACCACTGCGCCACCAGGGAAGCCCCCCCTTTCCCTTTTCTACATTTCCAATGAATAACTTAATAATCTGAAAAACTATTTTTATAATTGTAATACCCAATTGCAAGATGAATGTGAGAGACACTGTGGTATTATAAAGATAAAAATTAATATGATCATTCTGGAATAACAGCTAATAAGAAACCAGAGAAAAATATAGAGATCTAAATGCTACATTAGCAAGAATGAAAATGAGGAATGTCATGAATTATGTCCAAGCTCTTTTTAAATATAAAAAGGAACAGGGGAAAACAGGGAAACAAACTTTTTAAAAGTTTGACTCACTCATTCAATAATATTTACTGAGCACCTTCTATGTGCTAGAGACTGGAAATACAGCAGTGAAAACGAGTCATGGAGTGTTTCATTCTAGTGGAGGGTATAGATAATAATCAAATAAAGTATATTATGCCGCTGGAATGTGCTGCGAGAAAACAAAAAGTAACAGAAAGATTTGAGGAGGGAGTAGGGATATTTTATATAAGTGGTCAGGAACTGCTTCTCTGAGGAATGGCAGAGATTTGAAGGAAGGGTGGAGCTCTGAGGGAATAGAGTTCCAAGCTGACTGACTGCATTAACAATTATAAATGGGACATGTTAGGTGGTCAGCAAATGATCATTATTGTCACTATTACTTCATTTCCAATAGCGTAGATAAAAGAAAGTTGGCTATTCTGTCAAAACAAAAACAAAAACAGAAAACAAAATATCTTAATTGACTCAGGGTTAAGTGTTCAAAACTGGCTTTCTTCTTAACCTTCTTTCCCAGCTAAGAAGGGGTCCAGGGAAGGAAAGGAATATGGATGATCCTTAGAGGATTCTTAAGCCTTGAAGTCAGAGTAACATTTGCTTTTGCCCCTGGGCAGTCACATTTCTCGCAGTTCTAGGGCCTCTAGATCCAAGTGCCAATACATTCAAGGTGTTGGTGGATCTTGATTATAATTTCAATACTTTTGGTTGTATGCTTCAGCAAAGCATCGTGTCTTATCTAGGGTTTCTATACCATTGGTCCTTTTTTTCTTTTTTGGTGGTACACGGGCCTCTCACTGTTGTGGCCTCTCCCGTTGCGGAGCACAGGCTCCGGACGCGCAGGCTCAGTGTCCATGGCTCACGGGCGGGCCCAGCCGCTCCGCGGCATGTGGCATCTTCCCGGACCCGGGGCACGAACCCGCGTCCCCTGCATCGGCAGGCGGACTCTCAACCACTGCGCCACCAGGGAAGCCCTACCAGTGGTTCTTAATGTGTGGCTGGTCAGCAGCATCACCTGAGAGCCAGTTAATGATGTAAATTCTCAGGCCCACCCCCACCCTGCTGAATCATAAACCCTGGGATAGTCTCAGCATTTTGTGTTGTAATAGGCCTCCCAGTGGTTCAAATGTACAATCAGTTTCGAGAACTGTTGCCTTATGAGAAGCCATTCCTAGGTACAAAGCAGGGCTGAGCAAGGCTTGTGAGGGCTTCTCCTGAGGCCCCGGAGCCAAAATGGGGATTCCCCTTCATAGCCATAGGAAGAACAATCAGGTCAAATTCAAGGGAGGCTTCTTCAGAAATTTTTCCCATATGACCAAGAGCTTTGAAGTTTGGATTTAAAAATATATTAAAAATCAATTCATATAGATAACTAATGAGAACCTGTTGTTCTCAGGAACTCTACTCAATGCTCTGTGGTGGACCTAAATGGGAAGGAAATCCAAAAAAGAGGGTATATATGTATACATATAGCTGATTCACTTCACTGTACAGCAGAAACTAACACAACATTGTAAATCAACTATACCCCAATTAAAAAAAAATCAATTCATGTCTTTTTCTTCTCTGATTGCCATAGCTAGGACTTCCAAAACTATGTTGAATAAAAGTGGTGAGAGTGGACATTCTTGTCTTATTCCTAATCTTAGAGGAAATGCTTTCAGTTTTTCACCATTGACATGATATTAGCTGTGGGTTTGTCATACATGGGCTTTATTATCTTGAGGTAGGTTCCCTCTATGCCCACTTTCTGGAGAGCTTTTTATCATAAATGGGTGTTGAATTTTGTCAAAAGCTTTTTCTGCATCTATTGAGATGATCATGGTTTTTATTCTTCAATTTGTTGATGTGGTATGTCATACTGATTGATTTGCAAATATTGAAAAATCCTTGCATCCCTGGGATAAATCCCACTTGATCATGGTGTATGATCCTTTTAATGTATTGCTGGATTTGATTAGCTGGAATTTTGTTGAGGATATTTTCATCTAAGTTCATCAGTGATATTGGCCTGTAATTTTCTTTTTTTGTAGTATCTTTGTCTGGTTTTGGTATCAGGGTGATGGTGGCCTCATAGACTGAGTTTGCAGGTGTTCCTTCCTCTGCAATTTTTTGGAATAGCTTCAGAGGATAGGTGTTAACTCTTCTCTAAATGTTTGATAGAATTCAGCTGTGAAGCCATCTGGTCCTGGACTTTTTTGCATGTTGGGAGTTTTTAAATCACAGATTCAATTTCAGTACTTATGTTTGGTCTGTTCATATTTTCTATTTCTTCCTGGTTCAGTCTTGGGAGATTGTACCTCTCTAAGAATTTGTCCATTTCTTCTAGGTTGTCCATTTTGGGGGCATATAGTTGCTTGTAGTAGTCTCTTATGATCCTTTGTATTTCTGTGGTGTCAGCTGTAACTTCTTCTTTTTCATTTCTAATTTTATTGATTTGAGCCCTCTACCTTTTTTTCTGGATGAGCCTGGCTAAAGGTTTATCAATTTTGTTTATCCTTTCAAAGAACCAGATTTTAGTTCATTGATCTTTTCTATTGATTTCTTCATCTCTATTTCGTTTGTTTCCGCTCTGATCTTCATGATTTCTTTCCTTCTACTAAATTTGGATTTTGTTTTTTCTTTCTCTAGTTGCTTTAGGTGTAAAGTTAGGTTGTTTGAGATTTTTCTTGTTTCCTGAAGTAAGATTGTATTTATATAAACTTCCCTCTTAGAACTGCATTTGCTGCGTCCCATAGGTTTTGGATCGTCGTATTTTTATTTTCATTTTTTTCTAGGTATTTTTTTTCAATTTCCTGTTAGATTTCTTCAGTGATCCATTGGTTGTTTAGTAGCATATTGTTTAGCCTCCATGTATTTGTGGGCTTTTGCAGTTTTTTTCTTGTAGTTGATTTCTTAAGTTCATAGCATTGTAGTAGGAAAAGATGCTTGATATGATTTCAATTTTCTTAAGTTCACTGAGGCTTGTTTTGTGGCCCATCATGTGATCTGTCCTGGAGAATGTTCCATATGCACTTAAAAAGAATGTGTATTCTGCTGCTTTCGGTTGGAATGCTTTTATTTATTTTCCAGATGGAAGAAACTTTCCTGCTTCAGATTGAGGGTGGAGAAGTAGCTGAAATAGAGAAATTTCCCTCAGGACACTGATCTATTATTTCTTGATGGTAACCACTGAGTTCTTTCAGTGGAACTAAATAATGCCCAGGAGGACTACTGGAAGTCTGATGTGTTAGAGGAGAAAGAAGGAAGGGAGATTTAAAAAGTAACCAATCGGTGCTTTCCTGGTGGCACAGTGGTTGAGAGTCCACCTGCCGATGCAGGGGACACGGGTTCGTGCCCCGGTCTGGAAAGATCCCATATGCCGCGGAGCGGCTGGGCCCGTGAGCCATGGCCGCTGAGCCTGCGCGTGCGGAGCCTGTGCTCTGCAACGGGAGGGGCCACAACAGTGAGAGGCCCGTGTACCGCAAAAAAAAAAAAAAAAAGTCATCAATCATCTGTCAGAAGTAGTGAGAGAAAAACAAAGAATGTAAGAGGCAAAGGTATAGAAGCAGGTGCCACTCAATAGAAAATATATCTTTTGCTGTGTATGAGTATGACTTTCATAGAAAAGCATAAGATTTCTAAAAAACAAATGAGATAAAATTGAATCCATCCAATCTAGCAATTTGTCCTAAATAATAATTAATCAAGTCTGATCATTCTGACATCTTCCTTCTGCTTTATTTCATTCATTATGTCTCAAACTCTGTCCCGCCCTTGTCTAAGGCTTCAGAAACACACAGTTCAAAATCTAACAAGGTTAACTGTTTAAATCATTTCAACTTCTTTCCTTGCCCTTTTGCAAATAATAGATGCCCTGAAGCACTGGGTTAACTTTTAATGCCTTTAAAAAAAGAAACTTAAAAAAAAATAATTAGTAAACTTTTTTTAAGTACAGTTTTAGATTTACAGAATAATTGAGGACATAGTACATACAGCCCCATATACCCACCCCACAGCCACCTCCTCACCCTCCTCTCATCCCCAGTTTCCCCTATTATTAACACCTGCATTGGTGTGGTACATTTGTTACAATTAATGAACAATATTGATATATTATTATTAACTATAGTCCCTAGTTTAAGGTTCACTCTCTGTGTTGCACAGTTTTGTGGGTTTTGACACATGCATACTGACAATGTATCCACATAAAGAACAGTCTCACTACCCTAAAAATCCTCTGAGCATTAGATAAGCTCTTAGCAGTTTTTTTAAATATTAAAAATTGTAGAGAGAACTTAAGTTTTTAGGTTGAAAAATGATCTGCAGGTGCAAAATTTTGTTAGTCTCACTATTATGATCACTATTAGAAATGATGAGAAAATGAATGCCTATATAAATAGCAAAAATCTTAGAATTTTAAAGATTGAAAAGGATCTTGGTTGGCAAATCCCAAACTCTTCCAGGCCCTGCCCTTCAGTCTCTCAGCTTCCTGTGTGATCTATCTGCTGACCCTACTGTAGAGAAAGAAAGAAATAGTGATCAAACAGCTGACTCTGTTTACGGAAGCCCCAGAGCAGCAGCAGTTAGCTTCTTGGAGTCTCAACCTCAAATGAATTTTCAGGGGCTCGAGAGGTAGCATGTTAGGGATGGTCACAGCCTCACTGAGTGACAGGTGATAGTTACAATAAAAATAGGTTAGGGCTTCCCTGGTGGCGCAGTGGTTGAGAGTCCGCCTGCCAATGCAGGGGACGCGGGTTCGTGCCCTGGTCCAGGAGGATCCTGCGTGCAGCGGAGCGGCTGGGCCTGCGCGTCCGGAGCCTGTGCTCCGCAACGGGAGAGGCCACAGCAGTGAGAGGCCCGCGTACCACAAAAAAAAAAAAAAAAAAATAGCTTATATGTAATTACATACAACTCACTTTTACAGCTTTTACATGTTGGATAGCTTACATGTTATGAAAATTTAGGTAATTTTACTCTAAGATGTATTATAATGAATAATTCCCTTGGCTTGCTAAATATGTTTCATTACTACCTACAAAGTACTTAAAGAATGATTATCTCATACTTAGTAGTTCTTTTCTAAGTATTTGTGGTTATACTGCCAAAACTTTGAAATGTGCTATTTATTTTTACAGGAGCAGGAGAACTGATTCAGACACTTCAGGTATGAAACAAATTCCACTACATTTCTTTGTGATCCCTGGTATCAAGCAGTCACCTCTGGGTCCTAGAACAGAGTAGTTAAGAACAAAGGAATCCAGCTAGATGTTTTGATGCATTCCCTTTCCTGCCTTTGCTCCATTGTGAGAGTCCTATCCTGCAGAAACTGCCTCAAAGACTATATTCATGCTATCTTTCAAGTGGTAGGCATCACTTTGCTTTTTTCTGTGCTGATAGAGTTCCCTAGTTCCCTGAATGTCTAACTCACTGGGCGTGAACCACTCCCGAGGTAGCTCTGCGGGCAGAACCTGAACATGATACGGCCTCTTATTCCTACTGATTTGGAAGGGAATTGATCCACAGCACAATTTCTTGGTAAATCTAAAACCACCTAGCCCCTCTTTTCTTCCTGCTTACGTCTTTGGCTTCTGCTTCGCTGTCAGGTGATACCATTTAATTACCATTTTCCTTACATATTTCCATGGCTCAGGATCTTTAACCTGTAACAAGTATTTGAAGTAGAGGCTGTCTTGTAGGCACCGGTGGAGATTTCTCCCCTTACTTGCTGCTGACCCACTTCTAAGTTACTGTCTAACTTCTGGGGGGGGAGGGTAGAATGGGCCTCAGCTCCAGTCATGCACATAAAAGAACATCATGGAAGGAACACAGAAGCACACTTAACTAAATGTAAATGGAGAGGAAAAAAATACCAAAAACACTTGAAGACATTTTTAGTCACTTTTGCAAGAGTACTACCAAAAAAAAAAAAAAGCAAATGATTGGTGGGGAGGGCTAAATGGGTGAAGGGGATCAAGTGTATGGTGACAGAAGGAAAATAAATTTTTGGTGGGGAGCACATTGTAAGATATACAGAAATAGAAATATAAAGTTGTACACATGGAATTCATATAATGTTATAAATAAATGTTAGCTCAATAAAATTTTTAAAAAGCAAATGATTATAGGAAAGCTATTTATACAAGTGGGATTTGTCTTTGGGCCTTCCCACTGGAATTTAGTGTCCAAAAAACCAGGTGAACTTCACTGTAATATGGTTTTACCTATATTCCAATCTACAGTATTAAACCTGAAAACAATGTAGGAAAATGCTATCATAGTTTATAAGAAAAATACAAAATTTTATTCGCAATATATAGAATTTTCATCTATCAATTTCTATCCCAAATTTTATTTCAAAAAGAAATCAAATCTGTAAAAATTCCAGAGATATCCTACACCGGCAAACATTTTCCTCTTATTTTCTAAAGACAAGGATAAATCTAGCAAGAGCCTTACCACTAATACATAATTAGTGCAGGAGCATATAATTAGTACATTCTTTGTACATTCTGAAGCACTCCTTATTTTAGCCATAGAAATTTGAAATTAATGTAGGACATTGATAACTTTTATTTTCATCTTATATGTGACTGATTCTTTTACCTGTCTTCTGGCACAAACTCAATTTTGTTCAACTGAACGAGCATTCATTGCCTATCTATTATATATGAGGCACTGTGACAGGCTCTGGGAGAGATTAAAAATAAATAACAGGACCTATTACCTGGCCTCAAGACATGTGCACAAATAACATAAATAGGAATGTTATAGGCCCTATATGAGAAAAGTGGAGAACTAATTTTAGCTCAAGAGAGAAAATCATGAAAGATTCTACGAAGGAAGCAGTATTTGAGTTAGGAAAGGGGAAACAAGGACATCCTGGATATAAGGAACAGTGTGGGCAAAATCAAAGGAATGAGACAGGGCTGGGCATGTTGAATTTAGGAGTAGTGAGAGAGGCAGCTGGAAAGCAAGGCAGGAGTCAGGTCATGGAGGTTTTAATCCACACTAAGGAGTTTGGAAAGTACTACTTGGTAGGTAAGGAGGAGTCACTGAAAGCCAAGGAAATGACAAAATTAGTATTACATTTTAGGATGAATACTCTGACTGCAGTCTCTAAGAGAAGCTGGAAGAGGCTAGAGGCAGAATGTCATTATAATAGTCTAGGTGAAGGGTACCAAAGTCTTGGCCAGGCAAGAAGCAATGAGATGAGAACAAGGACATGAACACACAGTCAACAAGCTTTAATGACTAAACTACCTGTGTGGACACGAGAAAAAAAGGACTGAGGAGGACAGAGTTTGGGAGGCCACATGACTAGGAGGTAGTGAGTCCATGAAGCAAGCTGGGAAAAGGAAGAAAATCTGGAAGGAAAAGGTGAAGAAATGAGCTATGAAACACTGAACTGAGAATCAAAAGCCCTAGGTTTGAGTCCTAACTGCACTTCCTCTGTTTCATGAACGCATCATTTAATCTCTCTGGGCCTCAGTTTCCTCAGCTATCAAATGTGTGTGCGTATGGGTGGGGGAACGAGGAGGGCGCGACTGGCTGTCCCAAGGCCCTTTCTGCTGCTGTGATTTTCTTAGCTCCCATTTGTGGTCCTGGTGGCGCATCTATGTAAATTTACCAGGCAGCTTGAAATGGGGCTCTGGAAATCAGGAGCTGAGGAAAGATATGGCAAACGTGCAGCGAAATTCCCCTCTTGCGCTTGTTAAATCACGAAGATGGTACAATATGCACGTTTGGCGTGCGGTTTTCACGAAGTATTAATTATTTTCCCTGTTTGTTTTCTTTCATGTACTTTCTCATTCTTCCCGCTTTCCTTTCCTATATCCTCTCACTTTTCCTCACTTAGGATTGTACAGTTTTTCAATGTTCCCTCTGATTAGCATTTCTTTCCCCCTTATCACACTCTTCTGAATCACTTCTTTTTTCCCCTTTCACACTCAACACTCTTCACCCCAAGAAAAGCAAAGATTAGTAGAATTTTAATCCCTTGTCCCATTGAATTTAGACTGAATGTAGACGGAAAGTGAGTTTGTAAATCTGATTTCTATTCTAGGCAGGAGCCAGAATAATCACTGCTCCCACGGCAGTAAAACAAATCACTGTTTCTATTAACCCCATCAGATTCACATTCACACAACTCCTGGGCAGGGCTAGTTGGGGACCATGGTCTCCAATTCATCTCTCCAACCTCTCAGCAGTTTGAAAGAATGACATTTCTTCTCCTTTTTGAGTAAGGTTTTGGGTAAAGTGGCACTTCAAATGTACTGTTTTTATGAAAAGGCTACAAGGCAGGGCCCAGGCTAAACCCATCTTCTCTGGATCTGGGTCCATCTTTCTCCTTTATTGACTTTCAACTTCTTACCTTTCTAAGCTTTATTCTCCTTAACTTTGCTGATTTCTTTACAGTGAGCCCAAACAATAGGTTTATCTATAATCCCGTGTTATTCTTCCAAGATGGAAAGAAATGAGACAAAGGATAGAGATTCAAGAAATAAGAAAAAGAGGGCTTCCCTGGTGGCGCAGTGGTTGAGAGTCCGCCTGCCGATGCAGGGGACACGGGTTTGTGCCCCCAAACCCGGTCCAGGACAATCCCACATGCCGCGGAGCGGCTGGGCCCGTGAGCCGTGGCCGCTGAGCCTGCGCGTCCGGAGCCTGTGCTCCGCAACGGGAGAGGCCAGAACAGTGAGAGGCCCGCGAACCACCACCACCCCCACCCCCGCCCCGGCAAAAAAGAAACAGGGAACTCATTTAAGAAATACTGGGAGTCCTCCCCTCCCCCACCCATCTTTCTTTTCCACTTTCCTCTTAACTACCGCAAATCAAACCCTTGGAATCCTAAGCAGCCAGGTTCATTCTCTGTTTATGAAACCAGGGCTAAAAAGAAAAAGAGTGGGAGAAACTGTGAAATTTAACAATGGGCTCCATCGGAAAGAATAAACACATTTTTGATGAGACATTTTGGAACATCATTTGAATTTAAGACTCAAATTTAAGTTCTCTCTACTTCTGTGACATTTTTCTCTCCTGTTTTTGGCTTTTTTCTCTCCTCACTTCCTCTCTCTCTCTCTAGTGATCTCTCTTCCACCTTGTCCCAGTATTTTCTGGCTCTCTCCTCTCCTGTCAAATCCTCTTCTAATTTCCTCAGTCTTGTGCCTCATCTGTCCTCCCTTTCTCAGGGGAATACATGTGAAGAAAGGAAAGTAAAACAAGAAAAGGCCAATGGAAAAAAACAAGTAAGACAACCTAAAGGTAATTTTTACAATTATAAGTCTATAGATATAAATGACAGACATGACTTTTTCACAAAAAGCTGTCAATAAACTGAATCTTTTAACATTGAATCTTATTACTTCTACTGTAGTAACAATAGAGGTGGAATGGAATATTGAGATATTGTTGTGGCTTCTGCTCTAGAATCCACCAGTGGTCAAAATGTAACATCAGCACAGGGCAAGAAGGCGCTTCAGGTGAGGCACTGGCAGGGAATTACTTGCTACTGCTTTTACAGTGATTCCTTTCTCATTGCTACCTTCCTCTTTGCTCCCTTATCATACTGTTTCCCAACCTGCTTTCTCAGATTAGCCAACACAGCCAAAGCCTCTTACTTTCATACCAAAATTATACAGATATTCACAGAGTCCCTGCAGGGCTGCCATGTACAATTGTGCAGATTGGACACTGCACAGAGTTGGGGGTCCCATTCACGTTGTAGTCTCTGTGCAATGAATAACTTGCACAGCTGTATGTGGTGGCATACAGTATTCTAAATTTCTTTGAGACACTAGCTTTACAGTGAGTTACTTATGAATGAAACTTCTCTCAGTTGCCTCTCCCAATATAGCTAATGCTGTGTGTGTGTGTGAGAGAGAGAGAGAGACTGCATGTGTGTGTGTGTGCATATGTACACACATGCGTTTAAGGCTGAATTCACACAATTGAAGGGAAGTTTGGTGAAACAGGGGTGGCTTCAGCAGGAAGCACATGCCCATCTTATCAGGGCTCTGATGATGGAATTGAGGTGCCTACCCTCTTTTCCGCCTTTCTGTCACTCTGTCACCAAAGTCAGTTTAGCATTTGAGCACTGAGTTTATTAACAGGGCCCCACCCAGGTGCACACCATGGGCCAGAGATAATGCACCAGAGAAAAACAATGTGGCCAAAAAATAACAAATGTTCACACACCATAATCCCCTGGCCTTCACATACTCTCCTTAGTCTGTGCTGTTCTTTTGTCACTTCTTAATAGTGTTATTAAGAGCATACACTATTAAGTATGCTCTTAACAGTGTTCTATGGTGGTGGACAGTGAAGGGATGGCACTCAGGGTGATATGCTGATTCCTATACCCACCTAGGGAGAGTCCCAAGCCCAGCTACTTCTCAATATATTATAGCATTTAGAGAGAGAAGTTCCTTTAAAAAGCTAACCCAATATTCTACAGTGATTTCATCCTTTCATTGATACATTCTATAACATGAAATTTCAAATATTGTGGTCTCATTAAGAGATCTACAAATGCAAAGAAGGGCAAAAATGATGATATACATAATGTATTTAAATCTTGACTTCAGAAATGCAAAAAGTGGCTCCCAAATATTTAAATTGTGAATCGCTAATATATGGGAAAAGGTAGATGATTTTTTTATGTGGTGAAAAAAGTTTGCTACTAATAAAGACTTCGTATTATTACAACTGAAATAATGTGAAAGTTACTTGGCCCCTTATTTACAATGAGCATAAATTATGTGTATGTAAATCTCACATATATATGACTTATTTCAGGACTCAGTTTAGCATAGATCAAGAACTTGCAAATAATTCAATGACAATATCTATAAGTCTTAAAGAATAAAAGCCCATAATTTTAATCTTGACTTTTTGATTTATTAGATTATTACATGGTAGAAATAACTTTTAAGAACAAAAATTTTAAGAAATTAAGAAGTTCCTTTAATATTGCATCAACTTCTAGATTTAAAAAATGAGATCTTACCTGTCCAAAGGATATTTATTGTTATATTAAGAAGAAATGCTGTATTGTATTATAAATGTAATTTTACTTATTTCAATCACTTATTTTACTCATGTTTAGTTACTTTAAGTTTTATACTTAACAGTAATAACTTTAAAAGATTCTGTATTTCAGACTTTTGAATTAATTGAACTGACTCCGTCTTTTTTTCTTTGCCAGATGAATACAAACTACTAAACTAAAAAACAAGCACAGCTCAGGAAATAACAATCGAAGGAAGGGAAAACAAAGCAGTGTCTTCCATGTGGCAGAAATAAAGGCTACTACTGCTCATTAAGCATTTAATCCATGTCAATCTAATTTCTTAAATCTTAATTATTGTAATTGTGCGTACCGATTTTTTTTTTCGGTATGCGGGCCTCTCACTGTTGTGGCCTCTCGCATTGCGGAGCGCAGGCTCCGGACGCGCAGGCTCAGCGGCCATGGCTCACGGGCCCAGCTGCTCCGCGGTATGTGGGATCTTCCTGGACCAGGGCACGAGCCCGTGTCCCCTGCATCGGCAGGCGGACTCTCAACCACTGCGCCACCAGGGAAGCCCGTGAGTACTGATTTTAAAATAAGTAGAGAACTATACAAACTATAAGATTTTCAATTCGTAAACTCACTTTTATCTGTAGAGCTTCTTTTCTTTGGGGTTGTTGGATAAATATGTTATTCTCTTTGGTTTTACTTTTTCTCATTTGGACATTAGCCCACCACTGTGTTGTTTCTAACATTGGACACTCTGGGGTCCTTGAAGGTGGGACCATGTTCTTTCCGTCTTTGTGTTCCAGTGAGCAGCTGGCCTAAGAGGCAATACTTAGGGAATCAATGAATGCCATTTTCAAACAGGTTGTTTTAAACTCTCTACACTTCCAAGACATTCGTATCATATAAGCAAACAATCCTACTCCAGATATTTACTCAAGAAAAATAAAAACATGTTCACCACAAGACATATGTTCAAAACAAGACTTATACACAAACTCCCATAGGAGTTTTGTTTATAATAACCAAAATCTGAAAACAACCCAAATACCCGCCAACAGAGAAACAGTTCAACAAACTGTGGTACTGTGTATTCATACAGTGATACTAAATAACAACAACAAAACGAGATGCAACAACAACAATGAAGTCAGATACAAAAAGAATACATACTATATGATTCCATTTATATGAACATTGAGAAGGTAAAACCAATTTATAAAAACAGATTAGGTCAGTGGTTGCATGGGATCAGGGTGGGCTGGAAGGTATTGACTGCAAGTGGTAAAGGACACTCTTTGAGGTGAAGGAAAGTTCTATATCTTGACTGGTAGTGGTAGTACATTGGTGTATACCAATTGGTAGTACAGTGGTAGTACACTGGTGTATGCATTTATCTAACTTAACACTTTAAAGTGGGTGCATTTTATTGAATATAAATTATACCTCAATGAAACGATTTTTTTAAGGCAGTACCATTTTTTTTTTTTTTTTTTTTTTTTTTTTTGCGGTACGCTGGCCTCTCACTGTTGTGGCCTCTCCTGTTGCGGAGCAACAGGCTCCGGACACACAGGTTCAGCGGCCATGGCTCACAGCCACAGCCGCTCCACGGCATGTGGGATCTTCCCGGACTGGGGCACGAACCCGTGTCCCCTGCATCGGCAGATGGACTCTCAACCACTGCGCCACCAGGGAAGCCCAGTACCATATATTTATAGAAGAAAAGAAACTCAAGGTAGTTCAGCCTGAAGTTGCAAATTTTTATTAGGTTTAAACATACACACACACACACACACACACACACACACACACACACACTCACACACACACACACACACAAGCTTGCTCTTAATAATGTACTGAATTTTTTTCTTAAAAATAGGTTTTTGGTCAAAGAAAGTTCATAAATATTCCATAAATGGGTTGTTTCAACTTTCTGCAATATTCATTATTCTTTGTTATATAACACGTAAGACAGGTTTATAATATGTACCTAAGCTTTTAGAATTTCGTAGCAGTACTCCTTTATATTATTTTCCATATCGTCCTGCTGTAAAAATAGTTCATGGGATAGCACATTGATTCCTTAGTAGAGCACTGTCCAGTAGAATTTCTGTGATTATGAGAAGCTCAATATCTGTGCTATCTAATATGATCAGCATAGCCTTAGAACACAATTCTTAAGACAATGCCTATTATAAGGAAAAATATGTTCATGATTCATTCTACTTTAAAACAAAAATATTTTAAACTATACTTTGGAAATTTTTCAATAAAATGAGCGTGATATTCCCTGTGGATGGATAAATAAGTGTTACCTATAAATACCAGATATTAATCTTGAGCATAACTGGCTATCAACTGTCAATGGTCTGTTAATGTCAATATTTAAGGAAAATTCAACTAAAGACCAATAAGCTAATTATTAATACATGGCTGATGCAAGTGAATGCAGTGTTATCTTTCTAGGAAGCAGATGATCTCCATGATTTAGACATAAAGTCAGTCCTTGAATGTATAATATTTGTTAGAAGAGCCTTTAGATATAAACAGGCTGAGCCATCAGAAGTGCACATTTGTCCTTTGTCACTGCTACTGCTACAGGACTCTGAGCCACAGAGACAGTTCTTACCTTCCCTGCTACTGGCACCACTGCATGGGACCAGGACAAAGTAGGGGTGTCCCAGATTTTCTGGCTAGAGAACTAGTGTGAATACTACAGGAAGCAATCAATTCCCACAGTAATAAGTTTTAACTTGGAACACATTTTCTGAGGCATTGGTGAAGTTCTGTAGGAGCAATATTATGGATCAAATAAGGTGTTTTGGTTTTGGAACTGATATAAAAACCTCACCATCATAACGTGTCTGTTATTTGAGAGATCCTTGTATCTTTAAATATATCAAGCAGATCTAGATTTTGCAGGGCAGAACGTCTCTGTGGCTCACTGAACACGTAAATAAAACCTTCTTACTAGGGGAAAAGCAGCATGACTTCTGAAAGGGAGACTCATGCCACAGGAATCTATCAAAGTTCACTAGAGCTAAGTCTGTGTGAAAGCAAGGGCAACTTTATAGAATTTTAGAGTGTGAATTTATTTGAACTGTTCACACCTTTTGACAACGTGCCATATCAGAAGTGTTCTGCTATGTGTGGAAAGCAGCCCTGCTGTGGGAGTATGACATTTCCTATGCTCACAAGAAAGGAAATAAGGGGCTTCCCTGGTGGCACAGTGGTTGAGAGTCCGCCTGCCGCTGCAGGGGACACGGGTTCATGCCCCGGTCGGGGAGGATCCCATGTGCCACGGAGCGGCTGGGCCCGTCAGCCATGGCCGCTGAGCCTGCGCGTCCAGCTCTGCAACAGGAGAGGCCACAGCAGTGAGAGGCCTGCGTACGGCAAAAAAAAAAAAAAAAAAAGAAAGGAAATAAGGATCTTCTGCAAGAACTGGAGTACGTCCTGGGTGGGTTTGGGAGAGAGGCAAGTAATACAGCTATTGTTAGAGGGAATGTGGACACAGACAATAGACTGTGATAATGCTTTGAACATTATTTGATTTTATCTACCTGATCCTCATGGTCATTGCTCAGAGGAGAGTAAAAAGCTCAAGGCTCACAGATAAAATATTCCTCAGCCCTAAATATGTTCACATGTAATTTATTGATGCCTAAAGTACTTATAAAATGTTAGATTACCTGGTGGTTTTAAAAATATGTCCACAGATGCTTGGTACTCCTCCCTTCAAGAGTTGGAATCTGTTGCCTTTACCTTGGGTGTGGGCTGGATTTAGAGGCTTGCTTCAGGAGGATAAAGTGGCAGTGATGGAGTGTGGTTTTGGAGGCTAGGTCATAAAAAGGCCCTGCAGTTTCCATCTTGGTTGTTTCTCCCTTGGATTGCTTATTCTGGGAGAAGTCAGCTGTCATATCCTAAGGAAAGGTCCACATGGCAAGAAACTAAGGCCCCTAGCTAACAGCTATGTGAAGAAAATTCCTGGAAGCACTTCCTCCCGTCCTTGTCATGCCTTCAGATGACTGCAGACCCAGCTGACATCTTAACTGTAACCTTAGGAGAGACCTTGAGCCAGAGCCACCCAGCTGAACTAAGCTCCCGGTCTCCTAACCCTCAGAAACAGATTATATTTGCATGTAATTTTGCATCACAAAATCTCAGCCTTAATTCTACTATTAGAAGAGCTTGTCTTTCTGGGTATATTTTATATGAGAACTTCTAGATGTTTTGTGAAATATGTTAACATGTTTTGGACATCCTTTGAAAGAGCTCAATTTTCTCATTAAAGCTAATAATTCAAATGTAAGAGAAAAAATAACATTGCATAAAGCAAAGGTAACTATTAATCTTCTAATGCTTTACAAGGGGTCAGCTCTTTTCACTGCTAAACATAATTTGCTAAAAGATAGTTTTCAAGGAATAATTGTTAAACTGTGATTTTGAATAATGTCTTTGACTTCTAGGTTACCAGATGAGAAGAAATAGGAAACTCTCAGAGTTTCTGCATACTTTCAAGAGCCTTTAAACATGTGGTTGATGTAATGGATGTTTACAAATTATATTTTTTTTAAGTTAGAAAAAAAAATACATTGAACCATGATCCTAGGTATATTCATTTCCTATTCTAGACTTCAAAGAAAAAAAGTCAGTGCATTTTTATTCTTGTTGCCAAACTGTCCTCAGCTCTTCTGTGCCCTGAACTGAGATCACAAGGCTTGGGGTACACCTGTTTGCTACTCCACCCTCTAACATTTGATTCAAGTGTTATCCAGGTGCTACGAGGCCTGAAAGCTTTCAGTCTAAGTACTTGGTTAGTCAGGCCCTGGCACCAGCTTCACACTATTTACTTTTACTTGATTTAAAGCAGTTTATATTCTCAAATATGGTTTGAAAAATTCTTCTAAAAAATACTCCGGAAAAAGGGGGAAAAAGATACCTTTTTTTTTCTCAGTGGCCCTAAAGTGTCCACTGTGGTACTCCAGATCTCTCATTCAACCCAACACATTTTTTAAAACTTAGTTGAGGGCAAATGCGTATTCTGTTTCTCCTGGAGTCTATCACACATCAAAGTTAGGACCTGTCCCTGAGAAAGAAGTTTGTAAAGTCCCAGATATATGTTTCCACTGAGTTTTTGCAAATTCCTGGTTAGAACTATCTCCTCTATGTGATCTGTAATTTCCATCAGAAACTCCCTTCCCCTACCCTGTCTCATGGCAGGGGTATGATCGCTCTGAACTGACACGTCCATTAAAGGTCACACACATAATAAGCCCTTATAATCTGTCGGATGTTAGAAACAAGATATCTAAGCTTGTCAGAGACTTGTGTAAGTTCAGAAGTAAAAGTTAAGTGCAACGAATTAGTTATATCTATTACTACTTTTGAAGGAGATTTTTGCTTTCTAATTCTCAACTTTATCAGATAGATGAGGATTTATTTTATAGCAAATGGAATGACCCATGAAGCATAGGAAGGAGGTCGTGAAGAACAAATAGTTTTCTCTTCCTTTTTTTATTTGTTATACTGTCTCCCTCCCTCAACACAGAGTACTACCTAAGAGCAAAAACAATAATCTTTAGGCAGAATTTATTTCTAAGGCTAGTCATAGGCCAAACATTTGACAAAGCTGAAGTTTTTCTTTGACCCTTTCATCATCATCCTTATTCCACATACTCAGATCTATTTCACTCGTTCATTCATCGAATATTTATTGAGTACTAGTTAGAACTATCTCCTAACTATGTTAGGAACTATTTTAGATACTGGGGAATCTAAAAATAAGTAGTGGTGAGTAAAATAGACAAAGTCCTTGCCATTACATTCTAGTTTGGGGAGACAGATAACAAATATGCAATATGTCACATGGTGAATAAATACAATGAAAAATAAAGTTGGGTAGAAGGGATAAGGAGTGCTGGGGCGTGAGAGATATTCTAGATTTTATCTATAATAAGACAGGTCTCACTGATAAGATAACGTTTGAAATGAGACCTAAAGGAAGTGAGGGAGAGTAAGCATATGGAGCTTGGATGTTTCAGGCATAAGAAATAGCAAATGCAAAGGCTCTGAGGCAGAAGCTGTTGGAATATGTGAGGAGCAGCAAAGATGCCAGTGTGGCTGGTATGAAACGAGAAGGAAAAGTGTAGTAAGAGTTGAGGTCAGGGAGATCAGGCCAGGCTATAGGCGACTAAGCAGAGCAGTGACTTGATCTCACTTTTATTTTAGCAGGTTCACTGTGGCTGTAGTATCGAGAAGAGAAAATACGGGTGGGAAGAGCATATCTCAGTAATCTAGGCAAAAGATGATGATGTCTTGGAGTACAGTGGTAGCAGTGGGGTTGGTGAGAAGTGGTTAGAGTCTGGGGACTTCCCTGGTGGTGCAGTGGTTAAGAATCCGCCTGTCAATGCAGCGGACATGTGTTCGAGCCCTGGTCCGGGAAGATCCCACATGCCTCGGAGCAACAAAGCCCGTGTGCTACACTACTGAGCCTGCACTCTAGAGCCTGCGAGCCACAACTACTGAGCCCACGTGCCACAACTACTGAAGCCCATGGGCCTAGAGCCCATGCTCTGCAACAAGAGAAGCCACCACAATGAGAAGCCCGTGCACCGCAATGAAGAGTAGCCCCCGCTCACTGCAATTAGAGAAAGCCTGTGCACAGCAACGAAGCCCAACACAGCCAAAATAAATTAATTAATTTTTTAAAAAAGTGGTTAGAGTCTGGAAACATTTGGAAGGTAGAAATAAAAGTATTTCCTGATGGATCAGAAGTTCAATGGTAAAGAAAGCCTGAACAACTGGAATGGTGGCATTACCATATACTGAAATGAAGAAAACTGGATGAAAATGAAAGTTTGACGTGTTAAATTTGTAATGCTCATTAGAAATTCAAATGGAGATTTTGAGCCAACAGTTGAATAGGTGATTCTGGAGTTTAGGGCAGAAGTTCAGGCTAGAGATAAACTTAGAGTTTATGGTGTAAAGATGGAATTTAAAGCCACTGAGACTAGACAAAATCATGTAGGAAATGAGTGATAAAGAACATGATAATATGAATAAGGACAAGTAGTTTTTTTTCCTTGTAGATCTCTCTTAGTGCCTCTAAGAGTCCTGTGTTAGACAGGGTGCTTCAGAGAAACAGAACCAGGAGGGTGTGTGTGTGTGTGTGTGTGTGTGTGTGTGTGTATGTGTATGTGAGAGAGAGAGAGAGAGAGATTTATTTTAAACCTTGGCTCATGAGCCTGGGGGTCTGGTGAGTCCAGAGACACAGGGTGGGTGGGCAGGTGGGCAGGCTGGAGACTGAGGGAAGGGCTGATGTTACAGACAGGGTCCAAAGGCAGTCTGGACAACAGCATGGCTGGGCTGGACTTTCTTCACTGTGAGATTTAGGAAAATCTGGCAGAGTAGAGATGGCGGAGTAGAAGGATGTGTGCTCACTCCCTCTTGTGAGAGCACCCGCATCACAAATAACTGCTGAACAATCATTGACAGGAAGGCACTGGGACTCACCAAAAAAAGATAGCCCACATCCAAAGACAAAGGAGAAGCCACAATCAGACAGTAGGAGGGGCGCAATCACAATATAATCAAATCCCATAATTGCTGGGTGGGTGACTCACAAACTGGAGAACACTTATACCACAGAAGTCCACCCATGGGAGTGAAGGTTCTGAACCCACATCAGGCTTCCCAACCTGGGGATTGACAATGGGAGGAGGCATTCCTAGAGAATCAGACTTAGAAGGCTAGTGGAATTTGATTGCAGGACTTTGAAAGGAATGGGGGAAACAGACACTCCACTCTTCGAGGGCACACACAAAGTAGTGTGCACATGAGGACCCAGGGGAAGGCGCAGTGACCCCATGGCAGACTGAACCAGACCTACCTGCTAGTATTGGAGAGTCTCCTGCAGAGGTGGGGAGTGACTGTGGCTCAGCATGGGGTCAAGGACACTGGCAGCAGAAGTTCTGGGAAGTACTACTTGGCGTGAGCCCTCCGAGAGTCCACCATTAGCCTGACCAAAGAGCCAGGTAGGCTTCAGTGCTGGGTCACATCAGGCCAAATAACCAACAGGGAGGGAATGAGCTCCACCCAACAGCAGACAAGCGGATTAAAGTTTTACTGAGCTCTGCACACCAGAGCAACACTCAGCTCTACCCACCATCAGTCCCTCCCATCAGGAAGCTTGCACAAGCCTCTTAGATAGCCTCATCCAGCAGAGGGCAGACAGCAGAAGCAAGAAGAACTACAATCCTGCAGCCTGTGGAACAAAAACCACATTTACAGAAAGAGATGAAATGAAAAGGCAGAGGACTATGTACCAGATGAAGGAATAAGATAAAACCCCAGAAAAACAACTAAATCAAGTGGAGATAGGAAACCTTCCAAAAAAGAATTCAGAATAATGATAGTGAAGATGATCCAGGACCTCAGAAAAAGAATGGAGGTAAAGAAAGGGAAGATGCAAGAAACATTTAACAAAGACTGAGTAGAATTAAAGAACAAACACCTAGAAGAATTAAAGGACAAACAAACAGAGATGAACAATACAATAACTGAAATGAAAAATACACTAAAAGGAATCAATAACAGAATAACTGAGGCAAAAGGACGGATAAATGAACTGGAAGACAGAATGGTGGAATTCACTGCCATGTAACAGAATAAAGAAAAAGGAATGAAAGGAAAGAAGACAGCCTAAGAGACCTCTGGGACAACATTAAATGAAACAACATTCACATTATAGAGGTCCCAGAAGGAGAAGAGAGAGAGAAAGGACCTGAGAAAATATTGGAAGAGGTTATAGTCGAAAACTTCCCTAGCACGGGAAAAGAAATAGCCATCCAAGTCCAGGAAGCACAAAGAGTCCCAAGCAGGATAAATCCAAGGAGAAACGTGCCAAGACACATAGTAATTAAACTGACAAAAATTAAAAACAAAGAAAAATTATTGAAAGCAACAGGGGAAAAATGAAAAAATAACATACAAGGGAACTCCCATAAGGTTAACAGCTGATTTCTAACCAGAAACTCTACAAGCCAGAAGGGAGTGGCACGATATATTTAAAGTGATGAAAGGGAAGAACCTACAACCAAGATTACTCTACCCGGCAAGGATCTCATTCAGATTCAATGGAGAAATCAAAAGCTTTACAGACAAGCAAAAGCCAAGAGAATTCAGCACCACCAAACCAGATCAACAACAAATGCTAAAGGAACTTCTCTAAGCAGGAAACACAAGAGAAGAAAAAGACCCACCAAAACAAACCCATAACAATTAAGAAAATGGTAATAGAAACATATATATCGATAATTACCTTAAATGTGAATGGATTAAATGCTCCAACCAAAAGACACAGGCTCCCTAAATGGATACAAAAACAAGAGCCGTGTATATGCTGTCTACAAGAGACCCACTTCAGACCTACGGACACATACAGACTGAAAGTGAGAGGATGGAAAATGATATTCCATGCATATGGATATCAAAGGAAAGAGGAGTAGCAATACCCATATCGATAAAATAGACTTTGAAATAAAGAATGTTACAAGAGACAAGGAAGGACACTACATAATGATCAAGGGATCAATCCAAGAAGAAGATATAACAATTATAAATATAAATGCACACTACATAGGAGCACCTCAATACATAAGGCAACTGCTAACAGCTATAAAAGAGGAAATCGACAGTAACACAATAATAGTGGGGGACTTTAACACTTTACTTACACCAATGGACAGATCATCCAGACAGAAAATTAATAAAGAAACACAAGCTTTAAATGACACAATAGACCAGATATAGTTCATGGATATTTATAGGACACTGCATCCAAAACCAGCAGATTACACTTTCTTCTCAAGTGCACACTGAATATTCTCCTAGATAGATCAAATCAAGCCTTGGTAACTTTAAGAAAATTGAAATCACATCAAGCATCTTTTCTGACTACAACGCTATGAGATTAGAAATCAATCACAGGGAAAAAAATGGTAAAAAACACAAAAACATGGAGGCTAAACAATACGTTACTAAATAACCAAGAGATCACTGAAGAAATGAAAGTGGAAATCAAAAAATACCTACAGACAAATGACAATGAAAACACGATGATCCAAAACCTATGGGATGCAGCAGAAGCAGTACTAAGAGGGAAGTTTATAGCGATAGAATCCTACCTCAAGAAACAAGAAAAATCTAAAACAATCTAACCTTACACCTGCAGGAACTAGAGAAAGAAGAACAAACAAAATCCTAAGTTAGTAGAAGGAAATCATAAAGATCAGAGCAGAAATAAATGAAATAGAAACAAAACAATAGCAAAGATCAATAAAACTAAAAGCTGGTTCTTTGAGAAGATAAACAAAATTGATAAATCTTTGGCCAGACTCATCAAGAAAAAGAGGGAGAGGACTCAAATCAATAAAATTAGAAATGAAAAAGGAGAAGTTACAACATACACCACAGTAATACAAAGGACCATAAGAGACTACTACTCTATGCCAATAAAATGGACAACCTGAAAGAAATGGACAAATTCTTAGAAAGCAACTCTATGCCAATAAAATGGACAACCTGAAAGAAATGGACAAATTCATAGAAAGGTATAACCTTCCAAGACTGAACCAAGAAGAATTAGAAAGTATGAACAGACCAATCACAAGTAATGAAATTGAAACTGTGATTAAAAATCTTCTAACAAACAAAAGTCCAGGACCAGATGGCTTCACAGGTGAATTCTATCAAACATTTAGAGAAGAGCTAACACCCATCCTTTTCAAACTCTTCCAAAATACAGCAGAGGAAGGAATACTTCCAAACTCATTCTACAAGGCCACCATCACTCTGATACCAAAACCAAATAAAGATACTACAAAAAAAGAAAATTACAGACCAATATCACTGATGAATATAGATGCAAAAATCCTCAACAAAATACTAGCAAACAGAATCCAACAGCACATTAAAAGGATCATACACCACGATCAAGTGGGATTTATCCCAGGGATGCAAGGATTCTTCAATATACGCAAATCAATCAATGTGATAAACCACATCAACGAATTGAAGAATAAAAACCATATGATCATCTCAATAGATGCAGAAAAAGCTTTTGACAAAATTCAGCACCCATTATGCTGAATATGATATGAAACTCTCCAGATAGTGGGCATAGAGGGAACCTACCCCAACATAATAAAGGCCATATATGACAAACCCACAACAAACGTCATTCTCAATGGTGAAAAACTGAAAACATTTCCTCTAAGATCAGGAACAAGGATGTCCACTCTTGCCAGTATCATTCAACACAGTTTTGGAAGTCCTAGCCACAGCAATCAGAGAAGAAAAGGAAATAAAAGGAATACATATTGGAAAAGAAGAAGTAAAACTGTCAGTTTTTGCAGATGATGTGATACTATACATAGCAAATCCAAAAGATGCCACCAGAAAACTACTAGAGCTAATCAATGAATTTGGTAAAGTTGCAGGATACAAAATTAATGCACAGAAATTTCTTGCATTCCTATACACTAACAACGAAACTTTAGAAATAGAAATTAAGGAAACAATCCCATTCACCATTGCAAGAAAAAGAATAAAATACCTAGGAATAAACCTACCTAGGGAGACAAAAGACCTGTACGCAGAAAACTATAAGACACTGATGAAAGAAATCAAAGATGATACAAACAGATGGAGAGATATACCATGTTCTTGGATTGGAAGAATCAATATTGTGAAAATGACTATACTACCCAAAGCAATCTACAGGTTCAATGTAATCCCTATCAAATAATCAGTGGCATTTTTTACAAAACTAGAACAAAAAAATCTTAAAATTTGTATGGATACACAAAAGACCCCAAATAGCCAAAGCAGTCTTGAGGGGAAAAAATGGAGCTGGAGGAATCAGACTCTGACTTCAGACTATACTACAAAGCTACAGTAATCAAGACAATATGGTACTGGTGCAAAAACAGAAATATAGATCAATGGAACAGGATAGAAAGCCCAGAGATAAACTCACACACCTATGGTCAACTAATCTATGACAAAGGAGGCAAGGGTATACAGTGGAGAAAAGACAGTGTCTTCAATAAGTGGTGCTGGGAAAACTGGACAGCTACAGGTAAAAGAATGAAATTAGAACACTCCCTAACACCATACACAAAAATAAGCTCAAAATGGATTAGAGACCTAAATGTAAGACCAGACAGTGTAAAACTCTTAGAGGAAAACATAGGCAGAACACTATTTGACATAAATCACAGCAAGATCTTTTTTGATCCATCTCCTAGAGTAATGGGAATAAAAGCAAAAATAAACAAATGGGACCTAATGAAACTTAAAAGCTTTTGCACAGCAAAGGAAACCATAAACAAAACGAAAAGACAACCCTCAGAATGGGAGAAAATATTTGCAAACCAATCAATAGACAAAGGATTAATCTCCAAAATATATAAACAGCTCATGCAGCTCGGTATTAAAAACACAAACAACCCAATCCAAAAATGGGCAGAAGAGCTAAATAGACATTTCTCCAAAGAAGACATACAGATGGCCAAGAAGTACATGAAAAGCTGCTCAACATCACTAATTATTAGAGAAATGCAAATCAAAACTACAATGAGGTATCACCTCACACCAGTTAGAATGGGCATCATCAGAAAATCTACTAACAACAAATGTTGGAGAGGGTGTGGAGAAAAGGTACACTCTTGCACTGTTGGTGGGAATGTAAGTTGATACAGCCACTATGGAGAACAGTATGGAGGTTCCTTACAAAACTAAAAATAGAGTTACCATATGACCTAAGAATCCCACTCCTGGGCATATATCCAGAGAAAACCATAATTCAAAAAGACACATGCACCCCAGTGTTCATTGCAGCACTATTTACAATAGCCAGGTCATGGATGCAACCTAAATGCCCATCGACAGATGAATGGTTAAAGCAGTTGTGATATATATATATATATATATATATATATATATATATATATATATATACAATGGAATATTACTCAGCCATAAAAATGAATGAAATTTGGTCATTTTTAGAGACATGGATGGATCTAGAGACTGTCCTAAAGAGTGAAGTCAGTCAGAAAGAGAAAAACAAATATCGTATATTAATGCATATATGTGGAACCTAGATAAATGGTACAGATGAACCAGTTTGCAAGGCAGAAATAGAGACAGAGATATAGAGAACAAATGTATGGACACCAAGGGGGGAATGTGACGGGGATACTGGTGGTTGTGGGATGAATTGGGAGATTGGAATTGACATATATACACTAATATGTATAAAATAGGTAACTAATAAGAACTTGTTGTATAAAAAATAAATTAAATTAAGAAAAAATTTAACAAAACTAAGCCAAATGATTAAATATATCATTATAATAAATGATTTTGGTGACTGAATGAAAAAAAAAAAAGAAAAAGAATAAGGACAAGTAGTTAATGCATACAGTGTCGGGCACTGTTCTAAGCACTTTACGTATACATTTCATTTAGTCCCTATAACCACTGGAGGTAGCTAATTTTATTATTCTCAATTTATAGATGAGGAAATTGAGTCTTAGAGAAATTAAGTAACTTTCTTCTGATTAAACAGCTAGTAAATGTTAGGGCTGTTTGTTCAAACCCAGGCAGACAGAGAAGTAAAATATTCCAGGTGAGAGCCCTGGGACACCCCAACTTTTAGCATTCAGGGGGATATAAAAAAGAACCAGCGAAGAAGACTGAACAGGAGGATGCAGTGGGTAGGACAAGAAGCTAGAGTGGTACTTCGGGAGCCCAGAGGATAAAATGGAGAAAATGCTCAACAGTGTCAAACGCTGCTGGCAGGTCAAGGAAGATGAGGACTGAGCATTGCCCTTTGCATTTAGGAAAGTTGCTCTTGAGAAAGGCTGTTTTGACTCAGTGGTGGAGTTAAATCTCAGTCAGAGTGAGTGCAAGAGAGGCTAGAAGAGGCATTAGAGTTCAGCTCTTTGGAGTTCAGCACAGGTACCACTCCAGACTCAGTCTCAGACAGGTATTCACATATGGATATGAATCAAAGTGACAGGTGAGATTAACACACTAACAAAATAGAGATTTGATTGGAGCTTGGTGAGGAAAAAGATGTGGGTCACTTTATAGCCCTTTTTCAAGGAGAACAAATTTGATTTCCTTTCTCTTGGCATTCAGTCTTGGACTTCCCTTCATTAGAAAAATTTCCAAGCTCCAAATTTGCCTACTACCTCTCTCCAAAATAAAAATTTTCCTGGGTCATGTTTTATTTATATATACATCTTCAGCGTAGCAAAGGACCAGCTAAGAAGGGTACAAATAAAAGTGTGATAAATGACTAATATCCTATATATTGAATATCCTACCCTGAAGTTATTGTAGACTACTTGCTGTTCCCATATGAGCCCATGTTTGTCTCTGTGGACTGTACTCAGTCATTCAAATTGATTAAAAATTTTATATCTATCTTTCTAAAGCCATGTGTAAGATCTCGGTTTTCCTGTTACTGTGGGTATTTTCATTGTAGTTTACTCTCTGTCCCTCTCTCTACCCCCCTGTCGTTAGAAGTTAGTAAAGTTTCTCTTAGTATAAGACTACCTTTCTCTAAGTCCGTAGAGCACCTTATTTTCATTTACCATATTTTCCCTTGTATCTTACCTATATGAACTTGCCTTACTTTTCCCTTTCCTCACCTTTTTATAGTCCAGGACAGGAGCTCTCACATGTTTTGATTCCCTATAGCCCAGTTCTAAGCACATAGGAAGTACTCAGTATACATTTTTTAAATTAATGAGTGAATATTTAGTAAAGTCAATTGAGTTGAATGCTACTGACCTATACTGAATGATACTGATGCTAACTGCAGACAGTGGGACCTCCCATTCCACATGGCAACAACTGCATAGTGTTCTTAGCTTAGGGACATAATATTTTTAGGTAGGTTTATGAAAGGTTAAGAAGTACTATAAAATATCAAAATAATAATAACTAAACCCAATTAAATTAGAAAAGTTCATGGTTTGTTGGTTTGCTTTCTGGTTTTTTTTTTTGCATTGATAAAAATTTTAGATATTTGTTTAATAATTAATGTACCTACTAATTTGTTGTTTCATAACTTCTCATATCTGAATCAGTGAGTATTCTTCTTTTAATTTACATTATTTCTGATCATCTGGTTCATACAATTATAAGGTGATTAGGCTATTAATTCAGTTACGAAAACTCAGATTTCACTAGTACACAGAGGTGATAAGACCAAAGGGATATAATAGCCTTAGTTAAGAATTTCACATATAACCGTTAATGAATCTTGAAAACTGAGATTTCAGACCTGCTGAAAATATCTGAAATGCAATATTAATGTATTTCCCCCAAGCCTTTAATGAAATAAACAGCACAACATTTTATTACATCAACATGTAATAGAAGCTGTTGTCAGATGATAGACTGAACAGATGCCAAGATGAGGAAGGAGGAAGGGTATTTACTATGGTTACTCTGCACCATTCACTTGATTTTACAGTTTGACTTTCATTATTCATCCAAAGTACTTAGTTATAAATTTGCCAGGGTGATTCAGTGGGTAAAGTGCCTTCTGACAGGAGGGTTTAAACCACAGATTGCCCATTTCATTCTATTTTGGGATGAATATTATATTTTCTTAACTCCCTATGCTATCCATGTTAGATTACACAAGCAGAGGCTTCCAGAATCTTAAAACTAGAAAAAAGAAAAAGTAGTTAACGTGTTAATTTACACATGAGAAAATTTAGGCCCAGGAAACTTGTCACGCACCCATATCACAGAACTAGTTAATTTCAAAGCTGAAACTCAAATCCAATCACCTTGCCTCCAGTTTCTATACCTTCCATTCTTCCAGCTATCCTTCATTTTTTGCACACGAGACCAGTAATTTGAGTGATTTGGGGATTCCGGGAATGGCTCTATTTACCAGAGAATAAACTTTTTATTTGCCATAGGTTCTACCCTTTTTTAAGATGAAAATACCTTTAGAAAGTAAAGATAATAATTAACATTTGTATAGCATTTCACAAAGGAATTTCCACATATTTTGAGGTCAGTAGCTGCTATCTCAGAGAGTTGTCAGCATTTTATTAGGATGGGGCTCTGTGACAGAGGAGTCCAAGCAGCTGGGGAAGCAAGGCTAGGTAGCTGGAGGGTTCATTTGGGTGGGGTCTTTTGCAAAACTGCTTGAGGCCAGGCAATTGGAAGGGATGGGTAGAGAGACTACTTTATAAGGAGGCCGTTTCTTTGAACAGCTAGATCAGTGGTTCTCAAATGGAAGTGAGTTTATCCCCCAGAAGATCTTTGGCAACGTTTAGAGGCATTTTTGAGGGTCACAAATGGGGGTAGTGGTGCTGCTGGTATCTAGTGGGTAAGAGAGCAGGGGTGCTGCTACACATCCTAAATTGCACAGGACAGTCCCCAAAGAAAGAATTATTTGGTCCAAATGCCAATAGCGCTGAGGTTGAGAAACCCCGAGCTAAAGGGGAAAAAAATTCATTGAGGAACCAAAGGAAATTTCTTGAATTATTACTTATTTTATGCATTTAAGAACTTAGAAAATGAACTAGGTCTCTCTTCACACACACGCAAACCTTTTTTTTTTTTTTTTTCCTTTTTGGATATGGCTGTTTCTAGGGAATCCTGAAGACTCTTTATCTGGATTTCCTTGCGTTGGATGTGGGTTGAGCCAGGGACTTGAGTTTTGTGAAACAGCTGTGGCCCTTGGCACCTTCCTGTCTGGTTTTCAGAACTCGGTCCTACGTACTAGCTTTGTGGCGTCTTCCGTGGTAGCAGAGAACTCTTTTGTGGGACACTACACACATCCAGGTGTTCAGGTATGTCGTGGTTCTTTTTTACACAAATGTTATATTGTGTGATGTGTTTCACAGGGCACGAGGAGTCGCCTCAAGAGGAATCAGATTTTCTTCAGGAGCTGACAGACATTCAGGGAGAGAAGAAAGGTCTGCAAGAGCGTTAACCCGCCCATTGCGTCTTAAGGAAACCTCACGTCCTCCCACAACCTGGCCCGCAGACTCAAGCCGAAAGCTGTTCCCCAGCGACTGAGCGCGAAGAACTTCGCTTTTTCCACTTGAGGCGCACGAGTGCGTGTGCGATCCGGCCCCCGGAGCTGCGGAGCGGACCAATGAGCGGGCCCTTTCTCCGCGCCGGCTCGGGATTGGGCGAACCGCGCCAGGCTCTCTGCCTAACAGCGCCGGGAGCGCGTGCGCGGTCTCGAGGTGGAGTCGCTGGGGGCGGCGGGGGCGGCTGCGGCGACGGCGGCGACTGGCGGTGGGGCGGGGGCGGGGACTAAGGATTGTGAGGTGGGGAATCGCGAGTTTCTGGATTCTTTATCCGGTATTTTAAGTGCCGCGGGGGAACTGTCGTTTCTGCAGTGTTTGGGAGAGGCCAGGGCGGGAGAAGCGGCGGCCGCCGTGGCGCGGAGGTAAGAGGCGGACCGGCAGCGGCTCGGTGTGGAGGTCTTAATCAACAGGTCCCAGCGAGCGGCCGGGGGAGGGGCAGCCGGGCTCACCCCCTCCCCCACGCGCCGGGCCCGGGCGGGACCCCGGGCTGCTGCAGGCAGCCGGCGCCGGGCCGGCAGCGGAGGGCGTGAGCCCAACCTTTGTCCCTCGGAGGAACGCTGTCTGGCGGTGCCCGCTCCCTCTGCCTTGGTGAACGACTCACCTCGGCGGGGGCTCCTGCCCGGCCGGCCCGAGGTGCAGGGAGGCGCCTTCTCTCTGCTCCCGCGCTCCCGAGTTCGCGACTCTCCTGACTCCCTCCAGGCAGGGTCCGGGAGATCGGCGGGGCGAAGAACACTTTTCTTTAGAAGACGGAATGTAGTTGGCGTTTCTCTGCCCGACTCAGCTGCTGGTATTCGGCTGCTCGCTGCATTCTTTAAACAAATAAACAACTTGCTTCCTCGTAACCATTTCAAGAAGAGCCTAATCTTCTTCATGGTTTCTGATAATTTACTCTAAGTTTGCAAGGTGAGCTTTGAAGCCTGTAAATTGTTTTAAGCTGCTTTTAATGAGAGGCTTTAAACAATCTTTGGTGCAAATTATGTAACTTCCTAATGATAATAACTCACCTCTGTTTAGTTGATTGACATACGGTAAGGTGTTCGAATTTAGGTTTCGGTCGAAAGGTTTTTCTTGGCATTTGGCGCTGAAATTAAAATCTGATAGCCAGAAGGTTTCTCGTAGTACATAGTGTGTGTTTTGTCTCCATACTCGTTTAGGATTGTGAGAATTTAGATTTGGAAAGCCTGTAGCACAAGAATTTTGAAAGTTTGATTTTAATGACAAGGTGAAAGGAGTTAATATTTCTGTTTTTTTAAAGTGTATATGTTAATGATAGTATTCTAATTATGCCTTTGGATTATACCGGAAATTAATAACGTAATAAATTCTGCAATAGGAACAAATGGCATGTTGGTTATTAGTGTCTTTGAAGTATTAGTACTGGGATAATGAAATTGTTAAATAAGCTTTTTGGATTATGAACTACTGATTTTTTACTAGATTCCTGTGGACTTGGCATATTACAATTTTTTTTTTTTTTTAATTGCTGCGTTGGGTCTTCGTTGCCGAGAGCAGGCTTTCTTTAGTTGCAGCGAGCGGGGGCTACTCTTCGTTGCGGTGTGCGGGCTTCTCATTGCGGTGGCTTCTCATGTTGAGGAGCACGGGCTCTAGGCGTGCAGGCTTCAGTGGTTGTGGCTTGCGGGCTCAGTGGTTGTGGCACGCGGGCTCAGTAGTTGTGGCACGCGGTCTCTAGAGCGCAGGCTCAGTAGTTGTGGCGCACGGGCTTACTTAGTTTCTCTGCTCATGTGGGATCTTCCCGGACCAGGGCTGGAACCCATGTCCCCTGCATTGGCAGGCGGATTCTTAACCGCTGTGCCACTAGGAAGTCCCTATAAGTTTTAAAAGGCTGGCTATACTATTGTAGCAGGTGAAAGCTATTAAATTATAATGTAGGAACTCTGTAGGTGAAACAGGCAAAAAATACGGAAAGCAATTTGTCATTTTATCTTTGTTAAAACAAAATCAAGTAAATCTTACCATGTACTTCAATGACTTTTGGCCAGACTGATCTGAACTTGACAAGGTGGACTCATTAATATTAACTTGTTTAGAATGTTAAAATGCAAAAGGATATGAAGGTTACCCAAGTCAGTAGGGTGAGTTTAGGAGTTTGTATGGTCTTTCTAAATTATTATTATATGATTAAAAAGCTCATCACAGACATGCCAAGAAAGTTGGTCCATTTTTTTGTATCAGTGTTCTTGTTGAGTTGGAAATAATCTTAGTCTTTGTATAGTCTAACCTCTTCATTTTCCAGGAAAAGGAAGGTGAGGTTTATAGACAGACTAGTTAGTGGCAGAGTTGGAACTAAGTGCTAATATGCTTGCCTTCAGATTCCAAGTACAGTGTTCTTTTCACTATATACTATTGTTAAATAAACAAACCAATAAGTTACCCTTCTTTGTTTTTTTTTCCATCTTGCATTTTCTTTCCTTTTCTTTTTTAAATAACCACTAACCACAATTAATTCATTCCCTCACTGAAGGGTTGTTTTCAGTTTTTCAATATTTCAAACAATGTTTAATGAACATCCCTGTGCATATCCCTTTGAGCACATTTGTGAAGTTTTCCCCAGAATGAATTGCTGGGCCATAGGTTGATGTGCATTTTCAACTTTACTAGCTGCAGCCAAATTATCCTCTAAAGTTGTAACAATTTACATACCTGCCAACAGTATATGAGTCATCCTTGTCCAAACTTGGAATTGTCAGATTGGCATTGTCAGATTTTTAAATTTGTGCCAATCTGATGGGTGACAAATGATATAATTATTTTCCTTCTTTCACAGAGGTTTTAACTTTATTTTTAATTTACGTGAAGTGAAATTAACTCTTTTTGTTGTACAGTTGTCTTGACAAATGCATAGAGCTGTGCAACTACCAAAGTCAAGATACACAACAGTTCCAGCACCTGCAATTTCCTTGAGCTGCTCTTTTGTAGTCAGCTCTTCCCCCACCCTTAACCCCTGGCATCTGATGTTGTCTTTCCCTGTAGTTTGTCTTTTCTAGAATATCAGGTAATGGAATCATACAGTGTTTAGCCTTTTGAGTCTGGCTTCTTTCATTTAGCGTAATACATCTGAGTGGCCGTCCATGTTGTTGAGTGTATCAGCAGTTCCTTCTGTTGTATTGCTGAATGTAGTATTCCATTGTATGGATGTATCACAATTTATTTATCCATCCACCAGTTGAAAGACATTTGAGTTTTTTGTTTGTTTGTTTGGACTATGAATAAAGCTGCTATAAATCTTTGCCAACAGGTTTTTACGTGAACATAAGCCTTCATTTCTCTTGGATAAGCACCTTCAAGTGAAATTTCTGGGAAGTGTATGTTTATTTAAAGAAAAAACTGTGGTGGGCTGAATAATGGCCCACAAAGATGTTCTAATCCCTAGAACCTGTGAATAAATTAGGTTACATGGCAAAGGTGAATGAAAGTTGCAGATGGAATTAATCAACTGACTTTAAAATAGGGAGTTTATCCTGGGATTATCCAGATGCTGTGCTGGTGTATCCTGACGGTCCTTAAAGGGGAAAGAGAAGATAGAGTCAGAAAGATGTAACAATGAAAGCAGGGACAGAAATGCAGAGTTCTTAGTTTTGAGGTTGGAGAATTTGGGGCACAAGCTAAGGAATGTGGTGGTCTCTAAAAGCAGGAAAAGGCCAGGAAATGGATTAACCTTTAGAACTCCCAGAAAAGACTGTAGCTCTGCCAGCAACTTGATTTTAGCCCAGAGAGCCCTGTGTCAGATATTTAACCTACAGAACCTGAGAATAATAAATTTATGTTGTTTTAAGCCACTAAATGTGTGGTAATTTGTTAAAGCAGCATAGGAAACTATACACTGTAAAACTGGTTTTCCAAAGAGGCTGAATTGTAGTCCCACTGGCAGTGTATGAGTGTTCCAGTTACTTTACATCCTCATCAACACTTGGTATGATCAACCTTTTTAATTTTAGTCACTCTAATAGGTATATAGCAGTATTTCATTGGGGTTTTTATTTGCATTTTTCTCATGAATAATGATGATGATCATCTCTTCTTTGCTTATTTGCCATCTGTATATCTTCTTTGGTGAAGTGTCCAAATTCCAAATCTTCTCCCATTTTTAAATTGAATTTTCTTCTTTTTATTTTTGGCTGCGTTGGGTCTTTGTTGTTGTGCGCAGGTTTTCCCTAGTTGTGGCGAGCAGGGGCTACTCTTGGTTGTGGTGTGTGGGCTTCTCATTGCAGTGGCTTCTCTTGTTGAGGAGCACGGGTTCTAGGCATGCGGACTCAGTATTTGTGGCTCTTGGACTCTAGAGCGTAGGCTCAGTAGTTGTGGCCCACAGGCTTTGTTGCTCCGTGGCATGTGGGATCTTCCTGAACCAGGCCTCAAACCCATGTCCCCTGCATTGGCAGGCGGATTCTTAACCACTGTGCCACCAGGGAAGTCCTGAGTTAATTTTTGTATAAAGAAAGGTTTAGGTTGAGTTTCGTTTATTCAGTTGTTCCATGACCATTTGTTGAAAAGACTATTCTTCTCCATTGAATTGCCTTTGTCTCTTGGTCAAAAACCATTTGACTACATTTGTGTGGGTCTATTTCTAGACTCCTGTGTTCCATTGATCTATTTTTTTGCCAATATCATAGTGTCTTGATTAATACAGCTTTAAAATTAAGGCTTGAAATCAGGTAATGTGAGTTCTCCAACTTGTTTTTCCTTCAAAACTGTTTTAGCTCTTTTAGTTCTTTTGCTTAAATTTTAGAATCAGCTTGTTGATATATCAAAAAAAATTCTGCTAGGATTTTGATTGAGACTGTATTAAATCTATAGATTAACTTGATAATTGACATCTTAACAAGGCAGTTTTCCAATCTACGAACATGGTATTTCTCTCCATTTGTTTAAGTCTTTGATTTCTTTCATGAATGTTTTGTAGTTTTCAACATGTAGATCCTGCAAATATTAGATGTATACCTAAGCATTTCAGTTTTTTAGTCCTATTGTAAATGATCATTTTTAAAAACTTGGGTTTCCAATTGATCATTGCTAGTATAATTGATTTTTGTATGTTGACTTTGTATCCTGCGTTTTTACTAAACTCATTTATAACTTTTAGGAGCTTTTTCCTGTATATTTCTTGGCATGGCATTTGTCTAAGGATATAGTCATGTCATCTATGAATAGAGTAATGTTTCTGGAGATAGTCATGTCATCTATGAATAGAGAAATGTTTCTTTCTAATATGTATGTCTTTTCTTTTTCTTGACTTTGCAGTCTAGGAGTTCCAGTGAGATATTGATTAGGAGTGTTGAAAGGGAACATCCTTGCCTTGTTCACAATCTTAAAGCATTCAGTCTTTCACCTTTAAAATATAATGTTAGATATAGGTCATTTTGTAGATTCTCTAAATCAGGTTAAGGAAGTTTTCTTCTGTTCTGAGGTTGCTGAGGGTTTGGGTTTTTTTTTTTTTAAATCATGAATGGATGTTGAATTTTGTCAGATGCTTTTCTGCATCTATTGAGGTGACCATTTGAATTTTTTTCTTTAATCTGTTAATATGGTGAATTACACTGATTAATTTTTAAATGTTGATGCAGCCTTGCATGTTTCTGGGAATAACTCCAGCATTGTTACAAACTAAATCATTTTGGATTATTTTTCTTTGACATTAACATTTTTCTTAAAAATAAACAAGGAAACTGAACATAAGATTTTGTGAACCAAAGTGTTTATAAAGTCAGATAAATCAAGGTATTCATTAACAGTTGTGTAAATTTTACATGTTGGTAGGACTTAAGTTTTCTTGATCTGTCTATACTGGAGTTTATACACTGTACCACTGGAGGACGCTTCTTTAAAATTACTAAATGGAGAAAGGAAATATTATTTGTGACACTGTAATCAAGCATTCCTCATGCTGGCTTAATTTAGGCAAGTTGTTTAAATGTATTTGCATAGTAAGTATATTTTGAATGAAGATAAAATGATTTAATTAGGAGATTTTTTTTACTTGAAATGAAAACAACCACAGGAAGAAAACAGGCTCCTTCCTCAACACCGGAAGATCAATAATAGACCCTTGAGTGATCACATAAATGTTTGGCTTGGTCCAAGTATAATGAATTAAGTGAACGTATTAAAAAGTGTGAAGTGAAATATAAAATAAAGTACTTATAAGAAAAAGCCAGGCTCTGTTTTGCTATACTGAAGATATTCTTTCATGAAAAATGTGGGTACGTAGTAAAAAGATGCATG
This sequence comes from Stenella coeruleoalba, assembly GCF_951394435.1. Lineage (NCBI taxonomy): Eukaryota > Metazoa > Chordata > Mammalia > Artiodactyla > Delphinidae > Stenella > Stenella coeruleoalba. The sequence continues at coordinate 34,160,627 of NC_137147.1, read as the reverse complement.
CTTATTAAATATTCTTTAGTATGTTGAATTGTGAAATTTTTCCTCCATCAGTTCAGACTACAGAAGACAGTTTAATTATTAAGAATAAGGTTTCATGGGGAGTTCCCTGGTGGTCCAGCGGTTAGGACTCTGTGCTTCCACTGCCGGGGACACAGGTTCGATCCCTGATCGGGGAACTGAAATCCCGCATGCTGTGCAGCGCGGCTAAAAAAAAAAAAAAAAAGAAGAATAAGGTTTCAGTAACTTCATAGTCAAGCTGTTTAATTTTATCATTTTTATAAATTTGGGCTTATCATATGATTTAATCACTATAAAAATTCAAGCAATTTCTCCCACATAATTTTAAAGTTCCTTCTTAAGTTATTAGTTGTCTCAAAGACCCTAAACATCGAAGTTTTGAGGCCTCTGAGGTTCTTGGCAGTATTGATCCTTTAAGGCAGGGGTTGACAGATTTCTTTAAAGGGCAAGATAGTGAATATTTTAAGCTTTGCAGATCATATAATTTCTGTTGCAGGTCCTCAACTCTGCTGTTACAGTGCAAAGATGGCCAAACGAATGTGACTGTGTTCCAGTAGAACTTTGTTTGTTAAAATCAGGGTATGCCTTGATTTGGCCTGTGGGCTTAGTTTGCCTACTTTGGTTTTGGGCAAAAAGTTAGCAGGAGAAATGAAAATAATTATAGTAATGTAGCAGAAAGACCCTTAGGGTCAGCTGAGTTGGGAGGTTATTCCATGCTCTAATTCCCAGCCAAGCCCTCACTTTCCTTATCTTTAACATGTGGCCACCTCGGAAGATGATTTAAAAGGTTAAAAATAGGGTATGGAAGGCACTGAGCAAAATATTCTGACACATAGTAGATACTCAATAAATATTTGCTCCCACCACCCCACCATTTTATATTATTTTACAGTGTGTAGTATATCTAATTAGTTATTCCAAATATTAGAAATTATAGTTGTGTTTATAGCTAAATTGTCTTTTGAATTATGCTTTTTGGCCATGTAAGTTATAACTGTTTGGCTTCACAATAGTATCAGAAACTTCACATGAAAAAAATTGAGAATTTGTGTTGAAATATAATTTCATGTTTTGAAGATTTTACATTGTCACAAAAAGTGTTTGATAATGTCACTTAAAATGCATTACTTTGATTCGACCTAAGAAGTAGGTTTTCTGTATTTTGTGTGCTTCAGAAGTGCCTTTAAGACTGCATTCATTTAAGTTAATTGACTGCCTCCTGTGAGTGAACTGAACTAGGTGCTCTGCTAGGATTTGGTTGTACTTAAAAAGTACCCATATTTAGGTACTCATTTTTGTGTAATGTTTGGGACATAAGGGAAGCGTCAGAAAGTTGTTTTTCTTTCTTTCTGAATTACTGTCAAGATAAAGCTGGATTCGAGATTTTTAACTCCCCTCCAAAAAAAAATTTTGTGCTCCTTCACAGATCAGAGGCAGAGATGCCACATAGGTGGATGTTGAAATAATTTTGCGCCAGTAGTTGGTGGCAGGACTAGAGTTGGATCTCACATACCAGATGCATAATCTTTCTAGTACTCTTTTCATTGCACCATTGCCTGGTTTGTTAGCTCTGTTATCACCTGCATCTGGACTCCCAGAAATCTAGTTTTCTTGTCCCACGTTCTCCATTTTCCCCCTAAAGCTTAAACAGAAGCTGTTGCAAAGTCTTATCAAATTTTACTAAGAAAACTTTATATTATTGTTTAAATACAGTTACAGCTTAGAATATAATTGTATTATACTTAATATGAAAGAAAAGTTTTCTGTTTTTAAGCAGATTTTAAAAATTCTGCTTTACATTGGTTATATTATCTGTATGATATTTATGTATAAGGAGTTGGTTTTCCTTTGTTCTACAAGTAATCATCGTTCACTTTTGCACACTTTTGTCTGCCTCAGATTTCCTAACTAGTTTATTCAGAAAATTATAGGTAAATACTGAATACTTACAATGTGAAGACTTTGGGCAGGATATAGAGAAGTATTAGATAAAGTCACTGCCCTCAGAGGTCTGGCTTTGAAATAAGTATGGACAGTCCCTTAGAGATTAGGTTGGATTAAGAGAATTTAATAGTTGTTTGAAACGGGCAGTCAGAGAATTGCTCAAATAATATGCAAATAAATTGTAGGATTGTACTTATAATGTTACAGAATTATAAGTTTATTTAAAAAGATAATATATCACAGTTTATTTAACTGTATTACTGTTGGTGAGTTGTTTCTAGCTTTTGGTTATTATGAGTAATGTTACCATGAATGTCCTTACACGTTTAGTCTATCAAGGTTAATATGTACATGTGTTTCTCTAGGGCTGTGCTCTCTAGTATGGTAGCCATTAGCCACATGACTATTTATTTATTTATCTTTGAATTTCATTTATATTTTTATACAGCAGGTTCTTATTAGTTATCTATTTTCTACATATTAGTGTATATATGTCAATCCCAATCATGACTATTTAAATTTAAATTAACTAAAATTAAAAATTCAGCTCTTCAGTTACACTAGCCACATTTCAAGTGCTTCATAACCATATATGGCCAGTGGCTATGTTATTATTGCACAATGCAGATATAGAATATTTCCATTATTGCAGAAAGTTCTATTGACAGCACTGTTCAAAGTATATAATTAGGAGTGAAATTGCTGGATGATGGCATAGGGGAATGGTCAACTTACTAGATAATGCCATACTCTTTTAGCGTAAACTATTGAGTTTCTTCAAATTGCCTCACATTGAAAACTCTACTTTATAAATACTGGACATGTAAACTTAACTGTCTGTTAATCTTTTGTGAGTCTTATGGTCGTTTGGCCCTGTCCCCCAAAACACACACACTGTTGTGCATATCAGGGAATTCATGGAAATTAGATCATGAACCCCAGAGTTAAACCTCTGATCCAAGTGATTTGTCTGAGAACTATACACATAAGCTGCAGGTGTTTTTCAAAATAATGATTCACTTAAGAGTAATCAGTAGATACCTAAGAGTTTATGAAAGGAAATTTGATGGTTCTTTGTAGGCATCTAAAGGGATGGTGTTCCTTTTATGTCTTATCCTTTTATACTTTACATCTTACCCTTTTATACTTAAATTTTATAGTGAGAGTAGTAGTGCATTTGGCTAAATTACAGTACTTTTTGCTTTCCTCAACTCCTACCCAGAACTGTATACCTTGCCCCATCTCTTAATGTGTCATGCAGTATGCTATATCCTTTGTATATAGTTGTTTTTTACATAAATTTATTTTATTTATTTATTTTTGGCTGCATTGGGTCTTCATTGCTGCACGCGGGCTTTCTCTAGTTGCGGCGAGCAGGGGCTACTCTTCGTTGAGGTGTGTGGGCTTCTCATGGCAGTGGCTTCTCTTGTTGTGGAGCAAGGGCTCTAGGCGCGTGGGCTTCAGTAGTTGTGGTGCATGGTCTTAGTTGCTCCGCGGCACGTGGGATCTTCCTGAACCAGGGCTCGAATCCGTGTCCCCTGCATTGGCAGGTGGATTCTTAACCACTGTACTACCCGGGAAGCCCTGTATATAGTTTTAAACATTAACAACTTTGTGACTGAACAGAGGCTCAGAGAGATTATTTTATCCAGAGTCCTATTGTAACTGATAGCGGGTATTTGAATTCAGTTTGACTCCAAAGCCCTTGGATTCTTCTACTTTGTATTTTAGCCTGCCTTAAGACTTACCTTGTTTAACACTGTCTTTTTGGTAAGATTAAGATATTTTTTTGGGAAAACCATCTTGAATTAAGTGTTTAAATTGTACTTGAATTAAAGTGAAGAACTTTGAACCTGTAAATTGTAAGCTCCTTAAGGGTAGGGGCTATGTCTTTTTATTTTAGTATCTCACTGCTTAATATGGCACAAGGTAGGTGCATGTTATCAGTTTGCACTTTTTAATCATTTACTTGTTAAACCTTAGCCTTACTTGTGAGTTTCATCCCAGAGACTGTTCTAATCTAGTTACCTTCTGTAACCTGAGAGAATTTGAGATTCAAAACAATTCCATTTATCCTCTTTTGGCTGTAAGTGTGTTTAATTATGGGTGGAGGGTTCTTGATTCACTTTATTTACAAAGATATAAATATGAACAGATGAATTTGCTCATGGCTTTGTCTTGCTTTTTTGTGGGCTCTTACTGATAGACATTATAGTTACAAACCTTGCGCCGATGAAGTACTCAGACTATGGAGTCAGACTTGTGCTGAAATGCCTTCTTGACCCTTCTTGACTTGTGTGTGACTCTGGGCAAGTTTACCTGTGAAAATCTGATTAGTTATCTGCAGAATAAGGAATGTTGTACTTGTGGGGGGTTGTACTTGTGCCTGATTCAGAAGGCTTTAGGGGAGGAAAAACCTTTTTCTCTTTCCTCCTAGGTTCATTGTCTGGGGCCCTGTAAATTAAACTGACAAAAGACAGATTAACAGGAGAAATGGTTTATTACTTATGCATATGGAGACCTTCAAAGAAAAGAATTGAAGACCAAAGAAGCAGAGAGACTGAATGATAAATTGTGGAATCCAGACAAGACAAAGGAAAAGAGGCTTTTAGGGGCTGTAAATTGTGGGAAGGTAATTATGTGGGGGGAACTAACGGAATATAAAGGTTATTTTAGTAAGGTTTGTTATGCAGATTTAAGTTGGTGTCATCTGATTTGATAAGAGTCAACTCCCAGGGTTGAGGTCCTCTTTTTTTTTTTTTTTTTTTGAGGTCCTCTTTATGGTACCTTTACAAATGGAAATTCATGCTAGCTTTAAAAAGGGAAATTTATGCTGTGCTTTTTAAGCCTGATAGGGGAGGACAGTTTTTTTTCCTGTGTCTCTTTATTTATTTATTTATTTATTTTTATGGTACGCAGGCCTCTCACTGTTGCGGCCTCTCCCGTTGCGGAGCACAGGCTTCGGACGCGCAGGCTCAGCAGCCACGGCTCACGGGCCCAGCTGCTCCGCGGCATGTGGGATCTTCCCAGACCGGGGCACGAACCCATGTCCCCTGCATCGGCAGGCGGATGCTCAACCACTGCACCACCAGGGAAGCTCCCTGTGTCTGTTTCTTAATTGCCTTTAGCTCACAATAATCCTTATGCCAGTGTCACATTTTGGGGTGGAATATTCTGATCCTCTTCAGAGTCTTTATTTTGAGGATTAATTGAGATGATGTATCAAGAATGATTAGCGAGAGGGCAGACAGCAGAAGCAAGAAGAGCTACAATCCTGCAGCCTGTGGAACAAAAAACACATTCACAGAAAGATAAGATGAAAAGCAGAGGGCTATGTACCAGATGAAGGAACAAGATAAAACCCCAGAAAACTAAATGAAGTGGAGATAGGCAACCTTCCAGAAAAAGAATTCAGAATAATGATAGTGAAGATGATCCAGGACCTCGGAAAAAGAATGGAGGCAAAGATCAAGAAGATGCAAGAAATGTTTAGCAAAGACCTAGGATAATTAAAGAACAAACACCTAGAATAATTAAAGAACAGACAAACAGAGATGAACAATACAATAACTGAAGTGAAAGATACACTAGAAGGAATCAATAGCAGAATAAATGAGGCAGAAGAACGGATAAGTGACCTGGAAGACAGAATGGTGCAATTCACTGCCGCAGAACAGAATAAAGAAAAACGAATGAAAAGAAATGAAGACAGCCTAAGAGACCTCTGGGGCAACATTAAACGTAACAACATTCGCATTATAGAGGTCCCAGAAGGAGAAGAGAGAGAGAAAGGACCCAAGAAAATATTGGAAGAGATTATAGTCAAAAACTTCCCTAACATGGGAAAGGAAATAGCCACCCAAGTCCAGGAAGCACAGAGAGTCCAGGGAGGATAAACCCAAGGAGAAACATGCCGAGACACATAGTAATCAAATTGACAAAAATTAAAGACAAAGAAAAATTATTGAAAGCAACAGGGGAAAAATGAAAAATAACATACAAGGGAACTCCCATAAGGTTAACAGCTGATTTCTAACCAGAAACTACAAGCAGGAGGGAGTGGCACGATATATTTAAAGTGATGAAAGGGAAGAACCTACAACTAAGATTACTCTACCCGGCGAGGATCTCATTCAGATTCGACGGAGAAATCAAAAGTTTTACAAGCAAAAGCTAAGAGAATTCAGCACCACCATACCAGCTCTACAACAAATGCTAAAGGAATTTCTGTAAGCAGGAAACACAAGAGAAGAAAAAGACCCACAAAAACAAACCCATAACAATTAAGAAAATGGTAATAGAAACATACATATTGATAATTAGTTTAAACATGAATGGATTAAATGCTCCAACCAAAAGACAGGCTCGTTGAATGGATACAAAAATAAGACCCATCTATATGCTGTCTACAAGAGACCCACTTCAGACCTACGGACACATACAGACTGAAAGTGAGAGGATGGAAAATGATATTCCATGCAAATGGAAATCAAAAGAAAGCTGGAGTAGCAATACTCATATCAGTAAAAACAGATTTTAAAATAAAGAATGTTACAGGAGACAAGGAAGGACACTACATAATGATCAAGGGATCAATCCAAGAAGAAGATATAACAATTATAAATATATGTGCACTCAACATAGGAGCACCTCATTACATAAGGCAACTGCTAACAGCTATAAAAGAGGAAATCGACAGTAACACAGTAATAGTGGGGGAGTTTAACACCTCACTTACACCAATGGACAGATCATTGAAACAGAAAATTAATAAGGAAACACAAGTTTTAAATGATACAATAGACCAGATAGATTTCATTGATATTTATAGGACATTCCATCCCAAAACAGCAGATTACACTTTCTTCTCAAGTGCTTATGGAACATTTTCCAGGGTAGATCATATCTTGGGTCACAAATCAAGCCTTGGTAAATTTAAGAAAATTGAAATTGTATCAAGTATCTTTTCCGACCACAACACTATGAGACTAGATATCAATTACAGGAAAAAATCTGTAAAGAAAATACAAACACATGGAGGCTAAACAATACGTTACTAAATAAGAGAACACTGAAGAAATCAAAGAGGAAATAAAAAAATACTTAGAGACAAATCACAATGAAAACACAACAATCCAAAACCTATGGGATGCAGCAAAAGTAGTCCTAAGAGGGAAGTTTATAGCAATACAAGCCTACCTCAAGTTAACAAGAAAAATGTCAAATAAACAATCTAACCTTACACCTAAAGGAACTAGGAAAAGAAGAACAAACAAAACCCAAAGTTAGTAGAAGGAAAGAAATCATAAAGATCAGAGCAGAAGTAAATGAAATAGAAACAAATAATAGCAAAGATCAGTAAAACTAAAAGCTGGTTCTTTGAGAAGATAAACAAAATTGATAAATATTTAGCCAGACTCATCAAGAAAAAGAGGGAGAGGACTCAAATCAATAAAATTAGAAATGAAGAAGGAGAAGTTACAGCACACACCACAGTAATACAAAGCATACTAAGAAACTACTACAAGCAACTCTATGCCAATAAAATGGACAATCTGGAAAAAATGGACAAATTCTTAGAAAGGTGTAAACTTCCAAGACTGAACCAGGAAGAAATAGAAAATATGAACAGACCAATCACAAGTAATGAAATTGAAACTGTGATTAAAAACCTTCCCAACAAACAAAAGTCCAGGACCAGATGTCTTCACAGGTGAATTCTATCAAACATTTAGAGAAGAGCTAACACACATCCTTCTCAAACTGTTCCAAAAAATTGCAGAGGAAGGAACACTCCCAAACTCATTCTATGAGGCCACCATCACCCTGATACCAAAACCAGACAAAGATACTACAAAAAAAGAAAATTACAGACCAATATCACTGATGAATACAGATGCAAAAATCCTTAACGAAATACTAGCAGACAGAATCCAACAACATATTAAAAGGATCATACACCACGATCAAGTGGGATTTATCCCAGGGACACAAGGATTCTTCAGTATATGTAAATCAATCAATGATACACCATATTAACAAATTGAAGAAAAAAAACTATATGATCATCTCAATGGATGCAGAAAAAACTTTTGACAAAATTCAACACCCATTTATGATACAAACTCTCCAAAAAGTTGGCATAGAGGGATCCTACCTCAACAGAATAAAGGCCATATACGACAAACTCACAGGAAACATCTTTCTCAATGGTGAAAAACTGAAATCATTTCCTCTTAGATCAGGAACAAGACAAGGATGTCTACTCTCGCCACTATTATTCAACATAGTTTTGGAAGTCCTAGCCATGGCAATCAGAGAAGAAAATGAAATAAAAGGAATACAAATTGGAAAAGAAGAAGTAAAACTGTCACTGTTTGCAGATGACATGATACTATACATAGAGAATCCTAAAGATGCTTCCTAGAAAACTACTAGAGCTAATCAATGAATTTGGTAAAGTTGCAGGATACAAAATTAATGCACAGAAATCTCTTGCATTCCTATACACGAGTGATGAAAAATCTGAAAGAGAAATTAAGGAAACACTCCCATTTACCACTGCAACAGAAAGAATACAATACCTAAGAATAAACCTACCTAGGAAGAGAAAAGACCTGTACTCAGAAAACTATAAGACACTGATGAAAGAAATTAAAGGTGTTACAAACAGATGGAGAGAGAAACCATGTTCTTTGATTGGAAGAGTCAGTTTTGTGAAAATGACTACACTACCCAGAGCAATCTACAGATTCAGTGCAATCCCTATCAAATTCCCAATGGCATGTTTTTACAGAACTAGAGCAAAAAATCTTAAAATTTGTATGGAGACACAAAAGACCCCGAATAGCCAAAACAGTCTTGAGGGAAGAAAATGGAGCTGGAGGAATCAGGCTCCTGGACTTCAGACTATACTACAAAGCTACAGTAATCAAGACAGTATGGTACTGGCACAAAAACAGAAATATAGATCAGTGGAACAGGATAGAAAGCCCAGAGACAAACCCATGCACCTGTGGTCAACTAATCTATGACAAAGGAGGCAAGGATGTTCAGCGGAGAAAAGACAGTGTCTTCAATAAGTGGTGCTGGGAAAACTGGACAGCTATATGTAAAAGAATGAAATTAGAACACTCCCTAACACCATATACAAAAATAAACTCAAAATGGATTAGAAATGTTAATGTAAGACTGGACCCTGTAAAACTCTTAGAGGAAAACATAGGAAGAACACTGTGACATAAATCACAGCAAGATCTCTTTTGATCCACTTCCTAGAGTGATGGAAATAAAAACAAAAATAAACAAATGGGACCTAATGAAACTTAAAAGCTTTTGCACAGCAAAGGAAACCGTAAACAAAACGAAAAGACAACCCTCAGAATAGGAGAAAATATTTGCAAACCAATCAACAGACAAAGGTTTAATCTCCAAACTATATAAACAGCTCATGCAGCTCAATATTAAAAAAACAACCCAATCCCAAAATGGGCAGAAGAGCTAGACATTTCTCCAAAGAAGACATACAGATGGCCAAGAAGCACATGAAAAGCTGCTCAACATCACTAATTATTAGAGAAATGCAAATCAAAACTACAATGAGGTATCAGCTCACACCGGTTAGAATGGGCATCATCAGAAAATCTACAAACAACAAATGTTGGAGAGGGTGTGGAGAAAAGGGAACCCTCTTGCACTGTTGGTGGGAATGTAAATTGATACAGCCACTATGGAGAACAGTATGGAGGTTCCTTAAAAACCTAAAAATAGAACTACCATATGACCCAGCAATCCCACTACTGGACATATACCCTGAGAAAACCATAATTCAAAAAGACACATGCACCCCAATGTTCATTGCAGCAGTATTTACAATAGCCAGGTCATGGAAGCAACCTAAATGCCCATCAACAGATGAATGGATAAAGAAGATGTGGTACATATATACAATGGAATATTACTCAGCCATAAAATTGAACAGAATTGGGTCGTTTGTAGAGACGTGGATGGATCTAGAGACTGTCATACGGAGTGAAGTAAGTCAGAAAGAGAAAAATATCGTATATTAACACATATATAAGGAACCTAGAAAAATGGTACAGATGAAGTGTTTTGCAGGGCAGAAATAGAGACAGAGATGTAGAGAACAAACATATGGACACCAAGGGGGGAAAGTGGTGGTGGGATGTGTGTGTGATGAATTGGGAGATTGGGATTGACATATATACACTAATATGTATAAGATGGGTAACTAATAAGAACCTGCTGTATAAAAAAATAAATAAAATAAAAATTAAGAAAAAAAAGAATGATTAGCATACTACTTGGTGTATATTAAGCACTTCATAAATGCTTATCCATAGATAAGAGCTAGGAAGAATACAAAACTGGTTTATGATGTTTACATGGAATAGCAATGAGCTGCATTATATTTTAATAAATATATTTTGAATAGATTGTATGATTATCAATAATTTGATTAAGCAGTTTTATAGGAATTGTGTGAATTGGTTGTCATAGACTGAGTCAGTGATGAATAATTATAATTGTGTGTTGAGGTAGAGCTTTTTTCATCTCTGAAATAATAGTGAAAGTGAATGGGGGAAAACAATTTGTTGCTTTATTTATAAACAGCTTATGTATGTAGTGAGATCAAGTTCTACTCAGCTTTATCAGTTTCTCTTATTGACTCTCAAGCATTATTCTAGGGTAATTTTTACTAGGTCATTTTTACTACACGTTTAAAATAGGCTTAAAAAGTAACAGTTTGTAGAGTTTGAGTTTCATTAGGGAGATTTAAAATTTTATGTTTAGAAAGCATTTGTTTAATTTTACTCATGTCTGTGTGCTTGCATTAGTGTTTTGTTTACTTTTTTCCTTTTGTGTAATGGAAGCCTTTCATATTTGTCTTGGGTCTTATATTCTTTCCCATTTATACAAGTTTTCTTAGAATGCTCTTCCTCTATAGGTAATTCCTATAGCATTTTCTGCAGTTGTAGTATAGCATTTACCAAATACCATTGCAGTTCTATAGGGGTTTTGTTTGTTTGCTTGTATACTTCCCTGTTTTCCATACTAGAATTTCAGTTCCTTAAGGATAAAGACTCTGCCTTAGCAGTCTTTTTCTTGCCAACGACTATCCCATGTTTTTGTACCAAATGGGTACTTACATTGTTGCACGAACGTGTAGTTTAGTAACTCTTCATAACTGTAGTATTTCTGTACAGTAATCTTTAAGATTGACCTTTTGTTTTTATTTCTTGTTGCATAATATGCCCTTTATGTTTTCCTGCCTTCTAAGACTGTCTGGTCAAAATCAGATCATTACTCATACCCAGACATCAGTCAGCAATTCTATAGTACTAAAAGTTCAGTGGATTCTAAACTTGGCGACAGTTTTATCCTCATCAGTCTTCTTCATTCTCAAATTTTTTTTTTTTTTTTTTTTTTTTTTACGGTACGCGGGCCTCTCCCTGTTGTGGCCTCTCTCGTTGCGGAGCACAGGCTCCGGACGCGCAGGCTCAGCAGCCATGGCTCACGGGCCCAGCCGCTCCGCGGCATGTGGGATCTTCCCGGACCGGGGCACGAACCCGCGTCGCCTGCATCGGCAGGCGGACTCTCAACCACTGCGCCACCAGGGAAACCCGGTTCTAGAACTCTTGAAAGGGCTTTGTTGCTTCTGCTAATTTTTATGTACTTTAAGAAGGTAGTTGTAATTTAAAAGTTTCTATGTTTTTTCTTTCAAAAAAGTATTATCTGTGTGTTTTTTCTCCCAAAATATGAAAGTAATACTTTTTTTGTCAATATTTTGTAAGATATCCAAATTGTACAGAAGACAGACCTGAGAGGTCTGTTATCCTTACTTTTCAGAGATAGTAAGTGAAAACAGTATTGCATATATTCTTCCAGATTTTTTGTTAGTAATTTTATAAACGTATTTTTATGTGCATTTATAAAAATGGGATGATATATAAACACCATTTGGAAACCTGATTTATTCACTTGCCTTTGTTCCATGTTAGTTGATATAGGGCTTCATGCTCTAGTAACCACATTAAAAAATTTTTGAAAGAAACAGGTGATATTCCTTTTCTTTTCTTTTTTTTTTTTTTTTTAGCTGCGCTGCATGGCTTGCAGGATCTTAGTTTCCTGACCAGGGATTGAGCCCAGGCCATAGCAGTGAAAGCCTGAAATCCTAACCATTAGACCACCAGGGGACTCCCTTAATAGTATATTCTACTTAACACAATGTCTAAAAAAATTACCATCTCTACATGTATTAAATACAAAAAATACTGAGACGTTTTACATTTATTTTTCCCCCACACTGAGTCTTCAAAATATAGTGTGTATTTTATACTGATGGCACATCTCAATTAGAATGATAAACTTTCATTGGAAATACTTGATCTGTATTTAGAGTTTTTAAAATTTACAGTTGAAAAAGTAGAGTAACATATCCCAGTTTTTCCAAACATACTTTATAGGATAAATTTCTAGAAAAGGAATTGATAGTGAAGGTTTATTTAAAATTTTTGGTATATAGTTGCAAAATTGTCCTGGATAACATTGTACTGATATATGTAAGAGTCAACAGTACATAATGTCTGTTTTCCTATATTGTTTCCAACACTGGACATGATTGGTCACTCACACAGACACACAAAAACCGTATACCAAAGTGAATATTTTTACGTATTTATGCTACTTTTTTTTTCTTCCTACTTTAATTGGAAGAAAAGGGCCATTCTCACTATAAATATTTCCTTGGCAGAGCCAGAAGTCATGAGCAGCTGTGAGGAATTAAGGTAGGGGGCTGGGATGCAAAAGAATAACTCAAAGAGGATGTGATCTGCTCTAGTACCACGTAAATCATAGTCTTAACAAATTTACCTCGTGTACTCTTTCTGAGGAAGCTATTGAAGGTCTCTCAAAAAGAAGGGAGTAGATAAAGAGGAAAGAGGTGAGGAGAATTTATCAGGGTAAGGATGAACAAATGAAGATGACTTAGGAAATAAATTCAGACTGGAGCGTGTTTTTGTCAGATTCCATGCAGAAAACAGATGGCAAAAGCAGCCTGAGTAATGGAAGACAGTTTAATCAATGGACCGTTCACAAAGGTGTGGGTTGGGTTAAGGGAGCTAACAAGGATGGTGAAGCACCCAGGGTTAGCAATAGCAGGCAGCCAGCTAAGCCTGGGCCTGAAAGGGCAAAGGTGGAAGTAATTATTGGCATTTACAAGAGCTACTGCTGTAAGAGAGGGGCCACTGGATGAGAACTGTGGCCTTAGAAGAACATACCGCCTACCAAACTACAGGAGGAAGTGAGGGGGATGAAGAACCCAACCACTCTCTCCTCCTTTCCAATGGGTATTTCCCCCCTGGCTGAACCCATGGGAAGCCAGAGGACAAGAGAACATGGGTAATACAGTCTGTAGAGGTCAGCCTTTTTGGATGTGGAGCTGATGGAGAACGATAGTGAGTGGATCTGGGCAGAAAGAAAATAGCCAGTTTAGAACTGGAGAATGGAGGGCTCTAGAAAGGATGTCACTAAAAAAAAATAAAACAATAGGGCACCTGATTTGCTTGAGTATGTACATTAAAACGTAAATTGAGGGCTTCCCTGGTGGCGCAGTGGTTGAGAGTCCGCCTGCCGATGCAGGAGACACGGGTTCGTGCCCCGGTCCGGGAAGATCCCACATGCCGCGGAGCGACTAGGCCTGTGAGCCATGGCCGCTGAGCCTGTGCATCCAGAGCCTGTGCTCCGTGGCGGGAGAGGCCACAACAGTGAGAGGCCCGCGTACCGCGAAAAAAAAAAAAAAAGTAAATTGAATCATCTACCAGATAGTATGGAGATATATTAGTGACTTAACTAAAAAGTGGAATATAACTTATGGGGCGAGGGAAATGTATAAATAAATGCTACAGCAGAGGCATAGATTAAGTACCCTGGAAGGGTAGGGTTGGTTGTGGATGGGAACAGGCAGAATTAAGGAAGATTTCATAAGACATTTAATGGAAGAGGAAAATTTTAACATAAAGAATTGAACAAAAAGGACTTTTCCCCCAGGTATGAGAAAGAATAAGTCAAAGTTGCAGAGGAAAGAAATTGCAGGGCTTGTACTGGAAATGGCAAGTACAACTGACCCTTGAAAAACTCGGGGCTTAGGGGCAACCCCTGTGCCCAGTCAAAAATCTGAGTATAATTTATAGCCTGCCCTCCGTATCTGTGGATTCAACCAACCTCAGATCGTGTTATACTGTAGCATTTACTACTGAAAAAAATCTGCATATAAGTGGATCTGTGCAATTCAAAGCCGTGTTGTTCAAGGGTCACCTTTAGTTTGATATGGAAGACAGAGGAGGGAGAAATAAAGTGGGAAAAGTATTCTGGACTAAGTCAAGGGGAGCCATATTCCAGGCTAAGAAGTTTGAAATGTGCTCTACGGAGTAGTTGTTAAGTGCCAGAGTCAAACAGACTTCAGTTTGATGCTCAGCTATGCCATTGAGCTTTTGGCAATGGGCACGTTACTTATCTTTGCTAAATTACAAAATTGAGCAAGGAGATGGTTGTGAGGGTTAAATGAGATATTTCATACGAGGTGTTTAGCTCAGTGGATGAACGGTACCTAGTAAAACCTTGGTAAACAGTTGCTTAAGATAGGGGAAAGGCAACAGGAACTTTTGAAAAGGGATACTGTCATGATTGTACATGTGCTTCAGGAAGGTTAATCTGGCAGTACTCCGTAAAATGTAAAATGATTGTCAGCTAGAGACACTGAGTTGGGGGTGACTATCAAGAAGAAGTTCATAGAAAAACCCATGAAAGAAATAATGTGTATATGATTTAAGGTAGTAGTATGAGAAGAGAGAAGCTGAAGGAGGTATATGTGAGATATTATGGAAGGAGAATTGATGGCAGTTGGTATAATTAGTTATTAACATATTTAGGGGTATTAAGGTTATAATTTTCAGTACTTAAATTTGACCCCATGGGGATAGCTAATTTATCTAACAGGATCTGGTCTATTGTATTTTTATGGTATTCATTTTTCAAGCTATACATTAATATTATCAAAACAGTTGTCAAGACAGGACATTTGGCTCACTGTGGCAGGACATACTGAAATTGGAACAATCCAGAGTAGAGAATAACATTTTAAAAATGTTACTGAGAAGTTGGGATATTGGTAGCTTAGTTTCACTTTTCAAATAGGTTGGAAAATTCACTTGCATTTTCTACTGTTTCTCCACTTGACTACTTCTGCTGCTTGACTGAGTATTTAGAAACTGAGCAATAGATGTTATGCTGCCTCAATCTGGCACTATAGTAACTTTGTAGTCTCTTAACACATGTAACAGTGAAATTAATTACCAGATTAAACTTCATTTTATGAAGCACTCAGTTGAGGAGAAAAGATGAATTTTCTATAATCATATTGTAAAGGTAAAAGAATGATGTAATTATGTGATTTTTGAAAGGAAGCCTGTAGTCAGTATGGTATTGTCTTACAGAAATATAGCTAACTTAGCACTGTGGATCCACATAAAGTTTCACTCATCTGGGTTTTAGTTCCTATTCTAGTACTTCTAGCTCTGACTTAACTTGCAGTGCTTGCATATCTTCTGGAAAATGGGGATATCTGACCTGCTTACCTTTCAGGGCACCTGTGGAGATCAAATGAGATAATGTGCTTGGATTACTGTGGAAACTGAAAAGCTTTACAAATGCAAGATGTGAATATGAAATCACTTACAAATTTTCATTTCTAGCCTTTGGTTCCCTGACTAGCAGTTAACAGCCTGACAGAATTCCCACTTTAAATGCAATACTTCTAAAATGGAATTTATCGTCTTTCTAATCCTCCCCTTCCTCTTTCTCTCACTTCCAGGAAGAGAAACTTTATTCTCTGAATTTTCCTATTTTAAGGTCCCATAATTTCTGCCAGGTTCAGTTGTCATGCTCAGTATTTTAGAATTGTATTTGGTTCCTGGTCTCCAAAGCCTGTCAAATCATCCTTTGTTATCAGCATTGTTTGAAATTATCCCTTTTCCTTTCTTCTCCTATTTCCTTTATCCTCCCATGCATAAGTATTAAAACATTGTCTCTATTGGCTTCTCTACTTACATTTCCCCTAGTCAACTCTGGTTACAGTGTAGAGAAGATTTAACTTTCTAAAAAACCTTTTTTTGATTCTTTTAAAACTCAGAAACCCATAGTCTCCCATTGCTTGCAGGAGAAAATTCAAACAATTTAGCTTGCATTTAGAGTCAGTTCTGGCTTTATCTTCTATCTCTTACACTGGCTCTGTTCCTTATCAGAGACTGTTCTTGTTCTCCAACTAGGCCATATATATTGTTGATCGGTAGCAATATTACTGAAAAGCCATATTGCAAGTAATTTTATCCCACAAGTTTAAAAATCCGTTTCTAGTCAGTTTGAAAATGTTGTAAATTAACTTTTGTCTTAGTGCCTTTTTCAGAAGCTTTACTTAACCTTTTGGATGCATTTAATCTTTCATTACCAAGTTGTTGAAGGTGATAATGGGGCAGTTCAAGTAACCAACCATTTGATATCTTTGATACTGTTTGGCTTTTAACCAATTCCTACTATGAGTGTGTGGTCTTGAATATCTCCAAAGACCACCATATCTTCTATTTTGTGTTTGATATAAGCAAATGGAGAATTTTCCCACTGAATTGAAAAAAAAATACTTTTCTCTGCAGAATATTACATAATATATAGGGAGCTTATTATCATCTGGTTAGCAAAATGATTACTTGTTCCTCCAACAGTTTTTTTTTAAACTTGTTTATTTTATTTATATTTATTTTTGGCTGCGTTGGGTCTTCGTTGCTGCGCATGGGCTCTCTCTAGTTGCGGGGAGTGGGAGCTACTCTTTGTTGTGCTGCACGGGCTTCTCGTTGCTGTGGCTTCTCGTTGCGGAGCACGGGCTCTAGGCGCACGGGCTTCAGTAGTTGTGGCTCGCGGGCTCCAGAATGCAGGCTCAGTAGTTGTGGCACACGGGCTTAGTTGCTCCGCGGCATGTGGGATCTTCCCAGACCAGGGATCGAACCCGTGTCCCCTGCATTGGCAGGCAGATTCTTAGCCACTGCGCCACCAGGGAAGTCCCCTCCAATAGTTCTTAATATTGCAAGGTACTACTATAACAGGATACTATACAGATTTGTAAAGGAACATGGTGAATGATTTTTCTTTAAGTAGTCCCATTGGTCCCTGGGAATAATTATGGCCAAAGCTAAGTTTTAGGCATAAAAAAGCAAGAGGAGGCTATTAGGTATCTGGATCTGCAAGTGTGATTTTCATAGAAGTTCATTGGTTAAAAGAGAGACTCTATGGACAAAGTGAAGGAAGGTTCAAACTGAGAATAATCAATAGAAGTTTTCTTTCTTTCCTCTTTGTATTGGATAAGACTAGATAAAAGTAATGGCAGGAATGAAGAGCTTCTATTCTGAAGTCATACAGACTTGGTATGAGTCTTGGCTCTGTCATTTAGATTTATGACCTTGGGAAGCAACTTAACCTCTTCATACTAGTTTTCCACATCTGTAAACTTGAGGATAACTTTGAGGAGTTGGAAGGATTGAATGTGAATAATATATGTGAAATTTTTGGCACCCTGCCTGGCAAGAAGTGCTACTGCTTCTACTTCTATTAATACTAACCGCTATCACCATCACTGCTACTCAAAACCATTTAAATAATCGTTCTACTTTTGGCCTCTGTAAAATACTACATAAGGATGTTGTAAGGATTATATGATACGAAGGACTTGAAACCATATACATAAAAGTGCACGTTACAGCTGTTGAATATTTATGTTGAGGTGCTCTTTGGGCAAAATACTTTGCTTCTTTAAATTTGTCTTCCTTTTTGTCTGGGGATAACAGTAGTACTTAAACTTGTAGAACTGTTTGAGGATTAACTATGTAAAGTTTGGTAGCCCAATGTTCAGGACACAGAGAGAATCAGTAAATAATAGTAGCTTGACCATTAAATGTTTTGTCTAAACACTTTTTTAGTCTTGTTTGGGCCGCTCTTAATGTAAATATCATTTGATATGCATGTTTAGTCTCTGGCCAGATGGTAATCGTTTGATGCCGGTGTGGGGTGGGGGGGAATGTATCATATGCTGGAATATGTTATTGAAATTGTATTTGCTTTCCCACTCAGGTTCTGGTATGCAATACAGGGCAATTTATTTGGCACCAGTTTTTATTCCATTTACTCTGTTGCTATTCTGTTGGCGATCGTTACCTTGTTGAATTTCTAGATTTATTGATCTCTGCCACTTTGTCAAGTGACTTAAATTTTTCTGGACCTTACTTTATGATTTGTAAAGTAAGAGTAGTTCATGAGATTAAAGGTTTTATTATTTAAACATTTAAGTTAACAGAACTTTTATTCCTTGAACCTTAAAAAGAATGACAAAAATGAGCTTCTGCTCTTTCCATCCACTGCCAAGATGACTCTTGAAATAAATCCTTTCCTGAACATTTTGAAAAACACTAGATGATATTTAAGCATCTCTCAGCCGCAGTTTATTTGGAAACCAACAGTACTGTACTTGAAAAAGAGTTGAAACACAATCAGTGAAAATAATCTAACGATCAGTGAAAATAATCTAAGTGGTTATTAGCAAGGGAGCTTGACTGTTTAAAGTTTTGTCTTGGAAGTGTGAGAAGCTTATTGAAAATTATTGAATGAGTGAATGCCTCAATTTTGGGTTAGTGATTGCTTGGTTTAACTCAGGGTCTCTCAACTTTGGCATTACTGTCATATTTTGGACTGGATAATTCTTCGGGGGTGGGGACGCTATCCTGTGCATGTTTAGCAACATTTCTGGCCTCTGCTAAGTAGATGCCAGTGGCACCCCCTCAACCCAGTCCTGACAATAAAAAATATGTCTAGACATTGTCAAAATTCTCCTGGTGGGGACAGGCGGAAGGCAGAATCACCGTTGATGGAGAGCCACTGTAATCCAAAAATGTTTTAAGAAGAGTCAAGGTGATATTTATAAATAAATGTTTGATAAACTGGTAAATGAATATTTTAGGGTATAGATATTTAACAAATGATAAATGCAGCATTATTTTTCCAGCTAATTTTTCCATGTTGTCTTATTTTTATTTTTGTCTTAAGGCAATCATATGGCCTAAAATTACAGGGTGAGAATAGGAACTTGAAAATTAAATGTTTCTGTTGCAGATATGTTTTATATACAACTTTTGCCAGTTATGTTCAAAGCTGCTAAGTCTCTGAAAGTTTTCATCTGAGAAAGATGTGTCTTGTAAGCTATTGACATGTCCTTATTGATATCCAGTTACATTGAGCAGGATCATACCATTCTTTTTTTTGTCTGTGAGAGCAGATGACTTATGTGGCTTTAAGTTATATGTTACCCCTACTTCCCTTTGAAATATTTACTCATTTGATTTCTACTTTGAGGATTTTTTTCAAATGAAGGAATTTTGCTTCCATTCTATACAAATTTATCTGACATACTACATTCTAAATATATAAATAGTTTTAAAGCTGTGAGTATAGCAGTGGCTTCTTTGGCATGCAGTTATCTGGATGATAAATAAAGGTACGTTTATCTGAAACCTAAACCATAAACTAAGTAGAATTTTAGAAATGCCATTATTATAGGACTTGTCAGAATGTTCCATTAAAAAATAAACCCAGGACATTTGCATTTGGTCTTTTTCTTAAGTTAAGGGGCTTGGTTTGTCAGTTGTATAAATCTGTTTTGCAGCTTAAAAAAATTTACATTGTTACCTGTTGAATTCAGTTTACTTCAAATATATTATTTTTTATTTTAAAAATATTCTGTTTAGTTCTCCATAAGGAATAATTGAAAAAACTAGTTTTTCAATTAAATCTTTGGTGAGTTTATATATTTTTGCTTAAATTGTTGTCACTAGTAATTTCTGAGCTAGTACTTTTCATGACTAGCCCAAATACAGTTGACGCTTGAACAACATGGGTTTGAACTGTGCAGGTCCACATACAGGTGGATTTTTTTCAGTAGTAAATACTATAGTATTACAGGATTCATGGTTGGTTGAATCCATGAATGCAGAATTGCGGATATGGAGGAATCACCTATACGGAGAACTGCCTGTAGGTTATACATTTTCCATTGCACAGAGGGTTGGCGTCCCTATACCCGTGTTGTTCAAAGGTCAACTCTATTTGAGTTTTGACTTGTATTTACTTAGTTTTAGATATAGTTAAATTTCTTCTCTGTGAAGATGATGTGTGGGGCATTCATTGTTGGAAACTAAAATTTTTGCATTGAGTTAAACATTTATTGAGTAAATAGGTTTTTTTAATGTGATGTCAGTAAATGACTTGGTCTTCTTTTAAAATTGGTTTTGTTGAGATATAATTGACATGTAATAAGATGCAATTTTAAATGTGTAATTTAAAATCAGCTCAATAGGTGTAACTTACATTAAAATTTAATAATTTTAAGTGTTCAATTTGATGAATTTTGAAAACAACTTTATCGAGGTATAATTTACATTCCATAAAATTCACTTGTTTTACAGGTACAGTTTGAGTTTCATTAAATTTATATCGTGTAGATATCACTGAAATCTAGTTTCATTACACTTCCATCCCATAAAAAAATTCCCTTGTCTCCTTTTATAGCTAGTTTCTGCTCCCATCCACAGCTCCAGGAAACCACCAAACCGCTTTCTCTAACAGCACTAATTTTGCCTTTCCTAGAAATTTCATTACAAATGGAAATCATACAGTATGTACTCCTGTGTCTGGCATTATGTTTTTGAGGCCATCCATGTTGTTGCATATATCAGTAGTTCATTCTTTTTTATTACTGAATAGTATTCTGTTTTTTAATTTATCCATTCACCAGCTGAAGGACATTTGGATAGTGTCCAATTTTAAGTTATCATTATTAATAATGCTTCTATGAATATTCCGTATAAACCTTGTGTTTTTTTACAACTAAAAATATGTATTTCTCATATGGAATCAGTGGGTTATATCATAAGTGTATGTTTAACTTTTTAAGAAACTGTCAAACTGACTACCGTTTCATGTTCTCACCTGTATTAGGGTTTCAGTTTCTCCACATCCTCTCCAAAGCTTAGTATTGTCAGTTTTTTAAATTTTAGCCATTTTACTGTGTTTGTAATGGTATTTCATTGTGTTTTTTTAAACAGCTTTATTGAGTTATAATTCACATACCATGTACAATTCATCCATTTCAAGTGTACAGTTCAGTAACTTTTAGTATATTCAGAACTGTGCGACCATTACCACAATCAATTTTAGTCTTTTCATCACCCCTCAAAAGAAACATGTACCCCCCTTAGCCATAATCCCCCCACCCCACCCCACCAGCCGAAGGCAATCACTAATTTACTTTCTGTCTCTCTAGATTTGCCTATTCTGGATATTTCATAACTGGAATTATACAGTATGTGGTCCTTTGTGACTGGCTTCTTTCAATTCTGTTTTTAAAGTTCATCAATGTTGTAGCATGTAGCAGTACTTTCTTTTAATTGCCCAATAATATTTCATTTTGGATATACAACATTTTAGTTATCGGTTGATGGACATTTGGATTTTTCCCCCCACTTTTTATATTAATAACGCTGCTGTAAACATTTTTGTACAAGGTTTTTGTTTGGACATATATTTCATTTCTCTTGGTCGTATACCTAGGAGTGGAATTACTCTGTGTTTAGCCTTTTGAGGAATTGCCAGACTATTTTACAGTGTGGCTGCACCATTTGACATTTCCAACAGAAGTGTATGAGAGTTTCAGTTTCTCCATCTCCTTATCAGCACTTGTCTTTTTGATTCTAGCCATCCTAGTGGGTGTTGTGGTGTCTCATGGTTTTGATTTGCTTTTCTCTGATGGCTAATAATGTTAAATATCTTTTTATGCACCTATTTAATAAAGCCATTTGTATATTTTCTTTGGAGAACTGTCTATTCAGGTCCTCTTCCCACTTTAAAATCAGACTATTTGTCTTTTTATTATAGTTGTAAGCGTTTGTTACATATTCTACACGTAAGTCCCCCATCAGATAAATGATTTGCAAACATTTTCTCCCATTGTGTGCATTGCCTCTTCACTTTCTTGATGGTGTCCTTTGAAGCACAAGGTTTTAAGTTTTGATCATGTCTAATTTATCTATTTTCCTTTTGTTGCTTGTGCTTTTGATGTCCTGTCTTAAGAAACCATTGCATAATCAAAGGTCATGAAGATTTATTTATGCCTGTGTTTTCTTCTAAGAGTTTTATAGAATTCTTACATGTGTGTTTTTGATTCATTTTGAGTTAATTTTTGTATATGGTGTGAGGTAAGAGTGCAACCTAATTTTTTTGCATGTGGATATCTGGATATCTAGTTGTCCTGGCACCATTTAAGAGACTGTTTTTTTCCCATTTGATTGTCTTGGCACCCTTGTTGATAATCAATTGCCTGTAAATGTTAGAGTTTATTTCTGGTCTCTTAATTCTATTCCACAGATTTCTGTCTATCCTTATGCCGGTATCTCATTGTGGTTTTAATTAGCATTTTCCGTAATGATTAATGGTGTTGAATATCTTTCCAAATGTTTATTTTTTGCCATTTGTACATCTTTGGTGGTCAAATTTCTTGCCTCTTTTTAACAATTGTATTATTTGATTTTCTGAGTTATAAGAGTATTTATAGTGAATATAAGTATTTTGCAAATATTTCTCTTTTTATAGCTTGCCTTTTCATTTTCTTAACAGTATCTTTTAGTGGCATATTCTGGGGTGGCTATTCTGCCACTTTTTCAGTGGATCCTAAAAACCTTGTGGTATCAACAGATCTTTGCAACTGATTGGATAATAAAGCTTGAGGAAGATTTAGATCTAGATAGTGCTATAATTAACAATAGTGGGAAGAAGTTCAGGTCAGTTTGGGATATATTGAAATTGAGATTCTGGTGACATCCAGAAAGTAAAAATGTATTTTCTGTTCCCTCAATCTGGAACCCTTTATTTCTGGATCTTCCCACAACTGACTTTTTTTTTTTTTTTTTTTTTTAATCATTCAAGTCTCAGCTTAATTATCATCTCCTAAAATAGGCCTTCCCTGACCATCTTATCTAATGTTGCCCCTTCCAAACATCACTGTCTATTGTATAACCCTGTTTTACTTTCTTTATAATTCTTTCTCTGAATTCATCTTATTGTGTATTTGCTTTTTATTATCTTTTACCCTATCAGAATGTAATCTCCCATTAGGACAGGATCCTCTTCTATCTTGGTCTTCAATGTAGCATCAACATTCCCCCCTCTGAATTAACTGTGGTTCTTGTCTGTCAGATCCTTTTTGAATCTTTTTGGATCCTAAACTTCTCATTTTCTTGACTTTATGAAACTATTTATAAGGTTTAAAATGGATCCAGAAGTTGTAGTTAAAGAAAAAAACCAAAAACTGCATTTTTGTTTGAGCCTAACCTAGAGATTAAAAAAAAAGTCATTAAAAATCATCTACAAAAGGGTCTTGTGCTTTTTTTAAAAGCTTTTAAACCAGTTATGTTTACCTCTTTCTTATCATTGACTTCAGGTAATTTATATTGATTTTAATTGATGTTCATTAGAGATGGGTGTGTGTACATTTTTATTGCTTTATACTGAGAAACCCTAGTCATCTGAAAACAGAATTGGATATCATATTGAATTAACTTTTCTCTGCTATTCCCTCCCTCTAAAAGACACTACAGACTTTTACACTTGATTAATTGTCTCTTTTCTGTTTTACAGAGTAAGAAAGTTAGTCTGAGTTCTGTGAAAAATCAGAGAAGAACTAAGGATAGTACACAAGGACTTTCCAATTTGCATAATGTAAGTTCTTTTCACTATTCTTGGCCTGAATTTTGTGTTAGCTGACAAAGCTGTTTCTATGGAAACAAATAGTGCAACTTCTTAGAATGTCAGAGGAATGCTGATCACTTAAAATGAGACTTCCCAGCTGCTGGTCAAAGGGCATTACTCCTGGGAGAAGGGGAGGAAGGATGAATTGAAAAAAAAAATCTAGAGTTCTAAATGCTAGTGTAGACCGACTGTGTTTTCATATGAAGTATATGTTTTACATATCCCTTTGCCTAAAAGTTAGGATACTGATTATATAGAATCTGGTCTTCCTGCTAACAGTTCATGTTTCCCAGCTCTCACACAAATGGTTTTGTTTCTTGGTGTGGAGTTTTCAGTGGGCCTATATCCCTATATCCCTATTTCAGGCCCCCCAGTCTCAATCATTTGTACTTATTGAAGCTTATTTAGCTTCTTTTTACCCCCTTCTTCTGTATTCAATTCACATAAGCAGAGCCCTTTCTCTCCACTAGTTCAAAGTTAACATTGAAATAGCTTTGGCCTACGAGCCTGAAAATTCATTTTCTTCTTTTGTGGAGTGTAAAGAGTTTTGCTTTGTTTTTAAAATTTTTCTTTCTTTTTTTTTTTCCATGGGGGTGTGGGTATAATAAGCTGGGACTTTGATTAGGATTTGAAATGTGGGCCTTTGAGGCATTTTTATTTATTTATTTATTTTGCGGTACGCGGGCCTCTCACCGTTGTGGCCTCTCCCGTTGCGGAGCACAGGCTCCAGATGCGCAGGCTCAACGGCCATGGCTCACGGGCCCAGCCGCTCTGCAGCATGTGGGATCTTCCCAGGCCAGGGCACGAACCCGTGTCCCCTGCATCGGCAGGCAGACTCTCAACCACTGCGCTGCCAGGGAAGCCCTGAGGCATTTTTAAAACAATTTATTTATAATTAGAGTATTGAGATGAGAATACTCTTAGGACCAGCAGCTTGTAACTACATTGTCTGCATAAGTCAGTCTTTCATTTACATATAAGGAGATAATTCTCTAGTTCAGTTATTTACCAGCCTCCAAATTGTCAAACAAAGGACTGTAGGGTTTTTTTCCTCCCCCCCACCCCCCAGAGTGACAGAATAATTCCTTTGGACTGGTTCTCTTTCATTGTTTATTGTTATGTGATGACTACATAAATGAGCTAGAATATTCATGGTTTGCCTGTTTAAAAATTATAATGATCATTAATGCTAAAACTGTGGGACACAGCATAATGTTTCTTTGATTCTGGAAGAATCTGTCATGGACCTCATGAATTAACTTGTGAGCATTATGAAGTCTTTAGGAGTGTTGGTATGATGAGATCATTATTTAACTGGGGTGATCTGGAAATATTTCTTGAAGGAATAGTGATTTGTGGTAGATCTTGAAAGCAGAAGATGAAGGGAGAAGCAGTTCTTATTTCTTAGTTCGTAAGACATTTGGGCAGGAAGAGAAAGATATGGGATAGGCAGGCACAAATGAGGAAGCTAACTTAGAAGGCTTGTACGGGAAAGTAGTAAAAGATACAGTTAGAAAGTTTGGATTTACCTTGTGAGTTTAGACTCTGTTCTCTAGGCAATATGAAAGCCATCAGATGTTCTGAACACAGGAGTAATTTGCTTATATGGTTAATTAGGCGTTTATCCCTTAACTAGTTATCAGGGCTATAGAGATCAATAAGACAGATCCTTGCTGATTAGATCATTTACCTGTATGACGTATAATCACCTTGAAATTGTGTCTAAAACTAAACCCGTAATGCCCTTTAATTTATCTCCCCTTCTATCGAATTCTCCATCTTAGTTAATGACATTGCTGTCCACCTTGTGACCCAAAGATAGTGGCCGTGAAGTCACACTGCCTGGGTTCATATTCTGAAGCCTCCAGTTTGCTTGGTCTTATACTAGGCAGTGTCACGGATCCAGAGATGGGTCGGCATGGTTCCTGACTTCCAAGCGTTTCTAGTCTGGGGCAGACAGACAGAGATACAAATAGCTGTAGTCGAGTTTGATCAGAGATGTGATAGGGATTGTGGGATTTCAGAGGAGGCACATAGCCAGTTTGGGAAATTATGGAAATCCAGGGGAGTATGTATTTGAGCTGAGACTTAAATGGAAAATAGGCAAGGATTAGATCCTAGGCAGCCTGGTTCTGGAGCCTGTACTCTTAAACATTGTGCGGTCTTGGGTAACTGGGTAGATATAGTGGCATTGATTAGAATTGAGAATGGAGGAAAAGGATCAAGGAGAATAGAGGGGATTAAAGGGAAATATGAGTTTAATTATGGACACATTAATTTCTAGATCTCTGTGAGACATTTTGGTAGATAAACTAATGGGCAGGGATCCTGTCTCTGTAGCCCCAGTACCTAGCCAGGGGTAAGTGCTCAACTAAATTTATGTTCAGATCACCCCTTTTTTCTAAATCTTTGATGGCTTTCTTACTGCCTTGAGATTAAGGACTTATATTTAAGACCTTTCATAAGTTGGACCCAGTCAAATTTTCTAGCCAGTATTCTCTTATACAAACTGACTGCTATAGTTCAACTAGCTTTGTTTGTACTTTTCCCATACCTTTAATTTTTTGTCTTTAGTTCATATGGCCTCTTTCTTTTTCCTTCATCCTGTCTTCAAGGCCTACTTCAATCCCCATTCCTCATTTATAAAACAGGCATATCTGGACCTACTTTTAGAGTTTTAGTGAGGATTAAATGAGTGAATACTATGTGAAGTGCTTGCAGTAGTGTCTGGCATAGAATTATGTGCTCAGTAAATGTTGTAGTTGTTGTTACTACTACTACTACTACTACTACTACTACTACTACTTCTTCTAGTGTTACTACTTCCTTCTCTCCTTTTTGCCCTGCTATATGAAATATAGACACCAAGTTTTAGGAATTCTGTAACTTACATGCTTCTTTAATATAACTTTTCTTCATTCTCACTATCTTAAATTAGTTCAGGACCCCATTTCTTTCTTTCTTTCCCTTTCTTTCTTTCTTTCTTTTGGCTGCATTGGATATTTGTTGCTGTGTGCTGGTTTTCTCTAGTTGCGGCGAGCGGGGCCTACTCTTCCTTATGGTGCACAGGCTTCTCACTGTGGTGGCTTCTCCTGCTGTGGAGCACGGGCTCTAGGCACATGGGCTTCAGTAGTTGTGGCACGTGGGCTCAGTAGTTGTGGCTCGTGGGCTCTAGAGCGCAGGCTCAGTTGTGTGGTGCATGTGCTTAGTTGCTCCGCGGCCTGTGGGTTCTTCCCGGACCAGGGCTCGAACCTGTGTCCCCTGCATTGGCAGGCGGATTCTCAACCACTGCGCCACCAGGGAAGCCCAGGACCCCATTTCTTACAGTTGCCCTCAAACTGGTCTCATTGCCACCCTTCAGTCTATCCTCTAGTCTTCTACCAGAGTGATATTTCTCTAAAAGTGAGTGTGATCATGTTAGTCCCTGCTTTAAATCCTATCATGATTCTTACTACTTTCAAGATAAAGGTCAAAGTTTTCATCTGTTACTCTTCTCCAACTGGCCCCCTGCTTGCCTTTCTAGTTTTATCATTATTCATGTATGACATGCTCCCATTGTCCCATCCAGCCATTTTGCATTCCATTCTACTTTATGCAAGTGCCATATTCTCACGTTCTTCCTTCCTTTTGGTCTTGTGTTTCCCTCTGCCTGGAACAGACTGTTCTATCTGGCTAATTTTTAGTTGTTTTTTGAAATGCTGCTGGAAGAAATGTGTCCTTATGTTTTGAGGGTTTGCTTTGACTATCACAGACTAAATTTTAGAGCCCATCATCTGAATTTATAACATTTCTAAGTTCAGTTGAACAAATACTTAATGGGCATTTCCTATATGACATGTATTGTGTTAAGTACAGGGAAGGTATAAAAATAAGACATGAATGACCCGTTTTTAACAAATTTAGAATCTAATGAGGAGAAATCAACTGAGAAGAATAATCATTCATTTTCTTTGCTGTCTCGGCCAGTGGACTATGAACACGCTAAGGGAGATGTGACCAAAATGGAGATTTAAGTGAATTAATATCAGGTTGCAGAAATTTTTCTGAGGGTAAAAGACTAGATCCAGATAGACAACAAGCATGATTATAGTCCAAGCATGAGAACTCTGACTGAGATCACCTGGCCTAGTTTCTCTTGCATGATTGTAACTTCCACCTCCATGATTTAGTACAGTGAATATGGACACAATCTTATAATTTTTAAGCTAAGTTTTAATTTCAAATCATAATTTTTGTAGACCAGCATATATATAAATAAAAAATACTCATGATTAAGTTTGATTTTTAATATCCCATAAATGTTGTAAGTAGAGAAAGTTGAGAGTTTTAATTTTCTGGAAGTAAATATACTCCTAAATTTTTAAAATTAAACATAACACTACAGTAACTCCTACATAAATTTCTGCTTACTTGTAATGAAAATATTAAATAAGATAAATTTGCATTTAATCAATATTATAAAACAAGAATTATCTAACATAATTTTTTTAATATATAAATTTATTTATTTGTTTTATTTTTGGCTGCATTGGGTCTTCGTTGCTGCACACAGGCTTTCTCTGGTTGCAGCGAGCAGGGGCTACTCTTCGTTGCAGTGCACGGGCTTCTCACTGAGTGGCTTCTCTTGTTGCGGAGCATGGGCTCTAGGCTCGCGAGCTTCAGTAGGTGCAGCACGCAGGCTCAGTAGTTGTGGCTCGTGGGCTCTAGAGCGCAGACTCAGTAGTTGTGGCACACTGGCTTAGTTGCTCCGCAGGCATGTGGGATCTTCCCAGACCAGGGCTCGAACCTGTGTCCCCTGTGTTGGCAGGCGGATTCTTAACCACTGGGCCGCCAGGGAAGTCCCTATCTAACATAATTCTAATAGCTCTCGTTTTAATGAAAAAGAAGGCAATTTAATGATAAATAAGGTATTTCTATGTAGATCGCATAATTATAAAAAATAGAGCTATAATTTGGACGGAAGACAGAAAAATCTACCAGAGTTCTTGTGAAAATGTAATTCTAGTGGCTCATGTAGTTTGCATCTATTTTCCTGATTATTGGTCTAGTGGTTTTCCACTAGATTATTGGTCTAGTGGTTTTCCACTAGGGTGGGTTTGTGTTAAGCAGTCTGTGACAAGATGTTTGCTTGAGAGAAGACTGGCTGGCATTAGGAATATCATCTGAAAACTCAGCTTTTGCTTAGTTGGCATGTTCTCTAACCAACCTATTAACTGGAGTGCTACTCAACTCAAGGAGGTAGTAGGTTTATTATTGTAAATATTTTTAAAGTCTTGAGCAAAAGAAGACTAATTAGATTTAATGTGTGGGTTTGCACATATATAAATAATCTGCCTATTTATGCCCAAGAAATGGCTTGATGAAAAGCCATTGTCATCCAGTAAAATATTTTTCTTGTCTAAAATATGTTGAAGGATTTTTAAAATAGGAGAATCAAATTAATACTAAGAATTAATATAAGTATAAATAGTTTTTAGTTCTAAAACTTTATATCATTTAAAACTCAGAACAGGGGACTTCCCTGGTGGTCTGGTCGTTAAGACTTCACCTTCCAATGCAGGGGGTGCGGGTTCAATCCCTGGTTGGGGAGCAAAGATCCCACATGCTTGCGGCCAAAAAAACAAAACATAAAACAAGCAATATTGTAACAAATTCAATAAAAGACTTTAAAAATGGTCCACATCAAAAAAATCTTAAAAAAAAAAAAAAACTCAGAACAATTCTATGAATAAATTTTCCAAAGGAATCTAAGGTTCAGAGAGAGAAACTAGTCTTAAATCATAAAGCTAGAGGAAGTAGCAGAGCCAGAATTAAAATTCAGTCTTCTGGTCTCCAAGTCCAATATGTTCTTGTTTGCTGTATAGTGTGACTTTAAAACATTTTTGAGTGGTAACAGATACTACCATTTTCTCTAAATGAATCCTCTGAAAGAATTAACCCTAATTCTTTTTTTAATGCCACCAGTTATAAAGACTGATAACTGACATAGTCTTTTTCTCACTTAAGGTAGTTTTATCCTGTAGATGCCTTAGCTGCTAATTAAAATTTCTTTTTCATTGGGTATCTTCTTCATCTCATAAACTCCGAAAAGTGAATTGTCTCCCATAGTGCTGCCTTTATATCGAGTCAACAACATGGCTTGCTGTATGCCAGGTTCTTTAGGAGTTAACTAGGAAGGGATTTCAATCTCATGTATATTAATTGAGCATAAAGGATTGTGTTGAGACAACTGTAAAGATGATTAAAATACTTTTACACCTTAAATATCTCATTCTCTACTAAACTAGTACCCAGAACCTTCTTATTTTCTTGCTGTGCTAAACTTTCTAATACGTCATTTTTCTTAGCTGTAAAATTAAACAGTATACTTGAGAGGGTACTTTTTTTTCTTGAAACACCTTGTTTTCCTCAGATCTATAAAATGAAAGGAAAATATTTAATCTATATAGCAAGATAATATTATATACTTATGAGATATTTTCTATATTGTGTAGAGATAGAGATTGGAAGTGGACTATGTAAAAAAATCTACTTTTATATTGTAATTCTTATACTTTTTTTCCCCATCTTTCCCCTTAGATTTCCTTCATGGATACATTTTCATAGCATTATTATGTGATGTGAGAAGTTTTTTTTTTTTTTTTGAAGTAACATGGATTTTATACTACAGAATCAAGAGATTGGCTTTATAGGAAAAATTGAATTATAAAAAGTGGTACGGGTTTTTATAGATAACCATGACAACATCC
The DNA here is from genome assembly GCF_951394435.1 of Stenella coeruleoalba. Classification (NCBI taxonomy): domain Eukaryota; kingdom Metazoa; phylum Chordata; class Mammalia; order Artiodactyla; family Delphinidae; genus Stenella; species Stenella coeruleoalba. The sequence goes on along the minus strand of NC_137147.1, from coordinate 34,130,001 downwards.
CATATGAATGGGCATGTTACTGAGGAATCAGACAACGAAGTAAAAAATGTTGATCTTGCATCACCAGAGGAACATCAGAAGCACCGAGAGATGGCTGTTGACTGCCCTGGAGATTTGGGCACCAGGATGATGCCAGTACGTCGAAGTGCACAGTTGGAACGTATTCGGCAACAACAGGAGGACATGAGGCGTAGGCGAGAGGAAGAAGGGAAAAAACAAGAACTTGACCTTAATTCTTCCATGAGACTTAAGAAACTAGCCCAAATTCCTCCAAAAACTGGAATAGATAACCCTATATTTGATACAGAGGAAGGAATTATTTTAGAAAGTCCTCATTATGCTGTGAAAATATTAGGTAAGTAAAAACAGTAGAATAATAGAAAATGTTTTGCTTTTGTTTCTCTTGCCGTGACATAAATGTGTATAGGAAGGAGGAGGGATATAAGAGAATGTAAGTAATAGCAATTTGAATTCAGACCAAGATCAGTTCCTTTCTCGGAAAGGCCATATGACCATTGTTTACTGTTAGCCATGTAGAGCTAAGGCACATATCCTAAGTGTTCAGTCACTACAACATAATTTTTATATCTAATCTTTGAATTAAAAATTTATGTATGAGACCTAACTTTTAAAGCCTTGAAATTCACATTTTATTTCAAACTCAAACTTTTATATCAAAATTACTGAAAAATAGTTTTCAGATTTTGAATTTCTGATTTCCTTAAGGTTAGTAAAATAGTGATAAAATTAATATATGTAGCTTAACATTGATTTGATTTTCTTTAATTAATGGCTGTTAATGAGAACTGGTGCTATTCCTACGGCATAATCCTATACTAACTATTCCCAAATTTCATTTTGTGAAGAAAACAAAAAAACTAGTGACATGAGATATTAATAGATATAAATAAAAAAGAATTCTGTGATCAAATAAATTTTGAGAACACTTGGTTAAATAAGTTAAACAGCTTCTTATTACAGTACTTCTTGTAGCCTTTATAATCTAATAGGCATTATGAATCTATGAGAGAAATTGATGTCGAATGTGTGTTTCCAAACTTAAAATATTTCATAATTGAACTTAACTGCCCTCTCTTCCTACACACACACAGGAGAGATTCCTGAACTAGTGTCAGTGGTCTACATTAACTTGTGTTCCCTTAAAACCAGGCTAACTAAAAGGAAGTATTTTATTTCTTAGTGGTTTATTATTTATAGATGTGAAAAGAGAGACACTTCACTTTTCTATGGAAGGAGAGGGTTTTCGTCGTTGTTTTGCCATTTATTTAAGTGTCTGTTGAATCCTGTACTAGATGCTGTAGCAAACAGCTTTCTGTTTAGTACCCAGAGTAGTCCTGTTAACAGGGCTCTGTAATATCCATTACAGAAAAAGAAATTGAACCTCAGTTAAATCACTTGTGTAAGACTCCATGCTAAGTGGTAGGACCAAGTTTGAATTTGCCTAATCTGGATATGCAGTTGATGTACTGCAAAGAACAGGGGGTTTGAGTGGAGACTGATATCCAGCCTGCTCTTCACTCACTAGACCAGAGCTTTGGCTACCAAGAGTGGAACACCTTTTTCTGATTTACTCAAAGGTACCATATGTACTCTCTCTTTGTATATAGTATACCATATATATTAAATCTGTATATATAAAGGTACCATATATACTATATATGGTATATACACCATACATACTATATCTAGTCTAGAACAGTTTCTACTTTATCACATCTGCTTCTTTTCTTTGCTATACATTTACTAAGGATCCACATTTCTTGACAGAAAGTAGTGTGCACACTTCTCTGTGACTTAAGAAATCATAGGTGTGTTCAGTCATAGTGAAGTCTGCTAAATGCCTTCAGATGAAAGGCATTATAGTAAAAACAGAAAGATTACATATTTTTTACAATACATTTATGTGAAGGAATTTTATGCTCTTTTTCCCTAAGAGTTTTGTTAGAGTAAAATTGTTTCATTCCCAATTGCCTCTTATTGGCCTTCATCTCCTACCACTCCATTATTTTATATTAAAATATTCTGTAAATATTCTCTGTGACTTGGAGAAAGCTTACATTGTAACATATCCAACCCAAGCCTGGATTGAGTCTTCTGGGTTTCTGTTTAAATTTCTTTAAGATTAATGTATTTGTCCATTTGCTTTAATTGTATGAGGCATAAAAGTCCATCTAATAGACAATATTCGTGTAATCTCCATGAGGAAACAAATACAGCTTAAGCCAGATTCACTTAGGGAATTTTTATTTATTTTTTTACCTAACCACAGAAAACTGAAGACCATTTCTCTTAAATTTTTTGCTTTTTCCTATTTCTTTTTGTATGCTGCTTGGTTAATTTTTCTACAACTATAGATTAAAGTACAGATACATTTTCTTCCAACTTGCAATCCAGTGTGGTTTTAAAAGTTATCTTTGTGCAATCTTTGAACGTAAGGCTGTTTATTATATTTTATTTTAAAGTAATTTGAAATGTAGTACCAGGTATCTGTAAGTCATTTCTTGGTTAGGAGAATATTTCATATTTTGAGAAATAAGTGATAGATTTAATTTTAATACACTCAACACAAATGTGTTAAGTGTAGGAAACATGAAAAGTTATAGTAAGTTATAAGGTTGTTATTGTCAGTCAAATCTTCAGTTTTTGGATATACTCAGTTTTAAGTTTTCATTTTAAAATGAAGTATATTAGCTTTGTATCAGACATTTTTTTTCCTGTTTATAATTTGCTAACACATCAGACTACAACAGTACTCCCTTAAAGTTGTATGAGTCTCCCTGCCAGTGTTTTGATTAATATACACATGCCAGGAGACAACTTCTCAGCCTTTTTCACAGCCAGAAACAGCAACCTTGTGTTAAATGAGGGAAGGATGGGGCAACTGATTTATTTCTTTGAGAGGGAGCCTTCAGTTTCCAAATGATACATCATCATTTATCTGTGAGTAGAGGAAATTCTCCTTAAAGAATTGAAAATGTGATTGGAAAGGTTAGATACTTTAATTATCTGGGTGGTGGTTTTTAATGAACATATTTATAAATTCGGCACTGTATAATAATAAAAATGCAGGGATGGAATTAATAGAAAATATTCAGAAAGGATAAACTGAATTTTCTTATTTAAAAGCAGTTAGAATCTTATTGAAAATTAGAAAATAGTGATGTGGAAATTTCAAATGAATAATATTAGTAGTATAAATTATAAGAATTTTGATATATTAGGGAGGCTTTCCGTAAAATTGGCACGAGTTATTCAAACTTGCTTTGCTACAAATACAATATCATTGTCTTGTTCTCTTTCATAAGTAAAGCAAGCTACCCTGTGAGAAAAATTCTGAGAAAAGAGCAGAATGCAGGTAGGATGAGGTAGAGTAGGATCATCTTCAGATGTCTTTAGATTATAGAATTGACTGTTTGATTGATTTTTATGGTCAAAGATAAGTAATTTGGGGCCAGGATTGTGGACAAGTAAATATAGTAGACAGAATATTTAAAGGGAATAAACTAGGAAACATTGCTATCTATCATGGATGTCACTGTATGATTACCACACTTTTGAAGAGACCTTAGGAAAGGCATACACACCCACCCATCACACAACCATGGTGAGCTATCTGTTTTGTGGCTAATAAGGAGATTCTTGAAATTTGTGATTAGGGACTTTCTGATTTACACCAGATGCTACTAGTGTTAAGAAAAAATAAAAAAGACACACCAAGGGGAAGAAAACTAGGATGAATAAAATATTTTCGTAATATTAATAATACCATGTTTCAGTCTTTATTAGTATCTACATATTTTTTGCCAGGTGTCTCTGAATATTCAGACTTTTAAGTCAAGAGTATTCTTGTGTTTGATGTTATAAAATAAAATATTTCTTCCACATTTGTTTCTGATGTTATTTGACTTTGATTGACCGTGGGAAATGCTGGAATTTTGCTGGCTTGTGATAAACTTTTTTTAAGATTGGCTTTTAAAATAAAGTTTATTTAAAGGCAGCAAACAAAATTCTAGTGCAAATAAACCTTGAGTTCATACATTTCTGAGAAGTTAATTATTCTTGCTATTAAATTTTTGCTCAACTGCTATAGATATTTCCAAACTTTATTAGCCATTCTTTGAGAAATTTTTTTTTTCTGGAAATGAAATGATTAGACCCATTGGTATTATGTTTAAAATGTTGGGACATTTGATGATTTTTTGATTTGTTCAGATTGCTAAAATTAGAACTAGCCTAAAATAAAGATTAAAAAATTCATTAGAATATGTGTATAGTCATGTAATGTTTGGTTATTAAATATGCATAATGCTACTGAAAAATAATTAACTGCTATACCATTTAGTCTTTGACACAATGTATCAAAACTTCATTCCACCTATAAAGTATTAATAGGTTTTAACTTTTTCCCTTTGCAAAGACTTGAATCATTTTATGTTCAGAAATGCATGATATCATTACATATTGGTACAGGGATGCCTGGAGTCAAATGTAGAGTTTAAATACTTTTTACCTTCACTTGCTATTGACCTTTGACAAGTTACTTAAGTTTCCTGAGCCTCAGTTTCTGTATTTTCTTGAGGATCAAGTGAAAACACATATATAAACATGTTGCACATTGTAAGTTTGACTAAAATTTAACTTTTGTAAGGACCAGAAGCTACCAGAGATCATCTAACCTTTTAGTCCATGAAATTAGTTTGTGGATCTTAACCAGTAATTTTTTACTTCATTTTTTAAAATAACAGCTTTACTATACCATAAAATTCACTCTTTTAAAGTGTACAATTCATGAGTTTTTAGTACATTCACAAGATTGTGCAGCCATCACCATTATGTAGAGTGTTTCCATTACCTCAGAAAGAAACTCTGGACCCATAAGCATTCACTCTCTATTCTCTCCTCCCCCTAACTCCTGACCACCCTAATCTACTTTCTGTGTATTTGTTTATTTGGGACATTTCATCTAACTGAATCATACAGTATGTGGCTTTTTGTAACTGGTTTCTTTTCACATAGCATAATGTCTTCAGGGTTCATCTGTGTTGTAGTATGAACCATTACTTCATTCCTTTTTATAGCTGAATAATATTCCACTGTATGGAAATACCATGTTTTGTTTATCCATTCATCTGTTGGTGGAATGTTTGGTTTGTTTCTACCTTTTAGCTATTGTGAATAGTGCTGTTACAAATATTCACATATAATTTTTGTTTAAACATCTGTTTTCAATTCTTTGGAGTATATACCTAGGAGTGGAATTGCTGGATCAAACGGTAATTGTGTTTTAACTTATTGAGGAACTGCCATATTTTCGCCAGTACCTGCACTATTTTACCTTTTCATCAGCAGCATGAGAGGGTTACAGTTTCTCTACATTCTTGCTTCTATTTGTTATTATATCAATATGTCTTTTTAATTTTAGCCATGCTATCAACCAGTAATTTTTTTTTTTTTTTTTTTGTGGCGGTACGCGGGCCTCTCACTGCTGTGGCCTCTCCCGTTGCGGAGTACAGGCTCCGGACGCGCAGGCTCAGCGGCCATGGCTCACGGGCCCAGCCGCTCTGCGGCATGTGGGATCTTCCCAGACTGGGGCACGAACCCGTGTCCTCTGCATCGTCAGGCAGACTCTCAATCACTATGCCACCAGGGAAGCCCAACCAGTAATTTTTTTAAGAACTAGAAAAAAATAGAAGATATTAAGGTATATTATATTGCATGTAAGTATTTATAAATTTTTATCTCAAATAGGGATGTATATACTGGGTTGAGAAATTTAAAAATACACATTTTTAATGGATCACTAACGAAAGTTTGAGAAATAATATCCAAGTCAAACCCACTCATTTTATAGAAAGGCCCAGAGACTTGAGATGGATTTTCCAGTGATATATATTGCAGCTAGTAAGTGATCCAAGTCACAACTAGGACCCAGGTATTCTGCCTTCAAATTTGGGTCTTTTTCTTGCTCACCAAACTCATTTCAGTTTTGTCCAGAGAAAAATCATGAAGCTTTTGTACTTGATTGAATAGTAGTCATTTCAATGATATTTTTCCATTGTCTTATATTTAGGGCTAAGGTTTTTGCTCTGCCATCTCTCTCAACTGTCTTTGCTTGTATGCTTGTCTAGAATTTCTTTTTAATTTGTAATGCAATTTTTTAATGATTAATTACTGTTCAGGGTGTTTCATGAGCTTCTCGTTATTTTTAATAAATGCAGTTTAACCTAGTCCACTGAAAACCAAAGCTCAGAGATCTGAATTTTATGTCCTTAAATTTAAAAAGAAAAAAAGAAAAAGGAAAGACAACCCATCCCTACTTAAGTAAAGATTTCCTAAATGAACATTCGAATTTCGAGTCAGTGGATAGATGTACTGGAAACTGGTATAATCTCCTCATACTCAATACTATTAAGTTCCTCATCTGAATAGTCAATTTGACTGTACAGTTTAGGGGAAAAGAAGAAATCTTTAAAAGTGTTCAGGAAAAAGTCATGAAGTTGGTTGAAATATAGAAATTTCTGAGGATAGGTTAAAAGAATTGGTATTATTTAAACAATGAAACGGAAGAATATTAATGCTAGAATAGATATGTAGAAACTGTTTTCATGTGGGGTAAATGATAGCAGTAAGTGAAAATAACAAAGCTAATCCAAGGTAGATGGTTATCTCCATTGCTTTGAAAGATCTCCAGAAACGGAGATTCCGTAGCTTCCTTGAGTAATTTTATTGTTTACCCTTACTGCCAAACAATTCTCCAGTCTTGGGTGTTTGAAGATAGAATTTTCAGATAGAGCAACTCTTGGTGATTGCTTTCTGTTGCCCATTTTAGAGTCTTCATTCTTTTATATTTTAGGCAGCCAGGAGAGGGCCAAGAGGAGAGGAGAGTGTTGGGGGGTGGATTTGTGGGCTTATGTGTGTGTTTGTATTTATCTGATTAATTGTATCCCAAAGCCAAATGTAAGTGATTTTTCTTGCTTTTAGATAATATGTCCTCTCTTTTAACATAAATAATCAAGATTTAACTGTTGTATGAAACGTTAGAGGAAATGGGAAACTTAAAACAATGTCTACTGAACATCAAATAAGAGGAAATAGATCAAACTGCAGGACAAGGCATTTGAACTAGATATAAAGAACTTGCTTCTAGGGAAGTTGCTACAGACTGGAGTTTATCACCAAAGCCAGATTTGCCATGCCTGCCTTTGCCTTCCCCTCAGCACAGTGTCTGTCCTCATTTCTGTCTTCCCTCCGTCCTGCCTTGTTCTGGGTACTGCTCTTCCTCCGTAACCCCTTCTTTGTTCACTCCCCGCTCTACACCTGTGTCATTCTTTCTTGCTAGCCCTGTGTTCTTTATTTATCTCTCTACTTCTCTGTCCATGTGGTTCTTTTTCCTTGTGCCTGTTGTGTCTCTGTGTATGGGAATGGGGAAGGGAGCCTCTGATATCTGTATATGGGGAGTCTCTGTTCTCTCTCTAGTCTGTCCTCTCTTTGTTGTCTATCTTCATCATTATTATAAAAGAGGGTACATATTTGACAGGATGGATTTAGCTGCATCTGATTAGATTTTTCAAATTTCCTCTGGAATTGCACAGAATTTCGAAGAACTTAGGTGGTTTTCGTTTAAGTAGCATGTAATCTAATTACTATATCATACAATGGAACATTTCTTATGGGTAGAAAATTTGCTGTTTTGCATAATATGTATTTGTAAAATGCTTTTAAAGATATACCATATAGAAACAAAGTTTTTTAAACCTACAACAAAATACCTTTTGAAATTAAGAATTTTTATATGAAACTAAAATGAACGTGTGTCAGAATGAGAATCCCAGAGTTGATATTGCCAACAATTATTTTTCATTATGACATCATACTTAATATCAAAGAAAAGACCTTTTGTCAGAATTCCATTCAGAATTTTCCAATAAAATTTATCATAATCAGTATTTTAAGACTAATGCGATAGATATTTTTTGCTTTCTCTGTGACCTTAAAACTTTATTGGGCAGAGGCAGCATCATTTTTAATTTCCATTAAACTGATAAACCCTCTGATGAAATTCATGTCTTTATAAATAAGTTTATATCATTTACTGTTTCATATTTCCTTTTACATATTTATTTGTTTCAGCTACATATGGTTTAATCCATATCTTCTTGTCAAGCTATATATTTATATTTAATGAAGTCTTAAAAACTGTGATTGTCTAGTAACTTAATCTGCTCTGTTTGTTCATTAAACATTTGTCATGGAAACATATTTGAACCTGAAGCATGAGAGTACTTGGGGAGCTTTCCTGCCTAAGAATGCTATCTGGAAAATTTCCCAGCTAAATTGGCCATGAAAGCAGATATGGAATTTATCTGAAAACTTCCTATTTAAATCATAAGTTATCAATTTTGCTGAACTACTTAGTTACCCAGGCTAGTGCTACACCATCAAAGATGTTTTTACAATATTTCTCAAAAAGATACATAGCCTCTACATTCACAAGAACTGCAGTTTTGGTTTCTTTTGCTGAACTTTTACAGTGTACTGCCTAGCATACTATTGTGATGTTAGAGTTGAAATAAAATACTCTGAGAAAATATTTGAAGCACAAGACACTTGGTTAAAACAGCAGAAATAAAATGCAACAGTATTATAAAAGTAGCATTTGGAGGGTGTATTATATGTGTGAACATGTACAAACACAGTTAACTAGAGGAAATTCTTCGTACAGGTACATGGTAAAATAGAATGTGTAAGCTCCTCTAAATACTAGTCAGTGTACATTGCATGCTGCTATATTGGGCAGAAAGACACTTTAGGACAGCTTTTCTAAAGCAGATAAATGACATGTCACAATCAAGCCCTAAAATCTAAAAAAGAAACAAAAATTTATCTTTTTTTAAGCCCTTGGTATGGCAGAAAAAGCACTGCCTTAGAAGTTCAAAAAGATTCTTCACCCAGGTGCCATTTTTCTGTATGACTTCATTTTCTCCATCTGTAGAGATTTGCTCTGAACTATGTATGTCTCAGGTTTTGGTGGGTTTTTTTAAATTGGGAAAAGTTTCTCAGATTTTATGAGGATTAAATAAAATAATATATATGTATATATGTCTGTAATACAAATATTGTTCTATGTCTTTCTATTCAATATTGGCAGTGACTAGTGTGTAATTCAGACCAAATACATATTTGTAGTTTTTCAACTACAAATAACGGGTTGGTGATATTTCATTGTGAAAGCTGAGCTTAAGTGCAAATGATCTCAATTTAGTCTGGCAACATTGATTAATGCAATAAGTCTGGAGACAACTCCTAAAAAAAGATAATTTCAGTGAAAACACTTTTTACTAATTAAACAGCAGAAACGTGAATAGGACTTCATAGAGGTTAGTGAATTTGTAAAGGATGATAATTAACAAGTTTAAATTGATGCTAACCTACAAAATTTGAACCTTGATGCTAACCTACAAAATTTGAACCTTAAGCCCAGTTAAAGTTGTTATTTCTGGCACTTGGCATGGTCCTTAAGTTCTCCTGATAGCCTTTACTTAAGTAGATAGGTACTAAGTCAACAGCCTCTTTGGGACTCAGTTGTATAGTTCTTCTGCTTTCAGCCTTCCTATTTCCTATAGATCTTATCTTGGTCCCTGATCTCCTGAGAGAAAGACATTTCCAGTTTGACCCTGAGATTTTTTTTTCTTTTCTGGATTTTAAACTGTCCCGGATGGTCTTTAATGTCTTTAGAATTCCTCAGTATGAACACAATATGAAAAAATTGACCAGATTTACTCTTCCTCTGGAACCTGTATTCCTTACCTAACTTCCTATCAACACGAGAAGCCTACTGATTTCTTAGAATTTTTTTTTTCTTTTTTTTTTTTTTGGCTGCGTTGGGTCTTCATTGCTGCACGTGGGCGTTTTCTAGTTGCGGCGAGCGAGGCCCACTCTTCTTGTGGTGCGCAGGCTTCTCATTGGGTGGCTTCTCTTGATGCAGAGCACGGGCTCTAGGTGCGCAGGCTTCAGTAGTTGTGGCACACGGGCTCAGTAGTTGTGGCTCGTGGGCTCTAGAGCGCAGGCTCAAGTAGTTGTGGCTCAGGGGCTTAGTTGCCCCGCGGCATGTGGGATCTTCCCGGACCAGGACTCGAACCTGTGCCCCCAGCATTGTCAGGTGATCGATTCTTAACCACTGCGCCACGTGGGAAACCCCTCTTAGAGCTTTAAAGCAATCATCCCTTTTGGATTAACCACAAAATTTCCTGTTGCCTGGGCTTCCCTGGTGGCGCAGTGGTTGGGAGTCCGCCTGCCGATGCGGGGGACGCGGGTTTGTGCCCCGGTCTGGGAGGATCCCACATGCTGCGGAACGGCTGGGCCCGTGAGCCATGGCCACTGAGCCTGCGCGTCCGGAGCCTGTGCTCTGCGGCGGGAGAGGCCAAGACAGTGAGAGGCCCGCGTACCGCAAAAAAAAAAAAAAAAAAAAAAAAAAAAAAAATTCCTGTTGCCTCTCTGTGCTGCATCTCAGCTGTTAACTGATATCGTGAAATAAGGCCATTGATCTCCAGTTTTATCTCTCATTAAGCCATCCCTAGTTTAGATTACCCTACCTTACTTTTCCTATTTCCTTGCTGGCTTATGACTACAGTATTTTATTTGTGCGTAAAATATTCTAAAAATGAAAATTCTATGCTGTGTTTACTACGGAAGTAAGAGAGGGCAACAAAAGGAAATACTGAATAGTTGTAAAGGAGGAACTAGAATAACTATAAAGCAGACACAAAAATTCAATACAGCAATCAAGGTTATTTAGTATAGAAGAAAATAGGTGTGAGTGCTTTAGTTATTCCCAAGTATATCATGTCTTAAAATATTACAATAACTGCTGTTAATAAAGCCTGTAAGTCATTGGTTCTTAACCAGAAGGGTACATAGTCAACTTTAAAAAAAAAAAAATATATATATATATATATATATATATATATATATATAAAAAATTAAAGAAGACACAGGAGATTCTGATTGTGTTTGAAGTAGAACTCAGGACATAAATATCTTTGTAAATTTCCTTAGTGATTCTCATAAATATCCTTGATTAAAAACCATTGTTCTGATACAGCAAGAAAATTTAGTACATTCTGCTTAAGACTGCAGGGATATTTATATAATCTCTGTAATTCTAGTCATTAAGGAAAATAATCTAGTAGAAAAATGGTCAAAAGATAAGGAGAAAATCGATGAAAGAAGAAATGTTAACCTTGTGAAGATACATTAAATGTCACTACTAGACAAAGAAATACGTTTTCCTAACCAGATCACCAAAAGTGAAAAATTTGGGCTGTTTGTAGAAACAGGCACTCAAGTTCTTTAGTGGTAGGAGTATGAGTTAGTACAAATCTGTAGGGCAGTTTGGCAATATGTATCAAAGTTTTAAATGTTTTTATTATTTGATAAGTAATTTTATCCTAAGAATGAATTCTAAAGACATTGGAAAATATCAGATTACAAAACAACATTTACAATGTGACCTCTATGGTTAGGATCAGCATTTTTTGCAAGTCTGAAAGGCTATATATATATAGTATGACAAAATAATACCGGTAGTTATATCTGAGAGGTATGACTACGATAAAAATTTTTTTTTTAAATGTCAGTATTTTAGTGTCTGTGGGTGGCTTTGGTACACAGAGATTATGTAGAAGTTTCTTTGTCTCTAAAATTTTAAATCTCCCTGGGCTTGAAGAGACATAGTAGGGAGTTTGTTACCTTCTGGGCTGTCTAAAGTTGCTTATTGATTTCATTCAGCAGTGAGATCCTGAAGCTCCTGATTTTCTCATTGCCCTGACAACCAGGCTGAGCCGCTTTAAACGATTACTGAAATTTAAAACAGAAGTCTCATTATCCACTCAGAAAGTCTATAGTCTCCTTAAGATTGTAGTCAATTACCTTAACTACTTTGTTGGTTTTGTAATTCTTTTTCCTTTTAAGATATTTAAATGTTTTCCTGTTTTGCTCTAAAGATACTTTAAGGCTATTGAATTCTTTATACTCGGGGAATTCTTTATACACTTAGGTAATTCTGTGGTAACTTCTTCGAATTTGATGAAATCTGACACTCCATATTCTTCCCCCACCCCAACTTTATTGAAGTATAGTTGGCAAAAAAATTTTATATATCTAAAGTGTACAATGTGATATTGTGAAATGTTTACCACAATTAAGTTGATTAACACATCCATCACCTCACATAGTTACCTTTTGTGTGTGTGGTGAGAACGCTTAAGATGTACTCTCAGCAAATTTCAGGTATACAATACAGTATTATTGACTCTAGTCACCATTGCTGTCCATTAGATCCTCAGAACTTATTCACCTTAAAACTGACAGTTTGTACTGTTTGAGCAACATCTTTAAATTTCCCCTATCTATATTCTGTCTACTCTTGTAGATAACATTAACTTATGGTTAAATTCTGGCTATTTCTCAAGTTTTATTTAGTTCTGGATCACAACTTCTTAGGTCATTCAAATGACAGTTTTGACTTTCAATTTTTTTTCCAGTTTTTTGGTACATTTTAAATTACTAAAGAGCATACATAATTTTTATAAGGAGAGCTAAAGCTGTTTTGATTTGGGGGGGAAAAGATAGGGAACTTCAGAATCAACAGAAGAGCTATTCTAACCTATAAAACATTTAACAACTGTTAACTGGTAGGATATAAGATAAATAAGAATGAGTAACTTTTCTACAGGTCCTGTGTGAAGAAAACTAACAGAAAGACTTAAACCAAGAGGTTTTCTGCTTTTTTTTTTTTTTAATGTGACTGTATAAGACACAGATATACACAGATACTATCTACTGAAAGTTTTTCCCAGAATCATTTACAGTTTTAATTTTAGTCAGCATCTCAATAGGTTTTTCTTTCTGGATGAATAGGAAATAGAGAGTGAGGAGGTATCTTAAAAATGATTCTGTAGCTCATTTGAAGTCAAGACATTTTTGAAAAAGTAATGAGCAAGTATTTGTCATATCAATATGAGCAAAGACTATAATACTATTGTAAGAAGATTGTGGTTCTGATAGACCAGTGGACTAGAAACAGACCCTGATATATGTAAGAATTTGGTGGTATCATAAATCAGTGGAAAAGGAGGGATTATTCAATAAATGGTGTTAGAATAATTGGTTAACCATTTGGAAGAAAAGAAATGAAGTTAAAATTTCCCCTCAAATCTATAACAAAATTCCAGATAGATTGAAGTTAACTACAAAATAGAAGCCATTAGAAAATTTAAATGTAGGTAAACATTTAATGACCTAGGGGAAGGAGTTTATAAGCTTAGACAGTGAAAGAAATCACACAGGGAAAGGTGGACCATTCTCAACACATAACAGCCGAAAACTTCTACAATAAAGGTACCACAAATGCAATTAACAGACAGATGGAAAAATTAGAAAACTATTTCGAGCAAATGTGACAAAGTGTATACATGTGCACATATCTACCTCTTGGGGGTCAGAGAGGAGATAAACTGTAGTTCTTAACCATTTTGGGATAACCCTCTTCCAGAAAAATGTATGTGCTGCACGTGCACACTAATGGGAACGTGCATATGTACACATGCCCCAGATTTTCAGTAAAATTTTAGGAGACTCACATGTTCATAGGAGTTCTATGAACCACAAAAGAAGTGCCTGAGTAAGCTTCAACCTCCCTGTTAAAGAAGTGGAAGGTTTTTAAAAATGGTAATTTTGAATATTGGTAAAAATATTGGTAATGGGATATAAATTAGTAAAACCTCCCTAGAAAACTCTTTGGCTTTTAAAATGTCAGAATCTTATTTAAAAATTCTGTTTCTTGGAATTATTTTAAGAAACACCAGAATCTCAGACATTTTTACTGTACATAGCAGTGATCATTATGTACAGAAATGCTCATTACTTATACTAGCAAAAAATTGGAAGCACCCTGAATGCTCAACTTAGTGTATTGGTTATTATAAGTTTTAGTTTAGACATATAATAGAACATCATGGAGCCATTATAAGTTTTTTAAAGACTGTTTGGTGATGTGGGAAAACAATGAAAATGCCCTGTTAAATGAAAAAAGGAAATGCAGTACGATTTTTTTTTTAAGTTGTTTCTAAGTGATGGGACTATTGGTGGTTTTAAATTTTTTATTCATTTATGTATTCTATCCTTCATTTATTTTTATAGTGATATGTATTAGTTCCATAATTAAAACACTCTTGAAAAAAAGTTATTCTGTTGTATAATTTTTAAAGTCTTACTTAAAAATCAGTAAAATGACAATGATTTGACACTCAAAAATATTTGCAAGTTTTGTTTTTCTTGAAAACTTTGTTATTGGTTCAAGAAATTTTATCTTAAAATACATGTGGAATTAAGACAGAAAATTAATTTTTGGATACCTTTTCCTTCTCCTACTAGAAGTGGAAGACCTGTTTTCTTCACTTAAACATATCCAACATACTTTGGTAGATTCTCAGAGCCAGGAGGATATTTCACTGCTTTTACAACTTGTACAAAATAAAGATTTCCAGAATGCATTTAAGATATACAACGCTGTCACAGTACACATGAACAAGGCCAGTCCTCCATTTCCTCTTATCTCCAATGCGCAAGACCTTGCACAAGAGGTATGTATTCTGAACGTCTCATTGACATATACAAAGTAATTGATAGTGATAGTAAGGCAGCGTTCTTGGAAAATACTGGTGTGAATATAAGGTTTGTTAGAATTACTGCTGATCACATGTTAATAATTTATTGTGTTAGGAAAAATTTGCTTACGTGTATTTTATCCTGAAAAAAATATATGCTTAGTTCACAGTCAGGGCTCTGTTTCATGAAGAGAATAGCATTAGGTTTGTATATACAACTACATATTTGCATAGTAAGAGAAATATTTGTCTAAATTACTAAAGGGGAAAAATTTTAATGTAGTATAGTTTTATTTTAAGCATTATACATTATAAACTGAGATAAATTAATACTGATGAGATTAAATTATATTTGATAATCAGGTATCATAAATATGTAACTTCTAAGATTTGTTACTTGTAGGTATTTTGAAGTTTTTCCTCTATAGTTACTGTATAGAAGGTCCAAAATAATTAAATTTTAATGTACAGTGAGAGTATCTCATGTTAACATGCTGATATTTAAGTTCTAGTGTCTGCTGCTTGTTGATGTTTAGTGTTCAATGTGTTTTGCAAACATTTTATTTTATTTATTTTAAAAAGTATTTGTTTGGCTGCACCGGGTCTTAGTTGCAGCACGTGGCATCTTTAGTTGTGGTGTGTGGGATCTTTAGTTGCGGCATGCAGGATCTAGTTCCCTGACTGGGGATCGAACCTGGGCCCCCTGCATTGGGAGCACAGAGTCTTAACCACTGGACCACCAGGGAAGTCCCTCTGCAAACATATTTTAAATTGAAGGTTTTAAAAGGATGTAAGTAAGCCATCTCCTATTTTTGGGGGGTGGACACTCTGTCATTATTACAGGATTTTAAGTTATTTTAAAATGAATAATTCTGGAAGCCCATCAGGTAAATCTATTTCACTGAACCCAGACACAAAACAGAAAATGGGCTGAGGGAAGGGTAGGACTTCCAGAGCTACAGACACGTAAAATAGGTTAGGAGGCACTTTTTGAATTAGCACAGAATGTATTTTCTTCATTTAGATGCTTACAGTGAGCGAAGGTCCTATGTGCAAGAGTGGCAGAGAGAAGTCTCATGTTGCTCAGGATAGGAGTGTGACCTAGGGACCTGTTTCTAGAGGGGAAATTTCCCATCTGCTAGTTAAAAGACCTAGTTGAGACCTATTCTTTGTGCTCATTTTTTATTATTGAAATTAAATATGCAGAATTTTTCATTAATAAATTATCCCTGTAGTTTTACTTATAGTTTAAATGGGTTTCCTGAAAATTCCTTATAGAGATTGAAATAGCTGACAGTACTTTGATCTTATTTATTCACAAATATAGTATAACTTTTATTGTGTAGGGTTGGGAGGAATACATAATAGATAATTGTAATCCTTCTCTTCCCATTTAGGAGGAAGGTTTGTCCAGCTAGGTATTGGGGCTTTGTTTTGCTAAGAACAGTAGGTAGAAAAGAGAATGATATAAGCAAGAGAGATTTAAATTGCTCCATTGGAAGAAAGTGACACAACATAAAGGCTGGAAGGAAAGGAAAAAAAAAGGAGGCAACGTAGCTTTAAAGGGTTTTAGGAGTTCAGAGGCAAAGAACTAGAAGTGGCTTAAAGAGTAATGCTTTGAGAGAGAAAGAAATGGTTAAAAAGGACTTTAAAAACTCAATTTTCAATATTAGATTTAGCACAGTTAACATGTACATGGTTCACAATTGTAAAAGTATTGATTCTATATCAAGGAGATTTTCTCAAAGTTTGCTTTCACAGCCTTCAGTAATACTTGAGAATTGTATTGCTTTGGTGGTGGTGGGATAGTAGGTGATTAGTGACATTGGGCAGAGACTGGTCTTAAAATGAGTGCAAAATGACTAACCTAGTTGGGGCAACAACATACGGTTGTGCTACAAAGTGAATGACTTCCCCTGGAGTTGTGCATGCACAACTGTGTGGCAGCCCTGACTTGACAGTGCATAACATGTGAGAAAAGGATGTACTTGGAACTCATCAAAGAAGAGTGTTAAATCTGATAACAAAATTCTGAAGGTTAAATGGACTCATTGCTTTTATTTTACAGCTGGAAAAGCTTAACAATCACCTTATTCAACCCTTCTGTTTTATGTTTCTGAATTTTGAGGCCAGGTGAAGTTTTGTGACTGGGATGAGACTAACTAGGCTATTCATATGCTCATTGCCTAATTTTTTGCTTTTTAGCATTCATCATTCCAGCTTTTTTCATATACAGTATTTAAAGGAAGAAATTACTTCATGTTTCAGTTAGTATATCATTTTTAAATGGAAATTTAATCCAAGTAAGTAAAAAAAACTCAAGAATTTGATGAAAGAATGTCTTAACACATTAGGAAGTGTTCTTTGTTTTTATAGCTTAAAATATCAGTTAAACATTAAATATCATATAATAGATAATACAGCTTCTGAAAACTTCAGATACTGAGATCCAGATTATATCTTTGACAATCCAGGATACTCATTAATAAATGTAAAACAAGTTTTTTGATCATTTTTAAAGTGCTTTTATCAAGAAAAGGTTGAGAACCTGGGTTTCGTTAAATGAACTTTTGCTTATCCAGTAAAAATGCAAGCCAACAAACTACAAAATGGTATTTGATTATTTGATTTTGAGATATTGAGGTATATACGTGTATAAGTATATATATAACAAAAACTTGCATCCAAAAGAACTGTCGCGAATTAACAAGAAAGAGACTACTTAGTTTTTTTTTAATGGGCAAAGGACTTGAACAGACGCTTCACAAAAAGAGGAAACCCCAACAGCCAGTAAGTATGAAAAGTCCAGCATCGTTAGCTAATAGAGAAATGCGAATTAAAACAAAATGAGAGACTACCGCATAGACACCAAAATGACTAAAAAAATTTTTGAAAGATTGGCAATGTTAAATCTTAATGAACTTACGGAGGAACTGAAACTCTGATAATGTTACTGGTGGAGTATAAATTGGTACTGCCACTTTGGAAAATGTTTGGAAATGTCTGCTAAAGCTGAAGTACCTACATCTGTGACCCAACATTTTTATGTCTGGGTATGTACCTGAGAGAGATGAAAACATATCCACACAAAGGCTTAAGCATAAACGTTCATAGCAGCCAGATAATCATTAGAAGCTGGAAGGAGCCCAGATGCACATCAACCAGTGAAAATTGAGTTAGACTCTCACTGTGGAAGAAAAATGAGTTAACAATCACAATCTAATGAGAAGTACTATGGTGGCAGTATGAAAAAGGTACCAAGAGCATAATGAGATGTGCCTACTTCAGTAGGGGTTGGGGAGAGGCAGACATGGCAGAGGAGGAGATTTGGGAGGAAGGAAGAAACAGAAAATTTAATATGCTAAGTCTTGAAGGACAGTTGGGAATTTACCTGAAAGCCCAAGAAAGAAGAAAAGCCTTTCCACTGGCAAAGGTTCAAAGATAGTAGTGACTGAGAGAGCATGGCATATTTATTGCACAATGAGTAAGGAGTAGGATATGATTTTCAAGATAGAGTCCAGATCCTGAAGGCCAGATAAGCCATATTAATAAGTTTAAATTTTCTTACGATGGATCCACATTGGTAAACATTTTAAAATAATTAAATTACATGAATAGATGAAAGGAGAAAACCATATGATCAACTTGATGCAGAAAAGACATCTGAAAAAAAATTAATACCTTTTCCTTGATAATGAGAATTCTTAGAAAACCAGGTACATTTTGTTAACTTGATAAAGAACAATATCAGAAACTAATAGGGAGCATCTTACCTAATGATGAAACACCCAACATGTTGCTTTTTTTTTTTTTTTTTTAAATTTTTGTCTGCATTGGATCTTTGTTGCTGCGCGTGGGCTTTCTCTAGTGGCAGTGAGCAGGGGCTGCTCTTCATTGCGGTGCACGGGCTTCTCATTGCGGTGGCTTCTCTTGTTGTGGAGCACAGGCTCTAGGCGCGTGGGCTTCAGTAGTTGTGGCACACAGGCTAAGTAGTTGTGGCCTCAGGCTCTAGAGCGCAGGCTCAGTAGTTGTGGTGCACGGGCTTAGTTGCTCCATGGCATGTGGGATCTTCCCAGACCAGGGCTCGAACACGTGTTCCCTGCATTGGCAGGCAGATTTTTAACCACTGTGCCACCAGGGAAGTCCCCAGCATGTTGCTTTTTAAGCCTGGAATAATAAAAGGAATCTACAGACTCTCACCACTAGTATTCAACATTTTTCTGGAGGTACTAGCTAGTGCAGTAAAACAACAAAAAGTCATGAAATATAATGTTGTAGGGGAACAGGGAAAATGTGAATAAGTTTAATTAGTTACTTTGAAAAACTAAAACCTTGATTCATTTGGTAGTCAACATGAGGCCTATTAAAGCATAGATAAAATGTGTATACACACAGATATCCTATTTGAAAATGCAGGTAAAGAGATATTGAGAGAAATAATAAATTATTAACAAGGCTATCTCTGGGTGGTGGATATATAGGTAATTTTCTTGTTTAGATGTTGATGTGTTTCTCAAATTTAATACACAAAAGCCACTAAAGGAGAGTTCAAAGCAAGAAATTTATAAGTGATTGCAGAGCTACCGAAGGATTTTAAACAAGAGTTTGATATAAACAGGCTTCCAGTTTAAAGTATTATTCTGATAACATTGTGGGAGATGTGTGAGATCAAGAATGGAGTCCGGCGTAGAGTATGGAGGCTAGTGTAATTGTCCAGATGTAAGATTTTGAACAGCCATTGAACATGAAGTGAAGAAATATTTCAGTAGGAAATTAGGGCTTCCCTGTGGTGCGGTGGTTAAGAATCCGCCTGCCAATGCAGGAGACACGGGTTTGAGCCCTGGTCTGGGAAGATCGCACATGCCACGGAGCAGCTAAGCCCATGCGCCACAACTACGGAGACTGCGCTCTGGAGCCTGTGTGCCACAACTGCTGGAGCCCACGCACCTGGAGCCTGTGCTCTGCAACAAGAGAGGCCACCGCAATGAGAAGCCTGCTCACTGCAACGAAGAGTAGCCCCCGCTCACTGCAACTAGAGAAAACCCGCGTGCAGCAATGAAGACCCAACGCAGTAAAAAATAAACAAATTAATTAATTAAAAAAATAATTAGTATCAAATTGAAATAGTTATATTGTTATAAAACAGTATGACTAGCATGATCTCATTCTGGTAAAAGTAAGAAGTAAAGGATATACACAAAGATTTTCTCATGGTTATGAGGTTATGGGTGTATTGTTTTTGATAACCAACTTTATTGAGATATAATTTACATACACTTAAAATTGGTATGCTTCATTATATAGTTCAATATTTTTGGCACATGTATACACCTGTGTAATCTACCACCACAATCAAGTTATAGAAACATCCGTGAATGCATAAAGCTCCCTTAATTTCTTTTGTAGACAGTAACCACTTCCCACTCCCCAGACCCTGGGCAGCCAGTGATCTGTTTTCTGTTTTTACAGATTTGCCTTTTCTGGAAATTTCATATAAATGGAATAAAATAATATGTAGTCTTTTATATCTGACTTGTTTTGTTTAGTATAATGTTTTTCAGATTCATCAGTGTGTTGCATGTATTTAGTAGTTTGAACTTCTTGTTGAGTAGTATTCCATCGTATGCATATCCTACAGTTTGTTTAACCACTTTCCTATTGGTGGATATTTAGGTTATTTCCATTTTATTATTCTAGCAGATGTGTAACAGTATCTTGTTTTAGTTTGCATTTCCATATGTTGAGCATTTTTTCATAAGCTGTTTCCCTATCTTCTTTTGGAAAATATTTTGATCTTTTTCCCATTTTAAAAATCATATTGTAAATTTTATTGAGTTGTAAGAGTTCTTAATGTACTCTAGTTACAAGTCCTCCTGTCAGATGTGTATCTCTTGGTGAATATTTTGGTAAAAACAAGTATAAGAATATAGGAGGATATATACCAAATGATTCTCCCTAGGTTTGGGGATTATGGTGAGTTTTATTTCCTTCTTTTGGATTATCTATTTTCTGATTTTTCACATTTAACATATACCATTTCTGTAATTTAAAAAAATTAGTTTAAAATGCTCTGAAGGAAAATAGAGAAGGTATTTTAGCTAGAGAAGAGTACAAGATCAAGAGAGAACTTTTTTTTTAAAGATAAGAGATTAGAGCATTTTTATAGCCTAATGGAAAGGAGCCAGTATGATGTAAGAATAGCCTTTTAATTCCTTAGGCCTTTGTAGAAGTAGCTCATGTTGTATGTTGACACTAAAATAGGCAGCAACTGGATTAATAGGGGAAGGAAATAAACACTTAACAGGAGTTGAAATTTCTTTAGAAGGGGCTATCTGAGAGGTGCTAGGAACTGATTTAAAAGTAAAAATAGGAGGGAATTCCCCTGCAGTCCAGTGGTTAGGACTTGGCACTTTCACTGCCATGGCCCCAAGTTCCATCCCTGGTCGGGGAACTAAGATCCTGCAAGCCGTGCAGTGCAGCCAAAATAAATAAATAAATAAAAAGGTAAAGATAGGAAAAAAGTGTCTATACACAAAATTATTGAGTTGACTTTGTACATTTTGTTCAAAGTGCATTTCTAATCCAAAATCTTCTTTCTCTCTCAGGATTACTTTCTTAGGGACTATAAATTTCATTTTAAATTAACTGGGATATGATATATTTAAAAAAGAAAAGTACCCTATTTTAAAAATCAGCATTTAATTATTCACAGTTTTGGATTACTGCACTCGACCATTAGTAAGACTTTAATCGAATTCTTGCAAAACATAATAATTGCTATGCCCCCCTGTTTATACATATAGAACTTTACATTTAGAAACATGTTTTTCTAGGTACCAAAACCAGAGGACAGGCTAATTTTGATGCTGTCATTGCTATGATCTACTTGTGGTCAAATTAGTTAATCCCAAAATTATCATCTCTTAGGTTTGATAGGGGAATTACTTTAAAAATTATTTAAAATAACCATAAGAGGTATTAGAGAATTACTAGATTCCTGTTCTAATCATGAGTTACTTTTTTTAAAATTAATTAATTTAATTTTGGCTGCGTTGGCTCTTTGCTGCTGTGCACAGGCTTTCTCTAGATGCGGCAAGAGGGGGCTACTCTTTGTTGCGGTGCATGGGCTTCTCACTGAGGTGGCTTCTCTTGTTGTGGAGCACGGGCTTTAGGCGCGTGAGTTTCAGTAGTTTTAGCACCGGGCTCAGCAGTTGTGGCTCCGTGGACTCTAGAGTACAGGCTCAGTTGTTGTGGTGCACAGGCTTAGTTGCTTCGCGGCATGTGGGATCTTCCTAGACCAGGGATTGAACCTGTGTCCCCCACACCGGCAGGCAGATTCTTAACCAGTACGCCACCAGGGAAGTCCCAATCATGAGTTAGTTTTATTAAAAAATTATACTATATATTAATTTACTTCTATATGTTTTCATTGATGATGATAATTTTGGCTTTGTTAATCTGCATTGCTGCAAAGTGCTCTTTTTGGTACTTGAGTTACGAAGCACAGAAAGGAAGAAAATCAGAGGTATTAATAGTGAAAACATATATAGTATAATCTTTGAGGAAAACTAGTCCACAGAGCAAATTTTTACCTTTAAATATTTATGGTAGAAAAAAAGATGGAAAATAATTCGACTGAACATACAGCTCAAGTGATTAGAAATTGAAAAGGGAAATAAACTAAAGCAGAAAAAAGGAATTAAATTATTTAAATGGAAAGAACAATAGATTTAACATCAAAAGCTGGTTTTTTGACAAGTACAAGAAAATAGAGAAACCTTTGACCAGTTAGAGGAAGAAAAAATACTAATAACATTAGGAAAGAAAAAAGAAGCATAGATGCAAACACAGGAGAGTAAAAAATTATAATTGCAACTTTATGTCACTAAATGTGAAAGTGCTGTCAGGTGGGTGGCTTTTGTAAGAAAATGTAAATTGCCGAAAGTGACTTAAGAAAAGGTAACCAAAAAAAGTAGTAACTATAGATAAAATTGAAAGTTGGAAATCCACCCCTAAAATAAACTACCAGGCCCAGATAATTTTACAAGCTCTATAAAAACATTAAGGAACATATGAGTCTTACGTTAAATAAACTGTTTTCATGTATAAATGTTGACTATTTCCCAGCTCATTGTGCTAGAATAGTATAGATACTAAAAACAGTAGTTCTGTAACCAGTGTATACGACTATGCTCACCAAGTCTCTAATCCAGTTTATGAACATTAATATAGAAATCTTAAAATGTGAGTAACTCACATCTAGAAATATATTAAGGTAATAATTTACTATGTGCTAGGTAGTGTGCTAAGCAGTTTATGTGGATTATCTCAATCTTTTAAGAACCTTACATTGTAGGCGCCAATCTACAGGTGAGGAAACAAAGACTAAAAAAAATTCTTCATAATCAAGTGGAGTTTATCCTAGGAGTGCAAGAATTGCTTGACTTGGGTAAATTTTTTAATGTGATTCACTGTAGTATGGTGGTTGTTTCATTACTCCAATATAAATTCATATGTTAGTCTGTAACTCTTTAAAATGTCATCTCTGATTTAAAATGTAGTTACATAAACATATGATTAAAACACTATAAAATAGCAACATAACTGTTAGAACAGTTCTTCCCTTATATAATCATTATTAGTCTCTTTTACATAGTATGTTTGCAGAAATTTTCAAGAAGGAAATACCTCATTCATAGGCATAAATAAAAATGCTATTGTCAATCAGGTAACAAGATTGAAAACTCTGTGAGAAAAAAATACTTTTTTAAGTTATAATTCTCTTTAGTGCTTTTCTTTCTTACAAGTAGTTTTTACAATTTTTTTTTGAATTTTTATTTTATTTATTTTTTTAAGCAGCAGGTTCTTATTAGCTATCCATTTTATACATATTAGCGTATATATGTCAATCCCAATCTCCCAATTCATCACACACACACCCCACCACCACTTTCCCCCCTTGGTGTCCATATGTTTGTCCTCTACATCTGTGTCTCAATTTCTGCCCTGCAAACCAGTTCATCCGTACCATTTTTCTAGGTTCCATATATATGCGTTAATATACGATATTTGTTTTTCTCTTTCTGATTTATTTCACTCTGTATGACAGTCTGTAGATCCATCCGTGTCTCTAAAAATGACCAAATTCTGTTCCTTTTTATGGCTGAGTAATATTCCATTCTGTATATGTACCACATCTTCTTTATCCATTCGTCTGTCGATGGGCATTTATGTTGCTTCCATGACCTGGCTATTGTAAATACTGCTGCATTGAACATTGGGGTGCATGTGTCTTTTTGAATTATGGTTTTCTCAGGGTATATGTCCAGTAGTGGGATTGCTGGGTCATATGGTAGTTCTATTTTTAGGTTTTTAAGGAACCTCCATACTGTTCTCCATAGTGGCTACATCAATTTACATTCCCACCAACAGTGCAGGAGGGTTCCCTTTTCTCCACACCCTCTCCAGCATTTGTTGTTTGTAGATTTTCTGATGATGCCCATTCTAACTGGTGTGAGGTGATACCTCATTGTAGTTTTGATTTGCATTTCTCTAATAATTAGTGATGTTGAGCAGCTTTTCATGTGCTTCTTGGCCATCTGTATGTCTTCTTTGGAGAAATGTCTATTTAGGTCTTCTGCCCATTTTTGGATTGGGTTGTTTGATTTTTTAATATCAAGCTGCATGAGCTGTTTATATATTTTGGAGATTAATCCTTTGTCTGTTGATTGGTTTGCAAATATTTTCTCCCATTCTGAGGGTTGTCTTTTCGTCTTGTTTATAGTTTCCTTTGCTGTGTAAAAGCTTTTAAGTTTCATTAGGTCCCATTTGTTTATTTTTGTTTTTATTTCCATTACTCTAGGAGGTGGGTCAAAAAAGATCTTGCTGTGATTTATGTCAAAGAGTGTTCTTCCTTTGTTTTCCTCTAAGAGTTTTTACAGGGTCCAGTCTTACATTAACATTTCTAATCCATTTTGACTTTATTTTTGTATATGGTGTTAGAGAGCGTTCTAATTTCATTATTTTATATGTAGCTGTCCAGTTTTCCCAGCACTACTTATTGAAGAGACTGTCTTTTCTCCACTGTATATCCTTGCCTCCTTTGTCATAGATTAGTTGGCCATAGGTGTGTGAGCTTATCTCTGGGCTTCCTATCCTGTTCCATTGATCTGTATTGCTGTTTTTGTGCCAGTACCATATTGTCTTGATTACTGTAGCTTTGTAGTATAGTCTGAGGTCAGGGAGTCTGATTCCTCCAGCTCCGTTTTTTTCCCTCAAACAGCTTTGGCTATTCGGGGTCTTTTGTGTATCCATACAAATTTTAGGATTTTTGGTTCTAGTTCTGTAAAAAATGCCATTGGTAATTTGATAGGGATTGCATTGAATCTATAGATTGCTTTGGGTAGTATAGTCATTTTCACAATATTGATTCTTCCAAGAACATGGCATATCTCTCCATCTGTTTGTATCATCTTTAATTTCTTTCATCAGTGTCTTACAGTTTTCTGCATACAGGTCTTTTGTCTCCCTAGGTAGGTTTATTCCTAGGTATTGTATTCTTTTTGTTGCAGTGGTAAATGGGAGTGTTTCCTTAATTTCTCTTTCAGAGTTTTCATCATTAGTGTATAGGAATGCAAGAGATTTCTGTGCATTAATTTTGTATCCTGCAACTTTACCAAATTCATTGATTAGCTCAAGAAGTTTTCTGGAGGCATCTTTAGGATTCTCCATGTATAGTATCATGTCATCTGCAAACAGTGACAGTTTTACTTCTTCTTTTCCAATTTGTATTCCTTTTATTTCTTTTTCTTCTCTGATTGCCATGGCTGGGACTTCCAAAACTATGTTGAATAATAGTGGCGAGAGTGGACATCCTTGTCTTGTTCCTGATCTTAGAGGAAATGCTTTCAGTTTTTCACCATTGAGAATGATGTTTGCTCTGGGTTTGTTGTATATGCCCTTTATTATGTTGAGGTAGGTTCCCTCTATGGACACTTTCCGGAGAGTTTGTATCATAAATGGTTGTTGAATTTTGTCAAAAGCTTTTTCTGCATCCATTGAGATGATCATATAGTTTTTCTTCTTCAGTTTGTTAATATGGTGTATCACATTGATTGATTTGCGTATATTGAAGAATCCTTGCATCCCTGCGATAAATCCCACTTGATTGTGGTGTATGGTCCTTTTAATGTGTTGTTGGATTCTGTTTGCTAGTATTTTGTTGAGGATTTTTCCTTCTGTATTCATCAGTGATATTGGTTTGTGATTTTCTTTTTTTGTAGTATCTTTGTCTGGTTTTGGTATCAGGGTGATGGTGGCCTTATAGAATGAGTTTGGAAATGTTCCTTCCTCTGCATTTTTTTGAAGAGTTTGAGAAGGATGGGTGTTAGCTCTTCTCTAAATGTTTGATAGAATTCACCTGCGAAGCCATCTGGTCCTGGACCTTGGTTTGTTGGAAGATTTGTAATCACAGTTTCAATTTCATTACTTGTGATTGGTCTGTTCATATTTTCTATTACTTCCTGGTTCAATCTTGGAAGCTTATACCTTTCTAAGAATTTTTCCATTTTTTCCAGGTTGTCCATTTTATTGGCATAGAGTTACTTGTAGTAGTCTCTCATGATGTTTTGTATTTCTGCGGTGTCTGTTGTAACTTCTCCTTTTTCATTTCTAATTTTATTGATTTGAGTCCTCTCCCTCTTTTTCTTGATGAGTCTGGCTAATGGTTTATCAATTTTGTTTATCTTCTCAGAGAACCAGCTTTTAGTTTTATTGTTCTTTGCTATTGTTTTCTTTGTTTCTATTTCATTTACTTCTGCTCTGATCTTTATGACTTCTTTCCTTCTACTAACTTTGGGTTTTGTTTGTTCTTCTTTCTCTAGTTCCTGTAGGTGTAAGGTTAGATTGTTTATTTGAGATTTTTCTTCTTCTTGAGGTGGGATTGTATTGCTATAAACTTCCCTCTTAGAACTGCTTTTGCTGCATCCCATAGCTTTTGGATCATCATGTTTTCTTTGTCATTTGTCTCTAGGTATTTTTGATTTCCTCTTTGATTTCTTCAGTGATCTCTTGGTTATTTACTAACGTATTGTTTAGCCTCCATGTGTTTGTGTTTTTTTTGTGTTTTTTTTTCCCTGTAATTGATTTGTAATCTCATAGCATTGTGGTCAGAAAAGATGCTTGATATGATTTCAGTTTTCTTAAATTTACTGAGGCTTGATTTGTGACCCAAGATGTTATCTATCCTGGAGAATGTTCTGTGTGCACTTGAGAAGAAAGTGTAATCTGCTGTTTTTGGATGGAATGTCCTACAAATGTCAGTTAAATCTGTCTGGTCTGTTGTGTCATTTAAAGCTTGTGTTTCCTTATTAATTTTCTATTTGGATGATCTATCCATTGGTGTAAGTGAGGTGTTAACGTTCCCCACTATTATTGTGTTATTGTCGATTTCCTCTTTTATAGCTGTCAGCAGTTGCCTTATGTATTGATGTGCCCCTATGTTGGGTGCATATATATTTATAATTGTTATATCTTCTTGGATTGATCCATTGATCATTATGTAGTGTGCTTCCTTGTCTCTTGTAACATTCTTTATTTTAAAGTCTATTTTATCTGATATGAGTATTGCTACTCCAGCTTTCTTTTGATTTCCATTTGCATGGAATATCTTTTTCCATCCCCTCACTTTCAGTCCGTATGTGTCCCTAGGTCTGAAGTGGGTCTCTTGTAGACAGCATATAGATGGGTCTTGTTTTTGTATCCATTCAGCGAGCCTGTGTCTTTTGGTTGGAGCATTTAATCTGTTCACGTTTAAGGTAATTATGAATATGTATGTTCCTGTTACCATTTTCTTAATTGATATGGGTTTGTTTCTGTAGGTCCTTTTCTTCTCTTGTGTTTCCTGCTTAGAGAAGTTCCTTTAGCATTTGTTGTAGAGCTGGTTTGGTGGTGCTGAATTCTCTTAGCTTTTGCTTGTCTGTAAAGCTTTTGATTTCTCCGTTGAATCTGAATGAGATCCTTGCTGGGTATAGTAATCTTCGTTGTAGGTTCTTCCCTTTCATCACTTTAAATATATCATCCCACTCTGTTCTGGCTTATAGAGTTTCTGCTGAGAAATCAGCTGTTAACCTTATGGGAGTTCCATTGTATGTTACTTGTCGTTTTTCCCTTGCTGCTTTCAATAATTTTTCTTGGTCTTCAATTTTTGTCAATTTGATTACAATGTGTCTCGGCATGTTTCTCCTTGGGTTTATCCTGCTTGGGACTCTCTACGCTTCCGGAGAGTGGCTATTTCTTTTCCCATGTTAGGGAAGTTTTCGACTATAATCTCTTCCAATATTTTTTCGGGTCCTTTCTCTCTCTCTTCTCCTTCTGGGACCCCTATAATGCGAATGTTGGTGTGTTTAATGTTGTCCCAGAGGTCTCTTAGGCTGTCTTCATTTCTTTTCAGTCTTTTTTCTGTTCTGTGGCAACGAATTCCACCATTCTGTCTTCCACGTCATTTGTCCGTTTTTCTGCCTCCATTATTCTGCTATTGATTCCTTCTAGCTTATTTTTCATTTCACTTATTGTGTTGTTCATCTCTGTTTGTTTGTTCTTTAATTCTTCTAGGTCTTTGTTAAACATTTCTTGCATCTTCTCAATCTTTGCCTCCATTCTTTTTCTGAGGTCCTGGATCATATTCACTGTCATTATTCTGAATTCTTTTTCCAGAAGTTTACCTATCTTCACTTCATTTAGTTGTTTTTCTGCGGTTTTCTCTTGTTGCTTCATCTGGTACATAGCTCTCTGCCTTTTTCATCTTGTCTTTCCGTGAATGTGGTTTTTGTTCCACAGGCTGCAGGATTGTAGTTCTTCTTGCTTCTGCTGTCTGCCCTCTGCTGGATGAGGCTGTCTAAGAGGCTTGTGCAAGTTTTCTGATGGGAGGGACTAGTGGTGGGTAGAGCTGGGTGTTGCTCTGGTGTGCAGAGCTCAGTAAAATTTTAATCTGCTTGTCTGCTGATGGGTGAGGCTGGGTTCCCTCCCTGTTGGTTGTTTGGCCTGAGGCAACCCAACACTGGAGCCTACCTGGCTCTTTGGTGTGGCTAATGGCAGACTCTGGGAGGGCTCACGCCAGGGAGTACTTCCCAGACCTTCTGCTGCCAGTGTCCTTGTCCTCACAGTGAGCCACAGCCACCCCCTGCTTCTGCAGGAGACCCTCCAACACTAGCAGGTAGGTCTGGTTCAGTCTCTTATGGTGTCACTGCTCCTTCCCCTGGGTCCCAATGGGCACACTACTTCGTGTGTGCCCTCCAAGAGTAGAGTGTCTGTTACCCCTAGTCCTGTGGAAGTCCTGCAATCAAATCCTGCTAGCCTTCAAAGTTTGATTCTCTAGGAATTCCTCCTCCCTTTGCTGTACCCCAAGGTTGGGAAGCCTGACGTGGGGCTCAGAACCTTTACTCTCGTGGGTGGAGTTGTGTGGTATAAGTGTTCTCCAGTTTGTGAGTCACCCACCCAGCAGTTATGGGATTTGATTTTATTGTGATTGGGCCCCTCCTGCTGTCTCATTGTGGCTTCTCCTTTGTCTTTGGATGTGGTGTATCTTTTTTGGTGAGTTCCAGTGTCTTCCTGTCAATGATCGTTCAGCAGTTAGCTGTGATTCTGGTGCTCTCGGAAGAGGGAGCGAGCACACATCCTTCTACTCCACCATCTTGAACCCGTTTTCCAGTTTTTACAATTTTAAATCGTACCTTTTAAAAAAAAAATCTTTATAAATGCTAGTGATAGTTTTTATAACCTAGGAAGAATATTCTTTGTTTCTTAGGTACAAAGTGTTTTGAAGCCAATCCACCAGAAGGAAGGACAAGAATTAACTGCTTTGCTGAATGCTCCACATATTCAGGTAGAAAATGGAGAGAGCATCACATGTGTGGTTTTTCCAGCATCCAAAATCACTTTGAATCAGAGTCTCTTGGGCTAAAAGGGACCTCAAATATTAACGTAGCCTGTTTTGATTGCTTACAACTTCCACTGCAGAATAATTATTGTTGGATTATATATTTTTGTACTTAAAGTTAACCACATTATTTTTGAAACAACTTCTTATTCTTTACAAATTCCTCCCTTTTTTGGTCATATTTTTCCATACATTTTAATTATCTGTGATGTTGGACCCTTGAGGTAATTTTGTTTTTTATGAAGTTTAATAAGCATTTTAGACTTTGATAACTCATCCCAGAGTATTCCCTATTATACCTAACAAATCTTCAGTTATTATTAGCTATAAAAGTTACAGGGTTGCATCTGTACTTCAGTTGGAAAGTTTGGAAAGAGATCTGAATGCATAATTAATTACAGCACTTCTTTTAAAGGTTTAATGATCAGGATACTATGTACATGATTAGGTTAAAATCTCTCTACAGAAATAAATCATGCTGTTACTTTAAATGCTATGGGTTTCTTTGAAACAGGCACTTTTACTGGCCCATGATAAGGTTGCTGAGCAGGAAATGCAGCTAGAGCCCATCACAGATGAGAGAGTTTATGAAAGCATTGGCCAATATGGAGGAGAAACTGTAAAAATAGTTCGTATAGAAAAGGCTCGAGATATTCCATTGGTAAGTGTCCCACATCTCTGATATAAGATCCTTTCTACACAGGGGTCTTCTGTATGGCAGATAGTTGAAGACCCTTTACATTTCTGGTAGTTTTTCTCTTTGGAGGCTAACTTTTTGGAATTCTTTTATGTTCTTCCTCATACTCCTTATTCATCTGAGAAATAATTTGTTCATCTTTTCTCACCCATAATTTGATGAAAATAATAGCTTGTGAAGTAATCGTTGAACAAAGAAGGGACAAGTAATCTGCTTCATTAGTCTGCCAGCTTTTTAAAAAAACAGTGGAAAGTCTGATCTTTTCATTCAATGTAATTACTTACATTACTTCACATATACTTAGAAGTATGCATTGTTTAATGTTAATATTTTGTAGTTTTTATATGTAGAACATTTTTCTGTTAGTCTGCTATCATTGACTTAATTTTCTTTATTTTCAGAGAAATATTTTTGAATCCTAAGTTCTCAAATTGTCTTGCACAGTGTGGTATATGAAATAGGGACTTTTATTAAAGGGCATTTTATGTAACTAGGTTTTCCCCACCAGAAAGAAAGAAATTGGGAATGTCATGACAAAATTTTAAAATAAAAGTTCAGGAGAAAAGTGTTACAAACTATCTACTTTCAAGCTTTATTCTGTATTTCATATTTCCAGTTTTTGAGTTTATATATTGCAGTTGTACTTCCAATTTGTGTAATAAATATTAATGTTTAATACATTTTAATGTGAATTGGATGCAGCTATCATATTTAACATTTTGATAATTAACCAGATTAGTATTCATCTCTTAATGATATTTTGAATTTAAAAAGACTTTTAGTTACAAGTCATGTTCACTAATTATACCTAAATATAGTATAACCATTTGA
Source organism: Stenella coeruleoalba (assembly GCF_951394435.1). Classification (NCBI taxonomy): domain Eukaryota; kingdom Metazoa; phylum Chordata; class Mammalia; order Artiodactyla; family Delphinidae; genus Stenella; species Stenella coeruleoalba. The sequence goes on along the minus strand of NC_137147.1, from coordinate 34,098,851 downwards.
ATAGCACCCAGCATATAGAGAACAAATTTGATTATAGGCTTTCACATTGTTCTTGAGCAAGTGCATTTTTATGCTGTTGTATGCTTCAAAAGTCTGATTTTAGAATTTTAACGAATGGAATGCTTCTGAAGCACAAAATGTGGGGGAAGTGATCAGCTTTCAAACCTAATTGCCATGATTATTCTAGCTGTGTAAATACATTTTTTCTCAAGATAACTGAAGGCTAGAATTGTTGAATACAAAAATAAAAATTAAAAAATGAGGACATGTTGAACCAAAAAATTGCATTTTTATTTAAATATTGGCTATTGAATTTTTTTAAGGGTGCTACAGTTCGTAATGAAATGGATTCTGTCATCATTAGTCGGATAGTAAAAGGAGGTGCTGCAGAAAAAAGTGGTCTGTTACATGAAGGGGATGAAGTTCTGGAAATCAATGGCATTGAAATTCGGGGGAAAGATGTCAATGAGGTTTTTGACTTGTTGGTAAGTTGCCCCGTGTAGAAGAATAATTGATAGACTCTCAAAAGCCTCCTTTGTTATTGGACTTCAGAATAAAATATTTAAAAAGCATTTTAAAAATAACTGTTAAGATCTCTATACAATTTCTAGCATAATTTTCCCATGGTATAATTGTTTCCACAATATTTATTAGTAGAATTTTATTCTTGTGGGGGTGGAGGTGCTGCTGATTTTTTTTTTCTTTATTACTACCAGGTATATTTTGTTCGCCTCTGAAATCACTAATAATAACTCATTCAAAAATACATGTATTAAATGCCTACTGTGTGCTAGCTGCTAGGGAAACAGTAACAAAACAAAGTTCACACCCTCATGATTTTTATGTTCTTTTTTTTTTTCTTTTTGCGGTACGCCGTCCTCTCACTGTTGTGGCCTCCCCTGTTGTGGAGCACTGGCTCCGGACGCGCAGGCTCAGAGGCCATGGCTCACGGGCCCAGCCGCTCCGCGGCATGTGGGATCTTCCCAGACCGGGGCACGAAGCTGTGTCCCCTGCATCGGCAGGCAGACTCCCAACCACTGCGCCACCAGGGAAGCCCTCATTTTGGTTTTTTATTACCTAATTTACTACCTAATTTTTATTACCTAATTTACTACCTAATTGATTGTTGTTTCCTTAGCAATATTAGATAATAGCAGTGGTATAGATCTACATTGTTGAATATAATAACCATTAGCTACATGTGCTAGTTATTTCTATCTAAGGAACATTTAAAATTCAGTTCCTCATTCTTACTAGCTGCATTTCAGATGCTCAAGAAGCGTATGTTACTAATGGCTATCATATGAAGGTGTAGATATAGGAATATGGCATTCTGCAATTCCAGTCCACTGATCAGAATTCCGTCATCATAGGAAGTTCTGTTAGACAGTGGTGGTATAATCAGGAGGCCATTTAGAGCCAACTTTTGAGGGTGATTTATGATCACTTCATATATACCCATCAATCAGATTTATATTCTTACTTAATATCAGTTGTTACATTAGAATCTCTCCTATCTGCTGACGTCTACTGAAGAATCTAGAAAACATCCTCACATCCTTATTGTCACCCAGTCCCATTCATTGCTTTGATAGCACAAAGTGCCAGTGGTCATTGTTCTTAGCCCTTGTTTTACTGGCTGCTGTCTCTAGATTGAGTACTTCTCCCTGCTATCTCAGGACCATAAGTGTGATTACTGTCTATGCTGGAGGTAGCTGAGCAAGGTGGGCAGTGGTGTACAGTTGTCCCTTGGTATCCATGGGGGATTGGTTCCAGGGCCCCCATGGATACCAAAATCCATGGATGCTCAAGTCCCTTACATAAAATGGCATAGTTTTTGCATATAAGCTACGTACATCCTCCAGTATACTTTAAATAATCTCTAGATTATTTATAATACCTAATACAATGTAAATGCTGAGTAAATAGCTGTTTGCAGCTGGCAAAATCAAGTTTTGCATTTTGGAACTTTCTGGAATTTATTTCCATCCGCGGTTGGTTGAATTCACAGATATGGAACCCATGAATACGGAGGGCCGACTGTGCTTGAAGATAATAGAGAACCTAGCAGTAAGACTCTATACAGTTATAAAATAGAATGAATGACAGAGACAAAGCATCTGGGAAGTAAGAATATTTGTGTACTTGCATCGCTTTTCTAATCCTAGTAAAATTACTATTTCAAATTCTACTGTATTAAAATTGATGTATGTCAGAGTAGATGACCCTGAAGTGCTGCAGTGTCTTCCAGTCCTTCACTGTGGAATCTTCCAAACTTAAACTTAATGGAAGATAAAAACCCTAGACTTATGGGCTAAGTGGCTTTTCCCAGTGGACGAGAGGACCAAAATTGCAGAATGTCATATTGCTGGGTAGCTCTATAATGGAGTCCACGAAAGGCATAATTTGTGCTTCCTGATAAAATGGGATTCATCTTTTCCAATTTTTTTTTTAAGTCTCCTTGGAGTTCCAGAATAGTCCAGTTTAGGGACTATTGATCATAAGATCGTGGAATGATTTTCATAAATACAGCTTTTTAAAATAATGTACTTTTTCTGTTACAGTCTGATATGCATGGTACTTTGACATTTGTTCTGATTCCCAGTCAACAGATCAAGCCTCCTCCTGCTAAGGAAACAGTAGTAAGTGATTTTTTTAATGTTCATTATTTATTTTCTGATGGCTACTGTTTACTTTTTTCTTAATTAACAAACTTTATTTTTTAAGAGGATTTTTAGGGGACTTCCCTGGTGGTACAGTGGTTAAGAATCTGCCTGCCAATGCAGGGGACACGGGTTCAATCCCTGGTCTGGGAAGATCCCACATGCCACGGAGCAACTAAGCCCGTGCGCCACAACTACTGAGCCTGAACTCTAGAGCCCACGAGCCACAACTACTGAGCCTGCGCACCACAACTACCGAAGCTTACACGCTCTAGGGCCCACGTGCTGCAGCTGCTGAGCCTGTGTGCTGCAACTACTGAAGCCCACACGCCTAGAGCCCGTGCTCCGCAAGAAGAGAAGCCACCATAATGAGAAACCTGCGCACTACAACAAAGAGTAGCCCCCACTTGCCACAACTAGAGAAAGGCTGCATGCAGCAACAAAGACCCAATGCAGCCAGAAAAAAAAAAAAGAGTAGTTTTAGGTTCACAGCAAAATTGAGCAGAAAGTAGAGTTCACACATAATTCCCACTCTCACACATGTGCAACCTCCCCTGCTATCAACATTCTACACCAGAGTGGTGTATCTGTTACATTGGTGAATTGATGGTTTCATTATTACCCAAAGTACACAGTTTACTTTAGGATTCAATTTCGGTGTTGTACATCCTATGAGTTTTGACAAATGTATAATTACATATATCTACCATCGTAACGTACAGAATAGTTTCACTGCCCTAAAAATCCTCTATGCTCTGCTTATTCATCACTTCCTCCCCCCAACCCATGGCAACCACACTGTCTTGACTGCGATGGTTTACCTTTTCCAGAATGTCATATAGTTGGAATCTTACAGTATGTAGTCTTTTCAAATTGGCTTTTTTCTCTAGTGGTAAGCATTTAAGTCCTCCATGTCTTTTCATAGCTTGGTAGCTCCTTTCTTCTTAGCACTGAATAATATTCCATTGTCTGGATATACAACAGTTTACCCACACACCTACTGAAGGACATTTTGGTTGCCTCCAAGTTCTGGTAGCTATGAACAAACACCCCTGTGGAGGTTTTTGTGTGGATATAAGTTTTCAGCTCATTAATACCAAGGAATTGAAAACCTCAAACAAAAGCATGCACAGTGATGTTTATCATTTGAGCATCAGAAATGTCACTCTAAATATTTCTTGCACTCAAGTAAAAACAGGTAAATTCAGTAGATTTTATTTAAATAAATATGACATATTAATATTTCAAAGTTAGTGAACTCTGAAAAGTAAGAAAATAGAAAATACTTCTTTTTCAGAATTTTTATGACTTACAATGTTCAGCTTTGTCTTTTTCTGTCAGTATAGGTGGGTTTATTTAACTTAAATATGCTTAGTGTAGTGGGAAAAGGTGCTTTTTACAAAGTATGCACAACTCTTAAATACTCTAGCTATAGTAAAAGCAGACTTCATTACCATATGATCCAGCAATTCCACTCCTAGGTATAGACCCTAAGAGAACTGAAGACATACCTCTTTTCAAAAACTTGTACATGAATGTTCAAAACAGTATTTTTCATAGTAGCCAGAAGGTAGAAACAACTCGGATGTTTGCCAGCTGATGAATGGAAAACAAAATATGGTATATCCATAAGAATGGGATATTATTTGGCAGTTAAAAGGAATAAAGTACTGATATATATGCTACAACGTGGATGAACCTTGAAAAAGTTATGCTAAGTGAAAGAAGCCATTCGCAAAAGGCTGTGTATTGGGTTCATTTATATAAAATGTCCAGAATGGGTAAGTCCATAGAGACACAAAGTAAATTAGTAGTTATTTAGGTGAAAGGGTGGGGGTTTAGGAGGGAATAAGAGTGATTCCCAATCAGTAGGGCTTTGATAAAAATGTTCTAAAATTGTTTGTGGTTGCACGACTCTAAATTTACTAAAAACCACCCAAGTGTACACATGGGTGACTTGTATAGCATATGAGTTATATCTCAGTAAAGCTGTTAAAAAGTCATAGACTTCAGTGTGCTGGATTAACATGGTAGCCTGATGTATTGCATCTGTTACTATTCTTAATTTTTGTACAAGCATAACAATTTGAAAGGGAACACAGTTTCATTTTTTTCTTAATATTTCATCACAGTTATGCTTTATATTTTGGCTGTCGTTCCATCTTTTCCCTTTATTGGAACATATTGAAGTCAATATTGCATTTGCAACCTTCCTTCTGTTTAAAGTTCTTTGTAGGAAGAGAAATGAGGAAATAGTTTGTCTTTGAGTTTCAACAGCCTTATTCTCAGTGCACTATACTTTCCCACATATCTCTCCCATGAACAAGCCCTGAACTTCAAAGGTAGCTATGCAGTGTGAGGAGACACAACAGAAGAAGGTTGGAATATTTGCTTACTTATATGACTTTAACAAGAAAGGGAGAGAAAGGAAAAGAAAAGATGCTAGGCTTATCCCTTTTAGAATACAGCATTTGATGGGTAGAGGTGTTTTCAAAATAGAAATGGTGTGCAATATTTTTTTCCCCTTCATTTCCTCCTTTCATTGAGAAGAACTCTCAATTGCAATATCTCTTATAAAGTTTTTATCAAACTTAAACAGGTTTGAAATGAACTACTATTATTAATGCTTGCATGGAAGATTTCCGCAAGGAAAACAGTGATAGTATATCATAATTTTATTTGGCATATGCAGAATAATTTTATATGGGATTAGTGATTTTAAGAAATAACCATTTTTTAAAATTGAAGTATGGTTGATTTACAGTGTTATATTTCTGGTGTACAGCAAAGTGATTCAGATATCTATCTATATTTCATATTGTTTTTCATTATGGTTTATTACAGGATATTATCGTTCCCTGTGCTATTCAGTAGGACCTTGTTGTTTAACTATTTTATATATAGTAGTTTGTATCTGCTAATCCCAAACTCCTAATTTATCTCTCTCCCACCCCCTTTCTGTTTTGGTAGCCGTAAGTTTGTTTTCTTCCTCTGTGGGTCTGTTTCTGTTTTGTAAATAAGTTCATTTGTATCATATTTTAGATTTCACATGTAAGTGACACCATATGGCACTTGTCTTTCTCTTTCTGACTTCACTCAGTATGATAATCTCTAGGTCCATTCATGTTGCTGCAAATGGCGTTATTTCATTCTTTTTTATGGCTGAGTAGTATTCCATTGTATATGTTCCACATCTTTATCCACTCATCTTTTGATGGACATTTAGGTTACTTCCATTTCTTGGCTATTGTAAGTAGTGCTGCTATGAACACTGGGGTGTGTATATCTTTTTTCATATTAGAGTTTAATTAGAACCAACATATTAAGCATAATTATGGTACAGGTCGGGATCTAGTAAGAGCAACAAAAGGTTATCATTCTGATGTATGTTTTGTGATGTTAGAAAGAAATATGCATTTAAGATAACAAAATAGGTGTTATCTGAAACTCCATCATAATCACTTGCTGAATTATAATATTACAAATGGCAAGACTAAGCTGTGTCAGGAGAAGTACTCCCTTATTTGGTAAGTTTCTTTTGTATCACACATAGCAGCCAGGGGCTGCTCCATTGGTTGCAGTGGACAAAAGTCTTGACACCTTTGTAGTTTAGCTTCCTAGGTTACTGGCACATTTGTCTGAGGAAACATTTACATTGTTTAAACTGCAGTTACCTTCTCCCCACATTGACTAAAAGAAAAGTTGTGTACAACTTTAGATTATTTCACAATATAATTGAAATAATATTGAAGGGAGGAAATAGAATATTTGAGCCAAAGGCACTTTTTTCGTCTAGTCTGATGCCCAAATATAAACAGGAGTAAATTGAAATGTAGGGGATCACACTAGTTATTAGTGATGGAATATGCACTAGAAAATTCAGAGATTATTGATTGTCCAATAAGTGTTAGCTATTATTATGATTACTTACTTTGTGCCAGGCACAATACTAATTGTTTTACATGTGTTATCTCATTTAGTCCTTATAGTATCCCTTTTAAGTATAGCTATCTTTATTACTCCCATTTAACAAGCATTGCAACTAGAATTAGAAAGGTCAAGTTAATTGCCCAAGCCCACTATTGGTGAGTGACTGAGCCAGGACTAGAACCCATGCCTATTCCAGAACTTTTGCTCTTAACTGCTGTGTAATATAACAGGTACTGTCCCACAAAGCTACTAAATGTTAGAAGTTTCTGTATTACTGTTTATTATCAGTCCGAAGAAAATAATTACAATACCATGATAGAAAATTGTAACTATGGATGAATTAACCTGTTAGTAGCTATATGATATGGTAGTGAGTCTGGATTTTGAGTATAATAAAAGCATATTATGAGACTTTAGTATTTGAAATTGAGGTAGGATCTCTTCTGTCTGTAGGAGACTTGATAACTCTAAAATGCTGGGAGCATGACTGAAGTCTCTTGATTTTGGGGGTCTGGGCTGGGAGTATGGGAGAAAGATGTAGTTTTAGGGGAATTTAAAGACTTAGGAGGATACTAAAATCATAGTTCAGGGATACAAACCATAGAATTAGCCACTAGGCCAGTGGTATTAATAATTGAAATATTATGGGCCCCAAATAGTTTTTTTCCTCACAGTGATTATGTACTTGATCCCTTTTGTGTACTAGGACACTGTGCTAATAAGTGCTAGCTTTATAATAATGAACATGACATTAATTATAGTTTGCAGTAAGTGATAAGATGGAAATCAATAGAATTTGAACACTGAGAATAAAAGGAGGTGGGATTGATTATATAAGGTTGGCAGGAAAGGCCTCCTGGAGGAGACAACATGAAGCTGAGACCTGTAGAATGAGATGAAGCCAGGCCTGTTAATTACCAGAAGGGCTTCCAGGTATAATTTCTAAAGAACTTTGTGTTTGGAAAGCCTGTAGGAATGGAGCAAAGTAGGGGAGTAGAACGGTGAGGAGGGAATTCTAAGAGATGAGGCTTGAGAGGTAGATAGGGCCAGGTCAAGTAAGTCTTCTTGGCCGTGGCAGGGAGTTTGCATTTCAAATACAGTAACATGGTGTGATTTGTATTTAAAAACAAAACACATCTGGCTGCTGGGTGGAAATTGGATTAGTAGAGCCAATAATGGAAGCAAGGAGATTCAGGAAACTGTTGCCGAAGCCATTATAAAGTATGATGTTGACTTACAAATTTCGATGATAGCAGTGGCAGTGGAGAATATGAATCAGGCTGTTCTGAAGTAGAAATGACAGGACCTTGTAATGAATGTGGAGAGTAAAGGATAGGGAAGAAGCAAGGATGCTCGAACAACTGGGTGGATAGTGGTGGTGCTTTATGTGGAGGAAAAACTGGTTTGGGGAGAAAAATCCAAAGGTTTATTTTATAGACTTGAGATACCTGAGAGGCATTCAGGTAGAGATATCGAATGCATAGAATAGAATATATCATTTTGGAATTCTAAGGAGAGATCTGGGCCATAGTTGTATTTATTGTGGGGAAATCAGGTCAGGGGAACAGTCTGTTTATATGTACTTTATGTGTTTGCAAAAAATTCTACAGATTTTAAAAAATGATAGGTTAAGAATTGTTCGTAGCCTATGAAGATAACTGGGTTGAAAGGAAAGGTTGAGAACCACTGCCATCCAGTATACTTACTTTTCTCTTAGAGGTATAAAATGTATAATATAATTTTCATCTTAATTTTTTCTCATTTGGAAGAAGATCTGGAATTTTATAATGCAATAAAAATTTTATAAACATTTTATCAGAAGATGGAAAAAATATTGAAAATTTCTGTGTACAGTGTATTAGATGGACATCCCCTTTCAGGTTAGGGCAGTTGCTCTATTAAGTTTGCTGTTACCCTAAGGTTCATATTTTTGTCTGCCTACTACTACTAACCATTAACTGGATGCCCCACAGATATCCCAAATTTCTCCTGTTAAAAATGGAAGAGAACAAATAATAAAGATATTCCTTCTTGAATGGGCATTGGAGAGGAGGAATCTCAGGATGAGGAGAAGGAATTTGAAAACTGTTGCTTGACACTCAAAGGCTTTTCTTGATGCTGCCCGTAGTTTTATAATCTGCCTATGGTAAAGTTTAGGCCAAAGACAAAAGAAGACACACTTTCACTATTTTCTCTTCTATAAGTAATTTTAAAAGTTAGAGATAAGTCTAGTATAATAAGAAATACAGAAATAAAAATTACAAGGAAAAATTTTTTTTGAGCATTGAATCCCTTAGGAAAGATGTAAATAAATTAATGAATTATTATTCCTTTACTGTGCTCCCATCATTAGGATTTCAAATGTGCTTAAAAAAAAGGGGCAAGGAGAAAAATGTTGGACTGGAAGATAATTGTGTCTAAACAGCCCTGTAATTTAAAATTTAAACAGATGATTTTGTTTGGATTAGAAATCAGACATTGTTTTGGTCAGATACATGGTAGTGATACTACAGCATTGTTAAACCCTGGAGCTTTCCTATAGGGGTCGGCATCTCTCCTTCATTTGAAAAGGACTCTGTTTTCTTTTGTATGGGAAAGGAAATAAATTAGCCACTAACAGAGCTGAAGAGGAAAGATTGCTGAAGATAACTTCTAGAGCTGATAAGAATTGCAGTGGAATACAGGCATACTTCAGAGATATTGCAGGTTCGGTTCCAGACCACTGCAATAAAGTGAGTCACACTGTATCTGCAAAATGCAGTAAAGTGAAACACAATAAAACAAGGTATGCCTGTATATAGATAGAAGTCACATAGTACATGTCAAGTCAATACTCAGACTTTTACCCTGTCATATGGTTAATTTCCCTGATATGAAATAAACTTTGCTCTCAATTTTACTCCTCTTCCCAGCCTGCACAGAGGGGCCTCATTCTAAACCAACTAAATCTGAATAGTGAATAGGTAAGACCTAAGCAGAGTAGGGAGAAAAGCATCTCTGGGTGATTTTGTTTGGCCTCTGGCAAAGGTCATAGACTTAGATACAGCGTCCTCACTGGTCTATTTAGTTTCCCTCAGGGTAGTAGTTCCCTGAGATTTTAGGGTACATCTTAAACAGCATGTATGTAACAATTATCCAAGGAACATAATTAAAATACAGAGTCTGAAAGTTTGAGACGTGGCATAAGAAGTCAGTATTTTAATAAACATCCTAGCAGGTGTTCTGAGCAAAACAGTTTGGAAACAACATGCTGGGTATTGATTTCAGAAAGTGATTTGATAAAATCATCAATCAGGCTGACAAGTAGTCTGATTTCATGCATCTTTGAAAAGCCTGTTAATAAAATGATCTCTCCACCACCATAAATGATGCCTATAATTTCATGTTCAGATTGCTAAGATTGTTTGACTAAAAAACAACAATTTAAACAGATGTAGAAGCATTTTTGATTAACAGGGATGGTACTCAAGCAGAGATTTTTTTTTTTTAATCATCCTATAGATTAGAGACCTCATGCCAGGGTTACAGAATTGTATGTATAGTCTTTTTACCCAGTCTCTCAACTGTTTTGACTCACTACTACCCTGTATAACTCTCTAAAATTCATTTTTGGTTTTAACTGACAAAGTTTTCAAGATTTTATTAAAAAGTCTGTTTTTCATATCAAGAATAAGGCTGTTTAGGGCACACTCCAGTTGTAATGCAGCAGAACACTGTTAAATTGAGTGAGGTATCGTAAACATATTTAAGCCAAGAGTGTGTACTATGTGATTCCATTTATATGAAGTAAAATACAGGGAAATTAATCTATGCTAGAAATCAGGGTGATGTTTACCATTGGAGGACAAAACTAATCTATTCTAGAAATCAGGATGATGTTTATCCTTGGAGGACATAGCATGGCTAGTGACTGAAAGGAACGTGAGGTGGGGCTTCTGAGGTGCTGGTGATATTCTGGTTCTTGATTTGGGTGCTGGTCACACAGGTTTGTTTTGTTTATGAAAATTAATTGAGCTGTACATTTAGGATTTTGTGTACTATTTGAACTTATGTAGTACATCAGTGAAAAGCTACCCCCCAAAAAGCAGACTAGCATTTAAGTTCTATATTTTTAACTGAATCACTTGCTTTACTTCAGTGTTGCTGTTTGTATATTGAGACTTAGATTTCCTCATTTCATATTTATAGCAGTAAAATATTTTTCTGAAATTAAAAAATACAGTATTCTTTATCTAAAGATACCTTCAAACAAAATTTCTGAAAGAGGCTGTTGCTTTCATGAGGATTCTTGGTTATTATAATGGTGGGATATGTATTATATATATAGCACTTTAAAAGTATTTTATCAGCTTTCATATATTCTCATTATTGATTGAGAATAGTCAATTTTTTCAGTGTTTCAGGAGCTGAAAAAAGATAGTGTTTTCTCATAAAATAGTTTTTGAAGCAGACCAGTATTATCTTTATGATTGGTGGCCTCAGTCATGGTTAGGGTAAAAGGCTTAAGGAAAGTCAAACAACAGTTGGATAGAAGAGAACTCAGAATTATAAAGTTCTTAGGCTGTCAATCAGGTGCCTGGCTCACTGAGCCCAAACCTGAAATATAACCTATGTGGGGCAGAAAAACTCATTGAAAGTAGGTGTAGGATTTTATTAGATGAAAATGGGCTTCTTACAGATTTTGGAAAATGCCACATGCCATTTGACCAGCTTGGATAAAAAGTACAGATAGGGGAGTTAAAGAGAATATTAATTCCTTTATACCTCCTAAGAAGTAAGAATACTTTGTTTATCTTATAGAATGTATTGAAGAAAATAGCATCGGAAATAACTTAGCTTTCAATAAGTTTCATGTGAATTCTTACCTTTAGTGCTAAGAGCGTTAACAGGTTTTAGATACGCAAAAACACAGTTAACAAAAATTTTAACTTATACCACTAGTAATAAAGCCTATGTATAGAACACGATAGGAATGATTATACACTTGATTTAGATAATTTTAGCAGTTTAGGGTGTCTTTATTTATGAACCCTAAACATATCCCTTTAGAAGAAACTCTGAAGGAGATTAAGGCGCAGTCGCGCTGACAGTGGCCAAGAGCAGTTTCCCTGGATGATGGCACCAGGGAAACTGACACTCACCTGCTTAGATGACAGATGTGGTGAGGTTTACAGTCTACCTTTCCTGGTAGTAGTGGTTTAGAAATTACATACCTTACTGCAGAGTCATTGTTTTCACAGGTCAGGAATGGAAGGGGAGGGAGTCTCTATTACATTCCTTCTGCTTCTATCAAACCTTTGAGGCCCCTTAGCACCTCAGCTTGTTAGCAGCTAACAGTGCAGTGTTTTGCATACTCTTGTACATGTTTGCAATCAACAGGACTGTCTTAACTGAAGAAAACAGATGAGTCTGGGAAAATTCTGCTCCCAAAATACAGTTAACTAAACTAACCTCCCTTCTTTCAATTCATAATATCTTTGCACTAATGAAAAATGTAACATTTTAATTATATTTATGCTGAAGATTTTGTGTCGCCATTTCATTATCGTTGTTCTTACTTTTACCCTTTTAATCTTTTAGATCCATGTAAAGGCTCATTTTGACTATGACCCCTCAGATGACCCTTATGTTCCATGTCGAGAGTTAGGTCTGTCTTTTCAAAAAGGGGATATACTTCATGTAATCAGTCAAGAAGATCCAAATTGGTGGCAGGCCTACAGGGAAGGGGATGAAGATAATCAGCCTCTAGCTGGGCTTGTTCCAGGTAAGAGACAGTATAGTAGAAAGTACAAAGTTTAAAAAAACATTTAAAATACAAATCTTCAAAGAGAAAAACTCACTTTTTCATGTCTTTTAAAAAATGATGTAAATACTTTTTCACGTCGTTGATTTTTATGTTGTATCTGTAACATAAGTATCTTGAATATAAATTAACCAATTTGTTGGGCTTTAGAATGGAATTACGATATAATCTCGTCAGCCAATCCCATGTTGTACTACATTCACTGTAGGTACATTGAGACTACCCTGTTTTCAAGCAACGAAACTTGTATTGAACAACAAAAGCATCAAGGCAACAAAACTTATACTATAACAGGAGATTATCATCAACTGGAGCATCAAACTTGATATCTAAATAGGAATTTGTGAAGGTGCATCACTTTATAAGGAATCAGGAGAGTAAGACTACTGAATTTATCTCTCCTAAGGTATCTTAGGGTGGAAATAGGATGCCCCCAACTTTTCATTGAAGAAGACTCTCTAATTTAGACTATACTAAAATAAAACTTTAGCTCACATTGGACATTAAGATTATTAAGGGAACATATTTCTTCTGAAGAGTGAAGATGATGCTTAATGGAATGAAGTGTATAGATGTAATTTTTCCTACAAATTGTTCCTGCAGTTCCCAGGATGTGGGTATGGTGGAATGAGGGAAACAGAACCAAGGAAAGTATAATAAGATATTAGTGAAGGCAAAGGAATACTCACAGAATGATGAAATGGGAATAAAGTGATAATTCATCGGCTTATTCACTCAAAAAATACTGTTATATCAGCACTGTATAAGGCACTGAGATAAGCTTCTCTTCCATATTTGACTTTAAAGCATATCCGTTAATACTTTAATTATACATTAATGTAAAACAATGTTTTTTTTTCCTTTTTTGTGTGCCCTACTTTATAATACTTACATGGAATTGTCTGTTACAGTACTTTGTACTGTATATTCTCAGTTTGTAAACTTCTAGGCCAGTGACTACATCTTACTAATTCTTTTAAATTTAGGGCAGTATCTGCTAAATTAATAAATAGGTGGTTTTTAAAAATAGTTCTGCCAGAACTGGTGCTTCTGATTAGACCTTCTAAGGCTGTTTTTTTTTAAAAAAACTCTTCCAAGCCTTGACTTTTGCCTATAACATTTTTTAGGGATTATACCTCCTATTAAACCTTAAGATTTTAAGCATAACAGATCTGGCTATAGAATTTGGCTTACAATGACTGTGACTACAAGTAATATATTATGTGTATAATAAAGTCACAGCCACAAATCATCTGCTTTAAAACCCCAAAGCTGGAGATTCTGTGTATACTGACGCATATATCAAGGAAGGAGGAATGGGCTTCTTATATTAAGTTCAGAGGATGATACTGTACCCTTGATTCTTCACAGTAACAGTTACAGGAACATTCCTCTAGAATCCTGGGGTACTGGGCAGCCATTTTGGTTCGTAGTGCTTGTGCCAGATATCAATTTGATATCTTTCACCATGTCAGCTTTAGCCCATAAATACTTAGAACTAATATCTATTGACTGATTGATTACATTGAGTTTCTGAAAATAGATAAATCAAGGAAGTTTTAATGATACCATTTGTAAGTCTTTTTATAGGACAAATAAATGGACCCACGTTAGTTTGAGTTTGACGGTTTTCTGTCAGGAGGATTTCTAAGAGGTTATAATGTCCATCTCCCACTAATGTCTGCTTCTATTTCAAAAACAGTCTACATATGTGTGTACTATAAAAATGTGCCATAGCAGTACATTACTGTAATGTTTTTAAACATTTTAATATGTAAATTATTTAAATTATTTTGTTCTTTTTTTCTAAATCTGTTGAAGTCAAATACTTTTTTAAAAAATGTAGTGCTCTTAAAAATTTCCCTATAGTCATAGCTACTTGTTTTATCTAGAAACACAATCTGTACAGCTTCTGGAGATAACTTGATTTCTTTTAATGTTTTTTATGTATATCAAACTCAATACTGTTTTTGCTTGTGCTCTTATAAAATGCACTAAGTTCAACAGATTATCCCAACATCATAGATGGAATTTGCTTATTGATTTTTAAGAATCTCTGGCCTGAAATGGAAAGAATTAAATATAAAAATTAAATATAAAAGTAGAACTCTAATTCAGAATTTTCTAATTAAAGCCACTTTTATCCTTCAGAAAAAAAATACATTTGGTTCTAAGGTAGATGTCTGAAAAGAACATGAAAATCAGAAACCTTGAAAGCCTCCTATATTTAAAATCTTAATCCTGAGAGGAAAAATGTAATAGGTTTTTCATTTATTTGTATCATGGGTAGCTTAAGGTAGAAATGAAAAATCTTTAAAGCGTATACATACATACAAAGAAAAAGAGGGATTGAAAATGATAAATGCAAGGGAATATGTTGAATGGTGTCTTGGAATCAAAAACTGGTGACTGTTTACATATTATTTTGGAAAGTTAACTCGTAGAATTAATTTGCTTGATTTGCAATAATTCAAATGATCAGAACCATTGTAACATCCAGCACAGTGCTTTCCACATAGTAGATGCTAAATGAAAACTTTGTAAAAATTGAACTATTAAATTTTGTAGCACTGGTTTGTTATTTATCTTTTTTAATAGATGATATATAGTCCAGTAATACATGTTCTAGGATTGATTGAGAGCAAGGTGGAGACTTAATACTTTAACTGTTTGGAGCGTATAATCATAGTTGACATACTCTGATGTGGTGGCAGGAGGATTTAGAAGGGAATATAAATGAAGAGTTACTTCTGGTGGTGTCCCTTGATTTAAAAAAAAATACTTCTATCCTTTTGACTTAACTATTTTACTCTTTTTCCTTTCTGCTTATTAGGGAAAAGCTTTCAGCAGCAAAGGGAAGCCATGAAGCAAACCATAGAAGAAGATAAGGAGCCAGAAAAATCAGGTTGGACACTTATATTTGACATTGAGGTTTCTTGGGTCTTCATCTGGAATCAGGTTTAGATTTACATATCATAACTGTCAAGAAAGATGTATTCATGGCAAGAGTGATGTGAGAAGCAAAACTGATTACCTTAGGACTGTAAAGGAAGGAGAGGATTTAAGTATTAAAGATTATCTATCTGTGATGTGAGATTAATGGAAAATTATAACTACTTCTCTGAAAAATAGTTCTTCTATGAACAATGTAACATGTGTCTATAAATTTAAAACTATTTGAGTTCTTCTATTTGAAATATGTAGTTTTATTCAAGGAAACAAATACCACATTTATACTTACGTTTTTTATTCTCAACAGGAAAACTATGGTGTGCAAAGAAGAATAAAAAGAAGAGGAAAAAGGTTTTATATAATGCCAATAAAAATGATGGTAAGTTCCACTCTCAGATATAGTTGTATTTATATCCGAAAGAGGTCCATATCTAACACTTGAAAGAAATTAAATTGATATTTTCAGGGAATTTTATTTCTGGTCTTGGCCTCTTAATGTAACATGTGTGCTTAATAAAGCCATTTAGCAGAAATTATTTTCTTTTGGAATCCTATGAGGAATGCACAGTTTTAAATCCTGAGAAAAACTGGTAGAAAAATTATAGTACAATTTAGCATGTACAGTGTTATATTGATAGTTTCCTCATAGATTTTTTTCTACTTGAACTCTTTATTTGCAAAATTAATACATGTTTCTAACAAATTCTAACAATATAGCTGTATTTTAAGTAAAAAATGAACATTTTTGTCTACAGTAACTCATGTCACCAAGGCAAGCCATTGCATAGAGCCTGCTGGCTGAGTCAGGCACACAGGAGAGTTTTCTGTTCTATTTTAATTTATTGTTAAGATTAAAAATATTTTAAGTTGTAGCTTCTCTTAAAATCAAAAGCTCTAATAACACTGGGCTCATATTCCCACATGACACTGGTCTGCTGGACCTGAATGATATGCTTTTGCCTTTATACTGGGCACCTACTTAGTTCAGCAGTCTCCGCCACATCCAATTTTTTATAAACCCAGCCTGATTTAGTGCTTTCATTACCTTCTTGGTTGGTCCTTATGGGCTTTAGAATTTGCTACCCCTTCTTTAATTCACATTAGAAACAAGCCAAATAATAAAGCAAAGGGAGTCTTTAACTTCTTACACAATTTATAAGGCTTATTTTTATTCTCTCAATACCTTGAAAATTTCTTAAGTGGCATAAATTGAACTAGTGAAAATAAAATGTTATAGATTATTGGAAAATTTGATACAAAACTAAACCTGAGATTCCATCTACTATAATAAATTTTTTTCCCAAAATAAACATCCTTAATGCTAATTGATAGATTATGTAGCTAAGAAGATTTATTGGAATTTTAATCTTTTCCTCTATACTTGGGTAAGTGATTAATATCTGTTTCTTTATCTTTTGAAATACACTAAAATTAACTGGTTCAGCTCTAATAGCTGTTATATTATGATATATCTACGTCTGTGAATCAAAATGCTTCCACAGTCTGTACATGTTAGAAGAAGGAACTTAGATTTTTCAGAGGGAAAAGCGTTTTGAGAAGGGAAGGAATTACATTTCTGTTCATAGTGCTGTTATCATAGTTAACATTTTTATTAATCACTATCATTTATAATAACTTCTGTTCCAGGGGCGGTAACCTTCATCCATTTAGTTCTCAAAATAAATTCCTTGAGATTACAGATTAATGAATTCAAGTTCAGATGTGAAAGTGGCCTGCTTAAGTTCTTACAGCTAATACATGGTTGAGTTGGAGTTTAAACAACTAGAGTTTGAGTTCCTGCTCTGTGCTCTGTGCTAAGCACTGACAAGATTAAGATGGTCCCCTGCCCCCATGGAACTTATAGCTGACGGTCTGACTACACATCTGATGCTCTTACCCAGTTAGGTGAAGTAATATGATTGAGAAGATAGCAGGTCACTAGTTGTCTGCCTTTGTTCTTACCACTTGACAGCTCTGATTTCATCTGGATTATGGGCTTTAGGAATGTTACCCCACCTGTTATAATTTATACCTCTTCTTGAATCATGATCTCAGGTTAGTATTAGTATTCCAGGATAAAGTAAACATAAGTGTAGAAAGTTGGATAGCATAGATATGCTGTGTTTTCAAGTTATATGATCACAGAAAAGTATTCCAGCTTTCTCTGATAACACTAGTTGCAGCACTATTTGTAAATGTTTGTCTATGCCAGGTATTGTTTGCAGCATATACATTGTCTTCTCCTTAAACCAACCCTCTAATTAAAGTATTAGTATCCCCATTTTACAAAAATGACAGATATTATTCTCATTAGTTTATGCCTTGGTGCCTCACCCTCTGTCAAAGTATTGGCTGCAAACTAGCTATTTGATATGAATCAGTATAGTTATATTGTATTAAACATTCAAACACAGTATGAAATGAGAAGCAATAAACATTTCTAGAAGCATTAATATATTATTTGATTTATTTTCATAATCCTGGCAAGGATATAATGACATGGGAAAATACTCATGATTTTCCATATTACTGTCTTGATCCCAAAAGTTAAGCATTTTTAATGATAATAACTTGTGCTTTTTTTCAATTTTTTGAAAGATCTATGAGTATATATTTATTACATGGCAATAATTCTGTCTGAAGGGCTTAACTTTTTCTTTTTCAAAGATTATGACAATGAAGAGATCTTAACTTATGAGGAAATGTCACTTTATCATCAGCCAGCAAATAGGAAAAGACCTATCATTTTGATTGGTCCACAGAACTGTGGCCAGAATGAATTGCGTCAGAGGCTCATGAACAAAGAGAAAGACCGCTTTGCATCTGCAGTTCCTCGTAAGTTTGGATGCATTCCCATTTTCCTGTGCTTTTCAGCTTACTACCTTAGAACCTAACTGTGTAGGGAAGTTTTTCACCCATTTCATCAAAAGAGTGTTGTCCAAGAAAGAGGAACTTTGTTTTAACCAAATCTTTTGAGAATTTGCTATTAAAGATAGTCACTCTTGATAAATATACATTTTCTCTAAGAGTATGGTACTAATTACTTTCTAAATGAATTTCAATTTGGGCCTCTTACAATGCCGTGCTCAGTATGGAATCAGCTCCTGTTTTTTTAACTGATGCAGAAGATAGAAATTTAGACCTAATTTAGACCTAATTTCTGAATACAGAAGTTCTGTTTAAAGATTGTATAGTACCTAATCTTGTGGAAAAACTGAGCGATAGTATTTTATTTTACTTTTAAAATTTATTTATTTATATTTATTTTTGGCTGCGTTGGGTCTTCGTTGCTG
Source organism: Stenella coeruleoalba (assembly GCF_951394435.1). Classification (NCBI taxonomy): domain Eukaryota; kingdom Metazoa; phylum Chordata; class Mammalia; order Artiodactyla; family Delphinidae; genus Stenella; species Stenella coeruleoalba. The sequence continues at coordinate 34,080,210 of NC_137147.1, read as the reverse complement.
CACGTGGGCTTTCTCTAGTTGCAGCAAGTAGGGGCTACTCTTTGTTGCAGTGCGTGGACTTCTCATTGCGGTGGCTTCTCTTGCTGCAGAGCAAGGGCTCTAGGCACGTGGGCTTCAGTAGTTGTGGCACGCGGGCTCAGTAGTTGTGGCTTGTGGGCTCTAGAGTGCAGGCTCAGTAGGTTGTGGCGCATGGGTTTAGTTGCTCCACTGCATGTGGAATCTTCCCAGACCAGGGCTCAAATCCGTGTCCCCTGCATTGGCAAGCAGATTCTTAACCACTGCGCCACCAGGGAGGTCCCCAGAGTGATAGTATTTTAAATGAAATGCAAGATGAAGTAATTTGGAGTGTAAGCATAAAACATATTAAAGGTAATGGTTATTAAGATAGTAAAAACACAGTTTTGTTCATTTCTCAATCTAGAAATAAAACCAGTCAATGTTAAATTAAACACATGGGGGTCTAACATTTCCTTAATTCATTATTTTTAAATTTGTATTACAAAATAAACATTTTTTCTGACTAACAGAATTATCCCTCATCCTTACTCTGATCCACGTCCATTATTTTTACCTGATTTTGTTTGCCTAGATACAACTCGGAGTCGGCGAGACCATGAAGTAGCCGGTAGAGATTACCACTTTGTTTCACGGCAGGCATTTGAGGCAGACGTAGCAGCTGGAAAGTTCATTGAGCATGGTGAATTTGAGAAAAATTTGTATGGAACCAGCATAGATTCTGTACGGCAAGTGATCAACTCGGGCAAAATATGTCTTTTAAGTCTTCGTACACAGGTAAAAACTATTTTGGTTTAGGGTGTTGAACTTGAGGACATTTTTCACAGAGTAATTTTTAGTGGGAACTGTATTTTGGTCCAAGAACCACAGGACATAATTAAGTTCTCATACAGTTTTTTCACACTGATTCCCTACGAATTTAGGTTGCTAAATCTCTTTCAGTTTCCTCTGAGGGGAAAATACATATATTCCATACTTACATATACACATGTACATGTTTTCTGAAACTTAAAATACAGTAACTGTAGTGCTGGTATAGTACTTTAGTATTTTAAAAGTTATAAAAGAATTTCCCTTTCCTGATTCTTATATGAGAAAAATTAGAATAATTAGAGGTCATTTTTATGGTTTTAAATGACGTAGTTCAAGTATTAGTAAGTATCATTATGAGTGCTGGGTTGTATCTAACGAAATGTCCACTGTTCTGTTATCTGTCATACAAAAGAAAACCTTCAAAAATTACTAACAGTTGCTTTTTAGATTTCCATTAAAAATAAAATAATTTTAGAAATTTGGGATTTTTAAGATTGTGTTTGTTGTGAATTTTTTTTCTTTTTGTACATTGTACAGCTTTAGCATAAAACTTTCCTTAATGTCGTGGAACCTACTGTGTATGTCAACTCACGAGACATAGGTAGTGGTCATTAAAGAGATGTATATGAAAGAGAATTGAGGGACTTCCCTGGTGGCGCAGAGGTTAAGAATCCGCCTGCCAGTGCAGGGGACACGGGTTCAAGCCCTGGTTTGGGAAGATCCCACATGCTGCGGAGCAACTAAGCCCGTGCACCACAACTACCGAGCCTGCGCTCTAGAGCCTATGAACCACAACTGCTGAGCCTGTGTGCCACAACTACTGAAGCCCATGTGCCTAGAGCCCGTGGTCCGCAACAAGAAAAGCCACCGCAATGAGAAGCCCGCGCGCCACAACGAAGAGTAGTGCCCCCTGCTCACCACAACTAGAGAAAGCCCGCGCACAGCAACAAAGACCCAACGCAGCCAAAGATAAATAAATTTATTTAAAAAAAGAAGAGAGAGAGAGAGAGAGAGAGAATTGATTCCAAAATGGCTTTCCTGAAATAGTAATTAGGTTTTCTTTATTTTTTAGTGAACAAAAGAGCTTCTTAGTCTCTGCTGTTTCAACTATAAATATCAGACTTAAGAGAAGGATTGATGTTTTTACTAAATTCCTTCAGAATTCTTTATATTATTTTGGCTAACAAATTTACCAAAGGACTTAGAGTAGTTAAGCATATTGTCTTAATTACTGTTTTTAAGATAGAAAAGGACATGTCCCTATAATCCCCATTTTTGTAGAGTGCTTCAATTTAGGGACACACATTCATGCAAAGGCAAGGTGAAAACCACAGTCTCTTAATTCAGACAGTATGCTTTTTCTTCTTGGATGTGCTTTTCCAGAATTTTCTTTTGTATGTGTATGTGAAGTTTTTCTCTGATTCTTTTTGCATTTAGACCCTGGCACATGGTAAGGTGACTGCTCATTTGTAATTCCTTCAAAATGGATTTTTAATATGGTTATTTTAATCTGTGTGTGATCTTATTAGCAGGGTATTTTATCATCACATAGTTGTAATTCTTCATTAATTTTATTTCATTACATATAAAGAGTAAGCCAATATTCTGTGTGTGTTATAGGTACACAATATATTCTTATATTGAATGGTTAAGATCTATCTTTTCTTTACAGTCATTGAAGACTCTCCGGAACTCAGACTTGAAACCATATATTATTTTCATTGCACCTCCTTCACAAGAAAGACTTCGGGCATTATTGGCCAAAGAGGGCAAGAATCCAAAGGTAAAGTTATTATACTGTCATACTATTCCATTGAAAGTAACATGAAACAGTCATGGCTTAATATGTCACAGTGCTTAAAAACTACATCAGGCTTCCCTGCTGGCGCAGTGGTTGAGAGTCCGCCTGCTGATGCAGGGGACACAGGTTCGTGCCCCGGTCCGGGAAGATCCCACATGCCGCGGAGCGGCTGGGCCCGTGAGCCATGGCCGCTGAGCCTGCGCGTCCGGAGCCTGTGCTCCGCAACGGGAGAGGCCACAACAGTGAGAGGCCCGCGTACCGCAAAAAAAAAAAAAAAAAAAAAAAAAAAAAAAACTACATCAGCTTAGGCTTTCAAACGGATTATTCTTTCTGCCATATCACTTTCCCAAAACTGCCACAGTTGCCTCTGGTTGGACTTCAGCAGCTCTCCAAAGCAGGGGGCTTCTCTTGTTGTTCTGCATACATTCTCTATTATCACTCCAAATGTATGGTAGGAATACATACATTTTTATGTATTCCTACCATATATACATACAGTAATACATACACCTTTGGCATTTCTTAAAACTTCCTTACCCTTCTTCACACAGATCTATGTTATTTCTAACAAGGATTAGGTAACACCCTCCCCCCACACCAAATATTCTCAGCAGATTCTTAGGGATTACCCACTTTTATCTGCAGATATTCCACATATGCAAGGAGCCAAACTTGAGTCCTCTTGCTTTTCTCTTCTTTTTTCTCATTGAAATTTTATGTTCTGTTTGTCTTCTGCCTTTGATCTTTTTGTATGATCTGAAATGGAAAAATGTTTTTAGTTATTTTTTTTTTTTGCCAGAATATAGTCAAGTTTTATTTTATATGTTATAAGGTACAAACATATGATGCCAGAGATTGTACTTTAAATTTGGCATTGAAAAAATATAATTTGGAAATATAAATAATTATTCAAAGTTCCATAATATATTACTCCTCAGATTTGAAATTCAAAATCTGGCGTTCCTTTCCTATGCTCCAAGATATCAATCAGCATGAGGTTGTGAATCTTGTGTTGCAACATGTAGCAGAGAATTCATCTTTGAATCCTTTAACTTTGAGTAACACTTAGTTTTCTTTAGTTTCATAGCAGAAAATAGCTGCTCACAAACATAAGTACTTCCAAACATGGACAGAACCTTTGCATAATGGTTTTTATATTTAGGGTAACCTCCCAAGATATCTGTAGAATTCTGGGATTCCAACGTTATCATATTTGGCTTTCAGTATAGTGTTGACCTGCAATTCAGTAACTTCCATTTGTAGCTCTTTATTCACATTATTAATACTAATTGAGAAAAGGGAACTAAACAAGATTAGTTCATTCTCATAAAGTTGGAAAAGTCAGAGAACGTTTTTTGGAATTGAGTCTTCAACTCTTTAATTTGGGGAATGTAGTTCAGGCTGTCATTTTCATTTTCAAAAACTAATTTCATCGTAGGAAAGTGGGCCAGGTTGTTCCTTCCCAAATGAGTCTACCAAAGACAAAATTTCACTAGGAATGAGCCAACTGAATCATACATTTGTGTCACCACTTGTGAACGCCTTTGCAGAGAAATATCCAGCATGTTTAGATATGTTATAATAATGTCAACCAAAAAGGTTAAGTCTCTGAGCCAATCTTTGCTCGTAAGCTGAGGCTCAGATTTTCCTCTAGAAAACATGAAAAAGTCAGTTTCCTCCAACTGTTCAAAAATCTGCCTTAGGACTACACCACAATTCAGCCACTTAAGTTCCACAGAGCAGAACATGTTTCCATATTGTGTGTCTAACTGATTAAACACAGCACCGATTTCTGTGGTCTGAGCCATGGGAGTGTATCCAGGTTATGGTATAAACTATGTCCATGATGTGATCCATTTTTAATCTTTTAGCACAAAGTGTCTCCTGGAGAATGAGACCATGCAGAGACTTAAGTTCCTTGTCTTGGCAAAGCCCTGACACTTTAGATTTCAGTTTTGTAACTAGTTCTTTAACACTAACCATCACAGAGTCACCATCTGTGCTAATACTTACCAACTTTGACCAGTCCACGTTAAATTTTTTTAAGACTTTTCTCAACATGTAAAACTATTTCCTGATGTTGTGCCTGTTATGGGAACCATGTCCAGAAGTTCTTTGATCACATCAAAAGTTTCATTGACACCATGAATAAATACAGCTACGTGGGGGGGTGTTATTTCCATCCACACCTTCCTGAGCTAAATGGAAAAAAGCCACAAATGATTCAGCTTTTTCTTGCAACTTGTCCTGCAAGTTCTCAGTCGTATTGTTAACATGCTGGGCAACAACATCACCAGTTAGTCTTATGTTGGCAAATGCGTGTCTGTTCAGGGCACATGATTTCTGCTGCGCTCAACAGACAGTCTTTGATAAACTCGCCATCTGCAAGAGGTTTTGCTGACCAGGCAATTTTCTCACTTAATACATAACTACATTTCATGGCAGCATCACTTATTTTATCCACGTTCAAAAGCAAATCATGTTGAAATTTCAGTCTTTTTTTCAGTTTGTTGCATTTTCTGTCACACATCTTTTCTGTAAATCCATCGTGGTTCCTATGATGGTTGCTTTCCTAATGGTGTTTTAGGTTACATTCTCTCGACACAGACAGGCTTTGTTTGCATATTAAACATGTAGGAACATTCTTTACCTCCACAAAGAAATACGCTCTCTCACATTTTTCTTGAAATGCATGGCTTTCTTATTCTTTCGTTTCCCCATTCTCCAAGTGCTCTTTTTTCCATCTCTTTCATCTTGGCCTTGGCTTTTTTCTCCAACAAGGTCCAGAGCTACAGCAAGCCCACCGATCTCTGTTCCTTGCTTCTCTTCCAAGGCTCGCTGTGCATCGGCCTGTGACTTGAAGTCAATATAGGCGATCCTTTCACTCATCCTATCCTTGCTCACCAATCTGATTTGAAAAGCATCCTAAAACACTTCTATTAATTCATGCTGAGTGACTTTGTCAGGCAGGTTCTTGATCAAAAGTGTTTTGGCATTTCGATCTTTCTTTGTTTCCTTTTCCTTTGGTTTCTTCAATTTAGTTTCGTATCCAAGGACCTTTGTTTCACTGAGTTCCAGGGCTTTTTCCTGGTCATCAGCAGATTTAAAATTCACTAACCAAATCTCCTTCTAATTTCTGTTTTTTGGTTTCAGTGGAAGCCTTCTGTTTGGTCATTTCCTTCTGTTTATCAGGTGCTTTCTTCGTAGGCTCTTCATCCTCCTCCGAGTTCTCATGTCTCTTCTCATGGTCCTTGAGCTTGGCAGTCCTCCTGTCTTTTGGCAAATTGGCCCCTGTGGCTCCCCTCCTGTGTGGTGATATTAATTTCTCAGCAAACATGGGAGCCAGAAACGTTTTTTTTCGATTTTATTTCCGGGAGCAGTAGCAACCTTCCTACCATTCTTAGGGACGACAGCCTCATCTCTGCTGCCATTGTCTTTATCTTCTGACATCTCATCTTCCCCATCTTCTATTTCTTTTAGGGAAAGACTCATTTTCTTTAGTTCACCTTGATTTGTTTTCCTCTCCAGACTGAGAACTCATTGTTAACGGGACCAGCTTCCATCTCTACCCCCATCAAAATTAACAACATAAATAAGGAGTCTAAAGCCAGAAACTTTAACCATCACTTCCCAAATTAACCCGCACAGTGTCGTCCCTGACGAGTTCTCCTCCCTTTAAGACTATCGCTGGTGTAGGGCACTGCCCACTCAGAGCCCTGCAGGCCATTACACGCAGCCAACCAGGACTGGACGCCCAGGAGAAGCCTGCAGCATCCCACAGGCACCAACAGGCCAGGAAGGCCCTCTCAGCAGCCGCCCAGGACTCCAGGCCCCAGGCAGCTAATTATTTTAGATGCTGGATGTGGTTGAGGTAGTCCATATTATACCAAACAGTACTAAAAATTAAATGATAATATATTGATATATTAATCAGAAAGCATTGACATTTTATTTAAATGTATGAAATGAAAACTGTCAAGTGACATACTATATCAAAGTAACAAATACTCTTCCTTGTTTTTTGCCAATTTCCTAAAAATTTCTATTTTACAAAGGAATCACTTAGATCTCATTTCATTTGCTATGCCTTTAAATCTCCTTAAAAGCCATAAAAACACATAATAATATTCCTCCCTAAAATCTCCTCAAAAGTCTTTGATCCTTGACTATTCACCACACCCACCAGCCCTCTTTTTTCCTCCCCAAGGTATCTTTTTCTACTCTGGGTCTACTTACATTTGTTATTCAGTCTGTATGTGAAGGTGGTATTTTTCAGTGTCTTCAACATCAGGGACTTTCCCATCCTTTGTGTTGAGCATAATTCTGGTTGCTTTATTTAGGCTAAGTAGGCCAGCTGGTTAAAGTAGTGTTTCACTCCTTTTTCATTTTTGCAACACAAGTGCAAGTTCATAAATAAGTAGGGTCAGAGTATCTGCTGTCCTAAGCACTTGAGATGATACAAAAGAAATCTGAGACATAAAGTGGGGGAGGTGGTGGTTGTGGGATGAACTGGGAGATTGGGATTGACATATAGACACTAATATGTATAAAATAGATAACTAATAAGAACCTGCTGTATTAAAAAACTAAAATAAAATTCAAAAAAAAATATGAGACATGTTCGCTGGCTGTTCTTGAGGAGGATCACATATAATAAGGAAAACTAGATTGACAGTCTGTGAAACTTGGTGCCCAGTTAACTACTTTGGTAGACCAGAAATACTGTAGTGGTTCTAGGAGAGGAATGCACATAAAGGACCAAAATGGACTCCATTTTACTTGTTCAACCTAATTTTCTATTTTCTGACATGCACACTTACTTTTTGTTAGGTTATTCTTCTCCAGCAAGAATTTGATAGCATGCCAAGGGCCACATGCCGTTCCAAAACATGTTAAGCAACTTTCTTTTGGTTGGTGGTCTCTGCCAGGGCTCTCATGGAATTTTTTTACCTATTTTATTTTTGATATTTTAATATTTAATTGTAATATTTAATATTTAAAATATTTTTACCTACTTTATTTTTAATTCAGATTGAGTGAGTTCTAGAAAGAATACCTATTAACAGTTGACCCTTGAACAATGTGGGGTTTGGGCACCAAAACCTCCATACAGTTGAAAATCTGTGTGTAACTTATAGTTGGCCCTCCATATCTGCAGTTCCACATCCTCAGATTCAACCAACTGCAGACAGTGTAGTACTGTAGTATTAACTATTGAAAGAAATCTGTGTACAAGTGAACTGTGCATTTCAAGCCTGTGTTGTTCAAGGGTCAACTATATACATGCTTTTAAAGCAGGAACTTAATCAGTTACCACAATGTTTTAGCAGTATACAATGTGCTTGATTTTCTAATTATAGTTTTCTAATTTTAAAAAATTAACTTTATTGAGATTACTTTACATGCATGCATTTTAATTGTATAATTTAGTGAGTTTTGGCAAAATGTGTACCTGTGAAACCACCATGCCAATCAACATTTAGAACATTTGCATCACTCTAGAAAAGTTCTCTCATGCCCCTTTAAAGTTAATACCCCTCCACTCTTTCCTAGGTAACCACTTACCTACTTTCTGTCGCTATAGATTTGTCTGTTCTGGAAGTTCATATAAATGGAAACCATTTATAAGTTTAAGTTTATAACCATTTATAAGTAAGTTTAAATTTGTATCTAGCTTCTTTTAAAATAAATTATTTATTATTCATTTTTGGCTGTGTTGGGTCTTCATTGCTGCACGCGGGCTTTCTCTAGTTGCAGTGAGTGGGGGCCACTCTTCGTTGAGGTGTGTGGGCTTCTCATTGCGGTGGCTTCTCTTGTTGCGGAGCATGGGCTCTAGGCGCTAGGGCTTCAGCACCTGTGGCACATGGGCTCAGTAGCTGTGGCTCACTTGCTCTAGAGTGCAGGCTCAGCAGTTGTGGCACACGGGCTTAGTTGCTCTGTGGCATGTGGGATCTTCCTGGACCAGGGCTCGAACCCGTGTCCCCTGCATTGGCAGGTGGGTTCTTAACCACTGCGCCACCAAGGAAGTCCTGTATCTAGCTTTTGATAAGTATAATGTTTTTAAGATTCATCTATGTTGCATCTAACAGTAGTTCATATCTTATTGCTGAGTTGTGTACCATGATCTAAATATATCACAATTTGTCCATTCACCAGTTAAAAAACATTAGGGTTGTTTCCAATTTTGAGCTGGTGACTAAAGCAGCTCTAAACATTCATAGTTTTTTGGTGGACATATGTTTTCATTTTTCTTGAATTGCTGGATCAAGATGATAAGTGTATGTTTTAAGTGTATAAAAAGTACAAAACTATTTTATAAACAGTTTTCCTTTCGACACTCTCACTTTGGTTCCATTTGCTCTACATCCTTACCAACTTTTGCTGCTGTTGTTTTGTAACAATTTTTAGTCATTCTAATAGGTGTGAAGTGTTACCGTTGTGGTTTTCATTTGCATTTTCCTGATGACTAATGATAGCATCTTTTCATGTAGTCATTTGGACAAATTCTTTTGTGAAATGTCTCAAGTTTTATTTTTTTTAATTGAGTTGCTTTCTTGTTGAATTGTAAAAATTCTTTATATATTCTGGATATAAATATTTTTTCAAACTCTTTGTAATTTAAAAACATATTTTTTGAAGATCAGAATTGTTTTTAATGAAGTACCTCTGTCCCTTGGTATGCATGGGAGATTGGTTTCAGCACCTGCTGCGATACTAAAATGGAGGATGCTTAAGTCCCATACTTGGCCTTCCATACCACAGTTTCATGTCTTCAACCAACCATGGATCATGTAGAACTCTATTTATTGAAAAACATCTCTGTATACACAGTTCAAACCTGTGTTGTTCAAGGGTCAACTGCATAATTTTTTTCATTTTTCTTATGGTTAATGATTTTTGTGTATTGTCTAAAAAAATTTGCCTACTCCAAGATTATAAAGATTTATTCTGTATTTTCTTCTAAAAGCTTTCTTGTATTAGCTTTCCCTTTAAGGTCTATAATCTATCTCAAATTAATCTTTATTTTAGTGTGATGTAAGGGTTTTTTTTTTTAATCACACATGGCTATCCAATTGCTTTAGTATCATTTCTTGAAAAAGGCTATCCTTTTTTTCCCACTGAATTACATTGGCATCTTTGTCAAAAATGACTTGACCAAATACGTAGCCGGGAGGGATTATTTCTGGACTCTATTCTGTATTTATGCTGAATCACATTGTCTTGATTACTGTAGCTTTATCTTTTCTCGAAAAATGGTCATTAAAAGGAATGAAGTACTGATACATGGTACAACATGGATGAACCTTGAAAACATAAGTAAAAGAACCCAGTCACAAAAGACCATATTTTGTATGATTCCATTATTTGGAATGTCCAGAATAAGCAAATCTATAGAGACCTGAAGTAGATTAGTGGTTTTCCTAGGGCTGGGGGTTGGGAGAAAATGGGGAGTGGCTGCCAATGACTGTGGGGTTTTGGAGGGAGCGGGGTGAGGGGGGATGGAGGGTGATGAAAATGTTTTGAAATTGATTGTGGTGTTGATTGCACAACTCCTCTGTGACTATACTAAAAACTATTGAATTGTACATTTTAAGTGGGTAAATTGTATGAATCCCCCATTGAATTGCTTCCAGTTCACCATTAAATGGGTGAATTGTAAATGAATTATATCTCAAGAAACCTGTTATCTGGGCAAAATAAATCCCAGTGGGCTTTTCTCTGGAAATTGAAAAGATTATTTTAAAATTGTATGGAAATTTTAAAGAATAACCAAAACACTTTAGAAAAAGAAATAAGTTGGGAGACATTTTTGTTAATTTTCTTTATTGTTTGACTATTTTCCATTTAATTGACTTATTTTTATTCTTATACTTACGTTGGCTTTAATTTGCACTTGCTCTAGTTTCTGAAGAAAATTAGATGATTTTTAAACCTTTCTTCTTTTCTAATATAAAGTTATAAATTTCCTTCTAAGTAGTTCTTTAGTTGCATCCTACAAATTAAGGTTATATTTTTCATTACCATTTTGTTAGAAATATTTTCTAGTTTCCTCTGTCATTTTCTTTAACCCATGGGTTATTTAGAAGTATCTAATTCCCATCTGTTGGAGATTTATAAAATATTTTATTGATCTACAATTCCATTGTGGTAAGAGAACATACTCTGTAAGATGTCAGTCTTTCAAATCTTGGTGAGTCTTATTTTATGACCCAGTATCTGTTCTATCTTGGTGCATGTTCCTGCACACCAGTAAGAATGTATATTTTGCAGCTGTTGGGTAAAGGGTGGTGTATCTGATTGCCTTTTATGTTTTATCTTCTTTGGTATTTAATAGTGTTTTATCACACAGTAGAAGTGTTGAGTAAAAACAAATTCTCAATTTTAACTCTGTGAGATAGTGCTAACTAAGAAAGTGATGGTGTTCCTCACCAAATGCAAAATTTAAATAATCAGTTATTTCATTGTACTGTGAATCTGTTCTGCTGTAATGGGGGCTTGAGAGTGGTAAACTAATAGTATGAACTATTATGGTCAATTTGGCCTATAGATAATTTTTTCAGGCCAAAGATATTTGAGCAAAAACATTTTGTTTCAATTTCGTCATGAATTGTAATTTGAAAAATTAAAACATAAACTACCAAGTAAATAAGTCATTTTGGCAAAAGATGAATACTTAAATTTGATAAAGAAAAACTAGGTGGCTTAGATATTCATGTGAATCTATGTAAGACGTGGGGCTTAACATTTATATTTCAAATCTAGTAACACAAGGTTTAGAGTCTACCTTGAATTCTAGAATGTTCTTTCAATAATCTTCAGCTTTGAGTAGACATAAGTTTTAACCAGAATGTCACAGTATGTTCAGTTACAGTGGTGTAGTAGAGTCCCTGCTGGGAAACAAAGGATTCTGTGTACCAGAGCCAGATGCACAACATTCCAGAACGAAAATTAGAGGGCCACACAAGAAACTAATTCAGGACAAGCCAGAGCTGTCATCTTTTTTCCTTGACTTATGTTTGTTTTTATCTTTAATATCCCATAACTTAAAGACAATGATATAAAATTAATACTACTTAACACTATGATATATGATCTTATGTTACATGATAAGGAAATAAGAGAGGGAAGAAAACAAAGATATTTTAATAAAAATGTATTCTGAAGTAAATAATGAAGAAATACTTATGACAACTACAGTCCTTATTTCTTTAACTGGTCACATGGTCATAGGTGGTATTTGTAACTACTTTCTTCTACTATGGTTTTTTTTTTTTTTAACATCTTTATTGCAGTATAATTGCTTTACAGTGGTGTGTTTCTGCTATACAACAAAGTGAATCAGTTATACATATACATATGTTCCCATATCTCTTCCCTCTTGCATCTCCCTCCCTCCCACCCTCCCTATCCCACCCCTCTAGGTGGTCACAAACCACCGAGCTGATCTCCCTGTGCTATGCGGCTCTAGTGAGTTGGATGGACCTAGAGTCTGTCATACAGAGTGAAGTAAGTCAGAAAGAGAAAAACAAATACCGTATGCTAACACATATATATGGAATCTAAGAAAAAAAGGGTGATGAAGAACCTAGGGGTAAGACGGAATAAAGACACAGACCTACTAGAGAATGGACTTGAGGATATGGGGAGGGGGAAGGGTAAGCTGTGACAAAGTGAGAGAGTGGCATGGACATATATACACTGTCATATTTTTAATGTTTTCCTTCTGTTAAAAAAGTTCAGTTGAACAATACAAATTGTTTGGTATTGTGGGTCCAATATAGTATTGATGTGTGGCCTTTACGTCTGAGACATATGGACATTTAATTAGTTCTCTTCATCAACAGGGGTGATTTGGGGGCAGTTTCACTTTCTTGGACACATGTGCCTGATTATCAGAAGGTTCTCGATAAGTTTTGCATATAACCTTGCCATCTGCTTATCTGTGAAACAGCTGTTTCCTTCATGCATTATTTTAAAGTAGCCTGCTCTATATGGCTTCCCAAACTCTTCTTAGGATACTTGTTTTTGCATCTTGAAGACCTCCTTTGTGTATTGAAAGCAGAGAAGCAATTTTAAAAGCTATTTCCCCCCAAAAATATATTAATTAAAATCTTGGATTTCCAGCAGTGTTTTCATAGAAAAAGGTACCCATTCTGTTGATCCTTTTCTCATGATGTTTACTCTTTTTAACTCTGCAACAGATATAGAGGGCAGGGGTTCTTTATAAGAGCCAAGAGCAGGTGGCACTTGAGGTCCTGCCAGAAAGGTTCACTGTTACAGAAGATGTTATTTTTAGGAAGAGGTTATGGTGCCCTGAAATGTTTGAAAACGAACGTCTGTAGGGAATTCAAAGTAACAGTCTGTGCTCTTGAAGCCTCTTCTTGTGGATAAGACAGAAATATATAAAAACCTAAATAGCAGTATAAACAGGTTATATTGAGTTGCAAATGGTTCGCAGTGTCAGTGCTGAAGATACCAGAGCAAAGGAAATCCCTGTGGCCATGACAGGGTTGGGTTGAACACTGGAGACTGAGTATTTTGAGAGACAGAAGGAAAGCAGTGTTAAGGCCATTTCTTGTTCTTCAGCCATCTCTGACTCATTGTATATTTTGGTAAGGAATGGACTACCTCTTAATTTTTTTTTTTTTTTTGCGGTACGCGGGCCTCTCACTGTTGTGGCCTCTCCCGTTGCGGACGGAGCACAGGCTCCGGACGCACAGGCTCCAGACGCGCAGGCTCAGCGGCCATGGCTCACGGACCCAGCCGCTCCGCGGCATGTGGGATCTTCCCGGACCGGGGCACGAACCCCTGTCCCCTGCATTGGCAGGCGAACTCTCAACCACTGCGCCACCAGGGAAGCCCCTACCTCATAATTTTTATCTTCTCTTTGCAGCCTGAAGAGTTGAGAGAAATCATTGAGAAGACTAGAGAGATGGAGCAGAACAATGGCCACTACTTTGACACAGCAATTGTGAACTCGGATCTTGATAAAGCCTATCAGGAATTGCTTAGGTTGATTAACAAACTTGATACTGAACCTCAGTGGGTGCCATCCACTTGGCTGAGGTGAAGGAAACATCCATTCTGTGGCATGATTGGACTTGATCTGGCAAACTGCCAATAGGAAGATAGCCCTGATACCTGAGCAAGTCTCTGAGAAGGTGGCAGGCAGTATAAATTGTAGACCTGTTCTTAGATCTTGAACTAGTGAGAAGAAAATCCCCTTAGGCAATTCACTAACAGCATTCTTTATTCTCTGTACATGGGCTTTAGAGGTTCTTGCCTCATTTGGGGATTTTAAATGGAAGTTTTCAACAGAGCAGTTCCATTTTATCCACATAAAAACCTTTTAATTCTGTTTTCATCTAACCAACTCTTTTCTGCCTAGTCATATTTCCATGAAAAACTTTTGTGTGTATACACAATGGTCCATGTCTCACATAGTAATAAATATTGATGTTATTTAACAGTTAACTTAAATGACTTCATGGGAATTTGTGGGTGAAGGGAAACTGCTTCTGTGCACTGGGCAAGACAACAGTATTTGGTTAGTCACCAGAACTACTTTAAAAAAAAATGGTGCCACTTTGGTCTGGAGCTGCTCTGTTAGGTTTGAATTCATTTGTATGTCTTTTAATTCATAAAAACATTCCGTTAGAAGCACCAATTTTTTAGCCCAAACTTGTGGATCAGACTTCACTGCACATGTGAAAGGTTTATGCAACGGTCACACCTGTTTTAGACTCTGCTCTAAAACATGTACAACATATGCTGATCTTTTTAAAGGTATAATGGTTTTCTGAATTTTTTTCTTTAATCGTTGCAACGGATTGGGTAACTTTTACTTCCTTTTCCTGATCTGCATAGTACAATAGAATGTATAAGTTACATTTTTACGAATGGCAGATATTGATATAAACTCTGTTGACTGTTAAGTTTCTTCCTCATGATGCAAATAGTTTTTTACATGCATAAAAGGACATAGCACATTTGACAGTTTTTTCATTTTTATATATGAGCACAGTATAATTTGATGACTGTGCCATATATGTAGGTAATAAACTGGAATTTGTGATCAATATAGTTGCTGTACTGTATACTGATATTTAATGGATTGACAAATGGTCATTGATTACACTTGTTCAGCATTGGAATAAAATTATATGAGGGAAATGATATGACAATTGACTTTGAGATCAGAAGGAAAAGATGACCTGAAAGTCATTTGAACATTTTAGGAAAAGAACATTGCAGGGGAAAAGTTAAGCATATAGAAATAGGTTTTTATCCTGATAAGGTCTGCCTCTTATGATCAGAATGCAACAAGCTAAATCATAAAACATTTAAGCTAATGAAACTTTCATACTGTCTCTATAGCTTGTAGCTTTAAAATTCAACTTCTGTAATTGGCATGGAAAGTTAATTTGTAGTATTTTCAAGGCTTAAGGGATGGTGTGATGTGTGACAAACAACCTCAAATGTGAATGTCTTGATTTTATTTATATGGTGACTTTAGCTACAATTCCTGTTCCCAAAGCTAAACACTGGAATAATACTGAATTGTCACTTAATTTAACATAAGCAACTGTTTTTAATGAGTAGTTTGTCTCAGTGTCATGTACATACTTGAGTTTTTCTCCTTTGCATAATATTATTTGAACAAATTGTAGACAGTTTATATGCTGCCTTTTTCTGTTGAAATTCACATGGCCTCAAAGTTGGCTGTGGAATATATCTTGTGTGGAAATACTTTCAAGATAATGTTCCTTAGGAAGAAAGTTAACATTCCTAGGTTGAGGTAAGGAATGCCATACATACTGTCTCTTCAGGTCTGAAACACTCCAGTTTATGGCAGGAAAATGCAAAGGTCACAGTGATTTTCAGCACTGAAAACAAGGCACTGTAAGTACTTAATCTTTTCAGTTTTCCAGTATACTTTCTCTTTAGGAATGAAAGGTAGTCTGTGGTAGACAGTGGAGTTTTGTGAGCTGCTTATCATAACTGACAACTATTTTCAACCCTACGATCTAAAACGTTTGCAGTTTGAGTCAAGTTAGAATGAGATTTCAGGCGGTGTCAGTAAGCGGCTGCCGCGCTAGTCCCTGAGTTACCTGTAGACCACAGGGCCAACACTAGGGCCATGTGCTATGCAGACTCAGGCATGGCTTTAACAAGCAAGTCCAAGTCCCCTACCGAGGCACATGCTATGCCGTAGTATACTTCTTGAAAATCTAAGCTGATGAGGTATTTTGGGGATCAGTTAAGTCCTATATATTTTTCTCCTTCCTCATCAGCAGTGGTAGAGGGATAGAAATGTTTATATCCCAACTTTCCTCAATCCTGGTGATATGGATGTGCTGATATTCGACATAGTCCCTACAAAGTGAAAACTGAGTTGTTGCTGACTTCCTTGAAAGAAAATGGAAAAAAGCCTTGCTCTCCACCTAGTTGTGCCCTACACCGCTCTGGCCAATTCCATTTCCTGTCCCTCTGTGGTTCTGATTGGAGACCCCAGTGTGGAGGGAGGTCTTAACCACTTATAGGAATGATACCAATCGCTAATGAAATGTACATTAGTTCAAGTAAGGAAATAATCTTCCTTTACTAAATTTCCTTAAGTCAGAACAAACAGAAAGGAGAATAGTGTTTAGATTAATCCAGATTTGCTTTCTATGAAAATCTAATGTCTGGATTTTTTTTTTCCTTTTCTCATGGCCTAAGGAATAATTTGAATGTAATTCTGTGAATGTGTGTGGAAAATTTAAACCAGGGATTTAGCCTTAATAAAGGTAACCTTTCTGACATCTATTGTTAATTCTCCTTTGTACTCTTATCCTGCCTGTATCTGCACTCTGTTGTTTTGAGATGTAACAAACACTGCACATTGTAATGTAAAAATAAAAAGTAAAATTATATTTCAAATTTAAAAAGTCACTGAATACTTTCTCTTGCTGTGTTTATATCCTCTACCATTCAAGGTGTCAACACATCTAAAATGACCCACCCTTGTCTTCAAGTTTTGCCAGAATCAAGTCCGTTGGAACCTCTGGGTGAAACACAAATACGTTTTAATTTATTCTTCACAGTGGGGGAGTGCCCCCTACTGGCACAAATGTAGGTTCTGTTTCCTTAATTGTTTAAACTGTATTAAAGATGATAGATAGATAGACAACTTAAAGCTGCGAACTCTGGAACTAGTTTTCTGGGGAAGAAGGTACGTAATACTCAGGCGAATTCCACTACATGCAACCACCAATTTGAGAACACTGAGGATAGGATGACTTGTTGACAAATATATAACATATTTTCATTCTCCATTCTTCATCCCTCCCCTTTTTCTATAATACCTACTCTGTATCTCCCAAAGGAGGCCAATCATGTACCAGAAAGTGTTTGTTACACATACACACACATGCTACCCCAGTCCAGCTTTCTATTCCTATTCCTGATCTACTCCCTTCCCATACAGCTCCAGTCACCCCAACCCTACACAACAAATTTTCTGTCCACTCTTTTGTCTCTTTCTTTTTAACAATATGCTAAACTGTAAAATCTTCTACACTTATGTAGGGAGGGTAGCCAAAGCCAGTAAGTACCAGAGGTTTATGGTGCCACAGGAAAAACTCTAGGGTACTTCTCTGGCTTAGTTCCTTAAGTTGAACATAAATTTATCTAAATGAAAACCCACGAAACCTGGCTCTCTGCCTCTACTTTCCAGCTAATTTTTGCCTCCTACAGAGCCGTACATACATACATACCACTTAAGAACCAAGGCTCTGAAATCAAGATACATTTGGCCTGCCTTCCACCTGCAAAATGGAGATGATGGTATTTATAACTCACTAGAGTGTTGTTGGGAGGATTAAATATTAAGCAGTTCATTGTTACCTATTTATTTTCAAGACTTACGAACTCAGTTGTTGGTTTTCCAATCACTACTGAATTTACATTGAATCTGAGATTTTATTGTGAGCAGCAACAGGATTTCCTAAAAATCAGCTCCTCCAGGACAGGCCTTCTGTCTTTACCTTTACCCAAAGTTTTTAACATAGGGGAGGCAAAAAGGATAGAAGTTAAGGATGTAAAAATTCTGAAGGTAGACTGCCTGGATTTAAATCTGGGATTCACCACTTCAAGCTCATTGTGCCTCAAAATTCTCTTCTGTGAAATGCAGGATTAAAACAATATGTACCTCTTAATGGTTGTTGTGATGAGATAATAATAGATAAAACACAAATGTCTAATACCACTAAGCTATTTTATGGTAGGTCTTTGTTAAATGTATGCAAAATTACTTTAAAATTACCTACTTTAAAATTAGTCTATGCTGTGATATCAGTTGATTTAAACACAATACGGTTAAGGCTAGTGTCACAATTTCACTAATTAAAAACTGTTCCATGGCCAATCATGTCAAACAATGCCTATAACTGAGTGCAGGCAAGCCTGAGTAATCATGGATGGCTCACACCAGATCAAACTACTAAAAACCTCAGTCACCCAATATGGTCATTCAAATGCCTCAAGTTGTTACTGATTATAAAATACTACAGTTACCTTATTACTCTCAAATGGGAATTAATTATTTTTTCTTAGAAAAAACAGCAGTAATAATAAGCCCTCTTAACTCATTGGCAATCATATTTATTAGTATCCCAAAATTCAACAATCACTCACTCACCTCAGTAAGTTTATGAAGGGGGGAAAAGGGAAGCTACCCACTTCATACATGTCTGCAGAGAAAGCTCTTTTTGGATGCCAATCCCATGTGGTGATCTGAGCATAAGAACACAACTTAGCAGTAAATTCATTATAAAAGGAACAACTCATTTTTAAATCATTTTACTGTATATTACCATAGTCACATTTGAATTGGCAGAACTGTTCCCATGACAGACAAGACAGACCTGTCATTCAAGGAAGAATAAGTGAAGGTTTTCATAATGTTTGAGGAGAAGTCCCACAGTAACTAACACAAGGATGGCTGCAGCAATCTCAGACAACGGTGTGCAAGTAGGTAGGAACAAAGGGTGTTCCAGCAGTAGCTGGCCTACGTGTGTTGGCCTGAGACCACTGCTGTTTCCTAAGGGGAATTTCTTAATATGTTGGTAAGCAGGTCACTTGCAACAGACATGTAAGTGGAGTAGGGTGACACTAATAAATTCTGTAAGTTTCTGGGCAGGTTCTCCAAATGTCATTGGTGATAAATGGTTGTTGAATTATGATTCTGCAAAGGTAATCCCATAAACAGACAACAGGGAATTTTACAACTGGTGAAATTCTTAGGCTAAAAATTAAATAGCCACACATACCGAACCTACACACCGTGAATTAAAATGATGCCATGTTAGGCCTTCTGAAGGAATCAGAGCAGGAAAGATTATTCAAAGAGAAGATCCTCATCCTTCTCTTCAGCCAGAAGATTAGCAGGTTCCATCACCTCTCCAGCTGCCTTCCGTTGTTCCAAGTCCTTCTCAGACTTTTCCTTGAGAATCTTTTTCTTCTCCTGTATTTTCTTTAACCTATAAAATAAAATAAAGGAGGGAATTTTCTGAATGCTGTTTTGGTACTAAGTAGAATTGATTTCTTCTAGTTTTGTAACAAGGATAATAAACACCTACAAAGTAGAACAAAATTCTACCTTTATTAATTTCAATTTCAGTAACATATTTATAACCCATTTAAAAAAAAAAAGATTTGAGGTAGAATACACACACATTTTAAGCTAATAACTGATTTCAAAAGCTCCTGTCTCAGGGTGAATAAACTTTGATGTCCATTCCCTGATAATGGAACAGGTTTTCAGCATTCAGACACTAAAATTTTGGATCATTCAATCTGGATTACCACAACCCTGAACATCAACTGAAGGACAAACTAAATTTTGCTAATTACGATTATAAATCATACTCAGAAGCTACTCAAGGTCCAAGACAGCTATGTCTTTCCTGAATATGCCTGCCTTCACCTATCTCCCACTTCTCTGAAACTGACACACTGACCCCTGCACACCACCTATTTAGTATTTATTGTCCCTACTAGCTCTAAATGTTCAGAGCTAATTCCTGTACAGGTATCATTTCTCTCCAAGTACTCTGACTTTCTAATGGTATGATTTATATTATTATGTAATGTCCCCAAGTACTTTATACCTTCTCCTGGAACATTTCCAACATGCAATACATATTTGTTGATTGACTGATTAATTCCAGTTTCTTTTTATGTGGGAGACACCCCATCTAAATTATTGTTTCATTTTAAAGAATTATCGAGGCTATTTATAGTTTCTCTGAAGGGCCTGAGTTTTCAGAGATGCCATATTTTAGGTGTGTGCAAAACTTGGCACAGATCTATCTCCACAGCCTTTGGCAATATTATTCCTTGTTTCTTATCAGAATAAAATACAAGTTGTACTAATTCTTTTTTTTTTTTGCCCGCGCTGCACTGCATGTGGGATCTTAGTTCCCTGACCAGGGATCAAACCCATGGCCCCTGCAATGGAAGCGTGGAGTCTTAACCACTGCCAGGGAAGTCCCAAGCTGTGCTAATTCTAAAGAACATAAGCCAACATGTCTCAGCAAATCGAGCTTTTGGAATATGGAAAAACAAAAAATGATCAATAACTGCAAATTCCAACAAACCTATAGAACTCTTCTCTCTCTCTCTCATCCAGCTCTGTGATGATATAAGCAAGGGTACGTTCAATCCGGGGAATGATGACTAGGGTTTAAAAAATATATATATAGTGAGAACTTCAAATCTTTTTTCAAATTGCCAGTGCTCATTTGTATAACAGTAACTTATTTTTTCTAACTGTAAAATAAATGTACATTTAATGCAAAAAACAAAAACACAGGGAAATAAAATGAAGTATAATCCAACCACTCTATAGTTAACTAATTATAAATATTTTGGAATATGCCCTCATACTGTCTTTTCTATGGACAGGTAACACTGGACCATGATATATATACAACACTGAATATACTGAATTTATATGAATATGTAACATTGAACCATATGTTACAAATAGATGTTATTTTAAATACAACAGCAATCCATTGTTAAAAACTGGAGCATTGAGCAGAGAGAATACAGTAAGTTGAATTTTGTGTCAATCATAAGGTTCTACTTTACACAGAATTTGCCTATTCTGCTTCTAGAATGTGAACTCCTTGTGAACTGAAACTGTTACCTTATCCATTTTGTTTTGCTTGCAATTCCATGCAAGAGGCTGGCACAAGCAAGCAGTCAGGAAATGTGTTTTAAGTTTTTAAACAATGAGATAACTTCCTCTTTAACACTAATAGAGCCCAAGCAAAATAATTTCCTTGCTGCTCAAATTTTGCTCCTTTCTTACTTTAAAACTGAACAAGTGTTGCTTTAATGAAAACTGAGTTTCTTAAGCAAAAAGTACTGTGGCAACATTCAGCAGTCATAGTTTTAAAATAATGAAATGAGAGATGGAAAATAAATGCATTCAATGGGAAAATTTATTTTTAGAAATCAAGAAGAACAGCAAGAGAACAGGACATAAGGCCTAAGAAAGACAGCTTTAAAGTTTAATACTTCATGTGTTCAAAAACATTTATCACTCAGTCATTGGAAAGAACTTACAAAAACATTAGGGCTCTTGAGAAATAGTTTCACCTTTTATTCATGAATAATCAGAAATGAGTAAAACATTCCGTACTTTTTAACTCACCACTCTCCTCTAACTACCCGCTAAATCATACACTTCTATCAAAGGATTTACTAACAGTTATCTGTATTACTGACTCACTGCCCTTCCTACTGTGGGCAGGGGCAACATCTTATTCAGCAGGTGATCAGTGCCTGATTCCTAGTAGGTCCGTGACAAATGTGGAGGTGCGGACAAGAGGATGGACAAAGAGCCTCACAGCAGCTTACACTCACCATGTTCAATGGCATTTACACGCCTGTTGGTTATCTTAATAGCTTCATCCAAAGTAACAAAGGAAGTCTAAAATAAGAGGATAAATTAATAATGTAAGCACAAAGTCTTCCTACTCATGCCCTGTCCACCACTTGCCTTCACTCAGCACTTGTAGAAACATTTGGAAACCAAGACTACTTCAACATACTTAAAGAACAGAAAATTCTTATGAGATTTCCATAGAGCTAACATGATTTCCATTCTATTAGAATTTGTTTACTTCAGACTCACCTGAAGTTATAAAGATGGCATGAGAAGAGAATCATACACTAATGACCTAGATATATATTAACTGGCTACAAAGCAGGGGGGGAAAAAAAAGGCTTTCATGCATAAACCATATTATATTTGCATTTAAATCTATATTGACTATTGCTGTTCTCACCTAGCCAAGAGTGAAACTATACCATTGCACAAACATTTTGTTAGTAGTAAAAAGTAGGGACAATGGTGCAGAAGCCACTATTTCAGAAACTTACCTGCAGCGAAGCTAGTTCCACCAGTAGTTCCACTGCTTTGGCATAATTCCTCTTCAGTTTAGCCAACTGTTCACCTCCTCTGGCTAAACCAGTCAGTTCATAACCTGAAAGAACCAGTCAGACAACATTTGTATTTAGGGTGTAATCTTCCCCATAAACTTCCCAAAAGAAGATAAGTCAGAATAATACCAAACATGGAAAAACAAATTCACTAACCCAAACATTAAGTGCCCATTTCACTCCCCCAAAACTGTAGGACATGTTGCTGAGTAGTTTTGCACAAGGATACTTTCTAAATCTAACTATAGGAGAAGTTACCTTGCTGGATTAACGAATGCACCCCTTCCCTTTGTAGATTATACTGCCTGATGCCCCAGTACGGTTGACACTCTCTGTTAACAGGTGACTCACTAGAATATTCTACTTCTTTATTCAAGCAGTACTAAATATTTGATGTGAACCAATTTAATATGAGGGCCAAAGAAAGAATATTGTTGTTTCTATGAAAGAAAGTTGATTAGTTTGGAAAGACTCAACAAAGATGCATTACTACCTGAAACATGCTGTCAAATTAGGAAAAGGTGAGACAATTATAAAAAAATCGGGCAGGCTGGCTATAAAAGTCTAGGAAGATTCAGCATTCAGATTGTATCACAGTGCCTAAGATCTTACTGTACTTTAAAAAGACCCAAACTGGAAATTATAAACAATACATTGTGGGTGTGGTTTATGCAGACAGACAACATGGAAGTCTAATCAGTGGATTCATACTCAAAGAAAGGCCATGGCCTTATATTTTTAAAATTGCAAATGACTATAAATTTCTAGGTTGAAATAAAATATTTTAAGCAATGTATAATGTTTTGTGACTCCCTGCAATAACACTTTTTTGATTAACTGATAAACTATTGTCCCAAATATATCTGATAAGAAGGCTTCTGGACTTCCCTGGCGGTCCAGTGATTAAGACTCCACACTCCCAATGCAGGGGGCATGGGTTTGATCCCTGGTCGGGGAACTAAGATCCCACATGCTGCCCGGCGAGGCCAAAAAAAAAATAAAAAAAAAAAGAAGGTTTCCAACACTGGAACCACTGAACTCTAAGCAGGTCTATTTATCATCATTTTCCAGAATAAGTTTCATTTAAAGAGGAACTGGAAGAACCCAGAGACACACACATAAAAAGTTTCACACTTACTGTCAGTTCCTTCATGGTAATGTTCAAATACTGGCAAAGTAACACCTGTTAAACACAGAAACATATATGGATTCACAAACATGTCCTTGAAGTACTGGTTCTTAACCACTGTTTCCTGTGTTTCTTTTTCAGCAAATACTCAAAAGCCAAGAGATTGCCTGGAACTGTAACTGGTTTCAATGAATGAATTTAGGAACCTTCCTTAAGTGTTCATTCCTATTCAAAAGTCAAATTATCCTTAGTAAGGGATCTGGCTGTTACAATGTTTGTTTTTTTTTCTTTCATCTTTGAGGTATACATAATATACAAATAATTGCACATATTTAATGTATACATTTTGATGAGTATAGAAATATGCATATACCCATGATACCATCATCACAATTAAGGTAATAAACATATCCATCACCTCCAAAAGATTTGTGTCCCTTTTCCTGTGTGTATGTGTTAAGAACACTCAACATGAGATCTACTTTCTTAAGCTTTTCAGTGCACAACACCCTATTAACTGTAACTATACTACTGTACAGCAGGTCTCTAAAATGTATTTATCTTGTATAACTGTAACTTCACATCCACTGAACAATAGCTTTCCCCACCCCCATCCCCTGGCAACCACCAGTAAACAAGTTTTAACATGTAAAGCCAAACAACTTTGTCTAAGGAGAAAAGATTAATTGGGCCATCAAGATCTTGCTGTATAAACGGGTTAATTTAAAAATGTTATCTTTTCTCTGCCAAGAGTTCCAAAGGGTTGAAAAGTTACCTGCTACATTATCTTTCTTTGCTCTAATCTTCACTTGGGCTTTATTTACATTTTGGATTACTGTGGTGCTGCAGAAAAAGAAAAGGCCTTGATTTAGTTGAGTTTTTAGAGTGAGAAATAAACCAGCAGGGACCCATCAGGTGACTTCAACAAAAGTAAGATGTCATGATTATGCTTTGATGATTGTCTTCTTTCAGAAAAGAACAATCACTGCTACCAGAGGAGGGCCTCAGAGAGCAAAGTATGAACAATATTCAAACATTAGCCATAAGAATACAAAGAATGATTTTAATGTACATGGGCTGCTTAAGTTTTCAATCAGACATGTGGTGCATGGATGTGACTTTAGGGATTTTCTTTCCACTAATGTAATTTGGAGAAAACGTTCCTTCCTTCTGGGTTTGCTGTTCAAATCTGTAGGTGTGCCTAAGCAGGAGTTCAATTCCTTTACCTTGGAATCTATCTAATTTCCATCTGGCTTTGTCTGACTCCCCACCTGTTACTATCACAAAATAAAGTGTCTTCCTCATAACCACCCTAAAACACCTTCACATACCACATACACACTATTTATTCCCGCCCTCTCATGGAAAAGTCAATGCAAATTGTTATCCTACCAACACTGGCAAAAATTAAAAGTCTACTACTTCAAAACGTCTTATGACAAAAAAAAAAAAAAAGGTCGGGTTTCCCTGGTGGTGCAGTGGTTGAGAGTCCGCCTGCCCCGGTCCAGGAAGATCCCACATGCCGCGGAACAGCTGGGCCCGTGAGCCATGGCTGCTGAGCCTACTGTCCGGAGCCTGTGCTCCGCAATGGGAGAGGCCACAACAGTGAGAGGCCCGCGTACCGCAAAAAAAAAAAAAAAAAAGGTCTCATGCCCCTCAAGCTGTAAGACTGTCCACAGGTAATGTTCCCAGATAACACAAACTAAGAATGGAGGCATTGTGTTATTGGTAAAGAAGACTAAAATCAAAAACCCTGAAAACTTCCACTTCTGCCCCTGAGTAGTCATTTGACTTTAGGAAGGCACTAAACTTAAACTGAGAACAACAATGCTCGCCTGGTCCACCTCACAGGCTTATTTGGAGAACCAAATGACATAACCAAACATAACATATGTAAAGCAATAACTAAGCCATTTTGTACACTTTGTAAAGCACACATTGACATATGCCATAAAGTCCATGCCCTTTAAACAACCAATTCCATTCTCAAAAATTCTCCTAAGGAAATAATTCAACAGAAATTTAAAAATATATACATAAAGATGTTCATGGCACCTTTTCTAATAATCCAAATATCTGAAAATCAACCCAAAGGCCCACCATTACAGGAAAACGTTAATACATTATCATACATCTAAAGATTATGCAGCTATGTGAAAATAGGGAAAAATGTTTATGATACAATACTAAATGAAAATGGACTGTAAAATATTAAGTATTCTGTGCCTGCAACTATGTAACAGATACACGTGGGTGGTAATAAACACAAAAGTGTTAAGGTGATGGGGTTAAAAGTGTTCTTATTATTACTATATCATTTGTCTTTAATGCTTATGTATTTTTTTTAAATTAAAAGAGGCTTTTACATGAAATTATGAACATGATAGCACTTTGTTTTTCAAAACACCCCACTTAAATGTTCTTACCTGAAGTCCCCTGCTGTGAACTTGGCCTCAGCAAGTGAAAAGGCAGCTTCTCTCATCACTTCACCCATCAACATTTTAGTCTGGAAAAGCAAAAACCAACAGCCAATAAAACCAAGTTTTTTTACAGGGAAAAATCATATCATAATCATGTTCCTTTAACAACCATCAGTATTTTACACCAGGTGTACATGTAAATATTGATTTGGTAACAATAAAATAAATATATCCAATTTTGCTTGAACAGTTTTGGTTATGGTTACTAACAATGTTGCAAAACCATGAGTTTTATAATTAAAATACTGGAACAAAGGCACTAAGAAATAGAAAACTGAATCTTTACTGAAGGGCCGACCTTATTCCTGAATGAGTCCATGCTGTTTTGCTCAAATTAATCTTTTAAATTCACTATACTGCTCTCAAAATCCTAATGGCACAGTGATTCTAAAATCTGGAATATTTAATGTTTGAGAATACACAATAATTTTTTTTGAAAGAGAAGAAAAACTGGGACAGGTGGGTAGAAAGTTACCAGACAGGCCAGAGGACAGTTATAATAAATTCTGGGGAAAGAGCATTTCGGGCATTAGAAACAGCTAATGCAAAGGTCCTAGAGGAGGATGTTAGAAAAAAAGCTCCAAATGAGATCAGAGGGGCAGGCAGGGGCCAGAGCAGATCAAGTGGGGTTTGGGGGCAAGAGTAAAGAGTTTGAATCTTATTAAATGTACTTTCTGAAACTTGTTACATTTACAATGGCATTTTTACTTTTGAAAGAAAAATGTTTAATTAAAATGCCAACAGTCGTGCTGGATTTTCCATAGACACTTCTAAAATAAATACAATTCTAAGCAAACTTCACTCTACCTCTATTATCTTCTTAAGGATCTGTCGAAATCGAAGAGTTAAGGCGTCAGATTTTTTCTTTAGGAGGTTTCGACCTGTCTGTGCTCCTTTTAACCGAGCCCTCATGATGGTCTGTGCCCTATGTAAATAAAGTTAAAGACATTTAAAATAAAAATACTTCCCCAATATGGTGTTAAAATTATGCGAATTCCTTGATGTCATGAGAGCAAGAATATATACCATTTGTAACTGACAGGCTTAATTGGTTTCTCAATACTGTAGATTTCCACCCTCAGTGCTCCATAAATAAGAAGTCTTTTTTATTTAAAACAGAAACAATCCTTTAATAAGAACTTAATAATTTGATAAATAAGTTAATAAATAACATTAATAATTTAATAAATTATAATAATAAATATTACTTAATTGGTTAATAATTTAATAAATTTTATTATGATTTAATAAATATTTATTAGAACTATTTTATGATACCAGCATAGTTTAAATAATTACTTGATTTGTGAGTTAAAACAGTATATGTTTCCATTAGGTATGCACTAAGAAAAAAAAATCTGTCCAATGATATATGTCAAAATTTGAAATGCATTTACCTTCAGGACCAACAATTCTACTTTAAGGGATTTATCCCCCTGATTTACTCCCACATGTACACAAAAACATGTACAAGGTCAAGAACGAGTAGTCCAGCCTTATTTATAATAGCAAAAGGGTGGGAACAAGTTAAATGTTCCACAAATCACGGTTCATCATACAACAGAATGATATGAAGCCATTAAAAAAAAAGAGGAAGGTAGATCTGCATGTGCTCCTCATATTACATTGTCTCAGTTATGCACAGTAAGGGATGAATGTGCTTATATAAAGAGAATAGTTCTAGAGAGGTTCACAGAAAGTGGTAACAGTTTCCTTTGGAAAGTGAGGTTGAGTGAAAAAGATGGATTTACTTTTTACTACTATATTCTGTTTTACCTTCTGTATTTCATACCACAATCATTTATCACTTTTTCCATTAAAAGTGTGGCATTGAAGTGTTTTGATATCATCAATTAAGACTCTACTACCAATCACTTTACTAATTTGTAAATGACTCCAGGTAACAAATGACACATATAAGTAAACACTTCTGAGAAGTGACAAGCCACTTAAATCTCCTTACCTCCCTATTTCAATCTTTTCTCATCAGAAACCCCAAAACCAAAGTCAAGAAAGCAACAGCAGAAATTGACATTTCCATTCTTGCTACCATATGCCAGATAAAATTTAATAATGAGAAAGGATAATAAGATTCAATAATCAATTGTATAACATACCTAAAGTGATTTAAGGGGACATAATTTCATATGACTGGTGTTATTACCAACTGCAAAATAGTTTTTGCTAAACTTCTGACTAAATTCTTAGATTATACTGAATCTTCTACCATAGGCCAAAGATTACTAAAATAATTCTATAGCTGGAAGGGGCTTTAGACATTATCTTGAAAGATAGGAAAACGAAGCTCAGAAAAGTGAAACGACTTTCCCACAGTCACTCGGTGAAGAAAATGCAGAGCAAGGCCTGAAACAGATTTCTGACTCCAGGGATTTAACCAAGGTTCAAACCTAGGTCCACTGTACCCCAACCATGTGCCATACTACCTCACCTATAGATTAAGGGGACATAATTCAGGTGAACAGTTCTGTCTTTGAAAAACTAGCTATCAGTGGCTGAATTTGCACTGACTAGCTTCACTGGAGGTCTAACCAAGTGAAGCTGGTTCAGCTTCCAGCCTGAGCAAGAGCTATGCACCCCAATGTACCGTGTTGTTGACACTAACCACCAGACTTTGGGCTCAAAGAGTTGAACCAAATTTAAGTCAAGTCCTAGTACTGCAAATGGCAGCAAGTTTACAGTAAAAAGGTGAACTGGTTCATAAAACTGAATTCACCACGCTAATTTTAATTTCCTCCTATATTTAATTTCTTTTCTCATGAAATAGACAAATTTTAATTCCTGAGACTCAAAGAGTGACTTGCCCAAAGGCTTATAGCCAGTATGTAGGAGAACCTGGATGTGACTGACTTCTGTTGACTCCAAATCCGTCATGCCTCTTTTGCTTCCACTCTAAACTTGTTTTGCTCTCTCTGGTGCCTAAGTGGGTGACAGCCCCATTTCACAGGATAACACTGTAAGGTAGTAGTGTCTGAAACAGAAGTCACTAGTGTGTTTCCTAGCCTCGCTCTTTAAACACTTGTTATTTTACAAGTTACAGAGCTGCTTGGCCCTACAAAAAATGTTTGACCTTCAGCTAGGATGATGACTTTGCTTCCAGCTGAATCAAAAACATCTGACTACATGACAAAGTACCTGCTGATAAGCCTTGGGGAAAATATTTAGAGAAGCAGTTACTTCCTGCACCTGATTTTCCTCTCAATCGGCAAGCTGAGTGCTCTCAAATAGCAATTTTCACATTCACAAACCTATCATTCTTGTCTAAGCCCAAAGAGTGTATTTTCACCTCTTAGTCTCAAAGTAAAAACAAAACAAAACAAAATGTTAACATTCTAACTACTAGCAAAGATAAACACAGCCAGACATTAAAACTGTGAAAACAGATATTATTCAGTAACCACTGACAGCAGGGGAAAGAGCTGAGCTCCTTTCTGATTGTGCACAGGTGATTAGGCATTTTAAAATGAGCGAGGAGAGTGAGAGTGGATGCGAGTCAGAGAAAAATTCCAAAAGGTTGGGCATTGGAAATGCCATCAGGCCAGCTGTGTCTGCTAGCAGGCAATTAAGGAAGGGAGGTCAGGGGCATAGTCTCAGGTGTTGCATAGAACAAAGAGTAAATTCTGGCTGGATGAGTTTTCTCAAGCAGGCATTTTACTAGGGGCTGGAGTCATTCTAGGAACATAGCCTTAGGCTACTAGAAGCCATGCTAGAGTCTGGTGTCTCTTAGGGCAGAGGTTTGGATGGAGTCAGTCTTTAAGTGCTGGGAGTTCTACAGTCCTCACTACCTCAGGGTAGTCCTGAGCCTTATCTATTTCACAGGCACTGCCTTTCTCCACAACTGACTTACTTCCCACCTTAGGACTAACAGCTATTAGAAAGTCAATAGGCAAAGGTAGAAACCAAACAAACAAAATCCCCTTCATTTCATTAAAAGCTGTAGCCACCCAGGTAGGTACAGAAATCTAGGTTTGGGGGTTAAAATACAACTCTTATTTTAAAGCATCCTCAGATTCTCTGAGAAAAAGTCAAAATAAAGAAAAACAGCAGAACACCCCCAGAGAGATAGGACCACAATCAAAAGATCTAAGTGTCAAAGCCAAAACTGATTTTCTGCTCCTCAGTGAAAAAAAGAGGAAAAGGAAGAGGGGGAGGGGGAGAGGGCAAATAAGAACAATCTTCACCTTCCACAAGTTGTTAGGCACGTTTGAGAAAACTTAAAATTTTTCTCCTGACAAAGAATTCAGGCCCAAAGAGAAAACGAGGCCACAACTGAACAGACTCCACGGCATGGGTTCATTTAAGTAACATTTTTTGTGGACCATCTGTGGATTAATAATCAAGACACTTCTCATCCTGGAGAGAGCTCACAGTCCAGTGGTAAATATACATAAACAAATATGCACTTTACAATGTGATGGGTGATATTAACAGAAGTCTGAATGACATGCAACAGTGACAGACAAAAGGAGTGCCTCGGAAATTCAGGTCTAGCTTCCCACCACATGTGACATTTCAGGGGATCTTGGAAAATGAGTATGGGTATCCAAGATCGAACCTGACGCCCACTTTAGGGCGATTCGATTCAACACCCAAATTGGTTTAGAAGCCTGCTTCCCACCGCAGTAGACTTCTCTTCTCAAAGCATTTATCAGGGCTTCCCTGGTGGCGCAGTGGTTGAGAGTCCGCCTGCCGATGCAGGGGACGCGGGTTCGTGCCCCGGTCCGGGAAGATCCCACACGCCGCGGAGCGGCTGGGCCCGTGAGCCATGGCCGCTGAGCCTGCGCGTCCGGAGCCTGTGCCCCACAACGGGAGAGGCCACAACAGTGAGAAGCCCGCGTACCGCAAAAAAAAAAACAAAAAACAAGCATTTATCAAACTTCGTCCGCTTGTCTATCCCTCCACTAAACTGTGAGCCCTGTTAGGGCAAGAGTGGCGACGATTCATAGTTATATAAATCCAGTGTCCGGATCAATAAGGGAATATGGAATGAATGGCTCGATTAATGACTAAAGTCAGCTGATCTCTACAAAAGCCAGCAGGCCGGGCGCCTGTTCTCACGAGCTGGACTTGCCCTGTCCAGTCTGGTTCACTCAGAGGAATGTGTAAGGGGCCCCTCAGGGAGCCTCGCCCTGGACTCACGAGAAGAGACTGGAGAGAGCTCAGGTCGGCCCAGGAAACAAGGAGCCCCGCTGCTGGTCCAGGGTATGTAGGGACAGCGGCTCGGGCAGGTCTTCCTGAACACCTGTTCGTTCCATTCTTTTACTTACATTCTCGAGGGAAAGATTTCAATTCGGTCTTTGGCCGACATTCTGACGATGTCTGTTCGGCCCGGGTCCCTGGCCGGGCAATCGTGGCTGCAACAAGCCCACCCACTGAGTCTAGCGCTACCTGAGTCAGCTGGTTGTGTCCCGTGACCCCCTGGCGTTGCTAAGAGGCAGCCAGGATACGCCTTCTTAACTTCCGCTTCCTGTCGGTAGGGGTTGGGGGTAGGGGTGTGGGGAAGGCGACAGGAAGAAGGCGATGCCCGGATGTTGAGGCGCGCGCACCCCGGAACCGCCTCTCATTTCCGGTTCGTCTTCTAGCCCCCCCCCCCCCGCCCCCCCCCCGCCCCCCCCCCCAGTCTGCAGCTCCCAGGCGGCTGCGCAGGGCGAGGCGAAAGAACAGGGAAGAGTACACTCCTTCTCTTCCTCCACTTTTCATTTTTGGTCACAGCGCCACCTCATGGTTGACTAAAGATTTCAGAGAGGATTTATTTTTCAGGGACAAGGAATCAGAGTCCTCCCTCTTACCTGCGCCTTGAAGGTTACTTAGCGAAAGCTAAAGACAGTGAGAAAACGTACTTTTCAGGTCCTCCTAAGGTCCACATTCTTCTTTGTTCTCGGAGGACCTGGACTCCATGGTCAGTGACGAAGAGGGGCCTCCATCCTGTTGGCGCTTGCGTGCTGCGAGGTGGTTCCGCATGCGCGGTGGGGTCGAGCGAAGCGCACGCTGAGGAGAGTCGGCGGCTGCTACGGGTGCATCAAGTCTGGTCTCTCCGATTGAAGAGCGTGGCGCCGGACACCAGTGCGGGATTCACACACATACCTCAGGTGACTAGTCGCCCCGATCGGTTTCTCCAGGAATTCACTTTGCTTGTGTCCAGTGACATGGGTGATCGATAGAGGGTAGGCCCCGGGCTAACACCCCCTCCTTCTCCCGTCCCTGCGCGGGAAGTGTCTGCACACAGCTGCCACCGCCCGCCGGCTCCGTGTCGGTCTCCCCGTGTAGCAGAGGTGTCATGGTGCGAACGGAGGCCTCTCGTGAAGGGAGGCGGGCCGAGTGACTGAACAGCCCTTTCAGTGTGCTTCAAGTGGGGACGCCGTGAGGTGGGGCGGCCTTGGGAGAATGCCGTGACGCCCCCGCCCCGGGACGCGAACACTTTGCCCTTTCCGGGCCTGAGAGTTCCATCCTTTTTTTTTTTTTTTTCTTCCGCCCCAGCAAATACTCTCAATTGTAACCAGACCTGGCACTTCAAGGAACCCGTTGATTGGGCCACGATATTGACAAGAGTTGGGTTAAAAAAAAGATCCAAGTTTGTTCATCTGATAAGTGATAGTAAAAAAATCGAAGCTGCTTTCGCCCTGTGTTGCTGGAGTGGTGCGTTTCTGGAGAGTGAGTCGCTCCTTAAGATGGCACTAAAAGATCCTACTGAAGAGTTTATTACTTTTCGTATCGGTTTGCCGTGTTTCAGCACCGATGAGAATAGACTTGTAGAAATACGCGCTGTGATCTTACGGTTAAGCAGAACTAAAACACATAAGATACGGGAATTTCAGGTCCCTTTTGTCAGCGCCCCAAACTTAGGCTACTTTAACGTTCATTAACAAGAAACATTGTTTCTTGGGGAAAAGGTGTAGCAAAGAAGTCTTGTTTTTTCTACCGATTTAAGCTGTTATCCAAGGGGAAAAAACCTTGTAACTCTGTGTCTTTCAACAGTTTGGAATTATTTACATAGAGCTTTACTGCCTCTTCTCAGTTCATTGGCTGCCACATGACAGTTAGCGATTCTCAAAACATCTCAAAAAGATGCACAGTAATGTTTTTAGAGATGGGTGCTTCCTATTTCAATGACAGTGAACTAGTTTAAAAGCTTTATTTGTGTAGCATTTATGTAGTAAAAACGAGCATTCAGAACGTAACTAAGTGTTAGGGCCGAATCAGAATGATCACGGGAGTTGCCTCTATCACATCATACTTTACTTTGGAAACGAATGTGGACTTCTGTATCCATTATGGCGACTTGACCATGCAGTGGTTTAAGAAGTCCTGCCTACTGTTTGACCAGGCAAAATTACTGACATTGCAGGGTATTTGAAATTATCTTGGAATTCAGTTCATGTATTTTGAAAGATGTGTGTTCTTTACTGGAGAACACATACTGTATTGTAGTACTCTGACATATTGAGGCTTTGTGGGTTAAACTCTGGAGTCAATGTCAGATGACCTGGATTTAGCTCCTGTTGTACTTAGTAAGCATTTGTCTTTGAGGAAGTCATTTAATACTTTATTTTAATAATAATTGTTTAATGAATTAAGTTACAAAATGGAAATGATACCTCCTTTGCCTTTTAATAGCTTATATTTGTATAGCACATTACACTTTCCAAATTTTATCACATGTATATTATTTCATTTGATACCCGCCACAAACCGGTGAAGTACATGGCACACACTAGAAACTACAGTTAATGGGAATGCATTTCCCAAGCAGCCACAGCTAGTAAGTAGGAGAGCGAAGTCTGGAACCCATGTCTAGAACTATTCCCAAAGTCAGGCTATGCTACTTGCCTGACTTGAGGACCCTATTGAGGGCAAAATAAAATAAGTCGAAGTGCTTTGAAAATTATGTAAAAGGGCTGATAGATACTTGATGTGTGACTCCTATTTTCCTGACTGATTTTTTTCAAAGTTAGTGTTATTAGCATAATATTTCCATAAATAAGGAGATAGGTTCAAAATCTGTTAACCATTATGCAGGTTCTTTTGCAAAGTAGATTTTTTTTATACTCCATTACTTGTCTTTTACTGGGAATGACATACCATTAGCAGTATTCCTTTATTTACACCGTCTATTGCAAAGAGACTTGTACCTCCTGAAGCATTAGCATCCATATCTCCCTTCAGGATTCTTTTACACGATTGCCTATGTTCTTTTACAATTGAATTAAGTCTTGCTTCTCCAAAATTATTGGCTTTACTATTTGAAGAAACTTGGTGAGTAAAAGCGGTTAGCACCTGTTAAATCTCTTAAAACTGTTTCATACATTTCCATAACGTTTATTTTTATATCCAGTTTGAAACTTTTTCAGCTCTCAAATTTTAGTACTTTACATGCAGATATTTGACAACAGTTGTCCAAGAAAAAAAAAAGCCCTGTTTAAAAATGAAACAACCAGCTCAGCTGTTTCTTGGTGGGTAATTGAATGTCTGCTTCCCTTTATTTGCTAAATCCCTGTTTTGTCAGGCTTCAAAGAGAAATACATCTCTGCCACTATTATTAATATGCAGCTTTATTTTTTGTTATACGGGATAGGTTAATACTAATAGTTTGCACTAATTTATAGTTTATGTTCCAGCACTGAATATGTACATTGATAGTGCTTTTTGTTTAAGATGTTTTACTGATTGTCATGTATTTATCAGTGATATTGAGAGAAAATATAGCCTGACGTATAAGACACAAACTATGGATTCAAACTTCATAGGTTCAGATTTTGACTGTCACTTGTTAGCAGTATATGACAAAACAAGATGCTTAACCCATGCTTCATGTTTTTCATCTATAAAATGGGGAAGACTAGGAGGAAAGTGATACCTCAGGGAGATAGGCAGTGGCCAGATAATATAGGACCCTGTAGGTAGTGGAAAAATGTATAAATCAGTGGGTAAGCCACTAGGAAGAAACATGTGGGTGCAGGTAGCAAGTTCTGAAACTGCTCTGAAGCAGAACTCTGGTGTTCTATGAGCTGGATGTAGGTGTTCTGTCTTTAAGATAAGTAATGACAGTCTTATTTCCCAATTAATATGAAAAAAAATAAGTTAGTAGGTGAAGTTTCACAAATTTTTCATAGGACCTTAGGTCTTATTATTGCCTGTCTTCTGAGCTTTGACAATAGTAAGTTAGTTAAGGTTAGCAGAAAAACATGAAAATTATCAACTATGATTAATTTGAAAGCTTCCTTTTAAAAATGTGTTTCTACATATGGTATGATTTTAGGCCTGTGGGTCATAATAGGAGTGGTGTTGAAAATAGGTTGGGTGGATCAAAGGGAGTAGTTTTAAATATATTTAATGTGTGGAGGTTAAGAGAAACTTGAACTTTATAGTAGTGGGAATCTATAAAGCTGTTCTCGAGCTTGGGTATAACTATTCAACAAAAGAGAAGAATATTTGGGAGTAATGGGAAAAGTGGAAGCTAAAAATTATGGTAGTTGTGAATTAAATTCAAGTTTGTTTTAAGAGGAAAAAAATTCAGATTACTGTCTTTTGTGATTAATAAATTTTTTGTTTTTGTCTTGACATGTGATACTATAATTTTGGCTATAATAAATAATAGAGTATATCATTTGATATATGGTTAGGGTTAGGATTTAATTTGTTGGAAGAGTCTTCCCTTCATGTAGCAGGCGGTAACATATCCAGTCTTAGCTGACTTGGAGGAAGAATAGCTTTAGTTTTTCTGACAGGTTTATAATAGTAGTGATGCTTCCTATCATTTGTTATTTCTTAAAGTATTAAAATAATATTTTACTCTTAAGGTATACCTTTAATCCTTCAGTGTCAGGACTTTGTAAATGGTCGTTATTTTTTATGATTCCTCTGAAACTGATGGTAGAGAATCATGCAAGCCTTACAAAAATGTGGAGCAAAATAAAAATTAAAGCTTGGTTCCAGAACATTCCTCTGTTTTCTGGTACCATTTAAGAAGTTTAAAGAGGGGAGAAAACCAATAACTTCTTCCAGTGGCAAGATGTGGAAAATTGACATTTTAACATTTTGACCTTAACTGAACACTTACTTGATTCTTTTGTTCAGATTGCAGAATGCCGGGTCTAAGTTGTAGATTTTATCAGCACAAATTTCCTGAGGTGGATGACGTAGTGATGGTGAATGTAAGGTCCATTGCTGAAATGGGAGCTTATGTCAGCTTGCTGGAATACAACAACATCGAAGGCATGATTCTTCTGAGTGAGTTGTCCAGAAGGCGTATCCGTTCTATAAACAAACTCATCCGAATTGGCAGGAATGAATGTGTGGTTGTTATCAGAGTGGACAAAGAAAAAGGTAAATGAGAAAAAGATTTAAAATAATTTATATTTAAAAAATTTATATTTACTTATTAAATATAAGTTTATATTTAATATATAAGTATTCATATATTAAATAATTTATATCTGGAAATTTTTGATTTAAAATGATTTATTTTAAAATATATTTTTTGTAAATTGCCTACTGAAGTAAAAAAAAAAAGGAAAAAAAACACCTCCTTTTGTCTTTAAACTCTTTTACGTACAGAGTTGTTAGAGAAGGGTGCTAGTTAACCATCTAAACAAGACCTTTTAAGTTAGTAGTGTTTTGGGGTTTTTTTGGTGGTTTTTTTTTTTTTTTTAAATTTTATTTATTTATTTTGGCTAAGTTGGGTCTTTGTTGCTGTGCACGGGCTTTCTCTAGTTGCGGCGAGCGGGGGCTACTCTTCGTTGCAGTGCGTGGGCTTCTCATTGCGGTGGCTTTTCTTGTTGCAGAGCATGGGCTCTAGGCATGCAGGCTTCAGTAGTTGTGGCTCGTGGGCTCTAGAGTGCAGGCTCAGTTGTGGCGCATGGGCTTAGTTGCTCCGCGGCATGTGGGATCTTCCCGGACCATGGCTCGAACCTGTGTCCCCTGCATTAGCAGGCAGATTCTTAACCACCACGCCACCAGGGAAGCCCAGTAGTGGTTTAATTAGTACATCCCAGGACTAGTTTTTGTGAGCCAAGTAACTTGAATTTTATTCCCAGAGGTTATCGGGATCTTGATAATTGACTCATTGCCAAACTCACCAAACTCAGAAAGACAAATAAGCAAACCAGAGTACTAGTTCATTCATATTTGTCAGGTGCCTTTTTATTGATTTAGAGTTAGATTAGTAATCAGGTTATTGAATAAGTGATGGAAATTGGGCAAAGGTAAGTGGATTTTAGGAATATTTTTTATGTCTTTAAAAAAGCAGTATACTGCAGACACACACCCAAAACCCAATATTGTATGTCTCTGATAATCAGAATGTTTGTGACCCCCAGATCCTATGGGATCTTTCTGGCAGAGATGAATAGGTATTCATTTATTTACTCTTTGGGTGCCCCTTCTTTGGACCCCATGTAAATCTTCACCTTTGTGAACACAATTTTTCTAAATATATTGTATAATACCATTGAGTAGGTTTTGTCTTCAACTGGCTTAATATAGTTAAGATAATTTGTTTTAGTCATCTTACTATAGTTTGTTAGATTTTAGTTTCAGGCAAGTGGTTACCATCATGCTTAAAAGACCAATCAGTCACCCTGACTGAGCTTGGCTTTCTGAATCTCCTCAGCCACCTAGTTAATTGATACTTCTGCAAATGAATAATTTTATACATAACTGACTTCTTTTCTGATTATAATCTTAGACAATAAACTTTCGAGGCAGCTTGTATTACCCCTTAGGTGGTGCTACCACTTAGCACATTGATTATTCTAAATGCTTTGATATGACTTACTTGTGCCACCCTCCCCAGCTTCCATTTTTTAAACTGCTTGAAGACTGAGATTATTCCTTAAACTTGTGTTTCGTTGTTGCTCCAGTAGGACCTCGAATGGTGTCTTATCTTATATTGCTTTCCTATTATATGAAATATATACACAAAAAGGAATCAAATACATTTTCAACTGCCGTCAGAAAAAGTGAAAGGGTAAACTTGTATAAGTACAGTATTTACATGTAAAAATTTATTTTCTTAATAGCATTGTTTTTACAGTGTTAATTAAAAACAAGAAACAACAATCTAAATTGTGGTTATATAAATCATGACACAACCAATCAAGGCAATTTTATACAGAATGGGATCTGAATATTCTGATATGAAAAGATCTCCAGGGTAAGATAAGAAAAAAGGCAAAGTGCAGAAGATCTATAGAAGGGATCCTTTCTGTTACTAGAAGATTAAGTCCTATTGGATAAACCATTCATCATAACTGCTATAAACCCTAAACAAGTATCTGAACAGGTGGTAAAAATTACTCAAGGAGAGTGGGAGCAACCAAAAGCAGGCTGAAACTGAAGGCAGGTTGACACTTGGAAGAAAGGAACTGCACTGGATAAATTTTACAGTTTTTTGACTGAATGCATGTTACAGACAACTTCCAAGCAGGGCATTGAAAATTCTAGGGGAAAACCTACAGTCTTAATGGCTTGAGAGCCAGAGATGAGAGTTCTGGACAACCACAACAGTTGGAAAGTAGTGATAGGGATTAGAGAAAGGAGAGACACAGAGGGAGAGCCCCCAAGTTTATATATAAATTCTGCTGAAATCTCTGGCCAGCCCATGAAACTAGTAATATACAGGGTAGACTGCAGCCCAATAGGGTAAAAATCTAAACAAATTTTGTTTGCTTTCCATCTGGGGAGACAGAGCTTATAGTTTTGAATTCAAACAAGCTAACTGCTAAAACAAAAATTCAGTATCCTTGGGAATTCCCTGGCAGCCCAGTGGTTGGGATGCCTCACTTTCACTGCTGAGGGCGTGGGTTCAATCCCTGATTGGGGAAATGCAAGCCGTGCGGATTAGCCAGAAAAAAAAAAAAAAGAAAAAATTCAGTGTCCCTAAGAGGAACCTAAAGGAATTCACAATGTGCCACATATATTTCCTAATGTCAAGGATACAACTCAAATTGCTAAATAGTTGAAGAAACAGGAAAATATGACCCATACAAAAAAGGTAATCAATGGAGACTGACCTGGAGATCACCCTAATGTTGGAATTAGCAGATAAGCATTTTAAAGTAAATGTTATAACTGCTCAAAGATATTAGGAAAATATGCTTAATAGTGAATGAACAAAATGAAATCTCAGTAGAGAAATTAGAAACTCTCATAAAGAACTAAATATAAATTATAGAAATGAAAAATATAATATCTAAAAAATTCACTGGATGGGCTAACAGCAGATAAAAGGTAACAGAAGGCTCCTTGAAATTTGAAGGTAGTTCATTTAAAAAGAACCAATCTGAAGAACTGAGAAAAAAAAAAAAAAAACCTGTCAACTATCAAAAGATCTATTCCAAAAGAAGGGGAGAAAAAGAAAGAACAGAAAATATATTTGAAGAAACCATGGCCAGAAGTTTCCCATATTTGCTGGGGAAGAAAAATGTTTATATATTAGAGAAGCTCAGCAAACCTGAAGCAGGATAAATACTAAGACCACATTTAGGCATACCAAACTATTGAAAAACAGAGAAAATCTTCAACGTAGCCAGAGGAAAATGATGTTATTTGTAGGGGAACAGTAATACAAATTACTGTGGCATTCTTATTGGAAATAATGAAGGTCAGAGCATTGAATGATATCTGTAAAACACTGAAAGAACACTGTCAAACCAGAATTCTGTATTTGAAGAAAATATTCAACAACAAAAATCAAATGAAAACATTTTCAGGTAAATAGAAACTAGGGGAATTTATTACCAGGTAAGACCTACATTATAAGAGATGGTAAAGGAAGTTGTTCAGGCTGAAGAACTGTGATGGCTGAAATGGAAAATATGTGGGTAAACGTAAAAAACCATTTTCTCCCTCTTTATTCTTTTTTTTTTAAATGGGGGTGTAGTTGATTTACAATGTCGTGTTAGTTTCCAGTGTACAGCAAAGTGAATCAGTTATACACATATATCCACTCTTTTTTTAGATTCTTTTCCCATGTAGGCCAGTACAGAGTATTGAGTAGAGTTCCCTGTGCTATACAGTAGGTCCTTATTAGTGATCCATTCTATATATATAGTAGTGTGTGTATGTCAATCCCAATCTTCCAATTTATCCCTCCCCCCACCATCCCCTGGTAAACATAAGTTTGTTTCTACATCTGTAACTCTGTTTCTGTTTTGTAGATAAGTTAGTTTGTACCCTTTTTTTAGATTCTACATATAAGTGATGTCATGATATTTGTCTTTCTCTGTCTGACTTACGTCACTCAGTATGACAGTCTCTCCATCCACATTGCTGCAAATGGCGTTATTTTGTTCTTTTTTATGGCTGAGTAATATTCCATTGTATGTATGTACCACATCTTCTTAATCTGTTCCTCTGTTGATGGACATTTAGTTGCTTCCATATCCTGGCTATTGTAAATAGTGCTGCAGTGAGCATTGGGGAGCTCCCTCATAATTCTTTAAAATACATGTAACTACTTGTCTCATTGTGTACCCATGGGCCTTTTATTTATGGAGGTGACTGGTGACATGGAGAGGCCAATGCCATTGAAAGAACATTTTTATTATTAAAGTTTCCCAAGAGATGGGAACCCAGCATGCCATGCAAAGCCACATGAGGAAGCACCGGTTTTGATCAGGAGATAGAAGGAGCAAGGGGAAAGCCTAGGCCAGAGCTTTTATTGAGGTTTCCATGACAAAGGCAAGGCAGGTCGGCATAAACAGTTTAGGGTTGGCTCATTTGAATAGTTTGGGCAGGGCTTGTTGCATTGGGGCTGTCCCTAGTTGTCTGGTACCTGGCTCTATGCCGGTTTAGGGCATGGGATAATATTGGCCTGCTGTGTGGAACTTTGATGAGATGATTGGAGGTATGGGCTCTAGATTGGTTGATTTGCATGTAAAAGGCTGCTCCCACTGAGACCTTTGCCAACTCTAAGAATTGTCTAGTGCCAGGCAGGGAAGTCTCTTCCCCAGTCAGCCAGGCCACAAATGTCAGAGCATCAAGAATACAGAAAATATAGTTAATGCAGTTGACCCTGTGATGAATGGATGCCAGATAGACAAATACAGTGTCTTTTGGCTTTAGCTCTCATTTGGATAATTGAAAATTATCCCCTCCACTAAGGTAATAGAATATGCAGTTACACGATGATAAAAATTCATTTCTGAAAACAAAAATCTCTTACCTTGTACTTTTTATGCAGTATTTTGTTGATACGATTTTAGTGGGGAATAAGTGTAGGTATGCCAACCCAACAATCTGGTGGTAAAAATTGTCACAGTGATTCTTTGGCACTTAGACAGAGATAATTTTTTCAAATTTTTCTCATATAGGATATATTGATTTGTCAAAAAGAAGAGTTTCTCCAGAGGAAGCAATCAAATGTGAAGATAAATTTACCAAATCCAAAACTGTAAGTTGATTTTTTAATCAAATTAGTCCACTATTTGATGTGTTTAATAAATAATCTGCATGGTGTGTTCCTGGCAGAAACAAAACCTACATTTTCTGTAACAGTATTACCATTTCTCATTCTGTGTTACATAGAAAAACAATTTGAAGACTTTATTTCAAAAGAGTATGACTTCAGTGTTCTTGTCTCATGATGTTACTACCTTAAAGCATTGCTTGATGTGTAATATTTTCAAACCAGTACTGGACCATTAGTGTTTTTAAGGTATTTTAGGTTAAATTAACTATGGGTGATTTCAGCTGATTGGGCTTGTCGCAGCATGTAGTTTTTGATTTTCAGCTCTGTTCTGGGATAAGGATCACAGAGACAACCAGATCTTGTTTGTTAAGAATGAGCAAAGGTCGGGCTTCCCTGGTGGCGCAGTGGTTGAGAGTCTGCCTGCCGATGCAGGGGACACGGGTTCGTACCCCGGTCCGGGAAGATCCCACATGCCGCGGAGCAGCTGGGCCCATGAGCCATGGCCACTGAGCCTGCGTGTCCAGAGCCTGTGCTCCGCAACGGGAGAGTCCACAACAGTGAGAGGCCCGCGTACCACAAAAAAAAAAATAATAATAATAATGAGCAAAGGTTTGTAAAATGTCTTTGAATCCAGGAAAGCAAGGCAGGGCCTGTTACTTAGTGTGGTTCTCCACACCACCCCTCACCCGCCTTGGTTTTTTTCCTTTTCTTATTAGTTTTGCTGTAATTTCCTCAGTAAGCACTAATAAAGCAAGGACAGTCATTTCTTCATTCTCATCTTTCTGTATTTTTCTGTTCTCTGGTCCTATTTAGATTTTCCTTTATTCCCTAGATCCTCAGTGCTTATTGGCAGTTTCCACTGGTTCTGTTTTCTCTACCCTTCTCTTGTGTCTTTTGTTCTCTGCCATGTGTGTTTCTGTCCTCAAGCTAAAATGCCAAGAAAACAGTGTTTACATGAAGAAAAGATTTTTTAAATCTTGTTTAACCCCAGTAAAAGAGAGTATAAATCTAAAAGCCATCAGACCATTACCCAAATCTTTCAAGTCCCACCAAGTCCAGATCTGAGAAGCACTGCTCAAGGAAACTTCCTTTTTGTTTTGTTCCCCTAGGATATTGTAAAATGAGCATAATAGATCTTATTAGGATAATAAGACGATAGAATGAAATAGCCAATGTTAGTACTTTTCCTCACTCAGATTTTGTGTGTAATTAACATGAAGGCCTCTTTATACTCTTTTTCTTCTTTAAGCCCTTTTATGTTTAGATTAGGAAAAGAGTTTGGCAGCAGTGGGTAGGAGGTGGGTAGGATTGAAGGATAATTGTTAAATGATAACAGAGCAAAAGAAATAATAAAATCTCCATCCAGGTTCCATGCTCTTATGGAGTAGTAATAATACTATCTTACATTTTGATCCGTAAGACCTCACTACAGTAAAAAGGAAAGATACTAGTATCTCCCTTTCCAGCTGAGGAAATATATTCAGAGAGGTTTGTTTGTCCCAAAATTGACTTGATCTGGGTCTTAGGTTGTAAATGGTATACTACTTGTACTTGTTATACCCACTTGAGTTCGTTATTATGGAAAAGCGAATATTTCTCTATGGAGAAAGAATTTGTGTGTGGCGATCTTTTGTTAAGGAATTAGTGTAGTCAAATTAACCAAACGTTTGTTTTTATATGCTATCTACTAAAATGTAAAAATACCTTTTTTTTTTTAATATAGATCTCTTACCTTTGAATTGTTGAGCTCTTCATTTTGTTTCTAGGTTTACAGCATTCTTCGGCATGTTGCTGAGGTCTTAGAATATACCAAGGACGAGCAGCTGGAAAGCCTGTTCCAGAGGACCGCTTGGGTCTTTGATGACAAGTACAAGAGACCCGGATACGGTGCCTATGATGCATTTAAGCACGCAGTCTCGTAAGAACACCTTCTTAGCTCTGCTTCTCCATTGATACTACAGCTGCTGGGTCTAGCACACAAGTTGAGAGCCTGACATTTAATAGCACAACATTCATGTATTAAGTCCTTGCCAAATTTAGATTAAAATATTTTAGTATAATAGGCCCATGATATGGGCCAGTCCTATAAAGCCGAGCCTATATGATTTGGTATACCATAGTTATGTAGTTTTGTAAACCATATGGTTTCATCTCACACTACTGTCTTACATACTCTCCTCTCCTAGTTTTGTTATTGTCCTAGGTGACTTCAGGGCCAACATAGATGTTTTGTTTAAAACTTGTTTTCTTTACCTCAGTTCCTTAGACCTTCAGCCCATGCCACATTAGCTAGTCTTCCATATAGCCTTACCCTGGGTCTTACTGTCACCAGGATTTGCTCTGTCTCCGAAACCTTTAATTCACACATTCTGTTCTTTCACCACAGCCTCCTGTCCTTCCAGCTCCCACAGTTAGTCCTACTCTGTGTCGTTTTAATTCTTATTATTATCAGGCTCTGATTCCAATCCTTTTTTTTTTCTCCCTTTTTCACCCTTTCCTGCCTTCTCTTTCTTATTCAGCATAGACACACCATGGTCCATCATTTCAACAACTTTCTTGCCAGTGTCATGAGTTTTGCCCTGTTTTTCCTTCTGTTACATCCAGCCTTGGAGCGATGTTCCTGCCTTCTCTGCACTTGTAGACTGCTGGGTGCTGCTAGGAAAAACCACAGTCTTGCAGGTTGGTGCCACTGCATATTCATGGTCTCCAACCTCAGCTGGGCCTTAACTGCTGCCCCACATTCTCTTTGCTCCTGGTCACTTCCTCTCATTCTTAGATTGGCTATTTTAGAACTTCTCCACACTCTTCCTCAGATACCCACTCTGTCCCTCTCCTCTCACTCTCACCTGGTGCGCTCACTACCTAAAAAAGAAAGTAGAAGCCATTGCACAGGATCACCTCTACTTCCACTTTCTCAGCCAA
The DNA here is from genome assembly GCF_951394435.1 of Stenella coeruleoalba. Classification (NCBI taxonomy): domain Eukaryota; kingdom Metazoa; phylum Chordata; class Mammalia; order Artiodactyla; family Delphinidae; genus Stenella; species Stenella coeruleoalba. The sequence continues at coordinate 34,036,126 of NC_137147.1, read as the reverse complement.
CTTATCTCCACCCCACCTGTCACTACCTCCTGTGCTCCTGTCATACTGGAATTTGGATCCTTCCTGCTCTCAAAGTAATCTTACCACCTGTGCCCAGCTATTCCTAAGGGATGTCTTTCCATCTACTATTCCCTCTCTTGGGTCTTCAGCCTTTTTCTTTATTGGTTTTGCTCCATCAGCATAAAAATATGCTCAGATTTCTCCCATTTATACTAAAAATGAACTTTTCAACCTCCCCTCTACTTTCTCCTGTCACAAGCACTGTGTCCTCTCTTTTTAACAGCCAGATTTCTTAAGTCCTCTGTACTTACTGCTCTACTTCTGCACCTCCCAGTCCTTCCTAGATGTTAATACCTCACAAGCAGCCTCAACACTGCATTGTTACTTTCCCAGCCCTTGTGCTGCCAAGGGTTATTGGTCTCCTCAGCCCTCAGAATGGCCAAGTGGGGCTTAGAACTGTTAGAACCTCCATCAGGCCTACTCATCAGAGGCTCCAAATACCTTCTAGTTTACCCCCTCCCCTCATGTCACTTATTTTTTTTTTTAAATATCACCTTGTGGGAAAGGTGAGAATAATAATAACAGCTAACATTTATATATTCTCACAACAACCTATGGTATAAGTGTCATTATTATTCCTATCTTATAGATGAGGAAATTGAGATGAGATTAAATTGTCCAAGTTCACACAGCTACCAAATGGTAGAGCCTCAAACACAGGCATTGTAGTTATGCTACAGAGCTTATGCTATTAACCATCAAGCACTCCTTTGTATTTCTGTCCTCCCTGACTTCAGTCCTGGACTCCTCAGTCAGTACATGTGTTACCTTGGTTTGCTGTCATTATCAGCCCTGCTTACCTCTCTAGCTTCTGCCTCCACCCCGTCTCCGTTACCACTCTGCATTCTTAACAAATAACAGGTTACATTCTTAACAAATTAACATTGATCTTAACGAATTAACATTCACTCATCACTGTTCACATTCTTTCCTTGCTTCATCAGACATGTTGCAACTGTCCAGATTTAACTCATGATAATTCTGTGCCACATGTGCTTCATTTTTTTTCTCTTAATTAAATAATTAAATATAATTTCTGAGATTGTTGGAAACGATATTTTATTCCTCCCAAGCCAGAATTCCGGTCACTTATCAGTGGTAACCACTATTCTGAAATTAGCATGTATCATTATCATTTATATACATATACATGTGTGGGTAGGTTATGAAAAGTATGTATAGAATCTTTTTTATGTTTAAATAATTTGTTTAAACAAAAAATAATTTATCATTGTAACAAGCTTTTCTGTACATTTTTACTCATAATGCTATTATTGACCAGAATTTCTCCAAATTGATAGATGTATGCCTACTGCATATTAATTTCTATATAGTATTTCGTTGTGAGAATATGCTTTATTTGTTCCTCTATAAAGAGATTTTTACATAATCCCCTCCGCCCTTTTATCCCCCTACTTTTCAAAACTGCTATGACAAATGTCGTACATGTCTCTCTGTACAATGTCTGGGAATTTCTAAGATACCTAGGAATAGAATTGTTGGGTCATAGGATTGATTATATGCACCTTTAAATTTACTTAGTTTTGCCAAAGTACTCTCCAAATTGGTTCTACAATTTATATTCCCTCTTCATCAACATTTGGTATATATCTCAGATTTTTTTTTTTTTTTTTTGCCAAACTGATTGACGTACAATAGTGTCTTGTTTTGATTTGCATTTTGCTGGATGTTGGTAAAGTTAACAGCATTTCATATGTTTATTGACCATTTGTATTTCTTCTGTGAAACATCTGTTTATCTCATTTCCTCATTTTCTGTTGGTTTATCTTTCAGTTATAACTTTCTTAAAACTTTAAGTTCTACCTTAGCTCGTTAAAATCCTACCATTCTTTTAGTCATCATTTCATTTTTTCCATTTGTTCATTCGTTCAGCAAACATGCCAGTGACTAAGACTGTGGTCCCTGTTTGTGGCACTTACAAGGGTCAGATGAAATGCCACTTCACCCATGAAGCCCTTCCTGACCCCACTAATTAATATCTTCCTCTCCTCACCCTCAGGGATGCACTTCTGTTTGTTTTTTTAAAAATTTTTCCATGTTTTTGTTCTTTTTAAGCTCCTTGAATCAGGGACTGCTAATTACATGGAAATGCTTAATTATAGTGGGATGTGAGACATATAAGCATAACTCATTTTATTGCACTTCGCATATACTGTGTTTTTTTTACAAATTGAAGGTTTGTGGCAACGCTTCATCAAGCAGGTCTGTTGGCGCCAGCTTTCCAACAGCGTTTGCTCACTTCATGTCTCTGTTACACTTTGGTAGTTCTTGCAATATTTCAAAAATTTTTCATTATTTTGTTACCGTGATCTGTGATCTTTGATGTTACTATTGCAAAAAGATCACATCTCTCTGAACACTCAGATGATGGTTACCATTTTTTAGCAATAAAGTATTTTTAAATTAAGTTATATACATTTTTTTAGACATAATGCTATTGAACACTTAATAGACTACAGTATAGTGTAAACATAACTTGTGTATGCACTGAGAAACCAGATGTGTGACTCACTTTATTACTATACATGCTTTATTGTGGCAGTCTGGAACTGAACCCGCAGTATCTTCAAAGTATGCCTATATAGGCGACATTTTAAATTGCTTGCTTTAGCCAGATCTCTAAAATTTTTCCTTTAATAATAATCAGTTGGATGTTTTCTGTTTGTCATACAGGCCTAAACGCTTTACTTGCATTATCTCATTTAATACTACAATCCAGTGAGATACACTGTTTTCATTCACATTGTACATATTTGGAAATTGAGGTCTAGAAAGGCCCAAAAACACATAGTGATTAAATTGTGAAGCTAGGATTTGAACTCTAATTCTGACACTGAAGGCTGTGCTCTTAACCATTATTCTGTGGTATTATGTTTGGTGTCCTAATTATCAGTAAAGTAACCTTGACATTTTGTTTTGTGTATGTGTGTGTTGTTTTTTTTTTAATTATCAGAGACCCATCTATTTTGGATGGCTTAGATTTGAATGAAGATGAACGGGAAGTACTCATTAACAATATTAATAGGCGTTTGACTCCACAGGCTGTCAAAATTCGAGCAGGTAAATGATTTTTTAAATGATGTTTAAAATATTTTGCATGTACCAAAAAAGCTGTTACATAATGAGCCTCACCAAAGAATATGTTGCTACATCAACATCTACCTTTTTCTAAACGATTTTCATAACACGAAAAGTTAAAGAAATTAAGTTATCTTTGCTTTTACAGAATTATAAAATACATATATATTGACGAAAGTAAATGAGTTCAGCTAACCTTAAGTTAGCCCGCTTTCTGGGGCATGGGGGGTGGCGATTATTTTGTTTTAGTGCCTGCTTTAAAATTCCAGCAGTCCAGTAACATCCTCCCAGGCCTCTGGATTAACCACTGTTATGTTAGTTTGCAATATATTCTTTCAGCAGAGATTTTTCCTATCCACATATGGTGTATAGGAATGTATGCTGTTTATATTCAGATGTAAATTTTTATGTTTTTATAAGGATGAATACTATGCAAAATTTTCTTCAACTAGCTTTTTCCACTTGGTGTATCATGGCTGCCCTTTCATGTAGAACACGGGAATCTTTCTCATTTTGAATAGCTAAGTAATATTCCATAGAATGATAAACCTTGATATAAGCCAGTCTCCTCTTGATGAGTGTTTAGGTTGTGCCAGTCTTTTTATAGCAGTTGACCCTTGAGCGACGTGGGGGAGTTAGGGTCGCCCACCCTCTGTACAGTCTAAAATCCACATATAACTTAGTCCTCCATATATGTGGTTTTGAGTCCAAGATTCAACTACCATGGTTCGTGTAGTGTTGTAGTGTTTACTGTTGAAAAATTCTACTTGTAAGCAGACCATGCAGTTCAAGTCTGTATTGTTCAAGGGTCAACTGTATTACAAAAAACACTGCAAATTAACACCCTTATACACATACACTTACCCATTTATACAAGTGTTCGGTAAGGCAGATTCTTAAAAGTAGAATTGCTGGGTCAGAGGGTATGCAGTTTTTAAACTGTTCTAAACAATTTGTGGTTATTATTTCATTCAGTCTTCATCACACTCCTCATCTCCATTTTACAAATAAGGAACTGAAGCACAGAGGGGTTGAAATCATGACTTTTAACCCAGACATAGCCAGAATTCAAGGTGTTCGTTAAATTTCTCTGGTTTTTTTATAGTTTCATCATTCAGGGGCTTGATATGAATGAGAAGATACAATTTCAGTGCATATTCAGATATTTTTAATTATGAAAATTAATGGCTGGGATTGATTGATAATTGAAAGGATGATGAAAGCTTTCATACGTATTTGAATACTAGTGTATTTGTCATGTCTCTAATTTCTTTTAAACCTCTAAAAAAATTTTTTGCATTTTTTTGGTATAAGCTTTTGAATTTTTATAATTTTAGATATTGAAGTGGCTTGTTATGGTTATGAAGGCATCGATGCTGTAAAAGAAGCCCTGAGAGCAGGTTTGAATTGTTCTACAGAAACCATGCCCATCAAGGTGAGTAGTCAGTTTTTTCCCTCCCTGATAAACCAAAATCACCTAAACCAAATCAAACCAGATTTTTTTAATGATCATGTCTCATAACAAATGTTATGAAAAGTGGTTCTTAATATGATATTTGTAGGAGATGTTTACAATTATGTGTAGGCTTTTTGTTGTAGCTACTGCTACTGTCACAGTGGATGGAGATTCCTGTTGGTATTTAGTGCCAAGGGGCCAGCTGTGCTAAGCCTACTTTACAGTAAAGAGTCACTGTGCCCATAATGCTCATAGAATCTTGAAAAGAGCAACTTATTCTCTCATATTCACACAGAGCTTTCAAGATGTTTGCCTTGAATCTTGCATTAGCAATAAAATTAACTGGATGGTTGTTATTCAGAATCTCATAGAAGAATTTCTTCTATCAGTTTAGTTTGGAACCAAACAGGAATTTTAGAGACAAATTATCCATTGTGCCAATGATAGCTATAGTTAGTTTAGCCACCAAAGACCCAGAAGTCATAATCCTTCATATTTGGTATTGCAGTAGCCTGTTTATACTACTGGATTAGATCATAGTATCAGTTAGCTTTGGCTACTTAAACAAACTACTCCAAATTGCTGTGCTGCAGAATTGGGAGTAAGTTTTGGGGTGATTTGTTGTTAAAGAAGCAGATAAGCAAAACGATTCTCGAACATCCTCATTGTTGTGTGTGGTATAGGTACATTCATAATTGAATTTTGTCTTCCTTAGATTAATCTAATAGCTCCTCCTCGGTATGTAATGACTACAACCACCCTGGAGAGAACAGAAGGCCTCTCTGTCCTCAACCAAGCTATGGCTGTTATAAAAGAAAAGATTGAGGAAAAGAGGGGCGTCTTCAATGTTCAAATGGAGGTGAGGTCAATACTGGGGTTTTTTGCCTTGTTCTTAAAGTTCTTAAGAAATTTAAACGATCTAAGTGATTTGCATTCTAAAATATCTAATCGGAGTCATTTTAAAACATGAGATGCGTTTAAGATTACAACTCCCCTAAGCATAAAATAATCATTGACTCAGAGAGTTCCTAAAAGGGTGTTTATAAGTAAATAAGAACTCTCATGGGATGGTTATTCAGGACTGTGGTCACTGATCCCCCAAAAGGAAAAAAATATAGACAATGAAAATAAGTGATTGGTTATTGCCAGAATTTAATGTAGAATGCTTAAAATTTGATTTCAGAATTAAAAACAAGAATAGTCTCATACTTTCCTCATCTCAACAAGAACAAAAACTAATTTTCATATATAATTTTCAAAACAATTTCTTCTGTGGAAAAGAATAGTAAGTAATTTATTTTGAAGCCAGAAGATGCATTTTTACAGGACATCTTTTTGTGTATTTGAAAGATACAGCCACTGCAATTATTTTCATATATTTTCCGTTCTAGCTTGTTAGAAATTACAGAAAATGTATTAGGTTTTAATATATATGTTGTCTTTTCCTGTATTGTCTTACTCTTATAAATTTCTTTTATTATTTATCTCATGGAATTTATTGGTGATATTTCAGCACTCAAAAGTGAACGGATAGGGCAGAGTTGTTAGCAAAGTGTTTTTTTAAGAGTTAAAATACCAGGCAGTAATACTATTGAAATTGAATTTGTGTACTGTTTAACTACTTCACTTTGAAATTGTGCCTCTGCCTCCACAGCCCAAAGTGGTCACAGATACAGATGAGACTGAACTTGCAAGGCAGCTGGAGAGGCTGGAGAGAGAAAATGCCGAAGTGGATGGAGATGACGATGCGGAAGAAATGGAAGCCAAAGCCGAAGATTAACTTTGTGGGCAACAGAGTCCAGTTTAAGGAACACAAAGCAGCCTTCCTGGCTGTTAACCCTAGACTTGAAAGTTTTCCAGTATTGAAAACTTCAAAGCTGAATATTTTTTATTTCGAAGTATTTAAATGTTCCAACAGACCAAAACGTGAAATGCCCTCCTAAATGTCAGCTGTTTTCACACAGTAGCTCTGACACCTTGAGCATTTTTTAAGGGAGTGGCCTGATTTCACTAGAGACAAATCTTTAAGAACAGTCATAAAATGGGGCGTGTGATTTCCATTTCTGATGTCTCCAGATTGGCACCCCTCTGTAGTTCAGTGCCTCCATGAGATTTACCAGGGGCACCCAAAGCAACTAGTCCTAACCTTTCTATATAAAATGTATCAAGCAAACATTAAATAAATTTCTGGGATATTTAACCATAGGTTTCTTCCTTATTGTCACCAGTTAAAAGCATTATGATTACTAAGACCCTAATTCTATTATCTTCATTTTATTTGAAATGTAGTAATATAAAGGCAGGTGACCTAAAGGATCAATATAGCAGATCCTTTCAAAGGGAGGGTTTAGAGAACATAATTTTAATTAGTGAAAGTTTACTCCTAGGGGGAAAAAGCCTTAAAATGCAACTAAAGAATTACATTGGTTGTGTGCCTTTTACCTATTTGAGACTGATGACAGCATGTGGTATGAGGGAGAATTTATCACACTGGTCCTTGTTGGTGTACTAAGCTGCTTGCCTTGAGTTTGTAATTCAGGGTGGTAAAGGTTTTAGGGGTGTTTTTTTTTAAGAAAAAGATGCTGCTTTTTAAATTAAGTTATTTGAGTCTCATTGCCCAACTTTTGGGGTTTTTTTCCAGTAAAATATTTGCTAGGTGCCACGTAGAAGCTTCAGTTCTCTTCATAATAGAGTGGGGATCTGTTTGAACACAATTACAATGGTTTTTCTGTGTTTCCATCATGTTTTTCTTTAAGAGCTGATTGTTCTAAAGGTAAATAAATAATATATACAAAGGTAAATAAATTTCATAGGTAACGTATGGTTTGCAGTTACAGTTACAGTAGCCAGGGTGTAGAAAGTCTTAAGTTAACTTTGGTCTGCTTCATAAATTTAATCTCTTAGGGTACTTGAGGTACTAGATAAATTAATTTTACTAATCATTCCCAAGAAATACTTCTTAGAAGATTAAACCTAACCCACCTTAGTCAGTCCAGGACTAGACTTACCTCAGTGTTAAAGGGAATGGAAAATAGAAGAGTGTGTCGGTGAGCCATTTGAGCCATTTTTGAAGGTTTGTCCCTTTGTTTAATTTAGCAGCCTCTACTAGCTCTTTAAATCCAGAAGTCTAATTTCATATAACCGTTTCCACGAGGGAGCCATGATTGCTGGCTTGCATACTAGGACTATTTAGAGGAGAATCTGGCACATAATTTTCACTTCAGTCTTTCTGAGGAGTCAAAAAAAAGTCTATAAAGCTCACAGCATCAAGAATGTTATCAAACTGTAACAGGTGCTCCTTAAATGTTTGCTGTAAGCAGAGGAATTGAATTTTCACTTTGTTTACTGAATTTTTTTTTAATACTTCAAAAGCCATAACTGTCGAGAAATACCGGTGGCATCAGTGGTGAGTGATTTTATCCCATGCAGGTCTTTTGCTCAGTTTCGCAACAATTTTGCAAATTTATGACCCTTATGAGAAAAAAGATCAATACCTCACTGATCATGAAGGAGAGAACTAACTAAACTTACCCTGGTGACCTAAAAGTATCACTTTCAAATATGAGAACAAGATCACACCCAGCTCCAAATAACTTGAACAGATTGACAAAGACAATTGACCAGTTTATCCAAATGGATCTCTCCCCACAAAGACTCTTCATTAAAAATTGACGATTTCATCTATTCCCCATACTGCCTTTGAGGTCAAGTGGTTATCGACTCATAACTGAAAATAGTTTGAGTCTCCATTAGGCATAATTAGTTGAAAATCTTAAATGGCCTGGAAAAATATGAACGCAAACCATTTTTCATGTTTTCTAGTAAAACAAGACAAGCCATTACTTACATGGATAATGCTCAGACACTTAGTGGAAACCTACAGAGACATGCTAAGCAGTACAGTTACTACTCAGCTGCCGTACTTGACCTAGCTACTTTTACATCAAGAACAGTGTAAATGGTTCCGGATTTTTAAAAATTCAAGTGCTAGAACTCTTGGCGAGAGTTGACCCCTGGTTTGCCTCAATGTGATAGTCAACTACTTTTCAACACACGATACTGATACCATACAGAGTGGGGTGTAATTGTGCTAATTTAGAGTCAAGAAGCCATCAAACCAAATGCAGTTTAATTCAGGTAAACACCTGTTGATAACAAGAAGCAATAAAGAAACTAATTCCAAGGACATAGACCTTGGTGAAATGCCAAATGGAAAATGGTGCTTTAAAAGGCAGTCTCTTAGAATGTAAGGAATTAAAGTAAAACCTCAGATCAGTTATTCTAGACAAGATTAAGAGGAGACAGTTCAAACTATTGAAGAGAATGAATTTTTACTTAAGCACTTTGGAAGTATCCACTCCCCTTAAATGTAAGTTACGTATCTATTCATTAAAGGAAGCCGAAGCACTTGTACTTGGCAGATTACTGTATTAAACTTGAAAGTAATAAAAATGTTTTTAAAGATACTGTATGATGCAGACTTTTCACTACTTCAGATTAACCTCCTAACTGGTGAAGCTTCTTGGTACCTATTTGTCTCCATTAATCTTCATTCTAAAACCCAAAATTTCATGCCTTGATTTAATTCTTTTCCCACTGACATCTTTCTGTGTCCTTTAGAGAGCTCCTGTTCCTGTCCTTCAACAAACTCCTGCTCTATCTAAATGACATTTTTATCCACAGAAAAACTGTAATTTTACTTTTTTTATATGTGTGACTAATCTGTCTGAGTCCATGATTTCTTTTCTGCAACGTATAATACTTACGAAAGCTTATTTTTCAAAGCAAAACGGTATTTTCAAAATTTTGCCCCCCATCCCCACTTTAAGATGAGGCATGTTTTAGTGACAGATCACTTGAGATGTTTTTATAATCAGCTTGCCCAATAATTCGTATAGCCTTAAGCATGAAAAACCTTTGAAAACTAAAACTTGGTATAGGAATTCTAATAGCCAGGAACAAATAACAATTTTTATTCATTCCAAAGAATGAGTTGCTGACAGCATTTCAGAGAGCACCACCATGAGACTATAGTGTTTTATTTAGTATTACAACGTGGCCAGTTAGTGTGACAAGGGAAACCTACTTTGGTACCCAAGGAATGGCTGGTTGTGATGATGAGCGAAAGTCAAGATGCTGATGCCTAATGGCTATTCTAGCATTTCCATGTTAACTTTGAAGGTGGGGAAGGAAATAGCACCACTGCCCACTGTAATCTAAGGAACTCTTCACCAATCTCACTCCAAAGCAGTACAAAATAGAAAAAGCTAAAAGTCTTAACACATTCCCGTTTTCCAGGAAATCCTGTGTCATCTGTTAAGAGGGAGGAATCCTGATCCCATTCCCTCAGGTCCTTGTCACGTTAGCTTTTTGATAGCTTCAATCCACTCTGAACGCTCAGCCTTGCTGCTGGCCTGGATATAATAGTGTGTGTCATCCTTAGTAATCACTTTGAAGAGATTTCCCTGGACATTCCCTTTAACCCCTAGGCAGGAAGAAAAAAAAAAAAAAATCAGCGAGTGAACATCCATGTCTGCTTTCAGCTGGGAGTAGCTGAAAGTCAACTGAGACACAGACAAAAACACATACCATGAAGTATTTCTTAGTACAAATGCGTATGGTTAGGAAATCCCACCAGATGCGTGCTTTCCTGTATTCCTCCTGTCCATCCCCTCTCCCTCACCTGTGCCTTAAGGCCTGCCAGTGCTATGTCTGGACATTCTTGGAAGCCCTCCTGGCCTGCCCCCTATGCAAACCACAGGTCTACAGTCTAACTCACATCAAAGAGTCCAGTATGTTTATGTTAAAACCAGACACAGATGTGGGATTTGACTTGAATTGTTTAACTTATTTGAACCTCAATCTCTACATCCATAAGTTAAGAATAATACTATCCTCCTACCTCAACTGTCTATTGTGAAATTCGTGTGCTAATAGTGTGTTGTCAATCCTTAAGCACTATTGTAAGCTACTGTTCTTAGGTGGAAGCCTATGGGCCAGTAAGCACAGAAAAGGATGGGAAAGAATATGAAAGACAAGGGTCATTTAGTTGTGTTGTTAACACACTAAGAACACCCCACTTGCCCTTTCTCTAATCGGCTTCAAAGCTCACACCATTCATCGTCTCGCTGAGAAAGCCCATCAGCCCTCACAGCCCTTCATCAGCAGAGTGTTAACTGAGAGCACAGGAGGGAGGCCCCCGAGATCAGGCCAGGGCGAAAGTTGCCCCTTACCAGTGGGAACGCCATTATCCTCCAGAGCAGATACGAGTGAACCACGAAGAGAAAACCCACCCACTGGCCGGTTCTCTTCCTGCAAAGGAAAGGAGACCTGATTAGGAACTGTGTGAAGGCACAAAAAAGAAGAGTCACCCTCTCATCTATAACCACCCGCAGTCAGCCTGCTAAAGTAGTCTGTGGAGTCATTTGTAACAGCAGTTGAGGCTGAACTTGGACATCACATGGCAAGTCGTCTGCACCAGCGAGGAAGTCCGGGCTTCTTCATTCCACAGCCAGCTGCAGCAGTGCCAACCCCCTCCCTGTCCCTCGGCCCTCCCTGTCCCTCGGCCCTCCTTGTGGTCTAGCAGGGTCCCGGGGTGGGGGGCTGTTTCAAGCTCCTTCAGTTTCTCAGCCTAGGGTGGGGTTCCTGACTGAAGCTCAGCAAGGGAGGAATGTCCATTCTTATTTCAAAAAACAAATGAATACATCTACCAAGACAAGGCTGAACAGGCTGACCAGAAGGACATTTTTCTTTTCTTTTGATTGGAATTAGATCAAACCCAGCATGCAGGAATACTTATTATCTGAAACTCAGAATTATGGCTTAAATATTAAATGGTAAAAGAAACCTTTCAAAACGTTGGTGGGGACATGAGGTTGAGGGGGCAGAATTCATGGACTCTTTGGGTGGAAAGGGGTGAAAAGAGACTAGAAAGCACCAGTTAGGAGTCTCTTTATCAGCCCACCTCACCTTCCCTAGGCACACAGCCAGCTTTGGAGAAACTGAAAGACGCTTTGCCTCTCAAAACAATGTAGATCCACTGAGCAGGCAACAATGTGATGAAAGAAAGGAGTGATCAGACTGTGAGGGGTAGCTTGCACCGTGGAAGGAAAGGCACAGTGGGTGGGAGTTATGGTAGGGATGCTGGGAGGAAGGGCGGAGGGGAAGCCAGCTGCCTGCTCTGCTCTGGAGGGATGTGTCTGGGAGCATGACAAGGCACTCACTTTGGAAGGGTCGTAGTAATGCAGAAAAGCCGGGTCCTTCCTCAGAACAAAGCGCCGCACCTTCCAGTTTTTCCTCTTGTGCCCCTGAGGCAAAGAGAGGGTGCAAGGCTCATCGGTGACAGCTCTCAGTCACTTCCTCCCACCTCTGTGCCTCCAGTGCGGAACCTCGAACCTCCCAGCCAGCCTGCTCCAATGAACGACTTTCTCAAAAGAGCCTGGAGACCTGGGGATTGCAGTGACGTGTCATGGACTTCACGGCTCAGTGACACTTCACCAACAGCAGTCACCTTTAGCCGAGCTGACACAGCCAAAGAGGGTCAGCACTGAAAGAAAGGGGGAGCACTGCCTGGACACCACTCAGGGCACACGGAGGACAGGGAGGTCACAGGTTTCAACTGGACCAAGAACTCACAGGCAAACTTGAACCCAAGGGCACCAAATTTTAAGCGTCAACTTAGTCTGAAAACAAACCTACACCTACAGGAATATATGTGCACTTATATACAGTGAAAACCACTTCGGCATTCTGCATCAGAAAAAGAGTAAGGCGTATGGTTACCAAAGGGGAAAGGGGGTGGTGGAGGGATAAATTAGGAGTTGGGGATTAGCAGATACAAACTATTATATATAAAACGGATAAACAACAAGGTCCTACTGTATAGCACAGGGAACTATATTCAATATCCTGTAATAAACCATAATGGAAAAGAATAGGAAAAAGAATATGTATATATATATTTATAACTGAATCACTTTGCTGGACACCAAAAACTAACACGACCTTGTAAATCAACTCTACTGCAAAAAAAAAAAGAGTAAGAAACAATCAATTATATGTTTAAATCTAAGCGTGGAAGATACTGCCGTGCGTGTGACTGTGGCTTCACCCCTAGGTCACAAAGCTTCCTTCACCCTCTAGTCTGGAGCACCCCGAGTCCCTCCCACACCCTCCTCCTCTCCCAGGACCTCACTACCTCCCCTCACCAGACTCCCTTCAGGCCCAGCAGAAGCAGAGCCCTTGGAATAAACAGGCAGTTACGTGGACGGTAAGCAATCTAAGAGCAGAAGGGGATCCTGATACGCAAGAAGCAGGTGACAATGACATCGAGTGCTCCAAGAAGATGGGAACGGTGCGGAGCAGTGTTGTACAGACGCACACATTCACGTGGCGTGTCAGGAGTGCATAGACACAAGAGGTGTGTAGGAGACTGGCTTACACCTCACGTGCCGGGACGCGGCAGCTTGGTTTGCAGGCACAGGTGGACACGCCGCGGGCGTGACTGTGACCCGGCCGTCCCCGCTTAACGTGGCCGCTCTCCCAACGTGGTAGGAGCAGTGGCCACGGTCAGTTTTTAAACACAGAGATTACACTGCAGAATTACACCTTCAACCTACTGAAGTAGGTGGAGAAAATACTTCTCAAGGGGGCAGGCAGAGTCCCACAAAAGCAGGCAGAGACCCCAGGAAGCCTCAGGGAGCAGAAAGCCAGCAAAGGCAAAATGCCAACCAGTAGGCAATGCCCTTCCAGACAAATAAGTGAACTGGGCAGTGACATAGGCATTGTTTTCTAATGCTGTGATAACTACTTGTGTGCACTTTTCCCGGAACGCCCCCTTGTCTGGGGCTCGTGTATGCGCGAGTGGACACGTGCATGCCCCTTGATTTGCTCCTGGTGGCTGCCACTGGACCCTGACTTTAGCAGATTCTGCTGATAATTAGTGCCCCTGGCAGTCTCAGCCCTTCCCGCCCTTTGCGGGGATTCCTGCCTCCCCCGAGCTTGCGAACTGCCCATCTGCTCCCCGCTCCAAGGCGGCCATACCTGCTTGGCCAGATAGCCTTGCTTTACCACTGTGCCACTTAACTCCACGGTGCTGAGACTGATTTCTTCCTTGGAGCTTATCTTCCTCTTGGGGCTCTCAGCCTATCGGGAAGGAGAGAGCAAGGACTCTGTTACCAAAAAGTCCTAGTTCTAGGCTGTGGAGGCTACCGCGGGGGAAAGGAAAAGCCTCCATACAGAAAACCCACTCCACCTGGGGTGAAGCTTGGCCTCTCACCCGTGACTGTGGATCCCCGCCCGCCCCCCCACTCTGTTGCCTCTTCCTCTCTCTGCCCCAGTGGCAACAGGAACCCACTCCCTAACTTACAAAAGTGTACAGGGCCATGGAGTCATCCAGGAACTGATCAGCCAGATCCCCAGAGCGAATGGCTCCCGTGCTTCGGGTGCCTACCGGCCTCAGGAAGTTCTCCTCCATGAGCATGGAGGCCAGGGTCACGGCCTCCAGACGGCTGGCTGCGAAGTTGTTGGAGATGAGCCAGTCCACCAGGGAGGAGCCTGCATCAGGGTAAGGGCAGCACCCGTCAGACGACAGGCTCCAGACCAGCTTCCTCAGGGGTGCTTGGCTGTGACCTCATTGACCTTGACCTCTTGGGCAGCCTTGCATAGCCTTGGGGCTCTGCCCTAGAGCAGACCGAAGGTCACACCTGCTGCTCAGAGCTGTGGCCGCACTCACATGTGGCCATCTCAGGCCAGCCCCTCGGCTGGCAGGCAGCTCTGGCCTCAACACAAGCCGTTCAAGCCAGAGTCCCGGATCACCAAGCTCCAGGTTTCCAGTGCCTGGCCCAGCCCCCGAGAGGGGAGGCTCACCTATGAAGGTCTTTTTGTAGGTGCTTCCCTGCTCCATGTTGGGGCTTGGCCGGATTCCGCTGCTGCTGTCATGCATCTTGTCCACAATGCGACTACACAGAAGGAAGGCAAAGGAGAGGGACCCTGGTCACACTGACAGGTATGAGGGAGGGTCCAAAAGTCATTGCTAAGGGTGTAAAGCACATGGCACATGGGATGATACACATCGCAAAAAAAGGGGTATTCCATTATGCATCAGGATTTGAGAGGTAGGATTTGGGGATGTTTCTTTTTCTTCTTGCTCATCTAAATGTTCTAATATTTCTAGACTAGACAGGTATTACTTCTGTAGTAGAACTAATGAGCTGTGGCTTTTAATTTAGAAACAAAAGAATGTTCAGTAATGATTCTCTATGATCTACTGCATAAAGTTCAAACTCCTCCAGCTACTTCTCAAAGTCACCCATCACTTGAACCCACACTCATCTGCCACTGGTCCTCCTTGCACTCACCACGGTTCAGCCGCGCCCTAGATGCACAATCAAGATCCCAGAGCCTGGTATGAAGCTTTTTGGTAGTTTTGCTACCTGGAAGGTTAGGGGGTATTTCCTGCAGATGGGCTGATGTAAGAGATTCCATGATGGGAACTCCTTTCATCCGTCCCTACTTTATAGTATCGCCTCCACTACTGTTTTCCTTCTGTTCTGTGGGATGATTCCTGCCACAAATGGAAGATCTTTTCTCATTCTCTGTTTATGTACTTGGGCTGGAAAGTCCCTGAGATGAGACTTTGTTTATTCTCATTTGCATCTCCTGAGCACCTAGAGCAATGTATGGCATGCAGTAGGCACTCAATAACTGTTTCTTGAATGAATGAATAAATGAATGAATGGATGAAGAATCCCACAGAGTGAGAATGCAACTGCTACCGGAACACATCGTTCTTGCTCCCAGGCTGCAAACAAGACTAATGACTTGGGTGAGCAGGGATTCCTGGGGAGCTGTCACATAGCCCTGAGCACCCTGGGTGAAACTGAAGAGAGGGTGTCAAGACACTGAGGGGGGCAGGAGCAGCAGAGGCCCCAAGAGGTTCCCAGGGCAGGTAGGTAGGGCCACTCCCAGGCAGAGAAAACGATGTAAGCAGGACAGTGACAGCGAAAGGCCCTGAAGTACAATGGTGGTACCAGTCAGGCCTGGGTAACAGCCACAGGCCGCTCCCCCCGCCAAACCCCACCCCAACCCCGCATCCCCGCTGCACACACACAGAAGAGTCTGCAGCCAGGCCAGATAGGGCAAGGGCAGGGCCCAGGCACTCACTGCAGGCTGATGTGAGGGGGCAGCTTGAAGGAGTTCTTCAATATGTGGAGCTGTTGGACCTTGCCCGGCTGCCCCGCGTGAATAGCTCCTGTTATCTCAAAGGCCCAGGCGTCCCTCTCCTCTCGAGAACAGGCCTCCAGGAAGTACTCCGTGGATGTTTGAGTCTTCAGCTTAATGAGGAGCTGTGGGAAAACAGCCAGTCAGACCAAGCAGGCAAGAGAATGCTGGCTGAGCAGCTAAAATGACAGAACCGAGGGGAATCTAGGAGGCCACATGGTCCAGTGACTGCCGAGTGCCCGAGTGCTCAACCACACCCCAGCTGGTGGTCTTTAAAGATTTGCTTGTATACCTCCAGTGACGGGGAGCTCACCACCTTTCCCCTTTGGACAGACTCATTAGCATAGGGTCTGCTTCCTGGGCACTTGGTCTCTCTGCTCCTGATTCTGCCTTCTAGAACCACATAGATTAAGCTCACCTCCTATGACAGCCCCTGTGCTGAAGTGGGAAATGCACAGGCTTCCAGGTCACACTGATGTGGATACTTAGCTATGGACGTTTGGGCACATTAAAGGACCCACTGACTCTCAGTTCCTTCATCTGTCGTATGAGGCTATTAATGCCTACCTTGAAGGAACTGTTAGTTCTGTTCCTTTTCATCCTCTCTCTAATCGGGTCTAATCATCCCAAGTCTTTCACACGTTCCTCATATGACACTGTTTAAACTTTCTCAACCAGTTTATGCCCTGCTAAATGTTCTGCAGTTGGTTCAACATTCTCATAAAATATGACCCTTGGAATGGAACAAACTGCTCCAGGGAAGGTCTGGGGGTACAAGACAGCATGGGCCTGAGGTCTCATTAGCAGTGGCATCCTCAGGGCTTGATGCTCTGTGCAGTCAGCTGAGAGTCTTTTTCAGGTGGGCCACATCTCCTCCATCTTTTAAATGGGCATTTAGGGTTTTTTTCCAAACATTGTTGAGATTTTGCATGTTGATCCTACTAAATGTCATCTGAGTAGACTGGGCTCACCACTTCTGTTGCAAAACAGAAGGATTCTGTCTCATTCTGATTCTGTTTTCCAATGTATTAGCTCCTACCTCGCTTTGCTTGCAAACTTCATCAAGTCCTTCACCTAAACAGCAAAAATGGTGGATAAGACAAGGCGGGCTCACGGTCCCAAAGAGTACCATGTTCCTCCAAGTTAACATGGATTCACTCATCAACATCGTGGAAAGATGAGTTCAACCAGCACCCTGTCAGTCTGTAGTTTGCCATTTTAATGAAAAGATCTCAGGAGAGACTATAAAGTTCCACATGAAACCCAGACACACTTTTTTATAGCTTCCCTAATTAAAACACACACACACACACACACACACACGATACACTTTATAACTTGTTCTTAGTGAACCTACTGACTCCTCCTGGCTTCTTCCCCCTCAAGTAGTCATGGACTGGCAGATGCCAATTTTCTCTGTTTGAGAATTTTACGTAGAATTAGCAAGAAGTTCACAGCTCCAGCTAGCAACTTGTCTCCTTTTTTGAAACACAGAACAAAGTTTTCCTATCGCCCGCCTGTTCTACCAGCACTTCTGCTCTCCACTGTTCCTTAAAGACTATGAGGCGGTATCAGGTCAACAAGTTAACCTACAGCAGAGGAGGAGCCAAGATGGCAGAGTAGGAAGAGGTGGAGTTCGCGTCTCCTCACAACTAGGGCCCCTACCAGGCACTGGTCAGGGACCTCGGAAACCTAAAGGGACGGGAGGAATCCCCGAGCAACCGGGTAGGATGTTGGGGGGAAGGGGGAGGGGAGGAAAAGCGGAGGCGGGATGGGACTGGCACCTCTGAGGGGCGGCTGGGGGAAGGGAGGGGTTCCCATGATTGGAGGAGCCTGCCCATGGAGCAGGGATTAGCAGGGATGGGGAGAGACCTTCGGGGTACTGGGGGATCGGAGGGGAACGAGGCTAGCGTCTCCCCTGCCTGCTTGAGCCCCAGAGAGCCTGCCGGGGCGCTGGGCCTAAACCTCAGCCCTCCGGGACCCCCTCCAGCCATGCTGCACCTAAGCTCCGCCCACCACCAAGGCCTTTTCCAGGCTTTTTTTTTTTTTTTTTTTTTTTGCTGTCGTGGTTCTGTTTTGCCTTGTGGTTGTTTCATTTATATTTTTATTTTTCCTAATATATTTTTAATTTTTCCAATTTTATTTTATTTTTTATTCTTTGTTACTGTTTTGCTTTTTTTTTGCTGTGCTGCACGGCTTGATTCCCAGGCCGGGGCTCAGACCTGAGCTCCTGTGGTGGGAGCACTAAGCCCAAACCGCTGGACTAACAGTGAACCTCAGACCCCAGGGAATATTAATCGTTGTGAGATCTCCTGGAGGTCCTCATCTCGGCACCAAGACCTAGCTCTATCCAACTGCCTGCAAACTCCAGTAATGGACGCCTCAGGCCAAACAAACAGTAAGACAGGAACACAGCCCCACCCATCAAAGAAAAATGAGACAACACAAAAATATGTTACAGATGAAGAAGCAAGGTAAAAACCTACAAGGCCAAATAAATGAAGAGGAAATAGGCAACCTACCTGAAAAAGAATTCAGAGTAATGATAGTAAAGATGATCCAGAATCTCAGAAATAGAATGGAGGCACAGATTGAGAAAATACAAGAAATGTTTAACAAGGACATAGAAGAACTAAAGACCAAACAAACAGTGATGAACAACACAATAACTGAAATGAAAAACACACTAGGAGGAATCAATAGCAGAATAACTGAAGCAGAAGTATGAATAAGTGACCTGGAAGATAAAATGGTGGAAATAACTGCTGAGGAGCAGAACACAGAAAAACGAATGAAAAGAAGTGAGGACAGTCTCAGAGACCTCTAGGACAACATTAAACGCACCAACATATAAATTATAAGGGTCTCAGAAGAAGAGAAAGAGAAAGGGTCTGAGACAATATTGGAAGAGATTACAGTCAAAAACTTCCTTAACATGGGAAAGGAAATAGCCACCCCAGTCCAGGAAGTGCAGACAGTCCCATACAGGGTAAACCCAGAGAGAAACACACCAAGACACATATTACTCACACTAACAAAAATTAAATTCAAAGAAAAAATATTAAAAGCAGCAAGGGAAAAGCAACAAATAACATACAAGGGAATCCCCATAAGGTTGTCATCTGATTTTTTAGCAGAAGCTCTGCAGGCCAGAAGGGAGTGGCAGGATATATTTAAAGTGATAAAAGGGAAAAACCTACAACCAAGATTACTCTACCCAGCAAGGATCTTATTCAGATTGGACAGAAAAATCAAAAGCTTTACAGACAAGCAAAAGCAAAGAGAATTCAGCACCATCAAACCAGCTTTACAGCAAAGGAACTTCTCTAGGAGGGAAACACAAGAGAAGAAAAAGACCCACAAAAACAAACCCAAAGCAATTAAGAAAATGGTAATAGGAACATACGTATGGATAATTACCTTGAATGTAAATGGATTAAATGCTCCAACCAAAAGACACAGACTGGCTGAATAGATACAAAAACAAGACCCGTACATAGGCTGTCTACAAGAGACCCACTTCAGACCTAGGGACACATACAGACTGAAAGTGAGGGGATGGAAAAAGATATACCATGCAAATGGAAATGAAAAGAAAGCTGGAGTAGCAATACTCATATCAGATAAAATAGACTTTAAAATAAAGACTGTTACAAGAGATAAGGAAGGACACTACATAATTAACAAGGGATCAATCCAAGAAGAAGATATCACAATTGTAAATATTTATGCACCCAACATAGGAGCACCTCAAAACATAGGGCAAATGCTAACAGCCATAAAAGGGGAAATCGACAGTAACACAATAATAGTGGGGGACTTTAACACTTCACTTACACCAATGGACAGATCATCCAGACAGAAAATAATAAGGAAACACAAGCTTTAAATGACACAATAGACCAGATAGATTTAATTGATATTTATAGGACATTCCACTCAAAAGCGGCAAAATACACTTTCTTCTCAAGTACACATGGAACATTCTCCAGGATAGATCACATCCTGGGTCACAAATCAAGCCTCGGAAAATTTAAGAAAACTGAAATCGTATCAAGCATCTTTTCTGACCACAACGCTATGAAATTAGAAGTCAATTACAGGAAAAAAACTGTAAAAAACACAAACACATGGAGGCTAAACAATACACTACTAAATAACCAAGAGATCACTGAAGAAATCAAAGACGAAATTAAAAAATACATAGAAACAAATGACAATGAAAGCACAACAATGCAAAACCTATGGGATGCAGCAAAAGCAGTTCTAAGAGGGAAGTTTATAGCAATTCAATCTCACCTCAGGAAATAAGAAAAATCTCAAATAAACAATCTAACAATTTAACAATCTAACAATCTAACAATCTAAACAATCTAACCTTACACCTACAGCAACCAGAGAGAGAAGAACAAAAAAAACCCAGTTAGTAGAAGGAAAGAAATCATAAAGATCAGAGCAGAAATAAATGAAATAGAAATGAAGAAAACTATAGCAAAGATCAAAAAAGTTGGTTCTTTGAGAAGATAAACAAAATTGATAAACCTTTAGCCAGACTCACCAAGGAAAAAAAGGGAGAGCTTTCAAATCAATAAAATTAGAAATGAAAAAGGAGAAATTACAACTGACACCACAGAAATACAAAGGATTATAAAAGACTACTACAAGCAACTATATGCCAATAATATGGACAACCTGGAAGACATGGAGAAATTCTTGGAAAGGTACAACTTTCCAAGATTGAACCAGGAAGAATTAGAAAATATAAACAGACCAATCACAAGTAATGAAATTGAAACTGTAATTTAAAAATCTCCCAGCAAATAAAAGTCCAGGACCAGATGGCTTCACAGACTAATTCTATCAAACATTTAGAGAAGAGCTAACACCTATACTTCTCAAACTCTTCCAAAAAATTGCAGAGGGAGGAACACTCCCAAACTCATTCTACGAGGCCACCATCACCCTAATAGCAAAACGAGACAAAGATATCACACACAAAAATGAAAATTACAGACCAATATCACCGATGAATATAGATGCAAAAATCCTCAACAAAATTCTAGCAAACAGAAACCAATAACACATTAAAAGGATCATACACCATGATCAAGTGGGATTTATCCCAGGGATGCAAGGATTCTTCAATATATGCAAATCAGTCAATGTGACACACCATATTAACAAATTAAAGAATAAAAACCATAGGATCATCTCAATAGATGCAGAAAAAGCTTTTGACAAAATTCAACAACCATTTATTATAAACTCTCCAGAAAGTGGGCATAGAGGGAACCTACCTCAACATAATAAAGGCCATATATGACAAACCCACAGCAGACATCATTCTCAATGGAGAAAAACTGAAAGCATTTTCTCTAGGATCAGGAACAAGACAAGGCTGTCCACTCTCGCCACTCTTATTCAACATAGTTTTGGAAGTCCTAGCCACGGCAATCAGAGAAGAAAAAGAAATAAAAGGAATACAAATTGGAAAAGAAGAAGTAAAACCGTCACTGTTTGCAGATAATATGATATTATACATAGCAAATCCTAAAGATGCCACCAGAAAACCACTAGAGCTAAGCAGTGAATTTGGTAGAGTTGCAGGATACAAAATTAATGTACAGAAATCTCTTGCATTCCTAAACACTAACAATGAAAGATCAGAAAGAAAAATTAAGGAAACAATCCCATTTACCATCGCAACAAAAAGAATAAAATACCTAGGAATAAACCTACCTAACAACGCAAAAGACCTGTACTCAGAAAACTATAAAACACTGATAAAATAAATCAAAGATGACACAAACAGATGCAGAGATATACTGTGTTCTTGTATTAGAAGAATCAATATTGTGAAAATGACAATACTACCCAAAGCAATCTACAGATTCAATGCAATCCCTATCAAATTACCAGTGACATTTTTCACAGAATTAGAACAAAAAATTTTACAGTTTGCATGGAAACACAAAAGACCTCGAACAGCCAAAGCAATCTTGAGAAAGAAAAATGGAGCTGGAGGAATCAGGCTCCCCGACTTCAGACTACACTACAAAGCTACAGTAATCAAGACAGTGTGGTACTGGCACAAAAACAGAAATATAGATCAATGGTACAGTATAGAAAGCCCAGAGATAACCCCACGCACCTAAGGTCAACTAATCTATGAAAAGGAGGCAAGAATATATAACAGAGAAAAGACAGTCTCTTTGCTGGGAAAACTGGAAAGCTATATGTAAAAGAATGAAATTAGAACCCTACCTAACACCATACACAAAAATAAACTCAAAATGGATTAAAGACCTAAATGTAAGGCTGGGCACTATAAAACTCTTAGAGGAAAACATAGGAAAAACACTCTTTGACATAAATCACAGCAAGATCTTTTTTGACCCAGTTACTAGAGTAATGAAAATTAAAAGAAAAATAAACAAATGGGACCTAATTAAACTTAAAAGCTTTTGCACAGCAAAGGAAACCATAAACAAGATGAAAAGACAACCCTCAGAATGGGAGAAAATATTTGCAAATGAAGCAACTGACAAAGGATTAATCTCCAAAATATACAAACAGCTCATGCAGCTCAATATCAGAAAAACAGACAACCCAATCCAAAAATGGGCAGAAGACCTAAATAGACATTTCTCCAAAGAAGACATACAGATGGCCAAGAGGCACATGAAAAATGCTCAACATCACTAATTATTAGAGAAATGCAAATCAAAACTGCATGAGGTATCACCTCACACCAGTCAGAATGGCCATCATCAGAAAATCTACAAACAGTAGATAGTGGAGAGGGTGTGGAGAAAAGGGAACCCTCTTGCACTGTTGGTGGGAATGTAAATTGATACAGCCACTATGGAGAACAGTATGGGGGTTCCTTAAAAAACTAAAAATAGAACTACCATATGACTCAGCAATCCCACTGCTGGGCTTATACCCCGAGAAAACCATAATTCAAAAAGACACATGCACCCCAATGTGTATTGCAGCACTATTTACAATAGCCAGGACATGCAAGCAACCTAAATGTCCATCAACAGATGAATGGATAAAGAAGATGGGGCGCATATATACAATGGAACATTACTCAGCCATAAAAAAGAACGAAATTGGGTCATTTGTAGAGATGTGGATAGACCTAGAGTCTGTCATACAGAGTGAAATAAGTCAGAAAGAGAAAAACAAATATTGTATATTAATGCATATACGTGGAATCTAGAATAGAGACACATAGAGATCAGACATGTGGACACGGGGCGGGAAGGGGAGAGTGGGATGAACTGGGAGATTAGGACTGACATATATACACCACCATGTGTAAAATAGATAGCTAGTGGGAACATGCTATAAAGCACAGGAAGCTCAGCTTGGTGTTCTGTGACGACCTAGATGGGTGGGATGGGGGATGGGTGGGAGAGAGGTCCAAGAGGGAGGGGATACATGTATACATATAGCTGATTCACTTCGTCGTACAGCAGAAACTAACACAACATTGTAAAGCAATTATACTCCAATTTTAAAAATTACCACCCCCAAGCAAAAGTTAACCTGCAAGTTCCAAGGTTTAATTTATTGAAACCCAGAGTCTTAAATGCACCTAGAAAACTAGGTTGTCTTCTTAGAACTGTCTCACTTATCTGTAAATCTTTCTTTTTTATTAACCATTTATTCAACAAACATTTACTAAGCATCTGCTATGTGCCCAGACATTGTGTCTGGCCTGATGATGCTACAAGGAAGAAGATGCAGACCCAAGTCTCTTACCAGGCTCAGCACTCCCCAGCAGTCCCATCCCACCCCCACGGAGAGCTACGCCATCTCTTTTAATCAGTGGCATTTCCAGGTTTGCAGTGGAAATTACAGAATGACATTTCACTTTTGCAGCCTCTTAGGCTGGAATGATATTCAATGCCTCTCTCTCCCTTGCCCTCAACATCCAGTCAACGATGTCCTGTCAATGTTTCCTTCATAATGTTTCCTCAGGTTCATCCCTTCTTTCTGCCTCATTTCATGCCTGATTATTTTAACAGCTCCTTTTGTTTCCTATTTGAGAAAAATTTTTTTTAAATTTTAAACTATAAAGGAGTACAAAACAAACACCAGTAAACCCATTACCCATTACCCAGAATTGACTGTCATTAATATTTTCTTATACTTAGAAGAGTCATCAATTTGTCTAGAAGAGTCAGAGAAGAAAAACATGATAAGAAAGAAGAAAATGGTAAGACCCCTTCTTTATGGAACTAGTTCTCTTATTAGGAACTGAGCTTAGGTGTTCATTTTGGTCTTCCTAAGAGAGTTTTCACCAGCCCCTTCTCTCAGTCAAGACCTTCAATGGCTCCCTATTACCTGTACCTGGCCCCAGCCAATCTCCCACCACTCCTTCATTGAACATACCCTTTGGCCACAATGCCCATCCTGATCTCTAAATTTATCCCTACCTGTCCCTCCACTTTTACCCAAGACCTTCTACCTGCCCAGAACCTCTGCCTCTTTCCTCTTTCAGATCTTTGCCCAAACCTCTATCCCCCTCAAAGCTGTACCTGAGCAGACAGCCTATGATGGCATTTTCCTCCCCTTCAGCAATACAGTGTTCTCTGCGGCTAATAATGTTTGTACCAACATTTGGAACTCTGAATGTTTTTCTGTTAATCACTTGCTTTCATAATAAGATCATTAACTGAAAGAAGCAATCTTACCATTTTCTTCCTTGACACCTCCAAGCCCAGCAAATTTCTTGGTACTTAATGGGCCCTCAGTAAATGATTAATTCAGATTCGTTTCTGATGGTAGAGTTGAAGCTGCCCCGAACTTTTGGAACATGTGCCCCTCGGGGGATGAAAGTCATCCTATTAAACCCCAAGTAGCAGTAATTATTCACATTTGTGTAGTGTCTCCTAGCCTACAAGGTGTTTTGACCCACCGTTACCTTCATGATTCTTATCACAGTCGTGAGAGTCAGGTGTCATTATTTTATCCCATTTTATAGATGAGGGACTAAGGCTCAAAGAGATGCAATTACTTGCCCAAGGTCACATGCCTGGTACGTGATGCAGCCAGGATTTGAGTCTAGGTTTTTCAGTAACTCAGCTCTTCCCATGACCCACACCACCTTCACCAAAGAGGCCAGAGACGGGAGGGTCCAGGGAGTGGGAGGGAGGAGCTGGGAAGCGGGGGCCTTCACTTACTGGTCGGTTTTCATACTCCAGGCAGGGGCAGGTGATGGTGCAGCCATCCAGAAGGATGCGGCCCTTGGGGGGGATCACTTTCCGACCCCCCTCGAGCTTGTAGTACAGCAACGTGTTCTGCTGAAGGGTGAACCATCGCACCTTCCAGTTGTGGACAATGTGACCCTGAGGACAGACAGGAGAACACTGAGGTGAGGTGGCTGAGGGGACAACGTGGTGTCCAGGGAGAGGTGGCCCATGGCACAGGTGACCAGACTGTGCCAATGGGATCAACTCTCCAATAAGGGGACAGAATTATCTCTCTTTTTTAGCTTAATTTTTTTTTTTTACTTTGAAATAGTTTCAATTCAGAGAAAAGCTGAAGAAAATTATAAATTTTTTTACAAAAGCAATTAAGAGTTAGTTTTTAACATGATGAAGCTCCAATCACTTCTCAGTATTTTATTGTGTAACTCCTACCAAAAACTAAAAAGGGTATTTCCAACATAACCACAATACAATCAACATTAGGAAATTTACATGAATATATTATTTTCATCTGTTCCACAAACTCCATTCAAGTTTCACCAATTACCCCAATAATGTCCTTAATTGCCAAAGGATCCAGTTCAGAATCACATGTTTTATTTTCATTTTCATGAAGAAAGCATGAGCTTTGGATCTCTTTGTCATCTCTTTTGAGTATGTAACAAACACCTTTGGCATTGACTTTCTAGTTCCCATCTGTTCTTTTTTTCTGGTTATAATAAGCCTCGAAAGAAACTGCAAAGTCAACAGAAGAAAAGATCCTGCTACTGGGAGACAGCCATTGTTAACATTTTGTATTTCCTTCCAGTCTTTTTCCCTTTTAGTTTTTACTTTCTAGTTTTTTTAAAAATCAGGATATTACATATATGAGTTTTATTTTCTAGTTTTTCTTTTGCTGACTTTGCCAAGCATCGTCTCACACCATTAAATTTCTTTAAAACATGTCTTTTAATGACCACTAGGTGGATGCATCATTTTCTTGTCCATCTCCTGTTGTAACTGAGGTTGTTTTTTTTCCACTATTATAAACAACTCTGCAATGAATATCCTTGCACATAAATTTTGATCTGCATCCCTTAATTTTTTTTCCTTAGGATATATTCCGAAAAAAGAATATTGTTAGTTGAAGGATGTGGGCAATTTGTAAAGTTGAAGCCACAAATTGTTAAGGACGCTAACATTTTTACCTAGCCTGCTGTGACAGGCCTAAAAGGCAGGGGAGTTTGGGGGGCTCTCAGGTGGGTCATGGAGCCAGTGGACAGGATAGTCAGGTGAAGGCAGAGAGTCCGCTTCTAGAACAGAACAGTGGATGGGAGAATGTCTGCTGAAGAATCAGAATGAAATGATTTTGTACACGCTCATGAAAGTGACTTTCTTGGCATGTTTCCCAGAGCAGAGCCCAATTAGGGCTGGATTCTAACCAAGAGAGATGCACTTTATCTGATTCAGAGACTGTCCCCGATTCACTGGTTTCCTGACCCAGCATTTATTAATTTCAAAGGCCCCTTCAGTTCTCATACCTGTGGTGCTGCAATTCTGTTCCGCGCTCAGCGTGCGTGTACTGACTGTGTTAGGGAACCGCAAATTGTCGAAGGAGTCGACTGTGTGAGCACTGGTCTACACCAGACCACGTGGCCCAGACTCAAGTCCCCTCGCCCAGCAATCCCTGCTGAGGGGGTCCTGGCACAGCATTAGCAGTAAAGGCAGTTGCTGGCACACAGGTGTGGCTCCGGCATGGGGGCCGGTGTGAGGCGGAGAAGGGGAGGGGGCAAAATAGTCTTAAACCTTAAAACATAGGTGTTCTGAGCTGAATTATCCCCCCCCCCATTCATATGTTGAAGCCCTAACCCCCTACTACCTTAGAATGTGACTGTATTTGGAGACAGGGCCTTTAAAGGGGTGATTAGGTTAAATAAGGCCATTAGTTGGGCCTTAATCCAACCTGACTGGGGTCTTCACAAGGAGAGGAAATTTGGACACGCAGATGTCAGGGAGGCGTGCACGCAGAGGAAAGGCCATGTGAGCACACAGCAAGAGGCGCCACGTACCAGCCGAGGAGAGAGGCCTCAGAGGAAACCAAGCCTGCCAACAACTTGACCTTAGACTCCGACCTCCAGAACTGCAAGACGATAAATGTGTTGTTTAGGGGGTCCTGTCTGTGGTATTTTGTTACAGCAGCCCTAATAAACTAAAACAACCGGAAAGGAGAAAGGGGCCTGGAGATGTTAGGGAGAAAAGTGTAACCAACACCTGTTGAGCAGAACAAACCAATAGAGATAGGGCTACGTTTCCTGGACAAAATGCTACATTTCCCAGAATCGACGGCAGGAAGGAACAGGGAGGTGGCCAGCTTGCTGCCAGTCCTGTGCACGGGCATTGATGCATGTTGGGCAGCCACCAAGGTGGCAGGACAGTGGTGGAAGGACAGGTTCTTCTGACACCCAATCCCCAGAGTTACCAGGGACAAGTGGCAAACAGCGGCGGCAGTGACGTTTCCACAAGAAACGTCTGGTGGTGCTGTTGGGTGTTTTGGTCTGGCTGCCTCATCTCTGGCTGTGTGGCACCCGGCCCTCCCAAATATTCCTGAGTTACTTGATATTTATTATTCTCTATGAAACCCCTTCCGTTGAAACTTGCTAGAGTGGACCGTGTTATGAGCAGCCAAGAATCCAGACTGACAGCAAAGGAGAGCAATCGAAGAAAGGCTGATGAGATAGACTCTACTACGTAGGGTGGAAAACTCGGAGCAGCTGGTGACTTCGCTGGGGCCGGAGGGGAGTCCCTGAAGACTTAAGCAGAAGGATGACAAGCGTAGGTTCTCATGTTAAAAGGACAACCGACCACACCTGAGCAGAACAGCTGAGTAAGGTCGGCCAGACTGGAGCAGCCAGCTCGGCTGGAGGTTACTGTAATAACCCACAAAATGAGAAGGAAAGCCCCCTTATCCCTGCTTCTCAGATAAGCTTCGCCATATCAGACGGCGTAAGGGACTCATCCAAAATCAGCAGGCAAATGGTGTCAGAGGCCGAAAGGACAGTGGTATAAGCTGAAAAAGAACCCAGGCTTCCCTTCACCTGGGAATCTGCCTCCCTCTCCAGGCTCCTTGTCTGTAAGTGGCTGACTGGGACCAGAGGCCAGTTGGACCATGAATGGCTTAGAGCCCCCTTAGGGGGAAGGAGGAGATTCCATAAGCTGGGATGTGACCCTAGGACTGGGCTTAAGAAGCGCAGAATGGGACTTCTCTGGTGGCACAATGGTTAAGAATCCACCTGCCAATGCAGGAGACACGGGTTCGAGCCCTGGTCCGGGAAGATCCCACATGCCGCGGAGCAACTAAGCCCATGTGCCACAACTACTGAGCCTGTGCTCTAGAGCCCACAAGCCACAACTACTGAGCCCGTGTGCCACAACTACTGAGCCCGCATGCCACAACTACTGTAGCCCGTACGCCTAGAGCTCCGCAACAAAGAGAAGCCACCACAATAAGAAGCCCACGCACCGCAATGAAGAGTAGCCCCCACTAGCTTCTCTGTGCAAATAGAGAAAGCCTGTGCACAGCAACAAAGACCCAACGCAGCCAAAAATAAAAATTAAATAAATAAATAAAAATTGAAAAAAAAAAAGCACAGAATGTTACAGCTGGAGGACCCTTTGAAAAAGCCTATACTGTACTCCCTAACTTTAATGATGAGGAAACTGAGACCCAGAAAGGTCTTGCCCAAGACCCTACAACCCCAAAGAAGCAGAGATGGTATGTGTTGTGGGTTGAATTATGTCCCCCCAAAAGATACATTGAAGTCTTAACCCCAGGGAACTGTGAATGTGATCTTATTTGGAAATAGGGTCTTTGCAGATGTAATCAGGTTAAGATGAGGTCGTACTACACTAGGGTGGCCCTAATAACACTAATATGATTGGTGTCCTTATATGAAGAGGAAAATTTGGACACTGAAAGACACACAGGGAGAAGACAGTCATGTGATGATGGAGGCAGAGATAGGATTATGCATCTACAACTCAAGGAACAGCAAGGAGTGCCTGTGTGAGATAACAGAAAATGCAATATATTGCTCTCTGCCCCCGGTTCTTGGTACAGAGCTCCTGAACCCCCTGTAATTTCCTGGGTGACAGGAGTATCTTTTGTGCTAATGAGGCAACTCTGGGTGGGCTCCTGGGTGAGGGCTGGTCACTGGAAAGACCACACCATGATTAGAAGCTTGGAATTTTCAGCCCCCCCCCCATTCTCTTGAGAAAAGAGAAGGGCTGGAAATGGAGTTAACAATCTATCATGCTTACATGATGACACCTCCATAAGGTCCCAGAAATATGGGATTTGGAGAGTTTCCAGGTTGGGGGACACACGGGGGTGCTGGGAGAGTGGTACACTCGGAGAGGGCACAGAAGCTCTGGGCCCCTTCCCACAAACCTTGCCCTACACATCTCTTCCATCCGGATGCTCATTTCTTTCCTTTATCACATTCTTTAATAAGCTGGTAAACATAAGTTAAGTGTTTCCCTGGAACCTCTGATCTACAGGCAGTTGGTCAGAGCACAGGTGACAACCTGGGCTTTTGACTGGTGTCTGAAGTGTGTGTGTGTATTGGGGCATGGGGGAGGGCTGGGGAAGCAGTCTTGTAGGACTGAGCTCTCATGCTGTGGGATCTAACGCCGTCTCTGAGTAGATAGCGTCAGCCTTGAGTTAAATTGTAGGACACACACTGGGTGTTGCAGAGAATTGCTTGGTGTAGGGAAAAACCTCCACACATTTGGTGACTAGAAGAGTCAGAAGTGAAGTGTTCTGTGTAAAAGTAAAGGAACCCCACAGGACAGAGAAACACACAGTGGGGAAGAGCTAGGTTTTTCCTACACAGGAAGGAAAAACCTGCGTGTTTCCTTTACAGCCTGCGAATACAAGAAACAAAAGCGACAAAGAAGGATTCTCCCCTGCAGGTTTCAGAAGGAGTATGGCCCTGCGAACACCTCGATGTGAGACCTTTAGCTTTCGAAACTTCTTCTAGCCTTCTTGCTTTTTTCTTCCAAGCAAATTTTTTCCTTACTCATACCATTTATATTTTTACTCTTTGGATTATAATATTATAAACATTTTTAACATCTGCATAACTAAAATTCACTTGTAATCATTTGTTTATTTGGGGGGACATATAGGTAGTTTCCAGTTTTTTCACTACAGAAATAACACTTTGTTCCTAAAGCTTGTATGGCATTTCCTGGGGATAGAGTCCTACAAATGAAATTTCTAGGCCAAAGCCTGTCGACACTGCCGTGTCATTTTCTGAGTGTTGTTTCTGAGGCACAAGCCAGGCAGCAATGCCTGATTCAGTGCTTCAGCTGCTGCTTAAAGCACAAGCAGTCCTACCCACGCAGATCCGCCTTCCTTCCCCCTCACCCTCCTTCTAAAGCCAGGCCAAGTGAGCATGCTGCATTTCTGTCGGGAGCTTTGCTTCTTTCTTGTCTGGGCTGGATTAAGAGCCAAATCCATCATGTCCCTGCCCGTCTCCTGCTTTGCCCTCACTGGTGACGACTGTTCTATATGCTGGGTTTCCAGCTTGGGCCCTGCCCCACTTCTGGACCGTAAACCCCCCCTGAATCTGTGGAATCCCCCCGTCGTAGCCTTGCACCTTCTCCAGTGGCCACGGGGGCTGCTGTTGCCATCCAGGAGGAGAGGGGAAATGGGGGAGAGGAAAAGTCCGACTGATCAGTGGGCAGGGACAGTTAGCAGGGGCAGGGGCCCCATCCCGGCCTTGTAGGAAAGGGTGTGGCTTCCGCTTGCCTCAGGGTCAGGCTCCAGCTCCAAACTCTTGTCTTTGGGTTTGGCTGGAATGTGCTTTAGGTATTTCAGCCAAGGCCCTCGGTGGGCTCTTGGGGCCAGACCTGGTTGACTGTCCTCACTTCCCTGTACCCTATACTCCCTAAGCTGCCACCCTGGACTGGGTGGCCCATCTGGAAGAGAACTCACATCCTTCCTTCCCTCCAGCCCTCCCCTGACTCTGCGTGGTGGTGGTGTTGGTGGGGAATCATATAAGGCAACCCCCAGGAACAAGGGGACGCCCCAAAGGGCCCCTCTGCGAGGGCTTGTCCTCAACAGGCCCCTACCAGGGCTCGGCTATCCCGGCAATCAACAATGCCCATCAAAACCCCTGCCCAAACACCCCTCTCCCTCTCACCTTATAAGCTGCAGGAAAAGCTCCCCATAGGTGGTTTCTCTGAGGTGCAGCTGCCTCCACAAACTGTGAGGGACCAACCTATCACTTTAATCCCAGTGGCATGGAACAGGCGTGGAATTTTGTACCTGCTTGTATCCACTCTGACCCTTGATCCGGCACAGCCTCCTACACCTCCTGCTTACAGTTTTGAGCAAACAACACACCCGCCCTCCTACGTCAAACAGTGTGTAAAATAACATGGCTGCAGTACCTATTGAACAGAAAGTGACTTGAGACCTCAGGGTTGATCTGGTGGCCAGGGGAGGCCGAGTCCCTTCATCCCTCTTCATCCATCCCCCTCCCAAAGCTATAAACTCAGAAGAGCCAAAAGGCTCATCCCCAGATTTTATGCTCTGCTCTTAGGGTTAGCGTAAATGTTTCGTGTGAACATCAATGTTAAAAGAACTTTTAAAAATCTAATTTCCTCTTGCAGCTGCTTTTTCATTCATTTTCTACTTTTTTTTTTTTTTTTTGCGGTACACGGGCCTCTCACTGTTGTGGCCTCTCCCGTTGCGGAGCACAGGCTCCGGACGCGCAGGCTCAGCGGCCATGGCTCACGGGCCCAGCTGCTCTGTGGCATGTGGGATCCTCCCCGACCGGGGCACGAACCCATGTCCCCTGCATCGGCAGGCGGACTCTCAACCACTGCACCACCAGGGAAGCCCTCCCTATATGTTGAGCTTTTGTCTGGACTCTTGCTTGCTGTGGGAAAGGCCACATTGGGTGATGTGGAAGAAACGAGGATGGAGGTTCCAGTCCCGGCTGTTATTAGCCCTGGGGCTCTGGGCAAGCGCTCTCATCTTTCTACCCCTGTTTCCTCATCTGTAATACAGGAATAACAATACCCACCCTGCAGTGGGCAGAAAACGGTTTGGAGTCAGCCTGAGTGGGTTTGATCCTGTTCCATCACGCACTAGTCCAGATCCTGAGCTACTTAACCTCTTGGAGCTTTGTTTTCCCCTTGAAGAAACGGGGGGGTAATGTGATACCACCAACCTGTCGGACTGTTGGGAGGATTAAAGGAGACAACGTCCAGGACTGGTGCACAGTAGGGGCTTAAGAAACATAAGCTTCCTCCTCCCTCACGGGTTATTGTGAAGAATATAGGAGATGATGCATTAACTGGACGGGCGCTGGGGACTACCGAACACACTTTCGTTGTTTTAATACATCATATTTAAATCCTATACGCTTCGTATTTTAGTAAGTTGTTTTAATTAAGCTGTCCACTACGAGTAGCCGCCCCCTGCACCCCACACGCCCTAGCCAAGCGGGATTCTCCTCCTCGCCTGTGCCCTGGCCCCTCTTTTCTATCTAAAGCTCACCCCCAACCACCGTCCACCCGTCTTTCCCTACTACACGCGACTCCGCCCAGCGTGGCCCCAGGCCGGCCGACCGCGGCTCAGGTGAGCCGGCGCCCGCCGCGGGCCCGCCCCGGGCCGTGTCCGGAGAGGCTCCGTTGCGCTCACCCTCTTGACGAGGAAGCCCTCCTTGAGCACGCCGTCCTCCATGTCGCCGCCAGCGCGCCCTCCCCGGTGCGCCGTCCCGCGCTCTCGCTCCTCCGCGCGCAGCTCGGCGCGCGCTGCGCCCAGGAAGCGCCTCCGGTCCGGCGCCGGCGCCGCCCCGCTGGCCCGCGCCCAGAGCCCGAGGCCGCGGGGCCTCCCGGGCAGGAAGTCAATCCCGGACGGGATTTCTGACGTGGTCTCCCCGCCGAAGGTGCCCTAAGGTTCGTGGTTAGTCCTCAGGGGAGGGCCACCCCCGTGTCGCCTCCCGGAGCCTACCCCGCCCAGGCTCTCTCCATCCAGGTCCCCCCAGCGCGCTCTGCGCCTCTGACTCTTCCCGTCTTTGCCCATCTTCCTCCACTCCCAGCCTTAACCAGGTACTTGCCTGGCACTTAGTATATTGCTGTTGACTAATACTTAACGGAATTAAGCTGAACCGAAAGGATTTCAAAGATTTGGGGTCATTCCTGAGCTCCATGGAAATGGGGGTGGGAGAGTGGAGGAGTTGGAACCAGGCTGGGAGCTTTATCCTGGCCTCTGGTGGGGGCAGAGAAAAGTTCCCATTAGCAAGGTCACAGGTTTAAGGAAGCAGGCACAGTCGGTCCCCAAAATACACCTCTCCCCTCAAAAAGTTAGAGCTGAAGTTTCCATCATTAGGGGCAAAAGTTAAGGGAGTGCCAAGGAGCTCAGTAATCAAGATAAATAATATTTTAATGCAATGTTTTAAAATATGTTAAATATTTTTTCAAATTTTAGTAAAAATTAATGCAAAAAAAAATCCATGATGAACAGAATGTCACAAATTTAAGTGAGGACT
The DNA here is from genome assembly GCF_951394435.1 of Stenella coeruleoalba. NCBI lineage: Eukaryota > Metazoa > Chordata > Mammalia > Artiodactyla > Delphinidae > Stenella > Stenella coeruleoalba. Next base: position 34,002,524 of record NC_137147.1, on the reverse strand, counting down.
GGATGGATGGACAACAAGCCATATTGGAGCCGGAAACAAAAGGAAGCATCAGTAAAACTGATCCTGTCTGGTAGTCCTTAGGAGAAGGTCAGTTTATTCCTTGTTTGCCCTGCAGTGTGAAGGGCCCTGTTAGGACTGTTCACCAGGAAGGGGAAAGGCCCCAGATGCCTCAAAGGGAAGAGAAAGCTCTAGATTGGGAGATGGTGCCCCGACTGCCTTTCAGACCCAGCCTGGAGTCCACTCCCAAAGCACAACGGGCTCCCGTGCCCTGGAAATGGCCCATTTCAGCCTTCTGCAAAAAGCGACTTTTGGATCTCAGAGGAGTCCAAAAGCAATGGGGCTTCCACTCCATTGCAGACTGAACGTCGACTCAGCACCTTCTAAAGCCAGGCCTGTATTGGGTGCTGGGTTCTATTTAATGCACAACATGCCATGAGGTGAGTTTATTATCTCATTCTTTCCAGCCAAGGAAACTGAAACTTGAAGCAGTTAAATAACCTGCCCAAGGTCACACAAACTTGGATTTTAACCCCAGGGCAGTGTGAATGCACTTGTTTCTCATGTCAAGAGCTGGGAAGAGGAGGAAAGGATAATCGGAGCTGTGAAAACTTGCTAGGCTCAAACCCAGGACATGAGAGACTGGAATGGGAAATTCTTATCCTCTTTGGCTCTAACTATGGTCTGTTATTCTCCTTCTTCTTCTCGGATGCTGGGGGGCAGTCATTTGGCACAGAGGCAGTTTTGGCCTTACCCAGACACAACCTTCTGAGGCTTAGAAGAGGTGGCATTTTCTTTGGCAAGAGGGGTTCCTAAATGAGTTCACAGAAATGGGAAAGGGAGAAAGATTGGTCCTCTATCCTGGCAGCGTCCATATTAGGAGGGAGCTAAGGCCTCTGCATACTAAGAACCTGCTTCCTGTCCTAGGGAAGCCCCTGGTCCAGCCCACCCCGAGTCTGACTCACTGGACACAGGGCATGAGTCACACTCCCTCTTCCCCTGGTTGTGGTGGCTGAGCCACCAGTCCACCAGGGAACTACACTAACATAAACCAGACTCAACCACAGCGAAGAGGATGCAGATAGAGGAAGCAGGGAGACAGTGGGAAAGAGCTTGAGACTGGAGGAAGGAAGCAGGGAAGGGAAGGAAACTCGGGACCAAGGAACTTGTCTTGTTCTTCCAGAGAGACACCTCCCGTCTCCCTTTCAGGGCCAGAGGCTGATGTGGAAGGGACTCTGACTCTGTCAAAAGGGCCAGCTGATGTCTAGAATGTGTAAGCTGTAGAGAGCTATAAGGTCAGTATTTGGGTGTAGGTGATTCACAGTCTGATATGAAATTCTACCATTAGAGAGTCACTTCTTTAGCTATAGCTAAGAATCCCATTTACTAACACTAGAAAAGGATAAATCATGAAGCCTTATTCACAATGAATACCTTGACCCAGTGAGTTTGTTAGAATCACAGAATCAGAATTTAATTCTTAAATCATCTAATCCAGTAACCTCATTTTATAAATGAGGACCCCAAAGCCCAGATAAATAAAATGACTTGTCCGCAGTCCCACAGCCAGTTAGTGGCAAAGCCAGGACCAGAATACAAGCTAACCATGTAAGGCTTGCTCCTGGCAAATGCAGGGGCACTTCCCCCAGCAGTGTCCTGCATCAGAGCAGGACTGCAGTGAGGGAGTGACTGTCTGCAAAACCAGAAAAGACTTTAAACAATGTTTTCTATATTTTTTCTGATCATAAAAATAATCTGTGCTCGTTATAGAAAGTTTAGAAAATACCCAAAAGGATAAAACCACTCAAATCTCATCACCTAGACAGATGATAAGTATTTTTACATGCACATATATTTTTATTAAATTTTATTTTAAAAATTTAAACCCTTCCTTTTCCATTTGTCATAGCTAATAAGCATCTCATCAAATCATTAAAAACAATTCAAAAACATAACTTTAATGGCTGCATAATATTTCATCATGCCTATTTCATAATGTATTTATTTGATCATTTCCATTTAGGTTGAATTTCCTGTTTCACTGTGTAAATGATGCTATGATAAATATCTCTATACATAAAGATTTTGATTATTTCAGATAAATATCTAGGGCTTAATTTTAGGTTAAAGCGTATAAATTTTTAAAATTCTTGACACATGTTGCCAAACTGCCTTCTAGAAATGTACCACATTTCTAGGAGGAGCTAAGAGTGCAGGCAACAGGAAAAGTTGGAAGAGAAATTTTGCCCAAACCTTGGCTTTGCCCAAGGCCATCAAATTGCCCTCTTAGAGTGAGAAACATTCATTCATTCATCCATCAATTCATTCATTCACTCGCTGGAGCAGGAGACTCATATTGAGTGTATCCTGTGTACAAGGCACAAACCAGTTGCCATGGGTAATACACAAACCCTGCCCCCAGGCCTCACCCATCAGTGTAAACAAGGTATCATTTTGATTAACCACAAATATTTCCCTGGTCTGCCGCAGCTGACCCGGCAGGCCCACCAGCACATAGTGAATGCAGTGTTCCAGAACATTGCCCCTCACGCCGTCTGTGGTGACGACCAGCGATTTTCATTTCCTCTGAGTCATAGACAATTGTGTGGTCCTACTTGCATGACTAGAATGGCCTCCACCACATGCAACTTACCAGAGACTTCTACATCACCTAAACTAGTCTGTATTCTGTTCAGCGAAATAAGGCTATTTCGCTTTAGCTTGAATGTCATGGCAATGTCCACCTGCCATAAGTTTCCAAACTTACTCTCAGTTTCTTTTCTTATCTACCAAACAAATCACTCTCAAAAATCATTGCTCTAGAGCATGGGTCCTGGAATCTAAAGCATGGCTTTAAATCCTATTTCTGTCACTGCATGACCTTTGGCAAGTTACTTATCTTCTCTGATCCTTATTTTCCTCATCTATAAAATGGGGTAATAATCGTACCTACCTCACAGGGTTATTGGACAAAACAAGTGAGATCATGAAGGTAAACTGTGTGGTTCAGTGCCTGGTACGTAGTAAGGACACAATAAATTCTCTCTGTTCCACTTGATCCCAACCCTGTGAGGTTAGTAGATGGAGTCTTGGTAATAAATACCTCCAGAGTTATGGATAAGATACAAAAGATGGGCAGGGAGTAGAGTAGGGAGTTTTTATTTACTGTATTCCTACTATGTGCCAAAGACTTAATATATACTATCTCATTTAAGCCTCAAAATTTCCCTGTGAACTAAGTATTATACCCATTCGGTAGATGGAAAAGAAGATTCAGAGAAGGTAAATAACTTGGACAAGATCACACAGCTAGTATGTGGCTGAGTCCAGGTTATAATCTAGACCTGTCTGATTCCAAGCCTTTTTCTTTTCACCACTTCATACTGTCTCCTTTGGCCAAAGGATGTTCTCTCTTCCTTAGAAGGAATCCCCTTGGCCTAAGTCAGGGTCCCACTGTGGGAGATTGCATTACTGTTCTTGATTATTCACTGCCCTATCCTTGTGATAGAATCATACGTCCCTGCTCCAAGTCACACGTAAGAGACTTGGGATGGGTCACGTGACTTGCTTTGCCCAATGAAACGTCAGCTGCATATCCCAGCAGCCGCTTTAAGCACCATCACTTGGTTCCACCATTGCTCTTTCCCTGTGCCACAGCCCAGCATGACCCAGAGAGGGGCTGTTCCTACAGCTTGGATCCATTAATGAAGACAACTTGGGAAGGGAGCTGCAGCCAGACTGAGTGAGAAGTAAGCCTTTGTTGTAATTACTGAGGTTTGAAGGGAGGGGTTGCTTGTTACCATGGTGTAACTTAGTGAAAACTGATACACCCACCTCTCTATCCCAGCTGCCCACTCTCACCATAATGGATGCTACAGGGCAATGCCAAAAGAACTACGTGACTCGGAACCTCTCCCAGACATGAAGGGGTGGAGTGCCCTCTCATTAACACCCTGGAACTCACCTCCCTTTTCCACTGGAAAGGCTGGAACACCTTGAGAGGGGTGTCACTCCCTCCAGGGTGCTCAGCCAGCCGTTGGTGGAGGAGAGCCCAGACTCCCTGCCACCAGTACCAGCAAGCCTGTGTAGCCCCCAGAACCCAGTCCTGAAGGAGAAATGCCCATTGGCAGCTGTCTCACTTCCAGGTGGTGGGGGGTGGAGCAGGACACCTAGCATGACTCAGCTGTGCTCACAGGCAGAGCTGGACCTGTTTAATGTAGATAAGGGCCCTCCCCTCCTCCTCTTCCCCCTTCCTTCCTCTTCCCTCCTTCACTCCCTTCCCTAAATGTTATTCCTGGAGGTTAGGCTTTCTTTTTGTTTATTCTGTGTGGGTAATAAAGAAAGGGGCAGAACCTTGGCCTGAGAATGTCTGAGGAGCCCCACAGGAAGTGAGTGGCCATGGCGCCATGTTTGGCCAAGATGTATCACCTCCACTCTCCAGGCCTCAGAGACTCCCATTGGCCAGTCATCAGAAATACCTGCAAGGCTTTCACTAACCCCACCCAGGTCCATGGCTCACAGCAGTGCAGGTTTTGTTCTGCATAAAGCGGGCAAATGGGGCCGAGGGCAATGTGTGTCCCTCGGTCCAAGATCTCCGAGCCCCCGGGGCTGCACTCCTAAGGGGAGGGCGTTTCTTCACCTGAAGGCTCCATCCACTTGCCAAGCCACATCCCAGCAGGGCACATCTGCTCAGAGTGGGCACCTTTTTTCTACTTCATACAAAAGTAGCAGGGGCCATCTCCAGGAGATTCTGATGTGTGTGGACTGGAGAATCCTAATTTTAGAAATCTCTGCAGGTGAGGAAAAGCTCTGAAGTTATGTCGGCTCTGGGAACCTCGGCCCTGGAAAATCACTAAGTTTCTCAGCCCTCCCATCAGCAGGACCCTCTCCACTCCAGCAGCCATGGGTGCCAGCTGAAGGTCAGCGCCCTTGCTGATGCAGAGCCCCAACTAGACGCTGCCCCAGGGAGTCTCTGGCCTCTCCCGGGTGCTGTGAATGGCTCGAGCTGAATTCAGGTGAGCCACCTTCAGCCTGGCCTCCCGCCTGCACTCATGCGGGCACAAAAGCCGCCGGCCCCACGCACCCAGCTCCGCCCCGGGAGGGGTTCTCTGATGCCGGGTGAAGGCAGCCCCAACCATCTCCAACGCAGAGCTGTGAGCTTAAAGGTACCAGAGGGGTACAGGGTTGCTGCTAGCTTCCTAGGGTTAAAAATGAGAAGAGATGGTGAAAGGATTGAATTCTGATTCTGAGCAATCAGGCTCTTTTTTGGCGTACCCTGTACCGAGCTGCTCTAACCAGAAATCCCCAGGACTGGAGCCTGGCTCTTCTAAGCGCCCCACGCGCGCCTGCGGAACAGCGCGGACGGGCACCGAACCGGTGGGGGAAGCGCCAGCTAACCGAGACTTCTCACTTTCCCCTCGCTTTCACTTTTCACTTTTCTCACCTGAGGCACGCATATCAGAGCCGTGCGGCTGCGGAATCAGTACCTGGGAGCGCGTGCCTCCTTAAATTCTGCGCCCTCCGCTCCTTGGCGCCGCCGTCCTAGTCCCACCCCAGTCCGGTCCTGGGGACAGTGTAACGTCTGAATTAGCTGACGCTGCTGACAGTCTGTGCGGGGGGCCTGCCCACGCTGTTCTAGGATCTGGGACCCTTAGAAGCCCACTTCCCAGAAGCAAGGTGAATCTCCCCTCACTTGATGATCAGAAATTGAGGTCTTTCCTGTTTCCAGTAAATGCGGACATGGAAGGAAATAGCAGACGACAGCGATTGAGATTGCAGGCTCTGGATCTGATCTTGATAAAAGCGCAGATCTGACTCCGGAGGGCTGTGCCGGGCCTGGGACTCTGCATTTCTGACTAGCTCTCAGATGATGCTAGCTATTGTCGTCGGTCAGGGACCACAACTGTCAGTTACTCAGCTACTCTAGAGGGGAGACCGGCAACATAATTTGCAGGGCCCAATACCAAATGAAAAGGTGGGCTCCTGGTTCAAAAATTAAGAATTTCAAGACATTGACAGCTAGGGATTAAAACAATTGCTGGGCCCTTTGCCACTTAACCTGAGCCTCATAGGGTTGTTTGGAGGATTAAAGCTTAGCTACGTAAAGCACTTAGAAAGCACCTGTGCCTGGTCAACCCTTGATAATGTTAGTGATCATTATTGCCCAGCCCCAAACAGCCTCGTCCTGAAAACATGAACTATCAGTCTGAGAGCTTACGTAGACCAACCTTCACTTTACAGGGGAGGAAATGGAGCCCCATAGCAGGAGCTCAGAGAATAACGGTTGGGTGGACGGGTGACTCGGGTCTCCAGACACCAGGCTAGGGCTCTTCCTTCTGGATTGTCTCCTCAGTGGGGAAAAAAAAGTGGTAACAAGAAGTAGGTAACGTTGCATCTCTCAGAAATGCCGGGGAGAGCTTGAGACTGGATGGGTGAGGGTTGGCCCTATATGAACACAGTGCTAACCATTGCATCACTCACCCGTTGGACTTCTAGAGATGTATCTTCTGAGCCCGTTGGGAAGAGCATGGAATTATGCAGGAACTGCAGAGATGCTGTCAAACACGCCCTCTGAAACAGAGCCAGACTGCTGTGCTTTATGGGTTTGTGGTCTGCTTTTCATAGTTTCTCTCTCTCCTCCCTTATTACCGGCTGCCACTTCTCTTGCTGTCAGGGTGCCCATCTCCAGCGGCTACTCTATAAATTGCCTACAATCTGATTAGACTCAGACAACTAACCCGGGTTATTAGATGGTGCTTAAGAAAAGGGATAAATGGCGTCCAGAAGCATTAGTGCTGTCATCATGTGATATCTGTTTCAGTTTCTCCAGGCTTTTCCTCCTTCACCTGATTTCTGTTTCTGTACTTTGTTTTGCACATGAGTGAGGTTGCCAGGTACTGAATTCTGGATGAATGAGATATCAACATAGCAATAAGGAAATTGATACCAGAAAAACTGCAGGTTTTAAACGTTACTGCCACTGTTACAATTTTAGTTGTCATTATTAGGATAAAAAGACCGACAGTGAGTTTCTGAGGTCATTCTCACAACCAGACCTGCTTGTCACTTCCTATGACAAGACAGGGTACTCCGTGCTAAGAGGGCAGTTGTGCCTTCTCTTTCTAGAGGCCACCACCAGGCAGCTTATATTGAGGACAGTCCTGGATCCCTCATGGCACTTTTCCAGGGATGGGGACACGCTATGGCCAGAGATGTGAAGATGCGGTGGTGAGCTATCCAGCCCTCAGCTTTGTGTCCACTCCAAACCAGGACACAGATCATGGCCACCTCCTCCCTCCCTCCCTCTCTCCCTCTTACCCCTCGTGGTGTCTCTTGATTGGCTTAGGAAGGGAAAAGTGGGGGAGGCTCAGGGGTCAGCCCAGTCAGGCAGGCAGCCCCAAGGACTGGGCAAGACAATTGTCCTCCTCCCAGAATGGTCCTCCCCACTTCCCTCTCTAGCATATGACCCTGCCTGTCGCAGACCCACCTCAGCTACTGAAGCCCCCTTCAGCTACTCCCAGACAGAGCTGTGGCTCAGCGCTGAGTGTAACCACAGCTTACTAGTAACAATGATAGCTGACATATTTAGGGTACCGTGCTAAGTGGTGCATTAATCCCAACGGACCTGTGGGGTAGCTGCTGTTTTTCTCTGCATGTACAGGTAGAGAAACAGAAGTAACTTGCCAAGGTGATACAGGTCTGACTCCAACTCTGGGCTCGTAACCTCAGAGGTGCAGTGAGGTAGTGTATTGTATTCTACGGAGCTGGTCTCCCAAGGAATGGAGCAGCACAGAGGCCTGGTGCTCCAAAGACTTCTCTTTTTTTTATCACTTTTTTTTCTTTTTTTAAACGTGTAATATTTTATTTTATCTATTTTTAGCTGTGCTGCTCTGCACACGGGATCTTAGTTCCCCCACCAGGGATTGAACCTGTGCCCCATGCAGTGGAAGCACAGAGTCCCAACTACCGGCCTGCCAGGGAAATCCCTCCAGTGACTTCTTTTTTTCAATTTTTTTTAACATCTTTATTGGAGTATAATTGCTTTACAATGGTGTGTTGGTTTCTGCTGTATAACAAGGTGAATCAGCTATACGTATACATATATCCCCATATCTCCTCCCTCTTGCGTCTCCCTCCAGTGACTTCTGAATGAATAACAGAATGCAGGGGATGGAGGCATTTTGGAGGACAGGTAACTCTGTAGCACAATCCCAGGGAGCTGCCTGGTCTGCAGGTGTGAAATGCTCTGGGGTGCCTTGAGGTGCTTCTCCTTGTGGTTGTGGCCTGCTCAGTACATTGCTGGCTTCTGGAAGTGGACTTGGGTAGGAAGCCTGTCACCTATGATGTCAGGGTCTCTGGGAAGTAGGCCTGGTGGGGAACAGTCCATATTTCCCTGAAGACCATGGTCAACTTGAGAGGATGCAGTGCTTGTGTGTGAGACCCAGAGGCAACCAGGGAGGGCAGACCTGGGGTGGGTCAGCCCAGCCCTAGGACCTGGGATGACTCAGTCCCCTCCTCATGTGTCCTTTTTGGAGCAGACTCTTGGGAAGTGTATTTGTTTTACCCTCCGGCTCCTTGTCGTAGCCCCTGAATCAAGGTAGCTATCCCAGTTACATGTCCCTGTGCCCCAAGGGCTGCACGTTTGCATCTCGTAGCCTCACACCTTCTTCCCCTTCTGCCTTAGAATTAACACCAAGAGGTCCTTCCTCCTGGGGTCCTGAGTCAGGACTGGGTTCCAGGGTGGGGACCTCCTCGCTGCCCCCAGCCTTGCTGTCTCACAGATGGGGCAGGTTTGAGACCTCTGTGGTGGGCTCTCATTCTGCGACTTTACCCACCAGCTCAAGCCCTGCAAGTGGTGTCACTGAGCTCATCTTAAAAGTCTGAGGGCTGGACACCTGGCCTGTCCACCACCCATACACACATGCATGTGCGCGCGTGCACACACACACACACACACACAAAGACACAATCGCACGCATGTAGTGCTTCTCTAACCACCAGCTGGTCCCAGTCTGTGTCTTGGTCCAGGAGTAGAATGACAAGTAAAATAAGCGGACCTCCTGTTACACATGGTCCTTTTCTCTAAGCCAGCATTATCCAATGGAACTTTCTTTTCTGATGGAAATGTTTTATATCTGCCCTGTCCAATACCACTAATGGCTATTGAGCGCTTAAAATGTGGCTAGGGTGTGGAACTGAAGTTTACATTTTATTTCAGTTAGAATTAGGTAGCCACACGTAACCAGTGGCTAGCAAATTGGACCATGCAGATCTTGACTTACAGGGGTCATCTTGCTTTCCAAAGAAAAACTCAGGACCCAGGGCCCAATACACGGGAGTGGACACGTAGGGCAAAATATTTGAAATTGAGACTGAATGCTAATTCCTGGACACTAGATTTGTGCTTGAGCCCTAGCTTAGGTTTAAAAATCTCCTCTCTCTCCTTCTTTTATACATTTTTATTTCTAATCCTCACAGAAACTCTGTAAAGAAGATAATCTTACTCCCTTTTTGCAGATGAGGCAAGTGTGGCTCAGAAAGCTTAGTGATGGCCCAGGTCACGCCCCAGAGCTGTCTAGTTCCAAAGCCAGCCGCCTCCCACTGGGCCACACTGCCGCTCCTTAGGCCTTTTGAAGTCAGTTCTTCAGAGGGTGGCCCAGCCCTCCCCCAAAGCCCCGGGCACAGTTGCAGTGAGAAACCTGGGTGCAGAGACCTCTGAGTTCCGTGGCGGAGGAGAAGTTACTGGTGTATCCAGGAAGGGAAGGGAGCAGCCGGCCCACCCTGAGAGCCCGAACTGCACCCCAGGCATCTCCCATGCAGAGCCCACTGGTGGCTTATGGAGGAGGGTGTGTGGGAGGTGCCAGGTCCAGGGCCTGCCTCCTGCCTAAAATTTGCTTGCTGTCTGAATTCCAACAGTGACAGGCTGGTTTTCTCTCTCAATATCTCATTCACTTGCTCTCTCACTCTTTTTTTTTTTTATATAAATTTATTTATTTTTTTTTTATGGCTGTGTTGGGTCTTCGTTTCTGTGCGAGGGCTTTCTCTAGTTGTGGCAAGCAGGGGCCACTCTTCATCGCGGTGCGCGGGCCTCTCACTATTGCGGCCTCTCTTGTTGCGGAGCACAGGCTCCAGACGCGCAGGCTCAGTAGTTGTGGCTCACGGGCCCAGTTGCTCCGCGGCATGTGGGATCTTCCCAGACCAGGGCTCGAACCCGTGTCCCCTGCATTGGCAGGCAGATTCTCAACCACTGCGCCATCAGGGAAGCCCTCTCACTCTTTTTTAAGAAGAAAATATAGGAGAAATTCTTTGATAGATTGGTTTTTGGGGAGGCAAAGGGGGTTTTGATAGGGAGGAGGGTCATTTGAAGGGTGGGGTTAGAGGGAAAGGCAGGTCTGGGTGGAGTTCCAGAATGTGCAAACTTTAGTCAAAGAGCCTTGAGGACACAGGTTTCCTGAAGGGCAGTGTGGGATGAGCAAAGAAGCAGGGGGTATCATGGGGAACACTGGTAGGCCAGATTTGGGGAGACACTGAAGGCAAACTTTTCAACCCACTTAAACTCTAGTCTGCTTCTCTCAGAGCTCTTAAACCAGCCTGGTTCCCTCCTGCCCCAGGGCCTTTGCATGCACTGCTCCCAGTATCCCCAGCCCTCACTAGCTTCTGCCTGGTTCACCCGTCCCCTTCCTCCTTCAGCTCCTAGCTTATAGATAGATAGATTGCTTTCTCAGGGAGGTCTTTCCAGCTTCCAGGCTTTGTTGTATGTATTGTATTGTAGGTTCTCACAGCATCTGTTCGTTTCCTCCATGTTAGAAGCTTAGCTCAGCTTCTAATTATTTACTTGTTAGGATTACTATTTGGTTAATGTCTTACTCCCTCATTGGATTCTAAACCTCATGAGAACTGGGACCGTGTGTGGTTTTGCTCTTGATTCTAGCCTCAGCAACTTAACCCTGATGCCCGGGACGTAGGTGCCACTCTATAAATATTGGCTGAAAAAGTTAAACAAAGGTGACGTTGGCCCATCTACCACAGGATTTTCTGCCCCTTTCCACGAAGAACTTGGGTTTGCCCAGACTGGTCACTAGAACTGTGATTTGTCCATCCCCAAATCCCCCTTAATTTTCTTCTCTCATTCAGGGAAGAAAATGTGTATTGGTTATAATGCTTTGGGCTACAAGTAACCAAAAAGTCAACTAACAGTAGCTTAAACCCTAGGGGGATGTTTTTATTTACTTAACAAAAAGTCTGGAGATAGATGGTTTCAGACTTGATTCAGTGGCTTAATGCTGCCATCAAAAACCAGGCTTTTCCCATTTTTCTGCCCTGTCATCTTCAGTGTGTTTGCAGCAACAAACATCACATTCTTTCAAAAGTGTCCCAAGCTGGAAGGAAAGGGACAAAAAGGGATTGGGAGCATATTGTTTCCAAGACTGAATTTAAAAAATTAAGCGACCATCTGTATAAACCTCTAGGATAGTACTTACGACAAGGCTTTGTAGTTCTTTCTTTTTTTTAATTTTTAAAATTTTTATTTATTTTTGGCTGCCTTGGGTCTTCATTGCTGCGTGCGGACTTTCTCTAGTTGCGGTGAGCGGAGGCTACTCTACGATGCGGTGCGCGGGCTTCTCATTGCAGTGGCTTCTCTTTGTTGCAGAGCATGGACTCTACACGCGCGGACTTCAGTCGTTGTGGCACACGGGCTCAGTAGTTGTGGCACACGGGCTTAGTTGCTCCGCAGCACGTGGGATCTTCCCGGACCAGGTCTCCCCGTGTCTCCTGCATTGGCAGGCGGATTCTTAACCACTGCGCCACCAGGGAAGTCCCTGTAGTTCTTTCCTGACCTATGACCACCACTCCCCAGTCTCCTCCCCAACCAGCTTCTTCGTAAGAGAGATTGTACTATAGGAATTTCCTCTACCAGCCCCTAGCACAGTCCGGGCACCCTTGGTGCTCACAGAATGGGGAGCCCTTAAGGGGGCCAAGACTGAGAGGTGGGGAGGGGCCACAGAGTGGGGAGAGGCTGTGCCCATTGCCAGACTGGGGAAAGTGGGGCAACCCAGGAAGGAGGAAGCGGGGGGTCTGAGCCAAGACTGGAGAGGGTTGTGGCAATACTGGCACAGTCAGAGGGAGCTGCAAGAAAGGGAAGCGTGTGGATAACGAGCTTGTGCTGATGCAGCTACCTTTAGGTCCCAAGTGTTTCTTCCATCTCAGGGGGTGTTGTTTCCCCCCAGAGAGGGCAAGTGTGTGGCTGTCACCCTACTCGGAAGCATCCAAGTGCAAGTGAGCCCTTGGTGGGTGTTTCTGATGGCTCCTGCAATAGTTGGAGGAATTCAAGGATTTTAAATCCCTCTCTTTCTTCTCACCTATTATGGTCCAATGAAACTGAATGCTCAACACCAGGCAGGGGAGAGAAGCTGAAATATTAGGGGTCGTAAAGAGAGAAGGAAGTAGAACCAACCCCCTCCACCCCCATCTTGCCTCTCACGTCCATTCTCAGCATCCTACATCCTCCCCATTTCTTGGGCCCCAGCCTGCTGAGGCTTCCATGGGGGGCAAAGCTCATGGGGTCAGGCTGGCTCTCAGGGTGCCATCGGATCAGGAAAGCCATGCCCACTGCTGTGATCCCATCATGTGCTTGGGAGTCGGTCCCCCCGTGGTCCTAGCCCAGCTCTTGTCCATCAGAGCAGACCCAGCTCCCCTCCATTGCATCCTCCCCTCTCATTGCCTTAATTCTTCCCAGGTCTCACTTTGAGAGGAAGGACGTCATCCCAACTGGCTCAACTGCTTTGCCTTGCCTGGGGAAACAAAGTTTAATACGCAGAATGAAACCATTTTAATGGCTGGCTTATGCTGCCCCAAACAAGACATCGGTAAGTGGTTTCTCAAAATAACACATCCAAAACCAAAACACATACCACATCAAACATTTAAAATATTCAGTATGACTCTCAGATTACCTTTTCCTGTGGAAAGATAATCAGCAATGGCCTCTAGGACACTCCACACAAGGGAGAATACTGTTGGATCTGAGAGCATCTTGGCCGAGCTCCTGAGGAGGGAAGAGGATCTGAACCTCACCCTTGGGGTTTTCAATGATCTCAGCAGAGTTAGGAGCCAAAGACGAGGGATCATGTCTGTGAGACCTTTGAAAGTATGGGAACCTCTGTAATTTGCCCTGTTGGAGGTTTCATTATCTGCTACCCCCTTCACTCTGGGGACAATCGGTAAGCCCCTCAAACAGCAGCAGAGAAAGGACAGGATGTGTGCTGGTTTGGGGGGGATGGTGTGGATGGAGTCTGCTTTAAAGAGGAGCTGAAAGTTGTAGACTCCTGGGGTTTGCAACTCAGAAGCAAAGACAACTCAGAGCAATTCTAGGCCTGAGGTGTGTCCAGGGGGTCAGGACCACTGTGTGAAGAAGGGAGAGCGTGGGCAAGCTGAGCGGAGGGGCTGCCATTTTCCAGCTGTGCTCTCCAGTCCTCTGGCTGGAGCAAGGACCCAAGGCCCTGGAGGAGTCAGAACTCACCCAGTCCTCCCCAGGCTCCAGGACCCTTTCCTCCACCCGTAAGGAAAAACTAGATGAGTCCAGGGAATCGGAAAGGTGGAGTGTTGGAGGTGGCTGGGGACGGGTGGGGGAAAATATGCTCCAAGTGGCTGAGGACTATGGGAGCTAGGGGGCGTACTCAGCAGAAAGGCTACACATATTTGTGACAGTGCCTTTTAACTGAAAAGCGCTATCCAAATGCTGTTGTAAAATCTTCGCGTTTTCTCCAAGAGAAGAACTTCTGCCTAGTGGCCGTTAGGGGGCAGCCAAGTCCCACACGGTCGAGATGGCTTCCGCGGGGAAGGAACACCTCGGTCGGCCAGGGGAGGGCATGAGGGGCAGCCCTGGTGGGCTGTGGCCCACGGAGAGTCTGTCAATGGTGGACCCAGGGGCTTCAACCCGAGGTTGAAGCAGGCCACCTTTGTCGGGTGCTTGCCTCCTTGCTCTCTGCAATCCCCACGTATGCCCAAAACACACTCAGAGCTTCTTGTCTGCCACCCAGGGCCCACCCACCTGCTGTCCCACACAGAACCCGTGCTAGGACCCGCCTGCCCCATCCAATTTTAGTTCTCATTTCCTTGGGTTCTGCTAAAACACTGGCTCATCTGAGAAACTCATTTGCGCTGAATGGCAGATGACAATTTACTGTTTAGCCCATCCAGGGGTATCCGACTTGAGGGGATTCGATCCCGAATAATGAGGGGGTAAACTTAGTTTCCTCAGGCCCCTGCATGGGGGGTTATAGTAATTTGTGAGACACTGTATTTTTCTGGTATGCTCTGCCACTGGTATGGGACCATCCAAAAAGCCTTTTGCACACATTTCTGAGATTCTCCAGAGAGTGTCTTATAGGAGCTCCACCTATGCCCCAGACCTTCAGGCGGAAGCTCCTGACTGTTTCTACTGCAACGTTACAGGGACCACCTGCCTTCCCCCGTGCAAACGCGTCCTCAGCATACCAAGCCCAAAGCAATATCATAAAAATATTCGCAACCAGCACTTATATAACACGTATATGCCTGGCACCTTCCTAAGGACCCATATACACTTAGTCTTCACAACAACTCAGTGGGGGGAACTCCTGTTACTACCCCTGCTACACAAATGAGGAATGTGAAGCCCAGGGAGGTTAAGTACTTTGACCAAGGTCACAGAGCTGCTAAGTGGAAGAACCAAGATTCTGGGTTGTTGTGAAGACTAAGTGTGTGTACGTCATTAGGAAAGTGTCAAGCAGCCTGGCTCTTCAGCCAGGTCTTTAACCAATGCCCACAATGCCTCTTTAGAGAGCTCAAGAAACCGCGTTTTCAGCCCGGAGTCACCTCACAACTTTTCTTACTAGGACTCAGTCTGGGGCAGACATTTACCCTACTCAGCGATGCCTGTACCTTTGGAACTCAGACTCTGTTTTTCAGGTAGACCTACCAGGCTCCTCCTACAGGCAAACTCCTCACAGCCCTTCCTGCTGCCGCCTTGGGATCTAGGCCAGGAGACAGACAGACTTTGGTTTGAAAAAGTCTGGTAGACTTTTGGCAACCTCTCTCATCTGATCATCCTAACACCGGTCCCCGTGGCAGGTGGAATTACCCCATTAGGGTCAAAGGAATCGTAGGATCGTGGAGTAGGAAGGAATACAAGGCTCAAGACCCATCCTCTCATTTTATATAAAGTAAGAGCCCACAGAGGTGAAATAACTTGCTCAAGTTCACCAAGCTCAAGCTATCACTAGAAACTAAATCATTTCATTAATAACAACAACAAATTAATATTTATTAAGTGCTCACTACAAGCCAGGTACCAACAGTTAGCCCTTTATATGCATTATCTCATTTCCTTCTTTTGACATCCCTGTAACCTGGCTCTATTTGATCTTCATTTTACAAATGAAGAAACTGAGATTGCAGGAGATTTAAGTAACTTGCTCAAGGTTGCATGGCTTGTGAACTGTGGAGCTGGGATTGAACCCAGGTTTGTCTTTGACTCCAAAGTTGTTGCTCTGAACCATTATAGTGTATAAGGGAATCACAAGCATCCTTGTTAAACTCTTACAAGAGGAGGGCAAGCCTGGCTATGTCTTGGTTGGAGCTGAGGCCCATGGAGACAGGCCACGGTCATATATGCCTACCCCCTCTTATGCTCGACAACCCCACACCCTAGATGGCAAGGACCCAGGGCCTCCTGGGACAGAACCTGAATCCTGTATACAATCTGAGCTCACTTATGTACAGTCGGGGATTGGGAAAGATAGGTCGTGGGGAATAACATCAGGGCACTGCTAAAGTGGGGAAGGATCCTCACCTGGTGGCTCCAACTCAAAACCAAGGCCCAAATGGCTCTGGAGAAAGGCTGCGCTGGCCCCGCAGCTGGTGCCGGACTGAAATGTCAGTGCTCCGAAGGAGAGGGCTGTGTGGCAGAGCCGAAGGAGCCTCCGTACTGGGGGCTCAAGGGACTTTGCTCTAAGCCTTATACCCCCAAAGCAGGATGAAGAAGGGGCCTTTATTGGCAGAAGGCTGACCCAGGTAGAGTGTCACATTGACCAGCTAGTGCTGTCGAGGGGATAGAGCTTTCGAAGAGGCCAGTGGTGACAACTGGAGGAGTGGAGTCTTGGCAGCGAGCGGGCTGGTGCGAGTGTCAGGCACAGCCCTGGGACATAGAATCAGGGGGAAGGACCCAGATGAGCCCTCAGGACCTTGGAGGACCTGCTCATCACCTGGCGGGGGGTGGGCAGAGAGCTTCATTAAGTGGAGGCAAGGCTCTGCTTCCCATTCTGATGCCTCGGGGACTCTGATTAAATCACCTCTTTTTTTTTTTAATTTTATTGAAGTATAGTTGGTTTACAATGTTGTGTTAATTTCTGCTGTACAGCAAAGTGACTCAGTTATACATATATTCTTCTTCATATTCTTTTCCATTATCGTTTATCACAGGATATTGAATATAGTTCCCTGTGTTATACAGTAGGACCTTGTTGTTTATCCATCCTATATATAATAGCTTGTATCTGCTAATCCCAAACTCCCAGTCCTTTCCTCCCCCTCCCACTTCCGCACTGGCAACCACAAGTCTGTTCTCTATGTCTGTGAGTCTGTTTTTGTTTCATAGATATGTTCATTTGTGTCATATTTTAGATTCCACATATAAGTGATATCCTGTGGCATTTGTCTTTCTCATTCTGACTTAGTGTGATAACCTCTAGGTCCATCCATGTTGCTGCAAATGGCATTATTTTATTCTTTTTAATGGCGGAGTAATACTCCATTGTGCGTGTATATACCACATCTTCTTTATCCGGTCATCTGTCGATGGACATTTAGGTTGTTTCCATTTCTTGGCTATTGTGAATAGTGCCGCTATGAACGTAGGGGTGCATGTATTTTTAGAATTATAGTTTTGTCTGGGTATAAAGCATTTACTTCTTGCCGTGCCTTTGGGATGAGCACAAGACCTCAAAATGCTCTGGGAAAATGCCTTCCCAAATATGCCTTTGTCTTTACACACAATTCTATAAGTTGCCCCAATCACTTGGCAAGAGGGGTCCCTATTCTCTCTAGATTTCAAAAAGGTAAATCAGACAATGTGAAATCCATGGCAGGGCTGGACACCCAATTCTATTTTCCAAACTGTGGATTAACACAAGCAAGGAAAAATGGTTCAGGAGATATGAGCTGGGTCGTGTCCCAGGAGCTCCTGCACCGGAAGCTCCGGAGAGACGGAGGTTCCTACCTGAGGGCCATTGGTGCCCACATTCTAGATGTCTTCGCTGGGCGACGATGGAAATGGGCACACAATTCTATTTACATTTTCCCCTTCATTACACATTAAAATATTTTTAACATATTATTTTCACTATATGCATGCAACAAAAAAAGGATACAGTGAGAAGTAAATGTCCCTCCTGCCCCTCCTCTCTGTCCTGCCCACCCCACAGGCAAACACGAGTGATTGATAACATCTGCCTGATGCTTTACAATTTAAACAATGATTTCCCATAAACTGTCTCATCAGATCCCAGCAATAACTCCCTAAAATATGTTAGGTATAAATTTTTATTGTCTCCTTTTACAGATTGGGAGTCCAGCTCAAAGAGATTAAGTGACCAGCTCAGAGCGACACTTCTGGCAAATGAGAGTCGAGATTTAGGCCCTGGTGGTCTGAGCCCAGTTTCCGAGCTTTTTGAATTACATCACACTGCCTCCCTTGCAAAAGAGCCCTGGGTTCTTAGAACTTGGAATATGCCATAAATAGTTCACCTTCTACAAAGAGAGACTGTGGTTGGTCAGGAAACAGGAAAAATCTCATCATTTCTTGAGTATTTACATTCCAGAGTGGACTGTTCGTTCTCTGCTTTGGGGCAGGCTCACAAGGAGATTTCTCTGTGTTTTAGATAATCCTACAATGAAAAGTCAGCACTGGGGACGATTTCAGGTGAGACCAGGGATCCTGTGTAGACTAGCTTCGTAGGGCTGCCGTAACACAGTACCACAAAATGGGTGGCTTAAGTCAGCAGAAATTTCTCTCTCACAGTTCTGGGGGTCAGAAGTCTGAAATCAAGGTATTGGCAGGGTTGGTTCCTTCTGGAGGCTTTGAGGGAGAATCTGCTCCAGGCCTTTCTGCCAGCTTTTGGTGGTGACCAGCAATCCTTGGCCTTCCTTAGTCTATAGATGCATCATCACCCCAATCTCTGCCTCTGTTGTCAAATGGCATTCTTCGTCTGTGTGTCTGTCTGTGTGAGTGTCTGTGTCTCTGTTTTCTCTTTTATACAGACAACAGTCATTGGATTTAGGGCCAACTCTAATCCAGGTATGACCTCATTTTAACTAATTACATTTGCAAAGACCCTGTTTTCCAAATAAGGTCACATCCTGATGTTCTATATGGACTTGAAGGGATACTCATTCAACTTACTACACTGTATCTTCCTGTTTTGTTCAATAAATAGGGATGACACTTCTGGAATACTCTAAGTCTTCCTAACCAGCTATGTCCTAATCCAGGAAGGTGGTGCCGGGACAATTCTGCCCATCTTACAGGCAGGGGAAGGAAAAGGGAGTAAGACAGGTGGAGGTGACCTCAGAGCAGCTCACACACTGCTGCTGGCTGCAGCCAAGAAGCAACATACGCTGGGCCTGGGGTGGGGGTGGGGGTGGGGGAGTGTATCATTTTATTGGCATGGATTTTGGGTCAAAATACGTATATTTTAGTGAGTATAAGGATAAATTAAGAGTGGGGCAGAGGGAAGGAAAAAGGAAGAGGGAGAGCTGGCTTAGTCACAAACATTATCCTCCCTCCCCCAAAATAGTTGGGAATTCATTTAACTTGGAAAAAATGATATATATATATGTATATTTATAAATTTTTATTTTTTAAAATTTATTTTTGGCTGCGTTGGGTCTTCGTTGCTGCGCGTGGGCTTTCTCTAGTTGCGGCGAGCGGGGGCTACTCTTCGTTGCAGTGCATGAGCTTCTCACTGTGGTGGCTTCTCTTGTTGTGGAGCACAGGCTCTAGGCACACGGGCTCAGGAGCTGTGACTCGGGGGCTCTAGAGCGCAGCCTCAGTAGTTGTGGCGCATGGGCTTAGTTGCTCCACTGCATGTGGGATCTTCCCGAACCAGGGCTTGAACCCGTGTCCCTTGCATTGGCAGGCAGATTCTTAACCACTGCACCACCAGGGAAGCCCCTCAATGATATTTTTTCAAAGAAAATTTTAAAGTGGGAAGAGTAAAGGAAAACATGAATGAATGAAGAACTCTCCTCTTGATTATAAAGTCTAAATAAAGTTAAGATTACAAAAGAATATAACTTAAAAACACAATGAGATAGATCACAAGATTTAACAAATTCTGAAACTCAGCTGGAATATGAATGGGCAAAATGTCAAAAAATGTTTTGGGGGAACTTAAAATAACCAGA
Organism: Stenella coeruleoalba; assembly: GCF_951394435.1. NCBI lineage: Eukaryota > Metazoa > Chordata > Mammalia > Artiodactyla > Delphinidae > Stenella > Stenella coeruleoalba. Next base: position 33,983,084 of record NC_137147.1, on the reverse strand, counting down.
CAGCCATTACTGTATTTTCTTGGAGTAAAGACAAGAGAATCTGCCCAGGGGAATAGAATAGACTCTACAGAAAGAGACTGAAGTTATTTAAGGACTTGATGTAAGATGAATGAGCATCAACACAAGGCTATAAGAAAGAGTCACTATTTAACAAATATCATCTAAATCGTGGTACATCATGGGGACTTTCCTGGTGGTCCAGTGGTTAAGACTCCATGCTTCCACTGCAGGGGGCACAGTTTCAGTCCCTGGTCGGGGAACTAAGATCCCACATGCCACACAGCACGGCCAAAAAAGAAAATAAATTAATAAATAAATAAATTTTCAAAAAAATCGTGGGACATCAGCATGGATCAGAATTAGCTTATATCCATATTTTTTCCCACCGTGCACTACAATACATTTCAAATGGGAAAAAGCCAGAGAAGGAAATGGAAAAGCAAATGCGTTTCAACTGTGATGAGAAAACATTTTGACTACTGCTGAAAGAGATATCAGAGACAGGATGGATGGACCCAAATGTGTTGTTAAAAGCCTTTTGTGCCACAGAATGTAATAAAGCCAATCCGAAAATGAAAGCCACAGAAGGGGGAGAAATATATGTGGCAAATAAAGCTTTCTATCCAAAATAGCTAAGGAATTGATATAACTATAAAAGGCCAGGATCCTGCTCCTTTTTTGAGAAGTAATCAGAGGAAATGAGCCGATAGTTCACACACAAAGCTTTATATAGAAAAATGACCAGCCCTATTATAAATCTTGAACTTGCAATATGGACAATTTTATACTGTTATAAAAATCAATTTAAATGCTAAAACTTAATGTTCAATTATTCAAATTCCCTTGAGACTACTTTGGCAAACGCTACAAAACAATTCCGATCCTTTGATTCTGTAATCTTTATTTTAAGAAAATGTCTAAAGAAAATAAGGTAAAAGAAAAAAAAATCATCTCTACAACGTCTTCATGGCAGTATTATTTAAATAGAAAAGAATTGGAAAGCAATCAGTTGCACAGTGATTTCTTAGTACTTCTCAAAGTGGGGTCTTAGGATCCCCTACATCAGAGTCACCTGCGATGCTTGTAGAAATGCAGATTCTGGGGCCACACTTCCGACATAGTCAATGAGAATCTCTGAAGGGTGCCTGGGAATATTCATTTTATCAAGCAGGTCAGCTGACCCATAACAACACTGAAGTTTAAGAACCACTAACCTCTAAGCAAACCGCAGACCATGGGAACATTTAGAAGACTAGACAGCGTTTCAGGTGACAGACCCTGTGCCTGCATGGAACTGGACAGAAGGAATAGTGATGACTGCAGAGAACGCCAAAGCCCATGGGCAGCCCATGCCCCATGTGAGATGCCCACAGAGCAGTGGCCACAGCAGGGTAGAATCACTTAAGTCCTTGGTGCTTGTTATGTTGTATTTTGCTCTAGAGACTGTTTAAAAAATGCCTCATGGTCATACAAGTTTTCACTGATTTGTCAAAATCCCAGGAAGGGCACTTGAAAAGTTAACAGAACACTTAGAAATAATCTCCAGGATCCCTGCCTCGAGCCAAACCTGCCTGGATGTCACCCCCTCCCCTTTCCCTCCATTGGACCCCCAGTCTCTAGGCGGTAACAGGCCCTTTCTGTCTTGGATTCGATCCAAGCCCTCGCATCCCTTTACGTGTCACCCCACCGCGTCCTTGGCCGTGTCTAGCGTTGGCGCCACTGTGTGGGATGTAGTCCTCTCATTAGGAGAGTTTACTGCCCACACATTTTTGCAATAAACTGAGGAGCAGGGAGAGCTTAGCAGGCAGCTTTCTGGAGACTGCTGAATATTTCCTTTTCAGGATGAGAAGGGGAGACAGGTCTGATAGGGTGTGTTGCTAACGCAGTTCTGAGCTTCTGTGGCTCCCAGAGGGCTTACTTCCTTGCGAGCCGATCCCTGAGGTACAGAAATGTCACCATAGCTCTGCTTCCCACAGAAGCCTCTTTCCTGGAACGTACAGATCCATTCTTGCCCAGAGCCTTGGGGCTTCTTGCCAGGATCTAGGGATGTCACAAGAAACTACTGTCCTGTCAAGGTTGGCCAACCTCCCTTAAGAAGGTTGGGCAAATGCCCAGGACTCCAGGTGCCTGTGTGGGATGGGAGAGCCCACCCGCTCTCTACATGGAGCGGCGGGGGGTTAGTGGGGGGGCCAGACCTTGCCCAGCGACATACCCAAGGTTTGAATCTTGATGTTCTGCAGCCCTGAGGGAGAGTACAAATGCTTCCTTTCAAACTACCACATCTGTTTCCTGGCCCTGAAGTACCAGATCTCACCCACTCCTGGCTATCTCACAGCTGCTCCCTCTAGGGGGTACCCAGTCTTCGGCATCCTTGTGTGGTCCAGCAGAGGGGGCTTCTTTTCCACGAGGGAGACCAGGCTGGGGAAAGAATCTCCTCAGGACACCAGAGTGGGCGATTGGGAGTTATCACTCCGCTTCCAGCCCCCATCAACACCCTAGAACCTCACTGCCGCTTTCAGCCCTTTTGCAGGTTTTTCCCACGAGGTCAGAAACCAGCCCAGAGAGCAGATTCCTCACTTTCCCAGCCTCCGTGCAGCGGGCCACCCCCTTGAGGAAGAGAGCAGAGGAGTAGAAGCAGGAGGGGCAGGAGAGACACTGGGCTGAGATCCTACTGTGACTTTTGGAATGGACTTTTAATCTTTCATCCAAAAGTATGTGAGTGCCAGTGCTGTGCTAGGGAGCTACGACCGTAAGCAGACAGATCCCTGCCTTCAGGGAAATTACAGTCTGATGGAGGAGGCCAAAAATAAACAAGTAAGCAAAGCCATGAAATGACATGTTTATATTGTAGTGAGTGCTCAGAAGGAAATAAACGGGTACTGTGCTAGGATATGAAGTAGAATTCTGCTTCAGAAAAGATGGTCAGGGACGACCTCTCTGAGCTGAGCCTGGGTGGTAGGAAGCTGTTGACCGGGAACAGCATTCAGCTGAGGGACCAGAAGGTGCCAAAGCCCTTTGGAGGAAGATGGATTCTAGGAACTGCAGGTTCATCGGGGTTGGGGTTCACTGAGTGAGGGTGAGACCTGTGGCCTAAAACGGTTGGATGGGCAGGGGCCAGACCAGTCAGACCAATTCTAGGGATTTTGATTTGTGTCTATGTGGAATGGGAGATCATCAAAGGCTTTTAAGCAAGTGACATGATCTGGTTTAAATTTTCATGCATCACTGTGGCTGTAGGTCTGGGAATAGGCTTTAGGGGAGGAGTGGGGGAGAGGAGAGCATTCAGGAACCCCTGCAGTGTCCAGGTGAGAGAGGACGCTGCTTGGACTCGGTGGTGGAGTGGAGGGGAAGGGGTGGAGCTTGAGACATATTTGGGAGGTTGGACCTGGAGGTTTGCTGATGGGCTAGAGTGAGAGACAGGGAGGAATCGAGGCTGAATCTCAGACTTGCAGCTTGAGAAGCCTGATGATGGACGGTGCCGGTTACCAAGGTGGGGAGGACTGGTGAGAGAGAGGGGGACAGGGAGTGGGGGACGGGAGCAGAACAAGGTCTTCAGGCTTGTCCTCACTCCAGAATCAAGGAAGTCATTATCTCACGTTCCTTCCCAGTCTCTTGAGTAAGCCCTGTGAACCCCATTTTCCAGGCTGAGAAAACTAGGTTGAGCCCAGCAGGTCAAGAGTCGAGGCTGAGAGATGACACCAAGCAACCAGTTTGCCATTTGGGAACTTTTGCACCCAGCCTGGTGCCCTCTTTCCCAGCCCAGCTATGAACCCCCCTCCCAAATACCTCGCCAAGGCCACTTTGAGCCATGTTGGCAAGAGCTCCAAGGACAGCGTGCTCTGGCCCCAAGATATTTTGTCCTGTCCCTAATCTCCCCTCGAGTCTCCTTCCTTTTCTAAAAATGCCTGTCCAGTGCCTTCTCCTGGTCAGCGTCTAGAAGGTGGGGTGCTCGTGGGCTCGGACAGGAACCTAGGAAGCATGGGGATTTAGGCCTGATGCTGGTTTCAGCTCCAACCTGGTCTGGGACCATTACTTCCCTTCTCTGAGCAGTTTATATTTCTGACTGCAAAATGGGACATGGTCTCCCCCTTTCTTTACAGGGTTAGGAATAGGGGCTTTAGAGTCAGGAAGACCTCAGTTCGAATCCCAGCCAGCTGTGTGACCTTGGCAGGTCGCCTCTGTAAGCTGCCATTATGTCACCTTCAAAAGAGAAACAATAAACCCCTTTCCTATGGGAGTCTTGTGAGGATAAAGGGAGATCATGGAGGCCAAGGACCTCATCCAGAGCATCAAGGTAAATGGTAGCTGCAGTGATTGTGTTGTTGTTGGACCCTGACTGAAGGAGGCCATCCATACAGGGACAGGGACAGGGACAGGTACCAGTTTCTCTCTGGCAGGTGGGAAATTATAGGATCCGGGACAGTGAGCTTTGGTCTACATGTCCCAAGGCTTAGACACACACATACATTTAATCTGACCTCTGCAGAGTCAGGAGAGTCCAAGGTCAACTGAATATTATTTTGTGATGTCATTATTTTGTCTGTGCCTTAATGTCCTTATCTGCAAAATGCAAATAATAATCATTTCTACCCCATGGGGTTGTTGTGAAACTTGAGTTCGCTTTTTAAACTCTAAATATGTACAGTGCTTATAACAGTGTCAGGAACAGGCTGTTGTTCGTATTTTAGTAGCTGTAGTAGCAGTAATGGTATTCATAGCAGTAATGGTAGTAACAGCAGCAGTAGTAACAGCAGTAGTAATAGCAGTAGCAGCAGTAGTAATAGTAGCAGTAGCAGTAGTAGCAGTAATGGTAGTAGCCGTAGCAGTAGTAAGAGCAGTAGCAAGGGCAGTAGCAGTAGTAATAGTAGGAGCAGTAGGTTTTCATCGGCATGGTTTGGGGGAAATGTCTCTTTCCCGTCGTAGACGTTTCCATTCTCTCATCTGCAGAAGGAGGAAAGGGCAGCTAAGGGCTGGGCTACTGACCGTTCACAGACTGATAATTCTGGACAAAGGTGCAGAACTGAAAGATTCATCCTACCACATTACAGCTTGAAGATGGACCTGGGAGTATGTGAAATTTAATAGTCACGAAACTCCAGGCACCAGAGCAGTACATCTATGGTGCTCTTTTCTCCTGTCTAGGGCAATATTGGGAAAAAATACGAACTAGTGGATTTTTCTTAAATCTAAATTTACCCCATTTTTCAACTTTGAGATTTTGTCCTTTGTACCTTGGGGGTTAAAATAATCTTTCTTCCATAAAATGTTGGTGATCGTTGCTGGTGATGTGGCTACTTATGATGATTTAAACTGGTCCATGAAACCCAAAATCTGAAAACCACTGGTCTTTGGACAAATGGGGAAACTGAGAGCAGGGGAAGGAGTGACTTACCCAAGGTCATAGCCTGGTTTGTGACAGAGCCAGTGCTGGAACCTGGGTCTCCTGACTTTCAGTCCAGTGCTCTTTTTACTGGACTCTTCTATTGTTCACTTAGGGATCTTTCCACTGGCTTAAGCAAAAGGGAAATTCAAGAAGAATTTCAACTAGAAAAAAGGAGAAATAGATTCTTGGCAGGAAAAAAACTTCGAGTGCCCATGAAACCCCTGGAAATAGACCCCCATCTCTGGTTCAAAACCCATGACTAGACTTCCCCAGTCTCTCCCTCATCCTCCACCAGACCCTTTCCAACACACACACAGACACCCCATACACAAACACACACGCAACACATTCATTTCCCCCCAACACACGCACACACCGTACATACACACACATTCTCCTCATTCTGAGCAGCGGCTGAGGACCCATCCTTTGACTCACTCACCCTGACTCAAGCCTTCTCTCAGGATGCACAGGCCAGGAGTGTCTAATCCACCCCACGTCCAACACATCTCATTTCTTCCTCAGGGACAGAGCTACCTCCCCAGCAAAGGTCATCAGAACACACTGTCCCCAGGAGCCTTTCATCCAGGATTTATTAGCTGGGTAATTATGGGAAGCATTTTTCTTTTCTGCATTTTCTTTACTGCGTTGGTGACGATCTGCACACGTCCAGAGAACTAAAAATAAATAGCAGGAGGTCTGACTTGTTTGAAGCTGGGTCAGTGTTTATTTCCTCAAAGATCAAACCTCCTTGATATGGAGGTAAAGCAACATGAAATGGGCCTTAGGTGCATAGACTGCGGTCTATGATTTGAATATGCAGGCGGGGAGGATTTGCCCTGAAAATCTTAGCTGTGAACTCTCTGTCTCTCTCGCCTTGCCCCTGCTCCTTGGTCAGGCCTGGGGCATGGGAGACACGCTCCATGGATCTCCCAGTTTGCCCTGGTGTTCCCATGATTCTATTTCACCACCTGCCTTGACACCCTGAGCAAATGGGTACTCTTCTCTAGGCCTTCTCTAGGCCATCCAGCTAATGGGCCAATGGAAGAGACGGCAGGGAATGATGGCAGAATATTGATCTTAACTGTTGTAGCGTCCTAAGGATAGAGATGGTTTGTGACGAAGGAAACATGAAAACCAGTCATCCGAGGCCTTGGCCCTCTTTCTTTCCCATTCCTCCCAACTAGAGATTAAAATGCCTGGGTCCCAGTCCGCAGGCCCAAGACCCTTGGCAGTGAGCCCAGGTAACCACTGTGTGCAAGAGCCATCTCTTCTGTGGGTCCCATTGACAAAGGGGTAACTCCAAGGAAAGGGCCACATCTAACCTACTCCCTGACGCTCAGGGCCAACTTCTCCAGGAGGCCCAGCAGACGAGGCGCCTGAGGTCCTGGCTTGGTTAATTTTCTGTGTCAGCTTGACTGGGCCATAAGATACCTAGAAATCCGGTTAAATATTACCCTGGGTGTGTTTGTGTCACATGAGAGTGACATTTGAATTGCTGGACCCGTAGGGCAGGTTGCCCTGCCCAGTGTGGGCGGGCCTCGTCCAATCTGTCAGAGGCCTAAATAGAACAAAAAAAGACAGAGCAAGGAAGCATTCAAGCTTTTGCCTGGCTGTCTTCAAGCTGGGACATTGATCTTCTGCCTTCAGACTCAGACAAGAACTTACACCATTGGCTTTCCTGGGTCTTCAGATTGTCAACTGCAGCCTGTGGGACTCCTTGGCCTCTGACGCCACATATGCCAATTCCTTACAGTAAATCTCTCTATATTTATATATCTATGTATCTATATCTATGTATCTCCTACTGGTTCTCTTTCTCTGGAGAGCCCAGTCTAATACAGGCCCACGATACTTGTAGGGGCCCATGAAAGTGTTTTAATTTTTAAAAATCAGAAGTAGAAGATGAATATAATAAAATATAATATAATAAAAATGAATATATAAAAAATGAGTCAAGGCTGAATTATATTTGTCTTTATGACAATGTAGTCATAAAGTATAACCTAAAATATATGTTTTTAGAGGAATGGGCTATGAGGGCACAAGTGCCTAAGGCCCATGAAATGCATAAGGTGGTCCCACTCCCCCTCCACAGTGCCCCATCCTTGAGGGTTGGGGGTCTTTTTATCTGAGAACCAGTGTCCACCTATTGGTTCAGCGGGTTGACCAGGATGGTGTTTCTATGGCCTCGCACTGACCTTGAAGAAGAGGTTATTTCTGAAGCTGCTGTCTTGAGTTGTATCTATTAATAGAAGCGTGTGTGTCTAGTGGGGGTGGATCTAGCAGTGCAGAAGGCAGAGTAAACCAGAACCAGACATTCAAGAGCAATAGCTTCTCCTTCCGAAGAGGATAGCTGTCAGGGAGTGCCCTCCCTACCCACACCACCAGTTTTCCTCTGTGTCCTGTCCTGGATCTTGTCTAATTAGGTTACCCTCTCTCTCCTATAGACCCGGACTCAGTATTTAGTGAGCCTTCATGATGTGTCAGATACTGCTCAGGGCAGAGATCAACGACCTGATGCTCACAGCCTTTGCAGGCAAACAGCCTGTTAACAATCTAATGGAGCAGAGTACAAAGTGCTATGGGAAGACCTGTTTTAATTCTGCCTGGATGGACCACGAAGGCTTCGTACGGGAGGGAGTGCTTGAACAGGGCTTGGGAGGATGGCTGTGATTTTGACCACAAATGTAGCCTCAGGGAAAAGGGGGGTGTGGGCGTGTGCCCTTGCATCTGCCCACAGGGAAGAATTTGTGATGATCGGAAATGTGATAGAACCAACAGCAGTGACGTGAAATGAGTGCTGTCAGTTGTGAGCCCCAAATTACATCTCTGTTCTGTGACAGTGTAAAATGATTTCTTCTAGCCAAAAAAACAAACGTACATTAAAAGTACCCTGTCATAGAAGACCTACCAACATCACAAAGCATTCTGTGCCCTACATTTTTAATCACCTGCAATCTGACAGGAAAAGAAGGGAAAGAAGTTCATTCCAAGCAGACGACATGGCACAGGCAAAGGGGAGGAGGGCCAGTGTCCTGGGAATGGCAGGAAGTCCTGTCCACTCAGAACTGGGGGCATAAGAATGACATGGCCCCAGTCGATCCCCTTACCCCAAATAGGGAAACAGGTACAAAGAAAGGGAGCATCGTTTTCTTTCATGGGAGGAGGGTGGCCTCTTAATGATGAGCATGATAAAGTGCATGTCCAGAGTGTGTTTTTAGGGCTCTAGCTATAGACATCCTAGCTGATTTAGGAACTCCATAGTATAGTGTAGTATAACAACAACAACAAAATTGGTCTTTGTCCTAGGTTCCTGGCACAGAGCTTCCTTGGAAATTCCTGATAGGAGTGTCTTTTGCTATTCATAGCAGGCCCTTTTGAACACATCAGAGTTTATGCTAATGAGGTGACTCAGGATGGGACCCCTAGAGATAGCTTCAGGATGGGAGCTGGTCACCCGAAAGACCAAACGTGGTAAGAGGGTGGGAATTTTCAGCCCCACCTCCCAACCTCTGAGGAGGGGAGGGGGGCTGGAGATTGAGTTATAAAAACTCTGGAACAGCAAGATTTGGAGAACGTCCGGGCTGGTGAACACATCGAGGTGCTTGGTGGGTGGTGTGCCCTGAGAGGGCATGGAAGCTTCACCCCTGCATACTTGGCCCTGTGTATCTCCTCCATTCAGCTCTTCCTGAGTTGTATCTTTTACAATAACGTGGTCATTGTAAGTAGAGCCCTTTCCTGAGTTCTGAGTCATTCCAGTGAATTATAGAACTTGAGGGGAATTGTGGAAACCCCCAGATTTGTGGTTGGTCAGGTAGAAGTGAGGGTCATCTGGGGATTCTACTTGCAGCTAGCATCTAAAGCGAGGGAAATCTTGTGGGACTGAGTTCTTTAACTGGTGGGATCTGATACTAACTCTAGGTAGGTAGTATCAGAATTGAATTGAATTATTGGAAACCTAGTTGGTGATAGGGAATTGGAGAATTGATATGGAAAAACAACATGTATTTGGTGTTGGAAATACGTGGAATATACGGAAAAAAACCCATGTGGCGTCAGAAAAATAACCCATGCATACAGAAATGGTCATTCACAAGGAAACATCATCAATCTTGTTTAAAGGAGACAATTTGCAAAGCCGCTCATGCAGTTCACAGTTTGCTTATAGCTAACGCAAATTCCTTTTGGCTTTAGAGCCAAGCTTGTGAGAGACGTTCACAAAAAACAGGGCTTCTCAGGGAAAAACTAGATATTCTGTTCAATTTAATGGCAAAGTGGGAGGCCCAGATAGAAGAACTGGAATGCACAAGTTCCCGGGTCCGTGTCCTCTCTGTCACTGGACTGGTACAAGAGGAGGGCTGCTGGGCCTTCATGACCTGGAAGCTCACCTGAGGCAGTTCCTTCTGGAAGGATATGGAAAGAAGCAGAGGGACCTAGGGTTCCAGTCTGGCTCTTCCACAGATGCCCTGCATGCCTTGGGCAAGTTGCTCCCATCTCGGGCTTCAGATTTTTCATCCGTAAAATGAGGGATACTGGGCTTGATGAATGCCTAGGTTTATCCAGCCTGAAGAGTGGGATTCCAGGGAGGGTGCCCCAGAGATTGCTGGAGGACACAGCAAAAGAGCGGGCATGGGGGTTTTATCACATTGAATAACAATGAGTGTTGAGTAAAGGAATTTTTCAGAGAAGCAAACAGCCTCCAGATGACTCCTGGCCCGTCCCTGAGCCAGAAAATCAGAGAAACAGAGAGAGACTGGGTGCCGGTCAGCAGAGGCTGTGTGATTAGAAGGCCGTCCGGTTAATCACCCTACCCTCGGCGGTCCTGACTTCTCCCTCGTGTGTCCTTTCCCAGGATGGGCAGCACGGCACCACCTACTGCATTTTCAAGGGCCTGCTGCTCTGATGAACCATGAAGACCCCGAAAGCTCATTCAATATGCACGTGACATAGAGCAGGGAGGGAGAGCTGCTGTGCTGGAAGGTAGAAACAGGATTTAAAACTATGCCCCCGGGGCTTCCCTGGTGGCGCAGTGGTTGAGAGTCCGCCTGCCGATGCAGGGGACGCGGATTCGTGTCCCGGTCCGGGAGGATCCCACATGCCGCGGAACGGCTGGGCCCGTGAGCCATGGCCGCTGAGCCTGCGCGCCCGGAGCCTGTGCTCCGCAACGGGAGACACCACAACAGTGAGAGGCCCGCGTACCGCAAAAAAAAAAAAAAAAAAAAAAAAAAAACTATGCCCCTGGACTTGAAAGATGGGTTGAAGCTAATGAGATTATGTTTAATAAGGAGAAATGAGAAGACCAGGCTCGGATCCAAAAAAACCAACTAGATCAAGGGTTGGCAAACTACAGCCTGTGTGTGAAGTCCAGCCTGCAGCAGTTTTTGTAAAATTAGGTTGTATTGGAACACAGTCACATTCATTTGTTCACATGCTTTCACACTACAATGGCAGAGTTGAGGAGTTGCTCCGGGATCTTATGGTCCACAAAGTCTAAACCATTTGCTATCTATCTGTCTGACTCCTGAACCAGACAAGAAAGTTGAGAGGGGGAGATTCGAATTTATAGCAGCTCAAATGAAAAAGAGAAAGAGAGAGAGAAAATTAGTGTGTGATTATTTAGTCTGCATTAATAGTGTTGTAATGTTAAGACAAGGAACGTATTAGACAGATAGGTCTCCTTTAGCTGTAAGCGACCAAAAGTAATACAAAATTAGCTCAGCACAGGAGGACTGTATTGGAGAGAAGCTGTCAGAGGACCCTGACAGGTCTGAGCTATCAACTTGGCCCTGGGCCTCTATGTCAAGGAGGCTGGGTTGGGTCCAGTTGCCCCTTTCCCTGGTTTCAGGTGTGTATGAGCCTGTCAGCCATTGCACCAACGGAGCCCCTGATGGATGGACCAGGAGAGCAGGGAGGGGCAGCACCAGGGAAAACATCCTGGCATCCAAGTGAGATGGGGCATCTGCCAGAGGCTCCAAGCCCTGCGTGGGATGTTGCACAGGGACCACGCAGGTCCCCGGGATGCTGACTAGTTGAGTCCTTAACCACCTTCTCCTAGATTGAGCTGTTGCCTTCCTGCCCATCAGGGATGTATAAATAGATTTTACTTTTTCCCCCAAAAGTTACTTATGGATTTAGCTGCTCCTAATTTCGTGCCAGGTCGAGATGGTGTTCCTGTCTCTGTAGTGGTGGGTTAGAGGCTCAGAGCTGGGATGGGAAACTGCGGAGTAGAGAAGGTGCTGCTGAGTCAGATACGTACACGGGGCACTGCATCTGCCAGGCCTTGGCTGGGGCTCCCACGCTGCAGAGGGAGTGGCCTATGACCCAGGTTAAGAGATCAGTTGAGAGCATCAGGGGGACATGGGAGACAGCAAGAGTGGCTGTAATCATAGATCCTGGCTCTGCCACTTACCAGCTGACTGGCCTTCTGCAAATTAACCTCTCTGAGCCTCAGTTTTCTGATCTGCAAAATGGGGAAGAATCATACCTCCCTCTCAGGAGGATCTTTAAAAAGATTCCAGGGCTTCCCTGGTGGTGCAGTTGTTGAGAATCCGCCTGCCAGTGCAGGGGACGTGGGTTTGATCCCTGGTCCGGGAAGATCCTGCATGCCGCAGAGCAACTGAGCCCGCGAGCCACAGCTACTGAGCCCACGTGCCACAACTACTGAAGCCCGTGGGCCTAGAGCCTGTGCTCCGCAACAAGAGAAGCCACCACAATGAGAAGCCCGCACACTGCAACGAAGAGTAGCCCCCGCTCGCCGCAACCAGAGAAAAGCCCGCGCGCAGCAAGGAAGACCCAATGCAGCCAGAAACAATAAATAAATAAAACAAAATAATAGAATAAATAAATTTATTTTTTTTAAAAAAGCCAATTCCTCAGTTATACCAGCAAAGAGCAAGGGTTGGCTTGAGGGCAGCACAGGGTGGGGATAAGAGCCTGGCTTCCGGGCCAAAGTGCTTGCGTTCAGAGCCTGGCTGCTTGGCCCTGAGAGATGTATTTAACATCTCTGCTCTTCAGGTACCGAATCTGTAAAATAGACCTAGTCACGGTTAAATGCTTCATGCAATTGTTATGAGGATTTAAATGTTAAATGCCTGCAAAGAACTTAGAACAGTGCTCGGCATGTAATACATGAGAGTCTGCTAAATACCCAGCGGCCGTTCTTGCTCATCCGTTTAAACCCATGCAACTTTACCTGGCGAAATTCCTTTCGCATCTCATAAGAAAATCCTCCTTGACACTGTCATCCCTCCTTCCTTTTAAGGATGGCACTGTATATCCTTTTTTCCTTCATGTGGTACTAACTGCACAGTTATCTTCTGACCTTTCTTTTTTCCAGCCTTCTGGCTCCCTTCCCATCCAGCACTAGGCAGAGACACCCCCATCCACACTCTTCTGTTAGCAACACAGGGCTTAGCTGGGGCTTCCTGAGTGTATAGAAATCCAAACACCTGTCCAGCACCACCATGACCTGAGGGCCCTCCATCCATTCATTTATCAAACGCTAAGGGGTCATCTATCACGTCCCTGGCACTGTACTAGGCACTGGTGGCACAGGATGAATAGCCAAGGTCTCTGCCCTCAAGGACCTCACAAATCGAGAGGCCAAAAATAAGAAAACAGATCATTAAAGTAGACTTTCGTAAGTTAAATGATGAAAGGAAGCCCTGGTCTCTTGGGAACACAAAGGAGGGGACTAACCTAGGCTGGCAGGTCAGGACCAGTGTCCTGGAGGAGGTGACGTCTCCTACAAAGGGCGCCTGCCCTGGCCCAGGGCCCCTATTGAGCACATCTGGATGCTGCTGGCCATCTGCTCTGCTCAGGCCTCGCCAAGGGGGTGACCCAGTTCCATCCTGACCTCCTCACTCCCTGGCTGTCCTCAGTTTCTCCTTCTTGCATGCTCCCACCCACCCCCAGCCCTTTCACGTGGCCTCCACTCTTCCTGGAGTATCCCCTGTCCCCACTCTGACTCCCAGTCAACGACTTTCTTCTTTTAGCTCGTGACTTACATGCAACTTTCTCCAGCAATCTTCCCCTGACCTCCCCGACTAGGTTAAACCCCCCACCCCTGGCCCATCATAGATGCTTGTAGAAGTTGGTACCCGTATTTTGTACCCCGAAATACACATTGTGTGACTGGATAATTCCAATTTCTCCTACAGATCAAATATTGGGTTGGCCAAAAAGTTCGTTCAGGTTTTTGTAAGCTGGTATGAACACCCGAACGAACTTTTTGGCCAAGCCAATATAAGGTTGAATGAATAACTGAATGAATTAATGAATGAATTAAAATGAATAAGGCAGGACAATGTGTATGTTAATTTTGAGAGACTGAAAATTACTGCTTCCTTTAAAGTAATTTATTTTTTATTTTATTTATTTATTTATTTATTTATTTTTTGTGGTACGTGGGCCTCTCACTGTTGTGGCCTCTCCGGTTGTGGAGCACCGGCTCCGGACGCGCAGGCTCAACGGCCACGGCTCACGGGCCCAGCCGCTCCGCGGCATGTGGGATCTTCTTGGACCGGGGCATGAACCCGTGTCCCCTGCATCGGCAGGTGGACTCTCAACAACTGCGCCACCAGGGAAGCCCTATTTTTTATTTTTTTTTTATTTTTGGCTGCGTCGGGTCTTGGTTGCTGTGCGCGGGCTTTCTCTAGTTGTGGCGAGCGGGGGCTACTCTTCGTTGCAGTGTGCAGGCTTCTCATTGTCATGGCTTCTCTTTTTGCGTGCAGGCTTCAGTAGTTGTGGCACGTGGGCTCAGTAGTTGTGGCTCACAGGCTTAGTTGCTCCGCGACATGTGGGACCTTCCTGGACCAGGGCTCGAACCCCTGTCCCTTGCATTGGCAGGCAGATTCTCAACCACTGCGCCACCAGAGAAGCCCTAAAGTAATTTATAATAATTACTTATTTATATTAGTTATCACTTATCACATATAACAAACATTGCAAAAGAGTTCATTTGTTTGTTCATTCATTCACAAATATTAATTCAGCACCTGCTTTGGGTCAGGCACGGTTCTCACACTGGGACGAGAAAGCAGTGAAAGGGTTAAACATGCGCCCTGCCCTCTGGACCCTACATTTGGATGGAGAAGACAGAGAATAAAGAGACAAACACACAAAGAAACCAGACTTCGGAAAGTGACTGGTTGTCACAACCCCACAGCTGCAGACCTTCACAGCTTGTCCTGTCCTTGAGGATATCACAATGAGAAAGATGACATTGACTCAAGAAATACAGGAAACCTTGGGAAGGTCAACCAGTTGTCTGGACTCGAGCCTCTTTGAACTCCTTAGCACAGGCCAGCCAGGAGTTGTGGGTACCAAATGTCCCAGGAGCAGCAGGCAGGCTGGGCTAGGAGATGATGGAACACCTGAGGCCCTGGCTGGTGGTGCATCAGGCATGGCTGCTCTCTGGTGGTGTCCTTCTCAGCTGGCCAGAGAGCCACTGTTGGCTGCTGACTCCTGTGGCCCGACATTCCCTTGCCTCAGCAGACAGGAGCGGGAAATGAGGGCGAAGCTGGCCAGTCCCTTGTGACAGAGTGCTGCAGCCTGAAACCCGAGGAGATGGGCTGAGGTCAGTGCTGGCCTCTGCTCCCCAACCACAGGTGAACTTAAGGCTTTGAATCTTTGCTGCCCTGAATGAGGGACTCCTTATAGTGGATACAGGGTGACAGAATCAGGATGGGAACTGCTCTGGGGAGGATGGATGTGGGGTTGAAGGTGGAGTGGCGTGAGTCTCCTCCACAGGCTCAGAGTTGATGGAATGACGTGCGGTTCTCTGCCCTTTATGGACTCATGATTACACCTGCCAATTCCCTCATTCACTCAACAAATGTTTATTGAGCTCCTACTATGTTCCAGACCCACACTGTATAGGTGCTTGGGATGCGGCAGTGAGCGAGATGTGGTCCCCAGCCTCCCCCAGATCATTTGGGCAACATTTTGTTCTTTTTGACACATTTGTCAGGACCTCAAGTTGTCCTCGTTACAATCCTGAGTCCCATGAGAACATTATTGTCATTCCCATTTGATGGATGGGCAAACAGAGGCAGAGAGAGGTTAAGTAATTTGCTTAAGGAGAAGGTAGGTAGAACCAGCAACCAGATCTTGCTTAATCCTTTTGCTGACCCCCCACCAAGGGGATTCAGGGAGGTGGTACTTTCTATTGATTTTTAATGATTTGTCCTGACCGTTAGAGTCTGAAAGTAAAACCTGATAAATTAGGGAAGGTTTCATGGCATACCTGACCTTGTTTTCCTCATTCACTGTTTCATTTTTAGCACCTTCCTCCTGAATGGAACCAAAGCCCTTGACAGGCAAGGGAATACATCAGAGACCTATTTAAAGTTCTTGCTTTCATCACTCACATCACACCCTGGTGCCCATCTTTACCAGGCCTGCTTAAAAGGCCTCACTGGCTGGACTCAAACCCATCTCGGTTTGAAGTTGAAAGGCCTCCTGGGTTACACATCAGCCTCTTAAGGGTCAGAGACACAGCTTATGCTTCTGTGCCCCCTCCCAGCACCAAAGAGCTCCCTGTTCCCCATGTAGGCGTTCAATAAACCCTAATTGATTAGTTGATTGGGAACAACAAATATATGGTGGAAGTGCCTGGAAATACAATCTCCCAAAGGCTACCAGCCAGCCAGGGGCTCAAGGCACAGGTGTTTTCAGATCAATGTGCTTGCTCATCCCCAAGGCAAAGTTTAAAGTGAGTGACTGAGCATTATTTTAGAACAGTGCAAAACTGGAAACATGCAAATACCCTGTTATAGGGGAATAGCTAAGCTAACTGAGTTATATTAAGATTCTGGAAGACTGTATAGTTTTAACAATGACACTACAACACAATACCATACAGAGAAATGTGTACCAAGCACCAAAATGGGAAAAGCGGAATATGTGAAGAGTGTAGAAATAGACACACATCCACTTAGAAAGACGAGAAGAAAACTTGACTATTTAGTAGCTTTTTTTTTTAAGTTCACTAAGCAAAGGGGATGATTGTAGCAGGGTGGTGTCTCTCACAGTGTGTGGTGTGATGGGAAGAGTCCCTGGGCCAGGTGACCAGATGACCCAGGGATCCTGGTGCTGCCAATTATAGACCACGTGCTCTTGCACAGCCCACTATCCTGAACCTTAGTTGGTAGTCTGTCAAGTGAGAATGTTAATACTTGCCCTGCCTGTCTCACAAGGTAAGAATTTATTTACCCCACTTAGTATGATATTCATAGGTTTCCTATAGAAATAATAATGTGTTTGACTATGGGGTGCTGACTCATACCTGGTTCAGGAGTCACAAAATATACATCATATGAATGTTGTTTTCTGAAATCCAGAAAGTCTTGCAAAATCCCATGGGTTTGGGGTAAGGAATCATGGACCTAGACATATAATTTTATTTAACTTAACCTTCACAATAATCCTATAGAGTAGGTTTGATCATTCTCGCTTTACAAATGAGAAAACTAGTGTGTACAGAAGTTAATTTGCTTTCCTATTGATAATAAGTGGCCCAGTTCAGATTGGGAGCATTCAAAGCCCATGATTTTGGCCACCATGACCACATCAGCAGGAGTCCAGAGATGCTTGCTGGAGTGACATCTGCTTGCATTTTGACTTATGAGACTAACAAAGGAGAATATTTCTCCTAATACCTGATATTGATTGCATGCCAAGCACTTGACAAGCATTGTCTCATCTGATCTCCTCAACTCTGGGAGGTGTGGACTAATATTAACCCCGTGTCCAGATGGGAGACTGAAGCTTAGACAGTTTCCATAACACGCCCAAGTGAGTCAGGGACCTGGGATTCAAACTCAAGTCTAATGACTCCAAAGCCTGGAATGTTGCATCTTCTGTTGAACAATCAAGAATTTGCCAGGGGAACACAGAGTGTAGATGGCCACATTCTGGAAAGACTGAGAAAGGGGCTGGTTACAAATAGCGTTATAAATGTGGAACAATCTGGTCCTTCCATTTCCTGGTTCTATGCCTTCACTTCCCCCTCCCTTACCCTCATCCTGCCTCCTCGTGTACAACAAGGTTAGCTGGCATCTCAAGGACGTGAAATATAAGCTAGAATTGGGTCCCGAGTGCCTTTAGCAGACTCACAGAAAGGAAAATATATGGATAACTAGAAGGAATGCACGGATATGTGAGTCAGAAGGAGAAGGTGAGTCGTTTCTTAGGATGTTCACGGCCTACACACAGGCCGAAATGATGAGATATTCCCGCAAAAGGTGCCACCTGGTCCTGCTGGTCAGCAGGCCTGAGGCCCTGGGGGAACAGATAGAGTGAAAGTCAGCAAAATAACACCTAACATCATTTTGTTCTCATTTCTAAAGTGATTCAAGGAAGACACTTGTTCTTTGGTGTTGAAGAGGTCTAGACAAGGTTCTGCCTCCTGCTTTGACCCTTGGCTTTGGTTCAGCAGGACAGGTTGTCCCAGGGAGCAGCCCGTGGGCAAGCCAGGTAGGCAGTGGGCATTAGCTGTCCTTCACTGTCCACCCAGAGGTGGTTAGCAGACTGCCTGCTTCTAAAGGATTTAGAGAGCTTCAGTTTCCCCATCTGAAAATGGAGCTAATATTTGTTCAGAGCTCTATAGTTTTCCTGGAGACCCTACTGCAGAAAAGGACAGCTCCTAAATCAGATTACTTGGGAACTTCCCTGGTGACACAGTGGTTAAGGATCTGCCTGCCAATGAAGGGTACATGGGTTCGATCCCTGGTCCGGGAAGATCCCACATGCCACGGAGCAACTAAGCCAGTGCACCACAACTACTGAGGCAGTGCTCTAGAGCCCATGTGCTGCAACTACTGAGCCAGTGCTCTAGAGTTCGTGCGCCACAACTACTGGGCCAGTGATCTAGAGCCCGTGTGCTGCAACTACTGAGCCCACATGCTGCAACTACTGAAGCCCACGTGCCTAGAGCCCGTGCTCCGCAACAAGAAAAGCCACTGCAATGAGAAGCCCACGCACCGCAATGAAGAGTAGCCCCCGCCTGCCACAACTAGAGAAAGCCCGCACACAGCAAGGAAGACCAAATGCAGCACACACACACACACACAAAAAATCAGATTACTCCCAATTGGATCAGGTCTGAATCCTGGAATATACACAAATTTTTTTAAAATAGTACCACATACACATTTACATATGCATGCATTTTTAAAAAAATATTTATGGGCTTCCCTGGTGGCACAGTGGCTGAGAGTTCGCCTGCCGATGCAGGGGACACGGGTTCGTGCCCCGGTCTGGGAAGATCCCACATGCTGCGGAGCGGCTGGGCCTGTGAGCCGTGGCCGCTGGGCCTGCGCGTCCGGAGCCTGTGCTCCGCAGCAGGAGAGGCCACAGCAGTGAGAGGCCTGCGAACTGCAAAAAAAAAACAAAAAAAAAACCTTGCCAATCTTAAAATGTCACACAATTTTCCTTTACCATAAGAAACGTTCCAAAATTGTTGGTTTTCTGTGATGACAAGTAGTTATTGGCAAAGAAAAAAAAAATGTACTTATTTATTTGGCTGTGCCAGGTCTTAGTTACACCATGAGAGATCTTTTAGTTGTGGCCTGCATGCGGGATCTAGTTCCCTGATGAGGGATCAAACCCAGGCCCCCTGCATTGGGAGCACGGAGTCTTAACCACTGGACCACCAGGGAAGTCCCTATACACAAATTTTGAAAGGTCATGATTCGCACTTCTGGGTGCTTTACAGTTTATAAAGGAAGGGCCTAGTTTGGGGCATTCCCATGTTGGAGCTTCCTCAGCTTTCAACAGTCAACCTAAGGCTCCGCACAGGTGCAGGTGTGGCAAGCATAGACTGTAATGGGTGAGGTCTCCTAGAGGTGGGGTGCAGACTGGGTAGAGGGATTAGCTCAAGGCATGAGCAACATCTCATGAATTAGGAAGGAGGAGCATGAGGGCTAAAGATACGATCACAAGTGATGGCTGGATGCTTAAAAGAAGTCAGATATGTAGCAGGGATCTGGAGTGTCAACACACAGAGGTGAAAACACTGCTGCGCGGAGAGTGGGAGAAGGGTCGGTTAGGTTACAAGCAACGGAATCAACTGACTAACACAAACTAAGAAGGAATTCATCGGAAAATTGTGAGGGGCACCTCAGGGTGTCTAAGGAAAGGCCAAAGAACACTCTGAGAAAACAACAGGAACCCAAAGTCCTGTGGGGATCCACGTGGCAGGAATGATTTATTGGACAGTCCCTTTCGGCTTCGTTTTGATACTCAAATGAAAGAAAAAAGGGTTGATTGTCCTTCCTTGTCCTTCCTTGTCCTGGGAGAGGAGGACCCGCCAAGATCATGTCGAGGGGGAGAGGGGTCATTCTGCAAAGCAGGAACTGCATTGTATTGTATTTGGTAAGGATACTGTAAACGCCCACCAGCTAGGGTCACCAGTTTGCTCTGGTTTGCTAAGACTTTTCCCGTTTTGGCACAGGAAACCCCTGAGTCCCAGGCAAGCTGGGAGGGCTGGTCTCCCTACAACCGGTGATGGGCCAGAGCTGGCCAGTTAAAACTCCCTGAGGGCAAGGCCCACAGACTTTTAATAATAGGGGTGGCAAATAGTCCACTGTAAGATGTTTGCTGTGCTGAACTGGACTGTAATGCCCCCTCTGGTTGCTCCAGACCTTCAGCGTGGTTACTTTTACACTCAGCTTTGCCAGGAAGGCTAGGATATGCTCCCAGTGAATCAAACTAAACTAAGTGTGAACTAAATCCACTGAGCTAAATCTCAAAGGGGCTCAGTGTCTTATCAGAAGTCATACAGAGAGTAAGTGGCAGAGCCAGAGTTAGGCCTAAAGTCTGTCTGATTCAGTACTTATGCTGTTCCCCACCCTTGCCCTGCTCTGGGCTGCCCCAATCTGCCAGGGCCCTGAGACCCCAAAGGTCTGTGGGTGGGATGGGGGTTGGCTCACAGGTAGCTTCAGGACAGCTCTGCAGGCCCATCTCACAAAGGTTGAAGCGTAAGAGGTGGGGTGAGATGAGGTGAGATGGGTTGGATGTGTGGTGGAGTAGACACCCCTGGCCTGTGCATCCTGAGAGAAGGCTTGAGTCAGGGTGAGTGAGTCAAAGGATGGGTCCTCAGAGGCTGCTCAGAATGAGGAGAATGTGTGTGTTGTGTATGTGGTGTGTGTGTGTGAGAGAGAGAGAGAGAAGTTTAGTTTGTTAAGCCCTGCAGGACCCAGCCTGGAATAATCTACCCCAGGGCAGGAGTGCTTATATAACAGGTAGAGAGAAGGGTTTGCAGAAACCAAACACACCCACGTCTCAGTTATGCTGACCCCAATCCATGACCCCACGTCTAGGAGGGCAGGACAGATGCTAGGGCATGCGGGACCCCAGGCTCTACCTGCAGTCTCCCCTGCCGGGCCCCACCCCCAGAAAGGGATCCCTGGCCGGGGTTGGGCCAGGCCCCACGAGTCTCCTTCCTTGAGATCTCTCGCCTCCGTTTCTCTTCCCCCCGACCCAGGCCTCCAGAGCCCCACACACTGTGACGCTCGCCTGCCTCTCTCACCTCCACACTGTCCTCCTCACCCCCTTTCTCAACAAGCTCCAGCTGCACCAGCCTTTCATCTGTTCCTCAAGCTATCCAAACTCATTCTCACTTTTTGGCCTTTGCACCAGCTGTTTCTTCTGCTTGAAATACTCTTTCCCCATCTTCGCGTGGCTGGTCCTCCTCATTATCCGGATTCAACCTAAATATCACCTCTTCCCAAAGGCCTTTTAGGGCCACCCGATCTAAAGGTGCTCCCTATTCATTTGCACACCACTCTGTTAATGTATTACAGCCTGTTGTTTTCTTGTTTGTTTATATCTGTCTCTCCCTGACTTGGTTTACAAGACATTTCCTGATCTAGCCTGCCTTCCTGTGGACTCCATCCTTCACCCTGGGAGCTACTGCAGAACCACAGGGGCCCCTGCTCTTTCTCTGAGTTCCCAGTCTCTGCGTGTGCTGTCTTTTCTACCTGGAGTCCAGCACTTCACCCCCTCCTGGCTATCTGACACAGACATATTTCCTGACCCCTAAGTCTAGTTAATTCCTTTTCCCTAAATCAGCCCATCAGCGTTCTCTGCACCCCACAATTCAGGTGAAGCCATCAGGCAGGGAGGGCAAAGAGGAGTCTGCCTTGTTCACTGCTGTACACAGGCCCAGCACAGGACCTGGCGCTTAGTAGGATGAATGAACGAACGAAGGTCGGCTGCATGGACAGCACTGGAAGAACTTAGCTACTGCTGCTGGAAGCTGTCACGCTGAGAGTTTCCAGGGAGACAGCTTCCATCCTGAGTTTGCCTGAACTAAATTGAGAGCTGGGTCCAGAGAGAGCTCGAAGTAAACAGAGACCAACGATGCTGGCTATAATTGAGCTCATCCATCTCTAGTTGGGCTAAGAGAAGGAGTAAGAGTGTTTCAGGAAGAGGAAAGGCCCAGAGGCAGTGAGCAGGGAGCTGCCAGGGAAACCACAAGTCATTCTCCCTGGATTGTGCAGGACTGAGGGGGAGGTGAAAAATGAAGCCAAACCACAAAGGGCTGTGTAAAGCCTTGCCAAGGTGGTGAACTTGATCTTAAAGTTAGTGGGAAATCACTAAAGAGTCTGGAGTAGGGAGTGAAGTAATCAGATCTGCATCTAAACAGAGAAACCATTGCAGCTACAGGACGTGTCTTGGGATGGAGAGCTCCAACCCCGACCTAAATCCTTGAGTTCTCTCCCAGGTTACCCCACACTGTACTTCTAGCTCTCCCTCTTAATGGAATCCCTAAATGGGTATAGGATGCAGGGCTTCAGAAGACATCTCCCTCCTTAACACCTGAGTGGCTCCCCAAAAGAGACAGCCACATCCAAATCCCTGGAACATGTGAATGTGACCTTATTTGGAAAAAGGGTCTTTGTAGATGTGATTAAGTCAAGGATCTTGAGATGAGATCAGCCTGGATTATCTAGATGGGCCCTAAATCCAATGATAAATGTCCTTAGAAGAGGCAAAAGAGGAGAAGACACAGACAGAAGGGGAAGAGGCCATGTGACCATCGAGGCAAAAACTGGAGTGATGCCACCACAGGCCTAGGAAGCCAAGACATGCCAACAGCCACCAGAATCTGGAAGAAGCGAAGAATGATGGTCCCCTAGAACCGCCAGAAGAAAGCCCTGCTGTCACCTTGATTTCAGACTTATGACTTCCAGCACCGTGAGAGAATAAATTTCTGTTGTCTTAAGCCAGCTAGCTTGTGGTAATTTGTTACAGCAGCCACAGGAAACTAATACATGCCCATGCTGTAACTAGGAAGATTCAGCCTCAGGACCCTTCACCATCAGTGGACCCTTATGAACCAGAACACTTCCTTTCTGTTTAGAAGGTGTGACTGTAACAGAGGCATGAAGCCAGGCTAGACCATCAGTGGATCCTTCTTCTTTGTACCGCTTGGCGTTGAAAGGACACCTTTGCCCACACCTAGAAAGCATATCACCAGAATGAAGCATTGGACAAATCAATGGAGCTGGGTCTTTGGCCAAGGTCCAAGGACTCTGAGAGTGAAGCTAGAATGCTGGCAGGGCTGTGTGGGGACTAATGGTTTGGGAAGAGCAGGGAGGGCGGTGAGTTGTTCTATGGTGGTGGGCACAGATATGGCAGGGAGGATTGTTGTTCAAACAGGATTCCCAACTCCAGTTTCCCAAAGGGGACTGTGGTGCTCTGGAACATTCAGCTTGGCTTTTAGGGTGGGCTTACTAGGGCTGACATACTGTGAGACTTCATTCACCAAGAGTTCCTTAAAGCACCCACTGTATGCTGGCTTTGTTCTGCACTCTACCCATCTAGGTATCTCCCAGAGCACAGTCAATGTCTACATTTCCAGACAGTGAGAAACCAGCCCACCCCTGAAAGCATCAGTACTTGACCTTCAGGTTTGCACTACGTGTCTCTTCCCTGGGGAAGCCTTACGTATATCTGTGGATGAGTCAGTTTCCTCTGTTAGACTGAGGCTTCTCTTTTGGAGGCCTGATCAACATTGTACTGTACTGATATAACTATCTTCATGAAAGAACAGTCCACGCCTTTCTCCTGACTAGCTGTGAGCACCCCAGTAACCAGCCTGGTCCCTGGCTCACTGTAGGTGTCCAATAAGTAGTTGAAGAACTAACCAGATCAATTCTCAGGCCCATCTGAGTTTTCAAAAGGAGAACGATTTCACCTGGTAGTTTCAAACCCTCTGACAGCACGAACAGCTAGGGGCCCAGGCTTAATCTCAAGAGAAGGAAATAGGATCAAAGGTGAAAGGCCCGGGGAATAAATAAAGCTGCATGTGGGAGGTAGAGAAGATATCACCTCCAAACCCAGGGTTGCCAGAGGCCAAAATTTCACAACCCTCCCTCCGTGAGGAGGGATCCTTGTGCCAACTGGTTTAAGTCTTGGCCAAGATGGCATCCCATACTTCCTTTTTTATAACCCCGTCTCTCCTCCCAAAAACCTCCCCCTCCTGAACATTAATTTCACGTTGTGAATAGCATTTGGAGGGACTGGACTCTGACAACATCCAGAGTCTCATCAAAGTACAAAAGGACACGTGACTCATCACAAGTTCTCCCCAAAGGGTCTTTGGCTTACGTTTTAACAAAAGAGTGACATGGTAAATTGGGATTGTAGACTGGTTGCCACCAGACCTCCTCTGTAAAATAGGGAAATAACGGTGCTCACCACGGATGGGAGAAAAGTTGCGAATGAGGGCGAGCAATCAGTGCAGTGCCTGGCCGCAGTCGCAGGACTAGCAGCAGCAGGGACCACAGTTGTTCTAACCTGTGGTGTGATGAGTCAGAAGGTCTCTTTGAATCGGGTGAGGGTGGGGCAGAGGAGGTGAGGAAGGAAAGTATCAAGAAAGAAAGGTACCCATTTAGTAGAGTACAGAAGGAGCTGGCCAATGAAGAAGGGTCTCAAGTCCCCCCCAAGGTCTCAAGCCTCCTTGTTTTGGGTCCTACCTCTTGCCTCTTGTCTGAAGCTCCATCAGGTAGACCCTGTTCCATTACGCTTGCCTCTTTCTTTTTATAAACACCTGCTCTAATGGACTAGCCTTATAGATTTGTTTATACTAACATGTAAATGACTGTTGGGGCTTTGCTCATTTGCATAAGGGGAAGGGCTTTCAGTTGAAATGAACACCATCGAGTGAGTGGGGGAGGCAGAGGGCTTTCTCAATGATTCAGAAAGCACAATGCCTATTCCATCTGGAAAACCAGCAGGTATTCTACAGTCTGGCTATGCCAGGGGGGCCAGGCCATTTTGGTTTTGGTTAAACTGGCTGAGCAAATTCTGAACCCTCCATCCTCTTCCTGGAAGCAGGAAAGTAGGCAGGACCATGGTGGGGGGAGAGGCGGACAAGGGATGCTAGACAGAACAGAGGTACACAGAGCAGGAAGGGATGACTCCCTCCAAATGTGCTTCTCGGGGAAGGCAGCACTGCCAGGGGGAGAGCAGAACTCTAAAAAGCATGACTTTCAAGGTAATGACAAGTAAGGGGTTCTAGCCTTCCAGCTCTTTGGGGTACCCTCAGACTCCTTCCATGGGCCCTCCCGCCCCATGAGACATTGCAGGTCATGGCTGGCATTTTCAAGAGAAGCCCATATCATGGGAAGATGCAGTAACCCACAGTCAACCTGGATACTGCCTGGGCCTCCCCATCTGCCCTGCAGCCTGGTCCCCAAGTTAGGACTGGACCAGATTATGATGGGGAGTCGGGGGTCGGCTGGAGAATTCAGGTTACCAGAGGTGGTCAGCACAGAGATCGTGGAAAGGACTGGTGGAGAATGCCACCTGCCCTCCCCACAGCATGGCCCCATCCAGCATGCTTCAGGACAGTGTGATGCCAGAGTGTGAAGGGCCTGGCCTCCAGCAGCTCCTAGGAAAGGGGCTCCAAAACAGAAGAAACAGAGATGGGTCAGAGCCAGTCCTGGAACACAAACACCGGTATATTTTGTGTGCATGAACGTGAAAAGAAAGAGACAAAGAGACCGATGGAGACAGAGCAGGCAGTGGGTGCACAAACCAGGCATGTATCCTTCCGAAGAGGTGTCATAGCTGGGAGACAGTCCCACCCGCCTCAAAGCCCCTTTTGTAGAGCAGGGACCTGCCGCTCCTCCAGGCCTGGGGTGGCCTCAGAGTGGAAGGTGCTTTCCCTGCCTTAGCCGTAAGCCCTCCAGGCCTGAGCCTCCCAATTTTCTGCATCCCCTGTGGTGGTGTCTGCATAGCCCAGAGCTCTATAAATCCAGGTTCTCCTAACTGACCCACTCAGTGGCTGCCTCCCCAGGAGACCCATGCAGAAAGCGAGGGACCAGGACAAAAGGACTTCATGGGCACTCCCTAGGTATTATTGCTGTGAATAAGCATAGACCATTGTGACTCACTGGCATGGTGGGGGGGGGGGGGACACGGCACAAGGGACAGGATGCCTAGCAGATGTCAGAAGCGATTCAACCATGCAGGGCAGCACATGGCGATCTGTGACTCAGAGATGCTGCCATGTCCTGTGGAGAGAGGCCCAGGACACCAGAGGTTCATAAAAAGTGAGCAGATTCTCTGCTTTGCAGGGCTGGGATTACTCCAAACTTTGAGTCCTTGGGCACTATGGGATTGGGGCCCTGAAGACACACGGATCCTGTGGTCAAGCTCCAGGTCATCACCTCCCTTTGCTAGGGGCTCTGTCCCCTACGAGGGAGAATAGGAGCCTCAGGGCACCTGGATGAAGCAGAAGTACAGTGCTCTGCACATTGCCAGGCAGGCAGGTTTACTCGGGGACCTCTCGCACTTGGGAGTTTTTGTAGGGCCCAGAGAGATAGTGCCAGGGAACAGACAGGGCAACCTCTGGAGCGGCCAGACCCAGTGGGCCACCCAAGGGCTTGCCCTGGCAGAGAATCATGGAGGCCTTGGGCTGGGAGACATCAACAAGCTGACCACCAGATTCTGTCGTGGAGGGGAGAGCAAAGGTGAGTAGTGTGGTCTAAGGGGCTTAGAGGGGTAGTGGGGTCCAGGAGACCGAGATAATGTGGATCAAGGGGAAAAGACCAAGGAAACAATTACTGACAGAACCGGGAACCAGACACTATTCTTCCTCTGGAATCCCCTCCACCTGTAGATGGAAAGCAATTGACCCCCACTGGAAGGCTGAACCCCTTCCAGAAGCCCCAAAGCCCTGGAATTGGGGCCACAGTAAAATCAAAGGTAGGGTTAACCCCTGCAGAATGTAGGTTGTGCCTAGACTGGAGGAGCCTGCCCAGGACATAGGGGCTGGGGATCGCCCTTCAAACTGTCCTGGACAGGGTCACTGCAGAACACAACCCTGCCAAAGGCAGAGTCTCCCAGCCTTTCTCCCAATCCAGGACACCGCCCCTGCCCACCCCCCGCATCCCCACCCTGGCCTGTGCCCTAGCTGGTGCTGTCTGCACAGTCTAGGTGGAGCAGTACAGCAAGAAGAGGAGATTCTCTCCACAGGTGGTATTATCACTTTTAATGTTCTATAAAAAGGGAAAGGCTGATTTCTACCTAAGAGTCATAGTGTGGTCAAGAAGAGACCATGTACCGTGGGAAAGGCTGTGTTCTGATGGACCCCTCCACTCAGGGAGGGGGCAGAGCTGGAAGTGGGCTGGAGTTAGGATTTCACCTGTCTACTTCCAGCAATGGACCTGTCACTGAGGAAGGCGGGGCAACCGAGAGGACAATGCCCATGAGCACGGCAGGGTTAATACTGTTTAAGGAGCAAGCTCAGTGGGTCAGCCTTTCTGGGAGGGCTGAGGACGGGGTAGCCCTGAGGAGGTTTTGCTGCAGGGCTGGGGCTATGGCAGAACCAGTACTGACCCATTCCCACTAAGGATGCTTCGAAGACCCTCCCAAAGCTGAAAGGCTCTCTCTTTCTCCCTCCCTCAGTCTCCATGACTCTCCACCACTGCATACATGCTCCTCTACCACC
Source organism: Stenella coeruleoalba (assembly GCF_951394435.1). NCBI lineage: Eukaryota > Metazoa > Chordata > Mammalia > Artiodactyla > Delphinidae > Stenella > Stenella coeruleoalba. The sequence goes on along the minus strand of NC_137147.1, from coordinate 33,955,731 downwards.
TAGAAAGCTAGACTGCCCCAGCTGGTTTGAAAATAAACCAGTCAGGTACCTTTACTGCCCAACTTCCCCCCTTCACACTGATTTGTCTCTAGGTCCCCACTGTGGATCCATGGGGCCCATGATGGCCTGACTCTGCGTTGGGGGTATCATTCGTTTTTAGCTACTGCAAGGAGGTGAGCACCAGGGGCCCTGCCACAATCCCCCAGACTGGGGCAGGTGGGGAGGCATAAGGGGGGACTTCTCAGGAATCGGGCCATTGACAATAGTGGAGGGAAGGCTGCAAGAGGGTGGGAGGGGTCTGCTCAGGGCTCTATCTCTGGCAGCTGCTGTGTTGCCTAGGGAGTTGTGGGTGGGGCAGGTGGGGTGCTTACATGGATAAAGGGGCTGCTAGTGGTAAAGGCTTTGAAAATAAGAGAAAAGGGGGAAATGCTGCCGAACACACAGGGATTGAAACCTCCAAAAGCCCAAGGTTGGTGGGAATCCAGCACCAGGGGGGGAGCCCCCGAAGGCCAAGGGATCAGCGTGGGACCCTGGGGGAGGGGAAAGGAGGCAAGGGAAGACCTCCCAGCCCTTGCAGACCAGCACTCCTGCCCAGCAGCCTCCTGGCTGCCCAGTCTCTTCTTAGGCTGCAGCTCAGCAGGCCCCTGGGGGAGGTATTGGTTGCAAGCAAGCACCTGAATATTGCCTAATGGAACCAGCTGAAGCCCAACTAAACCAGGTGAGAGGGAGGCAGGTGGCCCCCGCAACAGCCCAAAGCCTCCTCAGGCTTTGCCTCCCACCTTCTGCTCCACTCTGTGTCCCTTAGTCAGGACAGGGCCTGCTGCTTCCAAAGTCACCCACGTAGTCCCGTCCCTGTGTAGCCACAGGCCTCCCGCCCCTGAGCTGGGCTGAGATCCACAGACCCTACCCGAAGTGCCCCTGCCGCCTCCACACCCCGCCCCCAACGCCTGACCACGCCCCCAACGCCCGCCCACGGTGGCGGGGGGTGGGGCACGGGGGCTCCGTGTGCCCTACGGGGCAGGGCTTGTGCTGTACAGAGGGGGCAACCCTACCAGCTTGGTACCCTTGTCCACAGGATCCATGAGAGCCTCCCAGCCCACCCCCCTCCCCCAGCTCAGTCAGTCTTGACGTGGCCGTTGGCCAGGGCCAGGGGGCCGCTGGGCTCCCCGGGCTCGGCGTTCTTGTCAAAGCGGAGGCGGAGGGTGTTGCGGATGATGAACTGCTCCATGATGAGGGCCCCGCAGAACCAGGGCACGGCGTACTCCAGGGTGATGAGGCCCATGAAGTCAAAGTCGAACTGGGAGTAGTCCCAGGGGCAGGCGTTGAACTGGCGCAGGATGAAGCCGGTGGTGAACTCCCACAGGTAGGTCCAGAGCGTGTAGATGAGGCAGCGCACCAGCAGCGGGCAGCGGCCGCGCAGGCGCAGGTACATGCGCTCCACGATGAGGATGGACGTGCCGTAGATGAAGAGCGCCCACACGCTCGTGACCCCCGGGAACTTCCAGTTAAAGTTCACCACGAATTCCCAGGCCGCCGTGAACATCACCTCGCAGAAGTAGCCGTGGATGGCGTACAGGTACCAGCGGGACAGCGCCGTCAGGGGCTCGGCGGAAGCCATGGCGCTGACTGGGGCTGGCTGTTAGGGACGCAAAGGAGACACAAGTGAGGGAGGAGGCCCAGACTTGCCCGCCCCAAGTCTCTGGAGTGACCAGGGCGGAAGGGATTTCAAACCTGCCTCTACCTTTCTCTTCTAGTTACTCATCATACTCCTAACCCTATTCCATGTTCATTACTTTATTTCATATTCCTTACCTGAGCCAGGGAGGCATGAGAAATAAAAGGAGGAAAACAAACAGCCCCACTGGCTTCCTCTGAGAAACGCTACTCAAGTGCTACTTGGAGAGAGCTGTCTACTACCCTCTCTATAATAACTTCTTAGGATGATTGGTAGTCAGTGGAAGAGTACCCCCATTTCCAGGCTACTTGCTAATTTTTCACTAGGCCCATCTACTGGGGTCCCCATCTCTTCCCCCACTTCTTCTCAAACTCAGGTGAGTTCCACATCACTCATACTTCAAGTGAGCTCTTTCTAAGCAGCCCGTCACATGTGTCTTTTATGTGCGTGTATGTGAACCTATACATAACATAAAAGTTACCATTTTAACTGTTTTAAAGTATACACTGAAGTGATATTAAGTACATTCTCATTGTTGTGCAGTCATCACCACCATCCATCTCCAAAATGTTTCCATCATCCCAAACTGAAACTCCGAACTCATGAAACACTGTCTATCTCCCCATCCCCTCTCCAGCCCGCGGCAACCACTATTCTACTTTGTCTCTATGAATTTGACAACTCTAGGTATCTCGTTTAAGTGGAGTCATGCAGTATTTGTCCTGTTGTGACCGGCTTATGTCACTGAGCCTAACGTCTGCATGGTTCATCCATGTTGTAGCATGTGTCAGAATTTTCTTCCCTTTTTAAGGCTAAATAATATTCTGTTGTGATCTACCTAGATATATTTTGTGTGTCAATTCATCCATTAATGGGTGTTTCCACCTTTTGGCTATTATGAATAATGCTGCTCTGAACATGGGTGTACAAATATCTGTTCGAGTCCCTGCTTTCAGTTCTTTAGGGTATTTACCCAGAAGTGGAATTGCTGGATCATATGGTAATTCTGTTTTTATTCTCTGAGGAGTGGCCTTGCTGTTTTCTACAGCAGCTGTACCATATTACATTCGCACCAGCAATGCACAAGGGTTCCAATTTCTCCATATCCTTGCCAGCACTTATTTTCTGGTTTCGTGACGATGGCCATTCTAATGGGTGTGAAGTGGTTGCTCATTGTGGTCGCATTTGTTTTTAACTGCTCCATTAAGTGGGGTTTTGGTGTTTAGTTTCGATACTGAGAGGAAACCAGTGGGCTGACAGAGGAGAGAGTCCTCTCCTTTACTTCTCATTCCCTTCCAATCCTCTCTTTTAAACCCCACTGGCCTTCAAGGCCCCATCATGCTTCTCCGAAGACTGGCCTGGCCCTCCACCAGCGACTGTGTGGACCACTCATTTGACCCTTTACTCAATGCCACCCCTAGTTCCTATCCAACCAGCCTGTGTACTCCTTGATGGCAGCAGCTGTCTCCCGGTCCTCTGTTCTGTGGCCTTGGTACAGTCCTCCCCTGAGCAGGTGTTCTCTAAATGACACGTCATTTATGTGGAGGGTGGGGCGGGAGAGTTCAGGGTTATATCAAGAACGGGCAGGCAGAGCAGGAGAACAGGAACCCCAGCTGCCAGTGGACTCCAGGCTGACAGCTCTGGCAGTCCTCTCTCCGAGGTGGCAGAAGGGACAGAGGTTAACAAGATGACATTTGCAGTCTGCCCACCTGTCTGGGAATCCCAGCCTTACGTTTCAGCTAAAGCAGACCTAGTCACAATAATGCCTACCCATGCACATTGCTTGGTGGTCTTCCAATCACTTTCATTCACATTTTGTCATTGGTTCTTACTAAATTAAGACTCGTGTGAAGGGCAGGTAGTTTGACTTCCATTTTTTAAGAGAGGTAGTTGAAGCTCAGAGAGAAGTCATTTGCCCCATATCCCAGGGCCACTGAATGGAAGACGTGAGACTAGAATCCGTATCTTTTGATTTCGACTTCAAAACTCATCATACTTCAGCCATCTCCTAGACATGCGTGCCTAATGTCACTCCCCTGCTCAAAAACATTCAATGGTTCCCCATTTGCTAATGAAACGCTGCAGTGTCGTTGGCCTGGCATTCAAGACTCTCCCTGATCTCACTCCAATCTACTTTTTCAGCCTAATTCTCACAGTCCAGCTCTCCGCGTCTTACCACCATCCCATCTAATGTGTTTTATGTGCCTTTCTCCTCTTGCCTCCACAAGTACAAACCCAGCTTACAGGTTACCTTCAGAACAAAATCTTTTTCATCCTCCCAACCACAAATCCTTTCTTCCTCCCCTGAATATCCACAGCATGTACTCTGTCTCTCTTTGGTACAGATGATTTTGTTTCACTGTTGATGACTTTCAGTCCCCAGCCAAACAGCTTTCCTGTGTTCTACACCTATTTACCCCACTCCTTCCCGAACACCTCCACCTAAGTGTCACATAGGCACCTCATGTTCCTTTCCCAAATCAAACTCATTATCTTCTCTCCCAATATCTCCTATGACCCCCATCATTTGTTTTCTTTTTCTTTTGGAAATTAGAACACTTTGTGCAATGTTTTGGTCCACTCTTAGCTTCTTTTTTCTTTTTAAATTATGCAATTAAAGGAGCACCCAGCACACAACTCAACACAGAGAGTGTGGGAGGACCGGCCAGTGATAGGAGCCCAGGCCTCTGGCCTCAGGCTCGAGCTCCCCTCGCTGCTCCGGCCATGGCACCGAACAGCAGCCCCTCAGGGCCCGGGAGGGGGAAGGGGGAAGGCAGTTCCAGCCCCAGCAGCTTTCCCGTCCCTACTGGTGCCCTACTGTCAGCGTGTCTTGTCCCACACCTGTGGCCGGGAGGGGACCGCTTGTCCTCTGTCCAGCAGAAGGTGTGGTCACCTTCCCTTGCTGCGAAGCGAGTACGGAGGGCCTCCCACCGGAGTTGCCGCCTCAGGCCAGGTCACCCAGGTCCACCTCAGGGATCGTATGACCCCCATCTTTTTTTTTTTTTTTTTTTAATGTTGCCTTCACAAAGGAGGTAAAGCCTGGGCTGTGTTTTGTTTTTTTTTTTAAAGAAGATGTTGGAGGTAGGAGTTTATTAATTTATTTATTTATTTTTGCTGTGTTGGGTCTTCGTTTCTGTGCAAGGGCTTTCTCTAGTTCTGGCAACTGGGGGCCACTCTTAATCGTGGTGCGCGGGCCTCTCACTATCGCGGCCTCTCTTGTTGTGGAGCACAGGCTCCAGACGCGCAGGCTCAGTAGTTGTGGCTCACGGGCCTAGTTGCTCCGCAGCATGTGGGATCCTCCCAGACCAGGGCTCCAACCCGTGTCCCCTGCATTAGCAGGCAGATTCTCAACCACTGCGCCACCAGGGAAGCCCTGACCCCCATCTTGATTAATGGTACCACCATGCACCCAGTTAGCAGAGAGAGGTCATTCTTGCTTCCTCTGCCACTTCCCCCCTTTAATCTGAACTCCCTGAAAGTAAGGACTTTGATTCAGCACTGCATCCCCAGGTGCCTAGAATAGTGCCTCGCACACAGTAAGCATTCAGTTCAAGAGTGAAGACATTCTTGGGACTTCCCTGGTGGTCCAGTGGTTGAGTCAGTCTTACTGTGCAGGGGACACTGGTTCGATCCGTGGTCGGGCAACTAAGCCCATACGCGCAATGAAGAGCCCGTGCACTGCAACGAAAGATGCTGTGCGTGTCACAACTGAGACCCGACGCAGCCAATAAATAAATATATACATTAAAAAAAAAAGAATGAAGACATTCCTATCACTCAGCAATTGCTACATAACAAATCATCCCCAAACTCAATGGCTTAAATAAACTCTCATTTATTATTACAACTCACGTGCCTATGGGTTGGCAGATCTTGGCTGGCCTCAGTCACAAGGCTGTGAGTCATCTGGGGGCTCTGTCCTATGCTTGGCTGGGATGGCTCTGCTCCACTTGCCTCTTGTCCTTCTTCTGGGCCTAGTGGACTAGCCCTGGCAAGGTCTTCTCATGGCAAGGGCGGAGGCCCAAGAGCGAGCAACCCCACTGCACCGGTGCTTTTCAATACTAGTTAAGTTGTTAAGTCACACCCACTAACATCTTGTTGGCCCAAGCAAGTCACATGGCAAAGCCACCAAGTCAGCCATTAACGCCTATCCTTTCTACCTCTTAAACATCTTTGAAATCCATCTCCTCCTCGTCATTCCTGTTTCTCATTCCTGCTCTAGTTCAAGCCCCATCATCTCTCACCTGGATGACTCCAATGGTCTCTTACTTAGCCAGTCTCCCAGCCTTGCATTGCTCCTTTCAATTTACTCATCACTACTGTGAAAGCGTGTATAGAAACAGCAGTCTTTCTAAAATGCACATCCAGTGTTTCTCCCCACTTAAAGCCCATTAGTGGATCTCTAACATCTACAGAGTAAGGCTCAACCCCTAGGCATGACTGGCAAAGCCCATCGTGATCCACTTCTGCTTCGGAGCCTGTCCTCCCGATCTCTCCATTGCTGTTTTTGCTACTTGGGGTGCCCTTCCCCCAACCATGGCCTGCGAAGCCATAATCCTTCAAGATCCAGCTCTTCTGTGAAGACTTTCCTAAACACCTGCAACCCTGGAGCTGTCCATTGCCCTGTCCACCTCTGCACCCCGTTCACTGCTGTGATAACAGCGTTCAGCTTTGCCATGATTCCTCTGGAGGCCAGCACCAGTAGCCACCTGATGAATGTTTAATACAACATTAAGAGAAAAAAGCAGGATTCAGAGTGGAATGCTGAGTATGATTTTGAGTTTGCAAAGGCATACACACATGTAAATATACAAAAAATTTAGCCACAATCATCTCTAGATGGTGACATCATAAGTGATTTTTATTTCCATCTTTATACTTTTCTGTAGACTCTAAAATTTTTTTCTAACTAGTATGTATAATTTTAAAAAAATAATGGTATCTTAAAAACATTTGTTTTTGTTTGTTTGTTTGTTTTATTTTCTTTTTTTGGCCACGCAGCATGTGGGATCTTAGTTCCCCAACCAGGGATTGAACCCGCACCCCCTGCAGTGGAAGCACGGGGTCTCAACCACTGGACCACCAGGGAGGTCCCTTAAAACTATTTGTTGAATGACTGTATATCAATCATCTTAGCACCTTGTCTATAGAAGATGCTCAGTAAATTTGCCAGACAAATGAACTTAAGGAAACCTGAAATTGTGTAAAATTAACACCCATTCTTCCCTCCTGAGCCATGCCCAACAACACACCATGACTCACAGGTGTGAATGGTGTGTAGGGTTAAGTGCAGGGGCTCCAGATGCTAACTGCCTGGGTTTGTGTTGTGGACGATAACACCCCCCACCTGTGGGATCTAGGGCACACTACCTGACCTCTCTGTCTCAGATTCCTTATAAGTGAAGTGAGAATAAGAGTAACCACCTCTGAGGGTTACAGTGAGAATGAACGAGCCAGGAGACATCCACTACTAGGGATACAGCAAATGCTCAAGAAAAGATGGCTTTCATTTCTGGCACAGAGCCAGGATTCCTGGTCAGCGTCTCCCTCCCACCTGTGGCAGGGTCCTTCTGCCCCTGTCCTCACTAGCAGCCGGGCAGCCTTCTGTGCCAAGCAAGTCAGGTCTTCACCTCCACCCAGAGCACTAACCCGGCAGCCAGGCTACCCGTGAAAACAGTAATCACACATACAGCCCATGGAACAAAAACTCCGCTGAGGAGAATCGAAGTGAGCTTCCGGCTCCCGTGTGGCTGAGGAGGTGTGATGAAAGGGGAGGGGTCTCAGAACCAGCCCTGTGAGGGCCTGGCTTTAAAAGACGCGTGAGTGAAAGGGCCAGCATTCCTGGCACAGTTTCTCAAGCTCTAGTTTTATGCTGAACTCCCAACAGGTTGCTAAGCTCTGCCCAGAACAGAGCTTGGGCTCCGGGGAAACACAGAGCAGCGAGGAGGGGTCCGCAGTCCGAGGTGGGTGGACAGTGGTGGCCTGGAGACCCCTCTGCCTCCTGCCCGACTCAGGGTCCTCTGAACGCAGGTCTGTCCACCTGACAGGCACCCGTAGCCCTGGCCCCTCTGTCCCCCAGGATCCGGAGAAGGGACTTCTTCAGATGTGCCCTTCAGCAGCCTCATGTAACTGGTGGAGTCATCACTCTGGTCAGTCCCCTCCTTGATGCTGATTTTAAAACCCTACTCTCCTTGCCTCTTGGTCTGATCTTTTGGGGGAGGCCAAGAATGGTTTCCCAGTCGGTTACAGATCAGAGGCTCCAGCCACGCCCACACCCCCGGAGCAGGTGACTTGGAAGAGTTGGACACCCAAACCCTATGGAGCAGAAGCAAGATTAAAGGAGTGGCTGTCAAAGGGAGAGAGGGCAAGTGCCGAACAGAAGAGAGGGTGTGGGGAGAGAGAACAGGGCGAGCCCGAGGCCTGGATTCTGGTTTTAGAATCTCTGTGCCTGGAAGAACATGGGTAGGTGGAGGGGAAGCATACCTAGGTGAGGTCAGGTCGTGTCTGAGGAGACCTGGACTGGTCCACGGAAGATGAATGGGGAAGAGCAGGCGGGAGCCAGGAGGCGGGGGTGAGGACAGGGGCGGGGACGTGAGACAGTGTCGTCAGGTGGGATGGCAGCTCACACTGTGATGGGACAGATGCTAAAATTAAAGGCAGGCATTGGCCTGGGTGGATTTTCAGAACTCCACTCCCCAAACCCACTTCTAATAGTCACCGGAGCTGTGCCTGAACTTTGAGCTAGGACAGGCTCCCCTCCCTCTGCTGGGCCCAACAGCCTCCATCCCTGCCTGGCCTCCCCCAACCTGAGCCCGTTGCCCCAGACCCTTCCAGTTCCTCCTTGTTGAGCCCTGGGATCGGAGCCCCGGGTCTACCTGCATCAAGGGGAACCAGCAGTTCACGGGATGTTGCTTCTTTCTCCTGGTGACAGACATAACCATCCTGAGGACCATGACACAAAGATGGGACAGCCCAGGAATGAAAACTCAGGGTGGAGTAGAGAGGAGAGCGTGGGCAAGACTGAAGGCAGAGAAAAGAATCTGCAGAGCAGTGGATGGCTTCTCAAGCGGGATTTTAGGGAACAACACTCAAGTACAAGAGCCCTCATGTGTGATGACAGAGCCAGGCACACGGAGTCCCAGCAAAGGGCCAGAGCCCGAGGCGAGTCATCAGGACACGGCACTGCCCCGCCAAGGAGACAGGTGGGGGAGGGGGAGGGTTGGCTTTCAGAGCCCTGCTCCCTAGGAGTAGCTCACCTGCTGCTCTTGGAACCCGCCGGGCTATTCCTTAGGGTGACAGAGAGCAGAGTGAGCAGTTGAGAGGAGCGAAGAGAATGCCATCAAAGTCCAAGACAGGCTGGAGGCAAAACCGGATGGGATGATTGCTCTTGGTTTTGCCAAAACCCCCCATCTTGTAGCATCTTAACTTCCTGGAACAACACTGACAACTCTGGGAATTTTTGTCCAGAGGAGCGTCTTGCTAGAAAATCAGGATTCCCCTTCCATGCAGACAGGCTGGGCAAGCCTTCCTCTTTCACCTCATTTACTTCCCAAATTTCACTCCCCATCCCTAGGCAACAAAACCATTACAGTTACTTAATACCACTGCTCTGGGGAGATGCACAGGCCTTCCAGGGGTCTCTGAGGACAAGGCATTGGGGACACAGCTTGAGCAACCCTGAGTGCAGTCTCCTGGTGGGGTAGTGGAATTAATGAGGGGTGGGCGGTCGCCCTTACCTCTGGGTGCCAGATGCAAGTTCTGAAACAGTCCTGAGCCTCCCCTGTGGTCATGAGGTTGAGGGGGAGGAAAACATGGGCTTGCTTCAGGGCCAGAAGGGAAGCAAGTGAGGGAAGATACCGGTGGTCACTGGCTTGCCCAAATACCATAGAGTTCCACCCTCTCTTGCTGTGGGCGTCCCCCCAGGAAAGCTCCCTGGGCTGGTCCTCCTGCCACTTCCCAAGTCACAGTAATAATCAGGCACTCTTCTCAGTACTTCCCATGTACTAACGCAGATAATCTTCAAGCCCATTTCACAGATGGGGAATTCGAGGCAGAGAAAGGCTAGAAAATTAGCTTAAGTTCTTACAGCTCCACGAGGCAGAACTGGGATTCGAACCCAGCTCCAGAGCCTTCACTCCCAGTCAGCACATCGCACTGTTCTTGAGGCTGACTACAGGCTCCTTTGAGGGCACTACCGTTTTCTGAGTTTCTGCTTGTGGAAGGCTGAGATGGTATATGGGGAGACAACAGGAAGCAAGAAGGATGTGAGCTTCTCGGTAGATCATCAGCGAAGCCCAGAACCGGTGTCAGAGCTCCTGAAGGCTCTCAGTCTATTCTGAGAGGCCAAGTTCTGTTCTGAAGCCACGTTCTGGCAGCGTCCACACGAAGATCCTCCAGGGTCACGGCTGACCCTCACAAGACCATGGCAGCAGCCACCCCTTTGGACCTTACGGCACGTGCCATTCAAAGACCTCTCACCAGGACACACGTTACCCAGAGTCTCCCCGATGGCCAGCCTGCCCCAAAGCTGCCGGGAATCTCAGACGCCCCAGCCCTGCCACGGAAATGCCAGCCAAGAGCAGCGGCCAGCGTGCAGGCTGCCCAGAGAAGCCCTGTGCCTGCAGCAGCGACAGCAGCCGGAGTAGCAGAACCGTGCAGGGCAGCCGGCCGGGGAGGATTTCGGACAGCCTCAGATGCTGAGCAAATCCCAGCTGGCAGGTGCAGCGGGGGCAAGTGGGCTTGGGGAACGGAGTCAGCCTGGCACCGAGGCTTACCAGGGCTCAGGCAGCAAAGGGCAGCCTGCGGGTGGGGACTGCAGGACCCTTCCCAGACTTTACACGGCTGCCTCTCTGTTGTCATTCAGATCTCAGCTCAACCCACACCCCTCAGAGGAATCTCTGATCCAAAACAGCCTCCCCGTCACCCACATCATCCCATTTTAGTCTTAGCGCTTTCACTTTCCGATATTTCGCTACTTGTTCATTGTCTGTCTCCCCCAATTGGAGTGAAAGTTCCACAAGGGCAGGGCTCTGCCTTGTTCACTGCTGGGTAACTAGTGCTTAGAACAGTGCCTGGCAGTAAGACCCACTGATACCTGTGAATGAATGGATTGATGAATGAATGAATGAATGGGCCCAAACAGGCGCAGGCCCTTAAACACTGATGAGAGCAGGTATAAAGAGCTAAAGAGCTCAGCCTTTCTCTTCTCCTCTTTCTTAGGAAATATAGCCTTTAAATTTTTTTTATATCTAGCATTTTAAAATGTCTTTCTTTTTCCTGATTACAAAAGTGACATTTGCTCACAGTTGAAATTTAAACACTGCAGAAAGGAATGATATAGAAAGCAAGTCCCCAATCATCCCACATCTTAGAGAAAATCACTTTTAGTGGTATGTGGTATACTCATTGAGATTTAATTTAGTTTTAAAAGAAACAAATCCATGCATCATAGAAAGAAAAGGCATTCATAATTCCAGCAAACTAGCAGCCATTATCATTGCCCCTTTGCGATCTTTTCTCATGTGTTTATTTTACAAGTTACCATAATGTACTTATCCTGTAACCTGACACTTTCACTCATTACATCATAATCAATTTTTCCAAGTTGTCATATATCCTATGTTCTCCTTATTATAATGGCTGTGTAATATTCCACCAAGTGGAAATCTATAATTTACTTAACCTAGGTGTTCAACAAAGGGAGAACAACTGTTTCCCATTTCTACTCTGACAATGACACCACAAGAACATCTTTCTTATGCCTGTAACAAGAGAATTCAGCCCTTTTCTTTGCTGGAACTATTTCCTAAAGAAAGATTTCTTAATGAACAATTCTACAAGTGGTATCACTGAACAAAAGGGTAAAACTGTTTTAAGGCTGACGATGTAGGTTGTTCTGGGGAATTCTGTGTAATGCAGGAAATAGGTCTGAGTCACCGCGTTCCCACAGTGGCCTCCACGACCATCTCTCTACCCCCCACCCCACTCCCACAGTCCAGGCTCTCTCACACCACCCCGGCTATAAATCAACTCGGTAACACACTTCCTGAAAGACCCTCCAATCACAAACTGATTTTGCAAGCCTCGGTTGACTGAAAAATTGATTCTAGCCTTGAGTTTTAAACTCTCAACTAGCAGTGGAGTCAGGATCTATCTAAAGCTGAGAAATACCTGGTTACCCTTTCCCTCTCTGCAAACTCCTACATAGAAGCTAAGGGCTCTGGGCTCCCATGGACCAGTCCAACAGCTCCTAAACTTGTCCGAGTACCAACCCACCAGCGCTCCCTGCCCTGGTTTCCAGGGGAGCTCTCTGCCTGCCGGCCCCCAGTCCCACAGTGGGACTGTCTGTCCTCTTCAGACAGAACAGCCTTTAGGCCGGACAGCCTCTGGGGCTTGGGAGAGCAGCCAACTGTCATTTTTTTAAAGCATCATCAAGGAAAAGCCAGAGGCCGAGGCTGGAAAGAAAGGCTATGTGAGGACAGGTGAGACTCCCCAGCCAGGGGGCCCCTCGCCCTACATGCCGCTCCTCTGGACTGAGGAGGAGATATGGCTGAAACATGGCAGAAGCAGCAGAGAACTTGCTCCTCTTGACCCCCTGGTGGCCACGCTTATGGCAGCTAAGGCACCACAAAGCCTTCACCATCCAGTGCCCTGGATGCTCTACCCAAGGCCGCACAAACCACTCATGGCTTCTGGGCAGAGTCTGAGAGCCTAGGTGAGATCCAGTTCCCACTGCACAGAGGTGAAGCCCAGGGCCCAAAGCACCCATGAGCATACAGATAAGAAAGAGAACTGGGGAAGATGCCATCTCCTAAGTGCTGGGTGTCTCACATCACTCATGTCAGCCCACCTGGGTCTGACCCAGTTCTTAGAGGCCATGTGGCTATACAATGGCTCTAGCATGTGACACAGCCTGAAACTGCTGGAAAACCCCCTCCCATTCCAGGACCATAGCCCTGTGACAGGCCCTTGGACCGGAAGCAGGCTCAGGACTGGAACCTTCAGGCCTGTGCCCATGCTGCTGAGGCAGGAAGGGCCAGGGATCCCCTGGGAGCCAGTAACGTACTCACTTATCACACCCTTGAGTGCGCGGCTCCGAACAGACATCAGGATCACTGTCCAGGAGTGTCCCGGGTTAACCTTTGTCCCGGTGCCTGGCTGGGCCTCGGTGCCATTCTCAACAGTGTGGGCAAGCATCAGCCCCAGGGCTCAGCTGATCCTCGGCTAGTGGATGGGTGGCTTCCATTTGTCCCTGGAATTAAAGAGGAGGAGTTCATTAGCTTAAACTATCCCCAGCTCCGAGCCACCAGGCCAGCCAGAGAGGCGGCCTCGAGGCAAACACCACAGCTCCGGGCTCCAGGCTCAGCACCTGACACTCATCACACCCAGGCCATGGGGCGTCTCCTGGAGCCTGCCACCTCCTCTCTGCCATCCTGCTTGCCCAGGTCTGGTTAATCCGGAGATGAGAGCCTGGAACGGATCCCAGGCAGTTCACACGGGGGCTAATAGGACTCGGTGCTTCTTGTGCCACGAGTGAAGTGTGTGCACACTTGTAAATCTGAGCAGGGATATAATTTTAGAATCCAGCTCCATTCTCAATTTAGCTTCAAATTACACTCTCACCTTCCCCCTGTAGTGGGTACATCTGTTCTCAAGGGCGGTCAAGAACCTCACGGAAGACAGACGATGTAGAGCATTTGTTTTAGCCTTTGGGGAGCCAAGCACAACTGCACGTGCAAAAGCAAGCACACCGACAAAACGTGTGCTAAAACCCTCCGCCCGCAATCCCACTGCCTCCTATTTATTTCACTTTATTATTTTATTATTGTTGTCGAGACCCTTCCTATTAACATCGGTAATTGACTATAAGCTGATATAAATCTGACTTTATAATGCCCCTTGCCACATACATATTTTTAATAGAGCCCTAAGACTTGACCATCTGATAGAGACTTCGACATTTTTTTTGCTTTAATATGAAGGTGCTGAAGCTTCCCTGAAAATCCCTTGGATAAACTGTACCTTCTGCACGAGCCCAGGGACAGAGATCAGATCCAGCCCAGCCCTACAGAGGGACGGACCGGCTGCTCAGAAGCTGAGAATAGTGTGTGACCGGCGGAGGGAACTGCCCCCATCCCCCAGTGGACGACCAAGCAGGGTGGGCCACAGAGGCACCACCCTGCGCTGATGCCCATGGCCACCCTCCTCCCTCCCCCAACCCCCCAGGCTCTCTGAGCAGGGGTGACTCGGGCCTTTGCTCCCGAAGGTGACAACTTGCGAGGCAGCAGGGGAGCCAAGAGAAGTGAAAGTGCAGGGCTTGGGGACCTGAAATTCACTGTGTGCACCTGTGCTTGCAGGCAGGGAGGGCATGCACCCCCGGGTCTCTCCCCTGGGCCTCTGCACTGAGAGAAGTGAAGGACAGAGTGGGTGAAGTGCTGCGGGCTGCTGTGCTCTCCTGGCCTCTGTCCCTCCCCAGCTCCTCCACAAACAGGAGCCCTCAACCCTGCCCCACCCGTCCCCACCCCTCCCTTCTCCCAGCCTGCCGGGCCATGGGCAGGGATCACCCTGGAACATACCTATCAGGGGCATGTCCAGCGCGCCCTCCATCTCCAGCACCACCGTGACCCTGTGCCTGGGGAGTTCGATCCCCCCACGGGCACTTCCCCTTCTCTGGGCCCTAAGCAGGCCGCATTAACAGCACTAGTCAAAACCCAACAGAAACAGAAACCAAAGCCCACATCCTGGCAGCACAGCCTGCTGGTCGCCACGGTTAGCCCTGGGAGCCCGAGGCTGGTTAGGCTGCCGCCCTGGCAGATGAAGCGTGGCAGTCAGAACAGGCTCCCTCCTGGGGCCAGCCTCATGCTGGACACCTCCTGCTTCCTGGTCTGCAGGCTCTTCCCCCAGGGGAAGAGCTGGACGAGGAGGTGATGGGGTCCCACCTCTGCCTCCAAGTGCACAAGCTGTCCCCAGACCCCTCTGACACCCTCGGGCCCCTTAGACCGGGTCCCACGGTGTAGAGGGCATGAGGCTCCCTTGAGGACAGCATGACCTGAACCAGAAGTTTTTGGAGTAGAGGAATGTGTGAAGAGCCCTTATACAACTAACATGTGGTAGTACTTGTACTTTTTCAAGTATATGACCTCTCATAATTCTCCCCAGACTCCTGCAGGGAAGGCAGGAATTATCCTACCTCCCCACCCCCACCCTGTCCCCAGCCCTGCTGCATTTTAAAGATGAAAACACTGAGCCTCAGGATATTAAGAGATTAGGCTAAATCCATACATTTGATTCAAACCCTGGTCCTCGGGCTCCAGAGTCGCCCCTCTTGCCGTATAGCATACCTTCAAAGTGCTTTCCATCCCAATCTCATTCTCAAGGCACACATCTGCATGCACTCATCCTTCATTCGGTGTAATCTACTTAGTCCATCCTGTAAGCAGCTTATTTGTAAACGTACAGCCAAGTCCGTCCAGCTTCTCCTTCAACATGTCCCAATGCCCCAGAAGCTTGAAGGGGCAGAGACTACCGTGCAATTTCAAGCCCTCTCTAACTGCCCTCCTCTGCAGCCCACCATACCCACTCCTCCTTTGAGACCCTGCCCCCTCTTCATTCCTTTGTGATGCCATCCTCCCACAGCCCCCCAGGTATTCCATCACTGATGTTCCCACAGGACTCTGAACAGCCTCCTATTGAAACATATTGCCCCATCTTAAAATGATTATGTGTCTGTTTCCCCCTCCACATGATGAATTCCTTGAGACCATGAAACTTCTGTTGGATGGAGGGACAAGCAAGGTAGAGAAGGATCCAACTAAATTACTGGGTGATTGCAACATCCAGTGTTATTAACCAAACATAATGATGTCTGGTGTTCTCTAATTTTTAGGCCACCATCATGGAAGGGTTCTCTCCCACAAAGCACCATAAATGTTGGTTTACAATGGGCAGGGCTGTCTCCGGAGACCAGGGAAGAAAGGAGGGTCCTCGCTATCCTTTCTCCCACCTCCAAGAGCCATCACCCAGGCTGAGAGGTGAGGATAGATGGGGTGAGTGCCTTGGGTCTGGACAGTACAGAAGACATGTCACATGAGGAGGGATGGGGCAGGAACAGAGCGTCCAAGGCATCCCGGGAGACACCGCAGGCTTTCATATGGGCAAGGAGCCAAGCTCAGGCTCAGGTCAGAGAATAACAGTGCCTATTCTGTTATTTCTACAATGTGCTGGCACTCTCCAAAGAAGCGTCCAGTTTCCATATATGTAGGATTCATTTCCCAAAGAGGTTTAACCAGCAGCTGCTGGCAGGAAATTCCCTCTGCATCATTCTCTCTCCTCCCCTATAACTATTTAAGGTAAGCTGGGCTTGCAGGATTGCATCTCTGCTTCTCTGACCGGAACCTCAAAATCAAATCTACCCCCATCCACCACCCTTCTCCATGGCCTGGAACCTAAGAGTGAAGCCAGGAAGTGGCAGGCAAACACTGTCCCTTTTTCTCTCCTATTCTCCTCTTCCCCAAATCACCCCACCCAGGTGCCCATAGAGTAAAGAGAAGATGCCCCAGAGACCCATTGGGGAGCCCTCTGGTTTTTCAAATCCTCCCCAGTTCCTCCCTTTTGACCCAGAACAACTGCTTTTACTTGTCCTGTAGTAAGACCAGCCCTGAACACAAGTGGATTGGCAACTTCCCAAACCAAGGAGTGACCGTGCTCAGCTACAGATGCAATTGGAATGCCAACCCCCACCCCCCCCGACCAGGGGAAAGGCTGTATCTGGTCAGCTCCCCCTTGGGAGCAAGGAGACCCAGGCCCTGGGGCCTGGCTGGCATGCGGAAGAAAGGGTGTAGATAGGGGATGGACCCCCCCCTCCCCTCCACTTGGCCATGTCCTTCCATTCCATGCCCCTCACTCTGGGCTTGGAATCTGGGTTACCCTGCCTGCTGGACATCTCATCACCCTCTCTTCTGTCTCACCTGTAGGCTACCCTGTCCTGACAACCTCCTCTTCTTCCTTCCTCCTCCCCATGCAGCCCACTCCACCTGACACACCCCTCCCAATGTCCCCCCCTGGAACCAACCCCGACCACCCACCCCCTACGCCTTAGAGGGTGGCCTCTGGCCCTGTGCTCCTTTCCTTTCCCTCCCATCCCACCCTCTGGCACTGTGTAGCTGCTGCTCACTGCCTGAAAGGCTGGACAGCTGCTGGGCTCTCTAATTAGCTGCCTGGCTGCCATCCCAGAGCAAGGCATGTGTTACTGTAAAGAGCTGCCTCACCTCCCCTTCATCAATAATCCCCTGTGCAGATCCCATCAGGCGGCAGCTGAGGGGCCCTGGAATCCTCATCACGTGAGACCAGCAAGGCTCCTTCTGTCAGCTGGACAGGAACAGGCAGCGGACTCACAGCCTCACCCGCAAAGTGACCAGGAATTTATCTGCTTTCTCCCTATGACGGCCCACATCCTTCGGGTGTCCCACAGGTGAATCCACCGCACCTGCCCCTTCATTGCCTCCCCGGTGGAGGCAGAAAGAAGCCCAGTTGGTCTTTCGGAGGACAAATCTGGAGCATCTCAACAGCGCGACTCCCAATGCCCTACTTTTCACAGCTTGCTACAGCCAAGCCACCCCCAGAGATTTCTAAACAGCCAGGGGACCCGGTCCCAGAAGTCCTGTGGAGGCTGGTTTGTTTATACGAGGGGTTGTATTCCAGCAAAGATTGACTACCTGGTGAAGGCCAGGCACTGTACCCCGTGTGAACAAGACAAGGTTCCTGCCCCCTTGGTGCTCACAGTTCTGTGGGGAGACAGACCATAAGTAAGCCAGCCAGCACATACTGTAATGTCTGGTATCAGGCCACGAAGGAGGGCAAAGGCCTGGAAGGGGACAGAAAGAAATTAGATGCAGGAGGGCGAGTCTTAAACTTCTCTAAGGATCTAGCATCAGGGCCTACATCAGAAAGACACAAAGAAGCTTAGCAAAGAGCTTTGGGAAAAGCATTCCAGGCAGGGGGAACAGTAAGTGAAACAAGCTAAACAAGTTTGAGAAACAGCCAGGCCAGAGAAGCTAAAGTTTGTGTAATTAGGGGTCAGACATTCTCTGCCCCTTATCGCAAGGGTCATCTGGTGATCCCTACAGGGCCAACTAGGTCAGGGCAAAGTGCCCAACTGCCAAATAAATGTAGCTAGTCAACTGAAGACTCTTCTTGCAGGCAGGGGCTGGAAACCGTGAATTCCTCATCAGCTGTTGCTTGGCAATTTTATTAACACATGAAGGGAAGGTGAAATCCTTTAACTCATGGCCTGGAATTTCCATCTGTTTCTGATCAAAAGAATTTAAGTAACTTCACCAGGTCCTCTCTAGCCTGGGTGTTTCACCTTAACAAGAAGGTAAATATTCCTTTTTACTCCAGGTAGTTTGTTGGATTTTCTGTCACTTACAATCAAGAAAATTCTAACTAGCACAGATGGTTTCTCCTCACCTAGAACACACCTAGCTGGCACGAGAGTCACGTATCTGAGCACCACCTACCCATCTCTGCTGCTGTGAAAACCAGTGGCTCTGCCCTTTGCAGACAGTAAGGGGCAGAATCTCAAATAAGAAAGTCGGATGCCTGGCATGGTGGGTGAATCTCAGCGGGATGGCTAGAGCTCTGGGGGCTCCAAATCACCCTCCTGGTCACTGATTTTGTCAGTTCCCCTTGACTTACCTGGTCCTTGCCAGCAACTAGCACACCTTGACTTCTGAAAACAGGACATGAGAAAACTAGTAGCCTAGAGATGAGGCCCAAGCCAAGATCAAGAAGTGCACAGAGAGAGATTTTTCTGAAAACTGCAGAACTGCACTACCCAGTTTGAGAGCCACTAGCTACATGGGACTCTTTCAAATTTAACTTTAAAAATGAATAAGATAAAAAAAGTCAGTTCCTTAGTCTCACTAGCCACATTTAAAGTGCTCAATAGCTACATGTGACAAGTGTCTACCATACTGGACAGTGCAGATGTAGAACATTTCCATCATCACAGAAAGTTCCACTGGACATTGCTCTAGAACTTACCAAGGGTGACGAGAAGGCTGCCAAACACGCAGACCTAAAGCTGAGCTGAGCTGAGCTTCCTTGCTCTTGGAAATCCTCTTTCTTTTCTGAACAGACACCACTGCCCTCATTCTCTCCCTCAAGCCTAGTTAACCAAGGCTGCCATTGTGAGATGGGGGAGGATGAACCCTTGTTCCAAGAAAGTCACTGTCTACTGTCTGAAGAGTGACTTTTATCCAAGAGGCCAGGAGAGGGCTCTGGCCATGGGTAAAATGAGGCCAGCCTCTGAGTCTCTGGCTATAACTCAGTGTAGGGGGTGCTGCTTGGACTATTTAAAAAACTCCAAACCATTTATTGAGTACCCTCTATGTGCCAGGCAGGTGTCACACAGGTCATCTCATGAGTCCCCTCCATGAGCCCATGAAGCAGGCATTAACTCTGATTGACAGGAGGCAAGGGAAGCTCAGAGGTTAAATGACAGCTAGAAAATGGGAGGGCCAAGGGTTTCATCAGCACTTTCCCCCTGCTACACCATTCATGGGAGGTGCAGATGTGCAGACAGGAATTAGGGGACTTAATTTACCTATGGCAGTGGGCCACCTAGAGCTGCCCTTTTTTCTCAGGGCAGACAATCTCATGTAAGCTGTCCCTTCCAGCCTACTCAAGCCCACCCAGGGGCTTGGGAGAGCTGCCTTCCAAGGGTCTACCCATGAAGTCCTGGTTATTGAAAGACACCACATCAGAACAAAAGGAAGGCCACCAAAGGAAGTACAGAAGATAAACCCTGGAAGGGGGCAGGGATCAGACATGTAGCATTTCTCCTGGCCAAAGAGGAGAAGGGCATGATCAAATTTTTTGTTTTAGAAAGCCATCTGGACCACGAGTTCCTTACCTTTGCATCCTCATGTCCTGGATAAAATTTGACATACGGTAGGGACTCAAAATCCAAGTGTTGAATGGAGGGAAAGGCATGGGGGCAGGTCCTCCAAGAGTGAGGGGCCTGGCCAAGAGGAGCTTGAAGGGCAGGTGGGTTGGGGGGGAAGACCGAGAAATGAGTTGTTCTGGGGGCGCCGTGATGGGTGCTGTTTGCTCCATACATGACCCAATCTGACTGTCCCTTTTCTTTAAGTAATGGCCCAGAGGAAAGGCCAGCATACACCGGGCTGGGCACTGACTGCAGCAGGCCCCTCCACCGTGGGCCAGCAACCCTGGCCCCTCACTCAGCCTCTCGCCAGACAGCTTCATCTACTGTGGAAGTACCGAGCCTTGCAACACTCTCAAATATGGCTCCAAACAGCACTTAGGCAAGAGTAATTAAAGGGAATGTTATCTCAGTCAGGCTCTCATTAGGCACGTAATTAGACTGCTGAAAATAATTAACATTCCTTTTGACAAAGGAAGCAGAGGACCCATTACATTCACTAGGACGCCTCAGACCAGCCTGAGGAAGGCCGAGAAGAGAACTCATCACCTCCCAGGCCTGCACAGGACAGAGTCAGCATCCGGGAACCTAGACCAGGTGGCGAGTCCTGCCCTGGGCCAGGCTCCTGGGTGAGTGGACACAGATGGAAACGGACGCCTTCATGTATGTATTACAGATAACAATAACACACTCATACAGGCTCACAGAGAAAGAACTTGAAGGAAATGTATGACTATATCAAGATGGCAGGCCAGGGGCAAATGCCTAAATCCCCCAAGTCCTAGAAAATGACAGAAAAGACATTTTCTAAGAAGAATAAATCCATTACAGCACCAGAAAGCGAGGGAATTATATGGGCTCCCTGAAGATGGAAGCAAATGAGAATAAACAGATACAGAAACCACAACCCCCAAAATAAAATCATGGAATAATAATAATAATGACACTCATACAGGACATATATGTGCCAGACGCTGTTCTAAGCACATATTATCTCATCTAACCTTCACAAAAATCCTTTGAAATACAGATTATTATTTTCCCTGCTTTACAGATAAGACCCAGAGTTACACAACTTTCCCAAGGTCATAGTGCTAGTAAGTGCCAGGGCTAGGATTTGAACCCCAGCAGTGCGGCTGAGGATTCTACACTCAGTCAGAGGAGTGGCTCTGCAGGGTCCAAGGGTCCAAGAGATTAGGGGCCCAGGAGAGGCCCTGAGTGGTTGGTCATAGGATTTGGAGGAGCCAGGCAAGCGGGCTCCTGCCCCACCTCTCCACCCAGGCTCCTGCCGGGACATTAGGGTAGGGAGGCAAGGGGACACGTAGACGGCTCCTGCATCCCCAGCAGGCACATCCCACCCTCCTGTCCACAACCAGGGGCAGCTGGCTCTAGAGCGCGGAATCAGGTTTCACACAGAGGTGACTAAAAAACCTGAAAATACAAAGGGAGAAGAAACACAACCAAGACTTAGCAAACATTTGACAAAAACCAAAGCAACCAAAGAAGCACCGAATTAGAGAACAGAAGTTCCAGCTGGAAAACAAAATCAATAAAGTCACCAGAACGAAATGTTTTCCAAAGTATGATTAATATCCTCTGAGGGATAAGAGGGGCTACTGAGTCTATGAACCCAAACGAAGCTGTTGCCAGAAGGATGATGAAGATCTCAGAAATGACGGAAATACACCATGGTTAACCACTTATCTCTGGATGAAAGAATAGAGCGACTTCATTAAAATGTTTCTTTATATAGAAAAACTATTTTTCTAAACTTCCTATATCAAACATGTGTTACTTTCAGAATCGGGAAAGTTATTTTTTAAAATGCCTGGTGCGAGGTAGGTGCTCAGTGAGGGGGTAGATCCTACCCCCTACACCAACCCTTGGCCCCATCCAGACTGGTACATAACTTGCTGTCCCCCAATTTCTCCATCCATGCTCCTGTCTCCAGGTCTCTGTGCACACTGTTCCCCTCCTGGAATGCCCTTATCTATCGCTATTTACCCAGATTTGCCTGTCCTTTAAGGCCCAAAGATTACCCTTGTTAATGAAATGTCCCTTCATCGTACCTAATCCACTCTGATCCCTCCTCCCCCAAACTCCTAAGGGCACTTAATTCTCCAGGGTCATAGGACAGCTCTCACTGAGCTGTCCTGTGGGGTCACAGTACTGACAACTTACATGTCCTTTACCTTTCAGTGACCAAGTCTTGTCTCCCCAACTCAATGGTAGGCTCCTTAAAGACACCGAGAGGGAACTAGCTTTCGTCCCATACCCCAATGTGCCCAAATAAAGCTGAGAAGCTTTCGTAAGAACATTCTTATGTGTCAGTTGAATGAACGATGAATTAGCTTCCGATCCTGGTGGGAGTAGAAAGAGGAAAACTATTGTGGAAATGTGGTTTCTCAGCAGGGCTGGGCACAGCACAGCAAGGTCCTCCCATGTGGGTGATGCCCTCGAAAGTGGGTCACCTGGTCGCAGATAACTTGACCTCCCATGCCTTGCCTGGGATCCAGAAATACCTGCAAACCCAGGGTGGATGACTGGTAAATCTCGGGGCAAAATGTGGATAAGGAGTAAGACATTTATATGGTCTTAGGTTGTCTCCCCACAGATTGCTTATTAGTAGCGAGGAAAAATCAGTAAATGCACAGTGAAGAGATCGGACACCTTGACGAAGTGATCCAACTTAACATCACACGTAAGGGGCGAATGGACATCCGGTGCCTCTGGATGTAATACAATGAAAAAGATACAACATCACTCATGTGTATGCTAGCCAGGAGGGTATAACTCAGTCTAAATGTGAGGCAACAGCAGAGAAATCCAAAAGGAAGAACATTCTATTTTTTTTAAAGGGGGAGGAGGAGGCGGCTATATTCTTAAAAATGTCAATGTCATGAAAGACAAAGAAAGGCTGAGGAACTGTTCTGGATGAAAAGACTAAAGAGACATAACAACTAAATGCAGTGCTGGATCCTGGACTGGAGAGGAAATAAATGCTGTAAAGGACGTTATTAAGTCAATCAACAAAACTGTAAGATAACCAGCAGATTAGATAAAAGTATCATATCAAAGTTCAATTTACTGAAGGTTCTGTGAAACAATATCCTTATTCTTAGTAATCCACACTGAAATATTCAGAGAGAAAGGGCCATGATGTAGGCAACTTACTCTAAAAAGGTTCAGGAAAGGACCTCCCTGGTGGTGCAGTGGTTGAGAATCCACCTGCCAATGCAGGGGACATGGGTTCGAGCCCTGGTCCGGGAAGATCCCACATGCCATGGAGCAGCTAAGCCCGAGAGCCACAACTACTGAGCCTGCGCTCTAGAGTCCGAGAGCCACACTACTGAGCCTGAGTGCCACAACTACTGAGCCCACATGCCTAGAGCCCGTGCTCCACAACAAGAGAAGCCACCTCAATGAGAAGCCTGCGCTCCACAACGAAGAGTAGCCCCCACTCACCGCAACTAGAGAAAGCCCATGCGCAGCAACGAAGACCCAACGCAGTCAAAAATAAATAAATTTAAAAAAAAAAAAGGTTCAGGAAAAAGAGGGTGAAAGAGGGAGAGAGAGAAAACATAAATGATAAAGCAAATGAGGCAAAATGTTAAAAAATACTGGATCTGGATAAAGAGTATATGCGTGTTCTGTACTATTCTGGCAACTTTTCTGTAAGTTTGAAATTACTTCCAAATAAAAAGTTTGGAGAGGGACTTCCCTGGCGGTCCAGTGGTTGGGACTTTTTGCCTTCCAATGCAGTGGGTGTGGTTTGATCCCTGGTTGGGGAGCTAAGATCTCACATGCCTCGTGGCCAAAAAAACAAAACATAAAACAGAAGTAATATTGTAACAAATTCAATAAGGACTTAAAACAAAAAGTTTGGAGAAAAAAACAACAACAAAGGGGTCCCTTCCATTAGACAGGGTGGGGTGGGGTGGAGCAGACATGGAGGGTGAATCCAGGGAGGACATTTGTCCTCACGTGTCTACACCAGCCCCAAAATTCCAGCCCTGTCACAATGTCCCTCACAGACACATTTCCTCTCCAATGGGGCCCTCCCCTTTTCTTACTTCTCCACCTATTTACTCCTTCCTCTACCCAAGATCAGCAATCTTCCAGGAGGCCGCCCTATCAGTACCACAGGACAGAACTGGTTAACCTTTTGGATCTATTCTTATATGTAGTTAATATTTTCTGGAGATGTTCTGACACCTGTTTTGTCCACAAGCCCATACTAACGAGTCAGGTTATATTTTTTAAGCCACAGCCTTCTAGGTGTTTCATGGTATTTCATTCCCCCCCCCCCCCCGCAAATGTGTGGTTAGTCCTATTCATTCTGTCTGACTTTAGGCCTTTAGACCACGTTCATCCCTTCTGAGATCTCATGCAGGCTTTCTAGGGTAGATGCTCTGTTTCCCACACCCCACCACCATCACCACCACCTAACTCCAGAGTAAACCCCCAGCCCTCCCCTCCCCTCCCCACACACAAGCACAGCCTCCCTCCCCAGGTACTATGAGGAGGGGTAGCCACTTTAAATAATGCACCTCTTTAAACAAGAGGCAGCTGATGGAGTCTCTTTAAGCAGCCTCACTGCAGGAAAGGGAATCGAGCAAACCATCTCATTGCACAACTCCATTTATTTATTAATTCAGAAATACTTATATGCATCTTTTATGTACAGACTACTCAATGCTAAGTGGGTTGGAGTATGAAAGCTGAAGCACGACAGTGGAAATTCTACTGTAGCGTCAAATAGCAGAAGCCTACAAATAATAGCCTCCATTCCGACAGTGCCTTTTACTTAAATGAACCTACTTCAAGTTTATCTCATTATTCATGCATTCCTTCACACGTTCCTTAAACAATTACCCAGGATCTATGTCATGCCACCAGGTACACGCAAAGACCCAAGAGGCCAAGGGCCAAGCTCGGGCCACAGGTGGCTGACATTCTAAGTGATCCTGGATTGGCCCACTAGACACACACTGAGGGCACCAGCCACGACGGGACACCAGAGGAAGTTATTCTAAAGAAGAGAAAATGAGTGAGAATCAGAAAGAAGCTACTGTGGCTTCAGCGCACAAATAAATGTTGTTGTTTCTAAGTACATGATTTTATATTATAATTTAGAATTATATTAACTTATTTTTAATTACCTAGGGGACCCTAAGCCTGTCAGTGCTGAGAGCCTCTAAAGATATCAATCCAGCCAAACAGTAAGTAGGGGTCGCAATCCTAAATGCCAACAAGGGTCAGCAGCCACCTCAACTTAGCGAAGACTCCGGAGCTATTAAGAAAGCAGGACTGGGCTTCCCTGGCGGCGCAGTGGTTGAGAGTCTGCCTGCCGATGCAGGGGACACGGGTCCGTGCCCCGGTCCGGGAAGATCCCACATGCCGCGGAGCGGCTGGGCCGGTGAGCCATGGCCGCTGAGCCTGCGCGTCCGGAGCCTGTGCTCCGCAACGGGAGAGGCCACAACAGTGAGAGGCCCGTGTATCGCAAAAAAAAAAAAAAAAAAAAGAAAGAAAGAAAGCAGGACTGACAGGAGAGATTTATTGTGGGTGGGGGAGGAGAGGGAGAGAGAGAGAGGGAGGGGGGGAGAGAGGGGGGGAGAGACAGAGAGAGAATGGCATCCATACTTCTGACGTGGGCAATAGCGGGCTCATTCCCTGAGAGAAGAGGATGCCGGCAAAGATGTGCATCGGAGGTGACCCACAATGAACTGCATTTCAGATGCTCGAAGTGTGAGATGCCCACAGGACTCTAGGCTGGAGGCAGGTCTGGGACCCCCGCTGGATGGAGCAGCAGAGAGGAGGACCCTCTGGGGAGAAGGTGCAAGGGGTGACATCTGGGGCTGGCAGAGGAGGAGGTACTGTGAAGGGGCCTGTGGAAAGGCCAGGGAGGGAGGAGGACACCAGGAAGGGGCCCCGCCAGGGAAGCGGGGGCAGGAGAGTGTCAGGGGTCACAGTCAACGGCAGAGGCAAGCCAGACAGGGACCGAGGAGGTTTAGCAGAAAGAGGTCCCTGGGGACCATTTAAGAAGGAGGTGTGACTGCAGAGGGAGGTGACTGAGACAGTGTGGACAGATGACTCTTCTGAGAAATTTACTTGTGAAGGAAAGGAGAGAGAAAATCTGCTGGAGATGTAGAGATGGGGGCAGGGGGAGGCATCCCTTCTCCCTTTCTCCTTCCTTCTTTCCCAGATAAGAGAGACCTAAGGATGTTTCAAGGCTAAGAAAAAAATAAAAAACACACACAGCAACGGAGAGCTTGTGGCTGGGACATACGTTGTGGGGCACATATAGATGCTCTGGGCTGTCCTGAGGTCATGGGGAGAGCACAGCAAGCCACAATCCCAAAGGCCAAGGACACGTGTGTCATTATAATCCCTTTACAGCGGCTTCCCTGGTGGCGCAGTGGTTGAGAGTCTGCCTGCCGATGCAGGGGACACGGGTTTGTGCCCTGGTCCGGGAGGATCCCAGATGCCGCGGAGCGGCTGGGCCCGTGAGCCATGGCCACTGAGCCTGCGCGTCCGGAGCCTGTGCTCCACAATGGGAGAGGCCACAACAGTGAGAGGCCCGCGTACCGCAAAAAAAAATAAAATAATAAAATAAAATAAAATAATAATAATAATCCCTTTACAGAGAGGAGACCCAGGTAGCCAGAGTTAAGGTCATACAAGTACTAAGGTGCTGTGGCCCAGACCCAGAACACAGATCTCCCAGTTCCTGGTCCTGGTCCTTCTTCCAGACCAGTTGTTCTCAATGGGGCCACCCCTGGGATGGCGGGGGTAAGGGCCTTCCGTCAGCACCATGGTGGGTGGGGAGTACCACAGGTACTTATTAGTGGGGACCTGGAATGCCAGACGCCCTGCAGTTCCCACAACAACCCACAAAAGAACCCCCACACACACATAACTTTAGAACATTCCACTAGGCATTCGCAGAGGTGAAAAGCCCATTCATAATTATCGGCATCTAGAACAAAACTCCCTTTCTGAAATAAACAGAGGATTTTTGCATGGTTTTAACATACACTGACTTGTCCAGGAATGCCACCGGAGTGCAAGTCGAGGGGATACTGTACTGTGTGGAACTTTACCAAGAGTGGTCCACCAGCTGGGAAAAAGCCTCAGCGTCACCTCTCCTGGTATTTGAGTCACCCACACAACACACCTGTATCTTGTGGGTATTTGTAGCTGTTACATTCTCAGTGATTCTATGTACAGGTTCAAGCATCTGACTCCTTCCTTCTGTTTTCTGTTGTCGTGCCCAAACAATTACATACTGGAATATGTGATATTGTATTATAATTAACTTTTCCTTTATTTCTCTTAATACAGTTTAGGCATATGGACTTTTTTTTAATTTACGTATACAGGTATGTCATATTATCTATGAATTTTATTCGGGGTAATTAGGAGGCATTACAAATAATTGTTCTAATAAAAAGGGGCACCATCCCAGATTGTGGGATGCAAGGGAAACTGCAGTGCTGAGGGCAATGGAGGGGTGAGTAGAATCAGGGTGGCTTCACACGATCAATCCCACAGAGTAAATTCAATGGTCTTTCACAGATATGGACATGAAGTTCCTGAACGATGGGTACACGACGTGGTCAACCCATGGGGCTTAAGACAACTATTCAGTTGGGGACCTTTGGGAAATTTCATCTCCACGATTAATTTAAATTATACTATACCTCAGCATTTTCCAGCACGTAATGACAATAGGTAGAAGACCACACGTCATCTGCAGGGCCCAGGGAAATGACAAATGCTTGAATATCTGGATGTGTTTAGAAGAAGTCAGAGAACTAGGTGCCAGGCTTGGTCTGGGGAATCTCTTCTTAATGCATGAGAAGATGAGTAAACAGTATGTAATAGGTTAAAAAGGCAGGCCAGAAATACTTAGGGCTCCGAATCTGAGAGGGGCTGGTTATTTAATGGGAGGGGAAAGGTGGCCTAAATTCCCATAGGCATGCCCGTCACTGCCAAATAGGGATGAAAGGTTAAAAAAAACGTGTCCTTCAATCAAGATGGGATAGCTAACTGATTCATGTGTCCTCCCCATCTGAGGACACCTGGGGACTGGGAAAAAGGGAACAGCACAGCCTGCTGGCTTGGATGCTAATGGGAGACCTGGAAACAGGGCTTTCTGAGCCTGGCTCTTCCACTAACCCTCACAACTCTATTACCTCTCCTCTTGGTTTCCTCATCAAAAAAAATGAAGAAAACACAATAGAACACTTTAGATTCCACCACTGTACATTCTTCTGTTGTTCTCATGTTCTTCCAGGAACACTTGTGTGTGTGTGTGTGTGTGTGTGTGTGTATCTTTTTTTTTTCTGTTTTTAATTTTAAAATGTTAGGTTGAAGCAGCCGTAGGGATTAACAAGCAGACTGACTCTCAAATGAGTTACTGCATTCCTTCCCAGAAGGAAGTAGAGGAACCTGGCTCACTTGGGCTCTGAAGAAACACCCAGATGTAGGACATGCATCTAGGAACGAGTTTACAAGTCCCTCTGCAGAGCTGACTCAGCCAGGGGGCCAACAGGGCCCTTCCCCCCACCCCCAATCCCAGGATTAAAGTGACGTACATGCACCCAGCAGTCACTCCCACCCTGAGGACACATCAGTTCATCCCTGAGATGCCACAGCAGCAACAGGGAAGCCTTCTTGGTTTAGGAGTCAAGCAGGGCTGGGACTAGGGTGAGGGAGAAGTCACACTTGCCTCAGCACAAAACTTAAGGAGGTGCCAAGAAAGACTTACTAATCAAGATAAATTATATCATAATGCAATATTTTAAAAAAACAGATTGGAAAGCCAAGGCGTGGGCTATCATACTGGAACCAGGGCCAAGATTAGAGCAAGGCCAAGGAGGCGAGGTCACGTGAGGGTCTGTGATGTTAGCACAGTCCCGCATCCCAAGGACCTATCCACCACTTACTGCCAATAGCATCTCCGAAGAAATACCGCACAGAACCACAATCTCTGGTCCCAAACCCTTGGCATTCAGAATTGTTTAGATTTTTTTTTAAAGGTAACGTAGAGCACATCCAGTAGATTACATAATCCCCACAGCAGGGTCTGGGGGCAGCACCCCCAAACACATGCACATTTCTGCAGCCAGATCTATGAATATTCACACCCTGCCTAGTAAAGAGACTGCCGGTGGCCTCATGTTCGTCCAGGTCAGGATTTGTCATCACACGAGTTAAAGAAAAGCCTTTTGGTTTTAGAATGTTTTGAATTTTGAAACTGCAGATAAAAAAGTGTGGCCCTGAATAGCATTACATTACGTCTCTTAAAGAAAAAAGGCGGCAGATTGGACCCAAAACTTTTGTTACAAACTTGTACAGAAAAGAGAGCTGCAATGGTGCTCAGCAGTGATCACCCAGAGGAAGGCGATTTCTAAAAGTCAGTCAAGCCCAGAGCAAACTTAAAGCATTTCCCACCAGCCAACCAACCAACTGACATTGTTAAATACTGTGTGTGTGTAAAAGCCTGTACAGAGTCCTGGGCTGTACTGAGACATACTAGACACGGGTCCAGCCCTCAAGAGCTGGAAAGTTAGAGGAGACTGGAAGGTAACCAAAAATCATTGAATATTGGAATCTGAAAAGGGCTAATCCACACCCACACTTTAAAAATGATGAAACCGAAGTTCAGAGAGGGTGAAGGCCTTGCACGAGTTAGAAACAGGAAGTGAGTGGCACAGAGAGATCAGACTCAGGTGTGCTAAACCTGCTCTTCACTGCTCTCTGCAGGAAAGCACATAATAATTGCCAATTTAGTGAGGAAATGAAAAGAGTTGTAAAAGATCCCAGCGGAAGTGGTTTTGGTCAAACACACCTTTGCAGCAAAGATGGGTTCCGACTTCTACAAGGACTGTAATTTGGGGAGGCAGCAAAGCAGGGGAGGGACCTCCTGGCAGGGAAATAATGAGGTATGGGGCGGGGCGGGCGGGTGCATGGCGGGTGAGTTGGGCATGTGGATTAGGTTCTGGTGAAGGGCACAGAACGAGCAGTTAGAAAAGCAGGTAAAGGCAATGCATAGAGAGCTTAAATGCCAGAGTGAAGAACTTACAATTATGTCCTAAGGCCGCATTTCCCAATCATTTGGGTTCTGCCTTCATGATTTATGGCTGCCCACAACCCTCTAGGAAGAGGCAGAGCATGGCTATTTAAATGAGCCCACTCTGGGGTCAGATTCTTTCCATCTGAATCCGGGCTCTGATGCCAACTGTGTGAGCTTGGACAAGCTGCTTAATCTCTCTTTGCCTCAGTTTACTCATTTGTAAAACAGAAATAAAGAAGTACCTCCCTTGTAAGAGTTACATGAAAGAGTGTTTACTGTCCTGAAAACAGTACCTGGCATTCATTTTAAGTATTCAATAAATGTTAGTTGTTGTTAATTTAAGTTAAATTTGTAGTTATATAGGTACTGTAGCCTTATCCTAAGCTATAATATCCATGAAATCCTGGGCTTCTTGTGACAGCTGTGGTTTTGATGATACGTAACAAGAGGGTCCATCAAAAGTGTTAACTAAGGCAGTGAATACAACAGGTAGGACGCTCCCAAGCTGGTAAGAGGGCCTCCAAAAGAACCACCCAGGAAATCTGATATCTGACCTTGCAACTGAAAGGACAGGGTGGACTGGCCTCTGACTATACCTGAGACACACAAGGTGTGAGACAAAAGCTGGCCATCTGCTGTGGGCGGAGCCAAGGGAGCCGGCTGAGCTGGGGGATGGGCCTGCATTCCCAGGTTCACTGCGCCAGAGGATGTGTGATTGTCTCCTTGGGCTAAAGTGGGCCACAAGCAAGTGAGGGCTGGCAAGAGATCAGAGCAGGTCTTGTCCAGGAGGGCCACTTGGACAGACAGAAGGACCTTAGCCGGAAGAGGCTGGAGGTGAATCGCGGATTTTAGGGGCTGAGGAGAGAACAGTGATCTAGAATAGTGGATAATTTGCTCTTTTCAAGACAACCAGGAGTAAATGGTCCCAGCAAATGTGGGGGAAGAGTGTCTGAGAAACCCATGAACGTGGCCACAAGAAGAGACTCAGCGTTAAGTACCTGCCAAGCCCAGGAAGCTGGGAGCTGGCAGACAACAGTGCTGGCCAAGTAAGCCCTTTCCTGTCCCTCTCAGGCCAGTGACAAAGGACTGGATGTATTAAGTACTGAATTGAGACCGTTTGTGACTTAAAGTGACCACAGGACCTCCTACCGCCTAAGAATGACCCAGAAAGTTATGGGGCCTGATTGAGTTTTCCTCCCACGGCAGGGAAACAATTAATCCCACTAAATCAACATAAAGGTCCAGCAGGAGACACAATTAAGTCGTGTTAGTGAGTTAAGTCATCCCAATGAGTCATGTTTCTTTACATTCATTAGAAACATAGCTATTAAAATGAAATGTTTGTCCCTTTACCAACTAAAATCATCTCTCAATATTCCCAGTGGTATGGTAACCACCATTAGAAATCACTGCTATAGGGCAATAAGGAACTCAGGAATAAAGCAAGGCAGGTAGGGACAGAAAAGATGGGTTTGGTGGGTTCAATGGGAACTCATTTGCTCCCCAACCTTGAATACGATGAAATTAAAACAGAAGACGTACCGATGGAGAACAGAATCCTTGGACAAATGGCTTGCGCAAAGGGAAATCAAGGCGGCCCAATTTCACGAGTTCCTAGGCTGAGCTCATAGTATGATCTTGCTCTTTTAAGTGGAGCTAGGGCAGCAGGGGGAGATACGTTCTCATTGACTCTCAGTCAGTCGGAAGGCATCAGTCAAAGTCCTCCGGTCCCGGAGCCCTGGAGGATCCTGGACTGAACCAGGCCCTGGCATCAGCCACATGTAAGTGCAGACGCTAAGACATACACCAGGCACAACTTCCCTGCTGCCTTCACTTGGGGAAAGCGGAAGGACGGGGGCGGGGTAAAGTTGAAGTTTTAAGACAAGATACAAGGGGTGTACCTCATCATTTAGGAGATGGCGTGTATAAGGGTGAACAGACGCCACCTCTCGGCTGCCCCCTTTAAACAAACGAGGAATGATCCAACCTAGTCCCCCTTCCCAAGAAGGGACTTGCTCCAACTGTATCTTAGTCCCCTCACTTCCAATTTGGCTTCTTTCTCCTTCAACCCCACCTCTGCTCTCCCAGCTGTGACTTCCTCCAACTCCAGACCAGCTGAGTTATCGTTTGAGAAAAAACCAAATTATCCAGATTCTACTAGATGACCCAAGCATGATGGCTGCAGGAGGTGTTAGAGAATATCTCTTCCAACATTCTCATTCTACAGACAAGGAAACGAACTCATGTCACATGAGCTGAGACAAGAACCAAACAAAGTCCCCAGACCCCAGCACAACGCTCCATTATACACCGTCACGGTAACTCTCAAAGGAGGTCAGCTCCCCTCCCGCAGGCCACCACCTCAATCTTCATTCCTCTTCCACAAACACGTCACAGTGGTAGGAAAGCCCCAGAGTTAACTTGCCTAGAACAAACAAGGATAAAAGAGTTGAGGACCATCCCGATGAACTGGCCGGTCACCTTTGAATGGAGTAATCAGCGGCCACAAGTACTTCCTCAGAAGAACAGGATGGTCCAATGCTTACCGTACTTTGCAGAGTATACCTGGGACCAGGAGTCATAATCAGGGTCTCCACAGCTGGACCATAATGACGGGCAGGGGAAGGAAGGCCCAGAAACTAGGTTGGAGGACGAGGCCTGGAGTCAAGAATCTGCTAAGACGAACTACTATGACTAGTGGAAGGAGGGTGACAGAAGGCAAAATGCTGCCCAGACAGCCTATCAAGCAAGAGAAAAATCTGGCATCCAGATGAAATGGGGTTTATGAGACATATCCCTATGCCAAGCAGAAGTCTGGTCCTCTTACAGCAAATCCCAGGCCATCTGGTCTGCTTCCCCAGTGCAGGGTACCGACCCCTCTCTTCCCAAACATTCGTCAGGATATTGTTTTTCAAAGAAGAATCTCAATTTTCATCTCCTTTTAAGTAGCTGTGTTTAATCCACACCAGCTCTCCTTCCTATACTTTAACTAACACCACCTCCACTTTACTTCCTCCCCAGCGTTTGTTCCACCATGCTATCCAAGGCTACTGAACACAGTAGCATCAGACAGATCTCAGTTTAAATCCCAATTTGGACTCTTGCTAGCTGTGTGACATGGGCAGTGACTTTATTCTTTATCGAGTGCTTAGCCCAATGCCTGGCATATAGTAAGTATTCAATAAACAGTGGCTGTCGTCATTATTATTGCTATGTTCACTGAAGCCAGCTGAAGTTCCCTGTGTGGAATTAAATCCCAGAGGGCTGACATGGGCTGTCCAAGGTCACACGAGTGAGTCAGGGAGGGATTCCGGATTTCCTAATTCCAGAAGCCTTCGCCAACCATCAGCTCCTGCACAAACGACAGCATTGCCCAACAGCCTAGAAATCTGGGTCTCTGATCATATCCAAGTACCACAGCTGATGATGTAATAGGTACTCGCCATGTGCTGGAAACTGGGCAGGCTATATGAAAGCTTTAAGGCATCTACAGATCAGCATAGGAAGGTCATCTCCTTGTTTGTGGCAGGCGAAAACACATTTACAAAATGAAAGTCTGGAGCCGCTGCTTCTGTTTCCCACTGGTGACAATATTTCTCGTCCATATTTGCTTTCAGAAGGTAGACGAAAGTAAGACCACTGACCTGGCTGCCTTATTCCTGGCTTTAGAAAGGCTTTTTTGATCGGGAATGAGGCAGGGTATGGGTCCTAGGGACTGAAGACTAAATGGAGTCTGGCCAAGGACAGCTATGGAAAAGAAGATGGGGGCTGGCAGTGGTCCCCACCGTTGCTCCAAAGAACTCCAGAACTCCAGAAAAGAATCCTCTCTTTGTGGCCCTTCAATCTCCTTCTTGGCTGGCATCCCTAGCTCGGAGCTGGTGTCAAGGCCTTAGGAAAACTCAGGGTAAGTGACCTTTCTGATGAAAACGGACCATTCCAGAAACTCACGTGACAGGAGTGCCTCTTAAAAACTGAAAGGAGGGCTTCCCTGGTGGCGCAGTGGCTGAGAGTCCGCCTGCTGATGCAGGGGACACGGGTTCGTGCCCTGGTCTGGGAAGATCCCACATGCCACGGAGCGGCTGGGCCTGTGAGCCATGGCCGCTGAGCCTGCGCGTCCGTAGCCTGTGCTCCACAGCGGGAGAGGCCACAGCGGTGAGAGGCCCGCGTACCGCAAAAAAAAAAAAAAAAAATTGAAAGGAAACAACAAATGAATGAACCAGCTAGAAGGCCTTCGTCATTCAAGTCCAACTACGAAAGCAGTCAGAAATGGCTAATCCAGTGTGTCCTGAATGCAGGGCTTCTGACGTGGAAAGGAATGGCAGAAAGAGCCCTCTCCAATTACGCCCCCGATTTATTAGATCTCCCTATGGTAAGTTAGGACTTAACAATGCAAGTCTTACTTTGTTTTAACTGCCATGCTTCCAGAGTGAGCAGCAAAAAGGAGCGATCTGAGGACCCAAGTCCTGCCCATGTAGACTGTCTGCCCTAATTCCAAGGATGCTGTCCCTCTATAACACCAGCCACAGTGAGAGCCAAGAGCCCTCAAAGGGTATCAAACTCCCTGTTGGGGAGCAAGCAGAGTAAAGAACAATGGGGAGCTGGATGTTCAGAAACAGGAATTGGCAATGACTTTGGTTACTCCTCGAGTTGCCAGACTTGATGGTGACCGACCCCAAAGGCAGAAGCACCAACATCCGGGGAGGGTGGAAAGTTACCTTTCAGAACCATCCTCTAAGGGACCAGGGGGCCAATGGCACTCACTCTGTGACCTCGACCCCACCAGATCTATACATAAAGGAACTGATGTTAAAATGAACATTGAGGATAGCCTTAGGGCGAAGCAGAGTGGGAGTTCACACCTGCAGGATGGATGTGAGCAAAGGGAAGGGAGCAGATTCTCTTTTTCATCTGGGAATGGGACAGAGAATGGGATAGATTCCTTATTCAGCCTCAGTTCTATCTATGGCTGTGAGTTTTAAGGGTGAAAACCCCTTCCTTCTCCTTGAATCACAGCAGCATGACACATCCCACAGCTCAAAGTCTGAGGCAAATGTACATTTGAAATCAAACACATAGGTACCTAAATTCTATCAGTGCATCTTTATCTCATGATGAAAAAGTGTAACCAGTGGATCTCCTCCGGTACTTAACGGTAAACATTCTTAAATCCCAGGAAAGGAAAACTTCCCCAACACAGACATTCACACACACCACAGCCAGTGTGCTAACTCTTAGTGTGACTCAGTTTCCCTCCATGGAAGCCACAGTCAAAAGTACCACCTCCCAGCCCTTCCCCAGAAATCAGCTTAGAGTTTACTTTTCAAATACAAAGCCTCTGACTTCTGAGAGGTGGTGATGGAGGAAGCAGAACACCTGGTCAGTAAGGCTGAGTTTCTTCTTGCTCAGAGCATCAGTATCCCTTCCGACATTCCCTCCTTAGCCAGGTGTTGCCACAAAGGGAGCTGAGAGTTTGACAAGTCAGAAATTATCCACACCTTAAAAGGAATGTTCCTGGAACAAAAAGTAAAAATAAAAAAATAACCCAAACCACCTTGTCTGTAAATTGGGGGTGGGGGAGGAGTGCGGAGGAAAGTAAAGAGATACAAATTTGAAAACAGTCAGGCTGTGCCAGGGTTAGATTTCCCTTCCCTCAAGGACAGCCAGATCTGATACGGCTGCTGATAAGGTCAAGCGGCTTCACTTTACTGCCCTTACCCAGGTCTCAATTTATAACATCAGCGTCCCCAACATCATCAGAGACCCTTCTGAGAGCTTGGAGGGTGACTGTCACCGACATCCAGGCTGGACACCATCTACCAGAAAAAACCCTACTAGGAAGTAACCTGAAGGTATCCAGAGAGCAGAGGCAGACAGAAAAGCACTTGCTGCCAGCAAGCGCCTTTCTGATTAAAAACTTACACTTTTAAAACCAACACTGAGCTTTCCCTATCACAAATGCTGTAATGTAGCCCTTTCCTGCAAAATGACACCTTTCCCTTTAGAAACAGTATGTGAATCTGATACAAGTGAAATTAAACACAGTATAAGGCTCCCTAACTCATTTAACATCTTTCATTCAAGAACCCAGGGCACTTAAGTCACTTTATAAATGTAAAAACTCATGCCTCATCACTTTAAAAGGGGGAGTCGGAGGGAGTATCATTTTCCCATCTATGGTCAGTACATTTGAGTAACAGTCCATGGAAAAGCCCCTCTCTCACCACTGGAGGTGGGGAGGTCAGGCCTCTATACCATTATCCTCAGCTCAGAATAGCTTGGGGATTAACCCAAAGGGGAACTGAGCCATAATCAACCCTGCCCATTTAGAGGGGAAAGGGCCCTAGAAGTGGGGCGGGTGGTGCTCTCCGGTCTAGCACCTGCATCTGACTTCAGCCACAAGGTCCAGGGCCATATAGAGCTATAGCTCAGGGGACTTCATTTTTTCCTGCTATCCTTTACTGCTCCCTCCCTCCTGTACCTTTAAGTGACCAAAGTCAACACTAAATCAGCTTGTAATTTCCCTCCAAGGATGAGATAAATAAGTTGGCCCACTCTCTACTGTCTCCCCAGTTACTCAACTCTGTCCCCAAATATAAAGCCTAGGGGAGAAAGGCCAAGCCTCATCTCAGCCCATCCCTCCATTCCTCTAGGGTGTCCTGGGAGGCCCACCTCTGGCCCAACCACTCACAGCATTAGTTCAGTCACAGGAGCAGACAGGAGAGTCACCCAGCAGTTCAACACCCGCCACCCCCCCCCCCCCCCCCCACAATCCAGTGCCTTCTGTCTCCACAGGCAAGCAGATGTAGCACTGCCTTGCAACCAGGGGGAAAATCCGACTCTCAAAGGGCTGTCTTTTCTAAGAGGAAGAAAGGCAATGGGCAGTCCTGCCACAGGATAGAAGCCGGTGGTCACATGCAAGCCAGATCAGAGCTGGAGGCACCTTGTTCTTGGAGACACAAGGTCGGGGACTGGGGACCTGGAAACTGGCCCATTTGTTTTCTAGAGAGAAAGACACTGTATCCCCCATCCCTGCCCCGGGAAGGCTCTTCAGCCCTCCCCTTGACCCCTCTTCCTGGTTACAGCAAAGAGAAAAACCCAGGCCCCCTGATGACCCAAGTCTGAAGGCCAGAATAACAGCTCCTTTGCTACTGGGTGCTGAGAACGCAGGAGAATTGGTGAGCTGAGCCCCCAAGGTTATGCTGGCACAGCTCCCCAGGGTCCTGCTCTTTTCCTCCTGGGAGGGCTCGAAGTGGCGTCAGAACAACCTGCCACCCTAAGCTCTGTACCTGAGGCAAACAAACAAACATACCCCCCAAGGAAACTGTGGAGAAAGAGGGAGACACAGTCCAGGGCAGGAAGGGAAGGGGATCAGTTTCTGACTGGGCACAGGAAGAGGGAAAGGAAGACACCTGGGAAAGAGGCCAATATCGCCTTCCCCTTGCTGTAATGGTCCCCATCCCAGCCCCGCATCTCCCACAGAGGACCGGAATCAGGGTGGGCAGATGGAGAGCTGGCAGCCAGGGGGCTGGGAAGGGGAGGACGCCTAGGTGTGCAGTCCACCATCACCTAGTTTTTCTATGCACCCTGGAGAGAGGGTTCATCTTGGCACGGTTCCCTCCCCTTCAGAAAAGTCCTCAGCCTCAAACTCAGGAGGGTCCGTGGTTCCCACTCCCAAGCCTCTCTAGCTTCCACCCAGCCTGACGCCCCCTCCGCTCCCCTGAGGCGGCCTAGGGGATGCTCTCCGCCCGGAGGAAGAGGGGATGTCAACCTTCCGCTGCCGGAGATCCCCGGCTGACCCCTTCCCCTCGCATCTCCCCAAGCCCCCTTTGTTTCAGGCGGTGAAAGTTGCCAGCGTGCACCCCCTTCCCCAACACGCCCCCCTGTGTGCCCATCCCCCTCAGGGAATCCAAGCCTGGGCGCACCATCTAATTTGCGGCTCGCTCTCGAGCCGGGGCACCGCTTCGAAACCGAAAGCAAAGAGGAAGCGGGATCCGGCAGCGTCCCCAGCCCGGTCGCCTGGTCTTCCCCATCACCGCACCATCGCTCGCGCCCCCCCGCACTCGGCGCTGCCCGCCCCGCGCGGCCACCTCTCCCGGCGGCGGAAAGGCCTCTCTGCGGGTATCGGGGGCACCTACCGGTGCGGGGCCGGGGCCGGGGCCGCGAGCAGGGGCAGGGCAGGGCCGGCCGCCTGCCGGGCGCAGGTGCGGCCGGGAGCGCTGTCTCCCCTGCTCGCTCCCGCTCCTCCTCCCGCGCCGGTGCTCGGGGCGCTCTCCTGCGCCGCCTGCTCCCCGCCCCCAAGCCCGGCGCTCGGGCTCCCCCCGCGCCGAGTTGCCGGCCCTGCCTCCCCCACGCCGCCGGTCCTCCCGCGCGGCGCCTAGTCCCGCATTGTGTGTCGGCCGCCGCCGCGGCGGTGCGGAGGTCGGGGGGCTGTTGTCGCCGCTGCCCGGGCAGAACGGAGCCGGCGGCGGCGGCGGCGGCGGCGGCGGCGGCACTCACCCATAGTACGGATGCGGTGCAAACTGCACATGCTCGCGTCTGACAAGCGCTCTGCCTCCGGCCCCGCTTAACTCCTTGCTCGCCCGCTTCCCCGCTCCCCCGCCGGGTCCGCTGCCCGGCCGACCGCACCGCCTCGCGCCGCCGTGAGTCGGCGGCGCCCCGGGCGCCTGGAAGCGCGCCCTCGGTCCGGGCCGCGGCGCAGGTGGCTGCAGTGCAGAGCTCCTCGGCCCTCCCAGCTTCTGCCACCGCGCCTGCGTTTGAGGTGTCTGCAGGAGCCCCGAGGAGAGGACCAGCCGGGACCCCTCAGCTCCCAGCTTGTAGGAGTTGTGTGGACTGCGTGTACAATGTCCACTGTGGGTAGCCTGTAGGTCCCAGCTACCTGAGGGCCACGGTCAACATGGTATTGCAGACCCACTATATGCCAGCATAATGTTCCGTGCCGTCCATTCATTGAAACGGGCCTGCAAGATGAGTTTTATTATCCCCATTTTCAAGATGGAAGAACTGAGCCCTGTGGAAGTTACGGAATCTACCTAAGGCAGAGCCTGAACGTCCAAGGCCCACAGTTTGGTTTATACCACAAAGATTAAACATAAGATTTTCCTTCTGAAGTCAATCTCGATTCTTCTATTGGAAGGTGGAAAATAATGGATGTCATCTAGAAAACCTGGAGATTTTGGTATGTGGAACTGTGAGAAATCAGTGGCAGAGGGCCCTGCCTTGAGACAGGCCCCTCAGGCGGGTCCTGGGTCCTGCAGAAAGGCTGCGCAGGGAGTAGGAAGGCAATGCAACCCCAATCCCTACACCAAGCCTGGGTTTGGCCCTGGGCTCTGCAGCCCAGAGGGAAGGACATTTTTACAACTTCTAATGCCCCCTGAAGGTATCTTTTTGTAAATAATCCATCGAGGGGGGTGCTCTTTTCTAATTCTCACACAGACCATATGTGTGCCAAGGCCTGATCTGTGAGGTCTGATGGCTGCTTCCCTCCTAGCCCTCACCCCCTTTTTGTCACATGCCACAGTGACAGAGAGCTCTCAGAGGTCCAAGGCAGCACAGAGTCTTCTAAGAAAAGGAACCTGAGGTTCATCCAGCTGGCCTTGCCCCACTCTGGATGAGAAGCTGAGCTGCTGTCCTCCAGTCCGAACCTAATCTGATCCTAAGTCTTGGGTTTCTCAAACCCACAGAGGAAGTGCACAGCCATGCGGTGCCAGTGACAAGAGCTCTTGGCTTCTCTGAGTTAGTTTCCTCCTCTAAGATGGAGATAATCTCGCCTATTTCATAAGTATATTGTGATGACCCAATAGCAATGTATGTAGAGTCCTCAGTACAGTAGGCCTTCAATAACAGGAAAGTGTTTTCTGCTGGGGGTAAAGCAGGGATGGGGAGAAGCGACCAGAGCTACAGTGAAGCATGTGGGCTGTCCTAGAACACTGTCAGAGAGGCAGGAGACAGCCCCCTCCCAGAAACACCTTGGCAAGAAGAGGCTTCAGTAAGTCTGGCAGCAAAGCCCACCTGCTGCAGAGGGACCTCCCTGGCGCCCCCTTGCCTCGGAGGACCAGTTCTGCTCTGGTTCTCAATCTGTGGCTGGCCGCTGATCCTACTCCCTTCTGGCTGGGGGAGGCAGCATTGCTCAGAGGAAAGCACAGCGGTCTGTTAAGGCAGAAGATCTGAATTTGGGATGACTTATCCATTAGGTACTTTGCAGTGCCTAGCACCCACAATATTTTGGGGGCCAGCAAAAATGTTTGAATTTCTTTTGAAATCAGAGGCAAAAAATAAACTTTGAGGTCAAAGAAAATGTTTTCCTCTATAATTTTAGTATAGAAGCCATAGTATATAGAAGCCAAGGTGCCAGTTACAGAATCTGAAGAAGGAAGAGTTGGGAACTAAGGCACAAGAGTTGGCATCAGTCACTCTCTCCTGTAACCAGCTCTCCTATGGACTTAACTCCATCATCTGGGTCTTCCTCATTCCCAAATTAGGAATCATTTCTTCCTAATAAAAATTTATATAATGCCTTACAATGGACATATCTTCTCTCTTTGGGTAAGGCAGCTGTTTTTAATCCCCATTCTATAAACGAGGAAATCAAGGCTCAGAGAGATTATATATGGTCAAGGTTATATTGCTAGTAAAGGCAGAATGCAGTTCAAACTTAGGTCTTCTGGCACCCCATCCAAGGTCCTTTCCATCTGCACCTAGAAGATTTCAAATAAGATCAGGTGTGTACAGGACAGAGCTGTCTGTTGCAGAAGCAGACCTAAAAATAGCATCTGTAGCAGCAAGTGAGTCCCCTGGCTTTTCACCCAAAGAATGCTGAGACAAGCATGCGATGTTCTGGGAATGGGTTGGGGCGGGGTGGCCCTGGGTGAAGGTAGGCACCATGATAGTGGTTCCAGTGATTCAAGTATAGATTCAAGGTGGAGGGCCATGGGGCAAAGCAAGCCCCACTGCACTAACACGCGCCAAAGGATGCCAGCCCTTTGACTTCTTGTCTTATCAGAGCAACTTGGATCTGAGTTCAGACCCCACATCCCAGCCAGATGTCTTAAGGCCGTTTATTTAAGCTTTCTGAGCCTATTTCCTCATCTGCAAAATGGAAATGGCGATAAAACTCAACCCCATGGCGGTTGCAAGCACAAACGAGATGATGCGTGTTAGGACCATAGCACAGTGCCAGGAACACATACGTAGTTTGAATTCCCTGCCACCACAGGCAACTAATGGTCTTTCTCTTCACCATCTTCTTTCTGTTCTACCACTAGGCAGGGAAAAAGACAGTCTTTCAAGTGTCTTTGTGTTTCTAAAGTGCCTTGAATATGTTAGGTTCTTAACCATATTTTCTGAAAGACAGGCAGAACTTTTCTGCCCTTCTACAAAGCAAACCTTCCATAAAAGCCGTAGCTCTTGTCCACCATAAGTAGTTTTCTCAATGACTTTCAAGGGGCACCAGAAAAACACTTCTGTATGCTCATTAGAGAGGACTGGTTCTTTGGGGGTTGCCCTCTGACTACAAGTCAGGAGAGATGTTGCTCCAGAGGGTGATTTCAGTGGAGGGACTGGGCCAGCAGCCAGAGCAGGAAGGACCAGGAAGGAGGGAGCTGGAGCATGGAAGTTGGAGGCCGAGAGAGAACTATGTATAGTCTGTCCCAGATGCTGTGATAAGAAAGAGAGGAGTGAGGTAGGGGCCGAGGAAGCATTGAAGTCAAAGGCGATCTTGAGCTTGGAA
The DNA here is from genome assembly GCF_951394435.1 of Stenella coeruleoalba. Taxonomy (NCBI): domain Eukaryota; kingdom Metazoa; phylum Chordata; class Mammalia; order Artiodactyla; family Delphinidae; genus Stenella; species Stenella coeruleoalba. The sequence goes on along the minus strand of NC_137147.1, from coordinate 33,914,306 downwards.
TTATTTGGACCGGCTTAACAGGAAAATAAGTTGGGTGAGAAAGAACTGGGGGAACCCCCAGGGAACCAGTCCTCCAGAAGAGGCATACAGAAATATTTCTGTTCCCTTTGAAACAGAAAGGAAAGAAACTTTCCCTTGAAAGTCATCATGAAAATTACTTATGGTGGACAAGTGCTTCTGCTTTCTAGATGGTGTGCTTAGTGGAAGGGCAGAAAATTTCTTGTCTTCCAGAAGATATGGTCTTGGCAGTAAGAGAGGAGGTCAAGGTAATCTGCTGGAGTTTGAAAATGGGTGGGTGGGGGGGGAAGGAATCTCTTTGTAAAAGCCTTTTCTTGAAATAGGAAGGAAAGAGGCATCAAGAGGCTGAGTATGAACCTGCACCATTTAGGATTCTTTGGCTGCAAGCAACAGAAACTGACTTTAGCTATCTTAAGTCTAAAAGGAATTTATTGCCAGGCTATGACCAGGTAGCTCACAGATTTGGAGGGAATGCAGGCAGAACAGACTTGAAAAGGCTAGGACCAGGACAGCTTTGGGAGTCCAGGGAATGGGAAGTAACTGAGAGCCTCCTCAGGGCCTTGCTGCTGGAACAAAGGGGCTTCAATCTTTTTATCACTTCTGCTCAAGTGTAAGAATCAAATTTGCCTAAGTTCAGTCATGCATCCGCATCTTGGCCAGGGAAGGGCCAGCAGGATACCCGGATGTAAGCTCTATCAGCACCCCACATCACAACTGAGAGGTAAGACAGAGAAATCAAAGTGCTGTTACCATTACCCAAAGGAAAGGAGAGGTTGCTAGGCATCCCCGGAAAAGGGAATGTCCATGGTATGGGGGAAGCAAGGAGCACAGGAAATGTACACCTGACTCGGGGCCCGTAAAGTTCTCAGCCATGAGAAAAGGTGAAAGGGGAAGCACAGAAGCCTTCAGAAAGTAACAGGAAGCTCTGAAAAGTACTGGGACAGGAAGGCCTAGACTGTTGACAAAAATCACTGCTCGTGCTGGGGTGAGTATAGAGCTAGAGACAGGCCAACGTTTTAGGGACTTTGCACAGCTGCGAGCTGTGCTCAGGGATGGATGAACAGTGATAGGGAAGCAGGTGCAATAGGTTATTAAGGATGTCCTTGAATGTTTATTAAATGCCTCTGAGGAGTGGAAAGTGGTACCAGTGGAGGGGGAAGAGGCATCAGGCCCCAGGGAAATGGTCAAGTTGACTGCAGTTTTATCAGAAGGTTTGCTACCCAACACGTCCATGTGGGAAAGGCGTGCGTACTTGTCACAGAGCTCTCAAAATAATGTCTGTTCCTACTTTAGGGATATTTAAAAGTCATGTCCTCTCTCTTTTTTTCAGTCATCAAAAAGAAAATGCAGTGGATAAGAACTATGCAGTATTCATGAACGCCTCGAGCCTGAAAATGAGGAACTCACCATTCTGTGATAATGTGAATTCACCCATAAAGCATTACGACATTAACATGTGTGCAGTAAGGTAGCCTGGAAAATGAGTGCAGGTTCATGAGACCAGCAGTAAATTAAGGGGGGGGGAGGCCAATGCTAAAAGAAATCAAAGTGAAAATATGAACATACATTGGAACTACACTACTTCACAGCTGTAAGTGTGAGTTTAACTGTGAAGGTTGTAAATTTGGGGAGGGCTAGAGTTGATTATGAAACTTGGGAATCATGGGGAGAGCCAGCCCCATCCGCAGCTGCTCTCATTTCCCACTCAGCAGTCAGCCCAGGTGCTGGGCAAATTTGAAAGAATTTCTGCCCTGGAGATTAGAAACCAAACTCCAAGATAGTCACCTCCCCTCCGTGCCTCCCTTTGCCAGGATACAAGGAGCTTAGTCGTCTGAGGGGGGACAAAGGAGTATTGTTAAGGCGAGCCTGGTTATGAGAAGGCTTTGCAACTAAAAGCTTTTATGCTGCTATCTAAGCCCTTCTGCCTGGGGGACACTGGGTGCCTGTCCCAACTTCACTATATCAGTTCAAAGAGAAATTTCAGCCTGACGCAGTGATAGCAGAAGGATATCTTAGGACTCAGCAACATTAATAGGTTAAGAAATTCTATCACAACATCTCATCCAAGACCCAATTCCTGGCCCCACTAGCTCCTGAGCTGGGTTAGAGTGGGAGAATCTTGCTTTCTGTAGATCTGAGACAAAAGAGTTGTCCCATAGGAGCTGGCTGAGAAGCAGCCCAGCCTGGGAGGGGGGACTGGGGGCAGGTGGGGCGGTGGTATTGGGATTGTATCACCGAGGGTAGGATAAAATCTGTTTCAATTCTTTTTATGCCCTTTGTCCTAGCCCTGCTAGGAGAACTCTGCCACCTTCGGGAAAGCTTGTGTAAGCCTGAGGGGTTGATGATCTCAGGGACTCCATCTTGTCTGGGGAATTAGTTCAGGTGAGGTGTCCTATTAGTCTTAGATGCTAACTGATTAAGAAGTTATATATTTAATGTCTTCTCTTCTCTAGTCCTGTGCTGTTGTGAGGACTGGAATCCTGACTTCAAGGAAATTGTTATTCAATTTAACAACCTTAATGTACCATGCACTGTGCTAAGGATTAGGGTCATAGTGGTGAAAAGATTGAGACCTAAGCATATGGATATGGGAACAATACACAACAGTCTCTAACTCAATATTACCCGATGCTCCTAGTGACTTAAATTTTGTACCTCCCGTGGAAGGGCATGTGATTATTTGTGTTCTCAGATGGAGCTGTTTCCATGCCAAGCTTTATCTCTACCACACTTGATTTGTAAAGTAAACTCTCAGGCACTGGCTCAAAATTGACTAGTATTTACAAATTTATACACTTCTTTCTGTCAAGAGACTCTTTACCCTTCTTTCTTGTCCACGGCTTAGGTCAAGGGTTTGCTTTCTCTTGTGCCCTTCAGCAAGTACAGACTTGGGAAGGGGTATTGCCATCTTTAGTGGATTTTTCCATATCTGTGAGCAGTAATGTCAGGTATAGAGCTGTGATCTCCCCGGGGAATACAGCAGAGGAGTACAGGGACAGAGAAGGAACAATAGTGGGGTTCCCAACGGAAAAAGGAAGACCACAGAGGGGATAAGTGCTTTGTTCTGGACCTGCATGTCTGTTCAGAGTGCACAGGCTAAGAAGGGAACTGGTTGCTCGAGGCCTCATCTTGACCTGGTAAGTGCCCTTGTGGGCAGTTGTATGATGGGAGATTAACACGACACCATATCCTGGAGCTTTAACTATTTAAGTCCAAATTCATGTTGTAGGAAAACATTGGACCCGGTGGGTCCCACCCCCGTCCTAACTGAATGGAGCTGGATGATGGCCTGAAACTCTAAGAATGTCAAAGGAAGGTTCACGAGGGTCTCTGGTGCTGCAGTCCAGGATAAACGTGGTTGAGTGTGGAGGAGTGAGAAGGGGTACAGGGAAGGAACAGGGGCTCCAGACTTGCTCCCTGAAATCATCTGCCATGCTGCTCCCGCCCAGAATCTCACAAAGTCAAGCCTCTGGACTATACCCAGCTAGCTTCACATTCCTTCTTTCCTCAAGTGGAGACCACGGCTGAATACGACATTTCCCTTGCAAGATGTAAAAGGGGCTTGGATTAGAACTAGGCCTAACTTAACTCTGTCCCCAGACTTGTGTCTGTTCCTTCAAGACCTGGACAACTTCCAGACCACAAGAACATGGTGTATAATAGGAATCCAGTTGCTGTCGTGGTCATAGCTTAATTGCTCTGAAGAGGTAACAGGACCCAGGCAATATCAAAAGCATGTGAGTCCCCTCTGATCTCGGCATTGGTCCTCAGCTCGCCCCCTTGCCAAATCCCTGCCCAGGATCTTCACCAGCTGGAGACCGTGAGTTGGCATTAAACTTGAAAGATGGGAAGTTATGAGGGCAAATTCTGGTTCTCCGAGTGGCAGATTGTGGCTTTATTGAGTTAGTTGTCAACTTCTCTGAATCTCAGTTTTCTACTTTACTGATGAGATCAATATTTTTAAAACATTTTAATAGCTTTATTAGAAAAATGATTCATATTCCTTATAAAACATTCACATAATATAAAAAGAACAAAGCAAAAACTAAAAACGTTACACCAAATTTCTACACCCAAAGATAATCATTGTTAATATTTGGCAGAAAAAGTCTTCTACCCATATTTACATACATATAGTTTTATACATATAGTTTTACATAAAGTCAATTATATTATACTTTTCTAGAAATTGTTTCACTTGACATTAAGTAATGAATATTTTTCCATGTCAATAAAAATAATTCTTCAACGTAAATTTTAATGGCTGCATAGTATTTTATTTTCTAGATGAATTTTAATAACTTATTTACTAGGTTCCAACTGATGGACATTTAGGTTATATCTTTTTGTCTTTACTTTGTTATTATTGCTGCTATAAATATTTGGGGTGACACGGTCTTTTCAAGCATCCTTCTCCTAACAAGAAAAATATTGAATGATGTAGCTCAAGGAACGACACAAGAATCATAAAACTCTGTCAGTGAGAACAGGAATTTGGAGTGGAGGAAAAGGTCCTAGAAAATTTTTAGTGATCTTTACCTCCATAAATGGTTTCCAATCTTATGTACATTACTACATATGTACATTACTATTCCACTGGCTTGAGTGGCAAGTATATTTAGGGAAATTTCTCATTCCGGATATTCCAATGGATTTATTTCTTTTTCTAAAATTTAATTAATTAATTTGGTTGCACCGGGTCTTAGTTGCGGCAGACGGGCTCCTTAGTTGGGGCATGCGAACTCTTAGTTGCGGCATGCGCGTGGGATCTAGTTCCCTGACCAGGGATCGAACCTGGGCCCTCGGCGCTGGGAGCACAGAGTCTCAACAACTGCACCACCAGGGAAGTCCCCACCAATGAATTTATTTCAACACTAAGATTTTGCTTCCCAAAAGAATCATGTTCTTCCCAAGAGTGTCTTTGTTCCAGAGATCCTGGGTCCACGTAGGCACAACCCCCTGTGCCCTGCAGGGAAATTCCTGCTTGCAGGTTCAGGCAATTCCAGATGCCATCTGAATGTTTATCCAGTGGCCAATGGGACAATGCATAGTGCTTGGAAGGAGCAGCAGTCACGTCTCACTCCCAGAGCAATGCCTGTTGGTTTCCCATCCTAGGAATCGGCGTGTTCTGCTCCATCGCTTACCTCCCTTTTTTTGTTTTTTTTTTTGCGGTACGCGGGCCTCTCACTGTTGTGGCCTCTTCCGTTGCGGAGCACAGGCTCCGGATGCGCAGGCTCAGCGGCCATGGCTCACGGACCCAGCCGCTTCGCGGCATGTGGGATCTTCCCGGACCGGGGCACGAACCCGTGTCCCCTGCATCGGCAGGCAGATTCTCAACCACTGCACCACCAGGGAAGCCCACCTCCCTTCTTATGTACAAGACCTGTCTGTAGGCTCTACCTGATTCCTTTGGGTGGACCCAACTCCGTAAGAAGAAAAGGACTAGTGTTCCCTCTTCTGGACCTGAACCAGGAAATTGAGAACCTAGAAATGTGGATATTCCTTTTTGGAAAGGTGCACTGTCCACAGGACCTCTCTGAAAACTCCAAAGCTCACTTTTACATGAGGAAAGCTCCCAATAGGTGGATTCCCTCAGTGCTCTGAGTCAAGCAGTCTGGTTCCAGCTCCGTGTCCCATCACTTTATTTGTGGCGGAGTAAAGATGATTCTAAACGCTCAGCTTGGACTTTGTGCAGAAGAGACTCTTCCTGTGTCCTCCTCTTATGGTACAGTTGGGTGAGAGAGACCTGGAAAAAGTGCCAAGCTGATGATCTGTGCATGCTGGATCCAGGCAGCTGGGAAAAAGGAGAATGTTCTTTCCATCTATCCTTACTTCACCTTAGTCTTTTAATACCACTAAATTCTCCTATCCCCTTCCCTGAAACTATGTAAAATTGAACAAGGACAAAGGATACAGAGTTTAAAGTCTCCACTTTAGGCAGAGCTTAAAGCTTCGTTAATCACCACTTTTCAAAGTGACCAAAGCCTGCAGCGGTCCGAGGAGAAGGGAGCAGATCTAGCCCTAGGTGTGGCTGGGAGCAAGAACGCTGGGGCTCAGGGTCCTTTAGGAAAATAAGCAATGCCGACCACTAGATGGCGCTGAGCAATAGCCTCCGACGTCCTGGCGGGTCCTGGGTCACACCCAGGACTCTGAGACGGAAGACACGTTTGTCATCTGGACTAAACCCCCTTCACAAAAAGGAGTTGGCAACAACAGCTTCCAGTAGGATATGAGCCCTGACGCTTCTGGTAAAAACCCCGAGCCTGAGCACAACGATCAGAAGCACAGGAAGCAAAGGTCTGATTGATCAAAGGAGACCTACTCTTTTCATCCCAAACCACCCAGGTGTGGGGCAAGGGCTGCAACGGCTATGCCTTCTCATTCATCCAGGTATTTCACATCTTCCCTTCTCTGTGAATGCTGGGGTGTTTGCTGGCCCAGTATTACAGCCACCCTGGAAGGCGCCCTGCAGGAGAGCGTGGTATCCCTGAAGCAGAGGGAACTCCAAGCCCTGCCCCACCCCGGTTCATAGGCCTCTTCCAGTCAGAAGCAGCTGCTTAGAGGGGAAGCCAAGGGGCTCCCCAGGCTGCTATAGCACCTGCCACCTACTTGGAGCTGGTCTCTGCCCAGCCCGTCCTGCCCCCTGATGTGAGCTGCCATTGTTGTCATCTGTGATGAAAGCTAATGGAGAAATAAGACAGCTGGTTTCAAACCATGATGTTGCAAGTTCTAAAATGATCTAGAATCCCAGTTAGATGACTGGATTTACCAGGTTCTCATTCCCTGAGCTCCATCAGCTCCCAACTCAGCTTCCCTTTCTCCCTCCCTGCCATCTCCTTTCCCCCCTCTCGGCCCCTATCCTACCCAGCCCCCATCCGCCTGGCTCTCTCTTGCTTGGGGAGCCCACAGCTGCACTGGACAGATCATTTTGCACTGATATATGTTGTCATTACATCAGCTTTACCCTGTGTTCCCCTCTGGGGCTGTTGCTGCTCTCTGAGAAGATCACTGGAGTGTTGGAATATGATGTATGACAAACCAGTCAATACCAGGCACCCTACGGGTCCTAAGGAGCCGGGAAATACAGAGCCCTGAGTCTGAATGCATGTTTTTTTTGTTTTGTTTTTTTTGCGGTACACGGGCCTCTCACTGCTGTGGCCTCGTCCGTTGCAGAGCACAGGCTCCGGACACGCAGGCTCAGCGGCCATGGCTCACGGGCCCAGCCGCTTCACAGCATGTGGGATCTTCCCGGACCGGGGCACGAACCCGCATCCCCTGCATCGGCAGGAGGACTCTCAACCACTGTGCCATCAGGGAAGCCCTGAATGCATGTTTTTAATAAGTGTCCCCAGGATTTCGTGATGGGGAATCACCGCCTACCTTCTCACTGGAATCCTTCTCCTTCAGGCCCTCCTTCCACCTAATCCTCTTAGTAGTTAGTTTCCAGGTCCCTAGTCTTTGCACATCTTCCTAGTCTTTTACCCCTTTATACCTTCACATTCCCTCCTCATTGAACAACACTTACTAGGTGCCTATCATATGCCATGCACAGGGGCAGACCTTTATCTCCACCCCTCAGGGCAGATAAGAATCCTGCTCTCTGTTTTCCAAACGCAGAACCCCTCCACCCGCTTCCTCCGCCTGGCTCTCTTTGGCTCCAGAGCCCACAGCTGCACTGGACGGATCATTTGTGGGGATACAGGTGGTAATTGCATTGGTTCTTCCCTGTGTTCCCCACTGGGAAGAGCCTGGATTCAATGGCAGGTATGTCTGCTTCTGAAGCCTGTGCCCTGCGTTCGTCCGTCACACTTGCCACAGTCTGTTTCCTCGCACAGTGCCTGGAAGATAGGAAATGCTCCATAAATACTTGTTAGTGAGTAGCTGGATGAATAAATGAAAGAGGGATCCACACTCAACGTTAGGATACACCCACCCAATACACACACACACACACACACACACACACACACACAGAATTCTGCCTCTGGGCCTTCTCGTTTCCTTCCTACCCTGCACCTCTCTGCAAGTCCCATCACTGTCCTCCCAGCCTCACTTGGATGATAACTGAGCCTCTGTGACCCAGCCCATGGTTGCTCTGGCTGGTCCCAGAGATTCAGCAGTAGAAATAGCCTCCCGAAAGCTACCAAGCTCTGCCCCTGCTCCTGAGGCATAAGGCTGGACCAGGACTGGCTCTAGGGCTCCTGAGAATCTGAGGCCCCTCCCCCCTCTCCTCTTTGCTCTCCTTCTTTCCCTTTGCTCTCCTTCCAACAGCAACTGAGAACCAGGCCCTGAAGGCAGAAGAAGGGTTGCTTTGATTTGGGAGGGTTTCCATGAGGCAGGATGGATCTCTGGAGCCCAGAGCCCTGCTCAGAGAAAACAAGTGGGGTTAGGAAGTGAGGTCTCTAGAAGGCCCAGGACATGGGAAGGATGAACCGTCAAACATTTCACCAGCTCTCCTAGAGTTACTGCTGTCTCTCAAGCTATCTTGCTTAACTATTGCTATCCTGCAACAAAGAGAATTCTCTGGGAGCAGATACCACCTCTGGACCTAGTAGAGGAGATACCGAGAGAGGGACGTAGGAGAGTATCTGGTAAACATTAGACTTCCAGCAAATATCTGTTCAAAGAATGCATAAGAAAAGCTACCATTTATACAGCACTTGCTAAGTGTCAGACACGTACTATCTCACTGAACCCTCTCAACAAGCCTAAGATGCGAGAATTATTATCACCATTTTACAAACAAAAATTAACTCAGAAAGCTTAAGCAACCATCCCAAGGTTACATCAGCACATATGTGGGAAAGCTGGGACTTGAACTGCGGCCTGGCCAGTTCCAAGGTCCCCATTCCTTCCCACAGTGCTGTCCGGGGAACCAGGCACAGACTAGGATGCTGTGATATTGACTCTGGAGGAATTTCTTTTTTAACTATTTCAGTCTAAATGGTATGGTGTATGGATATAAATGGACTCTCCTCTCACTCCTAGAGTGGTTAGTTAGCCCCTGAAGTGCTCTAATCAGGAATCTGCACTCTAGAGGGTGGTTACATAAACACTTCAAACGCCATCAAAATGTACACTAGCGGGCTGGATGTGCTTGAAGGATGCTAGAAATAATCTTTCACTGGTGAAATGAGTGGCTTTCAAAATATGGAAGTAGCCAGAAAGATGATGATGAATGATGTGTGAGAACCAGACCAGGCCAACTCCCCAACTCCCTGGAAGCGGGTTGTGGGACTTTTGGGGCCGGGATGCTGATAAATGTTTGTACATTTGGCAGACTTTGGCCTTGGCCATGTTTAATGCCCCACCTGTAGGAGGTAATGGAAAGGGGACAAGAGGCCTCCACTCACCTCTCATCGCTAGTGGCTGGAAATATAAGAACCGACAATTGCCAAAGGGCCAAAGGAGTTCGGATCTGTTCACAACAGGTGCCTATCCAGGCCTGATGCTCTTCTCGGAAGAGTGAGAGGAGGCCCTCGGCTTCCGTGGCCCAACTGAGCCTTCGACTCCAGGCACATGATGACTTTCTCCCCTTCTCGGTGCTGTCAGGCCACTTGTAATAATAAGCTAACATCAGATAGAAACGAGCTTCAGGTGTTGTGGGTACCATCTCTCCGTGAATCCTTAGAGGGGTCTGGAGGCTCAGAGCCTTCCTCTCAGCTCCCACCCAGCCCTGCCTGCTCCCCTCCCTCTCCCACTACAGCACCCATCCAACATGGCTTTTTTTTTCTTTACCTCAGTTTTGCAAAGTTCTCCCTTTGCTGTGGTGGCTCCCTCATAATCCTGCCTTTTCCTCCAACTCTCAGATATTATGACCTGAAGGGTAGCTGTGCCGAGGAAATAATTTCCCCACTTTACAACAGGACAAACTGAGGCAGGAAGCAAGGAGATGGTGTATCCAAGCTTATAGTTGGGCAGCTAATAGAATCCCTGGAACAACTTGAAAGTCAGCTACCATGAATGAATGAATGAATGAATGAAATGGTGGGAGGGAGGGAAGAAGAGAGGGATATTGGCGTCAGCAGATACTATCATCTGATTCGGCAGCGGCCATGGTTTGACTCTGTCTCAGTCCATGGAGGGCTGCATAGAAAGTGCTTTAAGGACTTCCCTTGTGGCGCAGTGGTTAAGAATCTGCCTGCCAATGCAGGGGACACGGGTTTGAGTCCTGGTGCAGGCAGATCCCACATGCCGTGGAGTAACTAAGCCCGTGCGCCACAACAATTGAGCCTGCGCTCTAGAGCCCGCGAGCCACAACTACTGAAGCCCATGTGCCTAGAGCCCGTGCTCCGCAACAAGAGAAGCCACCGCACCGCAACGAAGAGTAGCCCCCACTCGCCACAACTAGAGAAAGCCCGCGTGCGGCAACGAAGACCCAGCACAGCCAAAAATATAAATAAATAAATAAATAAAATTTTAAAAACAAAGAAAGTGCTTTAAGACAAAAAGATTGTGGGGAAAAGACAGTGTCTCAGACATTCCAACCCTTGATCCCAGAGTTAAGTTAGGGGTAGGTCACCCTGAAGGTCCAAAAGAATTCATCCTGGGGGAGGCGTGGCATGGGAGCTGTGGTTGAGGGCACTGCTGGGGAGCCAGGCCTCACTGGAGCCTGAACAGCTGCCCCTGATGATTGGGGACCAATGAGAGGGCAGGTGGAGGAGACAGCAGAAACCCAACCAGAGCTCGGGGGAGGCAGGCAGGACCTTTCTGGGCTGCTAGCACTGGGTGGCTGGGGCAGGCAGAGGAGGCAACTGTAGCAAGGAAGGCTGGTGGGACAATCCCTAGCATTCGATGGGAAACTGCTCTGCCTGTGTGCATCCTTGCCAGCCTGCTTATTGATTACCTGCAGCCCCCAAAGGATGCCAGGGTCTAGGGCTGTGGGAGTCACTTTCTCCCTGGAGTGGAGGAGGGGGCAGGCCCATCCTCCTCCAGGCATCCATTCTCCCTGGGGAGTACTAGGTAGGGACTTATAACAGTAAATAGGAGAGCTATAAAACTGAGCTCTAAAGGGCATTATTGGGACAACTGGGGAAATGTAACTATCGCCTGTACAGTCAGTGATAGTATTGTGTTGATGATAAATTTTGTAAGTGTGATGATATTAGGAAAACATGCTTGTTCTTAGGAGGAACATGCTGAAGTACCCATAGGCAAAAGGTCATGATGTGTACAACTAAGTCACAAATGGAAAAAATATATATATATATTCACACACACACACACACACACACACACACACACATATACACATGGAGAGAAAAAAAGAATCAGGGAGAGAAAGTAAACGTAACAATGTGTTAACAATTGGTAAATCTAGGTGAAGAGTATATGGGTGTTTAATGCACAGTTTTTTGCAACTTCTATAGGTTTGAAAATTTCAAAATAAAAAGTTGGGGGGAGATTTGAGGGAAGAAGAATAGCTATCACTTATTGAACAATGATCAGGTCCCAATATTTATGTAACTCTATTATCTGATTTAATCCTGAAACCAGCTCCAGAGGGAGATATTGTGATTCTCACATTAAAGATATGGAAACCGAGTACCAGAGATGCTAACGAACTCGCCCAAGTTTACAGAACAGGGATTGAAACAGAGCCCAAAGCAAGGGGAGGGTCATGCAGAGGAGTGTCGGCTAACACTTTATTGAGACTTTCTGTGTGCCGGCAGTGTTTTAAAATCGTCCGTGTGTTTAACTCATTTCATCCTCCCTCTCTAAAAGCTTTGTGCTTTGCGATAAATCACTTCATCGTCGCCGCTGGGAGGGAACAAAGGGGCACTCAAACACACGGACAGAAGTGTAGGTTGGTGCAGTCTCCTTTGAGGGCAGTTGGGCAGCATCTAATGAAATTTAAAATTCACATTGTGTTTACACCCAACAAATCCACTTGTAAGTGTTAAACCATAAAGATAGTCATATATGTGGACCAAGAAGTATGTAAAGAGATACTCATTGCAGCAAGGTATACAATAGCCAAGGACTGGAAGCATCCTAAATATCCATCATTAGGAATGCTAGGTAACCATTTAAAAAAGTAAAGCAAATGAACAAACATAACAAGACAGAAACAGAGTTATAGGTACAGAGAACAAACAGGTGGTTGCCAGAGGGGAGGAGGGTGGGGGAAGGAAAGAAATAGGTGAGGAAGATTAAGAGGTACGAATTTCCAGTTGCAAAATAAATGACTCACGAGTATGAAATACACAGTGTGGGGAATATAGTCAATAACTATGGAATACCTTTTATGGTGATTTATCATAACTAGACTTATTATAGCGATCATTTTGAAACATATAGAAATATCGAATCACTATGTTGTATAACAGGAACTCACACAGTGTTGTAGGTCAATTATACCTCAAACACAAAGTAATTCACAAACAAACTCCTAGAAAAAGAGGTCAGATTTGTGGTTATCAGAGGCGGGGTGGGGCGGGGGGGGGATTGGATGAAGGTGGTCAAAAGGTACAAACTCCCAGTTATAAGATAAATAAGTACTAGGGGTGTAATGGACAACATGATAAATACAATGAACGCTGCTGTGTGTTACTCATGAAAGTTGTTAAGAGAGTAACCCCTAAGAGTTCTCATCACAAGGAAAAAAATTTTATTTCTATTTCTTTAATTTTGTATCTGTATGAGGTGAGGGATGTTCACTAAACTATTTGAGATGAAGGATGTTCACTAAACTTATTTCATGATGTACGTAAGTCAAGTAATGCTGCACACCTTAAACTTATACAGTGCCATATATCAATTGTATCTCAATAAAACTGGGGGAAAAAAGTAAGGCATCTCTAAGTGTGCTGACGTGTCACACTTAGAGTCCAGGAATGGTAAAGACAAGAGAAAAAAGCCTTCCTCAGTATTGAAAGGGATATATAAAAATATATATATGAATACACATGCATTTATGAAGACATGAATACTTATGTATGTTTTATATCTTGAAGGAATACACACAAAAATTTACAACAGTAGCTGCTTTTGAGGGGGAGTGATCTAGGGGACAAGAGACAGGGCAGGAGGAAGGCTTACTATTCATTGTTAGCCCTTCTGTATTATTTGAAATTTATACTATGTGCATGATTACCTGTTCAAAATCAGTGAGTGCATGCATGCATGCATGCATGAATGAATGAATGAATGAACAAACGAGCCTCCCTTACAAACTCCACAGGACTTGCTTTTGGGCTTCCTTAGGCAACCACTTCCAGTGTTGAAGGGGACAGCAGAGGCTAGTGTCCCACAGTCTGGGGCTGTTCTCTTCCAATCCTCAGGAGCTATGAATCCATTTGCAAGCTCAGCCCCTGAAGTCCCACTGACCCAGTTGAATTTTCACCCTTGTCCTCCTGAACTACTGGGGTCAGCATTCCATAGAGTCTGGGCTCTCAAAATTGTGCATGAGAATTACCTGGAGAGTTTATTAGCTGGGCAAATTCCCAGCCTCATCTCCAGAGACTCAGATTCAAACCTGGGGTGCAGCCAGGGACTGCCTGTACCACTGCCAGGAGTGAGACTTCTAGCGCCCCTTTGGAGAAACGGACCCTGGTGATGTCCGCCCCTGTTCAGGCTTATAATGAGAGCCCGCAGGATTGGGGAAGAAAGCTCTGTTTTGAAATGCGGATTCTTCCCTGCAATATTCTCCATATTCATCTTCTTTACCCCATATCCACCTAATCAAAAATTGAGTGTTCCACTCTCCTTTGGGTGTAGGATTATACCGGTGAGCTGAGGGACTGCAAGGGTGCACAGCGAGCTGCCCGCAGGCGGTGGCCTGTTGGCCTTTCTGGCTCCTAGGCCGGCTCCTTTAAAATAAATGAGTGCATGCATATATACAGTCGGACAGACGCAAGCAAATTACCCTTTAGGCTGTGGCGAGTTTTGTTTTGTTTCAAATTACAAATCAGAAATTTGGTCTGCCAGTGGGACAGACTTCTGCTCCAAATATCCGGGCGTGACGGTTCCTGCAAGTCGCCCGACAAATGCTGGAACCTCCTTTTGGGGGGAGGGTCTGGTCTTGTGCCGCGTCCCGCGAGGGTCCCAGTTTGGTTGGGAGCTGAGCAGATGCCGGGGCTACCCGGCCGCCCCGGGCGGCAGCCGATTCGACCTCCACAGAGAGCTCGGGGCCGCAGTCCGGGAGACACGCCCCTCCTCCCCGCGGCCCACGGGACCCCGCCGCCGTCCCCGCCGCTCCAGGGACGAGCCCAGCGGTGCGGAGAGGTGGGAGGCTGGAGCCTGCTGAGGTCATTTCCTGTGCCTCTCCGCGAGCCGCCGCGGGAGCCGAGTCCGGCGCTCTGCCTTTAAGGAGCGGGCGGGGAGCGGACGAGGAGGGGGCGCGGCGGAGCGTTGAATGGGGCGCTGCGAGGTCGCCTCGGCTTTGTGCGGCCAGCCGGCGGGCACCCCTCCCGGGCCAGCCCGGCCCGCCCCGCCCACCCCGACCCCTGCTGCCGGGGAGCGGAGACCCGGCGGCCGCTGCGGACTCGGACGAGATCGACGCAAGGTCAGCGGCGGACGCGCGCGGGGGAGGACCGGGTGCCTGGTGCGCGGCAGGGACGCCAGCGAGCGGGCTGGAGGTGAGCGGCCCCGCGGGCAGAGGTGGGGTTGGTGCAGGGGGGTGGGTGGAGGGTTGGTTCGCGGGCCCGGGAGGGTGTTTGGTTGGGCGGAGAGGATCGGCTCCCTCTGGCCGGAGGGCGATTCCGGAGCAGGTGCCTCCCTACCTGGAAACGAGCTCCCAGCAGCCAGGAGCGCTGGGAGCGGCGGGTTAGGCTCTGGGAGCCCGCACTGAGAGGCGAGGAGTAGCCTTCCTGGAGAGGATCCGGAATTTGGGACCGGCTCGATCCAGTTGCTCCGGGAAGGGCCCTCGGAGCGAACTTGCAGGCTTTCCACCAAGTTGCCTGAGCTCTCGCTAGCTCTCACTCCTCCCGCTTTCCTTGAAGTCTCATCTCGGGTTGTCTCTTCTGTGATTTCTGCGTGGTTCTCTTAGGGGTCCTAGGCTAGACTCCTAGAGGCAGGTCAGCCAAACAGAAAAGAAAACCAGTTGGGTGCCGAATGACACCAGGAGCTCTGCGTCCTAGGAGCTTTAGAAAGGAATCGATTACCGGGGCGCAGGGGGACCTTAATCGAGGTAGCAGACGCCATGAAGACCCTCATCTGGGAGTAGATCCGCTCTCTGTTGGATCTGGCCCTGCCAGGGGACGTCTTCTTCATAAGCTTTTACTATGAGTACCCCTCATAAAACTCTTCCGGACAGAGCCTTAGTTCCAGCTGAAACTTCTGCTTGAAAGATCATTTTAATAGCAATTTCAATGGAAAAGACATTCGTTCCTTCATTAAACTTTTTGGACTGTCTTCTATGCCGCAGACACTGTGTATGGTAACATCACTTAACACTTTATAGAACATGGGGCTTCCCTGGTGGCGCAGTGGTTGAGAGTCCGCCTGCCGATGCAGGGGACACGGGTTCGTGCCCCAGTCCGGGAAGATCCCAGATGCCGCGGAGCGGCTAGGCCCGTGAGCCATGGCCGCTGAGCCTGCGCGTCCGGAGCCTGTGCTCCGCGACGGGAGAGGCCGCAACAGTGAGAGGCCCGCGTACTGCAAAAACAAAAAACAAAAAACACTTTATAGAACATAACTTCTAGTCTTTCTGCTTGTTATCCCCATTTGATAAAGGAGGAAGCTAGGACTCAGAAAAATTATGGTTTGCCCAAGGTCATATAGCAGAAAAGTGGAAGAGGCAAGACTCAAACGGACGCCTCCTAAAGTCCAAATGTGGGGTTTGCTTCACTGTCCACCCCCCTCCCTCTCCCATAGGCCTCTGAGGGGGTCTGCTCAGAGCTGGGTTGTGGTGGGGTACACCCGGTGGTCCCAAACTCACTGAAACTAACAAGTAAGCTGAGAAAATGTGACTCCCCTTCACCAGTTACAGGCAAGGGGTGTTGTTCTTCCCACTGTGCTCCTGGAGGAGTGCTCTTTACTGTTCCCTCCTTCTCTCTGGGAGGCTGTGTAACTGTGTGGATCTCTGTGCTCCCTATGGGTTGAAGAGTGCTTTCTACATGCTGACGCTGAGGTGTCAGGATTCCCTCACTCCCGGTCCAAGTGACTTCATGGCAGGCTGGCCGCTGAGCCACCATCCTGCATTCTCTGGCCAGCCCACCTGAACCGTCTCTCCCTTCTGTCAAAAACGAACTCAAAACTGATCAGCTCTGTGGGGAAACTGGCCCTTGTTGCTGGCTGGGGTATGAATTAGAATAACCTCAGGGGAGGGCAATTTGGACTATTTGGCCATTTAAAAATGTATATTACTTCATCCTACAATTCCATTTCTGGAACTTTATCCTTCAGATAAACTCTGATGTGTATGAAATGATGTCTATTCATTGAAAATTCATTGCAGCATTGTTTATTTTAGCAAAAGGTTTAAAACAACCCAAATGCCTGTCAATTAGGGACTCAAATGAGATCATGTAATAGCCATACAGTAGAATACAATAAAGCCGTTAAAAAGCATGAAGGAGGCTTCCCTGGTGGCGCAGTGGTTAAGAATTCGCCTGCCAGTGCAGGGGACACGGGTTCAAGCCCTGGTCGGGGAAGATCCCACATGCCGCGGAGCACCTAAGCCTGTGCGCCACAACTACTGAGCCTGCGCTCCAGAGCCCGTGAGCCACAACTGCTGAGCCCGCGTGCCACAACTACTGAAGCCCGCGCACCTAGAGCCTGTGCTCCGCAACAAGAGAAGCCACAGCAATAAGCCCCCGCACTGCAACAAAGTGTAGCCCCCGCTCGCTGCAACTAGAGAAAGTCTGTGCACAGCAATGAAGACCCAACGTAGCCAAAAATAAATAATTTTAAAAAAAAGCATGAAGGGAGAATGGGATAGATAGATAGATAGATAGATAGATAGATAGATAGATAGATGTAGGAAACTCTGAGTTATATCCACCATTTGTGTGTGTATATGTGTGTGCATCGTATATAAGAACACTCGTATATGCACTAAACAGCTTGTATTTGCACTGAAAGACACAAATCCCCATGACAGTAGTTGCCTCTGGGGAGAACTATGGCTGGAGTACAGGGGTGGGAAGAAGGCTTACTTTGCACCATATACTCTTTTGCCTAATATTCAAAAATAAAGAGATAAAATAATTTTTAAAAATCCCCTGACCTCCCCTCTGATCTGGTGGTGAGCACATCTGTGGGCTGCATCTCCTACTATGCCCAGGGCGCTGTGGGTTGGCCTTTTGTTTGTTGATAGTAACTGTCATTTATTGAATGCTTCCTGCGTGCCAGGCTTTTGTAATACCTCCTTTAATTTTCAGCAAAATCCGACACAGTGTGGTCTATGAAATTGCCATTTTCGAAGGTCAAAAAATGGTTAAATGTTGACAGTTTCATATGGTTCCACCTAATATTATGGCTCTCCTTTTCAAATATTATTGCCCTCAATTTCAAATAGGCTCAGAGAAGTTAAGCAAATGGTCGAAGATCACAGGATTAATTCGTGCTTGAGTCAGTATTCAAACCCAGGTCTTTTTGCTGCCAGAACTCAGGATCTTACGGACTACACTCTGCCGTTTCTCTTTACTGGTTTTGTCTTCGTGGTTCTCTTAGCCCCTTTTCGTATTCAGATCCCAGAAGGCTTGAACATGCTCACCTTTTCCTGTCTCTCCCAACATTGTGAAATGCGATGCTTAGTACCCAAAAGAGGTTAAATGCATGTTGTTGGTTTGATCACCTGACAGTGAGAGATGGAGGGAGTTGTGCCCCTGTGTCCACTCACCCTCCCCCCCCAGCTCCAACCCCAGAAAGGGGGCGCAGGGCTCTTACTTGCCCACCGTTGGGCACGTGGTTAGCCTCATCTGCGGAGCCCTTTCCAAGTGGGAATGACAAAAGGTGCTCGCGCTCAGAGAGTGAGCCACAGTGAGGTGACAGAGGAGAGCCTAGTGGAAACTACACCCAGAACAGAGTCCCTGTTACTTTCTGATGCCTCTTGCAGCGACCTCTGACCTCTTTCTTTTAGGCACTTGTGCTGATTGGCCCTCTTTGCAGGAAAGTCCCAGGATATTCAGACGGGAGACCTGAGCCCCACAAGCCACAGGATCTTTGCTCATCTTTATGTGCCCAACTTCACACACAGGAATCACTTAACAAAAGACGGTTAAATTAAATTAAATTTTAGCATTTTGTGGATTTCTGGTCAAATCCCTAAACTTGCCAGAGCTATCCCAGTTCGAGTTTGTGTTTTCTCGGAGACAGGCTAGAGTCTGAAGTTACCTAACAACGTCCTGCGCCCTCTCTTCACCACAGTCCTACACGCAGCCCCTGCGTCTTGAGGCATATCTCTGCTGACTTCTGTGGTGTGTCAGTCCAGGGTGCTGGAGGGCTTAGGGAGTTCCGAAGTAGGTGCCAAGGCCATGGCAACCGTTTGACTCTTGCCTGCCAAGCAGTTTAGCACGCTGGGCACTAGTGGGGCTCAAGAGAACTGGCTTTCACGAGAGTGGCTGTGAGCTGGTGATCATTAGCTGGCTGGAGGGCACAGGGGGATTTATTGTACTGTTCTCCCTACGTATGTATGTTTGAAGTTTTCCAGAATAAAACGTGAAACAAACCACTGAGCTGGGGTTTGTCCCCAGTTCACATCCCGTATATCATTTCCTCATCTAACACAACACATTAATGCTATATGTGCGTTAGGCTAGCCTGGTAGCATAAGACTGTACCACCACTACGGAAGCATCTTCATGGAAAGAGGACAGTTTTAGATGTTGGGAGTTCAGGATGCTTGGCCCAGCTCTGATACTCCTTGGCTGTGTGTCTCTAAGCAAGCCACAGATGTGATGAGTTTTCTCATCTGTTTAGTGGGAATTATATCACTTGTCCTCCATCTCAGGGATATCCAGAGGGTAAGGAGAGAAATAACACCTGATAAGGCAATGCTTTGAAGAGTCAAGGACCATTCTGCAAGTTCTTTCTGCTTATCCTTGCGCATCTTTATGGGAGGTACAAGTGCAAGGTGACTTAGCAGTTGAGGTTCATCTTACTGGTACCTTCCCTTAACATCCTGTGTTATATAGCCGCAGCTCTGGCCACCTGCTTCTGTCGGAAGAGCCTCTGGGCCTTGGCTTGGCAGCAGGCACCTTGCTCCAGATCCATTTAGAAACCTTTTAGCTCCCTTCACATGCCGAGACAAGCCTAACAAGAGTGCCGTCTCCCTTGCCAGCATCCGCAAGGCAGGGAGAGGATTAAGCAGAGCACTTGATGGGTTCAAAACCTTGATGTCATGAGGATGCTGGATTGGGGAAAGTGCTCCCTACAGACTAGGTAGAATCTCAGGTGTCACAGCGAGGCAGAGACCAATGACATATCTTGTTTCCAAAGTCCCTGGAGATTTTGATAATTTGGGTTTCGGCTCTCCCAGTGGAATCTGAGCTGCAGTTTTAACAATCAATAAGAGGGAATTAACATTCACCAAACTTTTTTTTAACAACACAAAAGGATTGAGTTTCCCCTGCCCTTCGGGTTTTACTTGGGTGCTTTTTCTGCTAATTCTTAGCCCAGGGCTAGGTTGCAAGACTCCAAGGTCCTACCTTCAGATCTGCCACTTTTTTTTTTTTTTTAATTATGCAGGGAAAGTAAAATCCCCTTAAAGGACAAAGAAAACCAAACATGAAGCCTCCGGGCCTTCTGTGGAGGCCCCACAAGGTTCTGTTGTGTCTTTTCAGCTGTGATCTTAGCTCAGAGAAGGTCATGTTTTGTTTTCATCTTTTGTCTTCCTGCCCGTTCCAGTTGGTCCCAGTCTTTTGAGGTGGGGATTGCTGGGAGGTCACAATGTCGGATTGTTTGGGATGACAGTTCCGGGAGAGCAGGGCTGACTGAGGTCATGTGTCCAGTGTTCTGAGCAGCCCAGAACCGAAAGACTCCATCACCTGACCCGTCAGTGGTTTAATTGTTGGGCCTTTCTCTACGGGTCTACTGACCCTGTTTTCTAAACAAAAAGTCAGGACACATGATAAATGTCTGTGCTTATGGAGGTTAAAGCGTCAGAATATTTGAGACCAGGGTACCCTGGGAAATCTGGGGTGTAGGTTCGCCTTAGTGCCAAGGATCCTGAGAGACCCTATAAAATATTTCATTCTTAACAGTCTACCCGACTCATTGTGAAATCAACATTGTTTGCAGTTTCTGGATGGGTAAGGAGCACAGTAGCTAAAAACAGGCATTTTGGAATGAGAATCCCAGCCCTACTACTTACCAGCTACAGAACTCTCTGTCCCTCTGTGTCCTCACCTGAGAGTATGGACTAGTGCCCACTCCTTGTCTCGTGGGTTCTCTTGAAAATTAAAGAGGCCACACGTGCCTGGCATGTAGTAAGGACTCAATAAATAATAGCTGTTTGTTGCGTATAATGGGAGAATGATATTGTAAAAGTCAGATGTGGGGTGAGAAGCAATATTGGTGGTTAACCTATCAAGGACAGGCTCACTGATGCTCCAGGGTAATTTCAGTGACATACAGGAGGTGGCTGGGTTTTCTGAAGCCATGTGGCTCCTGAAGAAGGGAAAGGAGATTTTTTTTAAATGACAATTTTTTTAACCTTTCTTTTTCTTTATTTAAGTATAGTTGATTTACAGTGTTGTGCTGATTTCTTCTGTACAGCAAAGTGATTTAGTTATACATATATATACATTCTTTTTTTTTTTACATTCTTTTCCATTATGGTTTATCCCAGGATATTGGATATAGTTCCCTGTGCTATACAGGAGGACCTTGTTGTTTATCCATTGTAAATGTAATAGTTTGCCTCTACTAACCCCAAACTCCCAGTCCATCCCTCCCTCCCTCCCTCCCCCCTGGCAACCACAAGTCTGTTCTCTAATGACAAATTTTTATTATGGGAAATTCTAGGCATATACTCAAGTAGAGAGACGAGTACACACATCACTCAGCTTCAAAAATTATCAACATTTTCACAAATCTTACTGCATGTATCTCCCTCCACTCCAGCTCCTCGCCCCTACGGTGAAGTGTTTTAAAGCAAACCAGAGGCATTATATCATTTCACCTGTAAGCCATATGTATCTCTAACAGATGACATTAAAAAATACTATCAAGACTCTCTGCTTCCACTGCAGGGGGCACGGGTTTGATCCCTGGTCGGGAAACTAAGATCCCACATGCTGCACGGAGCAACCAAACAAATAAAAACTAAAAAAATTAAAAATAATAGGACTTCCCTGGTGGCGCAGTGGTTGAGAATCTGCCTGCCAATGCCGGGGACACGGGTTCGAGCCCCGGTCTGGGACGATCCCACATGCTGCGGAGCAACTAGGCCCGTGTGTCACAACTACTGAGCCTGCGCGTCTGGAGCCTGTGCTCCGCAAAAGAGAGGCCGCGACAGTGAGAGGCCCGCGCACCACGATGAAGAGTGGACCCCGCTTGCCGCAACTAGAGAAAGCCCTCGCACAGAAACGAAGACCCAACACAGCCAAAAATAAATACCTAAATTAACTTAAAAAAAAAAAATAAATACATAAATAAATAATAGGGACTTCCCTGGCGGTCCAGTGGTTAAGATTCCATGCTCCCAATGCAGGGGGCATGGGTTCGATCCCTGGTCGGGGAACTAAGATTCTGTATGGCCCATGGCGTGGGCAAAAAAAAATTTTTTAATAAATAATTAAAAAAAAATTATAAATAAAAATAAAAAATATATTATCAATCTAGAAAATTAACAATTATTCTTTAAAATCACCTGATAGTAGGGAGACCATATGTCATGGTTTGGGACAGACCAAATTTATGCTTGTTGCCAAACATAATTATTAATAGCACCCTGGAAGGGGGATTTAAAAAGTCCTGGTGGTGGATGTGTCTTCCGGCCCTTCTCTGCTTTGTGCCCGCTCTGCGCCTGTGTCTCCCTTCTCATACACACTCATACATCCTTCTTCATTTTCTCATCCCCGACCCAGATTTTTTTCTCTAAAATATGTTCAGGAGACATCTGGGTAAATTCCCCTGCCTGGAAATATTATAGGTGTCTCCTTGGCTTGTTCTGAATTTGTCTAAAGTGTTTTCTAAAGACTTGTGGTTTTCTCCAGAGGCTACAGCAAAATATCTACCAATTTTCTGATTTGCATTTTATAACTTAAAGGAAAGAGTGAGAATCCATTCCAAAACAGGATGATTTGATGACAATATATGAAATCCCAACTAAATAGAAAGTTGTCAAGGAAATTTGAAGCATTACATTTTCGTTCCATTTTTTCCCATCTAAAATCTGTATAGTTGTAAAGAATCAGTACTCACCTGGGAACCAGGGTTCCGCCTCCAGTTAGCCACGTGATCATGGATGAATCTGTTACCCACTTTAAGCCTTCCCTAAACACCCTCCCCCCAGCATAGTCTACTCCATATCTCTGCTTCCATTTATCTGCATATTGATTAGCAATTGCGACTAGATTGTAATTTTGCAATTAGACTTTACTAAGAGTTCTTCAAAAACACAAGGGGACCTCTCTCATTTCCCTTTGCATCTCCAGTGCCTAGAACAGTGTCTGGCACATAGATGTTTGTTGAATGAATAAATTTTTGTTAAATGGATAGTTGAATGAAAAACAAATGAGCCTTACTTTTCACTTCTGTAACAATGAGACTAGGTTCTCCTTGCGGTTTCTTGGGTTTTGTGATTTCCTGAGGTTGCGCAGCTACCTTCTGATGGAACGGGACATGCTGAGCTCAGAGAGCTGGCCATGGGACAGAGGGAGAGCCAGGCTCACTTACCTTCCCCCGCCCTGTTTCCTCTGTCCTCCTTTGGTCTCCTCCTCCTTTCCGCAGAGAACTCTTCCTCACACACTTACTTATCTTTTCCCCTCTCTGTGTGCTGGCCCTCAGGGCTCCCTGGAATCTCCAGAAGTTGCTTCCATCATGGCAGAACTCAAGGTGGAGACCAGGACCAGTGTGGACTGGCAGAAGCGCTGCCTGGCCCTGGAAAGCCAGCTATTCCGGTTCCGCCTGCAGGCCAGCAAGATAAGGGAGCTGTTGGCCGACAAGGTGAGTCCTGGAGAGCAGGCAGCCTCTAATGTCTCTGCAGAGGTCACTGTCAGAGAGGGAGAGTTGGGGAAAGCCAACTTTCTTTTTTCCTTTTTTTCCTGATTGGTTGATAGATTGAAATATATTTGACATATAACATTGTGTTTGATTGGTTGATAGATTGAAATATATTTGACATATAACATTGTGTAATTCAAGGTGAACATGTTAATTTGACCCATTTATATATTTTAATATGATTGCCATTGTAGCAGTAATTAGAACGTCTATCATATTCCATAATAATCATTTCTTTTTAGTGGTTGGAATAATTAAGTTCCAGTCTCTTAGCAGGTTTGATGATTATAGTACAATATTGTTGTCTGTATTCACTATACTGTGCATTAGATCTCCAGGGCTTATTTATTCTCTGTTGCAGGAAGGTGAACTTTTAATAAGGTGCTTTCCATTCTTGTAAAATGAAACCCAAGGTAGTTTGTTTTTTCAAAGACCAAATTCTAAGCAGTTGACTAATCTGTCATCTTGCATCCTTTCCTGCTCTGCTTCTCCATGTGACACACCAAAGAAACGATACAGGTCTTCACGGTCGTGCATCATCTCTTGAGTCACGTGTATGTACAGTGGAGGTTCTATTATTCCCCTAACATTTCTTCCTCAATGTGGGGAAGGACGATATTTTAGGAGAGAAGAATGGATATCCCCACCCTGCTGCTCACCCTCTATTAAGATTATGAGCTGTGGAAGGCAGGCTGGTTTCTGGTGACAATGATACAGACTTTGGAGCCAGACCTGCCTGGCTCTGCCACTTCCTAGCTACGTGACCATGGGCAAGTCCCTTCACTTCTCAGGCAGGGACACACATGTCTGCCTTTCGGAATTATTTTGAGAATTGTATCAGATGACATATATAAAGGTTCTGGCATAGAATCGGTTTTAAATGGGAACAGTTATTATCTTTACAGGTTTGGGTGGGCTGGGCTGGGAAACTGACCATTATTCATAATGTTTCCATGGGAAGATACATTCTAAACGGCTGTTTTCAGAGGCATTTTGGAGCATAACCCATCTAGAAAGTGGCAACCTACACTAAATTATATATATCTTAATTGAATCAACCATTCTGTCTATAGTTTTGTTTACAGTAGCCATCTGCTAGTAAACCCTTCTTTCCTAGTACAAAAGTAAAATTCAGTCCACCTCTAAGTAATGCCAAAGTCTTGATGAATAAAGCCTGCATAAATGACCTGTTTTCTTGACAACCCCACAACCTGGAGTCCAAGAAGACCAGTCATTGACATCACCTCTGCCCTTCCACTGCTGAGGGGAGTGGCCCTAGACTAGCTTGGACTAGAATTCATGAACCTTGGGTGTGCTGGCATTGCTGTCTCCTAGTTCAGGCTTTGCAGACTGGAGACTGGCAGGGTTCCTTTGGGTGTGGTTCAGGTACTGCTAGTAGAATTCAGCCACCTCGGGGAAAGGGAAATAAACCTTAGACACTGGTGTGGTCCTGGGTCCCCCTATGCCAGAAAGCTAGAGTGCTGGTTAACCATGTATGTTCCTGGGCCCCACCCCAGTCCTCCTGATGCAAGTCTCGTGCTGCTAATTATCTGTACGTTTCAGAAGCGCCCAGAAGTTGGTCTTGTACGCTATCAAATTTGAGAACTTTGTCTTGTGTATGGAATTGGAGGTGTGCGAGGGAAGGAAGGGATAAGAAGGGATTGATTCAGCCAGCTGGTCTAAAGCACATCTCAGAGCCAGGAGACTTCTGTTTCTAGTAATAACCTAAAAATGACCACCATGAGACACCTACTCATACTAGATTCAATATTTAAAATATCCTTCTAAGTGCAGAGCTGTGTACTAAAAAAATGAGAGGAATCCTCAGGGGGCAAAATGAAGAGGAAAAACCAGAGTGGAACTCAACACTGGCAGCTGAGTTGGGACGGGTGAGTGTGACCTCCCTTTAGTAATGCAACTGTCAAGGTTGAGTTTTAACATCTGTGGAGACAGAGATGAGGTCTGGCCAGTTGGAGGCTGGAGCTGAAACTGAAACTTCCCAGGTAAAGTCAGGACTATCAAAGGAATTTACACGAAATAAAAAGGTGCACAAGGAGAAGAAAATCACCCACCAGCACAGGGAGACGACAGAACAGCTTCTCATACTTAGCCAAGGCTCTGGGCAGAAAAAAGAAAAATAAAGAAAATGAAAATTGTTTCCCGAGAGCCTGATGACGTTAGTGGTTTAACATGAGAATTTATACTATCTGTGTGGATTAGGAACGTGAAGTTCTGGGCCAGTGATAACCCCAGAGACCTTGTAGAAGCAGACACAGAACCTCTTCTGGAGGAACAAGACCTCAGCCCTGATTACACAGGATCCCCACAGAGAAAAATAACGTCCTTAGTGAAGATGAATATATGATCCACGATGACTAAATACTTGGGAGAATAACCCACAGTGAGAGAGAGTCCACGTATGCAACAAACAACTGGACTCGATCACCACAAGAATTTCTAATAATAGAACCGTTGGCAACACACTAAATCAATGTGTTCAGAACTATTGAAAGGAATTCCCTGGCGATCCAGCAGTTAGGACTCTGCTTTCACTGCCGAAGGCCTGGGTTCAATCCCTGTCGGGGAACTGAGATCCTGCAAGCTGCGTGGTATGCCCCACCCCACCAAAAAAAAACTATTGAAGACATAATAAAGTAATTGAAAATATAAGACAAGAACAAGACACCATCCAAAAAGGTGAGAAAAAGAACCAAATAGAACTGCCAGAAATGAAAAATGTTTGCAATGAAATTAAGTGTTCAGTGGATAGATTAATGTCAGATTAGGCACCATGTGAGACAGACTTCACGAACAGAAAGATAGACCTGAGGGCAGCATAGAGAGATGAAGACACAGGCTGAGATGTGGTTGCCAGAATGGCAGGATCCTTATAGAGATTCCAGAAGTGGAGAAGAAAGTGAAAGAGAGGCATGATTCAAAGAGATAATGGCTTTAAAGTTTCCAAACTGGGTGAAAGACTTAAAGCCTCAGACTTAGGAAGCAGGATAAGACCAAGCAGTATATATGTTTAAAAAATCCATTCCTTTTCATGTAACATTCCAGACATAAGCAATCTAGCTCTGGGGGGAGGTCTGCTACATGTTTGAAGGTGGTTCACCCTCATGTCCACATTCCAACTCCTTCCCTTTGATAGCACGGGCCAAAGGTTGCCTTCATTCCTTCTACTCACATCCCATTGGCCACATATTCATGTGGTTATACCAGGCTGCAGGAAAGATTGGAAAGTGTAGTCTTTATTCTGGATAATGATATGCTCTGTTAAAAGTCAGAGTTCGTATGAAAGAGCAGTAGAGAACAGAACGTGGGGAACAAAAAGCAGTCTTTAAGTCTAGATTTTAAGTCTAGAATAATAGAGATAACAAATAGAAATAGAGCGTATAACTTTCAAATCAGGAGAGCAGCTACTGGAAATGGAATAAAGTCTATTAAATCCAGGTGAGGAAGAGAGAAAGGAGTATAGGAAAAAAGTAGGAAATACATAGCACAAAATGCAATGGTAGCAATAAATCCAAACACAACATTTTAAACCAACTATACTTCAATTTAAAAAAACAAAGAAAGAATCCAAATATATTGGTCATAAATAGACCTATACAAGAATGTCCTTTGCAGCAATGATGCATGAAAAATTGGAAATACTCTAAATGTCTATCAACGGGGGATGGATAACCATGTTGAATGTATTTGTACGATGGAATAGTACATTGCAGTTAAAAATGAGTCAAGTAAAGCTACATGTATAAGGTCAATAAATCTCAAAAACCAACATTGAACAAAAGAGATCAGAAGGATATATATATAGAACAATACAGTTTATATAAAGTTTTAAAACCTGCACAAAACAGTACTCTCTGTTGTTTAGGGGTGTATACAAATGAGGCAAAAATGTAAACACAGCCAAGCATAGGGTAAGTACACTTGGAAGGAGAGGGGTAACATTGGAGAGAGGTACACTGGAGGCTTCACATGTCTGTTGTGGTCCATTTCTTAGGAACAGCAGAAGCAGAGATGACAAAAATTAAGATTTGACCAAGATGAATGGTGGATACATGTTTTAAAAAAATATTCTCTGCATGTTTCTGTTGGCCTGAAATATTTCATGATAGAAAAATATTTTTAAATGCCTTCCTCCTCTATTCCCCAGGGGCCTCAAACACATTATAAACAAACACCCTCTTCTTCCACAGCCCCTTGGGTCTGGGTAGGTTGAACTTCTATAATATCGGCCCCTTCTTCTCTTCCAGACTGTATTTGCTCACCATCAAAGTAACCAGAATGCCCTCCCATAACAATGTTGGGGGCTCAGAGCGTGACTTGGGTAAAGAAAGGAGAAGTGTATAGACACAGGGCGGAAGAGCCTGGCGGTTCGGGAGGGGAGAGAAAAAAATCTTGACTAGGAATCATGGGCTGGGAGACTTAAGTAGGGAAGAGGGCTGGGACATTAGCCCGACACTGGACCTCTTGGCAGGAAACCTTAAGGCCGTAAACACCATGTTGCTCAATGTGAGGGCTGTGCCTATCACCTGCTGTCATCCCCAAACCAGTAGGCCAGGTTCAACAATTCATTAGAGGTTTTCCCCAATACGTCAAGGTAACTTTCAGGTCAGAGGAAGAGATGACCCAGGTTTCTCAGGAGAGCTCCTGCCGGGCCTGGGCCCTGGGCCCCGTCTCTGTTGCTGCTCCCAGAACTTACTAGTTAGTCATCATCAGCACCCACCTGCACCCAGGTGAGCCAGGTCAGCTGGGTCCCTCTGGCCAGCCCCCTCCCTCGCCTGTCCCCTCCACCTCTGCCGTTCCGCACAGCCCGCCCGGCCGCCCGTGGAGATTGCATTGCCTGGATGACGGATGGCCACTCACTCGCTGCAGGCGGTCGTATAGGGCAGGCCAAGCCTGTGTGTTTCCCAGGGGCCCGGCCCTGCCTGGGATCAGATACTGCGCACTGGCCACTAAGGCTTGGAAGCAAGCCCTCCTCCTTCCCCACCGCACAGTCTGTTCGTACCTGACTCCCTCTTGCAGAATTGCCATTCGAGACAGGATAATCCCTCACCTAAGGGTGAGAGAGGGCAGGAAGGATGAGGAGAGGAGGCAGCCCTAGACCTTGCTTCCGCTGGGACACCTGTCACCGTCTGATGTGCCCTTGCCCGGGCCGCCCATTCCGAAGCCAGGTGAGCTGTGGGTCACTTTCCATCCAGCACAGAAGTTGAGGGAGTGGCTCATGTCTTAGAGCTCACATCTTGTCTGCTCTTGGGAACCGTTTCCCCAGCGCTCTTCTTGGTTGAAGAAGTCACAGAGGTAGTCAGATCAATCTAAAAACTGATGCTCTTCTACGAGCTGGATATTAAAAATCCCTTGGACTTTGTTCATTCTTGCTAAACTTGTGCTTCAGTTTTCTCATCAGAAAAGTGGGAGTATACTGTCTATACTCAAAAGAGCTTTGTATCATGATGAATACATGGCATCAATATTAGGACTAAAACAAGTTTAAAATTTTTGATTTATTTACTCCCTCTCTGCTTCCAAAAGGGATTTGCGTGCATCTATTAAAGAGAAGACATTACGTAATAAAACATCCGTCATTTTTGAGCTTGAATAGTTTTCACTGAGGCACCTCTTCCCGAAGCCTGTTCCGGTGGGACTGTGTGCACTTCCTCTTTTTCTAGAATCCCTTACTAGTTTCTCCAACCAATGTTTTGAAATACAGTAACTCAGTTTTGTATTTATATACCAAAAATTTGTGCTTCAGGACTTTTTTTTGAGTGTATAAATGGTTCAGTTCAGTCCCTTAAACAAAGGAACAATGACTATTGCTTCTCCCCGCTCTGACCACGGATTATACAGAGGCGGTGATTCAGTTTAGACACCAGCTTCACAACGTGCTGATAGAACACAAGGCCCAGAAAAACATATCCTTAAATACCTCAGAATTTGTGAAAAGGCCAGGTACTATAAAAGGAGAATACTAGGGCTGTCATGACCAGTTGGAAATAAAATCTGCATAAAGTCATCACAGAATCAGCCTTAGAAGATCTCCTTGCTGATGGATCCGATTTGCTTTGGGAGTAGATGCCTTCTAGAACTTTTATTCACTGTGTATGAGTGCATACGTGCGTGCGTGTAGAGAAATTTTTTTATTCTCCTAACCCGCATTTTTAATAAGGCCCACTGTAGTATTTCTCAGGAACCGCAGTCTTGCTAGAGCTTTGTACTCCTATAAAGCCATTCGAGAAGGATCCTCTGCCAATAGGGGCTCTGCCCTGGGGTGCTTGCTGTGTGTTCAGCGGCCAATCTAGTGTTTTTCAGAGTGTGGTCTGTAGACCACCTGCATCAGGATCACCTGGGATATTCTTTTCAAGCACATTCCTGGGCCATGCCTCAGACCTGCTAAATAAAAACCTCTATAGTCAAGGCCCAGGAGTCTGTAACAAGCTCCATGTGAATCCTTACGCCCCTGAGGGTGCAGAACTCTTGCCCTGGCCATGTCCCTGGGCTCATTCACCTGTCCTTCTAGTGGACGCCTTGAGCCCTTTGAGCCTCAGAGGGGGTTCTGGGTGGGGGGGGTGGGGAGCAGTGGACCCACAGACAAGACTTGGAGTCCTTTCTTTCCTGCCTCTTCTGCACTCAGACAGCAGGGCGGCCCCCCAGTTTTATCTTGGGAATGAGCATATGATTTCAATTGGACAAAAGATTTGATACTAAAAAAACAAAAAGTTGAGAATCATTGTCTTTGATTACAACAGAGTTAGAACCATTTAACAGCTAAAACTGTAGGTTGCAGTCTCAAAGGCCTGCACGTAACTAAACTTACATGAGTGAGGATTCGGGGCAGTGTGCTACCGCTTGAGGTAGCACAGGTATTGCCATGAGAAAAGGTAATCCTAGTGTGTCCAGATCTCCTGAGTTTTCAGGAGAAGCTGGAAATCGGGGATTGCATGTGGAATCTGGGTTTTTACGGGGCGTGAGATTTGGATGTGAGGGGCACGGTGGCTAAGAGTATAATAGACTCCGGAGCCAGTCCTCCTGAGTTTGAATCCCGGCTCTGCCTCCTAGCTGTGTGACGTTAGGCAAGTTACCTAACCCCTCTGCGTCAGTTTCCTTATCTGTACAACAGGGATAATAATAGGACCTGCCTTCTAGGATTGGGTTGAAGATTAAATGAGTTGATACACCTAAAGTGCTTTAACCAGTGCTGGACACATAGCAAGTGGCCTTGTTTAGTTATATCTGTGTCGCCACAATGCCCGCAGCACTGTAGGTCTTACGTGATGCTCTGTAGGCTAATAGTTGGCAACCTCTGACTTAAAGCCATTCTTTCTGCAGATGGATCATAAGTAGGATGGCCGGGTAATTTATCATCTAAACCGGGACGCTTTGGAGAGAGAAAAGAAGGCTCTATGACTATTTATTCTGGATGACAGGTGACCACTGGACTGTCCCGGCAAGCTGACCCTGATCCTAAGTGCCACCTTTGTATATGAAAATCCAACAAGTGGCTTATAGCTGCGAACTGCTCAGTAAGTGCCAGGTTGTGCATGTGAGCTTGACATGAGGCATCTCCTGTGATCTTCACAGCAGTCCTAGGAGGTGGATACTAGGAGGTGGTGAGGAAACTGAGGCAAAGAGAGGTTAAGAATTTATCTAAAGCCACACTGGGGTGGAGCCAGTCGGGCTCCAGAGCCTTAGGCTTACCTGTACCATTCTCTCCAGCCGGTGCAAAGCAGTGGTAAGAATGTTGAACCCTTTGCAGAGGGGTAGCTGAGACCCAGCGTGGCGTGGCTCTGGGCTCAGCACGCAGGTCTGTGCTGGGTGCGCAAGAGGGTGCCTGCTGCCTTTGGGGCCAGTATTTCACAGCGTCACCGCGTGTAACAAGGAGCTGTGGACATGGGGATTAAATACCAGGCTGGTGCCCAGTGCATTTCATCAGGTCGCTGCAGCCTGTTCTAGGGTGGCTTACGAGTCTCAGGTTAAGTTGCAGCTGGTGAAAGTCGATCCTGCCTAAAAGTCAGCTGCCCAAACCTGACACCGCCTTGGCTGGTGTGTCAGCCAGACCCACAAGCTAAAAGGATAGCTGAGGACACGGTCCCAGGGAACCCTCTGAAAGGAGAAACAGAACCCAAATAAGGGGGGCCTGCGAGTAGCTCAGCTTTTCAGAGGTCCGGGTGTGGCCCTCTAAGTGAGCATAAGGAATGATCTGCTGTCATGAGAAGTGTTGATGCTGGGGTTAAAAGAAGAGTTTGAAAACCCCAAACATGATATTCCAGCATAGACACCCCTGGGAGTGTTCCAGTGGCAATGAAGAAAACGTGTTTTCATAAAAACAGAGGGAAACATGATGTTAAAGAGATTCTCTTCAAACAAGGGTGGCGGGATGTTGGTAATTGTTGGAGCACAGTGATGGATACATAGATGGTCACTGTACTCTTCTCTTTTAAAAAACTTCCAGATGTTCCCAATAGTTTTAATGTTCAGAGATTCGCTTTAGAGAAAAGAGAATACTCTAGCATAAAGGTGAATACAGAACGCTTTGAGTCTCGAGTGTCCTTGCCCGGAAGATAAGAATGGCTGGAGGGTCGGCAGCAAGGAGGACCAGGTGTCTGTTGGGCCAAGACTGGGAGGAGACCCTAGGCTCCGAGGGGCGCCTTCCTTTCCATCCGCTTCGCTGATAGCATACCTTAAAATATGTCTAATATTAAGATCTTGGGGGCATAAAATACTCACCATGTTGTCAGTGACAGAGTGATTTCTGCCTTTGACCAGTGTTATTGACCACTCTTGACACAAATGGAAATGCCCAAGTGGGAGGTAGGACTCAAATACATTCTATTCATCCCTCTACCTTGGTTTCTCCATCTGTAAAGTCACGAATATGAATGATCGTTTCCTATGGAAATCGTATGTGTTCTGAGCTACAGAGCAGATGTCAGATCTAAATGAAGGTTCATCTCTAACAAGGACCTACTGTAGAGCACAAGGAACTCTGCACAATGTTATGTGGCAGCCTGGATGGGAGGGGAGTTTGGGGGAGAATGGATACCTGTGTATGTACGGCTGAGTTGCTTTGCTGTGCACCTGAAACTATCACAACATTGTTAATCGGCTATACCCCAATATAAAATAAAAAGTTAAAAATAAGTAAATTAATGAAGGTTAATCTAGGAAACTTGTCAAGAATCCAAAGCCTTCCCATTCAGTATTTCATTATATTCTTAAAAATTAAATGCTCCCAGTAATTGTATTAGTTAGGGGTGTCTCTGATGAGGGCAGAGACACCAGCTCTGGCCAGCTTAAGTAAATAGGGAATTTATTAGGAGGAGCCTGGGACATCTCAGAGAACTGAAGAACCTATCTAATAATCAGGACTTGGTAAAGTTTGTGCACGTTCTCTGGTGCAGCCCCCTGGCTCTCATCTCTGGCCTCTTTTTTTTTTTTTTTTTTTTTTTGCGGTACACGGGCCTCTCACTGTTGTGGCTTCTCCCGTTGTGGAGCACAGGCTCCGGACGCGCAGGCTCAGCGGCCATGGCTCACGGGCCCAGCCGTTCCACGGCATGTGGGATCCTCCCGGACCAGGGCACGAACCCGTGTCCCCTGCAGGCGGGACTCTCAACCACTGCACCACCAGGGAAGCCCTATCTCTGGCCTCTTAATCCCACATTTCAGATTCCTGGGGAGAGAGAACCTGATTCGCTCCTGGGGGGAGAGAGTCGAGTCTGGTGCCCAAGGGGGAAGGGTTATATAGTACTAACCTGGTCATGGGTTATGTGTCAACCACTCCCCCCAACCCCGCCACCAAGTAGAATTTTTTTGTGTGCTAGGAAGCCACCCCTATAACCATAATATTGGTTTATTCTACGCTGTTACCTCCCCCATAGCTACAAAGGGCCAAGGGCTGTGTGATCTTGGAAAGGCCGTCTGGCTGTAATTGATGCCTGAGTCTGGCCAGAACCAACCCACTCTCTCAGGCTTGAGTCAAGAGGTTCCATCATGGGGCTTCCCTGGTGGCTCAGTAGTTGAGAGTCCGCCTGCCGATGCAGGAGACACGGGTTCGTGCCCCGGTCCGGGAAGATCGCACATGCCGCAGAGCGCTGAGCCTGCGCGTCCTGAGCCTGTGCTCCGCAACGGGAGAGGCCACAACAGTGAGAGGCCTGCATACCGCAAAAAAGCCTGAGTACAGGAATGCCTGTCAAAGATGGTCCTGTCTATTGGGAGCCCAGAGGGCATCTTTGTCACATGGGTTGTAAATCTTGAGTTTTATTTGGGATCCTCAGTCCTTTCAGAGGGACTGTGTACAGAAAACATCTGTCTCTCCCCAACCCCAAGGAGGAAAAAAACGGATGAGGGAAGGCAGCCCTGAGAACAGAGTGTCCCCAGGTTCTCAAACATGAACTGCTCTCGGGTAACCCTCCTTTCACTGTCCAGCGCCAGGCTGGAGGGCTCCTTTTCTTTCATCTTTTAATCAAGGAGGGAAAGCAGCATTTCAGCTGAGCAGATGAGAGGTTGGGAAAGAGAAAAAATTAATTGCTCAGTTCACTGGTAAATATCAAGCCAGGGTCCAGGCCAAAGGGAGAGGTTGAGTAGCCAGAGAAAAGGCCAAATCTGCAGAGATAAGTTGGGTGAGGGCTGGACTGGAGCTTGGCAAGCAAGGCCTGTACATCCTCATGGAGGACAAGGCTGGGAGGTTATGCCTCTAGTGTATTTTTCCTGCATACCTGTTGCCCTGGGGCGGGGAAGGAAGCAGTTGCCTGACTAGGCTGTGGCCCATGGCGTTTGGTAGGAGAGTGGAATGTATGACTTTGCTCTGCTTCCGCAGGACTTTTGTGTGATGGTGTAAGGTTTTGGCAGTGCACTCTGAGCCCTGACCAGGGGGAGGGTGGGAGCTGAAATCCAGCTCACACTTCACTCAACGGGCTGTGAGCTCATGAAGCTGCAGAGATGCCGTGTGGGCCGTGGGCTGGTGAGCTGCTCCTTAGGCTTCACCTTAGATCTGGTCCCTGATGAGGCTCTGTGTGTGAGAACATTGGTCCCTTTTCTTGGGCCAGTTGGCATGGCCAGTTGGCATGCGATTCCAGGCTGGTAGCTAGATAGAATTTTTTTTTAATGTGCTTAAGATTAAAGAAGTCAAATAAGGTGATACCTGTGAATGCCATTTGCAGTCAGAGGCATCCTTGAAAGAAGGGGAGGAAGTATTTGTCCCCAGCCAGGGAGCCATTCTGGAGGAGGAAGGAATATCCGACATGATGGGGGCTCACATGGGAGCACGTTCCATGCCAGGCACGTGGCAGGGCACTGCCTGCAGCCCAGTGCTGAGAGGAGAGGGAGGTCTGGGAGAGGAGCCTGAAAACAACAGTGAGGGTGAGGATGCCTCAGGAAGAATGATGGTGGTACTGCCCCCGCTCCCCGGGTGCCCTACACAGGGAGAAGGACCTAGGTTTTTCCTCACTCAGCAGAGAGGACAGCAGCTCTAGGCTCTTCACCTGCCCAAGAAATTCAGAATAAGGGAGCTGAGGGCTGCCATGGCAGTCTTTACCCTGACATCCTTGAGCCCCTCGAGATGGGCAGTTTGAGCCCGGCCTGCGTGTAGCATCTGCACAATTCACATGCATTGCCTTGATGCCATGTTCACAGTAGGGACACTGCACCTAGATCTCCCCTTCCTCTCTGGTTGAGCAGATGCAGGAGCTGGAGCAGAGGCTGCTGGAGGCAGAGCAGAGAGCAGAGGACGCAGAGACCCAGGTAACCGGGGAGGGGATGGCAGGAGTGTGCAGCGGAAATGACCATTGGCCTTTCCTGACCCCTTCTGTGGACACACATGGACACGTCACACCAATAAGCCTCTTACAGGGACGAGGAAAACCAGCAGTCATGCGTTAGACCTTCTGAACAAATGAAGGTGCCTGGGCTTTCTGTGGGCATGAAGGAATCTTTGGGTAAGGGTCAGTGCAGTGAGCAGGTGAGGGCTTAGTCCAAATAGGCTAGGTTATGCTGAGAAACCAATGAAGTCTGACATGTCTGCAGTTTACCACATTTAGTTCTCACTCATGGTACCTCTCCATTGAGGGTTAGCCAGGGATTCTACTTCGCACGGTGATTCAGGGGTCCAAGGTAATGGAGCTGCCCATCTTCCAGCGGAACCAGCTAGAACATGCAGCCTCCTTGGTTGCCGTGGCAGGGAAAGAGAGCTGGGTCCTTGTGTGCCAGCTCTTAAATACTTCAGCCCAGAAATGACTGCGTCATTCCACTCAGGCCCATTGGCTGCAGTGAATTCCATGGCCATCTAACTCCAAGAGGGCTGGAAAGTATCGGGAAGTTCACGGACATTCAGCGGGCAGCATATGTCTCTGCCACAGTGAAGCTGGAGCATTCCTCTCCAGGGCTGTTTGACCTGCCCAGCTTGTCCCTACTGGGGCCCCCAGAGTTAGATGGCCCTACACCCTGCTATTCCTTCCTTGTCAATTCCTTCTTTTGCCCAGATGAGGCTTAATAAGTGGTCATTGAATTAATTGGCCCCAACTGCCCTGGGTATGGGCTCTGCCTGAGAGTCACAGATGGGGGCATCAGGAAGCATCCCATCCCATCCCATCCCATCCCATCCCATCCCATGTTGGAGGCCATTTCACACACCGTACCCCAACCCTATGAGACGATTGGTACTTTTCAGGTGGGTGTGATGGAAGAGAAGGTGAAATTGTCCAATCTGAAGAATGTGGACTCAGCAGGCAGCCTGCACCGGAAGTACCAAGAATTGCTGAACGCCATGCAGGGCAAAGACGAACTCATCGGCCGGCTGGAGGCACAGTTGGAGAAGCAGGTAAGTGCCAGTGGCCCCCTGCAGCGCCTGCACCAGCTGCCCACGGCTCCTTGAGCAGAGCCCCTCTGCTTGGGCCGCCGGTGGTGGGGACTCTCTCCCTCACGAGACTGTTCTTTCTCGTGGAGATGTATTGGAAGGTGCGTGAAGAGCCAGGCATGGGGATATGGTGGGAAAGGGACCTTGGAGGCTGACTCATCTGGGTTGAACCCCCCTTTAGCACCAGTGAGCAAATTACTTAAGTCGCTGATTCTCGTTTTACGCATCTGTAAAATGGGGGTTGTAGTACGTCATAGGGCTGTCGGCAGAATGAACTCAGGGAACCTGGGTACAGTATCAGACCTGAGGTCGGTGTTTGGTAAGGAGAGCTTTTCCTTTTCCACCCTGGTCTTGTGCCCTGCCAACCTGTGGGACACATAGTAGCAGAGCAGCACAGAGCTGGACCATCAGCCTTGGCCAACTGCCCAGCCAAAGTTTCTCAATGAACCTGAGTAGACAGAGACCAAAGTTGCCACCTCCTCTGAAAAGCGCATAGGAGCCCAGGAGAGGCCACTGCCCAGTATTCCAGCCACAGTCAGCATCTTTGTTCTGGAGAGGACATCTGGAACACCCCCCTGCCAGTCCCCTAGGCCCAGCTTCCCCTTCACAATCCCATTAACTTCATCCTAATTCTGTCCCTTCCCTCTGCCATTGGTCTTACCTACCCAGCTTTTCCCTGGTGCCAGAGCTCCATTGTTTCCAACAGAAGACCTCACAGCATGGCCAACTTGCAATTTTCCACATGTGTACTCTCCATGGAGGTCCCAGCTAATCCTGCTGGTGCCTTCCCACTATCATAGGCACATTCGTAATCATTCATCAACAGTCACTGAACATTTCCTTTGTGGGACGTACCTCCCACAATGTGTGGGGCACCATGTGTTCCTGAAAAATCATGGGAAAATATCAATAGAATGTTGACACATGGAATCTCTCATCAATTTCCTATTGATTTTATTTTATTTTTAATTAATTTATTTTTAGTTTTGGCTGCATTGGGTCTTCGTTGCTGCACGTGGGCTTCCTCTAGTTGCAGCAAGTGGGGGCTACCCTTCGTTGTGGTGCGTGGGCTTCTCATTGCAGTGGCTTCTCTTGTTGCAGAGCAGGGGCTCTAGGCCTGCAGCCTCAGTCGTTGTGGCTCGCAGACTCTAGAGCACAGCCTCAGCCGTTGTGGTGCATGGGATTAGTTGCTCCGCGGCATGTGGGATCTTCCCAGACCAGGGCTCAAACCCGTGTCGCCTGCATTGGCAGGCGGATTCTTAACCACTGCGCCACCAGGGAAGCCCTCCCATTGATATTAGATACCTATCTTCTCTGTTGAGTGGTTCATAGTTAGAAGTGGCAGCACCTGGGAATTGGTGGGCAAAATGATTCCTGCTAAAGCTTACTTAGGTCAGGAAAAAAAATCATTTTACAATAATAATAGGTCCAGATCAGAAGAGAGAGAATGCTGTTTTGCAAGTCAGTAGACCTGGTTTTAGCCCCAGCCGTGGCACAAACTGACAGAGGCAAGTCATTTCACCCTCTGGGCTTCAGTTTCCACAGCCACATAAATATCAGGGTATCAAACTAGGTCAGGGGTCAGCAGACTGTTTTTGCGAAGGTCCAGGTAGTAAATATTTTTGGCTTTGCAGGCCACGTGGTCTCTGTTGCAGCTAGCCAACTCTGCTGCTGTAGCCTGGAAGTGGCCTTAGACAATACAGAAATGAATGGGCAGGGCTGTTCAGGGAGGGACCAGGTGGAAGGCGGGATTTGGCCTGTGGCCCGTCTGCAAACCCCTAGATAACCTTACCGGTTCGCCAGCTCTCAAATACTGAGTCAGACATTTCCATATGCCCATCTCATTTCCACAGACTCCCTTGTTGGGAGCTCATGTCCATCATCTTACAACTTTGAGGCAGTTTTTCCCTAGAAGTGTAACCAAAGTCGTTACTGCTGGTCTCTAAACAACTGAGAGTACACCAGTTGTCTCCATGCTTTTTACTTATTTATTTTTGAACAAATTTATTTATTTATTTATGGCTGCCTTGGGTCTTTGTTGCTGCGGGCGGGCTTTCTCTAGTTGCAGCGAGCGGGGGCTACTCTTTGTTGCGGTGCACAGGCTTCTCATTGTGGTGGCCTCTCCTGTTGCGGAGCACGGGCTCTAGGCGCACAGGCTTCAGTAGTTGTGGCATGCGGCCTCAATAGTTGTGGCTTGCAGGCTCTAGAGCACAGGCTCAGTAGTTGCGGTGCACGGGCATAGTTGCTCCACGGCATGTGGGAATCTTCCTGGACCAGGTCTGGAACCCATGTCCCCTGCATTGGCAGGCGGATTCTTAACCACTCTGCCACCAGCAAAGTCCCTCCATGCCTTTTAGAGCAGGGAACTAGTACTCGTTCTAGAACTTGTTGATTACCTGTGCCTCAGGCACTGTGCGGTGCACTTTCTGTCCCTTCATCCTCAAGATGGTCCAGAGGGGACATGTATCTTCGCCCATTTTAGAGATGCCATCACCAGAGGCTGATGTGGCCTTCCCAGTGCCCCACAGCAAATAAGCCTCAGAGGCAGAGCCAAATCCCCAAAGCCTGTATTTTGTTTTCTCCTAGGCTGCTATTCTTTAGATACAAACCTCGCTTTTGAGTCATTTTACAGCGGTCGCTCGGTATCCACAGGGGATTGGTTCCAGGACACCCCACAGATACCGAGATCCGTGGATGCTCAGGTCCATTATATAAAAGGGCATAGGACAGTCAGCCCTCCATATCCGCAGAATTAGGTCCGCGGTTGGTGGAATCTGCAGATGCCGAACCCACCAATAGGGAGGGCCGACTGTGCTTCACCCCGTTATATCAATATAATGAACTTGAGCATCTGCAGATCTTGGTATCTGCTGGGCGTCCTGAAACCAATACCCCTGTAGATACCGAGGGATCACTGTATACTGTTGATTGTTTTGAGGGAGTTGTACTCATGTGCTAATTTACCTTTATTTTTTAACTGTAAAGGTAATACATGCTTATAGTAAAAAATACAAAAAGACCAAAAGGGTATAAAATGACATTTTTCCTCCATCCCCATCCTTCATTTTCATTCCTCACCACTAACCACTGTTCATTGTGACCATTTCCTGTATATCAGAGCAGTGTTCCATTTTCATTTTGTTTATTTAGCCAAGCCCTTATTTGTGGACTCTTAGGTTATTTCCAGTTTTGAGTTTTTTTGTTTTTGTTGCTTTATCAAATAATAATGCAATTAACGATTCCTAAGCAGTGGGTTTGTTAGCTCAGTGGTATGGACATTTAAAATGTTGACAAATATTATCAAGTTTTTCCCCAAAAAGGCTTTGCCAATTTGTATGAGGTGGGCTGTTTTCCAACACCCTTGACAATTTAGGGTTATATCAAACTTTTAAATTGTGTTAGTCTGGTAGAGGAAAATGATGTGTCACTTTTATTTGCATTTTAAAAATAATAATAAAGATTGCACAGCTTTTCATGGGTTTCTTTCCCTTTATTTGCTGTTGATTTCCTATTTATATCTTTTGAATATATTTATTGGTTTGTTCACGTCAAATTATCCCTTTTGTATGTAAGTCATTTGTGTTGCAAATCATCTCCCAATTGGTCTTTTCATTTTGTTTAAGGGCATCTTTTTTTTTTTTTTTGGTCATATAGTAATTTATAGAGATGATATAGATTTATTAGTCTTTTCTTTCATGGCTATTTGCGATTTGTATTATGCTTAGGAAGGCCTTTCCCACTTTAAGAATATTTTCTAAGAATTCATAAATGAATGTATTTTTTCCTATCGGCCAACCTCCATCCAGTCCCTTAATATTTCTTCTCAGGGCCTCCCACCTCCAATTATTCACTAAAACGGTGACCACCGTGACGAACTAAAGGCCCTCTCTCTCTTGCAGAAGAAGATGAGAACTGAGGAAGCAAAAATCGTTCAAGAAAAAGCTGCAAAGATCAAGGAATGGGTGACCCTGAAGTTAGCAGAGGTGAGTGAGAGCTTATCTTGGGAAGCCTGCGAGGACCTGCGTGGGGTTGCGCCTGTCCCTCTGCGTTTTTCTGCCTCTATCTGTTTCTGGGGCCTTGCCTGCTTTTCATTTTGTTGACCGCGTGTCTCTCATTCAGCTTAAACACTGAGACACTTCACTTCACGTTTCCCTTCCTGTTGTCAGAGCTGGGTTTCCCTAGAGCTCCTGGTTTGCTTTGTATCTGGGGAGAAGGAATGAGTCTCACTTCTGAGGAGTCCCATCAGTTTCCTTCTGAGAAGCACACACAGTCCTTACCATCCACCCTCTGTCCTCTCCGTTCTTTTTAACTTTTTTTTTCTTGGTGCTCAAATATACGTAAAATATACCATTGAGCTGTTTTTGAAGTGTACAATGCAGTGGCATTAAGTACCTTCACAGTGTTGTGTACCCATCACCACTACCTCCAAAACTTTTCCCACCCCAAACAAACTCCATCCCCATTGAACACTAACTCCCCATTGTCTCTCCCCCCAGCCCCTGGTAACCTCTATTCTACTTTCCACCTCTGTCCATCCGTTTTCATAGCTCATCACTTGCTGCAGCTTTATTTAGGAAACTCAGGACTAGAAG
Organism: Stenella coeruleoalba; assembly: GCF_951394435.1. NCBI lineage: Eukaryota > Metazoa > Chordata > Mammalia > Artiodactyla > Delphinidae > Stenella > Stenella coeruleoalba. The sequence continues at coordinate 33,873,725 of NC_137147.1, read as the reverse complement.
CTACAGCGCTGCTAGCAAAAAACCAAAAAACAACCTCTTTCTAAACAGAAGGAAGGGGAATTGAAGTTTGGAGAAGGGTGAACACTCGCTCCTGACACAAGTGGCTCACACCTGCAGGGGGTAGCGGCTCATTTTGCCTCCTGTCCTTTCTGTGGACACACATCATCTCAGGTCACCTGCTAGACTACAAGCCCTTGGGGACAGAGCTGATGCCTATAACCTGCATCTTCCACAGCCCTGATCTCTTGCTAAAAGCTCAATGAAAGTGTGTTGGCTTTCCAATGAGAATGGGTACTAGACAGCCTATTAACAGGACCTGGCATATCGGCTGGAGACAATGGAAGAACAGGTTTTTTTTGTTTGTTTGTTTTTGTTTGTTTGTTTGTTTTGCGGTACACGGGCCTCTCACTGTTGTGGCCTCTCCCGTTGCGGAGCACAAGCTCCGGATGCGCAGGCTCAGCGGCCATGGCTCACAGACCCAGCCGCTTCGCGGCATGTGGGATCTTCCTGGACCGGGGCACGAACCCATGTCCCCTGCATCGGCAGGCGGACTCTCAACCACTGCGCCACCAGGAAAGCCCTTTTTTTTTTTATTTTATTTTATTTATTTTTTATTTTTATTTTTTTTTAAGAACAGTTATTTTTTGCTCCTAGGTGAATAAGAGGTCAAAGTTACTTTTATCAGGTTGAAACAAGAAAAAAAAGTATGTTTTGTCAGGGAAGATAACGAGGAATTAAGGGCCTGTGGATTATGACATAGTGAAATGATATGGTGAGAATAAAACATCAAACAATGAAAAATCTGGGTCCTAGAGCTCAGGATAAAAATCATTAGAGTAATTGGAAAAGAAGAATGTAATTAACCAATATTTGTTAAACGCTTGCAATGCATCGAGTTCTAAGGCAGGCATTTTAAACATAGATACTGATTTACTCTCAATGACAACTTTGTGGAATGATTACTGCCACCTTCAATTTACCAATTAGTAAACTGAGACAAAAAAAAATACAAGCAAGTTGCTACTGTGATAAAAGTAATTTTTATAGGTTGTATATTGTTCCCGACTCCTTTCCAGTAGAAGGGTAATATATCCCTGCCCCTTGCCATAAGATACGCTATGCCTCCCTGAGGAAGGAATATGCTTCTGCAGATCATGGACATCATGCTTGTTTATATGACTTGCTCTGGACATATATGTAAACTATATTCAATTAGAAACTTCAAGAACAATCACACGGGGACTTCCCTGGTGGCACCGTAGTTAAGAATCCACCTGCCAATGCAGGGGACACGGGTTTGATCCCTAATCCGGGAAGATCCCACATGCCGCGGAGCAACTAAGCCCGTGTGCCACAACTACTGAGCCTGTGTGCCTGGAGCCTGTGCTCCACGACGAGAGAAGCCACCACAATGAGAAGCCTATGCACCGCAACGAAGAGTAGCTCTCGCTCACTGCAACTAGAGAAAGCCTGTGCACAGCAACGAAGACCCAATGCAGCCAAAGAAGGAAAAAGAAGTTTAAAAAAAAAGAAAAGAACAATCACATGAATTTATTATTGTCCTTTTCCTTTTTCCAGGAGATAGGGTTTTCTCCTTCATCCTGGATCCAGTATAAATAAAGCGTGTGAAACTGAGTAGAATACATATGATATAAAATATAAGCAAGGAAATAAAATTTTTGTGTTATAAACAACAACAAAAAGAAGTGTGTTGGCTTTCATTTCAAAGAAAATGCAGCCACCCTGAGGCTGGATCTCATGGATAGGATGTTGAGCAGAAGAAGCCAGATACAGAAGTACATCTTGAATAATTCCATTTATATAAAGTCCTAATGGGCACAACTACACTAATGTGTGTAGGGTGCATACTTAGATGGTAAAACACAGAAAGCAAGGAAATGAATCTCATAGACTCAGAAGAGTTGTCACCTTAGTGGGGAGGGAGGATCATGTGATTGGGGAAGGACAAGTCCGGGATGTCTGGAGTGTTGGCAAATTCCTCTTTCTTAACCTGGGTGGCGGTCATATGAGTAATCATTTCAGAATCATTTGTTAAGCTGTTCATTGGTGTAGAATGCAGTTTTTTTTGTGTTGTATTTCACCATTTTTTTAAAAGGTTAAAGATACCTAGAAAAGAAGGACTTCCCTGGTGGCACAGTGGTTAAGAACCCACCTCCCAATGCAGGGGACACGGGTTCGAGCCCTGATCCGGGAAGATCGCACGTGCCGCGGAGCAACTAAGCCCGTGCACCACAACTACTGAGGCTGCACTCTAGAGCCCGCGAGCCACAACTACTGAGCCCACATGCCACAACTACTGAAGCCTGCGTGTCTAGAGCCCATGCTCCACAACAAGAGAAGCCACTGCAATGAGAAGCCCATGCACCGCAACAAAGAGTAGCCCCTGCTCGCCGCAACTAGAGAAAGCCGGCGAACAGCAACGAAGACCCAATGTAGCCAAAAATAAATAAATAAAATTTATTAAAATAAACCCCCAAAAACCTAGAAAAGAAAGCACAGGGGCCGCCAAATGGAATTCTTTCCCATCTACAACCAGGTAGCGCAGAGAGAAGGAGGAGATCAGGGCTCCCAGGAGAGTCGGCAGTGGACTGGGGGGCACCACGGGTTCTTTTGTGTAGATTTGATCGTTAAGAAGGATTTTAATCTTATTTTGAATTATATGTCTGAATGTGTGGGCTGAGTATTTATTCTCAATCTTCATTTTTCTTTTTGTCTAGCTTGAGATGGAGAATCAGCACCTGAAAAGCTGTAATCAGCACCTGGTGGAGCAGGTGGGAGCCCTTCAACGTGCACTAGAAGGTAAGCGGGCCAGCATGTGCGGGAGTCGGGGGAGTGGGGTGTGTGTGTGTGTGTGTGTGTGTGTGTGTGTGTGCGTGCGCACGTGCATGGGGCTGAATTGAGGGAGCTCTTAACATGCCTATTTTTGTCCCAACCACAGCTCTTCAGATGGCACCTTCGGGGAAGCTGCTGGTGGCCCCCCAGGGAACCACAGAGCAGGATTGTGTCCCTGCAGGACCAGGATCCCAGCCAGTGGGGCAGGACGGTGGTGCTCAGGCCCAGGGTGCCCTGAAGGCAGCTATGCCCGTACCTTCTCCAGGTGCTCTGCAGAGCAAGGACTCTGTTCCTAAAGCAGGAAGCCCCTTGGAGGATTCTAGTTCCAGTATGGTCCACCCTGGAGAAATATCAGAGGCCGAGACCCTTCCACTTCATCTGGGAGGACAGGGCTCTCCTGGCCAGCTGTGCCTGAAGCCTTGCACCCCGAGGCATGGTTTGGCTTCCTGGGGTGAAGGCCTGGTCACTGCTCAGGGAGGGACGCTCCCCAGGACGAAGACCTCTGCCAGGGAAGGCGGCCCCGGCTGCAGCCTGACTCTGCCGAAGGTGCGGGCTCCCAGCACCCACCGGGACAGCATCCAGCTGGCCAAGCGGCACCACAGCCAGCCCCAGGCGGGCCCTGCGCACTTCGACCACGTGGTGAGCATTGAGACTGGGACACTCTCAGCCCTCCACTCCTCCAGCCTTCCCAAGGTGGAGGCTGGCCCTGAGCTCCGGGAGGAACCGGAGAAGATGGAGATGGACGAGCAATCCCCAGCGGGGAAGATGGAGGAAGTGGATTTGGGGAACAAACCACCTACACCCCCCCTGCACCGGTTTCCATCCTGGGTAAGAGGCCCCCTGGGGACAGGACAGAGGGGCCGGGCTGATGGTGCGAACGCTGTGGGGCACAGCCATGTGCTGAGCGTGGGACGAGGCTGTCACCCTCACCTCCTCTGGGCGGTGGGTACCCCGGGGCCTGTCCAGACTACTCCGCCCATAAGGGGTGAAGCCAGGATTTCCGATTGGACGGCGGCCGGCTGTTTCCTGAGCAGGCGCTCACCACGGGCCACAGCCAAGCTGGGTGCTCGGTGCCCATTTTCTCGTGTAGTCTTCCTGACTCTCCGTGGAGGTACAGTGTGGTGGCTAAGAGCACGGGTCCCAGGGTCAAACCAGGAGGTCCCAAGATCAAACTGTGTGAGCCAGGGCAAGCTGCTAAACCTCTGTGCCTCAATTTCCCTCTCTGTAAAATGGGGATAATAGTACCTGCTTTAGAGCGTTGCCCTGAGGATTAAGTGTGTTAATACGTATTTGGTGAGTAGTGGCAGCAGTGGTTCACAATACGTGGAGAGGCTGTTGGAAACGACAAGGGCCAGGCCAGGGTGGAACACTTTCAGAATCATCCCTCCTCTTGTTCCTTGTTGTCTTGTAAATCCAGGTGTGCTGAAATCCTAAAGCAGAGGCAGGCAGTGAGGGAGCATTCGGCAAGGGATGTGGCAAGAGGGCTCAGGTCCTTCCGGTCCCCGAGACAGGATCGCTCTTGTTACCTTAGGGAACCACAGTGGCCCGAGAACCCAACCTCTCTTCTTAGGTGGGACCAGCTGGGCAGTAGCCATGTGGGGAAGATCAAGACTGAGAATTGGGAGAAGGACATTTCTCAGTCTGAGGGAGTCAGATGGACTTACTTGCTGAGTTAGAGTTCCTTTGTTGATCCTCAAAACAACCGTGTGAGTTAGGCATTAGATAAGCTTTTGTAAAACACTCCTGCATTTGTTGAACCTAAACCCCTCAAGCTTCACACTTCTCATTCTCTCTGTGAAGTTAGAGGCCTGTCCGTGGTGGAATTCCACTACCACTACTGGCAGGAATAATCGTTTTTATGGCTAATTTTACCACATGGACCCAATTTATCTGCCCTACATAAGCACGGAATTCCCTGCCCCAGCCCAGTGCCTGCCCCTCCCCCCAAATTCCTCCTTGCTGCCTCCCATCTCTTCCCTTCCCTTGCCTCCAGTCACCTCCGCCTCTCATCCCAGCCCTCGCCAGCCCCTCCCTCTCTCCCCCAGGTGCCCCAGCACTGCTGCTCCCCTCTGGGGTGACCCGGATAGCATCCACCTTCCTTCCTGCCCCAGCCTAGCCCAGCTACCTCCTCGAGCTGGGCAGGCCTTCCCCCGTCCTTGTGACTCACCTCTCACCTGAAGAGGCCTTTGTTTTCCCTTTACCTTGAGTGAAAAAGAGATATGGAGGAGGATAGGTGGGGCCTCTGGGTTGTTTGGGAGTGATCCAAACCTAAGAAAAGCTTCCCAGGCCTGTGGGCCTGCTTCAGACCCAGGGGACCCCGAGGGGCGAGGGAAGAGTTGAGGGTGGGAGTTCGCATTGATGTGTCGTCTACGGTGGGGTTCAGGGGTCTGGGTGAGCCAGGACTTTGAGCCTGAAGCCTAACCATGATGTGACATTGTTACTGTAGGAAAAAAATGTGTCCCAGTTTCCAAACTGGCTTCCAAACAAAAGGGCACGCACATCCTTGCCATGGGGCTCGGACGTCCTCGTTACCAACCCCCCAACTTCAAGGGCTGTAAGATGGGGAAGATTCAGAGAAAACATCCCAGTTCCCTCTTCTCCTGAACTTCCTTGCCCCAAGGGAGGGGTGGCAGCAAGAGAGGGAATAAATATCGCCTGCAGGGCACTGACCGTGCCCTCAGTGTTAGCTGTTTATGTTAATAATTTCATTTGATTGTCACAACAGCCTGAAAGGTGAGTATTATTACCCCCATCTTAGGTCCAGAAATGATGTTAACTTGTCCCAGATCCCCCTGCCGGTCACTGGCTAAGCGTGGATGTGGACCCAGGTCTGCCCGCCTCCAAAGCCAGAGGCCGGTGTGGACACGGGGGTGGTGAACCCTGACCCCTTGTGACCTCCTGTTCCAGGAGAGCCGGATCTACGCTGTGGCCACGTCAGGCATGCGGCTGTCCGAAGTGTCTGCTAGAAGTAATGCCACCTGCTGCGGTGAGTCCCAAGTGAACTGCCCGTGGTGGGCAGGGTGGGCGTGCGGGGAGGAGAAGACTCGGAGAAACACCCAGGGCCAGGTCACCTGCAGCCCATTCCCTCCCACAGCAGGTGAGGTTCAGGTGAAAGCACGTGGCCCCGGCTCCCTTGGAGAGAGAGGGAAGCTGCACAGGTTCAGCTCATCACCTGCCTGTGGGTGGGAGTGGGCGGGAACTGAGCTGTAGCCAATTACAGAGCTGGAAGGGACTTTGGAGGCAGGGCGCTCCAGCCTGGCTGCCCACCTGCACCAGCTTCCCTTCTGCAGTGCAAGGGCTATGGCCGAGGAGCCCCCGGTGCCTTGATTTAGATAACCCCCTGAAGGAGCCGCATCCCCACCTGAGTGCGGCTCCTGAGTCGCCGGCCGCCCAGTCCCCACAGTGACGTGAGTGCCCCATAGTCACAGGGCTTGTAACTCACCTTGGCAAGAGTGGGGCTGCAGAAGGCCTTGGCCCTCGTCCTGAGATCTGTCCCCGGTCTGTCTCCGGAGTGCTGTTTCAGGGAATGCTGTCTGCACAGATCTCTCTCCTCCTCGCTCTGCTCAGGTCTCTGCCTCCCCCACCCCGCTTCCTGGTTTTTGCCACCTGAGTGAGTCTCATCCCTCTTTCCTGCCCCTCCAGCCTCAAGCCCTCCAGCCCTTGCATCCCCTGGGCCTTTCTCTGGCCTGGTCTGCAAGAACATCACCGTGCCGGTCTACACAGCCTTGAAGGGGGTAAGAAGCTGCTGTCCGAGGACGGGGTGTCCCCGCCCAGCACCCACTGCCCCACCACCGTGTCGGCAGGCAGTGGCTGGCGTGGGTCTCCAGGGGCAGGCGTCTGCGCACACGTAACTCTGGGCAGGGTGCTCAGCCCCCCATATATCTATTTATTTTGTTCATCTTTATTAGGTTTTTTAAAAAACTCTTTATTTTTTTCTTCCCATTTTATTGAGATATAATTCACATACAGCACTGCATAAGTTTAAGGTGTGCAGTATAATGATTTGACTTACATACATCATGAAACGATTACCGCAGTAAGTTTAGTGAACATCCAGCATCTCATATAGATAGAAAATTCAAGAAATAGAAAAAAACCTTTTCCTTGTGATGAGAACTCTTAGGATTTACTCGTAACAACTTTCATGTATTAACATGCAGCAGCGTTAGTTAGATTTATCATATTCTGCATCACATACCTAGGACTTACTGATCTTATAACTAGAAGCTTGTACCTTTTGACCACCTTTATCCAATTCCCCCTCCTCCCCCACCTCAGTAACCACAAATCTGATCTCTTTTTCTCTGAGTCTCTTTCTTTGTTTTTGAAGTATAATTGACCTACAACACTATGTTAGTTCCTGGTGCACAACACAGTGATTCAATATCTTTATTAGGTTTTCATTAGAAAAATTCTGCATTTACAAAAATGTGAATCAGTATGATTATGGGCAAAGTAAAATGTTAAAGGTTAAACCAATGCCTGCTCTGCGTCTCCTCCTCATCTTGTCACATGTCTATCCCGGAGGCCAGTGGGGCTCCTTCCAGAACTTTTCATGTATTATGTCATATATTCCCATATGTATTCCTATAACATCTCTGCATATTTTTTAACAAAAATCAGATATAGCTGCAACATGATGTTTTCGTATACTTTTTGGTCTGCTTTTTTTTTTTTTCCTACTGAAACCTTTTATTCTGAATTTGTTGGTGCTTAAGGAAAACAGCTTTGCCCATAATTCACTGTGTCCTGGACTTACGACACCAACTTGTATTTAGCCAATTAGGAACGAGACCAAACTGCATTCTTCTTATGTCTGTTCAGTTGATAAATGGCACTTAACTGATTTCTTTCATATAATCTTTAACAAGAACTCATAAGTCGCATTAATTATGCCCCAAGAGATGAGGGACCGATGGTAACTCAGATGGGCACCTCTGAAAAGATTTGTCAGTTTCCTGTCCTGTTCTAGCCAGATTTTTTGGAAAACTTTAGGGAAAGACTGAAATTCCCCACCAATCTGAGATTGCCTGCGAGTTCTTACAACATTAACTGGAAAAGAAAAGATTCCCAGCATGTTTTTTGAGATCGTAACAGTAATATTTTGTAAAACTTTTTGTAGAAGGATAAAAAGCCAAAAGTGAAATTTCCTCTTACATTGCTTTTCCCTAATTCCTAACCCCAGAGGCAGCTCTCACTGATGGTTTGGTGTTTATTCTGTAATGCCCTCTGATGCATTTACAAATGCATTTACAAATTTACTCTCTCTTACGCACACGCACATGCAAAGAGGATGATGTCATACATGTCAGTCTACCCCTTGCTTGTCCACCCAGCCATGTGTCAGGTCTTCCTGCCCCACCTCCACGCACAGCACAGTTCTGCCTCCCCTTTTAGGACTTCCCAGTACCCCTTGGTATAGATGCCCCATAACTACCTTAACTTGTCCTCCCCTGATTCACAATGTAGGTCATGTCTCTATTTTTCTGTAAAATCAGTGTTGCAATGAACATCACCATGCAAATACATCTCTGTGCACTTATATATGCATATTTCTGTAGGACAGAGTTCTAGAGGTGGAATTTAGGGGCAGATAATATGCATGTTTTAAATTTTGACAGGTAGTGCCAAATTACCTTCTAAAAAGATTTTATATAAATCTTTTATATAAAATAGAGTACCCTTTTCCACACAGTTTCCCCAATATTGAAGTGATCGGTCTTTTTAAATTTTTGCCATGATCTCTCGATTTGTCATCCCCACCCACTTTTAAAGCTCCTGTCTCACACTGGGCCCCGTGGCATGGTTTTCTGGCCCCCTAGTGGCAGGGAGCAAGGTGTTCAGCCCTGGTGGGGCAGCTTCACTGGGGACCACAGAGGATGATGGTGTGTGAGGGAGAGAGAAGCATGGAGGTGAGGACACAGGGGTAAGGTCGTCAAGTCGGGAAGGGACAGTTGTCTTTTGGGTGCCCCAGCTGGGTGATGGCTTCCCGTGCTCTAGACAGGCTGTGATGGCCACGCCCCAGGCACTTGGAGCGGGAGTGAAAGTGCAGATGGGATGGGGCTTGTCTTGCAGCCTTAGCTGCAGTGGGGAGGGTCCTGTCTTGCAGAAAGCCATGCAGATCAGCACGGTGCCCTTTGTGGACGAGTCCTCTGGGTCCGATGATGACTGCAGCTCCCAGGCGAGCTTCCGAACTTCAGTGCCCTGCTCTGAGTCCAGGAAGACCAGTGGACTGGGCAGCCCCCGGGCCATCAAGAGAGGTATGGAGAAGGGTGGTGGGAGGGGTGCAGAACAATGAGGGCCCTTCATCTCCTCCCATGGGCAGTCCCACGTGCGTGTGGAAGACCCTGCAGCTCCCAGGCTGTGTGAGCCAGGAGGCTGTGGACCTGGGCCTTGATTCCTCCTCCCTTTGGACAGGCGTCTCCATGTCCTCGCTGAGCTCTGAGGGCGACTATGCCATCCCCCCGGACGCCTGCTCCCTGGACAGCGACTACTCAGAGCCTGAGCACAAACTACAGCGCACCTCATCCTACTCCACCGACGGGCTGGGCCCAGGGGGGGTGAGCTGGGAGCTTGGCCTCCGCCCTGATGGGGCCAAGGCAGGGCCGGGTGGGAGTGGACCTCCAGCATGAGACCCAGGCAGCAGCTGCATGAGGGTCCCTGGGATTGCCGAAGGGAGGGCGGGAGTCTGGGGGCTGCCACTGATGATGTGAGGCCAAGGGGAGTGGGCTGGGGGTGTGCGGTTGGGGGCCAGGCACACACAGACCCCATCACTATGGCCCACGGGGCCCAGGAGGAGTTTACACGTTACCTCGTTTTAGCTCCACACTGACCCTGGGATGCCGAGAGCTAACAATACGTTTATTGAGTTTTTTGTGTGCCGGGCACCGTGCCCATGGCTTTGTATGCACTGTCTCATTTGTCCTCACAAATGAGGCTTATTACCCCATCTCGTGGATGAGAAGCCTGAGGCTCAGAGGCGTGCTGTTATGCGCCAGAGCCAGTGGTAAATGCAGATGGCTCGTTCCCCAGCCCTCGCTCCATAGCACTGTGCTGCCCCGTCTTCATCTCCGCCTCCACGAACCCTCCACCCCAGTTTGCCTGATGTTCCCCAAACCTCTCTTGCCCTTTCCTGCTGCCTGGAATGGGCTTCTTCCTCCTCTGGGCTCGTCTTCAAGGGAAAGGCTGATTTCCTTCCAATGTCAGTTCAGGTCTGGCTCTTGCCAGAAGCCTTCCCTGGCCAGCCTCTCGCTTGTGCAGCCCCTGATCTACCATCTCCTCAGGGTCAGGTGTTCTCTCCCCCTGCCAGCAGGACCACCCATGCTTTATAAGTCCTCTCTGCACCCTTAGCAGGGCAGTGCCCTGAAAACACACATAGTAGATACTCAGTAATTTTTTTTAATTGATGACAAAGCAGTGACTCAGCTGGGCCATCTTGGCCTGTGTGATGTCCAGGAACCCCAGTGATTTCCCTCTTCTGTCCATCCCTCATCCCCCTACACCCTTCCACTCTTGCAGGAGTCACTGGAGAAGTCAGGCTACCTGCTGAAAATGGGGAGCCGGGTGAAGACGTGGAAGAGGCGCTGGTTTGTCCTGAGACAGGGACAGATCATGTACTACAAGTCTCCGGTGAGACCCTCCTTCCCCAGGACAGTAGGCAAAAGGACCCCACCCCAGCCCCAGAACCGCATGAGAGGGGCTGGAAGCAGGGCAGAGGTGAAGGTCTGGCAGGCAGGGAGAGGCAGCCTGGGCAGGCACCTGAGGCTTTGAGCCCCACACGGGACCATGAGGCTGGTCACTGGTTCTCACAGTGAAATCAGGCACTGAGCAGTCAGGGGCACTTCTAGATGAATGGGCTTGGTGATTCCTTCTTCCTTCAGAAGCCGAGCCCTGTAAATGAACCATTGCTAGGCTGCCCTCACATCATCAGGACTGTTCTAATAGGCGAGCTTGTCACCTCCTCCATCTCCTTCCTACACTGTTTGGAATTAGGGAGCCTTAGGATGTTGGGACCTAGTTTGACAGGCCCTCCCTAGAGAACCAATGTTAACGTTTTAAAGAAGGCAAAGAGGCCTGACTCTTGTGCAACTCCAGTTGATTGTTAGTGGCTACCTTGAGCATCATGTGGAGGATTCAGGTCCCGTATCACTCAATGAGTAGGCATGCTCTGATTGATTAGTTATGTCTGCAGTGGCACTGGAGAAGGTAATGGTGATATATATAGGCCACCTGTTTGCAACACTATAAAATATGTAGTAGAAAGAATTTAAGGGCTTTGTAGCTCAGGAATAACCTGGTGGTTTCTCATCCAGTTTTTAAAGGCTCAATCTATACTTTTTGAGGCCTGGGTCAGGAGGACCCATGTCTCTAATCATTGCTCCATTTAGTTAGAACCAGGATCCAGAACACGTTATCCATCATACCACAGCCCAGGAAAGCTTAGGAATCACTTTCCCCATTGTGACCTAGAATAAGGTCTGAGGGGAAATGATGTGCTCTGGGAAGGCTCCAACCTCCTTCCTCTCCATCCCTTTCTTTACAGAGTGACGTCATCCGGAAACCTCAAGGCCAAGTGGAACTGAACTCCCGTTGCCAAATTGTTCGAGGGGAGGGTGCACAGACATTCCAGGTGAGCATGCTCCTGGCGGCCAGTGCTTTAGGTAGAAGAGGTGCTGGGTTTGGATATGGCTCGGATGGAAACAAAGATGGGGCAGAATGAGCATGTGTGAAAGCCATTACCTCGACGTTTGCATTGATCCTCATTTATGGGTTTGAGGAAGGAAGAGGAGGCAGAATGTGAGAGATGGAGTGAAGGTAGGAGAGACACGGAGGCAAAGATGACGAGGAGGAGAAGGGAGGGAGGGAGTACCAGGGCAGGAGGAAGGAAGAGCCAGTGGCTCGGAGATCTGCGCCACCGCAGAGCCAGGCCCCTGTTCTCCCGTCGTCCTGTCTCCCCATCCCCAACCCCTCACTTCTCCACAGCTCATCTCTGAGAAGAAGACCTATTACCTGACAGCGGACTCGCCCAGCCTGCTGGAGGAGTGGATCCGTGTCCTGCAGAGCCTGCTGAAGGTCCAGGCCATTGGGCCTCCGGCCCTGACTCAGGGCGGCGCCAAGCCCGCTGTGAAGGGCTGGCTGACTAAGGTACGGGTGGGGTTGGTGGGGGAGGAGCGTGGTGGGCTCCTCATGAGAGTCAGGGGAGCCAGGAGTGAGTGCTGGGCTGGTGGGTCACCTCCTGACACACAGCTCCTTTCTCCAGGAGGCCCCTCACACTGACTACCTGTGGGCTGAACCACACAAGGTGACGGTGAATGAGTGTCTGGAAAAATAGGGGTCAGTGTTGTTACAACAGCAGCTATTCTCGAGACAGGGGGAAAAGGAATGTATCGGACCCATTTTGAGGTCATTAGGAGTTGCCCTCACCCCTGCCTGTACCCACCACAGCTCAGTGTGAATAGTGGGAAGCTGTGACCTCGGCGAGACAGGTGTGGCCAAAGACTTATAATATCTCAGGCTGCCCTAAAGACGTTTTAATTAGGGCTCTTCTGGTTGCAGGGAGCTGAGAAGCACTTGTTAATCCCAAGAAAGGGGAAGTTAACAAGGAAGCACGTTAACTAGGCCAGGATGCCGTCGGGAATGATGGTGTGCGCAAGTTCAGTGCTTGGGGCTCTGCCTGTGCCGCTGCTTCCCCGTTCAGTATGTGTTCACAGCCATCTCCTCTGCCCACGTGCAGTGCTTTTTACACTTCACGATTACACTTGCCCAAGGGCTTCAGCCCACCGTGGCCCTTCCCTTCCGACTCTAGCCTCTGCAGATTAGCAAGTTCTTCTCGTGATCATATTCCTGGGACAGGATATCTGGTTGGCCTGGTCGATCTTTTAATGGCAGGTCATACGAGGATGGGGTGTCGCATGGTACCATGGACGCTCGCTGTGAAAGGGCTGGTTCCGTTAGTAGAGAATCTGGGTGGCATCTGAGTTTGACCTGGGATTGACCAAAGGATCTGAGTTGGACCAGGGGTTTTGAGATCTGTCTCCCTTTGGCTTCTCTTTGCCAGTCCCGGATCTTCTTCTGGGGTCTTCTGGTTCTAATAATGCTGGTTCATTTCTGGCCTACAGGTCAAGCATGGCCATTCCAAACTGGTCTGGTGTGCTCTTGTTGGGAGAACCTTCTACTACTATCGAAGCCACGAGGACAAGGTACTTCCTGGCCTCCCGAAAGCTTCCCCCAAACCACATTCCTGTGGCTCTGTGTCCTTATGGAAGGCCCAGCTTTACCCTCTACCCCACCCAACCCCACAACAAGTACAGAGCTGGCTGGCCAGATCCCTCTAGAGTGTGTGACCAGTGTGCATGGTCTGTAGATCCTGCCTGTGTGGTCTGTCTGTGCTTCTCCAAGCCCGCCTCAGCCAGGGAGCTGTAGTCTCCCCCTCGTCCTTGATTCCCAGCCCTACAAGGCCTGAGGGTTCAGAGAGAGGAGACTCCTCTGTTCCCCGCTGGCCCTCCCATTCACGGAAGGCTCGTGTCCACAGCGCCCCCTGGGCCGTCTGCCTGTGCAAGACGCACGCATAGAGGAAGTAGATCGATCCTGTGACTCAGACGAGGACTATGAGGCTGGAGGGACCCGGCGGTTGCTTTCCTCCCACTGCACCCTTGTGATCCACCCCCCAGAGCACAGCCCCACCTACCTCCTCATTGGCACCAAGCACGAAAAGGTAAGGGAGGGGGCTGGGCCTCCACGGCAAAGCTTGTACCTTTGATTCTCACCTTCCTTCTCTCTTCTGAGCTTCCCCAGATTCGAATCTATTTCCCTCCTGGACATTTTGGCAACTAGTATTTCCTGAATATTCCTTGTATTGAATCCATTCCCAGTGACCAACATCTCTTCACTGGGGCCATGAGATGGAGGGAACCACAAGCTTAGGAACTTGGGTTCACATTCAGCCGATCCCAAGTCTTTCCCCTTAGGGACCGGTGGCCTTGACTTGTGCCAACCAGACAGGCTGACCCTTACCCTGGGCTTGGCCCCTTCAGGGAGGCTCCCTTGGAGCTCTTGCCTCCATTCTTCCCAGCCCAGCCCCATCAGGTGGCTTTCCATCCTTTTCCAGGATACATGGCTTTACCACCTCACAGTGGCTGCAGGTGGCAGCAGTGCCAAGGTGGGCACTGCCTATGAGCAGCTCATTGGAAAGCTGATGGATGGTGAGGGAGACCCAGGTAAGGCGAGAGTGGCCATCACTGCTGGGTTGGAGGGTGGTGGCTGGGTAACTGTGGGTCAGGAGCCCAAAGAAAGCACTACTGTACCCTGAAGCTGTTTGGAGACCTTCTGAGCCACAGAAGGGCATTCCCGTCCCAAGCTCCGGGACCCCTGTTTCTGGTGAGGCTACTGAGGAGACCACTCAGTATCTGGGGCAGTTGTCTGGGGAGCAGACTTTCCGGCCACTTGGTCAATGTTTTACTTTGTTCACTGCAACTTTGCTGGCTGGGCAGAGGGTTGAGGAAAGAAGGTGGCTGGTTAATCTATAGTTAGAGTTTGTTAATGAATGAAGCCTAAGTTAGGATCAGGCTAACTAAGCCTGGGGCCTCTTGGGGTCTTTATTTTGCTACTGATTCTCAGGACCCTGAGGACCCAAGGGCACCCAGAACACACACTGCTTTACTGCTGCTCCGAGGCGTGTTTGTTCCGGGCTGATATACGCTCCTCTATCCAGACCTAGCGCTGCAGGGAGAGGCCCTCCCCTGCACACGCACGCTTGCACTCCGATGTCCATGCCTTGCGTTGGACGTTCACCCCTATTGCAGCCCCACGAGCAAAGCAGTAGCCGCCTTCCTGTAAGCCATGCTCGTGAGTGTGCCGAATAAATGCAGTGCACAGCCCACACTCTGTGGATATAAATCCAGCACAGCCCACGTGTCCCGACTGTGAAAGCACCGTCTTCCCCAGAGATCAGGGTCGGGGTGCGGGGGAGGCGAGTTCCCTCCTCAGCGGTAATGGCTGCTGCTCTCTGGTGCTGTGCTCCGGGCAGATTCCCCGCTCTGGAGGCACCCCATGCTGTGCTACAGCAAAGACGGGCTGTACACCTCCCTCACCACCCTGCCCTCCGAGGCCCTGCAGACGGAGGCCGTCAAGCTCTTCAAGGTAAAGTGGGAGCTGAGCCCGGGCCCATGGACTGGTGGCGGCGCCCTTGCCCTGTGCCCAGGCTCTGCCCAGAGCAGTTCTTCCCACCACGGTGATGCCGGGGTGGAGAAGACCTGTGCAGTTTAGGGGGGGAGCTCCCGGAGGGATCTGAAGAGGAAGGGAAAGAAAGTCCCTCAGGGCTCCCATCATGTCCTTTAGGGCAGGGAGGCTGGAAGCTCTGGGACTTCATTCATGGGCCCTTGGGGAGCACTAGCGAAACGAAGAGCTGCCCTCCTGTAGTGAACAGCGGGAGAGGGCAGGTTTACGTTGCTTCTGGACCTGAGGGATTCTGGCCTATTTTAGAATATTCTTTGTTCCCCGCTGAATATTCTGTCTTTTAAAAAAATGAATATGTCTTGCTTATGTAATGGAAACATGTAAAGGAAAGATCCTATCCCAAAGTAGCCTTCTCGGTAAGCATAGACGTTCTCGAGCAGTCACGATGCTCCCTCCTAGAAAGGGCTGTCTGCCGTGAACCAGAGCCTTCCTCGAGCCCTGGGCGGGGGGACGGCCCAGTCTGTCCCCTGTCACAGAGGACGATAGTCAGGGGGCTGTCAGTCTACCTGTGCCCACTGTCATTTCCCTGCAGTCGTGCCAACTCTTCATCAACGTGCCCGTGGAAGCGGCCTCGGTGGACTACCACGTGTCCCTGGCCCAGACCGCGCTGCAGGTCTGCCTCGTTCACCCCGAGCTGCAGAGCGAGCTGTACTGCCAACTCATGAAGCAGACCAGCTGCCGCCCGCCGCAGAAGTGCTCCCTCATGCAGGTGGGCGTCCCTGGGGCGGAACGGCCGACGGGAGCCGTCGGCCAGGGCTGCCCAGGACGTGGGAAAGGTGGAAGGAGGTGACCGGGCAGGTATCCTCCGAGCCTGGCAGCCAGCAGGCGGCTTCCGTACTCAAGGCTGCCCGGGTCCTGCTGCCCTCTCTGTGCCCCTTCTGGACGTCTGCACACAGTCAGGTTGTGTGATTGCGGCTCTGCACAAAGCCCAACCAGGCTGGCCATCCTGGTGCCCGCAGAAGGCTGGGGGCTGCGGTTCGGAGAGGGTGGTGAAGGCTCTGTAGCTCAGGACTGCGATGGTGGTGGCACGGCGGACCCAGCGCTCAGCCCACATTTCTTGTTTCCCCCGGCAGTGCTGGCAGCTCCTGGCTCTGTGTGCCCCACTTTTCCTGCCTCAGCACCACTTCCTCTGGTACGTCAAACAGCAGCTCCAGCGCCACGCAGATCCCCGGTGAGTGCATGTCGTTTCCTCTGCCGCTCTGGCACTACCGACTGGCATGATCTGAGGGACGCAGGGGAGACTAGGATGGATGAGATCGCCCCGCCCTCTGGGGTTTGCACAGTGGCCATGTAGACTTTGCCCATCACCATGTACGCAGATGGGCACGTGGAGATCTGGGCACCCTCTACACACCAATCCACGTGTGTGTGGGTATTTAGTGGGGGCCCTCATGTGGAGCTACCGCGCCCCCAGATCATCCCCAGATTTGCATTCTCTGTTGCCATGTTTTCTGGCTTCTGCAGAAAATACCCGTGCCAGCAACCAGCAGTAGATAGGCCCCGAACGACCAATTAACACCCCAGACCAGTCTTTGGGGCTCGTGTCACAGCCTTCCAGCTGCAGGTTTGGTCCTATAGGTTACATGTAGGTAGGGAACCAGGGTGTCAAGTGGTAGGGATGAGTGGATTCCCGGTTTTCCTTTCTTCCTTCGCCTGTCTTTTTAGAAATGAGACGGGCCAGTACGCCACGTACTGCCAGCGGGCAGTGGAGCGGACGCTGCAGACTGGGGAGCGGGAGGCCAGGCCCTCGCGCATGGAGGTGGTGTCTATCCTGCTGCGGAACCCCTTCCACCACTCCTCGCCCTTCAGCATCCCCGTGCACTTCGCCAACGGGACTTACCAGGTGACGAGCGACCTACCAGGTGACAAGGCTGCCGCGCTCCCTGTGCTGAATCTTCTCATATTGCCATCCCAGAGGAGAACACCTTGGGGCCAGTGGGTGCTAAGCCTCCTTAGGCCCAGCAGATCTTAACAGGCAGACCAGCCAAAGGATGGGCCTGGGGTGCAGGGGCGAGTGGGGCCATTCGTGCCACTGTGGAGGGAGTACAGAGCTTGAATCACAAAAGTACTTCACTCTTTGGGGCCTGGGAAGAGGACCTTTTGAACCCACTACGTGAACAGGGAAGCTGACACACTGACCAAGAAAGTGGCAGGGGAAGGGCCTCCCAAAGAGTGACAGCAAAGGAGGAACGGAGCTTATGTGGGACTTCAGTTTATGGTGGGCGGGCTCCTCCCTTAAGCACTCGCCCTCTGCATGTGGAAACCAGCTTTCTTTGGCCTCTGTTGTCGCCCTCGCTCCTTTCAGCCATGCCTTTCCACCTCCCGGCCTCTGACCCCTCCACTAGCCCCCGTGGGCCCCTCTCAGGAGGTCCCCTCTCCCGGCAGGTGGTGGGTTTTGACGGCTCCTCCACAGTGGACGAGTTCCTCCAGCGGCTGAACCAGGAGACGGGCATGAGGAAGTCCTCCCATTCTGGCTTTGCCCTCTTCACAGACGACCCTTCTGGCAGGGACCTGGAACACTGCCTGCAGGGGAGCGTCAAGGTGATGGTCCCCCGTAAGCCAACTGAGCCACCTTGGTCTTCAGGATTTTGTGTTCCCAGCCGGTTTGGGGCTGAGCCCGAGGCCAGCATTTCTGTGCCATCTTAAAATGTGCCCATATAGGCAGAGAAAAGTCATTTGTGCCCTTGTCTCTGGAGAGAAGATCTCCACATCCCTCCCTCCCTCCCTTCCTCCCTTGAGAGGCTGTTCAGCTTCCAGAAGAAAAGCCGCTTCCCAGCTCAGGGTAGGAAGGACAGGGAGGCACTTCTCAGCAGCAGCCCCACCTGGGCGGAGCCCGCTGCCAGTTTCGTACACACATGCGTAGACGGACAACTGTACGCCTGGACCCAGCAGATGTGTTGTACGCTGGCAGCTCACTCTTACCCAGTCTGCCAGGGCCCGTGCTCTGCTTACAGGTCCCACCAACTTTAAAGAGGTAGATCCTTGTGGTACTTCTGTGCGTAAAGGCCCTTGAGTGGGATTCGAACCCTATGTTGCATTAGGGTCTGGGGTTAGAGCCGCGGGGCATGCTGGGTGTTTGTGGGACGTGCTGGAGCACTTGATGAGGATGAGGGTTTTGGCTGCAGTCTCTGCTTTCTTTATGGTGACAGGACAAAGGCTCCTGTAGTCTTTTACCATTGCCTGGAAAAACTATGCCCGGGCATCTGTGAATGCCCAGGCATCTGTAAGGCTCTGTTACACAGTAGGCCTCCGGTTATATTTGTTGAAGAGAATGGCGGTTGGTGGGAGGGAAGTGGAGCCGGTGATGAGGGGCCATGGTTTTGAACTGGGGCCTGCCTAGCCTCTGGGGGGCCCCCTCAGATGTCCAGGCAATGGCGGCAGCATTCCATGGTTTGCTGCCCACGCCATGCTCAGAGCTACACCTCTGTCTGTGAGAAAGCCGCAGGCACCCTGGGTCCTGGGAGCATGAGGCCCCGCGGGTCAGCCTCCTGATGGACAGTCCCTCAACTCTGCCCCGCGGCTCTGCCCGAGTCCAGCCCTGACTGGACCTTGTTCCCTTCATCAGGGGCTTTTCTGACTTTCCTCTTTTGCCTCATGCAGATCTGCGATGCCATCTCCAAGTGGGAACAAGCCCTGAAGGAGCTGCACTCCGGAAAGTCTGAGGGTGGCACACGTGTCGTGAAGCTGATGTACAAGAACAGGTCCTGGGCACCGCCAAGGGGGACCAAGCATGAGGGCTGCTGCTGGGGTGCAGCTCATCACTCCCCCAGCTGGAGGCCTGTCCTGCACAGGCAGGGCCAGAGATATAACACTGCCTGCTGGTCAGTAGCTGGAGGCCCAGGCTGGCTCTGCTGGCCTCTGTGAGACCCTGGACAGCTCAGGCTCTCCGTCCCTGTACTGTGTCTGCACACTCACACATGCATGCACACACACACACACACACCCCTACCCCCCAAACAGACCAACTTCCTCAGGTGGCTGCATGTGTTACATCAGGAGAGGAAGATTTTGTCTGAGCACTAGATATTTAAGACTAAAGAATAAATTGCTCCTGGGAGCTTCCCTGGTGGCGCAGTGGTTGAGAGTCTGCCTGCCGATGCAGGGGACACGGGTTTGTGCCCCGGTCCGGGAGGATCCCACATGCCGCGGAGCGGCTGGGCCCGTGAGCCATGGCCGCTGAGCCTGCGCGTCCGGAGCCTGTGCTCCGCAACGGGAGAGGCCACAGCAGTGAGAGGCCCGCGTACCAAAAAAAAAAAAAAAAAGAATAAATTGCTCCTATATACCAGTTCCAGGAAATACAGAAGGAGAAATCCTGACTTATACCAATCTGACTAAGAAAATTCCATCCCAGTATGTCTCCAGGCAGATGATTTCCATTAGTCTCTTGGAATCTTAACTCATTTAGTTTCCTAATAAGCTATGATTCCAGGTACCAGATTCCCCTCACCAAATCCAGTAAGTCTTAATGGTGAATTCAGAACCGACCACATGCTACTGTTGCTATGGGACCTGATGGCCCTCTATCTGCTCTGTGTCATGCTTGGTTAAGTTTTTCTGGAGGCAGTGGAAAATAGGCTCACAGATGGTATAAAAAGAGTAGTTTCTTTTTTCTTTGTAAATCAAGATAAACAGATGCAGAGACAGCTTCATCCGTTTGGGATCCCAGCTGAGCCCTGGCTTCTCACTCTCTCCCCTGTAGGCTGTACTTTCGGAGTCAAGTCAAAGGGGAGACAGAGCGAGAGCGCCTGCTGCTTGCCTCCCAAACCAGCGGAGAGATAGTGGCAGGGAGGTTTCCTGTCAACAAGGAGCTGGCTCTGGAGATGGCGGCACTGATGGCCCAGGTAAGGTTCTGTCCAGGAGTCAGGAGGGTCAGGAGACGTCTTGGACTCATAGGTGGAGTGCACCACACAGGCTGAAACAGGAGATTCTGCGGGTCCTGAGGTGCCAGAGAGGGCGGCCTTGCTGACTCCTACCCAGCAGAGTGCCTCGCTGCAGATTCAGGCTACATGCAGAACTCTGGGCGTGGAAACCAGGGGCCTGGGTTTGAATCTTAGCCACCTTCCCGCTATGAGATCTTGGCCAAGTCACTTCACTTGTCTGTGCTGTAGTTCCCTTTTTCATATCCCGAAAACAAAAATACCTCCCTACCTGCCCCGACAGGGTTGTACTAAGTGTAATTCCTAGATAATGTATGTCATATAATGTATGTGGTTAAGTGTGTATTACAGCTGTCAAACATTGTAATGAGAAGTAGGAAAAGGAACACACATTCAGACTTTGACTCTTCTATTACCTTTAGGAGGCTGTCTTGCCAAAGGAATCTGGGATCCTTCATGGTTCCCGTAAGAAAGAGTCTGGATCTACATGCTGGAGAGGATGGGGAAATAATAACAGTGGACCTTTAATACAGTAAACACGTATTGAGTATGCTGTAGAGGGCCCTGTGCGAAACATTTTATATGTAGTACCCTATTTAGTTCTCACCCCCGCTTTATAGATGAGTAAACTGAAGCTCACAGAGTTTAACTTGATCATGGTTTCAGAGCTGGTAAATGGCAGAGCTGGGATTTGAGCCAAGCATCTGACTCTAATGGCCACATTTGGAACAGTCAGCTCTACTGAAGGATCTGTAGCATCTTCAATCCTGTATCCCATATTTTTGGATTAGGAGCCAGAATTTCTACAGTGTTTTCCCTTGTCTGCCACTAATTAACTGTGTCTTTGGATAAGGCACTTAACCTCAGCTGCAAAAGGAAAGGTGATCTAGACAATCTCTAATATTCTAGGACCCTAAGGTTGTTTCTCTAGTGTCTGTGAAACTTGAGATAAAGGGTCTGTCTGTACACAAGTGTTTTTTCACATCCATTCACACCTCACCAATAAAGGGATGAAATAATGGTTTATTTCACCTCTCAGCAGGCCCCCAACCCCATTCACGTCCAAATTCCTGATTTGTCCCTCCATGTGCTTCTACCACAGGTAGAGTATGGGGACTTGGAGAAGCCCATCCTGCCAGGACCTGGGGGCACACCCTCTGCCAAGGCTCTGCATCACCTCCAGCAGGTCCTAGACAGGTTCTACCCAAGGCGCTACAGACACGGGGCCCCCCTGGAACAGCTGAGGTAGGCTGCAAGGTCTTGCAGGGAGTCACCGTAGGGAGGCATGGGCTGCAGAGTTGGGAAAAACCTCAGAGCTGCAACAGAAACATGGCACCATCTCTCTCCATCCGTCTAAACCAGGCACCTGGCAGATCAGCTGACCACAAAGTGGGCAGCACTGCAAGGCTGCTCCTCTCCTGAGTGCATCCGCATCTACCTGACAGTGGCCCGGAAATGGCCCCTCTTTGGTGCTAAGCTCTTTGCTGCTCAGGTAAGTGTGGGTGGTTTCCAGCCAAAGGAGTGGTTACCACACCCTCAGGAACTCCCTAAGTTTCTCCTGGATTCGTTCATGTTTTGAGCCAGTTCAGTCTGCAGCGCCCACCCGCAACCACTAGGGGTCACTATCTTTCCACCCATTTCTTGCCTACTCCAGCTTTCCCTGGTCCAGAGCAGTTGTGACTCATTGCTTCCGGGCCAGGGTTATTTCTGGGCGATCCTTAACTTTCCTTTATTGACTTCTTTCCCAATCCTACCTTTGAAAAAAAAGATAGGGTCAACTAATCCACAACAGAGTTCAGACTTGATATGATGTTCCTCTTGAGAATGTTTTTATTTTAAAAAAAGTTTGAAAGAACAACGTGTAACCTAAACAAATACATCTCTGCTGACCTGGTGCAGCCACAGAGGGATCTGACTACTCAGGCACCAGTTAATTTCTCCTGCTGGAAGGCCAGGTGGCTAAAAGTAATTTCAGATGGAACTTTTCTTCACTGGCTATCTGGTGTGCATGAAACTTTGTACGTAATCACAGTGTCCTATCCTCGAAGCTGGATCATGATCCTGTTCACTGAGGATACAGATTAGACAACAGACATTCACTCATTCATTCAACAAAGAATTGTTGAGCTCCTACTATATCTGAGGCATTGTGCTAGTTGTCTGAGGTGACAAGAGGTGAGCAAATCAGACACGTCCTCGCCTTCATGGAGCTTCCCATCTAGTGGGGGACGTACACACTAATCAAATTTTCACACATACACTCTCTCTTTCTAAATATATATATATATAAAACACATATAATTTTTTTAGAAGCTGTCACAAGTGCCATGAAGGAAAAGTACAGGGGTGTTATAAAGGCATATAACATGGGGACCCACTTAGTCTGGAAGGTTGGGAGAAGCTCCTGAAAAAAGGGACATGTCCATCTCTCTCCCCAGCCTCCCCAGGGTAGGAGACAGGAAATCTAGATTGCCCTACTGCAGCCCTGGCAGTGAAAATTAGTCATTCTAGGACTTATCCACCAAATAGTCAGTTTTCTCCCTGGCAGGGCCTAAAGCCCTTGCATTACTGTCTTCCTAATTATTTTATAGTCCCTAGGAAATGGTTGAAGCAAGATGCAGCTTGCACTTAGGAGGGCCTGTGGGTGGAATGCTGTCAGTTTCTGAGAGCCAGGAAAAAACAGCCTGTTCTCCATGCCTGTAACAGAACAGCCAGGGCTGGCCTCTGTTCTGGAACAGGAACAAAGTGTACTGTGTTCTGTACCATGGCAGGATGGGCTATAGGTACTACAAGAAAGTGATACTCGGGGTTGTTAGTAGGTGGCCAGAGCCCCAAGCCAGGTGCCTCCTGCCACGAGCAGCCTGTTTACTCCCGCGTGCTATACAAATACCATCTTCTATGTTTTCCAAAAGAAAAAAGTTGGAAATCACTGCCTAGCAGATCCCTAGATGTGCCTTCTTCCTCAGAAAGCTCTAGTGGTTCAGAATCCCTAGCTGTGGATGTCTGATGGGATTTTCCTGTTCCCCCAGCCTGCACAGCCGTCTTCCAAGGAGAACACTCTGGTGTGGATTGCGGTGAATGAGGACGGTGTCAGCATCCTGGACCACAACACCATGGTACGGGAGGATGAGGGCTGGCTTCCTGACCCCTCCTTCTCCTGACAGTATCTTTTCTTCTTCTCTCTGGACTCAAAGGGCTGAGCTAAGTGACCACGGTTTTCCTTCCCCCACCCCCTGCCCAAGTACTGCTGTCCTCTAGTCTAGACACAGCTTGTAGACATTCAAAATGTAGATCTCCAAAGTGTGACCACTTCGGACTTCTCCCTTCCTAGTCTGGAAGAGACTGGGCATGCTGGCTCCTAGCTCAGGAGGCAGGTGGAAAGTTTTTCCAGAACTAACTGGATCTTTCCCCACAGCAAGTGCACGTCACTTATCCCTACTCTTCAGTGATGACCTTTGGTGGCTGCCGGGATGACTTCATGCTTGTGATTAGATCCACTTCAGACCAGAGCTCTGGAAAAGGCCACGTTGAGAAGCTGATCTTCCGGATGGCTGCTCCCAAGGTGGGTCTGAAAGCTGCTAAAACATTTTACCCTGCTGTGGTCTGATGAGATGGGCTCGGAGCTTAGAAAGGAAACTGGGGTTATGACAGTACTCTAGAAGGGCCCTGCCCCAAATGAAACTATCATCAGTACCCCAGAGGGTTCAGGTGGCGTCTCTACGGTCACTGCTGAGCTGGCAGGTGGGGGGGCTGGCGGGAGAGGGAACTCACTCTGGTCCAGCTACTCTGCACTCCTCACGTTACCTTCCTCTGTTCTGTCAGCCACAGCACTGGACAGGCTTGAATGGGGGCCCTCTTGCTGCTGTCGTCCTTGCAGCAGGCCCAGTGTTCTCACCTTGCCTTGGGCTCTGCTGTCCCGGCACTAGTCACAAGTGGGACACTCTGAACATGCTCCCCCTTCCCTGGGGTCCTAGGAACTGTTCACTTTAAGGGCCTTGTTCCTACTCAGTACAGGAAATGTTGATGCAAAAAATAACAATTGCAGAGACTCTGGAACCAAAGTTCTGATTTATAGTTCCTGGCTCCCTTCTGAGCAACTGGAAACCCTGTTGTTTTAACTCTAAAGCTGGAGTTCGCCAAACCACCTCCTCCTTTCAATACTGTCCCTGCCAAAGGAGAGGATATACAGAGCCTTTCCTCCAGGGAGGCTGCCTTGCCTTGTCTTGGAGACAGCCAGGGCGGAATGTTGGTCCTCCTGTCCTCAGGAGGTACTGGGCACCTCAGGACCTCCAGACGCCTATTTCACTAGGCCTCTGAGCCTCACAGGAACGATCCCCTTTGGACATTTCCTCCCAGGTGGGTATTTTAACTTAAGGGACAAACTGAAGCCCAGGAAGCTTATATAACCAGTGCAACAGCTAGTGAGTGAGAGAGCCAGGATTCAAGCCAAAGCCAGTGTTCAATTCCTTTGTTTCTCTTTCTCTCCTTAGATTGCAGAGGTGACCTTCATCATGGCCAGCTACATGAACCACTGCTCCACAACCGTGGACCCACCCCCCAACCCGCCTGCTGCCTGCCAGCCATGGGAACTGGATGGACGACAGTTCTTTGCTTCTGTTCCATGTGCTGCCAAGGGGCCAACGTTGCTGTGAATATTCCTCCTACCCCTTTCCCCACCACCACCTGGTGCCTCTGGGATTAGAGAGCTGTATCCTCGGGTGCGATACTACTGTGATGGGTCTAACAGCCCCCTGCAGCCTGCCCCAGTTGTTCTGTGAAATGTGTATTCCAGTGTCCATGCAGCCTTTACTCTCTAGGTGCCTTATAATGTTTCAGGGCCAACCTTTAAAAATGCAGACCCAGTATAAAAACCACTTTGTTTTCATAAGAATACTGAGCTCTGGATGCTGCCCAGTTCTAGACACAGATAGGGATGGCCCACTGTTACTGGTTACTGAGGGCATCAGTGCTGTAAGTCAGAATTTCCTGCACTGCTACTCTCAGGGAGACTAATATGTTTATGTTGTGTATGGTCCTCACGCAGGGGTTTATACTTGAAGTTTTCCCGACATCCCTGAACAGGGAAGGACTAGAATTTCCAATTCACCTGAACTCCAACAAAAGCTTAGAACTCACTAAGACTGGAGTTCCTTTCCCATATGGGAAAGGTGTTGGCAGGGCTGGAGAAAAAGGAGGAGACTCACCTTTCCCCTTCCCCTGGTGCGAACGAGGAGGCATTGGCGGTGCCCTTCTGGGGCAGCGGCACCTGTCTCTGCAGGACAAGGCGCTATTCGCCTGAGACTGAAGCTGTGCTCCCTCACACTGGACCGTCAGCCCAACTGGGTACAGGGAAGGGCAGGGGCTAGGTCCAACCTGACCTCTCCCTGTCTCATTTTAACAACTGGACAGGGCTCAGTGAAGGCTGTGCTTACTACTGTAGGAGAAGGTGGTCGTCGCTTGTCCCCCTGCTCTTTGAAAAACCAAGCAAATGCATTCTGCGTTTTGCTGCTCTGTGAGGCCACCAAAGATGAGTCAGAAACAGAAGACACCCCTGCAGGCCCATGGGCCTGGATTTGCTCCTTAAGACTTCTGGCGAACTTGCGCTGGGAATGTTTGAGGGCAGATGCACATATGCGTTATCTGTCCTAGCCTGAGAGCATCAGTTGAAAGTATCTTTCACCTTTTGTCTTCCTGACGATGCCAATATGCCCCCATCCCCGAGTGAGACCTTCTGTTGGATGCAGAGATGATCTTGTCTCCACCCTCCCTTAACAGGAAAAAAAAAAAAAAAAAAGACGAAAGAGTTCATTTATACTCTGATTTTCCAACATTGAGGAAACTGAGTTTTATTTCATAGCTCTAAGGCAGTCTTATCATTTTTCGATAAAGTGCCAAACAAACTATATGGGTTTAGCAATAGCATCCAAGAACCAAGCCTTTAACCCCAGCAAAGTGTGTGTGTGTTGCACACTGTGAAAACTGCAAGGCTGGAACTAGTTTATCTGAACACCTCAGCTGCTGTAAGCTTCCCCTCTCTCACCCATTAAACTGACAAGCATGATGAAAAAAGCAGCGCATCAGAGTGTCTACCTTTTTTAAACGAACTTGACCTTGCCAGGCTGGCAATTTCATAGCTGCCTCCCATTTCTGTTCCTGCCTTTCCCCCAGCATTTGGGATTTAGCTGAGACATTTCTACCTCGACCAAGTCACATGTCACATGTCCCACAGGCTCCTGAATAACCCCTCCAGGGCTGGTATAAAAGGCAGAAGTTACAGCTCTGGTTTTGTAATATCTTGAGTGTGTCTAAGGCAAATAAGGAATTATCATCTGGCCAGGAGTTAAAAAAAAAAAAAAATCCCAAAGAAAAAGTAAGCAAGAATGGAGCTGTGTTCATATTGAATTTGGGGGTCAAGCTATTTCCCCCGCCCTGTCTTCTTCCCAACCCTTCAGGAATCCTCCCTTAGTTTATTAATTTTATATAAAAGAAACTGCCTTATAAACAAAGGCTTCTACAGTATGTATGTTTATCCTTCTTTAACATGTCTGGAAACCAAAGTCAAATTTCTGTCTGGCCTTTTATCTCACCCCTCTTGGCAAAAGAAGTTTTTGAAACCATAGACAATGCTGAGTAACAAGAGTATTAATGTGCTAGACACCCGTGACTGAAATGCCATGATCGTGTTTGTCAATAAAAAGCAGCTGTCTGAACCAAGCAATTGTGTATGTTTTGGAAGGAGATCTGTTTATTAAGAGAATCACCATAAATTAACCCTGTACAGAACACAGGAGCTAGGTGGACAGAGACTAGTCTTTTGTAGGACATTTCTTCCTACTGACCAGCCCCTGAAGGGCTTGCTTTTTCTCTTAGCTTTTATACAGGGGTACTGTGCAGTTGAAAATTATCTTTCTCAAGAGATCTGATGTCAGTTTCCCATTGTCTTGCTCTACAAATTTCAACAAAAAGTAAACTTGAACGTGCTTAGGAATATCACAAAGTGCTCTTCGTCAACATTACTCCTGACATACTGTTTCGAGGTCTCCCCTCAGGTGGTAAACGAAATCTTACAAGGGGAACACTAAAATACACATAAATACTTTGCTCAACATCGCACAATAAGTTAGGCTTCCAGGCACCTGCTCTACGGCTCTGAGATCCACCGCATCCATACTGGTTCCTAGGACTGTGCCCACTTGATGGTTTAAAATACAGAAAATAAACCAGCCACTGTGGCTTAGGAGTCATCTCCTCTGGAAAACAATACTGGCCTTCTAAACGCTGGGACTCACGGGCTCGTTGATGTGGCTTTCTGGTGTGCCAGGATGTCCTGGCAGCTTCTGTACACTTCAATCAAGCAGTCCAGCCGGGGCTTGGCACTCTGAATTCCAAAGGGGAGAAATGCAGAAACAAGATGAATGTAAAGTGCTTAGTGGTATTGTGTCCATGTGCAACCTCAATCTCTCACCCACGACCAGGGAGTCTAAATGGTACAGGTGTGGGCTTCAGAGAGGCAGAAGTTCAGGCCTCACAGCATTTTCCTAGGAGGAATCCCTAACCAGGCCCACATCCCAGCCTGTGAACTGTGGAAGCAGGAGCTCGAAAGACAGTTTTTAATCTAAATTTCATGACCTCCACCTAAGACAAAGCAAGAAGAGTAACAAGGACAGACCCTCTTGGGAAGTATCACAAGCTGCGAAACAGTTCCCAGAGACAGGAAGGGCAGTTTAATATGTAAATATTGAAAATTATTTTGTATAATGAAATATAATACAACCAAATGAAAAGAAAAGCCACAGAATGGGAAAAATATATGGGGAAAGCATATTTCATAACAGTTTGCTACCCAAAATATATAAATTGTTACAATGCATAATCACTATCTAGTATCTACTTGACTAATAGAGGAGATGGATAGTTTAAAACAGAAAATACTGATAGGTAGCACTTACAAGGAAATATGAAAAGTCTCTTTGTCATTTAAAGAGACACAAATTTAATAACTCTAAATTCCTTTCCCTACATACTAAACTAAAAAATAGCTAAACCCACTGTTAGCCAAGACTACAGGAAAACAAGTACAAATTCACAAAAGTACGGTAAGGTTGTCCAATCTCTGGAGCCAAATCTCAAACATGATTAAAATCTATGAAACTATTCATAAGCTTTAATAAAATAATTTTGAACTATAATGCAAAAGAATTTTAGCTTAGCTTCCTTAAATCCTTTGAAAAAGGAAGGGCAGTGAGGCAGAGTTAACTGCATACGTAAATACTTTACATACCTATAAAATAATTGATTATAATCATGTTTGTATAAGTTTTGTGTTTTTTAAAAATTTTTTAACATCTTTATTGGAGTATAATTGCTGTACAATGGTGTGTTAGTTTCTGCTTTATAACAAAGTGAATCAGTTATACATGTACATATGTCCCCATATCTCTTCCCTCTTGTGTCTCCCTCCCTCCCACCCTCCCTATCCCACCCCTCTAGGTGGTCACAAAGCACTGAGCTGATCTCCCTGTGCCATGCGGCTGCTTCCCTCTAGCTCTCTATTTTACATTTGGTAGTGTATATATGTCCATGCCACTCTCTCACTTTGTCCCAGCTTACCCTTCCCCCTCCCCGTATCCTCAAGTCCATTCTCTAGTAGGTCTGCGTCTTTGTATAAGTGTTTTTTGGTAAGAAAAAAACAAAAAATAATCTGAACATGATTTCAAAAGCTAGTAAATGAGGTAGCTAAATAAACTGATATTTGACATGATATAATTATTTTAAATAATAAGTATAATGGCCTTTGTAAATGCATGAAAATATGTATATTGAAAAAGCAAGGGGGCTTCCCTGGTGGCGCAGTGGTTGAGAATCTGCCTGCCAACGCAAGGGACACGGGTTTGAGCCCTGGCCCAGGAAGATCCCACATGCCGCGGAGCAACTAAGCCCATGTGCCACAGCTACTGAGCCTGAGCTCTAGAGCCTGCAAGCCACAACTACTGAGCCCACGTGCCACAACTACTGAAGCCTGCGCGCCTAGAGCCCGTGCTCCGCAACAAGAGAAGCCACGACAATGAGAAGCCGACGCACCACAATGAAGAGTAGCCCCCGCTCACTGCAACTAGAGAAAGCCCGCGCACAGCAACAAAGACCCAACTCAGCCATAAATAAATGAATAGATAGATAAATAAATGTATATGTATAAAAAAAACAAGACACAAAATAGTGTATAAAAGTCTGTATAGATCAATAGCATCTATGTAAAATCGCATATTGGCAGACTAACGGAGTCAAAGCAGATGAATGATGACCTACAGGCAGAAGTTGCTATATATATGTTTTTATCTCTAAAATTTGTATAAATTCATAATATTTCTGAAAGCCTTATTTGCCTCAGAAAGGAATTTCTGAAATAACTAAAATCCTAATTCTCAGTAAAAATACCCCTCAGGTATCCTCAAATACTCTTGACAACAGAAGTTCACATTCCTACTGAACATAAGAAGCCGTGGATATGCAGAGAGGAGGGGAAAGGTAGAGGATTTCTTTGCAGAAGAAACAAGTATTCTATGCTCACCTGGAAGAGAGGTACTACTTGGGATATCCCATGTGGTTCCATTGGATCCTTCAATAAAATGCAGAGGTAGTAAATCACCTTCTGCTGTAAGAAAATAAACCAAATAGCAGAGATCTAAGTAAAATTCAGTTTTCTTTCTCAAGGGAAGGCTTAAAACTTTTTCATACACTTGAAAAAGAATGCATTTGAAGTGAGGGAGAAGTATATTCTCATTCTTTAGATTAAAAAAGACAAAACAACAACAAGCAGAGATGACTTTGAAGCAGGGCTAGAAAATAAAGATGAAATGCTGACTCCCTATCCATAAAAACCTATAGTATCTCTTTAAAAATAAAGGACATATGTTTTCAATACAAGTTTCACTTTTATGGCTTAAGGACATGTCAGCCAAAAAGAAAACACTACAGGTACTGGAACAGAGAGCCCTCAAGTTTAATTCTGTGACATCAGTTACTTTACGCATTAAGACTCAGCTTAGATCCAGGCATACCCCATGCGCTGCCTCATCCAGAGAGGCCTGTAATGACTTAAGTACTTACCATGTAAATAGCCTCATTAATGACAACATCGTTCACCTGGCCCATCTCAATGAAGGTGGTGCTTTCTTTGCCTGAGGCGTAGGATGAGGTCATCTGGATGCCAAGGGAATCAATGATTAACAGGGTCTCGTGATCAATCTTCACAAAATGGAGGTAACCAAGCAGGCCTAAGAGAGTGATGAAGATGGCAGCAGAGAGGATCATGCTGTTCTGAAGAGAGCCAGACACAGGCGGTAAGGTTACCAAGTGGTCCTCCACATATAGCTCTGCTATTTAATACGTCAACTCCAGGCACTGTGGAAAAAAGCCTTTGTTCTGTTGTGAGGTGAACAGATGGGAAGAACATGCACGGAGGAAGAGGAAACTACTTTTACTTGGGCTCTGTAGTGCTACGAAAGCATATGATAAAATACATCCAGACAACAAATGGATAGGTCTCGGGAGGTGAACCTCCATCAGCAAAATACGCATCACACCGCTTTCAGAGATTTTTCTTCCAAAATTGCAACTTAAGGACTCAGATCTTTTCTTCTCATGCTCCATCAGTAAGATATGTAGGAAAATCGCAGACTGGAGAGTAATAAAATGCTTAGCACAGTGTAGCAGATAATACTCAACAGCCGCTCCTCCTTCCTAATAGAAGTTGGAGGGAATCATGATTGGTTCCCACTCCTGCCAATGATTGGTTCAGAAATGGACCTATGACACAACTCTAGCCAATGAGATGTGAGGGGAAGTCGGCTGGAGGGGTTTCTGGAAAACTAAGTCCATCTCAAGAGATCTAAGGAAGAGAAGGCCCCTTCATCCTGAGGTTTTGATGCCTGAAAACCAACTACGTGGCCTCTGCCAAACCATGTGGAAAGCTAGGCTGAGGACAGGTAGAGTACATCAAGGGTGGAAGAGCAGTAAGATGAAAAAAGTAAAATCAACAGAGCCTCTTAAGCCCTCTAGAGCCCTCCTTCGTCCTGACTTCTTGTTTTGTTAAATAATAAAGATCTTACTATTTAGGGCTCTTTTTGTTGTTTTGGGTTGTGACTGACTAATGTGTTAAGGTTGACTGACTAGATGAAATGACTGATGTGTTAAGGGCCCCCAAAATGGTATTTACTTCTTTGATTCTAAGACACATCTACAATCTTTTAACATTTCTGAAGTTGAAGTGTGTCTTTCCATCAAGGTATGTTGCTTTCATGTGGCACTGTTTTCCCTTTTTTTTCCAAAAAGCTATTTAGAAGGATGACACAGAAAAAAAATCATCGATGATCTAGAATCAAGAGACTCACTAATTTATGACTGTCATTCCTTGAGCATAGGAAGTGTTTTATTAATTTTTGTTACTGACAAGATACTCTCTTTGACCTAACTCTAGTCAAGCTCTTCTAAGTGCTGGACCTTGGTGTCCATTCTTGTTGGGCCTGCATTGTTCAACAAGTTGTAGCAAGAATCTTGCTGAGTTTAAAGAAGACCCTCACCCTTGGTATCTAATCACCGTGGCCTGCCTTCAGCCAGAATCCTGTCAAATCAATTTACCCAGAATCCCCCTTTACCCCTGATGTTTCTTTTTAGTAATTTTCCATCCACTGACCCCTGACCCTGCTCCTTAGCTATACATTTCCACTGGTCCCTGCTATATTTAGAATTGAGCCCAATTCAATACTTAAGTCTCTTTTCTCCCATTGCAACAGTTTCTGAATAAAATCTGTGTTTACTGCTTTAACTACTGACCAGCTCTGGTTTTCCTTGAAGGTACCTTTCGACTTCTTTCTACATAACACATAGTTAACTGTTAGATCAGGAGTCTGAAAACTATTTGGGCCTGTGATATGTGTTTGTCTGGTCCACCTTAAGCTAAGAATGTTTTTTACATTTTTTAAAGGGTTGATAAAAAGAGAGAAAAAGAAACAGAAGAATCTGAGACGGAGACCTGAAAGCCTAAAATATTTACTATTCGACCTTTTAAAAAGAAGTTTGCTGACCGCTGTGCTAGGAAATTATTTGTTGATTAACAAATAAAGGATGGAGAAATCTATGTGCTGGGTCTCTGATGACCCAGAAATATCTACTTTGAGCTAATTAAATGTCTAGTATCTAGTACAGTGTCTTGTACATCGTGTGAACTGAATAAGCATTATGGAAGAATAGAGAGATAAAATTCAGTTCTGGCCCTTACAGATTTATTAGAGGCAAGATTAACATATATAAAATCCTTTTGGAGAATACTATGATTCTGACTTAGAAGTGACTAAGACAGGATTAAAAGAGAGAGAGAGAAAGCCAGAAAGAGAGACATTAAAGCACACAGGAATATCCTATGAAGACTTCCAAGGAAGCAGAGGAGGTGCAGAGGAGGTGGTGGTTATTGACAAATATACTTAGCTGAGAAAAGGAAGGGGGAAGGACATTCCAGGTTGGAATAAGTAAGGTAAAAACCTAGAATTCTAATAGAACTGTGAATTCAAAAACTGGGAGGAAAGAAGGGATGAAGAACAGTATATACTTAGGGGATTTGATCCATATCAGCTTTTCTATAAAGTAATCCCTGCCCCAAACTTCATTACCCCTGCATTTTCTATACTTCATTTTTCTTTCTGAAATTCTATCTGACAGTTCAATATTCGTTTTGGGTTGAAGTTTAGCCACATGTTTTAATGAATTCCTTCATCAGATTTCTTCTCATCCTAGCTGAGATTCAGTAATTAGTAGTTTTGAATAGGAGGAAAGATAAGAAATTTTGGTACACAGAGCCCTTAAGAAGTGTTGCAGTGGAGTTTAAAGGAAGATAAGGTTACCGAGCCCTGGACATTTGTTGAGGGTAAGTGGGATATACCAGGATGAGAGAGGTGAGTACAAAAGGGAGCTGGCGTAAACACAAACCTCTATTTAAAAATTTTGCCTAAGCAAGCCCCCTGCAATGAGGAGACATCATAGTATAGTGGGAAAAAAATGGTTTCAGAGTCAGACAGCCCTGGGTTTGAAGCCCCCGTACGCCATTTACTAGCTTTATCACTTCGGATAAGTTATTACTCTTTCTGAGTCTTGGTTTTCTTCTAAGGTTGAGATGAGGCATTCAGTAAAGCAGTTGGCACTCAGTGGGCATTTAATAAATACCTGTTCCCTCCTCCTCACATGACTACCTGACCAGAGCTCAGGCTAGTATTGATATTCAACTATTTTATATATGAAATCTTTCTGGGGGGAGGAGGAAGGACTGTCTTGGCAACTTAACCATTTTGACTGACTTATGAACAAACTTTTAGATACAATTTGGTACAAATTAGGGCATATATTTTGCATATATCTACACTACTAAATTACCATGCTCTGAAATATGCTCTGATGGCAAAAAAAAGCAAATGGATGCAGTATCGAAAACAATACCCAAATTATAGAAATAAATAGCCTTGCTGTATTTCAGCTCTGGTCAGACCACTCCTGAAATAATATAGTCCACACAGGACACTAAATATGAAACTAAATTCATCCTGAAAAGGGCAATTAGGATGATTCCTTTTATTTTAGGGCTGTCACAATGCTACTACATGTGACCCTCACAATGCTGTGAAGCTGGTGTGGCAGATATTAATTCCATTTTAGAGATGTGAAAACTGAGGCTCAGAAAATAGGAATGAGTCTGGAAATTGAGCACAGAAACCACTCCTCTCCGTAATTTCACAATTCTTTAGAAAATACTTGAAGTTGGGGAAGGGATTTGGGGGGGGGGGTTAGATTGCCTTGAAAAAGAGAGATTAGGAAGAACTATCAAACAATTAACTTGCACACAATTCTTGTGATTTATGGTGGCAAAGACAGTTTCTAGAAGACTGTAAAAGGTATTGTTAGCAGTGATTCCTCTGAGGGGTGAAAGTTATGGATGAGGACCTTGGAACTGAATTACTATGAGCATGTACTACGGAGAGTACATGGAAGTTAAAGTTTTAGGCTGTCCTGCAAGGACTGGATGTATGCTGGGTGGAACCACGGAGCAGAGCAGCGACCCAGGAGGGGGATAAAGTACAGGAGCACAAACTTCACTAAACGTAAGGAAGAGAGCTGTCCAGCAGCGGAATGGCGTCCCCAGAACCAGCGAGTTTCCGCCCTCCAGGCCCCACGATCGCAGGAGGGTCCGGCGAGAGGTCTGGGCTCGACCCTAAGGCCCCAATGACCCTTGGAAACCCGAGACCCCGACTCAGATCGCGGGAAGAGGCCGGCAGGCCTTACCTCGCAGAGTGTGAAGAGTCCGTAGGCCGCTAGCCACACGCTGCAGGTG
Organism: Stenella coeruleoalba; assembly: GCF_951394435.1. Taxonomy (NCBI): domain Eukaryota; kingdom Metazoa; phylum Chordata; class Mammalia; order Artiodactyla; family Delphinidae; genus Stenella; species Stenella coeruleoalba. Next base: position 33,839,387 of record NC_137147.1, on the reverse strand, counting down.
ACAGCGGTGAGCGAACGCAGGGTGATCCGAGGGCAGCTGAGGCAGAACTCCAGGCAGGAAGGGGAGTAGAAGCGGCGCTGCAGGGCCAGGCGGCCGCCACAAATATCTGAGAAGCTCTGCTCGTCCTCCATGGCCGGCTCGCCCACACCAGGCCAGGCCGCGCCGCTCTAGCGCGCCCTCCAGCGTCCTCTCGCCGGCTCTGGACTCACTTCCCCGCATCGGCGTTGGCCACGCCCCGCCCCAGGCTGCGCGCAGCCGCAGTTTCGCGCCGACAGCCCCCAAGGCTCTCTGGGTTTTCCACGCCCGGACCTCCAGAGATTTGTGGGGGGGCCAACGTCTGAGCGGACAGGTTAAAACCGCTATTAACGTGCTTTCGCTCTACAAACTGAGTTTGATTTCCAAGCCAGAGTACGCCCCAAGGAGGCAGTCCGCAGGTATTCGTTCATTTCACTCATTCATTCATTCATTCTTTGATTCCGGTGCCAGCTAGTTTTAAGTGCAGGGGCTGCTTGGGGACTTTCAATGGGCAAGTAAGGAAAGTCTCTGGGGAAAGACATCAGAGCCCCAAGGATAAGGAGCCAAGACTGGTCTCGGGATGCTCTGGAGGAGGAAATTGCCGGGAAGGAGGACCAGGAAAGACAAAGCCCCCGAGGCTGGAACAAGTTTGGCTTATTGGAGGAATCAAAAGGTCAGAGAGGCCGACGCATGGGGAATGCAGTTGGAAGTTGGGGAGGTAGGTAGAGGCCAGATCCAGGAGGGTCTTGTAGGGCCCGTAGGGAGTTTGGATTTCACTGTCTAGTTTTCTCTCCCAGACCACTGTGCAGAGCATTGAGAAGGCAGACAAGTCCTGGCTGGGAGGGTTAGCAAGAGGGGAAGATGCAGAAGGTATGGATGGATAATAAAATTACTAAACTCATGACTACTAGTGACCTGTGGGTTCCCCTTTTTCTTTTTACTTGGGATGTGGCCCAAGAGTGCCTGTGTGGCCCGTTAAAAGAGTTATGGTGCTTCAGCCCTGAGGCAGCATCGTGTATGAAAGAATTTGTGTATAAAGATAAATGGCATAAAGGCCTCACCAACTTTGTGTTCCGATGAAAGTCAGGTTCAGCTTCTCCATCTTCATCCAGGATTTTGTTTTCCTTTTTTTACTTTTCCTAAAGGATTTTCTTCAAGCATTGTTGTTTTTCCAATTTTATTTTTATACCCTGAATCTTACCAAGCAATACACCCCTTTTTGTTTTTGTAAATATCATGCAAAAGTGATGTTTGCTTATTGTGGAAAATTTGAAAAATACAGAAAAGAAGAAAATGTTTAAACCATCTGTATTTCCACTACTCCGAGATAAACAGGGTTGATGTTTTGGGGAAACCACCAGGCCTGGAGTTCTTAACTTGCACTTCACAGATAAAATCAGAGTTTCATCTTTAGTTTCATTAACTTATAATTGAAATTTAACATTTCTTTTGATTATGAATTAGGCAACAAACCAGTTAGTATTAGCAATACTTGTGATTTTTGTCACCGATAGAAACCACAGATATCTTTATCTCACAATAATTATCTCAAAATGTCATTTCCACTCATCACTACTTCAAAATTGCAGTAATTATTCGACCAACTACTAGATCTTCTAATTTAATGTGTCAATAGAGACACCTATTACCGTAAGACATTTTTTAAATATTTTGATAACAGTATTTTAATTCAGTTGGTTTTCTTTGAAATCCTATGTACTTTATTCATTTAAAAGATTATTGTGATAAGGGGTCCATTAGGTTTACCGGACTTACAGAGGATCTGTGGCACCAAAAAAAGTTAAGAACCTGTGCAGGCTCAGAAGTTTCACAACTCTAGAGTCATAGAAAGAAAAAAAGACACCTAAATATATTTAAAGTACTTAATTTTTTGAATATTAAATTATTATATTAAATACCACATTCTAGGGATAGATAGTGTGGTAATAGAATTCTGAAGTCTTTATAATCACTTTGCTCTGTCAGATCACAGTGTCATGGTAACTCGATTACGCAGTTTGGCATCCCAGTAGAAATGGAAATCTATGTATTTGCTATTTACTTAGATGCCGCCTGGGATATGAAGCAACAAGTTCTCATGCCCATGACCCTGTAAACACAGCAAGGAGTGATTCTTTCGTCTCTCAATGCTGGACTTCAGAGTATTCACAAGCCTCAAAAATTCGGTGGAAAATAACAGCAAGGAAGGGCAGGCTGATGAAAAGAACTTAGACTTAGCAATTGGCAAGGTTCTCCGAGGAGGTGTAATATCTTTTTGCAGGGTCATTAAAGGAGTCTCACAGCTAATTCCCTCATGAATTCAGTTGTGGAGAAGCAGAGAAAGGAAGCATGAGAAACATGTACTCTGTATTTGTCAAGGCAGGCTAACTGCTACTAAAAAAATGTCAGTGGCATAACACAATAAATGTTGGTTTATTGTCTGTCTACAGTTCCACTTAGGTGCTTGTGGTCAGATGACCCATCATTTCTGCCAAGTTGTGATTCAGAGACCCAGGCTCCTTCCATTTAGTGGCTTCACAATCCCTTGGGGCCTCCTCAGGGCCCCCTCCATTGGATCCTCTACATCTGGCTAACAGATGAGGGGCAAGCATGGAGGATCATGCATGGGAGGGTTTTAAGGCCAAGTCTTCAACCCGCATTCCATTGGCCAGAACTCATAAACATGGCTGTACCTAACTTCAAAGGAGGCCAGGAAACATGGTCTATCAGTATGCCCAGTGGGGAAAGAAAAATGATTGGTGAACAACTGGGCATACACTTTCCAAAGAGTTGTGACTACAGAACTAGGAAATATATTTGAATGCATTGAGCATTGTGGTGGCAATATACAGGATTAATCTGACCTACTTTTGATAAAATGGGTACTTATTTCAACTGCTGAAGTTTTTCTTGGAAGCTGAGTGTCTATGAATAGTAAGAAAAAAAATCTAGCCAAAGAATTCAGTTAACTTTTTATTTTTATGGCCCATGCTGGATTCTTAAAACCCTTCTCTAGAGCTTTCTTTTAGTACTTACACTTACAGATTGAGTAGTTTTTCTAAAAATACTGTCTTATACTGTAGTTTTTATTCCATTTACTTTTTTTATGATATAGCATTACTGATTATTGCTACTGTGTTAACTGAGAGTAGGTCTTCTATAGGACCACTTACTTGTAAAAGTAAAGGCCCATCTAAGTGAAAAGAAATTCCAAATAAATAGCCTTTTAAAAAGATAAATATTGCCAATTATACTTCAGTTTTTAAAAAGCCAACAAAAAGAACTAAAAAGCTTGTTGCAAGTTTGTGAAACTGATCAAGAAATAATTTACTTTGCATACAAAAGGTAAATATTACACATTTCATCTTGGTTAGAGTTCCATTTTGGCTTATCTATGTAGTGTGGATATACCTCTTTATGTAGCTTTTTTAGTGGTGGCTCTAGGTATTACATTATATATATGAAACTGTTTTTAAAAAAACTCAGTCTTCTCCTGTGTTTCTCCTTTATTCTCACCCTGCTACCACACTTATAACATGTCTGACACCAAATGTTGGCGGGAGCTGGGGGGTGGTGCGGGTCGCACACCAAGGACAATTATTCTCTGTGACACCAGCTTGGTATCCTACAATTTAACTCAATTCTGACACGGTCTACCTGGAGACAGTGTCAGATCCCACAAGTTAAGGGCTCAGTTCCATGAGACTGCTCCCCTCTTGGCTACAAGTCAGAGGTTCCCATGACCTCCTCTCCCTTGGATTCAATTATTTGCTAGAACAGCTCACAAAACTCAGGGAAACACGTTTACCAGTTTATTATCTAATAAAGGATATGATAAATGATACAGATGAATAGCCAGATGAAGAGATATAGAGGGCAAGGTCTGGGAGGGTCCTGAGTGCAGGAGTTTCTGTCCCCGTAGAGTAGGCATGCATCAACCTCCCAGTATGTGGAGGATTCACCAATCTGGACACTCTCCAAACCCCATACTTTTGGAATTTTTATAGAGGCTTCATCATGTAGGCATGATCAACCATTATGTCCATTTCCAGCCAGTCTTCCCTCTCTGGAGAATGGGGTGGGGGGATAGGAGGTGAAAATCCCAAGCTTCTAATCATGTCTTGGTCTTTCTGGTGATCAGCCGCCATCCAGGATCCCGCCAAGAGTCACCTCATTAGAACAGAAGACACTGCTGTCAACCAGGAAATCCCAAAGTGTTTAGGAACTTTGTGTCAGGAGCCAAGTCAAAGACCAAATATTAGAACAAAAGATGCTCTTCGTGCTCTTATCACTTAGGAAATTACAAGGATTTTAGGAGCTCTGTGCCAGGAACCAGGGGCACAGAGACCAATATATAAATATATATATATATATATATATATATATATATATATTTTCTATTACCTCACAACCACTATCACAGTCTACTGATATCAACATTTTACCAGTTCAAGTGAAGTGTAGAAAGCATTCCTCCCTCTACTCTTCCATATTTATAATTGTCTTAATATTTCCTCTACATTCATTGAGACCCACATCAGACAGTAGCATAATTTTCACTTCAACCATCAAATGTAACTTAGAAAACTTAAGAGGAGAAAGAAAGTCTATGTGTTTACTCATATTTTTGCTCTTTCCATTGTTCTTCCTTCTTGATGTTCTAAGATTCCTTCTTTCAGCATTTTCTTTTTGCTCAGAGAACTTCCTTTACCCATTCTCTTAAGGTAGGTCAGCTGGTGACAGATTCTTTTAGTTTTCCTTGATCTGAAAATTTCTTGATTTCCCCTTCATTCCTGGAGAATGTTTTCACTGGATATACAATTCTGGGTTGACAGTTTTCTTTCAGCACTTGGAAAATTGTGCCGCTTCCTTCCGGCCTCCATGGTTTCTGATGGGAAATCTCTGTCACGTGAGTTATTTTTCCCCTTTAAGTAAGGTATTGTTTCTCCACCACTGCTTTCAAGATTTTTTGTCTTTAGTTTTCAGAAGTTTGACTATGATATATCTTGGCACGAATTTCTTTGGGTTAATCGTATTTTGCGTTTACTCACCTTCTTGCATATGTAAGTTTATGTCTTGCCAAATTTGGGAAACTTTCAGCCATTATTTCTTCACCTTTTTTTTTTTTTCCAGCCTCACCTTCTTTCTCCTCTCTTTCTGATCAAATGAAACGATTATTAGATTTTTTTGTTATAGTCCCAAGGTCCCTAAAGCTCTGTTCATTTTTTTTTCCAGTCTGTTTTCTCTCTGTTGGTCATATTGAGTGAATGCTATCTTCAAGTTCACTGATTCTTTCCTGTGTCCTTCCATTTTGTTGTTGAGTCCATACATTGAGTTTTTAATTTTAGTTATTATATTTTTCAGCTCTAAAATTTCCATGTGGTGATTTTTGATATCTTCTATTCTTTACTGAGACCCAATTTTTTCAGCTGTTTTAAATGTGTTTGTAATTGCTTGTTGAAGCATTTTTATTATGGCTACTTAAAATCCTGGTCAGATAATTCTAACAACTATGTCATCTTGGTATTGGCATCTGTTGATTGTCTATTGTCTTTCAAGTGGAGATTTTTCTGATGAATGACTTTAGCTAGAAACCTGAGCACTTTTAATATTATGAGATTTTGTATCTTATTTAAATCTTCTGTTATAGCAGGTCTCCACTTGAGATGGGCTGGGATCTGGGACCTGGGACCCTTTACTGGAGTGCTTGAACCTGGACAAATGTCCCCTCAAGCAACAGAATACAAAGCAACTATAAGGGACTAAAAATAACTGCATGCATGGGCAGTTGGGGCAATTATGAACAATAAGATACAGAAAAAACTCAAACCAACTGCCACTTCTAAGGTTCCAGGAGCAAAAGCTGGGTACTGTTTATGATCCCTTCACACAGCACCACCAAGAGTGTGGGCAGACCACCTAATCTACACCTCCTGCCCAACCCACGTACGTGCCCATTCTTACCCCTTTTAAGGACCCAAGCAGCTCCTCTTGTGGAGCGAGCATGGGCACCTGACTCTTGTTTTCACTCCCTCCTGCTGCAGCATGAGCCCCAATCAAGCCTTGCCTGGAATTCTTGTCTGGTCTCTTCTCAATATCTATTGATTAAAGAGTCCAGCGGCCCAGGTTGTTAACACACTGATGCTGCTCCAGCAGAGGTAGAAGGGCACCACCACATCACTAGGTAGGGGCAGCGTCCAGGTTCCCCACTTGGCCTCCATTGACACCTGGTGGGGAGGCGTTCCTTGTAACTTCTGGGTGGCTGTGGAAGTCCAGGCTTCCCACACGTTCTCCACTGACACCACAGGGTGGCACTAGCGGAAGCTATTACCACTCAGCCTTCTCTGATGTCGCCCCAGCAGCAGGGTGGGGCTCCTCTTTACAGCCTGGCGAAGGTGAAAGTCTAGATTACCCCCTTTGGCCTTTGTGGCAGGGATGATGATGGGGCTGCAGTTTTTTTCTGTAGTGTTGCACTGGAGTAAAGTAGTTATTGTCTAAAAGTTTTCTGTGTTGCTAGGCTGCTCTTTATTTTGTCTTTTGGCTAAAGAGAACAGGTTTCTGTAGCGCATTTCTTCAATTCCCTACAGAGGTTTCTGTAGGCCATCTTCTCCAGCATGCAGTCTGGGACATACGAGGGAAAAAGAAAACCCAGGGAACTCACCACTGTGTCCTTCTAGGGTCCCTAGTCAGCCTCCTTCTCTCCATCTTTCAGAGTTTTCTTTTGTTTGTTTCATATAAAATGTCCAAGGATTTTAGTTGTTCTTTTTTTTTTTTTTTTTTTGCGGTACGCGAGCTTCTCACTGTTGTGGCCTCTCCCGTTGCGGAGCACAGGCTCCAGACGCGCAGGCTCAGCGGCCATGGCTCACGGGCCCAGCCGCTCCGCGGCATGTAGGATCTTCCTGGACCGGGGCACGAACCCGTGTCCCCTGCATCGGCAGGTGGACTCTCAACCACTGCGCCACCAGGGAAGCCCTTTAGCTGTTCTTAATGGGAAGGATAGGGAAAGGTATGTCTGCCCTGTGGACAAAGAATGTCACTTGACATTTCAGTAAACAAAGGATGTTGAGGCCATCAAGACATCAGTCACTGGGCTTCCCTGGTGGCGCAGTGGTTAAGAATCCACCTCCCAATGCCGGGGACACAGGTTTGAGCCCTGGTCCGGGAAGATCCCACATGCCATGGAGCAACTAAGCCCGTGAGTCACAACTACTGAGCCTGCATGCCACAACTACTGAAGCCCTCGCGCCTAGAGCCCGTGCTCTGCAACAAGACAAGCCACCGCAATGAGTAAGCCTACGCACCACAACGAAGAGTAGCCCCCGCTCGCCACAACTAGAGGAAGCCCACGCACAGCAACAAAGTCTTAATGCAGCCAAAAATAAATAAATTAAGTAAATTAATTTTTTAAGAAAAGACATCAGTCACTGCAGCTATGCCCCTAGTCGTGCACAGAGGGGAACTCAAGATGGAGGAAAAACTAGGGTACTGGCCCTAGGTAGTTAAGGTGCATATCAAAGGAATAATTTCATTAAGCCCAGACTCTTGCATCTTCCCATACATAGAAAAGTGCTAAATTCATTAACTTGAGATGCCTGGTTTTTCCTTAATTAGCAGTAATCTTTTTGTGTTCTGACTACTTGGGTTTTTTTGTTTTTGTTTGTTTGTTGCAAAAACTCCTATATATCCTGGCTCCTCCCTTACCTCTTTGGAGCAGTCCCTCAGAGCTTCTGAGAGGCTGTCTCCCAGGCTGAAGTCTTTAGTAAGCCAGCAAATAAAACATAATTCTCAACTTTTGGGTTGTGCATTTTTTTTCAGTAGACAACCCCATCTTTCAGAAGCAGAGTTTTCTTTATCTGTCCATATAAAACAATTTTTTATTGAGGGGTTATCATCCATGCAGTAAAATATAGTCTATGCCTTACTTTTTCATATTCTTAAATGGTGTCTTTTGATGAACAGAGGTTTTAATTGTAATGAAGTCTAAGTTAGCAATATTTTCCTTTATGGTTAGTGCTGTTGTATGTTTTGTTTAAGAAACTTTGCCTGCCTCAAGTTCATGAAAATATTCGATTCCTTTTTTTTTCCTAGAAGCTTTATTGTTTTACCTTTCATATTTATGCCTATGATCCATTTTTAATACTTTGTTTAATATGAGATAAGGGTCAAGGCTCTTTTTTTTTCCCCTACAACATTTGTCAAAAAGAACATCTTTTCTCCACTGATGGCAGTGGTGCCTTTATTGTAAACTAGGTGACAACCTCTGCATCGGTCTGTTTCCAGACTCTGTTATGTTCTGTTGCTCTCTTTTGTCTTTCCTTGTGCCAACATCAACCTGTCTTTATAGTAGGTTTTGATTTCTCATAGTGTTAAGTCTTCCAGCTTTGATATTTTACTTCAAGACTGTGTTGGCTGTTCTAGGTTCTTTGTATTTTCACCAGAAATCCTGCTTGGGTTGCATTGAGTCTGTCAATCAATTTAGCGAGAATTGACTTTTTTTTTTTAAACTGAGGTATAGTTGATTTACAATATGTAAGTTTCAGGTGTACAACTTAGTGATTCATGGTATTTCAAGATTATAGTTATTATAAAGTATTGCCTATATTCCCTGTGCTGTACAACATATCCTCGTAGCTTATTTATTTTTAACATCTTATTGATGTTGTCTTCTAGCCCATGACCTGGTATATGTCACCATTTATTTAGGTCTTCTCTAGTTCCTCTCAGCAATCTCCTTGTGCATCTTTCATTACACTTATTTCTAGGTATTTGGTTTTTTTTTATACTCTTATAAATAATATATATTTTTAAAATTTTATTACCTGTCCATTTTTAATAAGATATGTTTATTATTTTCCCAACAACATCAAACTGAAATTTTATGAAAGAAAATACACCCATAATCGTGTCACCTAAACAAATCTTCATTTCCCAAGCATTTAAGTCCTTTTGTTTTAATGTTTTTAATTGTTGAGAAGATGATGCAATACAGAAAATTTGTGGGGACTTCCCTGGTGGTCCAGTGGTTAAGAATCTTCCTTCCAATGCAGGGGACAGAGGTTCGATCCCTTGTTGGGGAACTAAGATCCCACATGCAGTGGGGCAACCAAGCCCGTGTGCCACAACTACTGAGCCTGTACGCTCTGGAGCCCACGCACCACAACTAGAGAGCCTGTGCGCTGCAACTACTGAGCCTGCGTGCTCTGGAGCCCATACGTCGAAACTAGAGAAGCCTGCGTGCCACAACGAAGAGCCCACGTGCTGCAAGTAAGACCCAATGCAGCCAAATAAATAAATAAATATTTTTTTAAAAAAAGAAAAGAAAATGTGAATGAGAAAAAAATTACACAAGCCCTAAAGACCGTTCAGTTTTACATATTACTTTTCCATCATTTTCTTAGTTTCTGCACTTTTAAAAATTATTGTAGTGATAGTATATAAACCATTTTGTAATGTTAAAATATAAACTGAGGCATTTAAAAAATGTTAAGAGTTTATTTGAGAAAAAAATCAATTCAAATTGGGCAGCACCAAACCAGAAGTGGGTAAGAACTCTCATTCCACTGACAGGAGCTAGGGGAAAGACTTTTATAGAGAAAAGGTAGAAGCAAAGCAAGGAAATCATCTGATTAGCTTTAGCATAAGGTTGTAGTATTTGGAATGCCTGATTGGCCATTTGTGATTGGTTGCCCTTAAGTTTAGATTTCTTAACTTTGAGGCATTTATAGGTTTTGGTTTGCTTATGTAGGCAGCAAAGGTATTAGGATCACCTCAGTGTAATTAATTTAACAAAAATTAATGTTTTGGCAGACATTTTCCATATTTCTATAGATTTTATAAATACATTTGAAATAGCTACATAGTGTATATTTATAGCTGATTCACTTTGTTATAGAGCAGAAACTAACACACCATTGTAAAGCAATTATACTCCAATAAAGATGTTAAAAAGAGAAAGAAAAATAAAATAAAATAGCTACATAGTGTTCCAGCCTGTTAATCTACCATAATTTACTTCATATCACCCTCTTGTTTTCCCACCCAGTGAAAATGGCTAGTAACTATTTCATATAAGGAAGAATGATAGTGGAAAAAATAAACAACTAGAGAAGAAAGGAAAAATAGACACATAGAAATAGAAGGAAACCTACAGAAACAGATACAGCACAGAAAGCAGAGGGTTTTTTTCTTGGAGTCATATCCCCATCTTGTGCCATTTTAGGATAGTAAAGCTTAATGTTTTCAATTTAAATCAACGAACCACTGGCTTTTTTGTGGGAGGTTTCTCTGCCCTTGAAATATCAAGAGACTTTATATCCTTGTACACTGAAGTTTTTCTTAATGGAATAAACCAAACGTGGGAAAGTTTAGTTAAAATGATGGATCTAGTTTGACGGACATAGGCTTGAGAAACAGGTTCAGTTAGATCATTATATTCTCAGCTCAGTTTCAAGTGATGGGTAGCAACGACTTCTTTAAGTGATTTTGATGAAGCCACAACTGTGTAGCCTAGGAAGTAAGTTACCTTCATGTGAATATGATTCTGAAGATTTAAAATGAAAAGTGAAAGAAGGCTGGTTAAAGACTTACCATTCAAAGTGTGGTAGGTAGACCAGCAGCATGGGCATCACCTAGGAGCTTGTGAGAAATGCAGATTCTTGGGTCTCACAGCAGACCTACTGAGCTTAACAAGAGTCTCAGGTGATTTCCTTGCACATTAAAGTCTGAGAAGCTCTGAAAGATCTAACTCTTCATACTGCATTCTCTACCCTGACTGCATATTAGAGCCACCTGGGGAGGTTTTAAAACTGTTGCCTGGATCCATCCCTGATAAATAATGGGTGGTAGCGGAGGGAGGATATGGACTTGAGTGTTTCTTAGAAAGGTCCATAGGTTCTTTTTAACAGCTGCCAGGCTTGAAAACTGTTGGAAGGAAACCTTTTCCTCTGTCATTTTAGGTTCAAGTGAGTGGGGGCTTGCGAAGTAACTGACAATAGAGTAACAGGAGAAAAGAAAGTTGCTCAGTGATGAGTAACTCACTGAATAGCCAAAGTAAAGCCATATACACCAGCTTAACAAAAGGAGAGGGGGGTTAGGGCTTCATACGTCAAAGTATGGAAAGTTCTGTTGGGCTTTTTGACGCTAATAGGCAGCTGGTTCCCTTTTTGGTGTTAAAAGTCAGTCATTTCCCAATCAGGAAAATCCCTCAGTGGGGTGGGCTGGTGGGAGTCAATGGCAGCTGTATTTTCAGGAGGCTCTGATTAAGTTTCTTTTTTTTTAATGTTCTTTTTATGGCTGATAATCAGATATTATTAGTTTAAAGTAATTTTCATACTACCTTGGTGGGCTATTCATCTTTTCAGAACTATTACTCTAGTACCACAATTCTATTACTCTATATTATATGTATCAATATTACTCTAGTACCACCATGTTCCTCCTCGCCCAGGCTTAAAATCTCTCCTCTGTTTCCCTCCCTAATCTGTAGCTAAGTACCATCTATTCCAGTTGCGCAGTACTTTCAACATCTGTCCCTCATCTCCCTGACTGCACTAGTTAAACAAAGTTCTCCCCCATACATACTCTCTACCATATTACCTTATTTTTCACACGTATTTCATTTATCATGCATATCAGTACCTACAATTCTCTGTCTCAAGGAGAGCTTGGATTCTAACACTGTACCCCCAGATCCTAAAACACTATCTGACAAATAGTGGGCGCCCAAATATTTATTGACTGTCTCCCTCCACTTCCATCACTCAAGTTCATGCCTCTTAGCTGAAATCACTATTCTCACCATTCCCCAGACACCCTACAGATTCCTCCTGGAAAATCCTTAAGGCTCGGCTTGAACGCCAATTGCATGAAATCTTCCCTGTCCCATATAAGAGTGGTAATTCCATCCTCAGAACTTTCAGAGCATAAAGAGACATGACTTCTTTTCAAAGACAGTTAAGATAAACAAGGTCCTCCTGGATAGCATAGGGAACTGTATTCAATATCTTGTAATAACCTATAATGGAAAAGAATACATATATATAACTGAATCACTTTGCTGTACACCAGAAACTAACACAATATTGTAAATTAATTATACTTCAATTTTAAAAGACACATGTCATTTAATATCTATTTATTCAATACAAATTTATTGAACACCCTTCATGTAGCACTGTGTTAAATGATAGTAAGATACCATTCAGGCTCTCAAACAAGCTGCTCTCCAGGAGAAAGAAATAATCCTCTAAATAGGCAATTGTAAATCAGAGGATTAAGTGAACCATGGGAGGGGTAATTAATACCCTTGATCTGACTTGGTTTTGGATTCTGCTTTTGACTCCTTACTCTGTGACCTTGAGCAAATGACTTAGCCTTACCAGGTCTTGGTTACCATATCGTAAATGGAGATAATACCAGTGCCTACCTCACTGCCTTGCGATGAGAATTTAATTAACACTTGCAAAGTGTTGAGCAGGTATCTAGTATATAGTAATCATTCAGTAATGTTAGCAAGTACTATTATGACTAACTCAGCTTTGGAAGGTCTGGAGAGGCTTCTCTGAAGAAGTGACTTCAAAATGAAAACCTGAAGAATGAGAAGAAATTAAGGAAGGGAAGGGAGGGAGGGAGAAGACGTAAGGTTCCCAATAGAAAGAACAGTGAAGTGCAAAGGGCTCGAAGCTCGTTTTCAGTTTGGAACCTGAACAAAGGACAAAGTGTTCTGTGTCTTCGGCAGCCCCAGTCTCTGCTGGCACTAAAAGAGATTTCACACCTAAATTTCATTTGGTCCTTGATGGCATCCATTGGTCTGCTTTCACTCCTCCATCACTGATCGGGGCCCCAGATAAAAACCCCTCTGTGTTGTGGTGGTGGTGGTAGGGGGAGGGGGAGGGGGAGTGATGAGTATGTGAGGGGCTCAGGCACCTGCCTCCACACAGGGCTGCTGGTTGGGCAGGCAATGAAACCAGTCACTTACTCTTATGCCCCCTCTAGTCCCTTCACTCCCGCCTCTCTACTGAACCCAGGAATCTCCATTGCATGGTAAGCAGACTCCTAAGTTTTACCCTCCATAGAACTCATCCTTTGCTTCCTTACTTTAACCGTATTCTAGGGTTGTTATGTTAATTCTCTCAGCTCCAGGATGGAAACGTGAGAAAGAAGGGACCACATTTTCCCAACTCCCTAATGCAGACTCAGGACCATTAACCCTTTGTGTAAAAAAGTCTTCTGAAGTTTATGCTCTTCAACGCTACCCCTGAGACCTGACCCCCCACCTACCAGTCTGACCCAAGTCACCGTGCTTCCTCTGCTCTGCACGTTTGGGCTATACGGGCATTCTTGTTCTTCCTCTGACCCACAAGCAGGTTTCAACTTCGGGGTTTTTGATCTTGCTGTTCCCGTAAGCCTGGAAGGCTCTTTCCCTAGAACTTGTTATGGCAGCTCCTTCTCGTCATTCAGGTCTTTGGCTCAAATGTCAGTTTGGAGAGGCCTTTCTCGACACCCCTCTCTAAAACATCATGTCCTGTCCCATTACCCTGCATAATTTTCTCCATAGAATTTACTGCCATCTGAAATTATGTATCTACTTGACTGTTTTCCCCACTAGAAGGTAAGTACTGGGAGTGATGAGATATTATCTGTCTTCATCTTTATCAGCAGCACATAGAACAATGTTTTGCACGTTAAATATTGACAATAAATGAATGAATGAATATCTTAAATTAAGAGGCTCTAAATTTTAGTCAAAAGGTGTGGTCAATGAGCTCAGCCCTTTAGTATGTAAAAGCAGAAGTCCCAAAAGAAATCTTTGGGAATTTCCACTTACCATATCAGAGCCGTAGACCAAGGACCATGAGTAAGGGTTTCATAAGAATCTGGAAGGTTTGTTTATTATTTACCAAGCTCCTGCTATGTGCCAAGCGCTGTACTCAGGAAAGGACCAAACGATGAACCGAAAAAGTCATGGTTCCTGCCTTTGAGAATTTGCAATTTAGTCCTTTCTGAGTTCCCTTGGATTTGCAGTAAACAGTGTTGTGCTGGAACCTGCTTTTAGCCACCTGCAAAACCCTACTGTTAAATTTTCAGGAATTTTGCAAGCCAGTTGTTAAACACCACCATCATTAAAAGTCAAATTATATAAACTTACAAGTAAATTATGTTAAAAACAAAGATAATATACACTCAAAACTTTATGCCTAATTATTTTACTGTGTCTTACTATTTTTTATGCTCTTGAGGTTATTTATGTTGATTGTATATGTATGGTGGAAACATTATATAGTGAGCACCGTTTCCCAGCTCCATGTTCAGTGACATCACTATGGTAACTTGAAATGGTAGCTGTGGGGGAGTATTTACCCCAGGGAACTCGCCCAACACCATAATCAGGTCTTATCTACTCACCACCCTCACCCCCAACACACACTCCCAGCAACCTATCAAGGGATAGAGTATGTGTTGGCAGCCACTGAATTAAAGAGGCAGAATCTCTAGGTCGTCCTATAAAGGAAGAAGAAAAACAGAATCAGCTGGTTTGGACCTGAGGAAGGGTCCTAAAACTATACTATAATAAGAGTACTACAAGTTTTAAAGTAAATTTCTAAAAATTCATTCTTTTATGTAATTTCAGAATATTATCTTTAATAACTTAAGAAAATAAATTTATTTATTTTAGTTTTGGCTGCGTTGGGTCTTCGTTGCTGCGGGCGGGCTTTCTCTAGTTGTGGTGAGCGGGAGCTATTCTTAGCGGTGCGCGGGCTTCTCATTGCGGTGGCTTCTCTTGTTGCGGAGCACGGGCTTCAGTAGTTGCGGCATGCGGACTCAGTAGCTGTGGCTCGCGGGTTCTAGAGCACAGGCTCAGTAGTTGTGGCGCACGGTCTTAGCTGCTCCGCGACACGTGGGATCTTCCCGGACCAGGGCTCGAACCCGTGTCTCCTGCATTGGCAGGCAGATTCTTAACCGCTGCGCCACCAGGGAAGCACCTAAAAATTTATTTTTGGTAGGACTAACGTCCAGATTCCTGCAAGCCATTCCTGCAAGACACTAGTCATGGATAAGAACTTGGAATCTAGAGTCACATAGCTCTACCAACTTACAAGCTACCTGACTTTGGAAAAGTAAATTATCTTCTCTGATCCTGTAATCTCGTCTTTAAAATAGTCCCTACTTTATGGAATTGTTAGAGGGCTAAAAGTTCTTAGAACTTTAGTTGGTTATTATTATTAAAATATTATTATTATTAAAACTTTAAGCAGTTACTTTCAGCTCTTTAGCCTCGCTGAAATTTAGAAGTAGTCCAGATATGTTGCTATGTTTGGTTTTTAATAACCAGTGCTCCAGTTATTCAGGTAAAGAATTTAAAACTCCTGGAAGGTACTTTGTAAATCCTAACCTTCCCATCTAAAATAGGTGGGTTACTATTAACACGCCCGGCTGGGAGAGCTCTAATCTAAGTTTGATCTCCTAGCCTTCGACGCCCAAAGTGGGATAAGTACGTTTCCTGGACTTTGAGCTCTGATACGAAACGGAGCCAAGGGACGCCAGCTTGGTCTCCGCAAGGCACTCACGTGGGGTTGGGCCAAGCCCAGCCCAGCCAACCGTTCCGTAAAATAGGCATCTGCCCGGCGTGCCTCTGTGTGAAGACAGCCACCATCCGCTAGCCTACGTGTGCGTTCGCTTGTTCCGCTGAGTTCGCGAATTTTGCAGGAGCCGACCGCTTCCCGCCCAGGGACACACCTGTCCGTGACCGCACTCTTATTGGCCGGGCCCCGATCTTGGCCCTGTGGCGTCAGCGGCAGGGGCTTGTCCTTGGCCGGAGAGCCTGGGCCAGAGCCGAGTGACATCAGCGAGGGCGTTCGGGGCACTGAGCAGCAGTGGGCGGGGCTTGCCGGAAGGTGTGCCGGGGGCTGGTTGGGGGCGAGGCGGCGGGGCCTGGGCGGGGCGAGGCGGCGGTGACGTCATGGGGCGGCGCGGCGGGGCGCGGCTCGCGCGCCGGTAGGTAACCACTGCAGGCTGCGGTGCTCACCCCAGGCGGCGAGCCGCACGTAGCAGCCTCTCGCTCGTCTACGTCCTGCGCTGCCTATCATGTCCCTGAGGTGCAGCCTCTCGCTTCTTCTCCGTACGCAAGCGCTCTCAGTCCCGAAGAAGTCCGTCCACTCCGTGGCTGTCATTGGAGCCCCATTTTCACGGGGACAGGTGAGAACTGGGACCTGGCACCTTGGTGCAGGATTCCCGCCCCCTCACCCCCCAACCCCCTCACCCAAGCCTGGAGAAATCGGGACCGGTGGGAAGAACGGGGAGGCGAGGAGAGGATGGGGAGAAACGAAGAGGGGACGAGGAGGTGGATTCCCGCGATTGGGCACCGGGGGAGCACGTGGGATTTTCCTCGGTAGAAGGAGGGAGGGGATGAGGGCACCCGGTTTGCCACGTGGGCAGGGGGCAACGGGCTGGTGGGTTTCTTCGGCCTTACCCCCGAGGAGCGAGAAAGTGGTGGGTTCCGCTTGGGGTGGTGGAGGAGAGGAAAGGAGGGAGAGGATTTCATGGAGGGGCTGGAAGAGGAGAAACCGACCAGAATCGCCGGTGGAAAATTGAGGGAGGAGAGGTTAAAGAGAGGGACCGAGGATTTAAGGCTCCAGGGTCCATTCTCAGAAAGAGAATTAACTGGAAAGGAAATTGGTGCTTGCCTCTCTAGCGGCAGGAAGACGGAAGGGGCTGTTGTGTTCTCTCTTCAATGAAAGAAACCTGCAGTCGTGGAGAGGTCACTGGTGGAGAAGCCGGGGCTCGGCCCTGGCCTGCGACACTTACACCCAACAGCCAGATTCTGGCTTGGCTCAGCCCCTTCCTCTATCTTGCCTCCACTTGCCCTTCCCACAACGAGGGGCTTGGAAGGTTGATCTGAATCCAGTGATTGTTGTTTCTCCTCCTTCTCTGCAAGTGTTTGAAATGACCAGACCTCAGGTGAAAAGAATAAAAGGAAGGGCTGATGCTGTCACAGGTTTTCAGAGGGATCTGCTGGGAACTAAGTATAGCATTGCAGACTTCTGTATTTTTGTGAGCTAAAGTGGTCTTATTTTCTAGTCATCTTCCCTCATATCTGTGTAATTTATCTTACAGAAAAGAAAAGGAGTGGAATATGGTCCCACTGCTGTAAGAGAAGCTGGTTTGATGAAAAGGCTCTCCGATTTGGGTAAGTGGCTGGATTTTAGAAGTCTGAGGGCTGGTAACACGCCAGTTCAGAGTCTTATTCCCTCATGTCCAGGAACTGCACAGCGTCAGCTGTGTATCTGGAAAGCATTTCCCATCCTCCCTTGGATTCCACATGCAGCTTAAGATCTATGGAGGAGTCTCCAGGCAAAGTCTTCTTGCAATAAAGAGCCTGTGTGGAAGGCAAGGAGGCGGAGTGAGGCAGGGCCTGGAACAAGCTGCTAGTGACTGCGAAGTGCTGAGCATGCTGGCTCTCACTCCCACTGTGCAGTCAACCTTTCCCCAAAATTCTAGCTTTCCTAACTCAGTCAGAGGTGCTTATGATTCATCCGTCTAACCAGCTTCCTCTCTTCAAGTCATTCATTTCCTCCTTAGGTTTAAGAACTTTCTATTACCGTAAGCAGAGCCTTAGGTCCGTTTTCTCCAAACTTCCCTGATTATGAAAATCACTTGGTTTACTTGTGAGAAAGAGAGATTGCTAGGCTTCTCAGTGGATGAGTCTGGTTTATTGGCTCTGACGTAGGACCCAGACACGTGCATTTTCACAGGCACCCCAGGTAATCAAAAGTAACGTTGCAGTCTTGTAATCTGGACAGTACTCTAAACGTACAGAACCAGAGGTAAATCCAACCCAGAGATAAATGCCATTTATATAGTAAAGGAAAACCTTTTTAGTAACAGGGTACCAAATTCCAACACCCTTATGGTAGGAAGGTTCTTATATCTAACCCAAATGTTCCTAGCTGCTGTTCAAGTCCATTTCCTCTATTTTATTAGGGCCAGTCACATATCTCTTCTGGAGCTATAAAGTACAAAAGGCATGGCAGTAGGGAACTATGGGTCCTGGAGATACTAATACAGAATCTAGGTGAACTACAAATCCCCTACCCGCGCTTGCTTTGAAACCTCCTCTGCTGATCATTGAGCCCATTCCAGGGGTGGGTTATCTCCCTCTAAAACAGGAATAATGAAGTCACCGTGTGTCTTCCGTACACCTCTGGTTACATATGGATGTGGTGTCTTGATTTGGATACTCAAACCTTTTCTGTTAAATAATAAAGAGACCCTACTGAAGAAGGAACTATAATTAATCACTTTAATAATTCTCCAAGTTTACCACCAAAGATGAGAGATAAGATTTACACTTAATGTGTCGCAGGTCACCTAATGGGAGGAAGTTGTCCCCCCTCCCCCCGCTTATAAATGAAGATACTGTCCCTTTAAATCAGCTGTACACATTGTTTTTAAAAGCATAATTTTACACTGAGGGAAAGCAATTTCTGCTAATCACTATTTTTTAATACCTGGTAATCCTGCAGCTCATCTGATAAACTGAGCCTGGCTTTGCTCAAATTGCCTGCTCATTGTTCTATTCTGTCTGAAGAGACTTCTGACTAGATTCAATTGTAGCCTCTTACACAGGGGACATTAATAGTATCCAGCCGAGGCTGCTGAATGAGGGGGAAGGGAACATTTATAAGCAGCTTCTCTTACTCATGCTTTGTACACCTCCTTTCCTGCCACAGCTCCTGGTATTTTTCCACTCCAACCTGGGGAAGCCATTCTCCCTAAAATTCCACTCCCTCAAATACTTCCTGTGTAAATCTCCAACCTAAAGTGATGATGAAGCTTCAGTTTATTTGGTCTCCCGTTTAATTTTTTTCAAATAGTTTTCGTTTTACAATTTATATCCTTACCCTGTAGCCGATTGGCAGTCCGGTATCACCAGCAGTCTGAAACAGAATCTCATTGCATGTTAATAAGATTGTGGCACTCAGCAGGTTTCCAGCATGTGGTTTCGGCTAATCTCCAGACATACGTTGGAGAAAAATACCAAGAGAAGTTTCAGTTGCTCTATTCTGAAACAGCATAAGTGGCATGGGTCAAATTTCAAGGGAGAGAAGACCCATGGAAAGGTAGCTCATAAATCCCTTTGTTCCTTGCCTTCTGCTCTGATGTCACAGGCTGCTGGTGTTGCCATGGCATCAGTTATACTTCCTGTTCTCTTGAATGAATATATTTGCCTTTGTCTGGGTTTTTTTTTTCCCCCCCTGGGCTTAGTAAGGACACTCAATGGTTCCTCTCAGGTAACCACTTACTTTAGTATACAAAGAGAGCCTGAGAAAAATGAAGAAGTAATTGCTCTGGCAAGGCTTAGGTGCAGTGCCTCTGCTCATGATTCTGGTTAGCTCTTATAGCCACGGTAATTTGCCTTTTTTTTTTTTTTTTTTTTTTCCGGTACGCGAGCCTCTCACTGCTGTGGCCTCTCCCGTTGCGGAGCACAGGCTCCGGACGCACAGGCTCAGCGGCCATGGCTCACGGGCCCAGCCGCTCCGCGGCATGTGGGGTCTTCCCGGACCGGGGCATGAACCCATGTCCCCTGCATCGGCAGGCGGACTCTCAACCACTGCGCCATCAGGGAAGCCCAATTTGCCCTTTTTTCTTCACAAGTAGGATGAGTGTTCTGTGGGTAACATAAACAGTTTGTCGTGTCTGTCATTGTAATTATGGTAATTTGACCCAGCTGTGGTACTGAAGCGGTGACGGCCTAAATGAACTGTATTCCCGTGACCAGCCAAGGGTCCTGGAGTTCAGGAAGACATATGGGAGCTATTCTGGCTCCCCTCAACTAGGCTAGGGACATTTATTCTTCTGCTCCATTTGGTGCTCCATGAGAGAGCAGAGCAGGCAACTCTGGTTGAGACCCAAGAATCTGAGCTGCTTCAGCAAGAACCAACAGAAAGCCTGAGATAGTTTAAACATAAAGGCATGAGAGCTGTTCATTTGGAACAGATTGATATGTGAGTGCAGGGGTCTGGATGTGCTTTCGGTGCTTGGTAGAGAACAGCAGCCGTCACAGATTTAGTTTTATGATAGTGATGCTTTTCAGCCTGGCTCCCATCCTACCATCACACTGAAACTACTCTGATCAAGCTCACTGATTGGTCAGCCTCTATTTTGCTGGACCTCTCTACTGCACAACTGACCACTTTATTCCTGAAATATTCCGTTAGTCAGGACACTACTCTCTCCTGAGCCTCCTCTCCCTTGCCTGGTCCTTCCTGGACTCCTTTTGGGGATCCTCCTCTTCTTTCCAGCCCTCAAATGCTCATGTCCCCAGTGTTCCACCAGCTTTGTTCTAAGTAGCCTCATCTCACTGTCACAGATGTCTCAAACTCTACAGGTTCGAAACAAAATTCATTATCTTCTCCGTCAAATCTGCTTGTCTTGCTGTCTTCCCATTATCTGTTTCACACTATCACTCGTTATCTAGTTACTCAAGTCAAACTCCAAGACCATCAGAATTCTTTTGTCGTCCCTTTTGTTCCTTACTTCTGATCACAAAGTCTTGTTGACTTCTTTTCCTCCTTCTAAATGATTAGAGTCCTTTCCCTTAATGGCCCTGCTCTAGTTCTGTCCTTCTCACACACAGATCTAATTTTCCAATAATGACTCTTGTCCCATTTTGCCTACCTCAGTTCATTCTTTACCGCCACCAGACTGATCTTTTTAAGACTATTTTTCTCCTTTGCTTAGTCTTTCCATGGCTTTTTACATGCAGCCATGCTTCTCAGTCTTGTCATTCATATACCATCTTTGCTGACTTGCCATATTATTTATTTTGGTGTTGTTCTCTAAATTGGCTTTAAAGCTTTATACTTTTAAAATGTAGCCTGCCCCTACAGTAAACAATGAAATCTCAGGCTTGTGCTAGATGCATTTTTCTAATAAATTTTCATTTTAGTAGTTTTACATTTTGGTATTTGACCCTCAACCACTGGTGGTATGTGTTCCATGCTTGACAACCAGTAAGACAGATCCTCTACAATTTGACCCTCTTTTACCTCTTTAGACTTCTCTCCATCCACATTCCACCTCATTTGTGTTGTAACTGGGGTTGTGGGCTCTTGACCTAGGCTCCACCAACAGAAACACCCACCCTAAACCTTGTCTTGACATTTTGGAAGAAGGGGCAATAAAGAATTCATTCTGTGATGGGCAGTTGTGGCGGCAGTTCCAGCAGTAGCTTCTGTCCAGTGTCAGTGGGGTCAGCCATGCAAGCTGCAGTACTCCTTTTCCTAGTAGTGGAGGTGACAGCAGCAGTGGTATCTTCACTGGAGCAATCTGCAGTGTGACTTTTGGGGCCATTATTCCTGGCAATGTGACCTTTAAACCACATTTTGGTCCTCTTAAGATGATTCTGGGAGTTACCCAAATTGAAAAAACTGCTTTTCTTTAAATTAGCTAGAAAGGTTTCTGTTGCTTGCAGCTTAAACTTCCTGACCGATAAATCAATTTACAAATTCCAGTGAGAAATTACCATGTGGATTGAATATGAAAAGCCCTCTCTCCCCAGGCCCTTGATAATAAATTCTTATTCTTTTGTTGGCTTTTTTCCCCTAGTACTGACACAATCTTCTTGTATGTTAACACAGCTCATTATGTTGTGCTTTCTTTGGTCTTTAATCTAGGAGTATGTTTTAGTCCCTTTGGATTTTAGCAACTCCTTGTTCTCTTGGTGTTCTGATTTTTGAACTATCATGTTCCTTAATACAAATTCTGAAATAACAGCCTAAAACCTTTTTTTAAAAATTTTTTGGCCGCACCACATGGCACGTGGGATCTTTGTTCACTGACGAGGGATCAAACCCGCGCCCCCTACATTGGAAGCACGGAGTCTTAACCACTGGATCGCCAGGGCAGTCCCAAGCCTAAAGCTTTAATTTAAAACATCTTCAAGTTCTAGGCATGCCTGACTATAGTAAACAGACCTACCTTAATGTGTTACTGTGACTTAATTTCACTTTCAATGTTCTATATCTTAAGCATGGTGGAGGTTACAGGACTACATATAACTGCCAAAACTCCTTGCACTTAAAGTGTCAATATAAAGTATGCATTAAAGCTGTTTAAACATTTTCAGGTTTATTTTTTCTTAGCAGCTTTCAGTCACTAAAAACTATAACAAGTTCGTTGTTTGTATATATTCAAAAAATTTGAGCACTACTAAGCTTTAGGTACTAGGAATATAATAGTGAACAAAACAGAAATACCTGTTATGGAATTCTCATTCTAATGAGGGGTGGTTGGAAGCAGATATAAGTAAAACATACAGTATGTCAGATGTAATGAGCGCTATAGAATAAATGAAAGCAAGGGATGGAGGGATAGGGTAAGCATTGCAGATGTAGGTAGGAGGCCTCACTGAGGAAGGGGTCATGTGAGCACACCCCTGGGAGGTAAGGAAAGGAACCATGTGCATATTTGGGAGAAAAGCATTTCAGGAAGAGGGTAAGTAAAGTGCAAAGACCCTGAGATAGAAAAGTGCCTGGAATGTTCAGGGAACAAAAAGCTGTTCCTGAGGTCTTGCCAGTGGTTGTCATGTGGGAAGGGAAGGGCCTTTCTACACTCTTATCTCCAGTTTTTCAAGAAAAGCCAGAAATCTGGGTTTTTACGGGAGATTTAAGAAAAATGTGATATTCATAAAATGGAGTATTGAGCCATAAAAAGGAATAAATTGCTAGTTCATGCTACAAAATGGATAAACTTTGAAAGCATTATACTGAGTGAAAGAAGGCAGAAGACCACATATTGTATGAATCCATTTATATGAAATGTCCAGAAAAGGCAAATCCATATAGAAAGTGATCAGTGGTTCCCAGGGGCTGGGGGGAGAGGGAATGGGGAGTGACCGCTAATGGGCACTGGTTTCTTTCCGGGGTGTGATAAAGCTTTTCTGGAATTAGTAATTTGCTAATGCCTTGGCAAAAGCATACATCACTGATGAACCTCAATATAGGTAAATCTATTATAGATGTTTTTGGGATTTGGCAAATTTCAATGTAACCATATCTTTCCTGCTTAGAAGAAGGCAGCAAAGAATTTAACTTACATCTTATATTTCAAAGTTGTTTGATATCTAACATTTACTATGTTCTAGGCACTATGCTAGGTTCTTGCTATTATGTGATTTTTTTTTAAACAAAGTTTGGGATTATCCATGCATTTTATTATTATTTTTTAAATATTTGCTTATTTATTTGGTTGCACCAGGTCTTAGTTGCAGCAGGTGGGCTCCTAAGTTGCGGCTCAAGCGCTCCTTAGTTGGGGCTCACCGGCTCCTTAGTTGTGGCATGCAAACTCTTAGTTGTGGCACGCATGCGGGACCTAGTTCCCTGACCAGGGATCGAACCCTGGCCCCCTGCATTGGGAGCGTGGAGTCTTATCCACTGCACCACCAGGGAAGTCCCTATTATGTGATTCTTAATCTTAAGAGCAAATTATGATACCCATTAGGATGGCTAGCATGAATAAAACCCCAAAATAACAAGTGTTGGTGAGGATATGGAGATGTTGGAACCCTTGTGCACTGTTGGTGGGAACATACAATCATACAGGTCCTGTGGAAAACAGTGTGGAGTTTTCTCAAAGTTAAAAATAGTTAGTAGATGATCTACAAATTCTACTCTGGGCGTATATCCAAAAGAATTGAAAAATAGGGTTTCGAAGAGATATCTGTACACCCATATTCACAGCAGCATTATTCACAATAGCCAAAAGGTGTAAGCAACCCAAGCGTCCACTGATGGATGAATGGATAAGCAAAATGTGGTACAAACATACAATAGAATATCAGCCTTAAAAAGGAAAATGACATATGCTGTAACATTGTGACCCTTGAGAACATTATGTTAAGGGATATAAGCCAGTTGCAAAAAGACATACTGTATGATTCCACTTATGAGGTACCTAGATTAGTCAAATTCATAGGGACAAAGTAGAATGGTGGTTCAGGGACTGGGGGAAGAGGAATGGAGAGAGATGGTTTAATGGGTAGAGAATTTCAGTTTTGCAAGAAAGTGTTCTGGAGATGGATGGTGGTGATGGTTATGCAACAATGTGAATGTACTTAATACCACCTCATGGTTAAGATGGTTATTTTTATGTGTATTTTACCACAATTTAAAATTAAAAAGGAAACACTTAAAAATAAGTTAGAATAGAATATTCTAAGAACAAGGAAGTTCACTTGAGGTTGTAACTTCTTAGGGACATAATGCTGTAGGCTTGAAAATTTTTTTCAGCTTGTTATTTAGCACATTGTTCTATAAAAGCTGAGAATGGAAAAAAGTAAAGTATGGCCTGAAGTTCATACAGTCAGCAGTAGAAGTAGTTGAGAACCTCATTTCTTACCATATACAATCTAGCCCCTCAATTGGTGCAGTCAGCTGCCTTCTC
Organism: Stenella coeruleoalba; assembly: GCF_951394435.1. NCBI lineage: Eukaryota > Metazoa > Chordata > Mammalia > Artiodactyla > Delphinidae > Stenella > Stenella coeruleoalba. The sequence continues at coordinate 33,814,931 of NC_137147.1, read as the reverse complement.
AGCTCTTACCATGGTTGAAGAAACTGAGTGGCACCATCATAAAGGTACGGTCTCCAACTTCTTCCAAAAATCCTGTTTCTCATGATGGCTATTTCAAATCTGTACCCATAATCATCCTGTTTTTCCAACTCAGGTATGAACTCCCTAACTTCTAGCTCTTCTCCCCATCATCCCCCAATGAGTTGTATCGACAAAGATACCATTACACTGTCCTCAGAGGATGAGGTATCCAGTCCTTCCTGTATTAGGTAGGTACAATTGCACGTGATAAGAGCCCCAGATAAGCGGTTTAAGAAAAATAGTTCACTCTCTAGGAAATAGTCTAGAGAGAAGTCCAGAACTGGTTTGGAGGCTCAGTTCATTGAAGTTCAGTTCCTAGATTCTTATCTTGCTGCACTACCAGCAAGGCCTCTATCTAATGGCCCCAGATGGCTGTGGCCTCATTTCTGGCAGCAGGATGGGAAAATAAACTGACAAGCGGGCTAAGGGAGAACTTGTGCTTTCCCTTAAGGAAAGTTCCCGGGACACTGCTGCAGGATACCTCTGCTTATCCTTTTGGCTTCTGTGGGTCACATGGCCACAGCTAGTTGGAAGGGAAGACGGTGAATTTAGTCTCTTCTAAGGGGTCGTGCCCCAGCTAAAATCCTCTGTGGAGGAAGGGAAGAGCAGATATCGGACTAGTGGCTGTCAGCCACACCATCTCCCTGTGCTCTAGATCCCATCCCTTCCTGGCTCCCGAGGGTTCTTGTTCCAGCACTGAGCCCTTCTCTCCCCTTGTTTCTCAGCGTCTCTCTACTAACCTGTCCCTTCAGTAAGTAAGTGCAAATCTTGCCCACCTCCCATCCCCCTCTGCCGTATGTAGCCTTCTAGCTCTTGTCCAGTTATTTTGTCTCTCTTCAGAAACAAAGTAACTGGCTTCCCCACTGCCTTTTCACAGGTCAACTTGCTATAATCAGGGGTCCTGGGCCATCATTGCAATGAAACTGGTTTTGCTGAGGTCTCTGACCTCCTACTTTTTAATATGGTGGACCCTGCAACATTCACTTTCGACACTATTAACCATCTTATCTTATTGAAACTGCCACTACTCTCTTCTGATTTTAACTCTTCGGGTTCCTTTGCTAGACCCTCTGCTGCCTACCCCTTACATTTTAGTATTCCTCAGGGTTCTGTCCTTGACCCTCTACTTTATGCTGCCTCAGTTGGCCATTTGTCCATTTCCACGGCCTTCCTGTGACCTGTGTGCTGATGCCTCCAGAGCTTTATCTCCAGCACTTATTCCCCCTCCCTCCCAGCTCCAAACCTGTATACCAGCTGGCTTCCATGTATCTTCTTAACTTTTTATTACAGGAGTGTTCAAACATAAGAAAAGTAGAGATGGTAACATAATGAACTTGAGAGCTATCACCTAGCATCAATTATCTATACCTGGCAAGGTTTCTCACCCCACCTCCATACCTTTTGAAGCAAATCACAGACATCATTTTGTTTCATCTGCAGATATTTCATTATATGTCTTCAAAATACGAGAATGCTTTAAAACTTAACTACAATACCATTATCACACCTAAAATAAATTAATATCAAATACCAGTATTGGGAAATATAATTAAAAAAAAATCTCCCATCTGAGAACCTATCCACAAAGGTGGTAGAGAAGGAAAAACAGTTTATTATTGAATAAGCATTAAATTGGGTGATCTGATAAAAGACTGCAAAGACAAATCTTACTCTTTTCTATAGCCAAGCAGGTGCAACGCAATCCATGTTTTCAAGATTAATAACTAGTCCTCCAGTTAGAGGACTTTGATAGTTGACCTTTTGTCACATGTAGCTCATCCTAACTTTATCATGGAAATTGGAGTGATTACCGGTTAGCTGACTGGCTTTATCTGGAGGGGAAACAAACTTCTCCTATCTTAAAGCGGGGAGGTAGTTTTTTGGCAAATTGAAGCAAGGGGCCAACCACTCATACCCATAGAACTGGGAGGTTGGGGACCTAGATGTTTGTATTTCAAAAAGTGGTTCCCAAGTCCTTGAGGAAACATTCCTGGGTTGTGAGGCCTATTTAGTCATTATAAAGATTACGTACATGTGAAAAGGACAGAGAAAGAAATTCTGAAACACAAGGGAGGAGAGAAGTTTTTACCCTTATTTTCAACAGAGATAATTAAGTCTATTTTCAACTTGTATCTGCCCTTACACCAGTTAATGTTCACATTGCCCGACTGATTTACACTTTTTGTGTTTATTTTTTTACAGTTTGAGTTTGGATCCAAATAAGGTCTGTATTGTTATCTCGTAAGTCCTTTATAAGTCCCTCCTGTTTTCTTCCTTCTTCCTTGCAGTTGATCTGTAGCGGAAACTAGGTCATTTGTCTGTAGAATCTCTCAGCTTGTATTTTGCAGATCACATCCCTGTGGCATCCTGTGACATATTCTTTGTCCTCTGTATTTCCTTTCTACTGGTTATTGGATCTAGATCCTTGGTCAGATTCAGGTCCAGTTTTTTTTTTCTGGCAGTTCTGCTTCATAGGTGGTGGTGTACACTTCCATCAGAAGTGATGTCATCAGCCATTGAACACTGCCTAGATCTGAGCCATTAACTTGTTTCGACGTATTATCAACAGGATAGTCTCTAAGGCCCCAATATCAGAGTATCCAAAACTGAACTTACCATCATCTCCACTCCCTTCTCCTGTGGTTTCTCATCTCTGATGGTAGCAGAGCCAGAAAGCTGGAGGGCAAACATTTTCTCTCTCCTCCACACCCCTCTAAGTATTGCTGGAATCTTGTCAGTTCTGTCTGTCTTGTCTTTACAGCCCCTCTGGGAGCTGCTCTTCTGCAGGCCAGGCCATTTTCCAGAGGCCACCAGATCACTAGATTAACAGTGCAGATTCTTTTTTTTTTTTTCAGATTTTTTTTTTTTTTTTTGGCTGTGTTGGGTCTTCATTGCTTCGCACGGGCTTTTCTCTACTTGCGGCGAGCGGGGTCTTCTCTTCGTTGTGGTGCGCAGGCTACTTATTGCAGTGGGTTCTTGTTTCGGAGCATGGGTTCTAGGTGCGTGGGCTTCAGTAGTTGCAGCACGCTGGCTCAGTAGTTGTGGCACGCAGGATAGTGCAGATTTGATTTGTTACCTCCTGACTTGAACCTTAGTAGCTCCCTGCTGCATTTAGGACCTGGGCCCTGCCCCTTCCTCCTTCCTCATCTCTCTGCAGTCCTCCCGGATGGACCCTGGGCATTGTTCTGTAGGGCTGAAGGTATTATGTGCTTCTGCTTGGCAAGGCTTTCCCCTTTCATTCCTGGCTAAAACCTTCAGGATTCAGGTACTGATGCTTCTGAGAAGTCCCCTTGGCTCATCCTGGGTCTGAGTCAGCACCTTTCCGTTCCCATCACACCCTGTGCACAGTTGCATCTTCGCAGTTTGCACCAGCCTATGCTTTCCCTGCCTGTCTTCTGAGGAGGCTGTGAGCTTCCTGAAGGCTGCAACCAGGTGCACAGTCAGCACACAGTTAGCTTTTGTTGAAGGACGAAATGGGGCAAAGCATCCAGGCTTTCTCCTGGAACTTCATTCACATCGTGATCCGTGGGATTTTCCCGGATCACTATTTCCTTACTCTCAAAATGGTTTGTTCCTCAGAAGCCCCCTGGTTTCCCAGATTTTAAAAATGTTTAAATTGAATAACTGTCATATATCAAATTTTAAACTCTTACAAGGTATTGGGCTACCAGTTGATGAATTTAGTCAAGCTAAATGTTGGTAAGTGGCAATGGCTAGTTTTTGCCTACTTTTTTGAAACATACTTATTCCAGGACCTAAGTAGCTAATGATGACTGCTTCAAGCCTCTAGTTGCTTTAGAAAGGAGTAGCGTTACTCCTTTAATATCCAAAATAGCACATTCAGAGGCCTAGAACCTAAGGGGATTACTGTGGTTGGTTTAAATAATTTAATCCTTGAATAAACTTACTTGTCCCTATTAATGACCAAGCTCTCTCTTTTTTTAAAAATAAGTTTATTTATTTATTTATATTTTTGGCTACATTGGGTCTTCGTTGCTGTGCGTGGGCTTTCTCTAGCTGAAGCGAGCGGGGGCTACTCTTCGTTGTGGTGCAGGGGCTCCTCTTGTTGTGGAGCACAGGCTCTAGGCTCGCGGGCTTCAGTAGTTGTGGCATGTGGGCTCAGTAGTTGTGGCTCACGGGCTCTAGAGCGCAGGCTCAGTAGTTGTGGTGCACGGGCTTAGTTGCTCCGTGGCATGTGGGATCTTCCTGGACCAGGGCTCGAACCCGTGTCCCCTGCATTGGCAGGCAGGTTCTTAACCACTGCGCCACCAGGGAAGTCCCCCAAGCTCTCTTAATAATGAGGGTGTATTCCTATAATAGGTGTGGTAATGCTAGTATCTGAAGAGAAGAAAGCATCTTTTTGGCCCCCTCCTCTACCCCAAGAAGCCAGAACCACAGAATAGGAAAAGAAGTAGAAAATACCTTCCTGTGTGACCTGAGAACTGAGTCACAGCAGGGTGTGGCATTGTGGTTAGGGCTTTCAGAGAACTGGTGTTCCAGTGAAATTGGCCATGCCTTTATATTTTTTTACAGGGAAGGTAGAAAATTTGAACTGTGTGTGACAGCTGGGCTCCTTAGGAGCTCTTTCGATGAGAAATCAGTGGGCCTATGTACGTTTGCTACTTCTCACCAAAAACTCTTGTTCTTATCCAAATGACATAGTCATATTGCAAACAAGTTTTGGGAAGTCTTAGATTACACCATCTATTGCAAAGAAAAGGGTAGGGTGGGGAGAAAAACCACAAAGATGCCTCATCTAGTTGAACTAATAATGTAACCCCTAGCATGTGTAGGCTTTTCCTTGTTATCTCATTTCAATCCTTGTTAACGGCTGTGTGAGGTGGGACAAACTTCGAGACTGAACTTCGTTGGTGTTCTTGACTCTTCTGGGAAGTTAGGGGCCAAAGGACAGGATTCTTTCCTTCGTGTCTGTTGTGGCCACTTGACCCACTGTGGCCACCTCATCTCCTGTGCGCTCTGCTTTCAGCCTGGAGTAGCGTGGAATGTGGTCTGTCTGGTTTGTTGAGGTCCCTTGTGAAACTCACCAGGATGCTAGCCCAGGTATGGGGCAGGGAGCTACACATGTGGACTGGTTAACTGGCAGAGCTGTAGTCACTAGCCCTTTAAATCCTTTCTGGAACAAGTTGGAGCATCAAGAATTTAAAGAAGAAAGATCCCATATTCTAAAAAGCAGTACTTTAGCCCCAGGGATTGTTGCTGTCTCTTCCCGCGGTTAGATACTGGAGTAGCTTGAAGTTCTGTCAGCATGTTAACAACAGATTTTTTTCTCAGAGAAGCTTAACAGTCTTGTTTTGCACGAGGGAAAGTGGTTCTGTCGCAGTGACCCGTGAAGCCAGAGGAACCCTCCTCTTACCTCTGCCCCTGCTTGTGCTGGAACCAGGCTGTCAGGGTGCCGTCAGCTAACAGTCTGCCCAAGAAAGCCTGAGTTGGCTCACCATGTTCTTGGAGGTGCTTGGAGGGTTGACATGGGTTGGGTCCAGAGGGGCATACATTACTAAGCCCATCCTCAGCAAGTGGTACACTGTTCTTCTTCGACAAGTTAAGATGTGGCTGGAGAACCAATTAGCAGGAAACATAACTGGTGTTGCAAGTCATCTCAGTTACATGTCTTGAGCCAAACTTTTGGGTTTGTTTTGTATTGGGATTTTTTACTCAAGGATCACATTCACGCAAAGGCATCTATTAACATCACATCTGTATCAGCTGATCTTGAGGTAAACTCCGACAGATGTTAGATGGCCATGTCTGAAGTGACTGGCCTGGATGCCCAGGGTCACCTTCCATCCTTGAGCCCCTAGTGCCACTGTCCTTGGTCTTCCTCATCCATGATCTTCACTGCCTCTGAGAACACCTCCTGTTGAACAGGAGAACAGAGTGGGGAGGAAGCGAGTGTCGAGAGGGTTGGTTGGAGCAGTCTTATGAGGGGCTTTGAAGAAGTGAACTAGAACAAATAGGTATACTTGTGTGATATGATTTCTTTCCCTAAAGCACCAAACTTATTTTGGAGGCTGGGTCTAAGGAAGCAAAGAGCTGATTCTTAGATACCCCAGGACACATGGTTCTTGAGGTTGTACAGCCTCTGGGAGTTAAATGCACTAAACAAAATTCAGACCCCTGCATTTTATTGGTGGTAGCCAAATGAGTTTACCTTATATAACAGTCTCTTCAAAGGTTATTACCCAAACCACATTTTAGGGATAAGAGAAATTCTGCCTACTTCAAATGACCTGAATTAACTGGCATTCCTTTCCTAGTTTACAGTAACACTGCAACTGTTTTCAGTAGGCTGGTCTTCCAGGTACAACTTTGAGGTTCTAAGAGTTAGCAGATGCCATCCTTTAAAATACTGGGAACTCCCTTTCTGTGGGATGAAATCTGCTGTGTACAATATTTGAGTCTATAATTTTAAGACCCACCAGTGTTCTCTCAGCACCAAATGAGAACTCAGTCTTTGTTTTTCTGCATGTTTCACTGACTTGTTATTCCTGACAAATCATAAACATTCATCCTATTCAAGGACAGTTCGAAAAACTGCACACTAATAGACTCTTAGATTTTCTCCAAGTCTAATACTCTGCCAGTGAGCTACCTGTGGCTTGGCAGACACGCCCGTGTGTCAGCCCACCTCAAAACCCACCTCTCTTGACTTGCTGGGAGGCTTGGGAGCAGCTGGAGCTACCTGTAAGTGGAAGTCAGAGCAGCAGAGAGAATGTGCTACCCTTATGCTATCAAAATGCCTGCTCACTCATTCTTTCGTGAGTCTCTAACCAAAGGAGGATTCAGGCTTGCTCTAAACAGTTGGAGCTATTTAACTTTGCTGAATTTCTTCCTCCAAAATATGTGGATAATCATACCAGCAGAGGAAGTAAGGATTAGTAGCTATTGTAAAGCACCTAGCTAGCACTGTGTGGTGTGTGGAGAAAGACAGTTTTGTTCCTTTTCCTTCTTTCCTGTCACTGACTTCTTTCAAGGATTCACTGGTGATGAGGGCCCTGAAATAGAAGTGCTGTCCACAGACACTGCTAACGTCAGATAGGGCTGTTTGGATTTCTTCCGGTTGCATCATTCTGTGGATGCACTTGTGTTCTTGTTCCACTCCAGTGGAACCTGAGAGGTTTATCAAGGCCAAAAGTAACAACCGGGCCTAAAAGATCAGAGTAGTCGTCAGTGTATTTTTATTACCAGCACTGGGGAGAGAAGCAGTGAGGTGGTACCAGTGTATACAGAGCTTGACTTTTTCCCACTGCAATGAAAAATGAGAGCCCTTTCCAGTCGGTTCCAAATGTGTTTGATATGAGAGCTTCCTTGGAAGTTTCAGGTTTATTTCATCCTACAATGCCTTCTAAAAGAGGAAAGAGCAGCAATGAAATATTATGTCTCATCTGATTTAGACTTGCAGATGAGTTGACCTGAAGCACCAAAAGTTTGAGAAAGGGACAGCTCTCTCCAGTATGATAGATATTCCATGTTATAATATTTGCTTTTTTCACTATTATTCCAAGATTCTTTAAAATTAGTGAGACCATTTACCTTTTGAACTAGAAGAACTTGCCATTGTACTCTGCTAAGGTAATTGCTTTATCATTACTCAGTTCATCCTTAACAAAAAATTAACCTCCCATCAGCCTCTCTACTCCTCAAACACTGGCCTACGGGTCATAATTCATGTTCCCTATAACCTCCTTTCACTCCTTTAGCACTCACTCATTGTCCCCAGTCCTTACCAGGAATTTAATGTGGAAATCAAAGAGCAGAGTTGGGAGTCATATAAGGTGGGCCACTCAGGGCCTCTCAAGGTATTGATCCCTTCAGGGGGTCTGGCCCTCAGCTCTGTGGGTCCAGGAACAGAAGTCTTGAAGTGTGCAGAGTTTATCAGGCTTTCAGACCCAGAGACTCGTGCTAACCATGATGTATAAGCCCAAATGCCCGTGCGTAGTTTCAGTGAGCAAGAGACCTTCTGGCATCCACTGTCAGGAAGCCCTCTTGCTGGTATGAGGGCAACTGAGAAACTAAGTGAATAAGCAGAAGGCTGTTTGGTGAGCAAGGAGTTGGAACCCACCATCCAGGCTGTGAATTAAGCTGGTGATTCACTCCACAGAGTTATATGTTTAATGACCAAAATACCTTTATGAAATTCAGTCTCTCTTCCATGGCGAGTGTTGCTGTAAGACTATCAAATTCTCTTAAGTTCCCTTTTTAAGCTTTCTGCAGCTTTATTCTGATAAGTAAATAATACCCCAGTTTGTACTGTTTTCTGTATACTTATCTAAGTCTACATCCTAGATTCCATGACTGGACTTAGTGTTCCCCAAGTTCTACCACTTAACCACCAGGTTGATCACTTTAATTCGCATGTATTTCTTATTGGTCATGGAAGGATTAAATGAGTTAGTCTTCAAAAATTAATATTAACATTATTATTCAATTAGATTATAAACCTTTTCTAATTATACACCTAATATAAAACGCCAGTCAAGCCATGGCATCTTGCACCTAGAGATGCTGAGATAAACATGGATATGGAAGTTAAGACATCAAGTATAGGTACTGCCATTCAAATCTGTCCAGCTCAAGACTGTGTTGCAACAATGGCAAGACCTGATATTGACTTGAAAGTTAAAGCTTCATTTCTCTTAAATCTAAAGTGTCCTTCCATATTTCGAGATTTAGTAAAATACATTGTGATGTTACTCGTGGCTTTTTTCTTTTTAAAAGATTTTAAGAAGATTTTTATAGATGTTTTATTTATTTTTTCTCTTGGTTCTCAATGTCTTTGGCCTGTTTTCATATTCGTCTACCTTCAGCACCTTTCCTTCTTATTTAGTCGTCCAGATCTTGGTGGTGATCCCTCGGTTGGGATTATGTTCCAGGCCATTGCTTCTCAAATCTCTACATTCTCTCAGAAGTTTGGCTTTGGATTGAGTTTGGGTTCAAGAGGTAAAGCTCAAACTGTACAATTTATATTCAAGATTGGTCTGTGCTAGTCTCAATACAAGTCTCTGCAAACATTCAGATGTCTATACTGTGACCACTTGCCCCTCCCCTCAACATACCTGGATTGTAGTTTGAGAAACAGGCCCGTAAGAATACAATCTATGCTAACGTTCTGTTTGCGCAAATCCTTTGGTAGTGCTGGATTACTTAGTCCTCACCCTAAATCCAACCAATTTATTGATATAAGTGGTTAAGATTGAAAGACTGGTACTTACACTAAAGATTAACATGTAGTGACTAATGTCATAATTTGCTGGAATATGTGAACCCCGGGTGGGAAAATATTACAGCTTACTGTCAGAATATACCACTAGTTCATTCTGTTTGTTTGTTTCAAAGAGAAGTCTGTGCCTTTACTGGCCGAACAGGCTACTCAAGGTGGATGAAGCAGGAGGAGTGGGTGGCTCTGTGCTTCATAGGCTTGTAGGTGATAGAGAACTCGCCCAGGTAGTGGCCAATAATCTTGGGCTTGGTTTCCACCTGGGTGAAGGTCTTGCACGCCCACCATCTGGGCAGGATGATCTTCAGCACCTACAGCTTCTCTGTGGGCCGTGCCCCCAGGCTGGCCCCGCCCAGGTGCTTCTGCCACAGCCGCAGGGCACTGTGCAGCTGTGTCACTGTGTCAACAGGTCCAGTGCCTGGTCTAGGTGCTCACCAAAGTGGATGAACTTGCAGAAGGTCCACTGCTGCTTCTGCTCCACTTCTGCCACCTTGTTGGCTCCTTGGAGAGGACTCTTTTTTTTTTTTTTTAATTTTATTTATTTAGGCTGCACCAGGTCTTAGTTGCAGCACGCGGGATTATCGCTGTGGCACATGGACTCCTTATTTGCGGCATGCATGCAGAATCTAGTTCCCCCACCAGGGATCGAACCCGGGCCCTCTGCATTGGGAGTGCGGAGTCTTACCCACTGGACCACCAGGGAAGTACCTTGGAGAGGACTCTTTAGTTCTTAAAAGTGTCAGAATCAAGAGAGAATCGTTGAGATACAAACTGCAGAGTCAAGAATACACACTTTGTGGCAGACAGCCTGAATTTGGATCCTGATTCTGGCACCTAGCAACTGTGTGACCCTGGGACCTTGCTTCAGTTCCCTCAGCTACAGAATGGCATACTGTAGCTGCCTAATAGGATTGTTGTGAGTCTTAAGAATTTCTGTTGAGCAGTTGGAACAGTGTTTGGGATCTTGTAAGTAATAACTGTTAAAGCATCCTAAAATTAAGAAATATTTAGGTCCTCAGATTGGCCTTTTATTTTTATTTTTTTGTTTTTGGTTTTGTTTTGCGGTACGCGGGCCTCTCACTGTTGTGGCCTCTCCCGTCGCGGAGCACAGGCTCCGGACGCGCAGGCTCAGCGGCCATGGCTCACGGGCCCAGCCGCTCCGCGGCATGTGGGATCCTCCTGGACCGGGGCACGAACCTGTGTCCCCTGCATCGGCAGGCGGACCCTCAACCACTGCGCCACCAGGGAAGCCCTGGCCTTTTATTTAAAAAAAAAAGTTTGTAATGTGAAAATTCCTAAGTATGTTTCTTTGTCCTAAATTAACAATACTTAATTTTCTTAAAATCCTGCCAGTTCCTCTCGGTATTTTATTTTCACTCTGTAACTCAGGGATATCTGAGGTCTTACAAATCGCTACCAGTTTTGTGATTGTTAGGTTAAGTTAGTGAACATTTCTGGGCTTTACTTTCTAAAACCCAGCTTCTTTATCTGCAAAATGGTGTTCCTAACAGGATCTACCCCACAGGATTGCTGGGAGGACTGGGAGGATCCTGCCACTGTCATGTGACGTTTTGAGTTACCATGGCAATAAGTATGATGTGTACTTTGTCACAGTTATTATTTGTGGCCCAGGCCAGTAAGAGCTGTAATAACATATATTATAATTAATCTTGTCATCCCTGTTTCTAGGCTGCCACCTTAAAGACTTCGGAGACTTGAGTTTTACCCCAGTTCCCAAAGATGATCTCTATAATAACTTGATAGTGAATCCTCGCTCAGTGGGCCTTGCCAACCAGGAACTAGCAGAGGTGGTTAGTAGAGCAGTGTCAGGTGGCTACAGCTGTGTCACCGTGGGAGGAGACCACAGGTAAGCTGGGAGCCAGGGGTGGTGGAGGGGCTGGATTGCATCAGCCCATCAATTAGCTTCTTTGTCTCACTTTCCTCATTTAGAGTAAAATACCCTTTCGAATTTTTAGGGTATAACGTGCATAGTATTTTCATGTCTAAGATCATGAACCACTGGAGAAAATATCACGTAGTATAAGTTCAGAGTTAAACTAAGCAAAGTTTTTAGACAGTATGTTTCATGCTTATTTCTTGGAAAGCTTTCTTAAAACTGTCTCATGACTTTCATTTTGGTTATTTAGGAGAATTGGAGGGATCTATTGATAGGCTGAATTGGGGCTTTTTTTTTTTTAAAGCATTTCTGCTAATAGGTTTGTTAGAAATGCCCCACTTGGCATGTGAATACATTCTCTACCCTGCACAGTATTGTATTAGCCTCCCTAGGTGGCTAATACATTAGATCCTTCCTCTCAGTGAAATCAGCATGCACTTTATCTATCGAGCACTGTTCTGATGAGTTCTCAAGCAGTGCTAAGGATTATGGGAAACTTGTGATCTATTAGGATTAAATGAAATAAATACACATGGAATGAAAAAAATATTGAATCCTACATCTCAGAAGGAAGAGATCAGTCTAGGCTAGAGGAGTCAGATTTCACAGCTAAGTGTGATTTGAGCTAAGTTATGAAGATTTTTTTGGTAGAAAGAAAAATGGCATTGAAACACTAGGAATATCAAGCACTTCATACATATTCTCAGTTAATCCTCAAAATAATGCAATGAGGCAGATACAATTTTATCTAATTCACTGCTGGGTACACTGAGGGACAGAGGTTAGATAACTTACCCAAGGTCTTAGGGCCAGGAAGTAGCAGAGCTGGGATTCAAGTCCATTGTGACCTCTATGGGCAATTAAATTTTCTTTTGAGATCTAATCTAGCAACTTCCCCTGAGGTACTCAGAGAGCTTCTCAGATCACTTAATGGAACTGCAAATGCAGGTAGATTCCTCATCAAGAATAAAATTTTAAGTAGAATAAGAAAGTCAGTCACAGGTTCTCTACTGAAACTGATTAAATAACCCAAGGGTGGATCTCTTGTCTCTTAGCTCAGTGCTCAAAGTTCATTCATTGGCTCTCTTCTGGTCAGCATACTATTTGGGGACTGCTTATTACTGTAATTATCATAATCCTTGCTTTTCCTTTTGTTTCTGTCTAGATTGCAGCTCTATCACTGCTCCCTGTTTCCTGTTCAGTGCTAAAACCTAGGCTGTCTGGAAGATTCTAGAAAGGAAGGGATGTGTGAATAACCTGAACAGCTGTTGAATATTTTAAAGGAAGAGGCATTTTTAGGTCACTCAGCTCCCTTTAATAGTACAACATTCACTACTGCTTTAATCGTCAAACCAACTCTGACTTAAACAGGCTAAGATTATTATCCCTATCTTCTAGAAAGGGAAACTGCAGTCTAGATAGATAGTCTTGCCCTATTTCACACATTGCTTCCTAGAAAGACCCCCAATATTCGGACTTAATCCAGTGCTTTTAGCGCCAGACCATGCTATCTCTCGAAAAGGTCCTATGTGGGACATGGAGCTTAAAATGCTACCTCAGGCTGTACTGATCAAGAAAGATGACTGTAGTTAGTTCCTAAGATGCTTAAGCTGCATTTCTCATCTATGTCAAATTCTTTGCTTCCTAGGAAGCTTGGGCAGCTTTCCAAGCACAATTTCAAAAGCTATATTCCTACAGGTCAGACAAGGACAGTTGGCTAATGCAAGCGGAGATCAAGGACAAAGCAAAAACCGGAAACACTTAATGATATTTGCATGCCATGCTAATGTATATAAGATAACATGGAAATAAACTTCTACTTTATTCAGTCATCTAATGAGGTCTTTAATTGGGTTGCCCTGTTAACTTTGATGTCTTTAAAAACTTTGACTTCTTGTTTTAGGAAATATCACATAATCTTTCTAAACAGCTGTAATACTAATTTTTATCCTTAACAAGTTAATATAACTGATTCTTTAAAAGTAATTAGATCTCCCTGGTCTCTCAAAAGGTATTAAGTAGTATTAGTGAGTTGTTACATACAGCCCATAGCATTTAACAGGATTTCATCTGTTGAACAAATATTTTGGGTCCTTTTCTGGGCCAAGGCTAATGGATCCAATTAAAGGGATTTGGGGGCAGCAATGACACCTGTCACACTACAAGGATAACCAGTTGTCAGCTTTGAATCTTTAGAGCCTTCCATTTCTCCCTGTCTCTCTCTCTCTCTCTCTCAAGTCTCATCTTTGGGAACACAGTCCCAGGGACTCTACCTCATCCAAATCCAGCCTCAATCTAGGGCCTTGACTTTGCCCTGAGGACAAAGTGTGAGCTGTGCTGGCTGAAGATATTTGTTAGTGATGCTTGCCAAGCGGAAGGCCTTTAATATTACTGTTTGTTCTTTGCAGCCTGGCAATCGGTACCATTAGTGGGCACGCCCGGCACTGCCCAGACCTTTGTGTGATCTGGGTTGATGCCCATGCTGACATCAATACACCCCTCACCACTTCATCTGGAAATCTCCACGGACAGCCAGTTTCATTTCTCCTCAAAGAACTACAGGACAAGGTTAGTGGGCTGAAATGAAGAGAACGTTGAACAGCTTGCAAGGGTTATCCTGGGGCTTTGAGAGTCTAGTTCAGTAACATTTCTGTGAAGGATGGGTTTATGGTGGCTGTAGTAATGCTTACCACTCCTTCATTTGTTCATCAAACATTATTTTGGACCAGACAGTCTAGATGCTGGAGGCATAAAGATGACTAGGACATGGTCCCTGCTCTTAGGGGGGACCATAATCTCATAATAAAGGAATGTGGTGAGTGGGTAGTAACTCTAGTGGTCTGATACACTTACAGCCGGAAGACTTCTTGGTAAGAACCTCCTAGGCCTCATTCTCAGACCCACTGGTCTAGAAGACAAGTAAAACCATGATTACGTCTAGGTAATCTTTTCCCAGGCTGTTCAGAAGACATGGGAGACCATGCTATGCATAGACTAGAATCTGTGTATCCCTCCCCTCAGTGAGGGACCAAGTTAAACCAGGACAGTACAAAGGTTATTCACTAGGCAGAATTCACGTTTTGGTTGTTGGGGACTTGAAACATAACCCAGTTGCCATCTCAAGAACCAATCTGTAAACAATTCAGTAGTGTGCAGAGAGATGGAAAGGCCTAATCAGCGGTATTCCTGCTATTTAGGTAAGTTAATGAGAAACCAAGGCCACCTTAGGAGTAGGTATTTTATTCTTCAGCTGTGTTCTTCAGCTGCCCTTCTGAATCACTTCCACTTCTATCAGTTCCTTCCCACATCAAGTGTGTCTGCTGCTTTACCCATATACTGTGGGTAAGAGGAGAAAGCACACTGGGAAGCACACGGGGACTATCTTGATGAGATCAAGAATCCTTGATGAATCCTGTTCATTCCTCCTTCATAGGTCCCACAACTCCCAGGATTTTCCTGGATCAAACCTTGTATCTCTTCTCCAAGTATTGTATACATTGGACTAAGAGATGTGGATCCTCCTGAACAGTAAGTTGATACATTAGAGTTGAGCTTTGGGCCTGTCCTGGCCACTAATGTTCCACTTGATGGGTTGTTTCTTGCCTTAACCTGTTGTAGGTCACTATGAAGACAACCCCCCACCCCCCCACATTTGATTAAAAATGCTCTTTAAACTAAGGCTTCCTTCCTTTATATGTCACCAGTTTTATTTTAAAGAATTATGATATCCAGTACTTTTCCATGAGAGACATAGATCGACTTGGTATCCAGAAGGTCATGGAACAGACATTCGATCTGCTGATTGGCAAGTAAGTAACTACAATGGATATCTACTTCTAGGTCCCAAAGGGAACAGGACAGATTCTCAGTGGGCAGTACACTTTAGCCTGTCTCTTGAGGATAATGACCTTTCTTTTAAAATAAAAGTAAAACATGTACATATAAAAAAATTCAGAAAGGGAAAATATGAAATATAGGTCATATTTTTCTTCTGGGGTTGGGAGGGAAAACAGCTCTTATGAATTTCTCTTTCCATTTTTAATGCTTACCTTTTGAGAGGAGAAGCATTCAACTGTCCTCTTCTTCCCAGCCTCACAACTGCTTCATCTGAAAGTTTTATATTAAGCAAATCTTGGTAGTGTAGAAAGATGGGAGATGAATACTAATCAAATGCTAGTTAAGAACATTTTCCCAGTGCCGAGTCTTCATTTCTGGGTGATTAACTGTCACCTTGGTAGTATGCCATTTCTTAAGCTGTTAAGAAGTGCAAATAATTTACTGTATAGGTGTTTGCTGTATGTTAGCTTCAGCCACTGGACACCTGGGCTAAACAAGTTAGAAGTAGGAGATGGTAAGATTGCAAACATAAACTCAGAGTTAAGTTCAGAGCTGCTGTTATTCTCTCAGAGTATAACAGCAACTGCAACTGTAACCTAGATCAATCCAACTTAAACTACAATCTGTCAGAACCCATGTCCTATGGAAGTGAGGAATTCCCTCTGTTGATAGTTCTTAATGTAAGAGCTCTGATGCCCAGGGTAAATCAGAAATACAAATTGGAGTTAGTCTGTCTGAGGCACACAGAGCAAAGGGCAAAATTATGAAGTGGTGCATAGGCATCTAACATACTCAACAGCTTCCAGAATAGGAAATCTGGAAATGTGCTCTATTAACAAAGTACTAGGATTAACAGCAACAAAATCAAGGAGTTGCAACTGTAGGAAGGACGAATGTCCAAGTACAGCCCAAATGACTATTCTTATTCTACTCCTTTCAAGAAGACAAAGGCCAATCCATCTGAGTTTCGATATTGATGCATTTGACCCTACGCTGGCTCCAGCCACAGGAACCCCTGTTGTAGGGGGACTGACCTATCGAGAAGGCATGTATATTACTGAGGAAGTACACAATACAGGTAAGCAGTGATCAACCTGCTAACTACATAATATGCTTAAGCCTCTTGCCTGCCAGGGGATCTTTTCTACTATTACGTCACTGCCGACACTCTTTTTGCTTAAACGTCTATAGCTATAAGTCATGTGGTCAGGCTAATAAGGGACAGTCATTTAGAGGCATGTTTGGACCTGGCTTTATAACAAAATATGCCAAGGTAACACTGAATAAAAAATTGTCTGTCTACTTAAACGTGTAATAAATACAAGAATAAACTGCCAAACTGATGCAGTTCTTTGCATCTGAATTGTATAAAGGCAGATTAAGATTGAAAGCCGAGGCCAAATAGCTATAATTTTAAGCCTGACACTAAGAGGTTGGTTCACTGGGAGTTAAGAATGTCAAGTCAAAGCTTCTCTTGAAGATGTTTCAAAGCTGGACAATACCTTGGGTCCTTTCATGTAAGTCTTATACTAGGGCTTGTTTGATAGGACCTGTAATAGGGGGATACTGGAAGATGAATGGCTGACAGGAAGATGAGTAAACTGAATGCAAGATCATCGAGAGTAGCTACAAGAGGCTACTATCCCACAACTCATACTCATTTGCAAACAGTTTCCATTTCTGTCAGAAAGCTTTTGGTTTTAAGGCTACTTTAAATGACCTCTCATTGCAAAATTTAAGCAACTACCACATGGTACTTCAATACTACCTTGTGAAATTAGGGTCAAGATAGCATAGAGACCTCACACTGAAAGGTTCAGGACCATAGAAAACCCTTGACTAGTTGGGATAGATACGGAAATTGAGAAATGGTCTCCCTGGCTCTGGAGCCTACCAGAGCCTTAGGCACTAAAGAAAGGGGACGAATGCTTGTCTATCAGATCTGACAGGGGCAAGATAGCCTTATTCTCAGACCCACAACTGTAGATGTTGTCAATTGTCCTTGGCCAGTGAACCTGGAAGTTCAATTCTCCATTCTGGTTCCCAGTAACACAACTTAGAGCACAGGCTGGTAACCTCTAGCACTTAGATGGGGCAGTGGTCATGCCGTGTCCCTCCCTCCCCTGCTGCAATGTTATTCTAAAAGGCTGTCTGTCCTGACACTGTCAACTAGATAGATAAAGCAGTTTGCTTAAATTAATTTACAAGGTGGCAACAGTCTAGAAACATGGGTAATATATATTTTTAATAGCTTGTGCCCTCTTGATTTACTTCTGGGCTATGAAAAGGTCCACGTTTAGTCAGTGGAAATCAGACACACAAGCCATCAGACACAGATGAACGTGCAGGCAGGGATTGGTGGAAACGCTATAGTAACATACCTGCTCATTGTAGTTTTGCACAGCGCACTGAACTCTGCATTGCTAATAAGGGACGGCACACTGAGCGGACGTAACAGCACTGAACATAACATGTATCGGTACTATAATGTAATATTGGTAAACCAATAGGTATATTCACCCCTGCTTCCAGGCTTTATGGCCGCCCTAAATATTCGGATACTTATATTCTCCAGTGCTAGTTTCTTCAGATGACTCTTGCAGGAGGTAGATTAACTTCATCCAGAATAACCAACTATATATACCTAGAAGTATATATATATGTATGTACGTACGTACGTATGTACTGGGGTGGTGGTAGAGGGCAGGTCTGGATAGATTCTTTTCTGGTCTAATCTTCCCATCTCAAACCCTTTGGCACAAGTTCCCAAACTGTCACAGAAGGTAACTGGAGTTCAAATTAAAGTATGACCAAGTCTTCCCTTGACCAAGTGCAAGATGCTGGGTTAGTCTGATGGGAGACCTAAAAACTGTGTCCGAAGTGGAACCTGCCCTCAGAGCTCAGGGGTGAGAGTGAGATATGCAGTAATAACTATACTTTAGGGCACATGGTGCCTTAAGAGATACAGATGCAGCAAAAGAGTTCAAAAGTGGGAACCGTGCTCTGGCTAGTGAGATGTGAGAGATCTGCTCTCCATGCAACTACAGGCAGGCATCTAGGAGGGCCCAGAAACACTGGAAATGACACATTTTCCCGACTAGGTTGGAAACTCTTGCTACCACCCCCCTACCCCCCACCCCGACCCAGCTCCTACGCGAACCGGAAAGCCTGTCAGCTATGCCTGTTACGTTCACTGAACAGGGATAATTGATTTTATTACCTTAAAGGTTTCTTTCAATCCTACTCTGGTATATGAGTGTTTTTAACTTAAATTCATGCCCAAGAGAATGAGGAATAAGGGGCTTCCTGACGGTGGATAATTTTATAGTAGAAAATAACTTGTTTTTTACCTTAGCTTGTTCTACCCAGGTGGGACGACTCTCACTGAAAGTAGCAGCTAGCAAGTTTTTTTGGTCATACTTTGTTCTTTCAGGGTTGCTCTCAGCACTGGATCTTGTGGAAGTCAATCCTCGGTTGGCTGCGTCGGAGGAAGAGGCCAAGGCTACAGCCAGCCTGGCAGTGGATGTGATTGCTTCAAGTTTTGGGCAGACAAGGGAGGGAGGGCACATTGTCTATGACCAACTTCCTACTCCTAGTTCACCAGATGAATCGGAAAGTGAAGAACGTGTAAGAATTTAGGAAATACTGTGTGCGACACGTGTCTGTCGCAATGGGCATTCCAGAGTTGGGAGGCATTTGTGGTGACAGATACTAAATGATCGTCTGGGTCAGTACTGCCTTAATGAGAACATTTGTGCATTCTCACAATTGTAAAGTTTCCTTCCCCTTCATTTTGGTGACCGATAATACTGCTGTAAATGTATTTGGTTTTTTGAAGCTCACAGGGTATTAATATGTTAGAGCACTATGTAAACTTAAAGAACTCATAAACAGCATTTACTACCTTGGTATATCATACTGGTCTTATTGCTGTTCCTTCACATTTAAGTGGTTTTCCATCTTCCTCCCTCCTCCCACAGTCTGGCTACACAGTGCCTTCTTGAACCGTTAGCTCACAGCAACAGTAAGATTTTTCCACGTCTCTAACACCATTCACAGAGTCACAGTCCTGGTCCACAAACCGTTCCCTGTAGGAGGTTCAGTGCTTGCGAAAGAATCTGTAATAAACCAGGCCTCCCAGGATGGCTAGCTCCAGTAAGATGACAATGGAAAGTAGCAGCTTGTTGGTTGTCACTCTACAAGGAGAAGCAAAGTGGGATGTAGTCAGAAGTCTGGATAACCTATTTCTTTCCATTCTTAATACTTAGGGGTTTGACCTGGGGCCAAGGCCAGATACTGTGAGGCAGACTGAATTTTTGATCATGTAGCCACTTAGTATTACCAGCTAAAGAAACTTATAAATAATTACTATCTACCTCACAGAAATATTGAAAATTGGGGCAATAGATACCAAAGCATATAAATGTTTTTTCTACAATGTCTTCAAATGGTAGTTAGTACTTCACTTTAAAAATAGTTTTTCTATGAGCAGCTAGTTCGAAAAATATTAAATATACATATGAAGAAGTACACCATTTCTGAAATCAGGTTGAATCATATTTCAAAACAGCAGAAATACAAACCCACTACCTAACCATCTAGAGCTGCACTGATTGATTACATAATACAGCTGTGAGCACACATTAGGAGAAGGGTTGGCGACAGACACTCCAGTGCTGAAGTCCAGCTTGGGTGGGGAGAGGGGTTCCTGCTTTAGGATAAGTAACTAACTAGAAGCTGAGTAGTGCCTTTCAATCTCTTATGAACTTCTTGCCCTTTTTACTTTCTTCCTCTATGGGTACCTTTATAAAGGCAATAAATTTTTTGAAGCTCCTATACTCTTTTCTTAACACAAAAAAAATCTCATCACTCTAAACTGAACGTATTCCCCTATTCCACAAGGAATTTGCCACCGTTTAGGAAAATCCCACGCTCCTGCTTGTTTCATGACTCGACTGTAGTTTGTTTCATGCATACCTACACCCACTTACCCCAAATTCAGCCTCAGTGGCAATACTTCCTTTCTGCCCCTGGTTTTGTTGCTGTCAGCACTTACCTCACGTTTTTTGTTTTTTTTTTAAGTCAACTTCTACTAACAAGACAGAACTCCCAAATAAGGGGTTGACTCCCATGAAGGGCAAGCAGAGCCAAAAGCAAGTACGAAGCAGTAGCAGTGAAAAGTTTTCTAATTAAGTTTTTACAGATTTATTTCCAGGAATATGAAGCTCTATTCCCATGTGCTGTCTTCTCTAAGGAAAGTAAGCTGGGATTACAAGTCCTTCCAGGGACTTCCCTGGTGGTGCAGTGGTTAAGAATCTGTCTTCAATGCAGGGGATGCAGGTTCGATCTCTGGTCGGGGAACTAAGATCCCACATGCTGCGGGGCAACTAAGCCTGCGCGCTGAAACTACTGAGCCTGTGCACCACAACTAGAGAGAAGCCCACGCACCGCAACTACTGAGCACGTGCACGGTAACGAAAAAAACATCCCGCATGCCGCAACAAAGAGCCTGCGTGCTGCAACTAAGACCCAAAGCAGCCAAATAAATAAATAAAATAAAAGTCCTTCCAATGGACAAAGTTTCCACTGCTCTAAATCAGAGCAGTATATATACTTTTAACAAAGGACTTTGTCCTGGGATATTTAACTATACGATATTTTTTATTTCTTCTGCTTTATTAGCACCTTTGCCAGTCACTGTTTGAAGCTTTGACATTCTTGGTTGAAAGATATTAGAATTAAGAGAAATTAATCTTGTGACTATTTTTAAAACTTACTTTCTGGACATTGAACGGAGAATCTTCCGACTTTTGCTCAAGTTTTCACCTGTGTTTACCAGCTGAGAAGAGAAAATAGCAATTATTTCCCCCTTCTTTCGAAAGTACACACTATAGAATTGAACATTCCTAAATTGACAGTGGGCATTAAGGGGTATATGTTGAAAAACTTCCAGAAATCAAATCAATTTAAATGATGGCCTCTGCATATAAGCAGAAGAAACTGGAAAGGATAATATACTTTAGTACTCATCAAGTAGGCCTAGGAATTATTATATCCCAAGGTTGCTGTGGGGAGACTTCTGGGACTGGGCTAATCTTTCACCTTGACTACTCAAAACAAAGTCTTCAAGTGTACCTGCCAGTAACTGACGTAACTGAGCAACTTAAGATTTGAATTTCATCAGCCAAACTCCAGAAGAGCCTCTTGAGTTAATGTTTGTTTTTGCAGGCTGGTGGACTACCATTTTTGGGATCTGGTTCTTTCTTTTTTCTTTATCCCTTTAAGAGACACACTGAATTGTGAAAGGAATTAAATATTTTTTAAAGCCTTTTTTATTCCCTTTTGGTTGCCTGTTACTAATCTATATAGCTGGAGGATATTTCAACAGATGCCACCTGCCATCTGTTCCTGTTCCCCAGCGACCTTGTTAAGTTGATCTCTCAGCTCATTTCTCAGCTTTTAAGTTCAACTAATCCACCTGGTTAAGTTCAGAAGTGAAAAAAACACACAATCTGTAAAACAAATTGCCTTCTCTACAGCTTAACTTGAATTCGGTACTTTATTGTGGATTTTCACTAAGGAGGGAAGGGGGCATCATTTTGACTTAATTTTAAGAATGGAGAATTACAGCTACTAAGCTGGAAAAATAACTCAGTGTGGGGATTTCAGATGATTTTCTCATATATCTTAAGTCTTGCCCACAGTATCTGTTTTTCAGTTTGGATCTGCCTCATGCTCTTAAGAATACAGCATTCCATTGGCAAGTTGTACTATTTTTAAAATTCCTTTGCAGATGGTACAGAAAGGAAGGAATGAATTGTTTTCCAGAGCCTCTTAGAGTGTAGTAGATTAGACACCACAGTATAGTCATCATTTGGCCTGAGTATTTGTTTTCTTCTCACAATGATCTCCCTTACCTTAGGTAACAGTAAAGAGTTAGAGCCCAGAATTGAACCTCTGTAAATTGTCAGTAGTACTATTTTATGACATGTGGAAAATAGCCTTGGCTCTAAATGACATGAAAGCATCATCTACTTAAAGAGATCTTAGCTTTCCTAAGAATAGCAGATGTTCTACTAGACATATGAGAAACGAAAATCTGATTCATAATACAGGACCTAGTAAAAGGATGGAGTGGCTACAATCTTATTTGACAATCTTCAATAAATGCAGAAATTGGATTTCTGCAGTCCACCCCCTACCCCCCCCCATGACTTCTAAATCTTAGAAGTAAAATTACTTCCAAGGGATATCTTTCAGCCAAGCAAACTACAGACAGAGAAAAGAGTAAGAACCTAAAAGGTCATACCCTGAATTTGGAACTGTGGTAGCTTCTGGCACTAGCAAGGCATCGGGGTGTAACGGGCCCACCTACTTTCCCCACTCTTGCCCCTCTCCCCATCCACTCAGACTTACTCTACTCTTGGTACGTTCCAACTGTTCACGTTGCTCCCCCAGTTCTTCTATGATTTCTGAGCCAATCTGGTCAGTCTCTGCAGCAATCCGATGAGAACGCTCAATACTCTCGGTGGCCCGGTTCAGGCTGTCAGTGCCTTGCAGAAGCAATGCCCTTTGAGGCTGTAGCCGATTCTGACAACAGTATGGAAGGGAAATGTTATACTTCTTCCATTATAAATGAAGTTATAAGAAGGAATATCGTGTGCAATAATTTTCATTACTTTTAAGGCAAACAAAGATGCTAACAAATCAAACTAAAAGAGAACCTGGGATTCAATCTAGGATCATAATACCTCCCAATTCACTGCTTCTTACACTTAAGTGAGGCAAGAAAAGGATTAAACACATCAGAGCATTTTCCCTGTGCTCCTGATGAATTTGAACTGGTTCATGTGCTTTCTGGACTAGCAACTTCTGAGAGGCAATGGCCCTGATGTGGGGTACAGCAGCTTCCCCAAAATGCATACAGCCTGTAATTTTGAGAGAGCAAACCAACTAAACTCTACCGCCCTAGAAATAGTTTAGTTCACTGAAAATGCCCACTGATTGGTGTTGAGGATTGAGGGACCATGAATAAGCTATTTGTTTTCAGCACATATAGAACTCATTTAAAAGTGTGAGACACTACCACATTCTGGGAAAAAAGTGGCTACACTCTTGGTAAGCCTCCAAAAGAATTTCACCTTAGGCCAAACACAGAAAACAAAAACTGAAGTTGTTGCACTGGTGATTTGCTCTCAGGGAAGGTAATATCTGGAGCCAAAAAAGCTGCCCTAATTTCCCAAGCACCCTATTTCTAAATCTCCACCAAAGTTTTATTCCACCTATAATCCTAAGCACAGAAGGCATAAGGACAGAAGTAGCCTTTGTCAGGCCAGAAATAACCACTGACAGAAATGGATGCAGCTCTAAGTTCTCAGCTATTCAAAGCACGCATGTGCACACACTCAAAAAGGGGCTGGCTCACAAGGCCTATTACTGAGCAGGTGACTATTAGCACTAGACCCCACCACCAAGAAGGCAAAAGATGCATCCCCAGATCAGAAGCAACAAGAAGGCTTTTCAGTTCATATATGGCATATGAACAAGTGGATGAGGAAACCACTGAATGAGGCTGAAATAAATCCCAGTTACATTGGCTTATAAAGCATCAGGAAAAAGGGGTTTTAAAAATAAAAGATGGGGATTTTCAACTGATTAGGCTTAAAAAAGAACAGTAAGGTCACACAAATCAACCCCAGATTCGGAACAATAATTCTACTGCAGGTGGTTTGTATATCTAAATAGTTTCTGAAACTAATAATTTTAAAGCAAAATTATTATTTGGAATTATCTCCCCCCTTTTTGTTTTCAGGGCTTTTTGGGTCACAAATGACCAAAGTCACTATACACCTTTCATCTCACTTTAACAAACTCTACTTGCCAGCCTTTTCTCACCCTCCTTTCACAAGTGAATTTTGAAAATTTAACATTCTTAAATACTCTAGTTTTGACATCAGGAATGTCAGGCTAGTATCATTTGACTATCTCTTAAACTATATTCAGGATGTATCATGAAATAGGATTTGTTTAAAATTGTGCCGTTAGCCTTTCTACATCCGTGCAGTCTGCACTGGTGGGCCCTGTTCACTTCTCTCCCACATTACTGGTCAGGCCATTTCTACTTTGTGGTGTGGAATATAATCCCAAATGTAACACATAAAATTTAATCTTTGTGAAGTTTTATTCCTTTAACCGTGTTCTCTAGACAGTTTGAGAATACAGGTTTTCGGCTTAGACAGTCTAATTTTATAAATGAGAATACTGGAGGCTAGAGAGTCAGTCTGGCGCACTTTCTATCACAACAAAGTAAGGTGTTAGCCCGCTTTTTAAGAAGCAGCCTGCTTTCTCTACTGTATCTGGGCTGTTGGGCCATCCTGATATAAATGTAAGGGAAAGCATGGGTTAATTTTGTAACAATACTCTGATAAATTAAAAGCCTAACTGAACTTTGGGGGCATATGTGAGAAAGAAACTGGATCAATGAGTCAGACTACAGGGTCCAGATGTAATATGAATAGGTAACACTTGTGTATCACCACTACACACCAAGCACTGTTTTATACATAAAGGATACAAAGAAATCTAAACAAGCAAATTGTTTGGAATGATCTGCATTAAATTCAGTAGAGGTGGGCACCCAAGGGGAAAAGGGGAATTGGATGCAAGAAAGAGGATAAGGTGGAAAAAAAGTCAAGTATGCACTGATGACATGAACTGTATACTCTACAATATGGTTAATCATTGTACCACAGACCAGTAAAGGAAAAGACAGCTGAAGCTTACCATGTGCTCATTCTCTACAGCATATGTACCATATTTCATGTCTCCTCGACCCCCAGGAGTGGCTGTCAAAGGTGTGCTTCTCACTTCCCGATGGAGTTTGGCAAGGTCCTTCCGGTAGGTTCGAAGCTTAGACATCATAGGGTTACGAAAAGATAGGGGGGCATAACGTAGTTCCTCTTCCATCTCTGCCAGCTAGGAAGGCAGAAAGTAGTGAGTAGATGGTCTGCTTCTGTTCTCTCTCATATGGGTAATACGTCTAGTTTGGACTAATCAAACCACAGATCACCGTCAATAAATACTCAACCATGTGGTCCAGGAGGGCAGGAACCACATGTGACACGTTCACTTCATTACTCTTAGTGCCTGGCACAGTGCCTAGCAGGCATAGAACAGGCCTTCAAAAAGTATGTGATGAATGAGTGAGAAAACTAACAAGTACCTTATAGCTTATTAAACATTTTTTACATGCATTCTCTCATTTATTCCTCACAACAGATCAATAAGGTAGGAAATACTACTTCTACTTCATATATAAGACTTGATGAAACCTGCTCAAGATTACATAACAAGAGAAGTCAGGATTCAAAAATCTTCAAATTCTCTTTTCAGTATACCAAGTTCTTAGCTTGTTATGGTTCAAGTGCTTTCATGAAGCACTCTGAGATCTACTGTACTAAAAATGCTACGGGTATGGCATCAAGGTTCTTCCCTTCCTCCTCCTTCTGAAAATCAACTGTTTGTCTCCATGTCAGAATAACCAGGGGTCCAAATCATTCCCATTTTTCTGGGATAAGTAAACTGTAACACCTAGACCCAATTTACAAGAAGCCGTCTGTCTGGGATGGCCAGAGTAGGACTGGTTAATTTTTTTAAGTTCAGGGAAAGAAAGTATCTAAGCACCAAACAAATAAATTGGTATTAATTAAAAGGTTTTTGAAATGCTACCAAGATGTTAAGTGAAAAAGAAGACTGGCTCTGTAACAGGTATCATGGATATGCCCAGCTGTACACAGGTATTAGAAAAGTTTCTGGTACTCCCATTATGAAGGAGATAGTTTCCACAGTCTGGTAGGCTGATCCTTCTTAAAATAGATGCAGAATAGAGAAAAGGATGCAGATAAGCTTAACTTCTCAGAACTGCATTGAGATAAGGAAGTTGTTCTTCAACAAGCAATAAAGAAGTTCTCTGGCTTAAAAAGAATTTTTCAGTCTACTCTGGAGTAGCAAATACTAGGGGCAACTATTTCTTTGGAGTACTACCAGGGACCTGGATTTTAGCTCCATCCTCCTAAAAGGTTTTGCTGAAGCCAGAGCACAGTGATATGGAGAACAGAGGACCCTTACTTCTAAAAGGTGAGAGCAAAACTTGCTTTTTGTTTCTTTGTTTGTTTTTTGTTGTTGTTAAAGAAAAGGCACAGATTAAGAGAGAAGCAGTTCTTAAACTGCTCAGCAACCTGGACCAACATCTGACAAGCTTTGGGTCCTGACTGGGAACTCATCCTGCCCATGCATGCCTTGCCGAAGGTACCAAATCCTCCTGTCGTTTAAAACAGAAGGGAACAGGGACTTCCCTGGTGGTCCAGTGTGGTAAAGAATCCGTCTTCCAATGCAGGAGACGCAGGTTCGATCCCTGGTCAGGGAACTAAGATCCCACGTGCTGCTGGGCAACTAGGCCCACGAACTACAACTACTGAGCTCGCACGCCTCAACTAGAGAGCCCACGTGCTGCAAACTACAGAGCCCACGTGCCACAACTACAGAGCCCATTACTAGAGAGAGAAAAAAAACCCACACGCCACAACTAGAGAGAAGCCTGCCCACCACAACGAAAGATCCTGCGTGCTGAAACTAAGACCCGGCACAGCCCCCAAAATAAATAAATAAATAAATAAATAAATAAATAAATAAATAATAAAATAAAAACTACACTGACATATATGCAAAATTCAACACTCTCCAAAACAAACAAACAAAAAAAAACCCCAAAACCAGAAGGGAACATGGCTAGAACCACCTCTGAGCTCCATTTTGTGTGACAGTAAGTTTAACAAAGGAGAATAACTGATCTCAATGGCCAGCTTTTAAAATGAGATTTTAAAAGACCACCCAGGCAGAAGTATGAGAATGTCCTTATTACAGCAGCAATGTATTATCAAAGACTCATTTCAGGAGAGTCTCCAAGCTTTACCCATTTGTGTTTGCCTGTCAACACCCAGCCCCATCAACTGGCCTCATTTGGTAAGAAATAATCAAAAGCAAGATCAATGGACAGGAACAGTTAATCTGTGATCAGGTCACAAGCATTACTTCTGGAAAAGACCAACAAACAGGAAGAAGATATAAGGACTTGTTCCTTGTTCTCACCGTTTCATTTGCTTCCTGTTGCTTTTCATCAAAATCTCTGATCAACTTCTTCTTCTCTTCTGGAAAAGACAGACAAGTTTTCAATGCTCAGTCCTGCTTCCAAACATTCCTAGAGGCTATATCCCCTGCTTAGAATAAACTCCACATTCCTTTCCTGAGGGTACTACTACAGTACTTAATCACCCCTAAAAGACATTTAGAAACATAGGGGAACTAGTTATCACAGTAACTGGGGGGAAGGGAGAGGGACGGTATTACCATTGGCATTAAGTGTCCAGGGAACAAGAGTATCTATGCTATGGACAGTCCTGCATAACAATGATCTGGCCCCAAAGACCAACAGCATCCCTACTAGGAAAGACAACAGGTCTAAATCAATCATTGTCAGTCATTTTTCACCCATCCTAACAGGAACCAGGCACACTTTCATCAATAAGAATGTTTAACAATACTAGTTCTCTGAAATCTTTGTCCCCATTTTCACTCCCACTGTAAATCACATCTCTATATTAACCCTTATCCACTGCTGTTCTCCAAACAAATTCAAAATCCACCTACTCTGCTCACTGGAGAGACTGCATGGTATACAGCACAAGTTTCTTAGCCACACCCACGGGCAGTGGTATGGGAAATGACGTAAAATACCACTGACTCACACAGGGAAAGTCACTCCTTGTTCAGTACTTTGCATCATATCATTTTAGTGCTAGTATGTCTTTAACAACTAAAAATTACTAATCTCCCCTTTTAACAAAAACAGAACAGGCTTTAGCTTCAAAGCAATAACACAGCACTGTTTTGCCTTCACTGTATTTTTTCTGATCATTTAGACAGGTTCTATAGATTTTCCATTTAAGGTAGTGATATAAAATTTCCTTTTAAAGTAACTTTATGTATTAAATAAATGCATTTTACATGAAATACTCATATAAATAAAATGATTAATTATAGTAAAATGGTGGTTGGACACAGCAAAAATGTTGAAGGGAGTACTGGCATGCTGTCACCTGGTAAACATCTGTATGGGGGAAGTGCTGGTGAGTAAAGGGGCTTAGGTTCTGGTTCTAGCTTTGGGTCTGACTCAACATGTAAGCTTGGATAATTCTCTTCATCTCTTTGGGACCTAACCTCCTTCCTTGGCTATAAAATGAGGAGGTAGATCATACCTAACAGGCATAGTTTTTTTTTTTTTTTAATTTTTTTTTGGCTGCATTGGGTCTTCATTGCAGCATGCGGGCTTTTCTCTAGTTGCGGTGAGCGGGGGCTACTCTTCGGTGCGCGGGCCTTCTCTTGTTGCGGAGCACGGGCTCTAGGCACGCGGGCTCAGTAGTTGTGGCTCACAGGCTCTAGAGCACGGTCTCAGTAGTTGTGGCACACAGGCTTAGTTGCTCCATGGCATGTGGGATCTTCCCAGACCAGGGCTCAAACCCGTGTCCTCTACATTGGCAGGCGGATTCTTTACCACTACGCCACCAGGGAAGCCCTTATTAGGGCTTATTAGCATATCTAACAAGCAAAAATTAGTCCTATTTATGAGTTTTTTTTTTAATGTATACATCCAAATGAATGTTCTCCCTGGAAATCTATACATAATCTACTTATTACCACAAAGTTGTCATTGCTTACAATATTTTTTGAACTCATCTTTTGGAATTATGTTCACAATCTGGGGATATAGTTTTCTTTAATTGTGGTAAAATATATACATAACATAAAATTTACCATTTTGACTGTTTTTAAGTATACAGTTAAAGGGCATTAAGTACATCCACAATGTCGTGCAACCATCACCATTATCCACCTCTAGAACCTTTTCATCATCCCAAACTGAAACTCCATACCCATTAAACACTAACTCCCCATTTCCCCTCTCCCTGGACTCTGGTAACCACCATTCTACTTTCTGTGTCTATGAATCTGACTACTCTAGGCACCTCATATAAGAGGAATCTTACAATTTCACTTACCATAATGTCTTCAAGGTTCATCCATACTGTAGCATGTATAAGGACACGGTCTTTTTTTTTTTTTTTTCCGGTACGCGGGCCTCTCACTGTTGTGGCCTCTCCTGTTGCGGAGCACAGGCTCCAGATGCACAGGCTCAGCGGCCATGGCTCACGGGCCCAGCCGCTCCGCGGCATGTGGGGTCTTCCCACACTGGGGCACGAACCCGTGTCCCCTGCATCGGCAGGCAGATTCTCAACCACTGCGCCACCAGGGAAGCCCAGGACACGGTCTTTTAAAAAGCTCAATGTGACTTCTAAATACAAGCCAGCACTTCCATCAACTGAAGAAAGAGCAATCTTTTCCAATGCCAAGAAAACAGCTGAGTTGTGCTTACAAAGGGATGGCACGTGGGTACTCGACATGCTGTCCTAAGATTTTCTTGGATAATTCTGTTTACCCTGATTTTCATCTCACACCTTGACTTTAAAGCCAAATACCATGTAAGATGTAACACCACTGTAATGCTTTATATGCATTTACATTTTGTTAATCACAACAGCATCTAGCATGTCAGCTGTCCACTGCTTTTCAAATGATCATAAATCATTTTGCTTGTGTATATTCTATATTCTCAACTTGAGATCAAGCTCCTTCTGAGTAGAGAAATTTACTTTTTCTTTTATACATCCCATAGCTTCTAGAACTCTAAACCTGGTAGGGTACTCCTTAGACACTGCTATTGCCTACAAGAGCAAACGACAATGCACCCTTTACTAAGCTGCCTTCGTTGTCATGTGACATTCCCTAAATAGGTACTCCAGGTAAACTATTTCTCACTACACACCACTCACAAAACCCAGGGTTTTTGTTTTGTTTTGTTTTGTTTTGTTTTTGCCGTAAGCAGGGCTCTCACTGCTGCGGCCCCTCCCCTTGCGGAGCACAGGCTTCGGATGCACAGGCTCAGTGGCCATGGCTCACGGGCCCAGCCGCTCCGCGGCACATGGGATCTTCCCGGACCGGGGCACAAACCCGTGTCCCCTGCATTGGCAGGCGGACTCTCAACCACTGCGCCACCAGGGAAGCCCAAAACCCAGGGTTTTTTGTTTAAAAAAAAAAAAAATAGGAGAAAGTTCAGCCCTGGCAAAGGGCCTACTTCTTGACTAACCATGATGTAACTGAAATAAGTGCCAAAGCAGCTGTTATTATCCTTGAGTAGTCTGCGTTTTCAGCTATCAGCAGTGAAATAATATCTGCAGTCAAGAATGGCCACTTCCATGGAGAGCTATCATATTATTTTGTAACAAGCATTCACTAAAGTGTTGAGTGTCGTCACTCCTCTGAATAGGCACATCTCCAAACTCAAGCACACTCACTTCTGATCCAAGATGACAGTATTCTCTAAGTGCATTCCCGTCCTAGATTTTTCTACATCTCTATTAGTCATAAATTCTCCTCCTTTATTCTTTCTTTGTTAAAAGACATGAAAATCTGCATTCCTAAGAATGACTCAAAGAAAGTAGCTACATAAATAAGAGTGTGGGGGGGGGGAAGGAGGCAGCACACAGAATCTTGATCCTTTCACTAACTTCCCTGCATGATTCTGTTATTCTCAGTCTTTTTGGAATACTCTGCTCTCTATCTAATTTCATAAGGCATGCATTCTACTAGGAGTGCTCTACAACTTATACACTTTTAAAGGTTCAAGAGGTTAAACCCCTACCCAACTGAGAGGTATTAATAGCTGTTCCTTTATGCTTTAGACTCAGAATTGTGAAATCAATGAATATAAGAGCTGAGATGGACCTCAGAGATCATCTAGTCTAACCTTCTCATTTAGCAGTTGAGGAAATTAGAGCCTGCAGAAACTGTCTTCCCCAAGGCCACAGAAGGAGTAGATGTGTAGCAACACTAGTTCCAGAATGCAAGTCTCCTGACTCCCAACCCAGTGCTTCTGTACACTATAGTGTTGAGGGGCATTTTCGTGCTCCCAGGTATACAGGTATAATATGTTCAAACCTCTTAATTTTTTATGGAGTTAGAATTAACACTACAATCAACTACAAAACAACAGGACTGATACTGGGTAGAACAGACACCAGAAACAAGAGTGAGCTACTCCAAATAACACTATCCCCTACCCCACATGCCTTCCCAAACCCTTCACCTGTGACTGACTCACTCTGAAGCTGAATGTTTGGTAAACTGGGTGGATGGCCGCACAATGCCCCGGACATGGAATAAAATGGAAACACCCAGCTCTGAAAGTGCTAGAGGAAACCTACCTCATGTTCGACCAAGGTGGCAGCCTCTCTTTCTTATAGGCTATTTGAATTGCCAGCCCAAGAATGACTAACCTTGGTCCATCAGAACTGTGGAAATAACTTCAGTTTCACCAGGATCTTTAAAATCTGTGATTAATGTTTTTGGCGCCCCATTGTGGCATTTCTAGGACCTACATCCTCTTTGTAGACCACATGGTTACCTGATCCTCTCTAAGCCTGTTTCCTCAACTATAAATAAATATAACGGTACTGACCTCATACAGTTGTCTGAAAGAGTTAAAAGAGACAATACACATAACAAACACATAACAAATGCCAAGCATATTAAGGGTTCAATAAATAGTAACTACCACTGTTTTTTAAAAGTAAATTCCTAGGTAGGAAAAACTAAGCAAAAACAAAATTCACCAAAGAATATGAAGAGTGTTGGAAAAATTAAAATTCTGCAGTTAGTGAGTAATTGTGTTTACCAACCTGCTACATATGGTCCTTCATAGTTATTATTTTTTCTGGTTTCTAAAATAATGGAGTCTCACGTATAGATACTGAGATTTAAGTGAATTAAAATGAAAAACTTTCAATAATTTTATAATGTTCATTAATAATGTGCCTTCAAAAAAAATAATGTGCCTTCAGGTGCTACAAAACTAAAAGTCATGACTATAGGTGACTATACTTACTCTATTAATTGGATAAGAATTTATAGCAGTCTGAGGTATTTGGAGAGACATCTTCATATGCTGCAAAGCTAAGACTAGAAATTATGGTTGTAGGTGCTTAATGTAATATTATATGGATTAATAATTATCACATATGCTAATGGATTGTCACTGTCATACAAAATTCCTAAAGTAGGACACATTGTGTCTGTTATCCTATCCTTTTTTTAAATAGGTAGATAGATAGATAGATAGATAGATTTTAAAAGTGGTGAAACTGTGGAAAACATGGCAGAATAGAAATAAAATCACACTGAGTTTTTATAACCAATCATATATTATTACTATTTTCTTTCCAACAATTCACAGTATTTATACAATCATTCAACAAATATTTATAGAGCACCTAGTATGTACTAGGCACTGCTCTAGGTGCTTAGGATACATAATTAACCAAACAGACAAAATATAGAGCTTATGATAGAAGAGGGAACACTTCCAAAGTTTTTTAAGAGGCCAGCACTACACTGATACCAAAACCAGCGAAGAACACCACAAAAAAATTATAGGCCAATATCCCTGGTGAACACAGATGCAAAAATCCTCAACAAAATAATAGCAAACTGAATGGCATTTTCTATAGAAATAGAACAAACAATCCAAAAATTTTTAGGTAACCACAAAAGACCCCAATTAGCCAAAGCAATCTTGAAAAAGAACAACAAAGCTGGAGGCATCATGCTTTCTGATTTCAAACTACAGCTGACTCTTGAACAACAAGGGTTTGAACTGGGCGGGTCCACTTATACACAGATTTTTTTCAATAGTAAATACTACAGTACCACATAACCTGTGGTTGGCTGAATCTGCAGATAGTGAGGAAACTTGGATAGGAGGGCCAACAAGTTACACTCACATTTTCAGCTGCGCAGAGGGTTGGCACCCAGGGTCAACTGTATATTACAAAGCTATAATAATGAAAACAGTATGGTACTGGCATAAAAACAGATTCAAAGCTCAATGGAATGGAAAAGAGAGCCCAGAAGTCAGTCCACACATATATGGTCAATTCACTTACAACAAAGGAGCCCAGAATATACAATGGGGAAATGTATTAGGAAAAACCCAGTCTTTCTCCCTCCTATCTTTCTCTCCTGTATAGGAAAAAACTTAGTCCTTCCTCCTGTTGTTTGTTTCCCGTGTGTCTCCTTTACTACTCACAAAGAACACTTCACTTTTGGTCACCGAATGTATGGGTTTTTTCCCCACAGCAGCAATTCTCTGAGACACCAGCTGGGTGTCCTGCAATTCGACTCAATTCTGACGCTATCTACCCAGAGATAGTATCAGATTCCAGAGGTTCAGGGCTCAGTCCCACAAGACTGGCCCCACCACCACCTCAGATGCCAATTGCAAGTAGTAGGTCCTCAGGTTACCCACAACTTCTGTCCAATTTGGTTACAAACTGGAGGTTCCCATGACCCCCTCCTCAGATTCAATTAATATGGTAGAAAGGCTCACAAAACTCAGAGAAACACTTACTTAGGTTTACCAGTTTATTAAAGGACATGATAAAGGATACAGATGAAAAGCCAGATGAAGAGACACATAGGGCAAGGTCTTGGAGGGTCTCTTTCCCCTCCTGTTCTGTCCCGCAGGACCTTCTGTCCCCGCAGAGTTGAGGTGCACCACCCTCCCAGTGTGGATATGTTCAACCACCTGGAAGCTCTCTGAGCCCCATACTACTGAAATTTTATGGAGGCTCCCTCACATAGACATGGTTAATTATTAATTCCATTTGAAGCCCCTTTCCCTTCTCCAGAGAAGTGTGGAGCAGGACTGAAAATCCAAGCTTCTAATCATGGGTTGGTCTTTCTGGTAACCAGCTCCCATCCAGAAGCCACCTAGGAGCCCACCCAGAGCAGCCTCACTGAATAAAAGATGCTCCCAGAAATTACAAGGGTTTTAGAAGCTCTGTGCCAGGAGAGAGAGAAATATTTGTTTCCTGTTCCCTCACGGAAAAGGACAGTCTCTTCAATAAATGGTGTTGGGAAACATTTGACAGTCACATGCAAAAGAATGAAACTGGGCCACTATCTTTACACTATATACAAAAATTAACTCAAAAAGGATTAAAGACGTGAATGTTGACAATGATATTTTGGATTTGGCACCAAAAGTAAAAGCAACAAAAGCAAAAATAAACTAGCAGGGCTACATCAAACTAAAAGCTTCTGAGAGATCCTAGGCAAAACATGCTCTGGCATAAATTATACCAATGTTTTCTTAGGTCAGTCTCCCAAGGCAATAGAAATAAAAACAAAAATAAACAAATGGAACCTAATCAAACTTACAAACTTTTGCACAACAAAGGGAACCATAAACAAAACGAAAAGACAACCCACAGAATGGGAGAAAATATTTGCAAACGATGCAACCAACAAAGGCTTAATTTCCAAAATATGCAAACAGTTCATACAATTCAACGACAAAAAAACAAACAACCCAGGGCAGGGCTTCCCTGGTGGCGCAGTGGTTGGGAGTCCGCCTGCCAATGCAGGGGACGTGGGTTCGTGTCCCGGTCCGAGAAGATTCCCACACGCCGTGGAGTGGCTGGGCCCGTGAGCCATGGCCGCTGAGCCTGCGTGTCCAGAGCCTGCGCTCCGCAACGGGAGAGGCCACAACAGTGAGAGGCCCGTGTACCGCAAAAAAAAAAAAAACCCAAAAAAGAAAAAGAAAAAACAAAAAACCCCCAAACAACCCAATAAAAAATGGGCAGAAGACCTAAATAAACATTTCTCCAAAGAAGACATACACAGATGGCCAGTAGGCACATGAAAAGATGCTCAACATCACTAATTATTAGAGAAATGCAAATCAAAGCTACAATAAGGTAACACCTCACACCAGTCAGAATGGCCATCATTAAACAGTCTACAAATAACAAATGCTAGAGAGGGTTTGGAGAAAAGGGAACCCTCTTACACTGTTGGTGGGAATGTAAATTGGTGCAGCCACTATGGAAAACTGTATGGAAAAGAGTTGCCATATGATACAGCAATCCTACTCCTGGGCATATACCCAGACAAAACTATAATTCAAAAAGATACACGCACCCCTATGCTCACAGCAGCACTATTCACAACAGCCAAGACATGGAAACAACCTAAATGTCCATGAACACATGAATGGATAAAGAAGATGTGGGATGTGGGGTGTGTGTGTGTGTGTGTGTGTGTGTGTGTATAAATAAATATATATAAAACATTGGAATATTACTCAGCCATTAAAAAGAATGAAATGCCATTTGCAGCAACATGGATGGACCTAGAGATTATCATACTAAATGAAGTAAGTCAGAAAGAGAAAGAGAAATACCATATGATATCACTTATATGTGGAATCTAAAATACGATACAAATCAACATATCTACAAAACAAAAACAGGGGGACTTCCCTGGGGGTGCAGTGGTTAAGACTCCTCCTGCTAATGCAGGGGACACTGGTTCGAGCCCTGGTCCAGGAAGACCCCACATGCCACAGAGCAACTAAGCTCATGCTCCACAAAACTACTGAGCCTGTGCTCTAGAGCCTGCGAGCCACAGCTACTGAAGCCCATGTGCCTAGAGCCCGTGCTCCACAACAAGAGAAGCCACTGCAATGAGAAGCCCGCGCACCGCAACGAAGAGTAGCCCTAGCTCGCTGCAACTAGAGAAAGCCTGTGCACAGCAATGAAGACCCAATGCAGCCAAAAATAAATTAACTAAAAAACAAACAAAACAGAACAGGGACTTCCCTGGTGGTCCAATGGTTAAGATTCTGTGCTTCCACTGCAGGGAGCAAGGGTTAAGATCCTATATGCCACGTGGTGCAGCCAAAAAAAAACCCAAAACAAAACCAAAACCAAAACCAAACAAAAACAGACTCACAGATATCGAGAACAGACTTGTGGTTGCCAAGGGAGAGAGGGGGTAGGGGAGAGAAGGAATGGAAGTTTGGGATTAGCAGAGGCAAACCGTTATATATAGGATGGATAAACAACAAGGTCCTACTGTATAGCACAGGGAACTATATTCAGTATCCTGTGACAAACCATAATGGAAAAGAATAGGAAAAAGAATATATATATGTATAGCTGAGTCACTTTGCTGTACAGAAGAAATTAACACAACATTGTAAATCAACTACATTAAAAAAAAAAGGCAAAAAACACACACCAGAAAATACATTGCTTGAAAAAAAAAAAAAGCTTCTGGATAGCAAAAGGAAACTATCAACAAAATGAAAAAAATTTATTTACTGGGAGAATATATTTGTAAATCATATATCCGATAAGGGGCTAGTATCCACAATATATAAAGAACTCATACAAATGAATAGCAAAAACCCAAACAATCCAATTATAAAATGAGCAGAGGATGTGAATAAACATTTTTCCAAAGAAGACATACAATGGACAACAGGTACATGAAAAGATACTCAACTTGACTAATCATCAGGGAGATGCAAATCAAAGACACAATGAGATATCCCCTCACACCTGTTAGAATGGTTATTATCAAAAAGACAAGAAATAACATGTGCTATAGAAATTCAAAGAGATATCAGTATGGCTGATAGCAGTTTTAAATGCCTTCATGAAAAGGATCAAATTAAGCAGTTTAAACATTTAAACTTCTTCTTGTTACTTAAGTAACAAGAAATAAACAAGAATGCCAATACATGCTGGCTGTGTGATGCTTTTAATATCATATGAGAAGGCATCTATAAGAGTGAACTGATTATCCATTTAACTAACTTCTTCAGGGGTCATTTTTAGAATTAGATTTGCTTATGCTTCCCATTAACAAAAGAATGATTCTCATGTAAATGTTAAAATTTTAAGCAGTGTTTTATGGACTGAGGCCAACATTTTCTTCTGGAGAAAGTAGTCTCTACAATTGGAATGTAATTAATAGAAAACCATGATTTGATTTTCAAATCATTAGTTTCGTACATAAGCATTCATTCAATGAGTACCTGTTGAACATACCTACAGAAGATTAAATTGGCAGGTCAGATTTCACCTGCAGATTTGCTCTGTTTGGTCCATAAAGCATTTGAAAAATATCTGAGTTGGGGGCTTCCCTGGTGGCACAGTGGTTGAGAGTCCGCCTGCCGATGCAGGGGACAAGGGTGCGTGTCCCGGTCCAGGAAGATCCCACATGCCGTGGAGCGGCTGGGCCCGTGAGCCATGGCCGCTGAGCCTGTGCGTCCGGAGCCTGTGCGTCCGGAGCCTGTGCTCCGCAACTGCAACGGGAGAGGCCAGCAACGGGAGAGGCCACAACAGTGAGAGGCCCAGGTACCGCCAAAAAAAAAAAAAAAAATGTAAACAAAACAAACAAACAAAAAATATCTGAGTTGGTGGCTCACAAATAAAAATCAAGAGGCTTCATGTATTTAAAAAAAAAGAAAGAAAGAAACAACATGTGTTGATGAGCTTATGTCCTAGATCAGTGGCCTTCAAACTTGACAGGCATCAGAAATCCCCCAGAGGGCTGTTAAAACAGACTGTAAAAACAGTTAATGATTCAATAAGTCTTCGGTGGGAACCAAGATGTGCATTTCTAACAAGTTTCCAGGTGATGCTGATGCTGTTGGTTCAGGGATCATACTTTGAAAACCACTGTTCTACTGAAAGGAAGACGAATAATATACTATAAATATCATAAATATGTAAAGTGTCTGGGCTTCCCTGGTGGCGCAGTGGTTAAGAATCCGCCTGCCAATGCAGGGGGCACGGGTTCCAGTCCTGGTCCGGGAAGATCCCACAAGCTGTGGAGGAACTAAGCCCGCGCGCCGCAACTACTGAGCCTGCGTGCCACAACTACTGAAGCTCACGTGCCTAGAGCCCATGCTCTGCAACAAGAGAAACCACCGCAATGAGAAGCCCGCGCACCGCAACAGAGTAGCCCCCACGCACCGCAACTAGAGAAAAGCCTGCACGCAGCAACGAAGACCCAACACAGCCATAAATTAATTAATTAATTAATTTAAAAAACTATGTGAAGTGTCTAGTGTGTTAGAAGATACGTGCTCTAGAAAAAAAGGGAAAGTAGTGCAAGGTAAGGGTAGTTGTATACAGAGCTGGTATTCTTATGTTTTATTTAAATAAAATATCCAATTTCCCATATAATAGGAATAATGGCTAATCGCTGTTACTACTGTTAGGCAGTATTTTAAGGGCTTTACATATATTAGCTCGCTTGATCCTCAAAAAATCCCTATGAAGTAAATATAATGACTGATTCCCATTTTGCAAAGGACACTAATTATGTTAAAGTAAGTTGTTCAAGGTCACCAAGCTATTAAGAGGTGGACCCAGGATATGAACTCAGGCAGTCTGGCTCTAGAATCCTTGCTGTTAAATATTACAATACCCTGCCTTTCAACTCATGTATCTTCTTCATAAATGTTATTTTTAATGGTAGGAGAAGAAATATCTGTCAGGCTAGAATGGACATACGTTCTCTATTCTATGTAATCACTCTTGATGTTCTCATCCACAACCCAAACAAGCCTGCTTCTACTCTTACATTTCTTAAAATTATCATTCACTCAACTGACCAAGTGAGAAAATGCAGACATTCTTGAATCTGTCTCCCTCACTCCTCATGTCCAATCAGTATGGTTAATTTCTGTCCAGAATCACCTCTTGGATTTGGGACTCTCTAGAGTCCCATGTTACCTAGA
Organism: Stenella coeruleoalba; assembly: GCF_951394435.1. Lineage (NCBI taxonomy): Eukaryota > Metazoa > Chordata > Mammalia > Artiodactyla > Delphinidae > Stenella > Stenella coeruleoalba. The sequence continues at coordinate 33,776,135 of NC_137147.1, read as the reverse complement.
TGACTGCCATAAAGGCTCCTAACATGGTCCCTGGTATACAGATTCTTGTGCCTCTCTTTCATCCTCTACTCAGCCACCAGCATTCTCCTTCTAAAATTAAATCTAACCATATTAGTCAGCTATTTGAAGTCCTTTACTGATTCTCCATATCAAGTCTCGATGTCTTAATGTGACACTTAGGTCCCTTAACTGTCTGGCTGTGTCTTACTTTCCTCATCTATTACTATTCTCCCACACATACTTTTTTTTTTTTAATGAAACTGGCAGCCACTCTTTATTAAGAATCTTTTTTTTTACATCTTTATTGGAGTATAATTGCTTTACAATGTTGTGTTAGTTTCTGCTGTATAACAAAGTGAATCAGCTGTATGTATACATGTATCCCCATATCCCCTCCCTCTTGCATCTTCCTCGCACCCTCCCTATCCCACCCCTCTAGGTCCCACACATATCTTAAGCTCCAGTAATAGTTGTGAATCTTTGATTTTTTTCTTCCTTTGTTGCCTCTTCCCATTTCCCCTCTCAGGCAGACTCCTGTTCAACCCGTGACACTCAGTTAGAAGTTCCCCTTTCTGTGAAGCTTCCCTCTTGCTCCCCCACGCCCATGTTAGGTTTTTCTGTCATGGTCTCAAAACTATCTTAGGACTCATCACACACTTTGTTGTAAATTTGCTCCCATTTAAGGCAAGAACTCTTGGAACTTCTCGGGGCTCAGGACACTAACTGATACGTAATTCTCAATAAATGTTTATTGAAAAAACTGAATTCAATTACAGAGCATAAGCTAAATGCAAGGGATGTGTTATGTACATTATTCAGTGCTTCATAATTCATGGTGGAAAATAAAGCTTCATTGGTGGAAAGCCTATGAAGTAGTCTCAGGACTAGAAAAAAGAGGAATCAGAGATGAGGCCTGGTGTGTTTGCTTAGTTAAATTCAACTTATTTGACAAATATTTATTGAGAAGTATGAATAAAGTAGTGAATAAGAAGACTAAAAGTTGTTGAAATTCTTATAACCTGCGGATATGTGTATATTCTATTTACTTACTCATTGAACAAAGCATTACCAGCAACTCGTGTTAGAGTATTTTGCACTTGGGTAGAAATTCACACCTTTTTGAGTGTCCTCTTTGCAGGAATTAGAAGTTTAGGTAGATGACAAAAGTGAATATAACTAACTCAGTTTTCTATTTTTCAAAACAGAATGTCCTTTGGCATTATTTAGCCTTACAGAAATAGACATTGCAAAATTTAACTCAACACAAGGCTGAAAAAAAGGTCTATTTTTCAACCATGTAAATCAGATCCCATCACTCTCCTGTTCTATATCCTTTAACTGCAAGCCACTACATTTAGAAAAAGATGCAAATCTTTCACCCTGGTGTACAAGGGCCCATATGCAATCTGGCCCTGCCTACCTCTTTAAAGCCTCATCTACTACCACTAACTATCTCCTCTGCTCATTCCACCCCAAACACACTGCCTTCTTGTTCTTCCTAGAACATACCAAGCTCATTTCTGCTTAAGGACATTTGCAGTACTATTCTGTCCTGACACTCATTTCTCCCAGATTTTTGCGTGGCTTACTCCCTTACTTCAAGTCTCTGCTCAAATGCCACCTCCTCAAAGAGGCCTTTCACAGCCACCCAATTTAAAATTAGAGCCCCCCCCCATTGCTTGGCCCTGCTTTATTTTCCTGTATTGCCCTTAACACCACCTCTTAATATTTATATATTATCATCGACCCATCAGAACAGGGATTTGTAAGTCTTTTCACTGTAATATGCAATATTACCAGCATCTAGGGACAGTGCCTGGCACACAGCAGCCTCTCCCAGTAAATGTTAAACAAAGGTATGAATTTCATTCTCACCACAGTCATTCAATTCACATGACCTTGGGTAACACACAGACCAAACACTCAAGCTTTGACGCTTAAGTAAAAGCAATAAAAGTCTCATCTGCTTTGCCATCAAGATCTATTTTTCTTAAGGCAAAGAACTATAGGAGACCTTCCTATACAGATTCAACTGGAAAACTCTTAGCTCCTCCAAGCAAAGCTTGCAGCACTCTGAATTTTGAAATCAAGGGGCAAGAGACAGTCTAAACAGAGAGTTCATAAGGGGACCACACCTAAAGACCACAATCCTGATTTTAAAGACCAATCCCCCTCACGACTGGTTATTTACCAACCCCCAAAGTTATGATTCCCTTGGGTTCTTAACCCTTTTTGTGCTACAGATCCTCTGCCAATCTGGTGAAAACTACGGACCTCTTTTGAGAATAACACTGTTAAATGTATAAAACAAAATACACAGCAGAAACTAACACAACAATGTAAAGCAATTATACTCCAATAAAGATATTTAAAAAAAAAGAGAGCTACAAAAGAAAACCCGATTCTACTCAAATACCGGATCGCAGGCTTAGGTCCCCTACACTCTTCTTGCCATAGTGAAAATGAAACGAGAAAAATCTGAAGGCTACAGGAGGATCAAGAGGGAGATGACACTCCGAGGTGCATCCCTGAGCACGCTAAGTGGCGGCAGGGAGATCCTGGGCGCCGGGACCCAGCCAGCCCTAGGGGGCGTGTCTGAGAATGAGAAGCGGAGAGAAGGGAGGGAGGGTCTGGGAAGGGGGTGGGAGCTCTTCTTCCCAGAGCTGGCGGAGCTGGGTGCCCCTGGGCTCAGCCTGACTCCGCCTCACCTGTCCCAGCCGTCCCCAGGAGCCGCTCCGGCACCCCTCGTAGGTCTTCATGGAGACCGCGGAAGATCTCATGTAGTTTCTCGAAATGCTCTGAGGAGGCGGCTGAGTTGGCCATGGCGCAGGCCGCTCTCTAGCAGCGGCAGCCGAGATTCCGGGCACGGGGCCCGTTCCTACTCCGCCGTCAGCCGCCCAGCCGCGCAGGCATTCCGGCGACCGCCGCCACCGCAGCTCAGGACGAGGCGCTTCCGGGGCCGCGGCGGGGTCCTCCCGAGTCGGAACGCCCACCCCCTGCATGGCGTCACTGACGGCGCGCCGGGCGCCAAAGCCTGACGGCAAGTCGGGCGGGCTGCGCTGCCCAGGCTACTCCTGAGGGAGCGGTGGCTCTCGGGCGCGAGCGGCAGTCTCGGAACCCCGGCATTAGCCAGTCCGGGGTTGGGAAGAGGCCACGGCGGAAGGGACTGTGGGAACCCGCGGGCCCGGCGGCGCGGCCGCCTCTCTCCCAGGCCCCGCCTTCTGGCGAGGGGCGGACGCTGCAGTGCATGCCGGAGGCTGTAGTTTGGCACGGAAGACACTCAGACTCGGAAGTCAAGCATTGCTGGGGGCGGTAGTTCTGCCGTCGTCGCGGGCGTCAGCCTGACGCTGACGCGCAATGATTTGGTATCAGTAGGCGCCTGGTTGTCATCTTCTCAGTCGTCGCACTGTTTGGCCACCCTTACTTTCTCAGTTCACATTCCGACTGTTAGCTTTCAGTTCTTGGAAGATAGCTGGGCCAGGTTCCTGCCTGCGCTTGAGCTTAAAGCACTTTTACTGGGGAGTCAAGTCACCAGAGTCACATTCTTTGAGAAGTGGTCCCCGGGCAGTGTGACCCCCAAAATATACGCTAAGCCTCTAGCGGCTGGGTACGCCGTGCAGTCATTCACTCAGCAGGTGTTTCAATGTAAGCGTAGCCTTTGTGCCTGGATCTGGGCATGTGTTGAATAAAAGATTCACTCTGACCTTGGGTAATTTATGTATTATTTATATACGTAATATATGTGTGTATACATATGTATATATGTAATTTATATGTGTATTATTTATATGTAGTGAGCAAGGCGGACCTGGCTTCATCAGGTCTCTTTCTCAGTAAGTGTATGTAATGTGTTAACAATTACGAAGTCTTTTCCTGCACTCCGTGGGTTTTCATGGTTTAGTGGACGAAAATTCCTATTTTCACTGATGGTGTGCCTATGGAGCCCGTTCTGAAATGTTTGCTTGGCAGCCCAATACTTAAGACTGCCCACACGTATTAAAAGACATATGACTGTTCAGAGGGAAATGATTTGGTGATTTATATCTCCTGGACCCTTATTAGACTGAGTTCAAAGACCATTTATTCAACAAACTTTTGTTGAGCTACTAATATTCATTGAGCATAGAGAGAGAGGGAAAAGTCAGGTTGTTAGTGGCAGTGTACTGTAGGTCCCATAGCATTGTGTTATAGAAGGGACAAGTACAAAAAGGAGAGGTAACGAATAGCCTGGGATGGAAAACATGATCTTTGAACAGCATCATAAAAGATTAGTAGAAAATGGGTGAATGAATAATCAAATTATCACACAACCCAAGTTAATGGAGTTTGAATTGACACTGTACTGTGGCTGACTATGGGACAAATTATCCTCATGAACAAGAAATGATTGCATAACCATAGTAATGAAAAGTGTTTTCTTCTTTTGACTCTAATTAAGGTTTCATTTAATTGTTTTCTTCTGTTGACTCAAATTAAATGTTTAATTGTTACAGTTTTTATTCTGGTAAATAAAAACATAAATAATCAAATTTTTAATTTGTCATTGACAGTTAATATAAATTAAGTAAAATATTAACTCAGTTCTGCACTATTATCAAAAGTTTTCCAATTTTTCCATAAAATGACCATGTCTAAATATATATCCTAATGGTCAAAACAAGTTCAACAAAAGATTATTTACAAATATGAGAAGACTGTGGTCCTATAACTCTTTTCTCCACAAAAGTGAATATGTAAATTGTTAGTCCAAGAAAATCACAAACTCTATTAGAAGAATGTACTCCAAACAAGTGATGGAACAGTACCAATTACTCAGCCTTTCTTTGGCAGCATTACTTTTGATAAACATTCTCCAAATAAACGGTAGATTTCTAGCAAATACAGTAGACATTTTAATCTTGTCAAGATAATGTAAGGAAATGCCCTGAAAGATTTTTAAATTGACTATAATTACCGATATCAGTCCTTAAGACAATTTTGCTGAATAAATAATTGGGGGTTTTTTGTTTGTTTTTTTTTTGTTTTTGTTTGTCTGGGTTTTTTCCTACCACATAGGTTGATTGGTGCTTAACATAGTGCCTTTCCCGTCTTACTTGAACTCAGGTGGTCACCCTCAATTCTCCTATTGCTGGATATTACTAACATATTTAGCTGTTGTGTGAGTGTGTGTGTGTGTGTTTTTAAAACCCTTTTCTAGTCCCTTCATTGCCTTTGCATGCATTATCTTCCAGGATTCTTCTCTTTTTTGGACTTCTTCCCTGCCACCCATGTGCTTCTTGGTGGGTAGTTATCAGCATATACAGAGTTCATTTTCCATTGTATCAAAGACTGAATGACACAGGTCTGCTCCGTCTCTGATTATTTACCTGCACAGGGGTCCAGTTTAATACTGTTCCTTTGTGGCTATTTTGAATACTCCCAGCTGCATAAATACACAAGAACACACACAAAGATATACTCAGGGACAATCACTAAATAGCCTTTCCCTTCTGGTTTTCTAAGAGAAACGAAGGCACAAAAAGGAGGCCTCCATGGACCTAGGGTCAGTAACTGAAGTCAGGTGGCCTATCTTCTCAAGCTGCTTCTTTCACTACCCCCTTGCTGATTTGAGAAACAGCAGGAAAATGAATGACAGTTTAAATTTGATTTTTATTTTTGCCTTTCCCCAAATTTCTGCCATCCTGTAAACTCCACCAACTTCTTAGAAAAGGAAGCTCTTCTGTGGTCTAGGCATGTGAAAGTGTTTTAGCAGCAGTGGCTTTAGGTTGTCAGAGATAAAGCCATGCCACAATCCAGATTCAGTGAAGTTTCCTGAAAGAATCCAGACGTTGGTGCCATGATGGTTTTCTTAAGAGGTGAGGGACAAGCCCTGCTCTTGAGCCAAGCCACTGTGCCTCCTGGAGTTTAGCTAAGGCTAAAGGATGGCCCCCTTGAAGGTTGTTTGGTTGGGAGGAACTACATTGTGGACAAAGAGGATAGAAACTAATCCAAAGTGCCAGAAATTAACCCCTGCCATAGCTTAGGTTCTCCTAGGTAGTAGGCTTCAGAAGGAAGATATGAGCTTGGAGGTCATATGAAGGTCTACTTATCCTATATTATCTCTAGTAACTCTGGCAGTAACGGGAGCAAAATAAATCTGGACAAATGCAAGGCGTTTAGATGAATCTGGCAGTGTACACGGGGCTGTTACCAGACATCAAGCAGGCGAGGCTGGAAGGTTTGCTTTCTTTGTGCTCAAGGTTTTGGCCATCCTGAAGGAGAATCATTTTGGCAGGGAGTACTTAGTAGTCTACTGCAGGTTTCTCTTGGGTCCAACTGCCATCACCTGTCAATCAACAGGGATGCCCAGCAGGTCACAGCTGACATCCCACAGCCGCCTTGCTACTGTCTCATTACGAGCCTGCGCAGAGACCCATGCCACACGGCAGTCACTGGAAAGGAAAGAGAAAGGCTGAAAGCACAGGGTTAAGAATGGAGTCTGCTCTCTGCCTGGGATAAGGAACACAACAGAAAAACAACCCAGGGATGACATGTGCTCTGGGCGCTTCACAGGACCAGTGTTTGCCCTAATTCTGCATCCTCCAATGTTTACCTCAGAGAAAATGTAATTACCATTTTAGGGCTCACTAGACCACACCGGCTCAGAATGCTTTGTTTGATATATAATGTGTACCATTTAGTCTTTATATTCCCCTGTGTGTGTGTGTGTGTGTGTGTGTGTGTATATATTTAACTGTAATATCAGTGCCTGCCTGACTCCTGTGTATGTCCATCTTGTTCAAACATGTCTCTAAGGTTCACTCTATAGGACCTTGTACAGTGTCATGTAGCTGAGATACTGCTATTTACATTGGTCATAGATGCTTGGAGTGGCTAAAAAAAAAACCTTCCTTCTGATCTACCTGCAGTTATAACTGTTTTTAAACTCAAAGAACAAGCAAAGTCAGCTTCATAACCAACAAAAGAAGTAAAAGATGATAGCAGAAAAGAAATGGTAATAACAAGGTCCCAGGTGTTTCATATACCTTCTCTTCATTGTTGTAACTACAATTGTTTTAAGTCCCCATTAAATGCCGGAGGGGTGTCCCAACTTTTCACCACCCAGAAAAGTTTCTCAAGGATAATTCTTTTACTCATGTTTGTATTCTCTGCATCTAGTACACAGCAGGGATTCAATGGAGGGTTATTTTCCTTTTAAATGATTGAGTAAAAGGCTCACGATCTTTGACGTCATGTGAGAAACAATTTTTAAAACTATACCGTTTCAAGAAAACTGCTTCCTGGACCATCTAAGCAAACTCTGAAGGTAAAAAGGAGAGTTGATAAGTCTGAAACAACCATGTGAAGCAAACCCCTAACACTATGTCCATTAAAACCGTGTTACTCAAACTCTGGGCTGTGGACAAACAGCAGGATCTCTGAGAACTTGCTAGAAATGCCAATTCTTAGGCCCCACCCCAGACCTGCTGAATCAGAATCTCTAGGATTGAGGCCTAGTAATCTGTTTTCAACCAGTTCTCCAAATGTTTCTTAAATACATGAAAGGTTGAAAAAAAATACTTAAAGATAACTTTGCATTTAAAAAACAAGCCTTATAAGTGTAGTACTTCTGTTTAAGGGAACTCACCAATACCACCAGCAAAACCTGCCATTTCTGAGTGAAAAGACTATCACTGATGACCAAGAGGGTCTGGATGACTCTCTGGAAATGACTTGGCCTCTGTAGGCCTCTACAGCCTCCAATGCACTAAGCCTTAAATTCCTTCTAAGTTTACGGTGAACAGCAAATGATACAAAGGACATGAAAATCCCCTGTAAGCTAAGACATGCTGTAAAAATTATTCAAATACAAAATTCAAATATTACATACAATAAGAACTACTGAAGTATGGTTATGACATCAGCATGGTCATGATGCTGATATTTCCAGTGGGACTTTGGTAAGTATTAATCAGTATAGGTAAAAGATTGACCAATTTCAAAACTTACTATAAAGCTACTATAATCAAGATAGCATTATACTGGCATAGGGATACACATGTAAATGAATGGAATAGAATTAAAAGTGCAGAAGTAAACCCTCACATTTACAGTCAATTGATTTTTGGTAACACTACTGTTATAGACTGATTCATGTCCCCCCCAAATCCATAGGTTGAAGCTCTAGCCCCCATGTGACTATAATGAAGATAGGGTCTTTAAGGAGGTAATTAAGGTTAAATGAGGTCATAAGGGTGAGGCCTTAATCCAATAGAACTAGCATTCTTATTAAGAAGAGAAGGAGACACCAAGAATATATGCACACAGAGGAAAGGCCATGTGAGGACATAGCAAGAAGGTAACCATCTGCAATGCAGAAGAGAGGCCTCACCAGAGACTAGCCCTGCCAGCCTCTTAATCTTGAACTTCCAGCCTCCAGAACTGTGATAAAATAAATTAATGTCATTTAAGCCATCTAGTTTGTGGTATTCTGTTATGGCAGCCCGAGATGGACTAATACAGCTATCATGACAATTCAGCAAAGAGAAAATAATCTTTTCAACAAATGGTTCTGGGACAATTGGATATCCAAATGCAAAAGAATGAAGTTGGAACCCTACCTCATATCATATACAAAAATTAACAAAAATGGATCATACGGAATTCCCTGGCAGTCCAGTGGTTAGGATTCTGCTCTCACTGCCAGGGGCCCAGGTTTGATCCCTGGTAGGGGAACTAATATCTCACATGCTGTGTGGCATGGCCAAAAAAAAAAAAAAAAAGGAGAGAGGGCAAACAGCAGAAGCAAGAAGAACTACAATTCTGCAGCCTGTGGAAGAAAAACCACATTCACAGAAAGACAGGCAGAGGACTTTGTACCAGATGAAGGAACAAGATAAAACCCCAGAAAAACAACTAAATGAAGTGGAGATAGGCAACTTTCCACAAAAAGAATTCAGAATAATGATAGTGAAGATGATCCAGGACCTCAGAAAAAGAATGGAGGCAGGGCTTCCCTGGTGGCACAGTGGTTAAGAATCCACCTGTCAATGCAGGGGACACAGGTTCGAGCCCTGGTCCGGGAAGATCCCACATGCCGCGGAGCAACTAAGCCCGGGCACCACAACTACTGAGCCTGCACTCTAGAGCCCACAAGCCACAACTACTATAGCCTGTGCACCTAGAGCCTATGCTCCACAACAAAAGAAGCCACCACAATGAGAAGCCTGTACACCTCAATGAAGAGTAGCCCCACTCACTGCAACTAGAGAAAGCCTGCATGCAGCAACGAAGACCCAACAGAGACAAAAATAATAAAATAAAATAAATTAAAAAAAAAAAGAATGGAGGCAAAGTTCAAGAAGATGCAAGAAATGTTTAACAAAGACCTAGAAGAAATAAAGAACAAATACCTAGAAGAATTAAAGAACAAACAAACAGAGATGAACAATACAATAACTGAAATGAAAAATACACTAGAAGGAGTCAATAGCAGAGTAACTGAAGCAGAAGAACAGATAAGTGACCTGGAAGACAGAATGGTGGAATTCACTGCCACGGAACAGAATAAAGAAAAAAGAATGAAAAGAAATGAAGACAGTCTAAGAGGCTTCTGGGACAACATTAAACACAACAACATTCACATTATAGGGGTCCCAGAAGGAGAAAAGAGAGAAAAGAACCGAGAAAATATTTGAAGAGATTATAGTCGAAAATTTCCCTAACATGGGAAAGGAAATAGCCACCCAAGTCCAGGAAGCACAGAGAGCCCCAGGAAGGATAAACCCAAGGAGAAACACGCCGAGACATATAGTAATCAAATTGACAAAAATTAAAGACAAAGAAAAATTATTGAAGGGAACAACAACAAATAACATACAAAGGAACTCCCATAAGGTTAACAGCTGATTTCTCAGCAGAAACTCTATAAGCCAGAAGGGAGTGGCACAATATATTTAAAGTGATGAAAGGGAAGAAACTGCAACCAAGATTACTTTACCCGGCAAGGATCTCATTCAGATTCCATGGAGAACTCAAAAGCTTTACAGACAAGCAAAAGCTAAGAGAATTCAGCACCACCAAACCAGCTCTACAACAAATCCTAAAGGGACTACTCTAAGTGGGAAACACAAGAGAAGAAAAGAACCTACAAAAACAAACCCAAAACAATTAAGAAAATGGTAATAGGAACATACATATTGATAATTACCTTAAACGTGAATGGATTAAATGCTTCAACCAAAAGACACAGGTCTGCTGAATGGATACAAAAACAAGACCCATATATATGCTGTCTAGAAGAGACCCACTTCAGACCTAGGGCCACATACAGACTGAAAGTGAGGGGATGGAAAAAGATATTCCATGCAAATGGAAATCAAAGGAAAGATGGAGTAGCAATACTCATATCAGATAAAATAGACTTTAAAATAAAGAATGTTACAAGAGACAAGGAAGGACACTAGATAATGATCAAGGGATCAATCCAAGAAGAAGATATAACTATAAATATATATGTACCCAACCTTTTGCACAGCAAAGGAAACCATAAACAAGACCAAAAGACAACCCTCAGAATGGGAGAAAATATTTGCAAATGAAGCAACTGTCAAAGGATTAATTTCCAAAATTTACAAGCAGCTCATGCAGCTCAATAACAAAAAAACAAACAACCCAATCCAAAAATGGGCAGAAGACCTAAATAGACATTTCTCCAAAGAAGATATACAGACTGCCAACAAACACATGAAAGAATGCTCAACATCATTAATTATTAGAGGAATGCAAATCAAAACTACAATGAGATATCGTCTCACACCAGTCAGAATGGCCATCATCAAAAAATCTAGACACAATGAATGCTGGAGAGGGTGTGGAGAAAAGGGAACACTCTTGCACTGCTGGTGGGAATGTGAATTGGTTCAGCCACTATGGAGAACAGTATGGAGGTTCCTTAAAAAACTACAAATAGAACTACCATATGACCCAGCAATCCCACTACTGGGCCTATACCCTGAGAAAACCAAAATTCAAAAAGAGTCAGGTACCAAAATGTTCATTGCAGCTCTATTTACAATAGCCCGGAGATGGAAACAACCTAAGTGCCCATCATCGGATGAATAGATAAAGAAGATGTGGCACATATATACAATGGAATATTACTCAGCCATAAAAAGAAACGAAATTGAGCTATTTGTAATGAGGTGGATAGACCTAGAGTCTGTCATACAGAGTGAAGTAAGTCAGAAAGAGAAAGACAAATACCATATGCTAACACATATATATGGAACTTAAGGGGAAAAAAATGTCATGAAGAACCTAGGGGTAAGACAGGAATAAAGACACAGACCTACTGGAGAACGGACTTGAGGATATGGGGAGGGGGAAGGGTGAGCTATGACAGGGCGAGATAGAGGCATGGACATATATACACTAACAAACATAAGGTAGATAGCTAGTGGGAAGCAGCTGCATGGCACAGGAATATTGGCTCGGTGCTTTGTGACCACCTGGAGGGGTGGGATAGGGAGGGTGGGAGGGAGGGAGACGCAAGAGGGAAGAGATATGGGAACATATGTATATGTATAACTGATTCACTTTGTTATAAAGCAGAAACTAACACACTATTGTAAAGCATTATACCCCAATAAAGATGTTAAAAATATATATATATATATGCACCCAACATAGGATCACCTCAATACATAATGCAACTACTAACAGCTATAAAAGAGAAAATCGACAGTAACACAATAATAGTGGGGGACTTTAACACTTCACTTACACCAATGGACAGATCATCCAGACAGAAAATTAATAAAGAAACACAAGCTTTAAATGACACAATAGACCAGATAGATTTCATTGATATTTACAGGACATTCCATCCGAAAACAGCAGATTACACTTCCTTCTCAAGTGCCCACAGAACATTCTCCAGGACAGATCACATCTTGGGTCACAAATCAAGCCTCAGTAACTTTAAGAAAATTGAAATCATATCAAGCATCTTTTCTGACCACAATGCTATGAGATTAGAAATCAATTACAGGGGAAAAAAAGTAAAAAACACAAACACATGGAGGCTAAACAGTACGTTACTAAATAACCAAGAGATCACTGAAGAAATCAGAGGAAACCAAAAAATACCTAGAGACAAATGACAATGAAAACACGACGATCCAAAACCTATGGGATGCAGCAAAAGCAGTTCTAAGAGGGAAGTTTACAGTAATACAATCTTACCTCAAGAAACAAGAAAAATCTCAAACAATCTACCTTTACACTAAAGGAACTAGAGAAAGAAGAACAAACAAAACCCAAAGTTAGTAGAAGGAAAGAAATCATAAAGATCAGAGCAGAAATAAACGAAATAGAAACAAAGAAAACAATAGCAAAGACCAATAAAACTAAAAGCTGGTTCTCTGAGAAGATAAACAAAATTGATAAACCATTAGCCAGACTCATCAAGAAAAAGAGAGAGAGGACTCAAATCAATAGAAATTAGAAATGAAAACGGAGAAGTTACAACAGACACCGCAGAAATACAAAGCATCCTAAGAGACTACCACAAGCACCTCTATGCCAATAAAATGGACAACCTGGAAGAAATGGACAAATTTTTAGAAAGGTATAACCTTCCAAGACTGAACCAGGAAGAAATAGAAAATATGAACAGACCAATCACAAGTAATGAATTTGAAACTGTGATTAAAAATCTTCCAACAAACAAAAGTCCAGGACCAGATGGCTTCACAGGTGAATTCTATCAAACATTTAGAGGAGAGCTAACACCCATCCTTCTCAAACTCTTCCAAAAAATTTGCAGAGGAAGGAACACTCCCAAACTCATTCTATGAGGCCACCATCACCTTGATACCAAAACCAGACAAAGATACTACAAAAAAAGAAAATTACAGACCAATATCACTGATGAATATAGATGCAAAAATCCTCAACAAAATACTAGCAAACAGAATCCAACAACACAGGAAAAGGATCATACACCATGATCAAGAAGGATTTATCTCAGGGATGCAAGGATTCTTCAATATACGCAAATCAATCAATGTGATACACCATATTAACAAATTGAAGAATAAAAACCATATGATCATCTCAGTAGATGCAGAAAAATCTTTTGACAAAATTCAACACCCATTTATGATAAAAACTCTCCAGAAAGTGGCCATAGAGGGAACCTACTTCAACAGAATAAAGGCCATATACGACAAACCCACAGCAAACATCATTCTCAATGGTGAAAAACTGAAAGCATTTCCTCTATGATCAGGAACAAGACAAGGATGTCCACTCTCGCCACTCTTATTCAACATAGTACTGGAAGTCCTAGCCACAGCAATCAGAGAAGAAAAAGAAATAAAAGGAATACAAATTGGAAAAGAAGAAGTAAAACTGTCACTCTTTGCAGATGATACATGATACTATACTTAGACAGTCCTAAAGATGCCACCAGAAAACTACTAGAGCTAATCAATGAATTTGGTAAAGTTGCAGGATAAAAAATTAATGCACAGAAATCTCTTGCAGTCCTATACACTAACAACGAAAGATCAGAAAGAGAAATTAACAATCCCATTTACCATTGCAACAAAAAGAATAAAATACCTAGGAATAAACCTACCTAAGGAGGTAAAAGACCTGTACTCAGAAAACTATAAGACACTGATGAAAGAAATCAAAGATGACACAAACAGATGGAAACATATACCATGTTCTTGGATTGGAAGAATCAATATTGTGAAAATGACTATACTACCCAAAGCAATCTACAGATTCAATGCAATCCCTTTCAAATTACCAGTGGCATTTTTTACAAAACAAGAACAAAAAAATCTTAAAATTCGTACGGAGATACAAAAGACCCCTAATAGCAAAAGCAGTCGTGAGGGAAAAAAACGGAGCTGGAGGAATCAGACTCCCTGACTTCAGACTATACTACAAAGCTACAGCAATCAAGACAGTATGGTACTGGCACAAACACAGAAATATAGATCAATGGTATAGTATAGAAAGCCCAGAGATAAACCCACACACCTATGGTCAACTAATCTACGACAAAGGAGGCAAGGGTATACAGTGGAGAAAAGACAGTCTCTTCAATAAGTGGTGCTGGGAAAACTGGACAGCTACATGTAAAAGAATGAAATTAGAACACTGCCTAACATCATACACAAAAATAAACTCAGAATGGATTAGAGACCTAAATGTAAGACTGGACACTCTAAAACTCTTAGAGGGAAACATATGAAGAACACTCTTTGACATAAATCACAGCAAGACCTTTTTTGATCCACCTCCTAGAGTAATGGAAATAAAAACAAAAATAAACAAATGGGACCTAATGAAACTTAAAAGCTTTTGCAAAGCAAAGGAAACTACAAACAAGATGGAAAGACAACCCTCAGAATGGGAGAAAATATTTGCAAACAAATCAACAGACAGGGCTTCCCTGGTGGTGCAGTGGTTGAGAGTCTACCTGCCAATGCAGGGGACACGGGTTCATGCCCCGGTCCGGGAAGATTCCACATGCCGCGGAGCGGCTGAGCCCGCGTGTCCGGGAGAGGCCCCAACAGTGAGAGGCCCGCATACCGCAAAAAAAAAAAAAAAATCAACAGACAAAGGATTAATCTCCAAAATATATGAACTGCTCATGCAGCTTAATATTAAAAAAACAAACCACCCAATCAGGCCAGAAGACCTAAATAGACATTTCTCCAAAGAAGACATACAGATGCCCAGAAGCACACGAAAAGCTGCTCAACAGAGACTTCCCTGGTGGCGCAGAGGTTAAGAATCCGCCTGCCAATGCAGGGGACACGCATTCGAGCCCTGGTCTGGGAAGATCCCACAGGCTGTGGAGCAACGAAGCCTGTGCACCACAACTACTGAGCCTGCTCGCCTAGAGCCTGTGCTCCGCAACAAAAGAAGCCACTGCAATGAAAAGCCCACAAACCGCAACAAAGAGTAGCCCCCACTCGCCACAAATAAAGAAAGCCCACGTGCAGCAACAAAGTCCCAACACAGCCAAAAATAAACAATAAATAAATTTTTTTAAAAAGCTGCTCAACATCACTAATTATTAGAGAAATACAAATCAAAACTACAATGAGGTATCACCCACCTCACACCAGTTAGAATGGGCATGATCAGAAAATCTACAAACAACAAATGCTGGAGGGGATGTGGAGAAAAGGGAACTCTCTTGCCCTGTTGGTGGGAATGTAAATTGATACAGCCACTACGGAGAACAGTATGGAGGTTCCTTAAAAAACTAAAAATAGAATTACCATATGACCCAGCAATCCCACTAGTGGGCATATACCCAGAGAAAACCATAATTCAAAAAGACACATGCACCCCAATGTTCACTGCAGCACTATTCACAATAGCCAGGTCGTGGAAGCAACCTAAATGCCCATCAACAGACGAATAGATAAAGAAGATGTGGTACCTATATACAATGGAATATTACTCAGCCATAAAAAGGAACGAAATTGAGTCATTTGTTGAGATGTGGATGGATCTAGAGATTGCCATACAGAGTGAAGTAAGTCAGAAAGAGAAAAACAAATATCATGTATTATCGCATGTATGTGGAACCTAGAAAAAGGTACAGATGAACCGGTTTGCAGGGCAGAAAAAGAGACACAGATGTAGAGAGCAAACGTATGGACACCAAGGGGGGAAAGTGGCGGGGGTGGGGGTGGGGGTGTGATGAATTGGGAGATTGGGATTGACGTGTATACTCTGATGTGTATAAAATGGATAACTAATGAGAACCTGCTGTATAACAGGGAGATCAGCTCGGTGCTTTGTGACCACCTAGAGGGGTGGGATAGGGAGAGTGGGAGGGAGGAAGACGCAAGAGGGAAGAGATATGGGGATATATGTGTATGTATAGCTGATTCACTTTGTTATAAAGCAGAAACTAACACACCATTGTAAAGCAATTATACTCCAATAAAGATGTTAAAAAAAAAGAACCTGCTGTATAAAAAAATAAATAAAATAAAATTCAAAAAGAAAAACAAAAGGATCATAGACCTGAACTTAATGTTAAAACTATAAAACTGTTGGAAGAAAACAGTAATAAATCTTTGTGACCTGGGGCTAGGCAATAGTTTCTTAGATAAGACACCAAAAGCACAAGTGATAAAAGAAAAAATAGATAAATGAGACTTCATCAAAATTAAAAACTTCTGTTCTTCAAAGGACACCATGAAGAAACTGAAAAGACAAACCAACAGAATGGGAGAAAATATTTGCAAATCATATACCTGATAAAGGACTCATATCTAGATTATATAAAGAACTGTTACAACTAAACAACAAAAAGACAATCCAATTTAAAAATGGGCAAAGGATTTGAATAGACATTTCTCCAACAAAGATACAGAAACGGGCAATAAGCACATGAAAAGATGTTCAACATCATTAGCAGGAAAATGCAAATGAGAACCACAATGAGATACTACTCCATACATACTCAGATAGCTAATATCAAAGGACAGACAGACAATAACAAGTGTTAACAAGGATGTGGAGAAATTGGAACCCTCATATACTGCTTGTGGCAATGTAAAATGGTGCAGCCACTTTGGAAAACAGTCTGGTAGTTTCTCAACAGCTAAAGTAGAGTTAAAATATAACCCATATTCCAGTGAGATTCCATTTCTGGGTTTATACACAAGAGAAATATCCATACAAAATGTGTACATGAATGTTCATAGCAGCATTATCTTAATAACCCAGAAATGGGAAAAAATCCAAATGCCCATCAACTGATGAATGGATAAATGAAGATGGTGTATCCATAAGATATTTGGCAATAAAAAGGAATGAAGTATTGATACACCCTCTAGCATGGATGAACCTTTAACATGTAATGCTAAGTGAAAGCCAGTCACAAAAGGCCATATATTATATAATTCCAACTGTATAGGCAAATCTATAAAGACAAAAAGTTGATTAGTAGTTTCAGGCAGAAAAGAACAACCAGTGCAAAGGTCCTAAAGCTTCAATCAAGACAGACTTCTATGTGCATGTCTTGCTAGTGGTCTACATGGCTGCTGTTGGATCTTCAAAATGCTTAAAATTAAGAATCCATTGTACTGGAAAGGCTCTTCAAAAGTCAATTCAATAATTATGGATTTGAAGCTGACTCTAAGCCATTCAGTCAAAACCAAGATAGAGGGTTATTTCATTTTAAAAAATCTCCAGGGAAGAAGAATCCAGTCACTCTTGAAAAATCATTCCAGTGTACAAAACTAAATAATCTATCTTCTTGCACTTCAGACCTGCATTTCCAACTATCCGCTACACAGTTCTACTCACATCTTATGGATAACACGCTCAACATGTACAGAGCCGGGTTTGTTACGTAGTGGGCAGTTGTTACTCTTTGGTTGAACACCCATCCCACATTCTTTTGGCAATAGAAACCTGATTTCTTTCTATGGAATTACCTCTTCTTCTTGGATATAGTTTGAAGAGTCCATTAATCAAATGCCTGCCTGCCCTCCTGTAGCCAAGTGAGTGGGGGTGAGAGGATGGAGGCGATGATCGGGGCAGGAAGGAGACCCAATGCTTCCTCCCTGGAGAGTGGATGGTGAGCAACACAACAGACTGCAGACAGCTGGCGCTCACTCACTCCAGCAGCAGGGTCCTGGCCAGCTGACTGGCCATTCTGCCTGTTCGAAGCCTGACTCTTCAGTCTTCCCTTCGAACCTAGGAGTATCCCCATATTTTAATAAATTCTCTTCTTGCTTATGTTAGCCAGAGTCCATTTCTACTGGTTTGGAATCAAAGAACCCTAAGTTATACACATTATTTATCTACAACTTCTGTCTCAGTTAATGTCACAATTAATCTCCTAATAAGTCAGGCTTGAACCCAGGTCACCAAATCCTCCTCTACCCCCTCACTGGTTGGTCATCAAGTGGTAAAAATTCTGCCTCTTCAGGGTCTCCCACTTAAATCATTCTCCTCATTCCGGCTGTCATTACCCTACATCAGAAACTCATTCTCTCTCATTTGAGGTACTTCATTCATTCATCAAACGGAGTTACTAAGGATATTTTTCTAAACCGCAGACCAGATTGTGGCTCTCTCTGCTGAAACAACTTCTGCGGCTCCTCTCTAAGCCTGGCATTATAGACCGTTCATGATCTGACTCTCTACCTTTCATTTCAATCTGAATTTATTTACAGCCCTTTCTCTAAAATTTCAGATTATTTCCACAAAATCTTGAAGGTGGAGGTGAAACCGTGTTAAAAATTTTGATCTTATGTGATATCTGGAACTTGCTTCAAAATAATATGGAATGAGAAAAATATGGGAAGGGGTAGTGGATGGAGATGAAGCAGGATTGGCCATGGGTTAATGGTTGTTGAGGTTGATTACGGGTATATGGGGATTCAACATGTTATTTTGTCTACTCCTGTGTACATTCAAAATTCCCTACAATACAAAGTTTTAAAAGTCTTCACTTATTCAAGAAGGGAGTCCATTGATACTATTTTAGTCCTGAAGGCAGTGGAGAAATACAGATTCAAATTCTTTTTAATGTGAAAAAATAGAACTAGGAGTCCAAAAAGGAACAAAGAAAACTAGATTGACATAAAAAATGTAGGAAGAAAAGAAACAACCAGAAAGCATAATCATCCATATAAAAGATGGCATGAATAAAATCAAACCTAGCAGTTACCACAAAAAAATATGAATGGGTCAAATTCCCCTATTAAAAGATAAAACATCAGCATCATTAGCAGCATCATTAACTACCCTCATCCCTAGAGTCAAGAGACAAAAGCCATATTGGACAATGTACTTTTTTAAAAAGGTAAGGTATACATATAGACAATGGAATATTACTCAGCCATAAAAAAGAATGAAATAATGCCATCTGCAGTAACATGGATGGACCTAGAGATTATCATATTAGGTGCTAGGTGAAGTAAGTCAGACAGAAAAAAACAAATATCATATGTCATCACTCATGTGTGGAATCTAATTTTTAAAAATAACACAAATGAACTTATTTACAAAACAGAAAGAAACAGACTTACAGATATCGAAAACAAACTTATGGATACCAAAGGGGAAACATGGTGGAGAGGGATAAATCAGGAGCCTGGGATTAATATACACACACTATTATATCTAAGATAGGTAACCAACAAGGACCTACTATATAGCACAGGGACCTCTACTCAATATTCTATGATAACCTATATGAGAAAAGAATATGAAAAAGAATGAATATATGTATATGTATAACTGAATCACTTTGCTGTACACCTGAAACTAACACGACATTGTAAATCAACTATAGTCCAATATAAAATGAAAATTTAAATAAATAAATAAACACCCGCTCCCCCCAAAAAAATAAAAAGGGTATGGTATACCAGACAAATCCAAATTATTTCCTGTGGGCAATGAAATTCCATCTTCAAAAACAGATACATTCATACCTGAAATGGTTTCCACTTAGAACTTCAAGACCTTCTGTTAAGGCACAGTACAGGCTGGTCTGGGCTCCCTGCTGAGGGGTCTTGATGAAGAAGGAGAAAAGCCACCAAATCCATCTCATGAGGGATGAGTGCCGAACCAATTCAGAGTCGACTGTGCCAGGGTGTACAGAATACGTTGTAACGCCACAGCCTGATGCGGGGATGCCATATAGAGAGGGGAAGACAGGACTTGATGTTGCCAAGTGTCCAAAGACAGCAGAAGACATGAATAAACATTTGCCCCATGTGGACTCCCTTCCCATGATGCAATCGCAAGCACTCCTCACAGTAATTTATACCTTCATTTCACAGATTACAATTAAGGCTCAGAGAGGTTATTAACTGCTAGGAAGCAGCAGAGCCAGGACCTCTCAGAAGCACTTGACATTGTTAACCACTCTCATCCTAAAGCTGCCTTTTCACTGGCTTCCATGATCCCACACCTCTTCTGGTTTTTTTAACCTTTCTGGATGCATCCTCTTGTTTCCTGGACCGGTTCATCATCTTCTACCCAAACTTTAAATGTTAAGAGTTCTCATGGCTCACTAAATTCCCTCTCTGTAACTTTACAGCACTCATTTTTATCTATGGTCCAAGTGGCTCCTTTTAACTCTTGGCTGACAATAAAAGGCAGTATAATGTGGTGGTTAAGGGTATGGACTTTGTAGTCAGAATGCCCAGTTTCAAATCCAAGCTTTACCACTCACTAGCTGTGTGACCTTCCTGATGTTGTGACTTAGTTTCCTCATCTGTAAAATAGGGATAATTATAATACCTACACCTCACAGAGCTGTTCTCAGGATTAAATGAGTTCATGTGTAAAAGAGCTTAGAATACTGTCTGGTGCATGATAAGTGCTAAATGACACTTATGCATGTGCTATTTCAGGTCCCCAATTCTTTTCTAGAAACCCTGGGGTCAGAAATGTTTCCAATTTCTTAAATTTTATTATATATATATAAAGTGTCTAGTACCTACTCTCCCTAGTACAGGTGAGGTTTTGCTGCCAAATGAGTTTTGGTATCAAGCTTAGGAAAAAACTGAGTTTTCAGGCCTTTGTGGAGTTCACAATTACAGAAAAAGGACTGTGGACCTGTATTATTTTCCACTTGACATCTACTCTAGATGACCCAGAGTAATGCAGACTCAGAGGTCCAAAACTGACTTCATATATTTAAGGCCAGACCTGGTTCTTGCAGTGTTCCCTACACTTTCAACCAGGCAGGCACACAGGACCAGTCCTTAAGGATCCACCACCTCACCATACATCTCCAGTCAACAAGCCCTGCAATTTTCACATTCTAAATATCTCTCAGGAGTGTCTATTACCCTCTGTCTCCACCACCCTAGTCCAAGCTACCCTCACTTCTTACCTCAACCACAGAAATCACCTGCTGCATCCACTCCTGCCCTCGTTTTAAAAAAGGATTCCATTTTAACGGCTTTCCATTGCCCTTAGAATAAACACTAAAATCCTTACTGTGGCCTCTCTGGATTTCACCTTCACCAACCTTACCAGTCTCAGCTCAGACCTCTTGCTTTCTACATTCTAACTATGACTGCCTTTTCTCAGTTTCTCAAGCAGAGACCAGACCTTCATGCATTCTCTTCCTTCTACCTGGAATGTTCCTCAGCTCCCTCAGCTGCCTCACCCCACCCACACTGTAACCCATTTAATTTCTTCTTTTTTTTTTTTTTTTTGCGGTACGCGGGCCTCTCACTGTTGTGGCCTTTCCCATTGCGGAGCACAGGCTCCGGACGCGCAGGCTCAGCGGCCATGGCTCACGGGCCCAGCCGCTCCGCAGCATGTGCGATCTTCCCGGACCGGGACACGAACCCGTGTCCCCTGCATCGGCAGGCGGACTCTCAACCACTGCGCCACCAGGGAAGCCCTAACCCATTTAATTTCTAATCATCCTGCAAGGGCTCAGCTTGCAACTCACTCCCTCAGAAAAGTCCTTCCTGATCCTTCAGACTGAATAAGCTTCTCCCCACCACCCCCCTGCCAATCCATTATAGGTCCTCGTAATTCCCCTTTATAGCATTTATCACAATTATAATTAAATAACAACAACAAAAAGAAAACTGTCTAGACATTGTTTAGGAAATGAATAAACTAAAGCACATCTATACTATGAAATACAATGTGGCCAACAAAAGTAATGGGGTAAATCTCTATCTAGTACATGGAAAGATCTCTAAGATGCTGTGCTGGAATTTCACTTCCTTATGTATGATATATACATATGTAAATGCACAAGAAAATAACTGGAATGGTGCACATCAAGTTGTTGACAGTGGTATCTTGAGGGCAGAAAAGCAGAAAGGGAAGAGAGGAGAATAACTCTATATACTTCCATCTTATTTGAACTTTTTACAATGAGAATTATTCATGCATTACTAGACTGATTTTACATGTGATTTTACATGCGACAGTTGTATAAATACTGCTAATTATTTCTCTCTCCCATTGGATGTAACCACTCCACCACTCCACTAATCCAGTGTGTAAAATAGCATGGACATTGGCATACGTGGTTGTTGAATGGCTGAATGAATGACTCTTCCGTCATGCCCAGGTTTCTTTCATTGCATCATAGCTATTTCCCACCTAATCCTCATACCTATCAGGTTTTCTCACTCGTGTAGCCTCTGCTTTTATCTGATCCTCGCAGCTGGGTCCATCTCTCCACTTCCAGGCCACCCTAGCTCCCTGACCAACCTTTGGGTAGTCTTCACCATCCAGTTACCCTGATCCATCCCAAGCTGATAAAGGATGTTATGCCCTGGGCACAGACATAACTCTCCATCTCACAGCTGTCCATGTGGTTTGAGGATCCTGTTCCAACGATGGGGCTCATATGTCTGCTACCTTCAGCCTGAATTCTGCCTGCCTTAATCCTAAGCAACTCTAATTGTCCACCCTGGATTTCCCGTTCTATTTATTGGAAATCCATAGTAGACCATTCCAAGGATCTCTGTTTATTTGTGACTGGAGACTGCCCTCCTCAAGCATACATTTCCCTCTTATATGACCCTTTGTTATTAGGGAGACCCCCTCCATAGTCCCAGCACCTGTTTTATCCCAATGGTTGTAGCCAGTGCCAGTTCTGGTCCCTCCCTTCTATCTCGTTTCATTACGAGTCAAAAAACTTGCTTTGCTCATGAGGCCTGAATTAATCACGACAATAACCCGTGAAGCAGTCCCATTTTACATATGAGGAAATAAGTCTTGAAAAGTTAAACAACTTGCTGCAGGTCATGCAGCTAATAACTGCCAAAGCCCAGCCTTCAGAATTTTCCCGTTACCTCCCAGTCACCTCTAACATTCACTTGTGGGCTGTTTACTGAAACTATACCCAGGTAGAGCCATGGAAGCAGGTCCTGTCCAGAGGATGGGCTCCAGAAAACAGTTCCTATTCCTGTGGCTTTTAGCTACTTCCCATTGACTCATGTGTCCACACTCATTTCTTCTAAGCCTACCTTTTAGCCTCCGGGCCAGTTCCTGGGTAAAGAGAATGTTGGCTAACTTGCTGTGACAGTAGGCCAGACCTGCATGGTAGAACTTCTCACCCTGCAGGTTATGGAAGTGGATCCTTCCCAGGTGATGTGCTAAGGAAGACACATTCACTACCCTTGATGGGGTTGATTCCTTCAACTTCTCTAGCAATAGGTGGGTCAGGAGGAAGTGACCTTTGAGAAAAAGTAGAATTAACAGAGTTCAGGGCCAATGGGAGTGTGAAGGGAGTAGTGGTGAGCCGGGCTCAGCTATGGAAGGCAGAGCATTCAAGAATAAGGCTTTTTGTCTCGTTAATTCATTATCAACTACAGAATAAGTTCAGTGACGGTTTAGGGAAATAGGAACAGCCAAAGACATGAGACATCTTTCTATGAGGTAGGTCTGGATTATGTGAATACGAATATGAAGTCATGTCTTTTTTTTTTTTTTTTTTTTGAAGTCATGTCTTATTCCAACTTTGAATAACATCACTGTTTAAGAGCAGGTGGCCTCTACTTGATGCTGGCCACAAGGGTCTCTACAAAGAAAGCAACACAGCCCCCAATCCAATTAGGTTGTTCAAAAATATCCTAAGGTAAATTGAATCTGAAGCACAGATTAAAAAGTGGGAGGAACTTCAAGCAAGCCTGAGCTTTCAGGCAGGACGACACTATTTATTATACACTTATAGTCTGTTATGGCCCAAAGGTCCAATCACACCACAAAGAAGGCTCCATATGACCCTGTTTTCCAAGGAGAACTTTAGTTTCCCTCTAGCTTTGTGATGAGACACAATTTCTTACCTAAGTGGTTGACTCCCATGTGCATCTCAAAGCCGTCGGCTGTCTTGGAGTAGGGACACATCATCACTCCTGCGTTGTTGATCAAAATGTGGAGATGCTTTTCCTCTGCAGGGAAGAGGGGATGGAGTGTGGAAGTGGCCAGCCATAGCTGTTACATCTTTGAAATCTGCCCCATACCCATGCTTTGAAAATGAGGACGCATGGCTTCAATCTTTCCTCTATTTTCCCCTCATACTTATTTTGTATTGTTTTTTCATTTTAAGACTTCAGTTGAATCATACATACTCTTAATACAGGGCAAAATTCCACCTGACACTACCAAATGGCCTTTCCAATCTTTCCAGTTCAGGAGCTACTTACTCAGTGCTTTTGGGAAGTGTTCTGTCTATCTCTCCCAACAGAAAGACTTCCCAAGCTGAATGGGAAATTCCAAAACAAGAGAAAAAGGATACTCTCTATGCCTCCCTGCCACTCGGATTCAGGCCCACAAAGAAACACTGGTTTCACCGCTTTGTTTCATCTGCCAATTCTCTCTTATGATTTATTTCCTCAAATGAGTTGTAATTTCTTACTAAAAGTATATATCAGTGGAAGTTGCTTCCCTTGGGAGGCCTAGATCCCTGGGTTATGAGGGAATAAGCCTACAGGGTGCTCTTGGACTCAATTTTGATGTGATACTACGGGGTTTTACATTAAGTTCTCAGCTCAAGTTTCTTGCACCAGTTGGTGGTGTGAATGAATTCCCCCCCACCGCATAAATGATGTCAGCTTGAAGTTCTAATTTCTTGCAGATGACGGTTTATCCATCCATGTTCTAAAGAGATGTTAAGCTTCTTTGTCACGTCCCTGAGCTGGTGGCCTGGGTTTTTTTTTAAGCTCCCTGTACCAAGGACCAGATGGCTTTCTGTGAATCCCAACCTTATGTGGAGCCTCAGATACAAACAGCAACCCAGCCCTCAACATCCTGAGGTCTCATCTCCTATCCCTGTACGGATATTTGGACTCCAGACCTTAAAGCCCATTTTGAATTCTGGTACACGTATGAGATTTCTGGCTTTAGTTCTTATGCACTGCTATGAACCTTTGAATTCACTTTTTGTTTCTGCCTCTTGAGTATTTCCCTTTGTTACTAATGAGTTCAGCTATGAATCATAAGTTTTTGGCTATATTTTGTCTAGCATTTCTATGTGTCAGAGAGGGAGAGGAATCTTTTCCTTTTAGCTAAGTCTGCCATGTTGATTGCAAGACCCACAGCATAGTCTCCAGTTCCACACTTACCTGCTAAGAAGCCCTTAGCAAAGGCTCGAATAGATTTAGTATCAGCCAAGTCCAGTTTCCGCACCAACACCTGTTGGTTCCCTGTCATGATCTGGATCTCTCTGGCCACCAACTCCCCCTTTTGCACATCCCGGCAAGCTAAATATACACGGGCTCCTGTCAACCAACATATAAAAGAGACAAACTGTCGGCTCTGTTTCTGAGTGAGCATCAAAGACCTAATACTAATGTTAAATGTTATTTTCTACTGTTTTTTTAAAAAAGGAATTACCCCTACTTCACACAGAGGTATCTGATGAACAAATCAGGAAAGAAAAATAAATCAATAATATTCATTGTGTCCATTATATATAGAACATTGTACTAGTGTCAGACCAGCAAATCAGCGGGGCACTTGGAATGTTCTTGAATTCCAAGACTGGGAGGAAATAATAAGAATGGTCATCATTGCAAGGGATAAAAGAGCAGTAGCAAGAAGAAGACCTAAATAGACATTTCTCCAAAGAAGATCTACAGATGGCCAATAGGCACATGAAAAGATGTTTAACATCGCTAATTATTAGAGAAATGCAAATCAAAACTACAATGAGATATCATCTAACACCAGTCAGAATGGCCATCATTAAAAGTCTACAAATAACAAATGCTAGAGAGGGTGTGGAGAAAAAGGAACGCTCCTACACTTTTGGTGGGAATATAAGTTGGTGCAACCACTATAGAAAACAGTATGGAGTCTCCTCAGAAAACTAAAAATAGAATTACTATATAATCCAGCAATCCACTCCTAGGCATATATCTGGACAAAACTATACTTCAAAAAGATACATGCACCCCTATGTTCATAGCAGCACTATTCACAATAGCCAAGATATGAAAACAGCCTAAATGTCCATTGACAGATGAATGGATAAAGAAGATGTGGTACATATATACAATGGAATACTACTCAGCCATAAAAAAGAATGAAATAATGCCATTTGCAGCAACATGGATGCAACTAGAGATTATCACACTAAGTGAAGTAAGTCAGAAGGAGAAAGACAAATACCATATGATATCACTTATACATGGAATCTAAAATATAACACAGAAGAACCTATCTACAAAACAGAAACAGACTCACAGACATAGAGAACAAACTTGTGGTTGCCAAGATGGGGGTTGTGGGGGATGGATGGACTGGGAGTTAGGGATTGGCAGATGCAAGCTATTACATATAGAATGGATGGACAACAAGGTCCTACTGTATAGCGCAGGGAGCTATATTCAATATCCTATGATAAACCACAATGGAAAAGAATATATTAATAAAAGAATGTATATATATGTATAACTGAATCACTTTGCTGTACAGCAGAAATTAACATTGTGAATCAACTACACTTCAATTAAAAAAAAACAACAGTGGCAGGAGGGAATTAGAAGCAGATGAATTTGCCTCTTTGAGCTAGCTCTTTGGCTGTCTCCTTCCCGATGCCTGTGTTGGCTCCAGTGACCACAGCGACCTTCCCAGGAAGCTGGATGGTTGATGTACACACCCCGCTGGACAGCATTTTCCTGCAGACAGAGGAGAGCTCATCAGTTCTTCATTCTCTTTGTCTCAGCCAGAGATTCCTGCAACGTTCTCGCGTCTACAGGTCCCAAGGCTGAGGGCTGTTTTGGTTCCTTCTACTGCTGGCTTTTTATAGATTAAAGGAAGGTTGGAGGAAAGAAAACAAAATTTTCTGCTCTTAAGATTTTCTTGCTTGGGCTTCCCTGGTGGCACGGTGGTTAAGAATCTGCCTGCCAATGCAGGGGACACGGGTTTGAGCCCTGGTCCAGGAAGATCCCACGTGCCACGGAGCAACTAAGCCCGTGCACCACAACTGCTGAGCCTGCGCTCTAGAGCCTGTGAGCCACAACTACTGAGCCTGCGTGCCACAACTACTGAAGCCCACGCGGCTAGAGCCCGTGCTCCGCAACAAGAGAAGTCACCGCAATGAGAAGCCCCCACGCAGCAATGAAGACCCAACGCAGCCAAAAATAAAAATAAATAAATAAGTAAATAAATTTATTAAAAAGAAAAACATTTTCTTGTCCAAATGTTTCTGCTCTTGCTTGAGGACAGAAGTGATTCTATTATAAGGGCAAACCTTAGCACTGTTCCCTGCAGTTACAAGAACTGATGAATATCTGTTTAGCCAGGATCCTGGTGGAGCTCTTTCTTGGGCTTAGGAAATCACAAGACTCAGCCTAGAAAAAGAAAGAACTGGTTCACTGATGTTAATCTGTCCATAACTGTCACTTTATGGCCTTAATAAAACAGCTTACCCAACACAAAGTTAAAATTATGAAAGCTTGTCAACCTGGACAAAACAAACAGAAACACACACACACTTAAAAATAAGACAAAGAGGGACTTCCCTGGTGGCACAATGGTTAAGAATCCGTCTGCCAATGCAGGAGACACGGGTTCGAGCCCTGGTCCGGGAAGATCCCTCAGCCACAGAGCAACTAAGCCCGTGTGCCACAACTACTGAGCCCGTGTGCCACAACTACTGAGCCCGCGTGCCACAACTACTGAAGCCTGTGTGCCTAGAGCCCGTGCTCCACAACAAGAGAAGCCACCGCAGTGAGAAGCCTGCGCTCAGCCACAAAGAGTAGCCCCTGCTCGCCGCAACTAGAGAAAGCTTGCACACAGCAACGAAGACTCAATGCAGCCAAAAATAAATAAATACATTTAGAAAAAATAAATAAATAAGACAAAGATTAATGTTAATAAGTACAAAGGGGAGCTGAGATTCAAGTCCTGGTTTCACTAATTTGAGTCCTTCTTCCTTCATCCTGCTTCTCCAGAAGAATGAATGCACAAACAGATATTAGTAGGCCTCGGATTGTTCTTTTCTCTGCAGATCTTGGGGGCTCAATTTAAAACAATTTGTTGACTGGGAGATGCATTTTTAAGAGCATTTCAACGTTTTTCATTGAACT
The DNA here is from genome assembly GCF_951394435.1 of Stenella coeruleoalba. Taxonomy (NCBI): domain Eukaryota; kingdom Metazoa; phylum Chordata; class Mammalia; order Artiodactyla; family Delphinidae; genus Stenella; species Stenella coeruleoalba. Next base: position 33,748,068 of record NC_137147.1, on the reverse strand, counting down.
TAGAATTGCAAAGTGCACACTTCTAGCCACTCAAGTTCCTGCTTAGAACAAACAGGCCATGAAGGAAGCAAACTAACTCAAGGTGACCACCAACGGATATCTTCCTCCCCAGAACAAGCCTCCCTGCTCTGTTTCCCACATTCCTTCAGCTTTAGCTGCAGGAGCCACAACATATCAGGGCCTCTACCCAGCTCTTCCTTCTGCTTAACCAGCAGGAAGAAAAGAGACAATCAACTATGAAAGTCCAGCTCTGGTCGAGCCCCCATGACCTAGCTAGGTGGTTTGGAACATCACCCTTGGAGTGTAACCTTCCTTAGAAAAATCTTGCTGAGGTATGAGCACTATTTTCAGTTCAGGTTCAACTCTTCAGTGAGATTCTATAGGGATAAGAGGATGTCGTGGCAGAAAGAGATAAAAAGCAGCGTTTCGCCCCAGTACCAACACCCATGTGTGCCTAGAGGTGGAAGGACTACGTGTGCAGAGGGGAGGAAAAATACAACTGGAGGAGGGGCTCGAGGGAGGTGGGGAGAAAGGGAAGGGGTGAATGTGGTAAGAAACGGCAGAGGGTGATCTAGCGCGCCTTCCAGTTCCACTCAGACAGTGACCGCGTCCCCCTTCCCCCGCCCATCCAATCCCCACCGAGGGAAGGAGTGTGTGTCTTCAGTCACTGGTCCACCGTCACTACTGGTGATTTACTCAGCACCAATCAGCAGTGTGCAACTCGCTGCTGATTCTCCGGGGCACTCAGCCAGCCATTGGCTGATGTGTCACCTGGTCAAGAGACCACGACCCTCAACCTCTCCTCCCCACCCCCAAACCCCAGAGCAGGGCTCGGACCACCTCCCACCCCCAACTCCTGCTGCGAAGGCAGGTAGTAGGCAGGAGAATGTGATGAAACCCTTTCAATTCTCTCCTTTACTACATCTGTCCAGAGAAAAAGCAAATCTAACAGCAACAAGAGAGCAAGCAATGGAGCTGCAGATGTCACGATTCGCACTGAGGAAACAAAGCAGGGTGCTCCGGACTGCAGCCCCTTCCCACGGCCTGGGGTCTCCTGGTATCGCCCTCCTCACCCAGGACCTGCACCTCCTCCGACCAACCGAACTCCCCTACTTGGAGCCCCGCGGGGAGTCTTCCTTTCCTTCTTTTGAAGAACAGAGCTTCGATGGGGATGAATATTTCCCCCAAAGACTTCTCAAGAGAAGGCAATACATTTGCACAGACCTGATTTGGGGTGCAGCGATGTACAGGAGAAAGGGGAGGAGGAGGAGCACGAGCAGGACCCCAATCATCTCGCGGGGAGGCAGGTGCGGCTGCCGGAGGTGAGCGAGATGCCCCAGCGGTGCTCGCCGGCTGTGGCCTCTCTTCCAAGACACGCCCTAGTAAAGTGCGACAGCCCGGGGAGTAAAGCTGTCTGGGAAATGTAGTCCAAAGCTTGGCATGTGAGCACGCTGTTCCCAGACGCTGAGAGAAGCTGAATCTTGCACCAGATACGCAACGGGTCCCCAACCAGCTAGGATCTAGGGCCTTTGGGATCATCGAACCAGCTCTCCCATGGCCCTTCTGGCCACCATGAAATCTCCCCAGTCCTCTCTGTGCCGGTGCCTAAGTCCAGACCCTGGTTCAGTTTTCCCCAATCATCGTTAGGTGGCTACCGCATGTTTCTCCTGGAGGTCAAATATTGGCGTCTGGGAAATGTTCTAAGGCTGATTGCACAAAAGAGGAGCGGTTGGAGTCTGACAGTTGGGGGGGAGGGGGGAATCTTTCCTCCTTAGGGATTCCTTCACGCAAAGAAGCAGAAGCAATCGGTCCCTGAAGACACTAGCAGGAGAGTCATTTTATTGTGTCTTTTTGGAATTATAATGAAATATAAAGTATAATCGTAATTTTCCTGGTGTTTGAGTGTGAATTGATGATAGAATATAGTTTTCTTTTTTTTTTATTTTTTATTTTTTTGCAGTACGCGGGCCTCTCACTGTTGTGGCCTCTCTGGTTGCGGAGCACAGGCTCCGGACGCGCAGGCTCAGTGGCCATGGCTCACGGGCCTAGCAGCTCTGCGGCATGTGGGATCTTCCCGGACCGGGGCACAAACCCGTATCCCCTGCATCGCCAGGCGGACTCTCAACCACTGTGCCACCAGGGAAGCCCCAGAATATAGTTTTCTTGATGACTTGGGTTAGTTATATTAACTTCCAGGGTAGCAATGGATTTCTCAGATTAGCACAGTTGGTTTTGCCTACTCATGAAAGTATTTAATCCTGTCTTGAATTAAAGCCATGGAAATTCTCTGGGAACAAGGAGTTTCCCTGGTCAGTCACTCCTTTCAGTCTGCCATCTGAGGACTGTGTCTCGTTTCCTTGGGGGTGAAGGTGGGGAATGTTTTAAGTCATTATCTGTCTGTGGTCCCTGACTGCGCACAGTAATGTATTCTGGTTCTTCTGGATAATTCATTTCCATTTGATTGAAAGACACATACGCCAAGCTCAATTTGAACCAATATATTTTATAGCAATTGGAGAGGAGAGGGTTTCCTTCACACAAGACAAATTTCTACTGATTTAACATGATATTATCTAAGTCATCGGATTTTGTCACACGCTCATTATTGGGTTACCTAATATTTGAATAGACTTTTACACCTGTATTAAAAGCTTTCCCCATGTTTTGTTCCTTATTCATTCACTCATTTACTTGGCAAATGTTTATGGTATTCCTACAATGTGCTAGGCACTGTGCGGGGTCCAGCAAGGAGCCTGGTACAAGGGAGAAATGACCTCTGCAACAAGTGATCACTGTGAATAAATTGTGATGAGGTTATGAGGGAAAATAGAGAAAGCTTTGGAAGGTCATAGCAGGAGACCTCTCCTGGTCTGGAAATCAGGAAGGCTTCTTTGAGGAAATAACGTTTGAGCTGAGGCCTGAGGAAGGTCAGGAGTTAGTGGGCAAGCAACATATAGGCAAGAGTGCTCTGAGCAGAGGACTTGAGTGAGTGCACTTGATGGTGCAGAGTTCAAACAGGGGCCACTAGAACAATGGAAAACAATGGAAAACTGGTCTAGTTGAGGCACAGGGGCTAGGTGCAGTGCCAGAAATGGCAATAACAGCCTGTGCTTATATAGTGCTTATTATGTGCCAGGCCCTGCCCCCAAGTGCTTTATATCTATTAACTACCTTGACTCTCATAACAACTCTGTGATGTAGGTACTATGATTTTCCCTATTTCGCAGACAAGGAAACTAAAACAACAACAAGGTTAAATACGTTAGCCCAGGACATAGTGGCAGAGCTGGGATTCAAACTTAAGCAGGTTGTATCCATGGTCTGTGCCCTTAATGACTGGGCCGTGTTGCCAAAGGATGAGGCTGGAGAACTTCTTCTTATACATATGCACATTTGGGCATCTACACAAAATTTGCATGCAATTTCATCCATAGAACCCAGATTAAAAACAATTGGTTAAATCTGTCAATTTTAATAATGTAATAGGGAGTTATTTATAAGCAAAAGTGAGTTTATTCCGAAATAGCCATAGAAACCCTCAATTCAAGATATGCAAACTATGGTGGCCCATGGGCAAATCCAGAGAACAAGGAAGGGGAGCTTGCTTTTATAGCAAAAGGAGGGGGGGCGTTGGGAGGGGCTGTGATAATCAGAGTCCATCGGAGAAAGCTGGGAATCCAAAGTATGGAGGCTTCTCATTGGTTGGGCTGCTAAAGTCTGATTGGCCGGACTGTAGGCAGTGGAGAGTTTTCTTCTTCCTGCTGGATAGTGATGTAGGCAACACTTTCCTGTGGGAGATGTAGGCAAACATCTCTTCCTGTTTGGAGTAATTGATGATGCATGGCTGGGCATGAGAGCTCCCCATATAGGCCTGTCCCACTCCAATTGTAGCTGAGGTTTCTTTAGTCAATTCCACAAATTGATGACTGAAGATGGGTAAGCAGAAGAGTCACTTGGAGAGGAAGTTAGAGAAAGTGCAGAGGAGGACCTTGAGGAGCACTCAAATTATGGGATAAGTAGAGAAAGGTAAGACTGAAAATGGACTGTGAAAAGGGGACGGAGAGGTTGGAGATGTATTAGCCTGGGTTTGATCAGGTTAGAGAAACCACACAGTAAATTTGAACATTTTGAATATGAAAAATTATTAACCATAACAGGGGATTGGAATAATGAGGACCTGGCTTGTACAGGAGTGACTAAACTTTTCTTATAAAGAAAAGTAAATATTTTAGGCTTTGGGGGCCATCTCTGCTGCAGCTACCAACTCTGCTACTGTAACATGAAAACAGCCATAGACAGTATGTAAATGAATGAGCATGGCTGTGTTCCAATAAAACTTTATTTACACGAACAGGCAATGGACTGAATTTGGCCTGTGGGTCACAGTTTGCCAACCAAAAGACCCCTTCTACTCCCAGACTGAAGCCCAGGGCTTGCTGGAGAGTATAGCACGCTGAATGGCAGAGAAGTCACTGTCTGCTGCACCACTGAAATTTGCTGGAAATCCACTGTGCTAGGGAAAGCTGTCCACAGGGAAGTGTCTCACTGGAGGCACTCTGCTACAAAACCACCTGAGGGGAGGGTTGCTGGGGGACGCTGCCGGCCACTGAATGCTGATGGAGCCAGGCACTTGGTGGTGCAGAAGCTGCCTGGACCACAGGAGCCTGGCACTGCGGGAGACAAGCCTGCTGCAGAAGCCTGCAGAGCTAGCACAACAGAACCAGAAAGCAAGCCCCTTCCTCCCGCAGCGTCTCTCCAGTGCCATCTATTGACAAAGCTTAATATCGTGCCAGATGCCAAAGAAGAGAATATAGAAAATAGAAGGGTCATTTTCCACTCTCGTAAAGCAGGCAAAAAGGATGAATTGGAGCTGAAAGGCAACAAATTGATAACTGGCACCAGAGGGAACCCAGAGGATGTGGTGTAATAGAATGCATTATAAAGGCATTTAAAGAAGTGGGTACAACACCAAAAGCATGATCCATAGAAGAACAAATGAAGTTAGACTTCACCCAAATTAATAACTTCTGTTCTTTGAAAAATAAAGACTGGGAGAAAATATTTGCAAATCACATATTTGATAAAGGACTTGTAGTCAGAATATATATTTTAAAAACTTCCCAAACTCAAAATTAAGAAAACAATCCAATTTTTTCAATGGTCAAGTGATTTGAACAGATACTTCAACAAAGAAGATATATAGGGACTTCCCTAGTGGTCCAGTGGTTAAAAATCTGCCTTACAATGCAGGAGATGCGGGTTCCATCCCTGGTCGGGGAACTAGGATCCCACATGCTGAGGGGCAACTAAGCCCGCGGGCCACAACTAGAGATCCTGTGTGCCACAACTACTGAGCCCAAGCACAGCAACTACTGAGCCCACGTGCCGCAACTAGAGAGAGAAGCTCACGCACCACAATGAAGAGCTCGTGTGCCACAACGAAGATCCCGTGTGCCGCAACTAAGACCAGACACAGCCAAAAATGAAAGAAAGAAGGAAAGAAGGAAAAAAAAGGAAAGAAGGAAGAAAAGATATATAGATGGCAAATGAGTACATTTTTAAAGTGCTCAATATCACTAGTCCTTAGGGAAATACAAATTAAAACCACAATAAAAGGCTTCCCTGGTGGTGCAGTGGTTGAGAGTCCGCCTGCCGATGCAGGGGACATGGGTTCGTGCCCCGTTGCGCGTCCGGAGCCTGTGCTCCGCAACGGGAGAGGCCACAACAGTGAGAGGCCCGCGTACCGCAAAAAAAAAAAAAAAAAAAAAAAAACCACAATAAAATGCCACTACATACCTACTATAATGGGTAAAATAAAAAAGACTGACCATATCAAGTATTGATGAGAATGTGGAGCAACTGGAACTCTCATACACGCCTTCTGAGAATGCAAAATGATACAACTACCTTGGAAAACAGTTGGGCAATTTCTCAAATAGTTAAATGGGAGTTAAGCATACATCTATCATATGACTCTTAGGTAATTTCCCAAGAGAAATGGAAGTTTATTCATTCAAAGACCTGTATGTGAATGATCATAGACTCTGTGTTATAATAAAAAAATAGGAAACAACCCGAGTGTCCATCAACAGGTGAATGGATAAACAAATTGTAATACATCCACACAATGAACACTACTCAGCAATAAGAAGGAACAGACTTTCAATGCACTCAACAGCCTGAAGGAATCTCAAAGTAACTATGTTGAGTAAAAGAGGTCAGACCAAAATGATTCCATTTATATAAAGTCCTAGAAAACGCTAACTGTAGGTTATAGACTGTGGTGATAGAAAGCAGACCAGTGGCTTCCCGGGGATGGGGGAAAGTGGAGAGGAATGGGAGGGTTTTACCAAGGGGAATGAGGAAGCTTTTGGGGTGATGGACATGTTCATTGTCTTGACAGTGGTGATAGACTGTGTGATGAGTGTATGGTAATGTGAAAACTCATCAAATTGTATACTTTTAACGTGTGCATATAAATTATACCTCAATAAAACTGTGAAAAATAGAAGTAGGTATTGATCAAGTGTGCCATGCTACTGAGAAGTCAGGCAACAAAGAACTGAGACGTGTCCACTAGATTCAGCACTGTATCAGTCATTGGTGACTTTGGGGAGAACAGCTTCAGAGAAGTGGTGGGGTGGGAGCCTGATTGGAGGAGGCTGTGGAGTGAGCAGAAAGTTAGAAAATGTAGCCAATGTTTTCAGGCTGGGGAGGAGAAAAGAGTTTAGTATCAGGAAGAGGAGGTGGGAAGGTAGGAGCATGTTTATTTATTTAATTTTATTTTTTTGGCCACACCGCGCGGCTTGTGGGATTAGTTCCCTGACCAGGGATTGAACCCGGGCCCTTGGTAGTGAGAGTGTGGCATCCTAACCACTGGACCACCAGGGAATTCCCTGGTAGGAGCATTTTTAAAGAGCACAGAGGAAAAAATTAAAGATAAAGGGGAGATAGGAAATAAATGATAGAGTAAGGTCTCTGAGAAAGCAGGAGATGATGGGCTAGAGACAAATTCACTTCAGGAGGAAAGGAAAATATGATGAGCACGAATTCAAGTAGACTTCTAAACTTGGTAGCAGAATATTCCTTCTGGTGGTCCCTATTTGTGTGTGTGTGTGTGTGTGTGTGTGTGTGTGTGTGTGTGTTAAGAGGTCAGGATACATGTTGAAATTGAGGCAAGGAGTTTAAGAGGGATAGTGAAGGTTTGAAATAATCTTTGTGGAGATTAGGTTGGTGGCAATTAGGGAAACTAAAAAAGATGGACAGTTTCATTGGAAGCCCTGGGTGGCGTTGGTGGCTATGTACTTACAATGGCATCAACATGCAAGGCAATGTGATTTGTCTCTAGCAGCTGTCATCAGCCAGCTGCACAAAGAGGACCAATGCATGGGTTCATCCCGAGTTGGGGTTTTCAGGCTCTCAGGGCAGAAAGACAAGGGGGTCAGGGGGCTGAGGGTATTGACAAGGGAATTATTGAAGTGATGAGTATGAACTCTCAGTTGGATAAAAAAGGAAGTGATGACAGCAGGGCCTTATAGTGGTCTGGAGGTCCTCCTGGGGTTCAATAACTGTTATGTTGGGATTCGTGCCACAAGAGAGCTAGATGAATAGGAGGTGCTGTGGTGGGGTTGTCTGAATGCAGGATTTTAGAGGTGGATGGTTCCAGGTGTTGACAGGCTGAGGGGTGGAATGAGGTAGAGAAGGTTTCTGAGGAGGAGGAGGTCAAGGGCCTGGAGGTCAAGGGCTTGAAGGTCCAGGGAGTTGCTGGCACATCTATGAAGATAATTAAGTCGCCTGGACGATGGCAGTGTTAGGATGAGAAGGCTGAGAACCAGGCACCAAAATCATCTGTGAAAAAAGAGACATGGGAGGGAAGTAAATCCAGGACAGGGTCAGAGAGGAGGAGCCTCATGACTTGAGGCTCAAAGGAGCAGGCGTTTCATGTCAGGATGAAGAAGGGTCTGGAAGTGGGGTTGCCCCCGGGAAGCTGAGGCATGTGGGATACGGGAGAATAAACAGCCTCCACTTCAGAAACTGCAGGCAAAGGGGTGTCCACAGGACACAGCCAGTTCTCAGTTGAGGCCGGGAATTGGGGGTACATTAGAGATACAAAGGCTGAAGATGTGAGCGTGTTTATTATTCATGAAAATGGAATTCTGGTGAGAAGTGTGGAGGGGAGAGGATTGTGGGCTTGGCTCAGGGAGAGGACCAATGGGTTCATGTTTGGGAATGTTCACTTAGCAACCCTGTGTGCAGTGTGGTATGTTTGTTCTTTCAACAACGAAGAAAACTGTCAGTGTGGATGCACTGTGATAAGGGCTGTTGTGCAAATAGCACAGGGCATTTGCAAGTAGTGAAGTGGAGTACTCCTAGGCGAAGGCAAACAAAACTCCAGCTGATGAAGGAAAGGGATAGTCGAGGGGCCAGGAGGAGGGGCAGTTGAGCCAAGTGAGCCAGTAGATGGGGAGGAGGGGTGATCAAAGCATACCAGCTATGGGTTTGAAAGCACATGGCGTGATGGAGCTCACAGTGTTCTAAGAACGTGAATGAGTCTATATCAAAGGGTGGGGATGGGTGAGGGATGGTAGATCAAGGTCAGAGATAGGCAACGTTCAGATCATGAAGGGCCTGTGTGCCAAGCTAGAGTTCGAACTTTATCCTGAAATCAAGCCTGTGAAAGGTTTTAGGCAGAATGAGATAATTGGATTTATGCCCAGCTGCTGTCCTCGAAAACAAATTGTAATGCTCAATAAACCAATTTCTCCTGCCCACACTTCTCTGAGCTCCAGACCTATATTTCCAACCACCTGCCAGACCTCTGCCTTTGGCTTTCCTGGCCTCTCCCTGTGTGTGCCTTGAATCTAGTGAATGACGCCACCCTTCTTTATGCCTACATCCAATCTCGCGGGTGCTGTTAGAGAAAACCATGCTCCTGGGGAGGTCGGTGCCAGGACAAATCAATGGTTAACAGCAAAGTTGTCTAACATGCATATTCATTAATTTGCTCCATTATCATGCTCAATCAATGTTTGGAGATGACCCAGTCAACATACTGGGTTCACGATAGAACTGATCTATGGCATATCATTTTCTTTGTCTCTTCCAAGCTTTCATTTAAAAGATAAATCCATACAGAGTAAGATTTCATTAGTAAGGCTATCTATTACTTTCTATTGCTTAAGGAAATTATTTTGCAAATACAGGCTTAGCAAGAATTCTCCAGGACAGTTCTCTTAAGTCTGTTTTTTCAGTTATCTATAGTTTTGCAACACACTATATACGTAACAATCCACCCACATATAAAGATTAAATAGAATTTATTTTATAATGTTCACGATCTGTGGGTCAGAAACTTAGGCAGGGTTCAGCTAGATGTTTCTTCCCCTGCATGTGGCGTTGACTGGAATTACTCCATGGGGTAATCCAGATGATGTCTGGGTTGGTCCAAGAAGGCTTCCCCTCACATGTCTCGAATCTCGGGAGGATAGCTAGAAGCTGAACTCAGATGGACCACTCTCCCTCTCCATATAGACTCAGGGCCTCTCCGTGGTCTTTCCAGCAGGCTTGTTCATCTTCTTCCAAAATGACAGAACTTGAGGAATGATATTTAAGAGATAGAAAAAGAAAAAAAAAGAGAGAGAGAGAAAATTTCTTAACGTCTGGGCTTGGAAACTGGCACAACGTCACTTCCGTGTAGTCTATTGGTCAGAGAAGTCACACTACAGTCACACAGAGCTCACCAAGATTCAGAGAGAGGAGGGTCACATAGACCTACCTCTCCAATTGTCAAGAGACCAAGAGAATGTATGCCATCTTTATTTTTTTTTTCTTTTCCATTATGGTTTATTACAGGATATTGAATATAGTTCCCTATGCTATACATAGGGCCTTGTTGTTTATCCATTCTATATATAATAGTTTGCATCTGCTTGTTCCACAATTCCCAATCCAATCCTCCCCACACACCGCCCCCCCTTCCCAGCAACCACGGTGTATGACATCTTTAAACTGTGCTCTTGCTTGGAATCTAGAAGGATATTTTACAAGTGAAATTATTCTTTTGGTATTTCTGTAAAATTACTGAAATCGTTATCATTCAAAATATGTGTGAGGGCATTGTTTAAAAACTTTTAATATCAATTAATTTTTATTGAGCTGTAATTAACATACGACAATATTCATCCTTTTAAAGTATACAATTCAGTGGTTTTCATTATATTGACAAGGCTGTACAATCATTACCTCTGTCTAATTTCATAACATTTTCATCATCCCCAAAAGAAACTTTATACCCTTTGCCAATCACTCCCTATTCCTTCCTCTCCTCAGCTACTGCTAGCAACTAATCTACTTTCTCTCTCTAAAGGGTCTGCCTTTAGAGATTTCATAAAAGTGGAATCATACAATATGTGGCTGTGTCTGGCTTCTTCACATAGCATAATGTTTTGAAGATTCTTCCACGTTGTAGTACGTATTAGTGCTTTATTCTTTTTTATGGCTGAGCAATAATTCATTGTATGGACATACCATATTTTCTTAATCCGTTCATCAGTTGATGCACAGTTTATGTTATTTCCACTTTGGGGCCATTATGAATAATGCTACTATAAACACTTGTGAACAAGTCTCTGTGTAGATATATATTTTTATTTATTTTGTAGATGCACCTAGGAATGAAATTGCTAGATCATATATTAACACTATGTTTAATTGTTTGAGGAACTACCAGACTGTTTGCCAAAGAAGCTATTTTACATTCGTATCAGCGGTGTATGTTGCCAGTTTCTCTACATCCTTGCCAATACTTGTTATCATCTGTGTATTGATTTTAGTATCCAAGTGGGTACGAAGTAATATCTCTTTGTGGTTTTGATTTGCATTCCTCTGATGACTAATGATGCTGAACATCTTTCCATATACTTATTGGCCATTTTATTTTTAGGCACGTATCCTTGGAGAAATGTCCACTGTGATCCTTTGCCCATTTTCAGTTGGGTTATTTATCTTTTTATTGTCGAGGAAAGTCAGGATTTTGACCCAGGAAATCTGGCCCCGCAACCTGTGGGTCTAACTCTCATGCTCTCCTCCCTCTTGCTATGCATCATGGTTACAAAGTGGTACAAATTTTGTTTTATTAGTATTTACTCTAGGTAAGAAGTAGGATGAAAAGACATTTAAAAACTGGAAAATATAGCTTCTCTTGGAGGTGATAACTCTCTTGGTTTGGGAAAAAAACATTTATAACACCTTTAGGAAGGCAACAGGTACCCAATGGAGACAGTTTAATAAAGAAATAGCTAAACTGCCTTGCATGAGAAGATAAAGGAATTTGGGGGTTTGGGTGAATAGTCAAAAAGGAACAAAGATAAGACTCCCTAAAGAAGACAGTTAACAAATCGTCACATTGCATACTTTAAATATCTTACAATTTTCACACTACTATATATAAAATAGATAACCAACAAGGACCTACTGTATACACAGGGAACTATACTCAGTATTTTGTAATAACCTGTAAGGGAAAAGAATCTGAAAAAGAATATATATATACATATATATATACACAACACACATATGTGTGTGGGTTTGTATAACAATATCTGTGCTGTATACTTGAAACTAACACAACACTTTAAATCAACTATATTTCAATAAAATAAAAATTTAAAAATCTTACAATTTTATTTGTCAGTTGTGCCTCGAGAAAACAAGGAGGAGGAGGAGGGGGAGGGGAGGTAGGGCGAAGGGGGGAGGGGGGAGGAAAAGAAGAAGAGGGGGAGGGGAGGAAGAAAAGAAGAGTAGTACTAGTAAGAAACATGTCAGGAACTAGAGTTTATAGATAAAAGTAACCAGTGAAAATTTTTCAGTGTCAGGGTAACCAAAGGACTTTAAGAAAGGGCTGTTTAAAGTTTAGTATTAAGTCAATTATGTTGCTGAATTATAAACCCCCTCCATTTTCCCAAATCTTGGAAAAATCACACAATGTGTGAATTCACAGAAATCTTTGGGAGATTGATTGTTGGTCTTCCCAATAGATATAGGAAAAGGATCTAAGCCAACTTTATGTAAAATCAAAAGATGGGATGATTTCACTAACATTTGATTACATCTTATCATTAAAATGTAACACAGTGATCAAGGATTGTTAAAATAAATGTGGCAGAGTGAATTGATGAGACCTTAAACTTATGTTTTGCTTTTCACTGCTCTGAAAAGAAATCTCCATGTTGATTGTTAGGGGTGGGTGTAGGGGAGCCAGATGTCATATCATAGTATGAATGTGGTCCGATGGTGCCCAGCACTGTAAGTATGTGGATAGGACACCAGTAATAAGATTTGAAATGTATGGAGCTAGAAGCTAATCAGTGGAAAATTCTTCCAATCATCAGAAGTGTAAAAGGTAAGTGGAATGTGGACTGTTTTGTTCTCATCAATGCCCAGTCAAAATGGAAATTATTCAATAATGCAGCACATACAATTACAAATGTACCATTTTTTCTTGTTTTTTTGGTGTGAATACATGAAAAATAATTGATCAGAATTTCCGTTTCTAGGGCGGCAATACTACAAACCACGAGTGTATGTGACTGTGTATGAAAGCGCATAATTTATGCAACTATCAATAATTCAAAACAAATTTGAATAAAACCTCAATCTAAGCATGAGAAAACATCAGACAACCCAAATTTAGAGGCATTCTACAAAATAACTGGCCAGTACTCTTCAAACGTGCCATTGTACCTAACAACTAAATGCAGTGTGGGGTCCTGAGTTAGATTCTGTTCAAGAAATGGAACATTAGTGGGAAAACTGGTGAAAATAGAATAAGTCCTTCAGTTTACTTACTATTATTATACAAATGTTAATTTTCTAATTTTAATCATTGTACTAAAATTATTTAAGATGTTAACATTAGGGGAAGCTGTATGAAGGGTACATGGGATCTTTCAGTACTATTTTTGCAACTTCTCTGTAACCCTAAAAATAAAAATTTTTTTAAACAAATTTGGTCATCCATGATAGAGGTAAGGCTGAACTATCTTTTAATTCTGTCTATGGAAAATGGTATTTAGAAAATCATTGTCACAGCAAGAGGCCATCAGAACTATGCAGCCAAAAAATAGAGAAAAAATATCATTAAGCATGTCAGGCAGTTAGTTAATAAAAATATAAGTTTCTGGACTTTGTGATCTTTGTGGCAATTAGATTTTTTAAATTTTATTTTATTCAAGTACAGTTGATGTACAATGTTATATGTTACAGGTGTACAATATAGTGATTCACAATTTTTAAAAGTTATACTCCATTTATAGTTATAAAATATTGGCTATATTCACTGTGTTGTACAATATATCTTTTTTTAATTTTAAATATCTATTTTATTTATTTATTTGGTTGTGCTGGGTGAAATACAGTGAAATGCACAAATCTTAAGTGTGTATTCACTGAGTTTAAGGATGTCTGCCCAGCAGACATCCACTAGGAGGAAGGCATTGGGGAACACCAGCAGAAAGTTCCCCTCAGGGGCTTCAGGGACTCTGCAGTATTTGCAGCTGACATTGCTGCAGTGAACTGGACCCAGAGCAGGAGAAGCACGAAGAGATGGGAGAGGCAATTTGGGAGTCAAGAGGGATTCCCCTTGGGAATGATCTGACTACTCCTTGTTCTGTTCATCAGGTTCTTGGGATTTGCAAGGGGCAGGAATGGAACCAGGAAATGCTCAGTAAGTGTGTGTTAAATGGATGGATGAATCAATGAATGAAGGAGTGAGCACCTGCCTGCCACAGGAGTCTTCTTTCATCACTCGTGTCTTCTTGGAGCCTCCTCTAGCTTTGCAGGAAGGAGCAGATCTGGGGCATGACTCTTGGAGTCATGTCCAGGAGAGGAATACTGAGTGAGCAAAGGCTGTGAACCCTACGTATCCTCCTCCCATCCCCTCACACACCTCCAGAGGGCACTGAGAGTTTCTGCTTGGTTTGTTTCTCGTCTTTCCCGTCATTTTTAATAGTATTCAACTGAAACATCCATTATGTCTCCCTTTTCTACACTAAACCCTTGAATAAAGCAAGTAGGACAGAAATCAATACAGCTAATCATAACAGCCAACTCTCTCTATATAATATATATATTTTTTGGCCTTGCTGCACAGCATGCGGGATCTTAGTTCCCAGACCAGGGATCTTAGTTCCCTGACCAGGGAAACTGTTCCCCCTGCAGTGGAGGTGCGGAATCTTAACCACTGGACCACCAGGGAAGCTCAACTTTTTTCTTTTTTTTTTAAATTTGTTTATGTTTTGGCTTCTTTGGGTCTTCGTTGCTGCGTGCGGGCTTTAGTTGCGGCGAGTGGGGGCTACTCTTTGTTGTGGTGTGCGGGCTTCTCATTGCAGGGGCTTCTCTTGTTGTGGAGCATGGGCTCTAGGCTCCCGGGCCTCAGTAGTTGTGGCGTGTGGGCTTCAGTAGTTGTGGCTTGCGGGCTCTGGAGCGCAGGCTCAGTAGTTGTGGCACACAGGCTCAGCTGCTCCACGGCATGTGGGATCTTCCCAGACCAGTGCTTGAACAGGTGTCCCCTGCATTGGCAGGCGGATTCTTAACCACTGTGCCACCAGAGAAGTCCCTGAACAGCCAACTTTTATACAGTGTCTACAATGTGCTAGTCTCCGTCTCAAATTTCCTACCTATTTAATTAATTTAATACTTTAAAAGGTAGGTGTATATTTTATCATGCCATTATGCAAGTGAGGAAAGTGAGTTAACAGAGAGGTTTAGTAACTTGCCCAGGGCCACCCATCTGGTAAGCAGTTCAGCTGAGATTTGAACCAAGAAGTCCATGCTAAGAGCCCGTGCACTGAAACACTATACCTTTTCTTTGGCATGTATGATACATGTGTGTGTTAACTTCATTGAAACAGAACATAAAACACAGTCAAGTGCACGCATCAAGTGTGTGACTCAGTGAATTTTCACAAAGTGAGCACACCTGTGTAATAGCAATCCCCCAAAGAACAGAACACTACCAGCACCCCCCCCAGGAGATCCCAACATACCCCACCCCAGTCTCTACCCCTTCCCCACCAAGGGAAACACTCTCCTGAATTCTCTCACCTCTCTCCTGGGGGTTTCTTCCTTGTCTGTCTATTTTAATCACACTGTATTTCAAGTATCATGGGGTCTGCTGCTAAAGTTAAAAATATTCTATTTTGCAGGAGTGGAAGTGAGGGTGGTGGAGGGAACACATTCCCTAGATAAGAGAAATGACTGAGGGTGGGAAAGTTAGGGGCAGTTCTCCATCTCCCCTCATTCTCTTCGCCGGTAAGTGTGAGGCTCTGCTCTTTTCTCCATCCTTCTCTCCCAGGACTACATCTCCCAGCAGGCTGTGCTCTGACAGCTCTCGGATTTAAATAGGATTCTGGGCTACGCTTAGAGCCAGGCTGTTGCTGAACACCCAGGAGCGAGAGGAGCTGGAGGAAAGAGAAGCAGCAAGAAGCAGGCAAGAGTTGGAGCCAGACCAGGTGGAGCCTGAGCCAGAGTTGGAGTCAAAGTTGCTCTTGGTAAAGCAGCAGCAACTAAAGAAGTTGAAAAGATGCTGGTTTTCTTGGGACTGCTCACCTCCTTCCTTTCTTTCCTGTATGTGACAGCTCCATCCATCAGGTTTGTCTTAATTCAGTAACTCATTTAATAGTTTACAAAGCCCTGAATTGGGAGCCACGGAGCTTGTAAGAAGATGAGTTCTTAGCTGCTGAAGGAAGAGAAAGGGATGGAGGCCAAGGGAGAGAAAGTCAGGCAGGAAAGGCAGGAAGGAAGGAGGTAGTTATGAATATTGTGGTGGGAAACGAGAAGGAAGCACCTGGGGCTGGGAGAGGAGGGGCGGGTTTGAATTCTGATGCTAGTGGAAGGCTGAGTGGATGACTCTGTTAAGTAGCTTGACAGACATCTTATGGGGGAGTCCTTGCTCTTTCACTCCATTCCCTTGGGTTCCTCTGAAGGTCTCCCTTTCTTCACCGTCCCTAGTCAAGGTGGCCCTGCTGCATTACGGTGGGTGGTCATTGCCGAGGGACTCAGTTGTTAAGTACCAGGCATCTGGGGAAGGGAACACACTCTCTTCCCTTTGAGACTATCCTCAACTAACGTTTTGGGTTGGCTCTTTTGCTGTGGAAGATTTCTGGAGATGTCAAAGAAATGTGTGTTATGAGTAGAGAACTTTTAAATTGTTGATGATAAAGAAGGTTAAATGGACATATCAGAGACAGAGTGTTGCTCTAGGTCCCGTCATAGAAAGCTGGGTTTGGGTTCCAGTTTTGCCACCATTAGCAAGTGACTTGAACTTCTCTGAGCCTCAGCTTTCTCCACTGTAATGTGGGGATAATAACAGAGTGGTTGAGAGAATTAAATTCCCTTGGAAAATGCCTAGCCTAGTGCTTGGCAGTTGGATGATGCTCAGGTGATGTTAGCTTTACTTCCTCCCGTCCTATTTTTGGGAACTTATCAAGTCAACTCTATGTAAAAAGATGCTCTCTGCACAGAGGTCTGAACAAGGGAGGTTTTCTCTCTGTGCATGGATGGCGAGTATGAAATCTCTAGTGGGATGGCAGAATATTCTGGCTCTCTAAAACTGGAGAGGCAGCCCAAGAGCCGTATTTCTATATGGGACCCTGGAGGTGCTGTTCATCAGTTATTCACCATTGATGCTTATTGAAGGTGAGGGGTCAGGACCACTGATTCCACTAATGCCCATCCCCCTCGTGTTTTAAGGGCAGGATAGAGAAGGAAGATGACCTCTGGGAACCTCTAGAGATAGGAGCGAGGTATCTTTGTTGTTTAACAAGGAACCATTGGCCCTGGCTCAAGAGAACTTATTCTGTTTGCCCACATGATCATTTGTAGCTTCCGGGCACGTGACCTCCCAAGCTGAGCTGATAAGCAGGAGACTGCCTTGCCCACTGGGGAGACGCTGTCCCCTGAAGATTAGCTTCTTTAAGTCTCCTGACAGCAACAAAAAGAAATCCCTCTTTGAGGCTGGGTGGATTTTATGTATCTCAGTCTGGGATTGGAAAGGATGGTGCATAAATGTTTTGTTTCTCTTGCCTGTAGGAAGTTCTTTGCTGGTGGGGTCTGTGGAACAAACGTGCAGCTTCCCGGGAAGGTGGTGGTGATCACCGGTGCCAACACAGGCATCGGCAAGGAGACAGCCAGAGAGCTTGCTCGCAGAGGCAAGTCCTTCCTTTCCATTTCCACAGGGCAGCACCTCCTGTCTTTCTCACTAGGAACTCTACTCATGTTCCCTTATCTTTCCTCCTGGGCTTAGAAATTCTGGTCAGGAACTCAAGGAACCTGGGATTCAAGTCCAGCTGTGACACCAACTTACTCTGTGGCTTAAACTTTCCTTCCTTCCTGCTCCTTCCCTATTTATATAAAGTAAGGAAAACAATGATGTCCGTGTATAATATTGGTCAGGTCAGTTATTCTAAAAGGAGATCCTAAGCCATGTAAAATATCAGGGTGTAAAAACCAGGGTTCCCAGCCTGGGGTTAAGCTGATAGCAAGGAGAATCTGGAAGCGGCAATTTAGCCACTCACGGCTTTAGGGATGGTGCGGGGAATGCTCTGTCCACCAGTCCCAAACTCACTCACTAGACTCTTCTTCAGCCCAGGGTCTGAACACATTGCTGCCTGTTTGTTTTGGCCCCAGGAGCCCGAGTATACATTGCCTGCCGAGATGTACTGAAGGGGGAGTCTGCTGCCAGTGAAATCCGAGCTGATACAAAGAACTCCCAGGTGCTGGTACGGAAACTGGACCTAGCTGATACCAAATCCATCCGAGCCTTTGCTGAGGGCTTCCGGGCAGGTGAGGCCCTGGGGGTTAGAAAGGCAGGAAGCTGGGTATGGGAGTGGCTGCTCCACCCTGGACCAGCTCTGACCTTTACATCAGACCCATCATGGATTCCACTGCACAGGTTCTGCCACACGAACCAGCAGGGCAGGGAATTGGCACGGGGATGGCGGGTGGACAGGCTGGGCAGGATCCTTTTCACCTCCTTGCCTCAGCAGTGGGAATGGTGGAGGTGACAGCTCCCTGCCTGGGCTTGTACCTTGCCATCGAGGTGTGGCCCTGATGCCACTCTCTTCTTTCATCCTGAGAATCAAACTTCTGTGGCCGTAGGCACAAGGGGAAGTTGTGCTGCTGCCAATATTCTTCTGTATCTTGGAAAATGACCATCTTCTGTCAAGGACTATGAAATCCATGAGGGACAGGAACCATGTCTGCCTTATTTTACCACTGTATGCCCGGTGCCCAGCCCAGCTCAGAGTCAGTACTAAGTACACATTTGCTGAATGAATGGATGAATGAATGAATGGTGTCCAGGAAGATAACAGCAACTAAAATTAGAAACCCAGGACTTCCCTGGTGGTGCAGTGGTTAAGAATCCGCCTGCCAATGCGGGGGACACGGGTTCGAGCCCTGGTCCAGGAAGATCCCACATGCCACGGAGCAACTAAGCCCGTGTGCCACAACTACTGAGCCTGTGCTCTAGAGCCCGCGAGCCACAGCTACTGAGCCCACGTGCCACAACTACTGAAGCCTATGCACCTAGAGGCTGTGCTCCACAACAAGAGAAGCCACCACAATGAGAAGCCCGCACACCGCAATGAAGAGTAGCCCCTGCTCGCCACAACTAGAGAAAGCCCATGTGCAGCAACAAAGACCCAACGTAGCCAAAAATAAATAAATAAATTTATATATATATATAAAATTAGAAACCCAATGACAGTGGCTACTGAATATCACTGAGATAGGTCCAAACGCAAGGAACAAATACTCAGGACTGGCAGCTAGCTGACTCCTTGCTAACCACATGGTCTCCTTGGTTGTGCTCTTTAGAGGAAAAGCAGCTTCATATTCTGATCAACAATGCAGGAGTGATGATGTGCCCATATTCCAAGACAGCTGATGGCTTTGAAACCCACCTGGGAGTCAACCACCTGGGTGAGTATCTTAGAGTGAGTGAAAAGCGAGGCATATGCCATCATGTTCTCTGTAGGGAGATGACCCTGTACCAGTGCTGAGGATCTCCACTGGTCCTCATAGAGACCAAGATTCTGCTAGACTGGAGGTATTGGTTTTTCTTTCACTATCTCTCTCCTAACCAGTACAAAAAAGAGAGCTTATCCTACTCATACCGTTAAGAAACCCCAAACATAGGAGATACCAGGAAGAAGAAGGTCCTTCTTGGATGGGACTGTGGTAATGCAAGACTTGCCAAGCAGGGTCAGGAGTGGGGGAGAAGTCCGTGTCTGGCTGGAGCGGGGGTCATATCTATAACTGAGGACCAAGCAAGCAAGGGTTGGTCCATCGTGGAGGCAGACCTTGAGGACTTGAGGTATGAGAGAGGCTAGTGTTCACAGCTCGAGGCAATGGCTCTAGTGAGGGGATCACAGAACAGGTTCTCTGATCCTCGGCAAAAGTTATTTTCCCTGACTATTCCAACCTTCCTTCTGTACATGCCCACAGTTGTGTGATCATAACCAGACGGGGGATGTCAGAAGCTAGCAGTTGCTCCTGACCGGGGCAAGGAAACAGGAACAAATAACAACAGATTATGTATATATTGCCTTACCTGGAGTCCAGCTCTGGCCCTTGCCTTGAGGACTCCACTAACTCAGACTGACTGACCATTAACACTGTTACTCATGGTATCAAAATGTTCACACCCAGAAGATAGTGAGCTAGTGATGAAGCCCTGTCATACATCAGCTCCCACACCCCGAGCCCAGGCTGCTGTTCCACTCTTCAATCTCCTCTGCTGGCTCTCCTCACAGGCCACTTCCTTCTCACCCACTTGCTCCTGGGGCAGCTGAAGGAGTCCGCTCCTGCACGGGTGGTGAACCTGTCATCAGTGGTCCACCATGCTGGCAAGATTCGCTTCCATGACCTCCAGGGTGAGAAGTCCTACAACCGGGGTTTTGCTTATTGCCACAGCAAGCTGGCCAATGTGCTCTTTACTCGTGAGCTGGCCAAGAGGCTCCAAGGTAAGTCTAGAGAAAGGGCCAGGGTTAAGAAGCAGGGGCTTCAGTCCAGATTAGAGGTTCACAGAAACTTCTGAAGTCAGGATGTCAAACGTGCACATTTCAGTGGCAGCTCTGTGCACTAAGGAGAATGAGGTTATAAAACTGAGTAAAAACAGAGTCCTTGCCCTTGGGAAGCTTAAAACTGGACAGAGGTCAGGAACCTATAAACCTTATGTGCTTTGTCACATCTTATTTCATATTTATCATCTCATCTGATTTTTCACAACAACCTCTTGCAACAGGCAGAGTAGGTATTGTTTTCACTATTTTATGGGTCCAAACTGAAGTCCAAAGAAGCGGCCGGCCCTAGATTATATGGCAAGTGAAGGAGTGAGGACTGGAAAGTGGGGACTCTGCTTTAAGCCAGGTGCTTCCTTTGCTGTGCCAGTTGCTGAGGTTTACAGGGTGAGCTGAGCTACAGAGCCGCCACTCACTGCCTGGAGTCAGGGTTTCAGATACTTGGGTCTGAGTTCTTGCTCTACCACATAGTAGCCACGTGTGTCTACAAACATGTCCCTTTAACCTCCCTTGACTTCTCCCCTCAACTGTAAAATGAGGTGAGGCCACTCTTGATCCTATGATTCTGTGCTGCCCTGGAGTTTTTGCTGAGCTTCTGACACTGACATCTGTGAATCTGGAGGACCATTTGCTACAGTGAGTAAGCCAGAGTTTGGGGAAAACGGTATTTACTATCAGAATGCAGAAAGTAGAAGAATAGGGTAATCATTTAAATGAATACTAATAATGACAACAATAATTGAGAGTTTGTGTGTGCTGTATACTATCTGTGTCTCAACTCATTGAATACACTATTCCTATGAGGTAGGTGCTATGATTTTTCCCCTCCCTACAAAAGAAGAGGTAGGCGCAGATATCTTGAGAAACTTGCCCGAGCAAGATATATTAATTCCGAGGCGAGCCAGGATTCAACTCCAGGCAATCTAGCTCAGAAGTCTATGCTCTTTACTCTACATCGAGGTTCAGACCTTGGCCCTGCAACCAGCCAGGTGTGACCTTGGGCAATTTACTTAACCTGTCTGTGATGAGAACTCGGTTTCCTCAGCTGTAAATGGGCTTCTTAATATTACCTACCTCATGAACCTCTTTGAGAGTCAAATGAGATAACACTTAAAACATGTAGCACAGCCCTTGTACGTAATAAGTACTAAAAACAGTGGAGGCGGCAGGGGTGTCTTGGGGGCATGTTAACTCTCATCATTTCCATCAACACCCCTCAATCTACACCTCATAAAATGTGCTTGCCCGGCAAATGCAATTCACAACAAGGTCCTAGCTTCCTACCTTCTAACAGGATTGCTGCCCCTAAGACCCTCCAATAGAAATTCCAAAGATACCATTTAAGCCACAGATTAAGATGACACTAAAATAGAAGGATGTTCAACCAAGCATTCCTTTTGGAGCATAGAAGGCTGAGAAGGCTGTAGATCTTTCTGGATAAGATCAATTAATTACTCATGAGATCCTACCTGGCTAGAGGTGGTGTCTTCTGAACACTGGGGTTCTGTTTCCCAAGTCCTTTCTTCTCAATCGTGCATGTTGCTGCAGGAGATGAGCTGTTTCCCCGGCCTCGGAGTGTGTCTCTGGTCTAACTGTGCCCTTTTTGCCCTAGGCACGGGGGTCACCACCTACGCAGTGCACCCAGGCATCGTCCGCTCCGAACTGGTCCGACACTCCTTCCTGCTGTGCCTGCTCTGGCAGCTCTTCTCCCCCTTCCTCAAGACGGCAAGGGAGGGGGCCCAGACCAGCCTGCACTGCGCCCTGGCTGAGGGCTTGGAGCCCCTGAGCGGCAAGTACTTCAGGTGCGCAGAGGCCGCATGCGTTCTCCCCGTCACCTGTGTGTATGGTGAGGCAGGCATAGGACTCCCTGGGCTTTGCACCCGCAGTGGCCAAGTTTGTGCCTGATGGGGGAATCCAGGTTCACGTTGGGCCAGTAGACCAAATGCTGTTACTTTTCTAAGGAAACTTACATTTGAAACATGGCAAAAACTGGTTTTATGGCTCTGTTTCAAACCTGTGTGCCACATTTCCAGGTAAGTCTTTGTAGAGCCTTTTTCTCTTCCTTGAAGCTTTTGGCTGACTTCCTTCATGAATTTTTAAATGACACATAGCACGAAACTCCAGGGCAAAGTCACCTGTCCCTAGTGGGAACTCTAGGGACACTTCTCCCAAAGCTGCGAAGACTGGCACTATCTGTTGGAACATAAAAATAGACATTTTGATGTTGAGGTTTGTCACAAACTCAATGGGCAATCAGAGTCTGGGAATATAGGGAAGCCCAGGATTACATTTCTTCCCATTCCATGACTTGATCCAGCCCAGTCTGCTTTTCTGTCCCACTTTGTTCAAGACGGTTCACTGGTACACCATTTATTAAGGGAAGCATTGGAAATAGCCTCAGTGTCCAACAATTGGGGAATGGATAAATGATCATAGCTAATGTTGCTTGAGCTCTTACAACATGTTTGGCACTCTTCTAAGTTTTACGTGTATTAATTCGTATAATCATCACAACTCTGAAAGGTAGATCGTATTATTGTCCCCATTTTACAGATGAAGAAACTGAGGCACAGAAAAATTAGCTTGCTCAGGGTCATATAGTTTATAAGCGGTAGGCCTGGGATTTAAACCCAGGCAGCCTGGCTCTAGAGCCGTGCTGTTCAGTGTGGTTGCCACTAGCCATATATGGCTACCGAGCACTTGAGATATGGCTAGTCCAATCTGGGACATACTGTGCGTGTGAAATGTACAGCAGATTTTGAAGACATAGTGTGAAAAACAGAAATGTAAAATAGCTCGTTAATTTTTGTATTGATTACATGCTGAAATAATTTGGCTATGTTGGGTTAAATAAAATGTACTACCAAAATTAATTTCACCTATTTCTTTTCACTTTTTAAAAAAATACTTTAAAATTTCTATTGGGAAATTTAAAGTTACACATGTGGTTCACATTTGTAGTTTGCATCATATTTCTACTAGACAATGCCGCCCTGGAGTCTGGGTGTTTAACACCCCTCCTTAATCATGTGATAAAATATAATACAGTCACTATATAAAAGTATTTTTGAACAATATTCAATTAATGGGAAAATGTTAGTGATATAATATTATCAGAAAAAAATGAAATATAGAACTATATAATTATTCACTGTACATGCATAGAAAACAGTCTGAAAGGATACACAGCAAACTACTACACAGTAGTAGTTACTTCCAGGGAGTTTGAGGAAGAGTCGGGGGGTGGGGGGCAGTGTGAAGGAGGATTTTAACCTTTTACTCCAGGTATTCCTTTATTATTTAAAAATAAATTTTAAAGATTATATATTAATTCATTACTTGTAAAATTAAAATTGTACACTTTTAACAAGAGAAAGATATCCTCCCCAAACTAGGTACAGTATGATCCCAGTTTTTTTTTAATTAATTTTAAAATTTTTAAAATTTATTTTTGGCTGTGTTGTGTCTTCATTGCTATGCGTGGGCTTTCTCTAGTTGCAGCGAGGGGGGCTACTCTTCGTAGTGGCACACAGGCTTAATTGCGGTGGCTTCTCTTGTTGCAGAGCACGGGCTCTAGGTGTGTGAGCTTCAGTAGTTGTGGCTCGCAGGCTCTAGAGCACAAGCTCAGTAGTTGTGGCACGTGGGCTTAGTTGCTCCGCGGCATGTGGGATCTTCCTGGACCAGGGCTGGAACCTGTGTCCCCTGCATTGGCAGGAAGATTCTTAAGCACTGTGCCATCAGGGAAGTCCAAAACTTCTATTTAAAGAAAAACACCATGACCAGTGTGCTCTGCCCCAGCCCCCCTCACCTGCTCACCCCAAAACAAAACAGGGGTGCTTAGTCGGGTTCATGGGACACAAGGGGTCTGTGGATAGAATTTAAGGGGTCTTCAAACCTGGATGGAAAGATAATTTCATCTTTAGTTTCACTAACCTCCATCTGAAATTTGCCATTTCCTTTGATTATGAATGTAGGAAGTGAACTGCAGTAGTAGTGATACCGGTGACTTTGTCCCCAAGAAAACTATAAATAATTTCATGTCACATTGCAATTGTTGCAGATACCTCAGGATGTCACTTCTCGCCAATACTTTGAAATCTGGTAGTGATTAGACCCAGTGCTAGCTCTTCTAATAGAACACATTACTATACCACACATTGTTTTTAACATATTTTATACTTTATATAAGATAGATAACCCTCAAGGACTTACTGTATAGCACGGGGAACTCTACTCAGTATTCTGTGATAACCTATATGAGCAAAGAATCTAAAAAAAATGAATATATGTATATGTATAACTGAATCACTTTGAGGTACACCTGAAACTAACACAACATTGAAAATCAACTACACTCCAATAAAATTAAAATTTTTTAAAAGTCGGTACAAAAAAGAAAAGGAAATATTTTAAAACTGCATTTCAATACAGTTAGTTTCTTTTTATCTAATGTATTTTATTACACATTTAGAAATATATTCTGAAGAAGAGGACATAAACTTTTCCAGACTGTCCATTTTCACTCCTGGATGTTCACCCCCTTTCTATGCCCTCCAGTGACTGCAAGAAGACTTGGGTGTCTCCAAGGGCCCGGAATAACAAAACGGCTGAGCGCTTGTGGAACGTCAGCTGTGAGCTGCTGGGAATCCAGTGGGAGTAGAGCTGGTGGAATAGGCGCAGCTGTATGAGGCTCAGTCCACGCCATAAGGAAAGGGGACCGAGGAGAAGGCCCACCCTGCAGGATTGTCCTGGCTGGCTGCTGTTGCGAATCCTGCCCTGCTCTGATACTCCTGACCCTTCTAGAAATCTTCGCACACCCAACCCTCTCGTGAGGCTGGCTCATGGCACGAGACAGTCACACCTACAGAGTATTCTGCTCCAAGACTTGCAGAGTCGGCCACCCTCTCGGACCAGGAGGACTGGGCAGATGCCAGGCTGGGCACAGGGATGGCAGAAGAACCTGGGAAATTGGGTCAATTTCCTTACCAAGACCAGCTAGCACGCCCAGCTGAGGTGACAGGAGCATCAACGTCACTTCTTTCCAGGGACTATAGACTCAAAAACTCTTGATCTCTTTCCTCTTTGAAACATTAATCTGGAGTCTGGACCAACTCAGGAAAATCTTGGCTCAAACTTGGCCAATTTTAGTTCCTTCCTCTGAGCATCCTGGAGCAACGATGTAAAGCTGGACCTTCCTGTTTTCTTTTTCCAGTACTTTAAAAAAAATTAAAAACAGATTTTTTCAGCTTTACTGAGATATAATTAACATATTGTGTAAGTTTGGACCGTCCCATTTTCAATGTAGATGGTTTCTTTTTCTAAAGAGTTCCCTTTTACCTCAATCTTTAGAGAAAATAAAGACTGCACATTCACCTTATTGCCTTATTTATTCCCTCAGGGTAGCAAGGGAGAAATGAAACCAAGTTGTTGTTTTTGTTTTGTTTTGTTTTGTTTTATTATTTATTTATTTATTTGGCTGCACCGGGTCTTTGTTGCTGCGTATGGGATCTTTGTTGTGGCGTGCAGGATCTTTAGTTGCAGCATGTGGGATCAAGTTCCTTCACTGGAGATCAAACCCGGGCCCCCTGCATTGGGGGCACAGAGTCTCAATCGCTGGACCACCAGGGAAGTCCCAAAACCAAGTTTAATGAGTACTATCTCACCCTACCCAGCCACCCATAACCTTCTTATAATATCTCCTCTGGGTGCAGAATAAGATGGTTCAGTTGAGTATTTTCTCCAGTTTCTTCCAGCTCTCACATGTGATTATCTAAGAAGTGATAGGAGTGACTTAAATTATACAGATGCTGAGCTTCACTATAGATTAAGCCCAGAGGTAGTAGAGGACTTCATTTAATTTGGTACACAGATGCAGAAAAACCAAGCTCTGATAAACCCTCTGCCTAAAATCATAGCTCTTTTCTCTTTTGGCCTCCCTGCTCTCCTCTGCTGTGGCCTTGGGTGACCTGTTTCTTGCCTTAAGTGCTGAAGTTCTCCAAGAAGAGCAGAGAGACATGCCAAATCTTTTAGCCAATTGACCCAAGAAGTTATGTTATTGCTTCCAGTTTGAAAGCATCCAAAGGGCATGTGGTGACAAAAATTCCCTTTCCTTCCATAGCAAGTAGACTTAAAAAACAAACAAAAAACCATTTTACTATGGAAATTTTCAAATAGATGAAAGTAAAGCAAATAGTATCATGAAAAACCCCACGTACCTACCTGTCACCCAGCTTCAACGTTGTTAACATTTTGTCAATCTTGTTTCATCTATTTCCCCCATAACATTTTTTGGGGGGTTGGGTAGATATTTTATTTTTAAAATTAATTTATTTTATTTTTGGCTGTGTTGGGTCTTCGTTGCTGTGCACAGGCTTTCTCTAGCTGCGGCGAGCAGGGGCTACTCTTCGCTGTGGTGCGCGGACTTCTCATTGTGCGGCTTCTCTTGTTGCCGAGCACGGGCTCTAGATGCGTGGGCTTCAGTAGTTGTGGCACAAGGGCTTAGTTGCTCCATGGCATGTGGGATTTTCCTAGACCAGGGCTGGAACCTGTGTCCCCTGCACTGGCTAGGCGGATTCTTAACCACTGTGCCACCAGGGAAGCCCAAATACAGTAATTTTAAACAAACGTTGCCAAAGGGGAAAGGGAAGGGGGAAGGACAAATTGGGAGTATGAAATTAACATATACAAACCACTATATATAAAATAGGTAACAACAAGGATTTACTGAATAGCACAGGGAACTATATTCAATATCTTGTAATAACCTATACTGGAAAAGAATCTGAAGATGTACACCTGAATCTTACACAACATTTTATTTATTTATTTTTAAATTTTTAAATAAATTTATTTATTTTATTTATTTATTTTTGGCTGCTTTGGTTCTTCGTTGCTGTGCGTGGGCTTCTCATTGCGGTGGCTTCTCTTGTTGCGGAGCATGGGCTCTAGGCGCGCAGGCTTCAGTAGTCGTGACACACGGGCTCAGCAGTTGTGGCTCATGGGCTCTAGAGCGCAGGCTCAGTAGTTGTGGCGCATGGGCTTAGTTGCTCTGTGGCATGTGGGATCTTCCCGGGCCAGGGCTTGAACTTGTGTCCCTTGCATTGGCAGGTGGATTCTTAACCACTGCGCCACCAGGGAAGCCCTAACACAACATTTTAAATCAACTGTAGTTTAATAAATAAAATTAAAAAACAAAAACAAATATAGTCATTTTTATCAAATTGGAATCTTCTCTCTCTAGAACATCTTTTTCAGAGAACAGAATGCTAACAACATTCAAAAGATTGTTCTTTAAAATATATGGAATCCTTAGAGTGTGTGTGTTTGGAATCCTTTGGGCTATTACATTTTATACTTTTTTGTTTGCCAGATTACTTGCTAGTATGATTGGCTTAATGAAGTTCATCCGATTCTTGACTTGTATCAAATATCTGAAGTCTGAAATTTGAAAAACCTCTTTGTATTTTTTCTAAGAGACTCAGAGAGCTTGGGGCCAATTGCTGGGGGCAGGGGGCTGATAGCCTCAGTCTGGAGTACAGGGGCTGGGGAATGGCAACTGAGCAGGGCCTAGGACTCAGGACCAAGATAGAAGCTTGAATATAGAATCCTCAGAGTCTGTGAATGCTAGAAGGGGCCCGTCTAATTTGGGGAGGCAGATGAAAGCAATCTGAGTGGGAATCTGACATCCAAGAGGGAAGGACAGCCTAATGGCCTTAGGAACTTTGTAAGATGATGGCTGACCTTAAGGTCATGGTGTTTGGTGGAGAAATACTTCCTCTTGAGTTTTAGGGCAGGGGTTGGGGAAGATGGCGTTCCCTGCGTTATCACCTAACCCTGGTCTCTGGAAAACACAGAAATTGCCCCAATTCTGCTCCCCTAGTCCTAACTTCCATACTGTAGATTCCCTCACTTCCTGAAGAATGACTCTACTTGAAACATGCCTCCTTTCCTGCCATCCTAGGCAAGTGGCATAGCTTAACCAGTTCAAGGAGGTACAGGCTGGAGGTGGTTACTCCTGACCACAATGCTATGCTGCTTCTCATTGAAAGAAGTCTGTGAAATATTATTTGGCCAGGGAAAATATTTTAAATTGGAAGTTTTCTCTCCTATCAAATTTTCGGATGCGTTTATACCTAACAGCAGTGATGCCAACTATGGGAGAGCTGAGAAGCAAAGAATGCAAAAAAACAGAAAACAAAACAAAACAAACAAAAAAGCCCAAAGAGGTGTGGGTATTGATTTCACATTTTGTTGGTATTTTCGGGCTATCAGGCAATCATTGTTTCTCTTTCTCCCTTGTTCAGACTCCGGACTCCGTCACTGCTCGTGGCCTCCGGGTGCTCCCATGAGACAGCCTCCCTCAGCACTACTCCCCTTTTGGAATCCTCTCATGCACAGGCTTCATCTTGCTTCTGTGTAGCTCCCTGCCCAGCACCAAAAATGTTGTCTCATATGTTCAGCCTGGGCAAGGAATAAGTACCAGCCTTGGCCTCTTGCTATGTTTCCTGAAGAGACTTGCCCCAAGGTCACCACCACACAAGGGAAAGGCCTTGGCTCAGCACAGACAAGGCTGGGAATCCAGTGGCTGAGTCACCCTTCCACTTTCCCATCTCTGCTCCCTAGATTCTCCCATGACCACAGAGCCATCTGCCTTCCAGTCTGTGTGTGCTATAAATATGGCTTCCAGGCTTCCTGGCTTCCTGGAAGAGTGCTCCTTACAGTACAGGAGACAAAATCATGGATGAAGGCCCAGGAATGACAGTCACCGTGGATTTCTCTGCTCCTGGGTGTCTCTCCAGCTGCCCCAGGTCACTGCCTTCACTATTCCTGGTTTCTGTTATGCTTTGAGACTCTCAGCCAGCCTAGCCCAGGTGAGGAAAATCTTTCCCTTTGGCTCCACTGAGATTGGCTTACATTTCTTAAAAGTAAAACTTGTCTGGGAAACTAAAGGGAAAGGAAATCAAAGAGACATATGAAAATTGAGAAGCAAACAGTTCCAGACCACGGATTACCTAAGCGATGACTAGCTGCCGCAGATGACCTTAGCTGGCACTTGGTCCTTGTCCAGTTCAAGTCTGTGCTATGTGTCACCATGCCTTCAAGCCCTGGAGGATCTACCTTGTGTGTTTGGCCTCTTTTACAAGACAGACACCCACTTTGAGCATCTTAGGCCAAAAAAAAACATGGAATATTTTGCTCATAAATTCAAAGACGGGTTGAAACTGAGAAGTGGGAAAGGGCAGGGATAGATCTCAGAAGTAACTAGAACTCAAGAATCAAGATCCCTATATATGTGCCTTTCTCTGGATGTGGGCTTCATTTCAGAGTAAGTGGCAAAACACTCGGCTGTTGAAAACTCTCAAGCTTTACACCTTGCGGTTTTTACCATTGAAGAGGCACTGCAGCTATTTTCTATTTTTAGTATTTAAAGAATCTCAGGTTTGGCTTGGGTCTGATGCTCACTAGGAAGCATTCAGCTATGGTGGGGGGGGGAAGAGTCATGTAAGAATGTGACAGCTGTAGAGGTCGCATTTCAAATCAGGGAGAAAAGAGTAGACTGTTCAATAAATGATGTTGAACAAATAGCTATCCAGGGACTTCCCTGGTGGTGCAGTGATTAAGAATCCGCCTGCCAATGCAGGGGACATGGGTTCGAGCCCCAGTCCGGGAAGATCCCACTTGCCATGGAGCAACTAAGCCCGTGCACCATAACTACTGAGTCTGCGCTCTAGAACCCGCAAGCCACAACTACTGAGCCCACGTACCACAACTGCTGAAGCCTGCGTGCCTAGAGTCCATGCTCCGCAACAAGAGAAGCCACCGTGATGAGAAGCCTGCGCATCACAATGAAGAGTAGCTCCCACTCACTGCAACTAGAGAAAGCCCACATGCGGCAATGAAGACCCAATGCAGCCAAAAAAAAAAAAAAAAAAACCTAAAAGTATTAGAAGAAAATATAGGAGTATATCTTTTTTTTTTTTTTAATTTTATTTATTTATTTATGGCTGTGTTGGCTCTTTGTTTCTGTGCGAGGGCTTTCTCTAGCTGCGGCAAGTGGGGGCCGCTCTTCATCGCGGTGCGCAGGCCTCTCACTATCGCAGCCTCTCTTGTTGCGATGCACAGGCTCCAGACGTGCAGGCTCAGTAACTGTGGCTCACGGGGCTAGTTGCTCCGCGGCATGTGGGATCTTCCCAGACCAGGTCTCGAACCCGTGTCCCCTGCATTGGCAGGCAGATTCTCAACCACTGCGCCACCAGGGAAGCCCTATAGGAGTATATCTTTAAGATCTTAGAAGAGGGAAGGTCTTTTTGAGATATGAAAAGCAAAAAGCATACAGGAAAAGAGGGATACAACTAAAAAACACACCAAAAATTAAGTTAAAAGTCATGATGTTGATGGGTATTCTTGTAATTCAGGTCAGGTATCCTGGGAAATAGACTCTGAGATGGACATTTGCACACAGGGAGTTTGTGGGGAGTTCTCTTGGGATCAATACCTACGGGGGAGTGATGGAAGTAGGACTGGGCAAAGGGCAAAGTGGAACTGTGGTGCAGTCTCACGAAGGCTTAGACGATCCTGATCCCACAGGGAGCTCTGGAACTGAGTTGTCCTGAATTGAGGAAAGGAGGTTGACTTTTATTCCCCACACTGACCAGTCAGTGGATGTGGGCAGCTTCCAGGAAGGGGGCATGACCTGGGTGAAGGCAATTTCTAGAGAGAGACTCAGCTGTGAGCTGTGAGCTACCTACGTTCCCAGCTTCTGGGGGAATGGGTGTATCGTTTCTGAAATGAATAAGATGGTTGGCACCCCACAGCATCTGTTACGCTGATACATAGATCAGAAAAAAGAGTAGTAATCACATTATATAAAGAACTTTTACCTCTCAATAAGAACAAGACATAGTACCCAACAGAGCACTTTGCAGAAGATATAAACAGGAAATATGCAGAAGAAATAAAAATGGTCAATACACCTTAGTAATGATCAGGGAACTACAAATCAAAACAAGATGTAATTTTTTAATGATCAGATTGTGAAAAATTAGAGAGCTTAACAAATTTTGGCAAAAGTCTAGAAAATAGATATTTTTATATACTGCTGGTATGAGTGGAAGAAATGGTGATGCCAATTCTACCCAGAGATCTACTTCTCAATATCTGCAATAACATTACTACCTGTGTGTAAGGAGGCATTGCTTGTACTAGAAAAGCAATGGAAACAACCTAAAAGTCCATCAATTGGAGAAAACTAAATAATCTTTGGTATAATCACACAATGAAGTAGTACATTTGTATTTGGGGTAATTAGTCCAAAAAGATGATTATACACACACACACACACACACACACACACACATATTTATATAAATTGATGAGTTGCAGAATGATGAATATGTGCAGGTGATAAGATTTATATTTAAAAATTACACACATCTAACATGATACCATATATTTTCTATGGGTACATATATAAGTATGTAACAGTACAGAAAAAGGTCAAAAACTATATACAATGAACACACAAGAGAGGTTGCCCTTGAGAAGAATTATGGGAAATAATATTTCAATTAAAAAAAAGAATATTTTCATATTTTACTTGGAAATTAAAAATTAGTAGTTTCAGCAGATGCTGTTGGCTACCACTGTCACCATGGCCCTGATTAACCTATTGCAGTGTTCTCAACCCTAACTGTATTTTAAAATATATAAAATGCCTTGGGACTTCCCTGGTGGCACAGTCGTTGAGAATCCACCTGCCAATGCAGGGGACACGGGTTCCAGCCCTGGCCCGGGAAGATCCCACATGCCGTGGAGCAACTAAGCCCGTGCGCCACAACTACTGAACCTGAGTGCCACAACTACTGAAGCCTGCGTGCCTAGAGCCCAAGCTCTGCAACAAGAGAATCCACCACAATGAGAAGCCCACACACTGTGCTGAAGAGTAGACCCCACTTGCAGTAACTACAGAAAGCCCGCGCGCAGCAATGAAGACCCAACAACGAAGACCCAATGCAGCCAAAAATAAATAAATAAATAAATTTATTTAAAAAAAATATATATATATAAAATGCCAATGCCTAGGTCTTACTTCAGATTCATGTTCTGTTCTTGGGCAAAGTTTTGGAAAGTTCTGGATGATTTTAATGTGCAGCTGGGGCTGTGAACTGCTGATCCAAGACAATCATGGTGAGCATATTTCCCTTGCAAGTGATTGGTTATGGAAAAAGCATGTGCCTCAATCATGGGGTATGGAAGCTTCTGGGAGAGGGCTTCCTCATTGACTAAAAAGTGAGACACAGGAAGAAATTTTCTGTCTTCTTCTGTTGGACATTGTCATGGCTGAATATGACATCTGAATCTACCACAATTATCTTGAGTCATGAGTGGAGCTGAGCTGGCCCAAAGACCAAACTCACATGCCGAAGATGGTAGAGGGAAAGATAGAAATAACCTGGGTCGCTGACGATAAAGCAGTGAGTCACCGAATTAGCCAAGACTGGATTGCCCTCCCTTAAGACTTGTTACATAACACGATAAATGGTCCTTATTGTTGAAGTCTATGTCCTAACTGACACAATAGTATTATGTTGAGCCATATAAAATTGCTGATATCTTACCATTTTTTACACCTACTTTTTTCCATCGTCACTGCGGATCCAAGGCAGATGTCTTCCTGACTTACTTTCATCACCTTCAATTTCCTTACCTGTTTCATTATATTTTTCTCCACCCCAAAGATCTGTCATCTTTCATTAATTTCAGTATCCACAGTGATAACTGATCTAACATCCTAGTACAGAGTCTTAATAGCTCTGCTATTCATTCACAGGTATTCATCCAAATTTTAATCTATATGTACAATCTATTTTTTCTACATATGGATGTATGATATCTCTTAGCCAAAACAATCAGCTGAGAAGATCAGAAAACATGTTGTACAACTTGTTCTGATAGAAGGTAGATTAACTGCTGTAACAAACAATGCTAAATTTTAGTGGCTTAATGCAAAAAAGTTTATTTCTTGCTCTTGTCATAGTCCAATGGAGGGAGCGGAGTGGGAAGGTAGCTCTGCTTCACATGGCTTTCAGCTCAATAAAATCACTGATTACGTGGTGTTAATCACCCAATATTTTGTGTTGTAATGGCAGTAGTTATTTAACTAAAGGATTAAAAAAATACAAAATGTACTTGTATTCAAAGTATATGCAATTTAAACATATTTTCATAAAAATGTAAATTAAAGAAATAAAAAAATTTTTTAATGTATTTATTTTTCTTCTAAAATATTTAAATTATCTATCAAAATTAAAAGGCAAAATATAAAACATTATAGAGATGAATATCAACATTTTAAATCAAAATTATTTAAATAAACTAATTTTTTGTTTTAAAAAATTTAATTATCTCTATGAATTTTTATAAAAATAAAACTATTCATGATTCTAGTGTTCAATGTCCCTTTAACCGCCAATGTAAACAATGGATATCATACTTCATGCATGTTTCCTCTACACCTACATGTCTATCAATTTAAAAGTAATATAAATTAATTATTTTGTAGCCTCCATTATACGTGTTGCAAACGCACACATATTGAAATATGGAGAGACAAGAAAATAGACACTCAGCACTACGACGTGAAAATGATGCTCATTTTAATGCAAGTCTCCATTACGATCATGCTGGGAAAGAATTTGACAAGTTAATTAATTGTCTTTTCCCCAACTGCTTCCTCTCTTCAAATTCTGCCTGCACTCAGAAGCAGCAGCACAATCTACACACCTTGAGAGCATTTGGATGCAGTCAAGGTGTGTTCCCCTGGGGCTTAAACAATGTTAGTCATGGGAGCCGATGTCCAGGGTATCAGGTTGTATTATGTCAGAACTGAGCACCAGAGCCTAAGTAAAAGAGATCTCCACATATTCTTAAATATATTTACTATTCTCTAGCACTAGTATTTGAAAGTGTCCTGCACGTCCACTCAGACTCAGTTCCCTGATCTCCTCAACACTGACCTTTTCCTCCACCCCTCCTCATCTCCCATTCCCATGACAAGGACCACACCCGGGCACTTTGTCATCACATGAACTTGCTGCTTCTCAGATATCTTAACTTCCAACATCCCACTCCAACCACAACCTTCTGCTCCCCCAGTTTTCTCTCTTGTCAATTCCCTGTGCCATTATCATCCTGTCTAGCAAAGGCTAGAAGAATCCAACTCTCTGATTTCTACACGCCAAGAGTGCTGCTGGAGAAAATCACTCAACCTGGCAGACTGGAGCCACTATCAATCACTGGTCCTCAGTGTCAACTGGGCTTTCAGTGCTGCCTGATCACCTGTTCTTCCACAGTCAAGGATGGATCCAAGGAAGCTTATACAATTCATGGGATCATCTTTAAAAGAGTAATACACAATTACAGTTACAAAATTAGGTACAAAATTGGACTTTGATTTAGAATGAAGAAACCCATCACCCCCAACCAAAAGTAATTAGAGCCGTGGGAATTTAAGATCTTCTGAGATCTCTTTAGGTAATTTGACAGCAATGCTTGCATAAAAATGCCTTCAGAAAGCAACTTGGCTTCCCCCCCCTCCACCTAGAATACAACTTCCAGCAACTCCCTTAACGCACAGGGGCCCAAGTAAGCTTCAAAAACTTCATAGTGAAAATGCCTCTTAGGTTACAATATGGAGAGGTTCACGTCCTCTCCATATTCTCAAGCCACTCCACCCAACAGCTCCCTTGAACTATTAACAGTTGATTTCTCCTCTGATTTCATGGAGAACTGGGAAGCCATCAGTCTTAACTCCCTCAACTTTCTGCTACAAAACCAGCAAACTTGTCTATATCCCACTCATATTTTCTTCCTTGCCTCTTTCCACAGTGGAAGAGGTGTCACTCCATCCATGAAGATTGTTAAATTTTCATGTTGAGAATTTCTGTTAACATTTGTCTCCTTCCTTCATCAAAGATGAAGTTCATGTTTCTATTTGTTGCCCTCCTTGGCTCTTTGGGGGTGGTTTACAAGTAGAGCCATATGGAACCTAGAGACCCACACTTGCTCCCTTGGCTTCTGTGACCTGTATTTTTCTGGTTCTCCTCCTCCTTCTGGGACTTCTTTGCAGGTTCTTCTTCCTCTACTTGCCCCTTAAATTGTAGATACCCTCACGCCACCATTAGATCATTCATTTATTTAAAAAAACACACACACTTTGTGCCAGGATTGTTGCAAGCATGGGCGGTAGGAAGTGAGCCAGAGAGATCCTGCTTCGGCCCTCACGACAAGGACATGTGGCAGAAATGCCCATGCTAGTCTGGGATGGAGGGAAGAGATCTAAGGAGACGTCCTAAACCAAGTAGCATACGCTTAACAAGACTTGTTCACTAGGTGAAGAGAAGGTAAAAAGTGGTCCAGGCAGCAGGCTCAGAGGGGGCAAAGCATATATCACATCTGAGAAGTTGGGGGTGGAAGGTGAGAAATGAGAGGTAGGTAGGGATCCAGTAAGGAGGGGCCTTATGAGCCCTGGTGAGAATTTGGATTTTATTATTTTATTATATACATATATTTTTGGCCACACCACATGGCATGCAGGATCTTCCCTGACCAAGGATGGAACCCATGCCCCCTGTGTTGGGAGCTTGGAGTCTTAACCACTGGACTGCCAAGGAAGTCCGAATTTGGACTTTATTTTGAGGGCTACAGGAAGCCTCAACTACTACCCAAACTTGGTAACATCTCTGCTTCTACTTTTCCCCCTGACTAATCTGTGCTCCATTCTGGAGCCAAAGTGACCTTAAAATTTGTCGCGTCACGTCACTCTCTTGCTTAGAACATTTTGGTGTCCTTCTATTATCCAATGGGTTAAATCCCAAACTCCTTAACAAGCTTACGAGACCCTACATGACCTGGTCACAGCACGCTGACCAGGCTCCAGCCTGATGCGATTTCTTTGATTTCTCTCAGTTAGATACTCTGTTGTCTCTGGACCCCTTTCTCCTGCTACTTGTATCCTGAGCATCATGTCTGCTGGGAAGCCTTCATTGGCCTCCCTCCAGTCTGTATTCAGTACTCCTTCCATGAGCTCTCATTTACACCCTGGACATCCTCTCAATATTTAATATATGAGACAATAGCAAGTGACCGGGCATCTTCTATGACTCTGTAAACTCCAGCATACAGCTCACAATATAACCTTAATATTTGTTGAATAAATAAGTGAACAAAAAATAAAATAGGGGATGTAGTCAATGTCTTCTATGATCACTTCTAGCTCTAAAAAGTACATAGTTCTTTGTAGGTGCTGTCTGATGCAGGTGACTTAGGAACAGTTCAATAATTTACTTTTAAAAAGATAGTGGGAGTCAAATTTCTATTCATTGAGTTCCTATTTCCATTAAACTGGAGTAACTACTATATTGGATTTTTTCCCTCAGCTCAAAGGTTCTTAAAATATCAACACAGAAATGAAAAGAATCTTCTCAGCTTTTCTTTAAATATGTTCAATCTTGCCCATTTTCCCTACAAGCAAAGAACGTTTTTCTCTCTAAGGAAATGACTTCTATACTGGTAGTTTCCTTAAATGAACTATTTCCATTAGTTCAATCCAATTAAAAAATTCAGCTAAAGTTTACTGACAGCCCATCATGTGCCAGGCTCAGTCCTGGGGATATAAATAAGGCATTTGAACTTATAGTCATTTGACCAACTTACAGTCTGGAAAAAGACTCTTGAACAGATAACTTAAAAAATGTTTCACTTTCTCAACTATTTCTGGTTCAGGACATGCTATATTCTTTACAGTTTAATTCAAACATCTTAATTTACTAGTAAATAATGTGCAAGTAATTTGTGGGTGAACTCAAAGGTGAGCAAGAGATGATCCTTGCCTTTGAGGAGCTTATGGTCTATGAGGGAACAAAAGGACAAGTAAAAAAATGACTGTCAGGAAGGCAGAATAGGGGAGTTTTAAGAGACACAGAGGGTTAAAGGAGTAAGAGTCCACATCCAAGGGGCGGGAGCAGAGAAGGAAGCAGGGAAGCAGAAAACAAAAATGTTCTCAGCAGAAGTGCCTTTTGAAAAGGGCCCTGAAGTACTGATAGAATTGATGTAGGCGCCTTATGTAAATGGAATCATATATTATTTGTCCTTTTGTATCTGGCTTATTTCACTTAGCATAATGAAAAGACAATTTTTATGTAATCAAATGTGTTGCTCATGAGTTTTTAAAATACACTGTAACAGGGCTTCCATGGTGGCACAGTGACTAAGAATCCGCCTGCCAACGAAGGGGACACAGGTTCCAGCCCTGGTCTGGGAAGATCCCACATGCCGCGGAGCAACTATGCCCATGCGCCACAACTACCGAGCCTGAGTTCTAGAGCCTTCAGGCCACAACTACTGAAGCCTGTGCGCCTAGAGCCCGTGCTCCACAAGAAAAGTCACTGCAGTGAGAAGCCCGCGCACCGCAATGAAGAGTAGCCCCTGCTCGCTGCAACTAGAGAAAGCCCGCGCGCAGCAACGAAGACCCAATGCAGCCAAAAAAATTAATTAAATAATAAATAAAATAAATAACTAAAATACATTGTAACAAAAATAAAAGGACCATCAAAACCTAGAAAAACATGTTTGCAACATATATGACAAACAAAGGTCAAATGCATTACGGTGGTTACCAGGGGCTGGGGACAGTGGGGGGACGGATAGAGAGTTAGTGCTTAATGGGTACAGAATTTCAGTTTGGGAAGATGAAAAAGTTCTGGAGAGGGACAGTGGTGATGGTTGCACGACAATGTGACTGTATTTAATGCCACTGAACTGTACACTTAAAAATGGTTAAAATGGTAAATTTTTGTTGTTGTTGTTATGGGCATTTTAACCACAATAATGACAATTAAATGTTTCAAGGATCCTTGGGTTTGCATCTGCTTAGAAAGACTTCCCACGCCTGAAGATGATAGAGTTGTTTATTCTTCTAGAAGTATTGTTTGTTAATATGGAGTTGGTAGGAGAACCAACTTTTGCATAGGTGTTTGAGGTGAAGAAAAGAGGCTTCTGCAACAGTCAGGGGAGAAAGTGACAAGGACCTGAAGTAAGGTGATGCAGTGGAAGGGCCAGTGTCTTCCGACTGGGAAAGTAGGATGAAAGGATTTGGCTTTCAACTGGATATATGCATGGAAGGTATTTGAATGTTTGTTGATCGAGAAGGGAACAGAAAGTCAATACAGAGAATACCTGAGGTTTCCAACCCAGGCAGCATGCACAATAGTAATAATAACATTAATTGATTGATACTAATATTCACTGACACAGGAAGATTAGGTTTGTGGGTGGAATAGGATGTGTTCCATTTTGGACATGCCACTATTTTTAGAGGCAGGCAGGTCAGCCATCTGGGTGAGTTCCAGAAAGCAATCAAAAGGTGGATCTGCTGTGGAAAAACATTAAAGGGGAGAAATTTGACTTGGAACCCAGCCAATCAAGATGATTGCTGAAGTTATGGGATTGTATGGGAGAGTATAAGAGTGTCAAGAGAGAATGGATAAGACCTTGAAGAATTTTAGCCCTTCAGTGGGACGAAGAGGAAGTATAGCCAGAGCAGCAAATAATTTGTAGAAAAGGTACTTGAAAGGGGCTTGACGAAAGGGTTTTAAGAACAGAAGACTGGAGGGTTGGGATAGCAGAGGTGGTTAAAGAGTTCCAAGCAGAAATAAGAATGTGAAGAAATAGCGAGCAGGAAAGCGCTCCACCAAAGAAGCCCTTCAGTAAACCAGATGTTGAATAAATTTGTTGTAGAATCAGAGGTTTCAAGGATGGGTTAGTCAACATCATTACTGTGAAGAGAAGATGATGACCAAGAACAGGCCATTTCCCTCAGGGTAACTGTGACTATTGACATTTGGTTGCTTGAGCATGAAAAGTCTGACAGCATTTGATCTACTTCACTTAAGCTCCAGCCAAAGATATCTGGTAAATTTGGAATGTCTCAGGTTTCTAAACATAGTCAGCGTCCTCTATCCTAGGGTTAGGTTGGGTGTTCCAGTTTCCTTTGTTGTGACGCATCTTTGTGCCAGATCCCAAACAGGTGGTTTTCAGTCTACCTTCATCATTACTTTTTGTTTGTTGTGTTTGTTTTTGAAGTTTTTTTTTTTTTTGCTGTACGCGGGCCTCTCACCGCTGCGGCCTCTCCCATTGCGGAGCACAGGCTCCGGACGCACAGGCTCAGCGGCCGTGGCTCACGGGCCTAGTCGCTCCGCGGCATGTGGGATCTTCCCGGACCGGGGCACGAACCCGTGTCCCCTGCGTCGGCAGGCGGACTCTCAACCACTGCGCCACCAGGGAAGCCCTGTTTTTGAAGCTTTGTTAATTTTCTTAAATGAGAAATTGGATGAGATCATGTTTCCAGGGAAAGGTGATAATGGCAGCAATGTTACTGTCCATGGTTCAAGTATCATACTGCACATGTGTGCTGTCAGAGGGTGGCAAGAAAACTATCTAAGCCCAACTTGAGTTCTACTTTCCCCAAAGACCCTACACCTGGTTTCAAAGAGTCACAGTTTGGTTGCTATTAAAAAGATACATAGAATTAACAGCTTGAAAAATACTTCAGAGTTCCATTTTTCATTCTCAGCCTGGCAAAGATATACAAAGTTTGATAACTGTGGGAAAGCAGGCACTTGTCCTACAGTGCTGGTGGGAGAGTGAATTGCCACGACCTCTTTGGAAGGCAACTGACAATATTTACCAAATGCACATATCCTCTGACCCAGGGTATTCGAGATAAGATGATTCCCTGCAGCATAATCTGTTGTGGCAAAGATGGCAACAACCTAAAATGTCCATCAACAGAGACTGGTTAAATAATTATGGTGTGTCTTCACCACGAAATACTTCAGGCGTTACTGCTTCTTTATGCATAAAATAGCTCTGGAACTATACGTTAGAAACTGGTCACCCTGGTGGCCTCTGGGAGGGGACTGGGCTAAAGGGACAGGGATGGGAGGGACTTTTCATTTGCCTTCTATACCTGATGAATGCATAACCTACCTCCACCCACCACTCTGAATGAAGCAAGACAGTTTCCTGGTGGCAGAGAGTACACTAATGGTTTTTAACATATTAGGAATCTTGAGATAAATCCTAACCACAGTCCTGAGTTATGATGGGAATCATTTAGAGAAGTTCAGGAGTTGAAGACCATCTCATGTTTCCCACCCACCTTTTCTCTCCACACAGAACACAAGGCATGAAGAAAGGGAAGGATAAGAGCAAGACAGCACAAAGGAGGCATGAAGCCAAGAACTTGTAGGACAGACACTTTATTAAGACTTGCTTATAATAAAACATTCAACCCTTTGACGTGTCCATTAGTTTGTTATTTTGTTTTTTGCTGGAGACCACAGCCTGATGCCCAAAAGCCCTTAGCCTCATCTTACGTCAGTCTAGTCAACGGCTGCCTATTTTATAGTTCAACTAACTGAGAGTCAGGAAAATCTGGTCTTAACATCCCAAATTAAGGGCTGTAAGATTTGCAACCCATTTATATAAAGTGCTTATGTTCAGTGCAAAAAGGGCAGACTCAGAAGGGCAAGCAGATGCCAGGAAATGATGTTTTCTGGGAGACAGATGCATTTTATGACTCAAAGCCACTTGTCACACTTTCCCATAAAGGGGTCTAGTATTTTCTTTTCAGTCTCTCCCCTAAGAGGACCAAAACTTTGAATCTGACAGATGCTCTTACAGTTGTTTATTTTACTATTAAAAAAACCTGGTTCAGAGGGAAATCCACAGGGTTTCTAAGCACCAGAGATAGTGACTTTGGCTTCTAGCTCCCGTTTCTCTCAGCAGCAAACGTGAGATCAACAGGCTGAGCTCTGGCTGGTGGGAGGCTCGCAGCTGCGGAGCTTTCCTCACACCCCTCATTTGCAAATCCAAGTCATGGACTATGGAAGACCTTTTCCAAAACGCTGTCACATCTCTGGTGGGAAGACAGGCCAATGCTTATTAAAGGAGCACTTCACCTAGTTGCCCAACTGGACATGACCTATTTCACCATCCCCTTGTTTAATTCTTCTTTTTAAAAAATAAATTTATTTATTTATGGCTGAGTTGGGTCTTTGTTGCTGTGCACGGGTTTTCTCTAGCTGCAGCGAGCGGGGGCTACTCTTCGTCGCGGTGCACGGGCTTCTCATTGCAGTGGCTTCTCTTGTTGCAGAGCACGGGCTCTAGGCGTGCAGGTTCAGTAGTTGTGGCACACGGGCTTAGCTGCTCCGTGGCATGTGGGATCTTCCCGGACCAGGGCTCGAACCTGTGTTCCCTGCACTGGCAGGCAGATTCTTAACCACTGAGCCACCAGGGAAGCCTCCCTTGTTTAATTCTTGTCCGCTGGTCCAACTTCAAAGTGAACCCGTGACTCCCTTTGTTAAGACAAAGAAGTGCACTGCCTTCTCAACAACCTTGGGTCTCTGCGTGTACATCCTTCTGTTCCGAAGAGACTGAAGACAAGCAGGAGGGAAGAGGAAGTGATTTCCTAACCAATTTAAGGGGCACATATAGGACTGTAACTCAAACAGGCAAAGTCCAGCCATTCAGTTCCAGGGTCTGGGCTACTGTTTCTCTCCCCAGACTCTCACTTTGCAGCAGGGATATTGACAAGAGCCAGTTCTTTGCTTGTCAACAACCCTCCTGCAATCCTGTTTGGAGAGGTTCCCTTTTCTCTCCCTGTGGATAAACGTGATGGCGCCCCTCCTGCCCATGTGTAGGGCTCCAGACCCCATCACGTGCACAGGTAGCCACAGCTTTCAGATGCCAGCACCTGAGGACCTTTCTGTTCAGACCACCTTCCGAAGATTCATGGTAACTCTGGCGCTTGTGAGAGGAGAGACACTCAGAATGGTTTTATAGCACAGGAAGCAACTGCCCTAAAGCCATCTCTGAATTTGAGGACGGGAAGGAGGGAAGAAGAGGAAATCCTTTTGATGCTGCTCTATAATTCTCTGTTAAAACCCTTCCAGTCACGAGGAGCTACTGGAACATCTCCACACAGAGGGAACTGTGTACAAACAGGATGAACCCGGGTTAAGAACCAAAAACGCGGGGAAGGTTTTCAGACAGGCAGAAGTCTAAAGTAAAGTGCCTCTTTGCAGTGGGGGGAGAGTTTCATTTGTTCAGAAATGCTTGGGCGTAAACATGAGCGCAAAGAGCGTGCACACAAACACACTCACTCTGAGGTAGAAAGAACTGGCCATCTCCAGACAAACACAGACTCCACAGTTTTACAGAAACATGGCACTTGTGTGAAAGGTCCTGTCTTTGCCCAGGATGGCAAGTCGGGTCCAATTCCAGCTCTTTCCCACCTGGGGTGGAGCCAGGGAAGTCCCGTCCCACAGGAGGGAAGAGCTGGAAGCATGCCCATCACTCCCCTCCCACAGTTGTCAGGCCCCGTAGTCCAGGGTCACTTCCTGGAGCCCGAGCCGTGGGCACCCCGGCTGTGGCTTGTCAGAAGCCACTGGGAGCAGATGTCTTGCACTACTGCGTCCCCACTGCTCTTGGCGGCCTGCTGCACCTGCTGGACGAGGACCGCGGCCCGCGAGTGTTCTTGCTTCACGGCGATCAAGTAGGCAGAACGCAGCTTGCAACACGTCAGGTAGGCCTGAACCTGCCAGGTGGGTGTAAGAAACAGCGGGAAGGAAACCGTCACTGACAAGTCACCAACAGGCGCACAGAGAGCTCAAGCAGATGAGACACACTTCTCACCTACCAATCAATAATTGGGTTCTTGGGCTTCCCTGGCGGTGCAGTGGTTGAGAATCTGCCTGCCAATGCAGGGGACACGGGTTTGAGCCCTGGTCTGGGAAGATCCCACATGCCACGGAGCAACTGGGCCTGTGAGCCACAACTACTGAGCCTGCACATCTGGAGCCTGTGCTCCGCAACAAGAGAGGCCACGACGGTGAGGGGCCCGCGCACCGCAACTAGAGAAAGTCCTCTCACAGAAACGAAGACCAAACACAGCCAAAAATAAATAAATTAATTAATTAAAAAAAAAAGATACTCTGTCAAAACAGATTAGAGGTTATTAGGAAAAAAAATAATTGGGTTCTTGCCTTTTATTACATTACGGCCACTCTTTAAATATTACACTGTTATTTTATAGTGTAAAAAGTTATTACAAATAAGCTAAGAATTTCAAAAAGAAGAAGGTAGGCAGGCAGAGTCTGGCCGCTAACCACTCCCTCCAAGGCCCTCCTCACTCCCCTGGGCTCTCCAGCCTCCTCCTGGCCTCGCTGCCGACAGACTGTGGTTTTGTAGTTATTTGTCTGATGATTTGATTGATGACTGCCTCCTTGGCCAGGATGGCAGGAATGGTGTCTGCTTTTTCTAGCCATTCCTGGTGCCTAGCACAGGGTCTGGCATGCAGGTGTTCAATGAAAATGCATGAAGTGAATGAGTGAATGAATGAGCCATCATACCTGCCCCCTACAATGGGCACACAGAGCCCCTTTCTCTATTTTCTGTTTCTGACCTGCTGAATTAAAAATCTTTTAACAGGAAATTTTGGGAAGAAAACGCACACAATTAGAAAAACTCTAAATAAGGCGTGACCCCAGGTTGATCTGACTTGCAGTTTGGCACAGAGGCAGCTCAGTTTCCTACATTCAGGACACCCTCCAGCTCAGGAATGTCCAGCTGGGTGGAGACGAGAGCCCCTGCCTTCCCTGGCCACGACCTCACCAGCACCTCCCTGGTTAGCCAGGGTTCCAGGCCAGCGAACAGCAAGGCCCAGGTGAGTTGCCTCAGAGCTCCCGCTAGCAGCTGCCTTTCTGCCGTGACAGTCCTTCTGGTGGTTGGAGGGGACTCTTCTCTCTTGATGTTTCAATGCTCCATCTTCTTTTTTTTACCTTGGTCACTAAAGTCTTCCTTTCCTAAGCTCAATTACAGATAATCGCCTACAGCTAGAAGACATGTTCTGACATGTCTGAGCTCTCTGAAGTGATCAAGTCCTGCAGTATGGTTATCTACCTGCTGCCCTAGGACATTCGCTTCACCCAGGCCCTCAGCTCTGCTTGGTACCAGTGTACATTAAACAGAGTATCACAAGTTGGCAGGTAAAATTCCTACCTAGAGGAGGAGGGCATTTTTCCAGAAAGTCTGGAATAGAAACTGAACGAAGCTGTTTTTTGGCAAGATACTGTGACCTGAGATCACGTAAGTGTGTTAGAACAGCTGCTACCAGAAAAAACCTGAAAAAGTAATAACGACGGCATAGCTTTCAGCATCCATCTTTCCCAGGCACAAAGTCTCTGTCCTACAGAACAGGAGGATCACTGAAGGCTTGGAAAAGAACCATAGCCGG
This sequence comes from Stenella coeruleoalba, assembly GCF_951394435.1. NCBI lineage: Eukaryota > Metazoa > Chordata > Mammalia > Artiodactyla > Delphinidae > Stenella > Stenella coeruleoalba. The sequence continues at coordinate 33,703,632 of NC_137147.1, read as the reverse complement.
AGAATCAAGAAACCTGGGTGTCTGGCCTGGCTGTCGGGTTCTCATTTTGATTCTAGAAAAGTAATTTTGCACATTTTAGGATGTCAGAATTCCACCCCTTCCACAGGATGTCATCAGGATGTTGCAGAATTAAGTGAAGAAATGTTAAGAACAGCTTCTCCCTAACCTCAAATGAAAAATGCCCTGCAACTTCAGTCCAGGGATTAGCAATACCGCCGTGGGGAGCAGCAATGTGGCTGTGTGAGAAGCTGTTTGCCTAACATTAGTTTTCTTCACAAGGGACTCAGCTGCCAGATCATTCCGCTGCTAGTGGCCAGGGCAGGCTGGCTTGGCTTTCTCCTGCCTCTCTTGGCCTGTGGGCCTTCCTCCAGATGGCAGGTGGATTGAACCTGCGGTGAGGCCACAAACAGGAGCCGCTGGCACCCTTCCCAAAGGTTCACCGATTTCCCTCCCACTCAACAGGAAGAGCTTGCAGGCCCCAGGGGCAAGGTCTGTTCTGCAGACTGAGGCACCAACAGACATCGTTGGTCAAAGGGTTGGGTGGGTTTTTTCCTTACTGTAGAGGGTACACTTGTTCCTCCAGGATAAAGAGATGCCTGCTCACTCTGAGAACCTCATGCAGTGAGTCCATCTGAAGATGAAAGTGAGGATTTCCTAGGGCTCTGAGAGAAAACCTCCATAGGAAATGGAGAGTTGAGAGAAGCCTAGGACATGTGTGTCTTGGGGGATAAAGAAATGGGAGGGCAAAGGCTCGTGTGGTCAGGTTTCTCACGTTCCCCACCTATTCCCTCCCTTCTACGCCCCTATCTGGGTCTCAGTCCCACCTCTGATAACAAAGAGGCTGAGATACAGGTTGAATGGTAGCGAGCAAAGGATAAAGGTGAAATGCAAGTCCAAAGTGCTGCTCCCAAGCGCTACTGGGTGTGGAGACAGTTCCGCTCACCTTGCTGTCATCACTGTGCATCGCCTGGATCAGGCCCTCCAGCTCCTGTTCAGGACAGAGACACAGTAGTCATGAGATGGAGGGGTCCCCAGCGTGGCAGCCGGGGCCCAACCCAGCCTCAGCCCAGCCGTTCTGACTCAGGGTGGGGATGCCTGCCTGACCCTTCTCTACAAACTCATCACCTGGGAATTCCCAGGCGGTCCAAAGGTTAGGAACCCATGCTTTCACTGCTGAGGGCCCGGGTTCAGTAGCTGGTCAGGGAACTAAGATCCCACAAGCTGCGTGGCACGGCCAAAAACCCCACAAAAACCAAACTCAACTCCTGCTGTAAGAGCAACAGAGGAAAGCTAATGATAACACTAAGCTTCGGAATCTGAGAAGCAACAGCAAACGAGGCCTGTCCTTGGCCTTCAAGAGAGGATGTGGGGCTTCCCTGGTGGCACAGTGGTTAAGAATCTGCCTACCAATGCAGGGAACACAGGTTCAAGCCCTGGTCTGGGAAGATCCCACATGCCGCGGAGCAACTAAGCCTGTGCGCCACAACTATTGAGCCTGTGCTCTAGAGCCTGCGAGCCATAACTACTGAAGCTCGCACACCTAGAGCCCATGCTCCGCAACAAGAGAAGCCACTGCAATGAGAAGCCTGCACCCTGCAAAGAAGAGTAGCCCCCGCTCGCCACAACCAGAGAAAAGCCCACGTGCAGCAACGAAGACCCAACGCAGCCAAAAATAAAATAAAGTAAATTTATTAAAAAAAAAAAAGAAAGGATGTGGCTCTGTTCACCCCTCTAGGAAGCCACTGGGGGACATTTTTGCAGGTGACACGCTTCGAAGGCCACCTGCAGGCCCACAATGACCTCCTCTACAATCACAGGGAGAAACTCAACTCTGTCCGTCTGCAGACACTTCCGGGTGCCAACAGCATCAGACAATGGGATGCTGAGGGATGGCCTCTGGATACAGTGATTATCACCATGAATTTTCTTTCCAGCGAAGGGTTGATTAGTGAGGCCATCATTACAGAGGGGTCAGAAAGACAGAGGGATCTTGTAGAGTTTCAGGTACAGAAGTATGAGGAAGAGAAAAATAAAGAGGGGGATGTGAAGACACTGAAATAGGCAGAGGAGCTGAGAGGTCTGGGGGTGAGCGCACCTGGGGTGGAATTCTCTTGAATGCTTCCAAGCAGTTGAGGAGGATGGTGTCCCCGTCACTTTTGGCCGCCATGCCTGACTCGCTGACACATTTGAGCAGCTGTCGGATCTCACTGTACTTCTCCCTCTCCACCAACTGCCGGGCGGCTTTGCAGTAGGTTGCGGCAGCGTCCAGCTGGAAGTCCTAGAACAGAACGTGGGGTGATGGGTGTAGGGAGGCAGGGACACCAATGGCGGGAAGGAAGGTGACATTTACAGAGCTCCCACTGGGCTTGGGGTAGACAAGACTGCAGTCCCAATAGAGAACATACATAAACAAACAATCAGCAAAAAGTTCTTCTCTTGGAGCTCGGCAGACATTTAGGAAGCAGCCACAAAACTCGTAACTTTGATACCTACACCGGTACATCTCACGTGCTGTCGTGTCACTTTCTGAAAATATTCTAATCAAATGCCCAAGACCAGTTCATTCTCTCTCTAACGAGTCACCTTTCTCTTGGAAAATGGATGTCGGGGGCTGATACTGGCTGCCCTGGACACTTGGTGCTCTGTTAAGAGATGCCTTGGTGTTAGGAAACAGACCAATTCACCAAAAGACTGATTTGCTAGAAACTACCAGATAAACATGTTGTTGCCTTGGGGTCTTTGCCCAACAGGGAAAATGGGTGGGAAGAAAGAAATCTGTCAGCTGGTTTGTTGTCTTTGATCCTTTAGATGCACACTGTGTGAAGACCGTGTCTGCCTGGAGGGTGATGGGCCTCAGCGTGCCTGTGTGTCACTGTGTGGTGGGGAGTGGTCTGGCTTTTCATGGTTTTGGTGCCCTGTTCCATCCTCTGCTCCAGTGCCACAGCTGTACCCGTGTCCTCGTATCACAAGCAACAGAAAATGTATGCCTCGAGCCGGCTCCTGGGCAGCGGCCCCTCCCCCTGAATAGGACCCCCACACCGCAGCCCCTCTGCCACCTCCTCCAGCCACGCCCCCCACAATGAGGACAGCTGTGTGGAACTCTCCTAGACCTCGTTTCGGGTAGTTATTTGATAGCTTTTGATGAACTCGTCATTGGTTGCTTGGCTTTTGGCAAAGTGGCCTACGGTCTTGAATTTGACCCAGTTCTGTAACAGCCCTCTTGTTGATTTCATCCTTGATGTACGTGTAAATCTGCTTTCCTTGGTATAAAAATTTTCTGAAGAATGATCTCTCACAGAACTGTGGTCATGTGCTGATCGCCCTCGGTATAATCCTAAGTAATCTGCGTCATACCTGCAGAACCCGGAATGCAATTCCAAAACCATCTTCTACGTTTTTCCCTCCTAGCATGACCTGAAAATGAGAGGGAAACGTGCTTAAAGAAGCAAGAATTACTGGAGCAGCCCCGCAGTCACGAACGAGGCCCTCACTCAGTCATTTATTCAACAAATATTTGTGGAGACGCTACTGAGTGCAGGCACTAGCGATACAAGAGTAATCAAAACGGACTCGGTCTCCAGCCTTCCGGGGCTCTCATTCCATCGGGGAGGCAGCCCTCAAAAGAATGACTGAAATAATGATAACTGGACGATTACAAGTGTGACAGGCACTCTGAAAGAGAACAGCCTGCCGGAGGTCTGACACATCGTGCATACCTTGCAGGCAACATCCATTTTCATGTGGTTGTTTCCAAACAGGGTTGGCAGAGGCAAGGGGGTGATCTGAGAGGTCCCAGCACTTTCGCAGCGATGTAAGAACCTGGTCACTTCCATCTGCAGCTGAAGTGTGTTCATGTGCCTACGGTGACAGGAGATGCACAGTCTAGCCTCAGGAGGGGCCTCAGGAGTAACAGGGCCAGGTGACTGAGAAATCATAATAGGATGGCAATGGAAAAGGCAGAAGAAAGGATGCGGAGGGAAAAGAGATCCGAAATACCCTCTGAGCAGTTACGACAAGACGAAAGCGGCTGATGCGTGTTTACGGAGCACGGCGTGCTACTAACAACAGCAGCGGCTGAGAGAGACATGAACCCTGCCCTCCAGAGTTCGGAGGCTAGAGAAGAGGTGGGTAACAAGCAGACACATCGAGTATCTAGCGACTGGGACTGTGAAGGAATAAACAGTAGCGGTGGAACATTTACTTCAGATGTTGTGTTCTCAGCAAAAAGGCTGAGAGGAGGGAAGGACCTGGGGTGCTGAGGAACCCCCGGAGGCCAGGGTGCCTGACACGCCACAAGAAAGGAGAGAGTAGCGTGAGGTAAGATGGAGATGCAGGCGGGGGCCAGATCACCCAGGACCTCCTCTGCGTCTTGTAAGGGGTAGGGACTTAGTCTGACTGTCACATGTGATCCCAGTCCCTGCGCCTCCCCTACTTTCCTCTTCTCCTACAAGCTCCTCTGGCGGCTTTCCAGGCTTGTACCGGACACTGTCATCCAGGAATGATTCCTGTTAGGTGTGTGCGTGTATGTGTATGTGTTTGTTTCCCAAGAGTTCAGAGATGGGCAAGAGCAGCTGCATCACCGACAGACCCTCGGTTCCAGCCTTTCTGCCCCACCCCAACTGCTCCCTGAACCCCAAGTTACCTTGACACATCAGCTGCCGTCATCTTCTTTCGGAAGAAGGTGGTTTTCTTCCTTCCAGTACGGCGGGAGGTTTCTTGGAGGTAGATCTTCAGGTGGTCCTTGGCCTTAAGCAGCCAAGAGAGCTTCTCTCCCAGCTCCGTATATGTCTTTGCTTTGTGACTGAAGAACCGAATACAGGTCATGGCGGCCCGGATGTGGTCCTGGAAGAGGAAAATGAATGTTCAGGTCAAAGGAGATTTGGAGGGTGGGGGTGTGAGGAGAACTCTGATCTGATGTCCCCCCATGAAGCCTGGCTGCCAGCACCCTTTCCCTCAGAGGCCCAAGAGATCCCAAAGTGAACTGACTGGCTGGGACCTTAGGTAGGACATTATTCCAGCACAAAAGAGATCTTTAAAAAGGAGACTTCTGATTCTCCATTTGACTTGCCTTCACTTTCACTCTGGCGTTGAATAAGCCAATTTCTCTGTGATCTAGTGTTGGCCACCCTCAGACAGATTGGAAGAAACATGATCCCTCTCCTTTCATGCATCTTCTCTAAAAACACTTACTTCTCCTTCATTCCTTATGAATTCTGCATTCGTGCCCCATGTTTATCTTGAAACTACCGTATCCCTCTTTTTTATCTTTACATTCCCTGAATTCAGAAGAATGCTATTACTGACAAGATTAAAGTCTGCCTCTTTAGGATGAGAATGGAAATCCTGATATTACGTAAGAATGCTAGAGAGTAACGTGGATTTGCGGTAAGCTTAGTCAAGGAGCAAAAGGCCAGGAACCAAAACGACAGTCTCGTTCCCTCATCCTGCACAGTCTCCCCACATGACAGGCCAACAGGGACAGAGGCAGAAGGCAGGATGGGGCTGCTGTTACCTTCATAAACTGCTGTAGCTCATACAGAATGTGGTAGTAGTTCTTCTTCTGTAAATGTTGGCAGGCGGCAATCAAGTACTTTCCCCAGCTTTCCAAGGTTGGATCAATGGATTCTAGCAAGTTTTCTAAAACGTGTAGCTTCCCACTTTTATAGCTTGGCTGGAAGATGCCTTCTATGAAGATTTCTGGGGGACTCTCCTGGAGCAGGGCAAAGCAAAAAGTCAGAAGTCTTGAGCCTGGTTCTGGCACTGTCTGGGACCCATTCTGAGTTTCCTTCCACTCACAGCCCTTCAGCATCCTCCCACAGCGGTGCGTCTTATCTTTTTGCACATCACAGATGGAACCCTTAGAGAATCCCACCCGGGTGACTGCTCCCCTTCTCTCCTTCTCCGTACAGAAAAGTTCCTTGAGTTATCTGCACTCCAGAGTTCCAGAGTTATCTGCACTCCCTGTTCCAGAGTTATCTGCACTCCCTGTCTCCAGTTCCTCTCCAGTGACTGTCTCCTGAACTCACTCACATCTAGCTTTTGCACCTACAACTCCATTGCAACTGCCCCTCAGGTCACCAATGACCTCTATGTTGTTAAATCTAAAATTCTTAGTCCTTGTTTTCCACCTGCTCTGTCAACAGCTTGTGATACAGCTGATGGCTTCCTCCTTGAAAAGTTTTCTTTATTTGGCCCCCAGGATACCACCCCCACCAGGTTTTCTTTCTGCTTCTCTGGCTACGCCTTCTCAGTCTCCTTTGCTGATTCCTCCTAATCTCTCCAGGGTTTAGGAGGGAGCTGTTCTCTTTTCTTTGTTTTTGGCTGCGTGTGGGCTTTCTCTCTAGTTGCGGCGAGCAGGGTCTACCCTTTGACGGGTGCGCGGGCTTCTCATTGTGGTGGCTTCTCTTGTTGTGGAGCATGGGCTCTAGGCGCACAGGCTTCAGTAGTTGCAGCACCCGGGCTCAGTACTGGTGCCTCACATGGGCTTAGTTGCTCTGTGGCATGTGGGATCTTCCCGGACCAGGGATTGAACCCATGTCCCCTGCATGGGCAGGTGGATTCTTAACTACTGTGCCACCAGAGAAGTCCCTGTCCTTTTTTCTTTACTCACTCTTTTGATTTCATAAGTCTTAGGGCTTTAAATTTATCTATCTGCTGATTATGTCTAAATCTCTATTCCCAGCCTGTTTATCCTTTCTGAACTCCAACTGCCGACGCAAAAAGTCCTCTTTGGTATCTAGAGAACAATACATATTGATATAAAACTGCACTCCTGATTGTGTCTTCCCAATCTGCTCTTTCTGCAGTCTTCCCCTTCTCAGATGGCAATTTGGTTCTTCTATTTGTTCAGGCCAAAAACCTTAGCCATCTTTCTCTGACACCACAACATAAAAGTCATTAGCAAATTCTATTGGCTCCACCTCAAAATACATACAGAATCTGTACGTAGCTGACCACTTCTCACCACCTCCACGTACCATCCTGGTCCAAGTCATCATCACCACTTGCCCGGATGATTGCAACGGCCTCCTCCCTGGTCTACCATCTTCCATTCCTGCCTCTTTTTTGACTAATGCCAACCAGTCAACCTGAGTGATTCGGTTAAAACATAAGTCAGATCACGTTACGTCTCTGCTCAAAATCTTCCAATGGTTTTCCTTCTCACTCAGCACAAAGCCCAAGTCCTCATAATGTCTACAAGGCTCTATATGATCTAGGCCCTGTTAGCTTTCTGACCTTATCTGCTACCACCCTTTTCCCCAGCTTACTCTGCTCAAGCTGCCCTGGCCTTTGCCCTTGCTACTCCCTCCACCTGGACCATGCTTCCTCCACAATCTGCACAATTCATTCCCCATCTACTTTAGGCCTTTACTCAGATGTCATCTGTCCTGGGCACCCTGTCTAAAATTACACAATCCGTCCCTTCCCTCTCCCCCACTTCACTCTTCTTATTACTTGTCACCTACACTATACATCTTATTTATCTTGTTTATTGTCTCTCTCCCTACTATAATGTAAGTTTTATAGAGCAACTATTTTTGTCTGCCTTTTTTTTCTTCACTATTGTGAAGAATAGTCCTTGGCTATTTAATAACTATTTCTTGGATGAATGAATAAATGATAACTATCATAGACCAACTCATCAGGAAAGTGCAAACACATACTAATCTGCTCACTTCTGAAGTTCAACTGTGGTTCAGAGACCATGAGTCATAAACCCCCATTCCACAGTCATAGAAAAGAAAACCATTTGGCCATTCAACCCCTTAAGAACTTCCATTTTGGACCTCTCTGGTGGCACAGTGGTTAAGAATCCACCTGCCAATGCAGGGGACACGGGTTCAATCCCTGGTCCAGGAAGATCCCACATGCCGCGGAGTAACTAAGCCTGTACACCACAACTACTGAGCCTGCGCTCTAGAGCCCGCAAGCCACAACTACTGAAGACCTCATGCCTAGAGCCTGTGCTCTGCAATAAGAGAAGCCATCGCAATGAGAAGCCCGCTCGCCGCAACGAAGAGTAGCCCCCGCTCGCCGCAACTAGAGAAAGCCTGCGTGCAGCAACGAAAAGAAGACCCAACACAGCCAAAAAAAAAAAAGAACTTCCATTTCATCCATTCATCTATCCACTCATTCATTCATAACTAGCACTAGGCCAGGTACTTGAAGACACCAGGTAAGGTAAATATGGGCCTTCTCGCTCCAGATGCGAAGACACGATTGTAAACAAATAGTTGCAATCCAGTGGGATAAATGCAGTAACAGAGTTACGTTCTAGGTACAGTGACGGTTTATAGGAAGAGGTGAATGCTCAATACAGAGGGTCTGGAAGGATAAACAGGAGTTTTCCAAGAAAACAAGGAGGGGCAGGGCATTCTAGGTACGGGGAAACAGCAATGCAGACTCATGGAAGTAAGAAAGGGCATGGTACGATCAGGAAAATTTAAGTAATTTGGCAAGTCTGGAATATAGAGCATAGATAGGATTTGCAGTGAAAATAAACTGGTGAAATAAGGGGGCCTGATACTGTTGGGTCCTGCATTCATGCTAAGGAATTTGGACTGCATCTTGTGGCCATGGGGATCCACTGAAGGCCTTTTAGAGGGAGGAATACCATGAATTAAGAATAACATAAATAACATGTACTATGTTTTAGAAAGCTCACTCTGGGGCAATGTGGTGGGTAAGGGGTGAAAAGGCAGGGAATGAGGCTGGAAACACCACGTCTTCCATGCTCTAGGCATTCAGTCATAGTTTTCACAATGTTTTTTTCTGTTGTTCCCCACCTGCTTGAGAAGGTAAGATACTTCAGTTCAAGGGTAGCTGTGATTACAGGAGATAAAAAGAAGCCTTCTTTCCTAGCTCTGACGAATGTAAAGCAGGGGCAATGCTGCCGTCAGCTTTTACCAAAATAAGTAAGTAAGCAGCTTAACCCTCTGGAGTGGTCATCAGTTAGAAGCAACAGAACTGGGTGAGGAGAAGTAGCTTTACCTCCAAACTCTTTAGGAAACTGAGGGAAGGGAAACAGGTTTCAGCAATTAAATGCCAAATAATATAACTTTTACAATATTCTTGACACCCGGTTAAGACACGGTAGCTACGGCAGTAGTGAAAACACTTCCCTTTCGCTGTCCTGTAGGGGTATGGTTACCAGGACTCTGTACTGTCGACCCACTTGGAGGAATCCTAGAAGATATGCCTGTTTGTAAACTTTCAATGGCCGCCATTTTGGATAAAGGCAGCAGACTGGAATTAAAGCATAACTCAAGCTCCTTTAATTTTATATGAAATTTGGTACTAATCACTCAATTCCTCAGAAAAATTGCATGGGACTTTCAGATAAAAAAGAGAAGGCCAAAGAGTCATGGTGAAACAGAGTCCTAACAATGGCTCCAAAGAAATAATGCACTTCAGGGGTGCCTTTGCCCCCTGTGGGAGGAGGGCAGAGGATGTCAGAAGAAACAAAGGAGGGCACACTCTCCTTCTATGAGATACTTGTGGCCCCAAATTTAGGATGTGGCTCATGGGTGCTTCCTGGCCTTTGTGGTAAGAACCCTGAGTGGACGAGCAGTGGGGTCGGCAGCAGGACACAGCCCAGAGCAGGTGGGAAGTGTGTGGAAACAGAGAGGTTAGGCAATTTGCTCAAGGTCACACCACTTACACCAAGCATCTCATTCCAGAGACCATGCTCTCAGCTATTACTTGGTTCTGCGAAATGTTCTGGGAGAAGGGATGAAATTTGCCACTGCCCGTCAGAAGGGCAATCTGGGATCCAGGTTAAGACTTTCGCACACTCATCAAATCATGATTTGTGCAGATAGAATTTGCCATTTGTGTTTTGTTTTGTTTTGTATTTTGGCTGCCCATGAGGCTTACAGGTTCCTAGTTCCCTGACCAGGGATTGAACCCAGGCGCTCAGCAGTGAAAGTGTGGTGTCCTAACCACTGGACCACCAGGGAATTCCCTAGAATTTGCCATTTGGACCTGACTTTGCCAGAGATGATCTCATAGTTCAACCCTGGGGTAAGGTTAAGGGGGGGTTATTGCCTCCATGAAAGCTGGATGGGCCAAGCCAAGCGGGCAAAGCAGGCACTGCCGTGGGAGAGCCAGCCACGTCTGCAAGTCCCACCTTTTGGAGGAGGTGCAGCAGGGCTTCCCGCAGGCAGCTGTGCCTCACGTAGAAGCTAATGATGGCCAGGCTGGTGCTGTAGTTATGCAGGTAGAAGAGGCATTCTTGGTAGTAGGTGTTGTTCATGATCTTCCCTTCAGGAATCACCTCCAGAGAGAGGCTCTGGGTCCGAAGGGTAGCTTCCAGCTCTTTCAAGGTGGCCAAGTAATCATCATCTTGCTGCCAAGAGAGGACAGAGTGTGAGGGAACAATGGAACTCAGGGAGTTCTCAGCAGCCGCTGGAAATACTGTTTTCAAAGAATATTTAACAATGTGGAAAAGTGCTCACTATTATATAGTTTTAAGGGTAGAAAACAGGCAGGATATAAACTTCTATATATTATAAACTGTACAACACCAATTAAATCAAAAACATAACCAAGAAAATTCACTAAAATCTAAATATTGCTTAAGTCTGGGTATGGGATTATATGTGATTTTCATTGTTTTAAAATTAGTTTTCTTTTTTTTTTTTGAAATTTGACTCTTTATGACTTATCTAACCATATATAATGGAAAGAACGAAATCCAAACCTGACAGCTCTGAGCCAGGGCTGCCACTGTCAGCTGAATGGAAGCTGATACTTTCCCCAGGCCATTACTGCCTCTGGGCCTCCCCCTGGCCCTGGAGCCCACCCTCTGCCTGCTGTGCTCTTACCACGGATAGAAGTGGCCTCGCTGTGGACTCCAGGTACTCAACCACATCCTGTACCAGTCTTGAGCCATGACTCAGCTGATTGAGGTCGAGAGGGGGCTTCAGACAGCGACTAAACTTCTCCCGTGCGGCGGTGAGGTTCCCAGCTTTGAGGCAGGCCATGCCCCAAGCGTGCCATGCCCCGGTGGTATCAAGGCCAGTCTTTGTGGAGACCTGGAGGAAAAACTGCTCCTTTTAGGGGGAGGCACCCACAGCCATGCCTGAGGGTCCCAAAGACCAACTCTATCCCCTTGGTGTCAATCATTTCCCTCCCCACCACCCCACCTGCCATTACTCCCACACTGGCAAACTTGTCATGCCTTAGACACTCCCCATGGCCAAGGACAACTAGAGGAGGTAACTCGCTGGGGTAGATGTCAGCTTTGTCTGTGCCTCACCTCAACGCCCAGTTGGTAGTACTCAGCTTCCAAAAGCTGGTTCCTTAGCCTGGTTACTGCGGCTGGTTGCAAGATCTGATCCAGAGATGGCACGTGGCGATAGGCAGCAGCAACTAAAATATTCAGCACATCTACCTTGCTGATGTAGCTACAGGGAGGAAAAGGGCAAGGCAGTGAGGCTCCACAGGGTCATCCCAAGAACAGGTGCTGCTTAAAGGTTTTCTATTTCATTTCCAATGTGAAATGTGGTAATGAGAATTGTGAGGTACATGGGAGAAAAGACTCTGGAGTCAGACTCTCGGAAACTCAACTCTATCACTTAGTGGCTCTCTGACTTTGGGCAAGTTAGTTAACCTTTCTCAGCCTCAATTTACTCATCTGTAAAATGGATAGAATAATGGGGAGTTTTAAGGATAAAATGAAATAACCAGAGGAAAAGAGCTTAGGATGGTGTCTAGGGCTTTGTAGGCACTCATCAAACGTTAGCTATCAATACATGGATTACGGACGCTCTGGGACACTCAGGTCTCCTATTTTGAGGCAAGGCCTTTATACCGACGCTGGGAGCTCGCAAGCTACCCGTTTCTTTTTGGTTCTCTGGAACCCTGCTTGCTTGGGAGAGTGTATATGGACTGTATCGGCAGCCTGCACTCCCGGTCAGTACAGAGGTCACATCACTACTATCCTCTGGAGGTGCTGCTGGGCAGGGCCCTCAGATTCGAGTGCCCTGGACCTGACATCCTTTCTCTGGGTTAAGGATAGACTCTTGTTACCAGGACTGCTGCCTTTGATCTTATTCCTGACACCTGGTGATTGCAAAAACCTTATAACAACAGAGCCCAGAGAGCTGTCTGGGATCATTCTGTTTAGTCCTGCCTGAGACAGGCCTACACTCAAGGTTCTTGAATCTTGTATCATAATTCTATCAAAACCCCCTGCGGATCCTGACTTGTCCACTGATTTCCCTGGAAAGGGATTCAGTACATCAGTGATTCTCAACCTAGTGGGGATGGGCAGGGGAGAGCATAGTGTGTAAAAGCAAATTCGGTATCATAATGTATTGGACGTGTGTAATAGGTGGTGTGAGTTTTGTTTTTAAACATTTATTTATTTGTCTACAGAAGAAGGTATGAGTTAAAAACAGCGGAAAAATACTCTGCAAACCAGGAGTTCTAAACACACACGAGAGACGAATCTACTATCATCAGCAACTAGGCACAAGTGCAGCGATTCCCTAGAGTGAGTGTACCGATTCCAGGGCTGGGAAGAAAGGATGTGTAATTTGAAACCACTGCTATTAAGTGTCAGAGAAGCCCATGGCACCTGGGGATGGGTGAGAATCCCACTGAAGCAAGGACTTCCTTAATTTCTGCTCCCTTAACCCAAAGTGGATATTTCCTCCATCTATATTAGATTTTGAAGGAAGTATAGGACTTGCTGTTAGATTTGTTCTCCAGCCCCCATCTAAGTATCCTTTTCTGTTAATAAGATTTTATCTCATTTACATTTCTGATAGTTGAGAAATATTTAGATATATCTTTATTTTTGCCTTAAATTCTACCTTTTGCTATATAAAATGGTTTCTGTTCTTTCCTTCCCTTCTCCATTTCTGATAAATTGGTAGAGTTTTGGTTCTTTTCATGGTTATTTAAAAAATTGTATTTAACATATTATACAGCTCATTTTTCATTTGTCAACTTGAAAAATGATGTAGAATCTTTTGCCTCTTGATATGAGTGAAATTAACTCCTTTATATTTCCTTCCACTTTCTGTCCCACCTCCTTCTGCCTTTCTCAACCTTCTGGTTTTTGTTAGTAAGAATAATAAAACTAACATTTTTGGAGTACACAGGCTCAGTTCTTAGCCCTTTATATGGATACAGTACTCTCACTTTACGGCCATAGGAAATAAATATTATTATCATCCCCATTTTCTAGAGGAGGAAACCGAGGCCCAGTGTGGTTAACAGACTCATCTAAGGTTACAGAGCTAGGAAGCGGTGAAGTTGAGAGTCACTGCACTCTCTGTTATCTGGTGCATTTGCAGGCCAGTACCCTGGGCAAGTGCCTGAAGCACTGACACGTCAAAGAAAATTATGCTCTTTGCTCTCAAATCTGGCTAGGACTGAGAGCTGGGAATGCACGTGAGTCACACATCTGGGTGGATAAGCCAGGAACTGGGAGTTTTCATTGTCAGGTTAATGAATGGAGGCAGAGCAGGCTGCATAGGGAGCTGGGGCCTAATCCTCACTTTTCCATAGAAACTTCTACTTTATGACTCACATTCCTCCCTGGGACTTAGGGACAGACCAGTCCGCAGTGCGCTTTATAGATCTGTTACCCAGAACTCCGAGGCCACAGTCTGAATTTGGTCAAGGCTAGGGTAGAGGACACATCTCCTTTAAAAGGCAGAAAGTTCCACAGAGACTAAAGGTGCTCTCCAAAATTGATGTGCATTACAAATTAACCCAAGTCTTTCTTTCCAACTGGAAAAGAAAGACTCTATAGCTAGAGAACCTGCCTTGAGGATCCACTCAGGGAAAGAGAAGCACACAGGCTGTCAGCGTAGGGTGAGGAAGACTGCTTGTGTAACAGCATTTCATCAACGTCAAATGGAGACGCAAAACAGTTCAGCATGTCTTGTCAGAGGACTGGGAGGTGAAAACCCACAGTAGGGTCAGAAAAAGAAGCTGGACAGACATGACCACCGTGTAAAAGAAGAGAGACTCATTTCCACTTACCTGTCACAAAGAGCTAGGTCCTGGCTCCGGCCTGCCTTGACAAACATCATCTTGGCGCTGAAGAGCAGCTGCTTCATGATGTCTGTGAGCAGCCCCGCATCTACCTCCGGGTTGGTGAGCCCCTGGGACAGCCTGCAGCAGTGCTCAATCAGCTGGTGGCCACAGGCAACGCTGTCCTGGTGCAGATTCAGGATGGCGATACACAAGGAGGCGCTGGGGGCCTGGCCCAGGTGGACGAGGAGAGAAGCACACTGTGAGTTCCCAGACCAAAGCAGTCTTCAAATGTAGCTGGGAGGGAGGAATTACTCTTCCCCTTTCACAAAGCTTGAAAAACCCTGGGGGAAGGAGCCAAAAATCCCACGGCACAGCAGAAGTAGAGCTAAACATACTTCAGAAGTTCTAGGTAGCACTGGCAAAGCTCTGGCTGCTAGGTTTTTGTCTCCTTACTGGGCGGAAGGCAGCTGTGTCCACGTGTTACCTACTTCCTGGGAATGCCTGTAGGTGCCCTTCTTTTTTAGTCTACTGTCCCACCAGCGCAGGTGCTCCTAATGCTGGCTTGGACGATAGTCACCTTGCTTGTCTGGCTACCTGCAGAAGTCTTTGTTTCAAGCCACTGGAAATAGTGCTGCTAAATTAATATTCCTAAAGCACACTCTGAAACCTTCCGTGGCCCTGATGCCTACCAAGTACATATATCTTACTGCAGAGTACAAGGCCCTACACATAAACAGCCTGTGTCAACCCTACCTTTCCTACCTCTCTATTAACACCCTATGTTCTCTCCAAATTAAACCACTTCTAATTCGCCTATCATTTTTGATACTGTGCCTTCGCTTGGATGTTAGAGTTTGGAACTCTTTGCCCTTCTCCTATCCTCACTCCACTCAGGACACCCAAACTTCTGCTTGTCAAACTCCTACCGCACTTCCAAGGCTCCTCTTAAATGCTACCTCTTCCACGAAGGCTTTCCTGATTTCCTCTTGTGTATTTCTCAAGCTGTTCCTCATTTTCTGCTTTAAGTGGTTTACTTGTCTTAGCTCCCATGATATTACACTGTGAGCAAGTGAAGGCCTGCTTGTGTCTGCCCAACTCTGCATTTCCTGCCATGCTACTACACATCATAAGGAAACTCAAATGACCGTCACATTTTATTGCTATTACCTGCTCATAGTAAAATTCACTCCGCACCAGCTCATTTTCCTCCTCATTCAGATCCAAAATCCATTCCACCTCAGCTGCTTTGGGGACTCTCACCACAGCTGAGTATGGAAGGCTTTCGCTCTTGGGGCTGTCTGGTGCTGAGAAGACAAATGCCGTTCATGTGTCATTCACTGGCCGGTAGTCCAGTCTAGCCCAGCCCAGGGAGCCACGAGCTGCAGGCAGATCCTTGCCTGATATCTTAGGGCCCTTTCTCTCCTTTTGGTCCCTTTTATTTCCTTTAGGAGACCACCTTGGGTACCTCAAACTTTCTTCCCCAGGCACAGACCTGGAATGAGTGTTACAATGTTTGTCACACAAACTTGTTGCTTCACACGAGAAACTCTGAATGCTGCATGCTTCCCAAATGGAGGGATGAGCCATTGGCTACTCTAAAAACTAACTTGCCCAAATTATTAATAGTGATTACCGAGGGGAAGGAGGGAGCATTAGAAGGCAGGATGGTGGTGAAGGGAAACCTAGTGGGGGAAGGAAGAGAAATAAGCTACTAAAAGTTAAGGACCAAATTCTTTGGCTGCTGGCCTCCTCGATGCTGGAAGCTAATGGGCCAGTGTGATAAGTTACTATGATGACAAACCTTAAGGGAAATAGCCTGACAGAAATGCCAAGAATTTTCTTTGGTCAACCTGTTGAACTGAGTTGTCATTGAGGGTGTCAGTTGCAGCAGATATGCTGAAGGACGAGCCAACTTGAGCACAGAGACAAAAAGTCACAGGGAGGGAATTCCCTGGTGGTCCAGTGGTTAGGACTCTACGCTTTCACTGCCGATGGTGTGGGTTCAATCCCTGGTCGGGGAACTAAGATCCCACAAGCTGGGTTGTGTGGCCAAAAAAAAAAAAAAAAAGTCACAGGGAATGTGATTCAGCCTTACCCCCTGGTTGTCCTGGATTCTCCTCTGGAGCACTGGAAACAGAGAAAGAAAAAGTGAAATGCTTGAATCCCTCCTCCTGCTCTTTGTTTTGAGCTTAGTGTATAGCACTGACATTTACTGTTACTCTAGTGAGATTATCAGGGAATCATCCAAAACTCTTTTCTCTCCCTCACCTGTCACAATCAACCACTTACCATTTCTTGCCCGTTCCATTTAAAATACCTGTTTAAATGTCCCCATCTCTCTCCTCATCCCTGCCTCAGAGAGGGCCCTCATCATTTAATGCTAGAGTCTTTGCAGTAGCTTCCCAATTGGTCTCCTTGATTCTACCAAGCTATTCTCTACTTTGCAGGTACAGCGAGCTTTCAAAAATGCAAATCTGGGGCTTCCCTGGTGGCGCAGTGGTTGAGAGTCCGCCTGCCGATGCAGGGGACACAGGTTCGTGCCCCGGTCCGGGAAGATCCCACGTGCCTCGGAGTGGCTGGGCCCGTGAGCCATGGCCACTGAGCCTGCGCGTCCGCAGCCTGTGCTCCGCAACGGGAGAGGCCACAACAGTGAGAGGTCCGCGTACCGCAAAAAAAAAATTCAAAAAAAAAAAGCAAATCTGGTCATATTTTGCTTCTGCTTAAAATTCTTTTATCAAATTCTTTGATAGCTCCTCAGGGTAAAATATTCCACATTTGCAGTTTAGCAGACAAAGCTCCTTATGGCGTCGCTGCCTCTTGAGACCATCTCCTACCACCCATGACCTCTGCTCAACCCATAAGAGTCCTCCCCACACTGCTACGGGCTCTGATCAAGTTCAGTTGGTGCCACCAACCACTAAATCCCAATGTCACAGGCCAGAGCCCAGGTCTAGCATCTGCACGAGGAGCCTCCTGGTCAACCCCGGCCCATGCTTCAAAGAGCAAGCTCCAAGCCTCTCTGCCATTCCCTAGGTCCTCCCAGCTCAGCTGCCAGCCTCTGAGTCCAGAACCTTAGCCCATCACCTACCTATTTACACTTCCTCAAAGGACCCACATTTTCTCCTGCCCCTACCTTTGCAGTTGTTACTCCCACTTTGGGGCATGCTCTGTTTTGGCTTCTTTTCCTACCAACTTCTCATCCTCTAAGTCTCAGACCAAGTGCCACACCTCTAGAAAACCCTCCAGATCACTGGGCTAAGCTGGGTGTGTCTCCACACTGCACTTACCCAAGGGCTCTGTGGTCTGTGTTTTGGCTGTCTCCCCACTAAAATCGGGGCTCCTCGAGGGCAAAGTGATTATTGCTCAGTGATTGCTGAATGAAAGAATCCTCACTGATACCAACTGCTCATTTCAAATCTCAGCAGTATGATAAATGGGTAATTTCCCTGTCCCCCACCCAGAGGGAGACAGTGGTATGCCAGGGTCACAGAAACTGTGGTATGAACACGGCACGTCTTCCTTCCTATCAGGTCAGTAATCACCATGGTAAATAATGTTAAAAGAATATTCCTAGTAAAAGAAACACAAAAATGCTGTTGAGCTACTGGGCAGAATGTAAAATCCCTTTATGTCTGTTAGTAAAACATGAAGAACTCAAAGTGATTTTGCTCTTGGAGAGCTGCTTTGGCTCCTATTCCCACATGCTCTAGCAGTCTTAGTTTCACCCTCCTCTGCTGCTAGAAGAAGTAGAAAAAATTGAGCAATACTGGGCCGGCAAACACAGTCTTGACCTATCTTGCCAGAGGCATGAGCAGTTTCTGAGGCTTGTTCCCAGCTGAACTGTGCACAGGAAAGTGTGTGGGCTCTTCTAGTTGCGGATAACAAGCCAGAATGATGAGCTCAGTGAGAGCTGACGCAAGTGAGGCCCCAACATTCAGTGTCTTTTGGAGTCCAGCTGAGACCAACCGAAGCGAGAGTGGCTGGAAAAGAGGTGAGGCTGTTGGCAAACTAAGATCCACGGCCTCAGTTAGGGGACAGGCCCATGGCCTCAGTTAGAGGACAGGCCGAAGAACTAAGTGTCCTGATCCCAGAGAGAACATCATGTAAGAGCTCTGATCTCTGCTTCTACTCATCCCTACTTCCTCTCTTAGAAGTCTCTCTGAGCAGGGTCAAACATTACACTGTAGAGTGAATGGCATTTCAGTGTGAATGTGAAATGAAAACTTTCTGTAATTGCTCAGATTGGAGACGCTTTCCATAACGAGACCCCTAGGAGTGTCGGGACCCGGGGGAGGGTGCAGTGGTCAATAGCAGCAGCGGCCCCGCTGCAGGACACTCACTCTTTGTTGAAGTAACTATAGCACTGGTCACACACGCGAGTAGGGTTCTCTCTGCAGCCTTCCACCACCGTTTTCTTAGTGGAGCAGGAACTGCACACTAGCCGACCACAGCGGCGACAGTGATGACGCCTGTTAAACTGAGGAGTGTCATCAGGAAGAGAAGGAGGAGGGAGGAAGAGAAGGTGAGATTGCAGGACCTTGAGCACCCGGCAATCCATTTATCCTTGGAATTAGCCACCTGTGACTTACTAAGAATACCATGTGCTTGGGCCTCTACTGAGAAAAGAACACACTAGTCCTTGCCTTCAAGAAGCTGACATTTAAAGATCTCTCTCATCTGATGGGCAAAGATGTCCAAGTCATGGACAGTTTTTCAATAGCTCCTGACAAGTCTTATCTGACTGTGGAGGAAACATGTGAAGACACCGCAAAAAGCAGTGGGGAAGAAGTGACTTTCTCAGCCAATGAGGATCACATGTCTACATGGTATTGATGATGATGAAACAGTGTTTTTTTCAAGATGCTTTTACAAATACTGCCTTATTTCATAAGAGGTTGACAGATATATTACACTGCTTTTATACACGAGGAGGAAACAGACACAGAGAAATTGCATCGTCATCCTATTCATCAGCTGAGCTGTTGTGCCAGTCAGGTACTGTGTTCAGGGTGGTAACATTTGTTACTGTAGTTAGTGTTTATAGCTCCATGAACCAAATAACCTAGCATCCCTAGTTTACAAGTGAGCATCTGAGACTGAGAAAGTTAATAGTCACATTGCTAGTAAGAGGCAGTGCTGGTATTAGAACTGAGGTCATCTGGCGCCAGCACATAAAACCAGTACCAGGTCACCCGTCTTTTTGCGAAAGACACAGGAGCTAGAAACGAGATGCCCCAACATTTGGCGACTCCTCCCATGCAATACCACTCTGGCTCTTTTTATTTATTTCATGAGAATGGCAGAGATTTTAGAATTTAAGGCTCCTTGAGGGTGTCTACCATCTGTCTAAATTCAGAAAATATATTCTGGTCAGGTCAAAGGTAAACCCAGAGCCGTAGATCTGGTAGTCAGTTCTTCTGAACATACCCATATCCTCTTGGGGACAGGAGGTGACTATAAACTCAAGCTCAGGAAGTAGAGCTTTCCTTCAATTTCTCCTGCAGGTAAAGCCGGAGACGGACGCTGCTTACCATGGTGAAGCGCTCCCTGCAGCAGACCATGCAGGTGCTCTCACTCTCATCCGGTACCCACTGGTGCCTGGCAGGGGGCGTTGCTGGGGGCACAAACTCCAGTGGCGGCTGACTCTGTGGGAAGCTCCTCTCCCTCGGACTGGGGGAATGCACAATGGAGACACCTGGGAGTCAAAGCCAGAAGTCAGAGTAAAAGGTGATCAGTAGTCCAGCTAATAAACAAAGAAGGGATGAGAGAGTTAGAACTGTACCACTTTACAAACCCTACTGATAGCATAGATCCAGTTATTGATCATCGATGGCTGACTGCAAAAAGAGCATTGTGCGTCTCCTGATGGAAGGCACACGGCCACCTATCAAATGTACTAACCAAAAAACATTAAGCCTGAATCAAATCAAGCTTCTAGATCTATCTACCAGTGTACTGGAAAACACAGGGGACGGAGACCCAGATTGCCATGGGGTGACAGTCAGCAAGATGCAGTGTGTGGGAAGCTCTAAAGGACAAATGACCTAGTTTCCTCCACAAATAAAAAGAGGTAGCGGGACCTACTGATTAAAACAGATTTAAGAGAGAGTTTAGTCGAATGTCATGTGTGGACATTATTTACATCTTGATTCTAGAAAGACCAATTCTAAAAAGAATCTTCATGAGACAACTGGGGAAATCTGACGAGTGACTGGATAGTTGATAATAATAAGGAATCATTAATTTGGTTTTAGGTATGGGAATGATGTTATGGTTTTGTTTTATAAATGTCCTTACCTTTTAGAGATATACCCTGTTTTATTTATAAACAGAATGGTATGATATCTAGGATTTGTTTCAAAATAATCCAGTAGAGGGACAGGGGTAAAGATGAAACAAGAATGGTCATACTGACATGATAAATATTGCAGCTGGGTAATAGGTATGTGACACTTCATTACACTGGTCTCTCTACTTTCGTGTACTGGAAACTTTCTGTAATAAAGAGTTAAAAAAATTAAGTAACCAAAGCTGCTCAGGCTGCCTCATGCAGATTTGTGAAGCTGCTCACATGCCTGTACGTCTGAGCCCTTCTGTCAGGTCTGCTGATTACTGTGAAGCAAGGCTAATGCTCAAAGCACGGCCACGAAATGCCACGGTCTTTGTTTTATGATATCTAAGGAGATTTCCTGTCAACTAGCAGAACGATGTTGGCAGGTCACAGAAAGAGAGAACTGGAAAACACAGTGACTCTTAGCAGCACCCAGAAGAAGACGGGCTGTCGACCTCTCCCCAGAAGTCTGCTCTCCTGTTGGCAAAACAAACACTTGCTGAGCTGCTTCTGCGTGTAGGCCACTAGGCAAGTCAGGAGACTGTGGGAGAAGAGGGGTGGTGAAAAGGGGTGACCAAGACATGGCAGAGGCCTTCAAGGACCTTGCACCCTGTGTGGGTGACAGATATAAATAACTACCTGCAGGACAGGGTCAGAGTGAACATAAGGGCTAAATAAGTCGATTCTCCTTATTAGTAGATTCCGTATTTGTGAAGTTGCCTACTCGCTAAAATTTGTTTGTAATCTCAAAATCAATATTTGCATTGCTTTTGCAGACATGCACAGAGTGGTGAATAATTTGAGTTGCCTGGTATACAGCTTCTCATCTGGGGTTGAACAAGGTAATGTTTCCCTTTCTTATCTCAGCTCTCATACAGAGATGACCAGAGGATGCAGATGGTAGGGGACAGTGCAGCAGGGTAGTGTAAGAAGATCCACTCTGGGGCTAGTTGGACAGGGTTTGAATCCCAAAGGCTCATTAGGCACTCATTAATGGGGTGGCTTCAGGCAGGGCACTTTAACACTCTGAACCTCTTTTTCTCTTTTGTAAAATAAAGAAAATAGAATTTACTGGGATGAATTGTTTCCAATTTGAGATTATAATGTACGTGAAATGTGTGTGTGTGTGCGCATGTCCACACATGTAATCACACACACGCGTGGGCGTATTTTCCCTAGGAGCAGTGGTTTAGTATTTGCTAATTCAGTGTTTGTGGAGCCTTCGTAGATATACCACTGCAAATAATAAGAATCGATTGTATGTTGAATTTTCTGGGATACAAAAAGCTGGAAAGAATCAAGAAAAACAATAAGAATGTTGTGACTGGAAATGAAAAAAGAAGCAAAAGAATCAGAAAATCAGAGTAAGGCAAGATTGAACTGAAAAATGGGTAACTCTCAGAACCTGTCCTTACCAGGAGCAGCAACAGAAGAGAACTCCACTGACGGTGACCTAGACAAGGTCTCGAGGTCTGAAGCCGGACTGACAATTTCCTGGAGGTAAGTCACAGGATCTGTAGGGGGGGAAAATGTTGACAGATTGTTCTATCATAAACATCCTTACTTGCTGTGCTAGGCATTTAGTTCAAAGCCCTGTTGGTTTCACTGTCATCCCATGACTCTACTAGGTATGCAAAGAATGGCAGAGGTACTTCTAAGACGACAGCAAGCATGCTTCTTAAATGCCTCAATAAACAAACTGTGTTAGGCACGTGAGATAAATGAAGTAGACACTAGGATTTTACAAAATACATCTAATAAAGATGCCCAGGGGGAAGTAGAAGACATTTAAATGGTGGTCCTGGAGGGTAGGGAGTAAGAAAAAAAAAAGCTGGCTGGGAACATCAGCCCCCATTTATTTCATTTTCTTCATTCTAGAAGAGGCTGAGTCAGTTCCCACACTAGTGGCATCTGATGTGATCCTGGAATAGCGCACACCCTCAGTACAAAACGATGGCACTTAGAGCCCAGTGCACCAAGGCCAGACAGAGACCACCCCCAGCATGTTTTTTTGTTTTTATTTATTTTTGGCTGCTTTGGGTCTTTGTTGCTGCATGCGGGCTTTCTCTAGTTGGGGCGAGTGGGGGCTACTCTTCGTTGCAGTGCGCAGGCTTCTCATTGTGGTGGCTTCTCTTGTTGTGGAGCACGGGCTCTAGGCACGTGGGCTTCAGTAGTTGTGGCTTGCGGGCTCTAGAACGCAGGCTCAGTAGTTGTGGCACACGGCTTAGATACTCTGCAGCACGTGGGATCTTCCCAGACCAGGGATTAAACCCGTATCCCCTGCATTGGCATGCGGATTCTTAACCACTGCGTCACCAGGGAAGTACCCCCCAGCATGTTTTTTTCCCCCGAAGCTTTATATTATTATGCACGTGGTGGTTATCTACCATCCTTTCATTCTGGTTAGCCTGCCACTTCCTCCAAGACTGAGATCTCTCCTATATAAAAGAGCTATCTCTCCTGAAGTGTATCTTTTCACTCTCAATCAACTCAAAAGTATAAAAGAGGAAAAATGAAACTAAGGATGTAGCATGGTATTTCCTTCTCCATGCAGAACCCCCATCGAGGATGCTGGCGGTTACCTGAGCGTTTCTCCCGCAGAGGGTACAGAAAGTCCAGGGCTTTTCCTGCGTATCTGGAAAGCAGCGAGTCCACCTCGTCCATGGTGAAGCCAATCTCCTGGCCAGCCAGCAGCTGATGCAGAGTCTGCACAGCCATGGTGGCCCAATCCACTTTCATGTTCATGAGCAGCTGCTCTAGCATGAGCAGGGGGTTAGAGGACAAGTGGGAGTAGCTGGCCCGGTACTGCTCGGGCAGGGTTAGCAGGACCTGGGTGTGGGGCAGAGCCACAGAGTGAAGAAAACAGGACACGAATTTCAGAAGAAAGCCAAGATTCTTACTGGGAAGGGGGAAGGGTATCTGGGACCAAAGGGCACTTGGCCAGCTACTGAAACTGGCTAGGAGTCTCTTAGGCAGCAAGGCTGGCAAACTTTTCCTGTAAAGGTTTAGACAGTAAATATTTTAGGCTCCATAGGCCATAAGGTCTTTGTGGCAACTACTGATTTATAAAACCTGATAAAACCTGATTTATAAAAGCAGACAGAGGACTGGATTTGGCCCACAGGTGGTGGTCTCCTGACCCCTGGCCTAGACCAACCAGGCATGGTTGACCCCTGCCTGATCCTTAAAGCCACCATTCTGTCCATTTGAGGCTTTACTAGAATAAGCAATATAAGGTGGACTGAACCTGGCACCTCCAGTGTTCTCCAGGTGAATGATGACTCTAAATTCCTCCTAGAGGCGGTTATTCCTGGGCTTGAAATACATTCACTGGCTCTTCTCATTGCCAATTTTCAAAGATTCCATTTAGGTACAGTACATCCAAAAAAAAAAAAAAAAGAAAAAAGAAAAAAAAGGTGTATCCTCTTTAGAATCATTTTACATAGTTGAACTCTTGGCAATAGGCTCGTGGTCATATTCATGGCTCTCCCAGCACTCATTCTATTCATGGGGCAAGTTCTACACTCAGGGGGCCAGTATATATGACTTCCAATCAGAATCATTATTAGAGAGTTAGAAGGCCTTATCTCTCCCCAAACTCTCCTTCACTGGATTACTTTTTCTAGCTTATAATTTCTTCTATTAGTGTCTCCAAGGTTACACATCAAAGGTAAAGACTTATCTCATTGCCTAGACAATTAACCCTTTTCCTTTAGCACAAAGTAGTTTTAAGGATTTAAAGCAGTAGTTTTAAATCCTCGCATCAGAATCCTTCTGGAAGATAGGCAGGCCCTGTCCCAAGGGGTTCGGTTTTAATTACTCTAGGGTGGAGATTAACTACTGCTATTTTTAGAAAGTCCAGGTGATTCTAATTCATGGTCCGAATTGAGAAGGCTTGGTATAGCAGATGCCAAGGAAAGCATAAAGAGAATTTAAGAGGACAGTAAAATTCACTTTGGAGGCAGAGCAGTAAGAGAACGGTAAGTCCTAAGGGATGTGGTGGGCTGTTAGGGTCAAGATTTTATATACCACAGGTCAAGGATGGCAGGTGCCTGGAAGGGCAAGTTCTGAAGTGGGAGATGGGCCAGCAGTCCCTCCCTCAGGCATGCTTTCCCAACACCCCCTTCTCCTCCTGACCTTGGATCCCATGTACAGTGCTTGGATTTCACGGTGTCGGTCAGCAGTCAGTTCTCCATAGAAGTGGGTGGTGAGGTAGTTGGCCAAGAAGTGAGAAGTGGCCAAGCTAGAGTGCTGGTCGAGGGACTGCTCTGTGACCTCAAGGCACATGGTGAGGTCAGGAATTCTTCGCAGGAGCTGTTGCAGGAGGAAGGTAGAGGAGAAAGGTGAGACCTGTAGAAGAACTCTTAGAACAGCCTTGTTTTGTTCGAGAACAGAACCTTCAGGTTTAGTCACTGAGGATTAGCCCCTTCTCTGCACTCATTTTTTCACCACCCCCAAAGCTTCACAAATGATGGCTTTGACAGGACCAGAGATCAGCAGAGTCTTGGACCCAGCTGCCCGTCTGGCACCTAATGCAGGGCTAGGCACCTGTAGGGAAGGTGACTATAACCAGCTCCTGAAGGACACGGAGGGGCAGATCTGAGACTGCGAATGCTTTGCATGGGATCCAGCAGGAACAGAGCCACCTGATTTGACTAACCTTCTCATCCCCTACCAAAACTGGGAAGAGTTGGAGGCTTACCTGCAGAGCCTTTTCATGATCGCCTCTTTCTAGAAGGTGGAGAAGATGCTTTTGATGTAGGTTGATTAAATGTTCTCTTGGAATGGGGTATAGGCAGCCCCACTCCTCACACAGCTCATACTCCTGGAAGGAAACACACATGCCTTCAATCCCTTTAAATTCCTGGCCTTGTCACTCATCCAGCTCTTGCCTGATTTTTCTCAGGAGTCTTGAGTCTGCTAAAGCCCCAGGAAAGTTTGGGAAGCGCTGATGGGAACTTCACTGTGGGACTAAAGTGGGATCATAAAGGACTAGAGTGGCAAGGTAAGTTATGAAAATGATCCAAGTAGGCTGACTGTTCAGGATGTCCTTTTTCTTTTAGCTCTACTATAATAAAGAAACAGATGACATATAGCTACTGACACTCGGTGTCAGCCCTGGGAAGATACTAAGGAAGTGGGGAAGACCGAAAAGACTGTCCAAAGGAGACAGTGCCTGCTCAGCTCTGACTGTTGCCATATGAATGTGCAGGCCCAGTGGTGCCAGACTTTTAAAAATGCCAAAAAAACTTTTTTAATTAAAAAAATTCCCTATTTTACAAGGTTGGCAACGAAATCAATATGAAAACTAAAAATTCTGCAGAGCAATACTACATGGGCCAAACAAACATGTTGGGGTTGGATTCCATTGATATCACCCCTTGTTACTCCCCCTTCCAACACCAAATTTGTGAACTCTGGATTAAAGCTTCCCAGAGCTTTGTCCATGTGTTCTAATATGATGGCATCTGGAAGGCCCTCCCCACAACTCTGCCTGGGGCCACCTTCTTCAGGATGCTTCCTTGTTTCTTGGGCTGTCTTAGGCACCTGGCTGTGCCCCACCTTAGTCTGGGATTACTTCGGTCACTTGGTATATCACAATCGCCCAGGGATGTGTCTCGCATCGCCCCGCCCTGCTCCCTCCTTTCCCAAAATGTGAGCTGCACAAGGGCAAGGACTAAGCTTAATTATCTTTGTTTCAACACCATCTAGCGCAGTGGTAAATAACAGACAGTAAAGGTTTCCCGGATGAATGAACATCTGAATAAATACACCTCATTTTGAACTATGGTATATCAGCTCCCTAAAGGGTAAAAAAAAGTCTCCTTGGCACTCAAATGTCCAATACACACATGAAAAGATAATCAAGGTCATTAGTAATCATGGAAATGTAAATTAACACCATAATGACATACCATCTTATTGGCAAAAAAGTGAAAAGCTGGACAATGCCAAAGTTGCTAAGAAGACGGAACAACAGGAACTGTGAGTGGGAGAATAACAGGGACAGGACGACGGATCTGAAGAGCAATGTTGTAACATCTTAGAAAAGGTGAGGATGCTCGTGCCTCATGCTCCAGCCATTCCAGTGCTAGGTACACATTCTGTACCTAGTGTAAACAGTGTAGGAAATCTTGTGAATGAAAACAAGGGTGATAGTACAAAAGTGTCAACTCTATTATCCTCTATTCTTCTAGGTATGTTGGTAAATTTCACACACACAAAAGAGAAAAAAAAAAGTGTTGTGTAGTTATAGAAAAAAATGTGAACCTTGATACGTGGAAAGAGGTCTACATAACCAGCTAAGGAACAGCAACTCTGGAAAGAGGAGGAAGGGGAATAGTACCCAGGAAAATGGTACCTTGGCTTCTAGAATCACATTCATGACAGTTGATGGGTCCTCGACACAACAGTTCCTCAGGGTCTGCCAGTCACACCACACGGGGGTAGCCTGCAAACCTAGAATCTAAGGAAAGACAGAAAAAGCTATCAAACCACACTGCAATTACTCTGCTCAGGAATAAGTCATTGGAGTTTCCAGGGATGGGCCATCCCCAGGTCTCTGTCCCAAAGTCAGGCTGTCAGAACTTGCCAGGACAGAGGAGGGATTAGAACGAATGGGACAAAGAGTGTTTGGAGAGGTGAGAGAACCTATCCAGCAAGTATAATCAGGGAGCAAAGGCTGAGTGGGGGGGCCAGGATTGGGGCCTTTCACTTGGAGGACAATCCTCAGAGGCTTCTGTGCTTTGCAGCTTGTTCAGTCTTCTGGAGTCACTTGTCCCCTGCCCCTCCAGCTCAAAACTCTAGAGAGGTTATTCTTCTGTCCTGAATGCTCTGTGGGATCACCTTTCATGCAGCATTTTAGCTCTGCATGAAAAGTGCTATGGAAGAGTGGAAAGAAAATCTTTTTCACCTGCCACTTTCACTTTCCCTGGTTGGGCTCTGGGCTCTGTTCAGTTCCAAGCACACATGGAAAAATTAGCATATATGTATACTTGTTATGTAGCTGTACCATCGAAATCTGTCTTCCTGAGCCTCTTGATCTTGAATATGACACATATATCCAAAAATTTTTCACTGTGAAACTGTCACTCTCATGCATCCCTTTCAAAATGGCTCTTGAAATTTAGCTGAAGTTTAAAACAATCTTTAAAAAAGACATAGGAGATTAAATTCTATAAAAACTCTTGAACAACAAGACACAATATACATAAAACATACAGCGAGCTCACATATACAAGGATACCTTGGGGATACTGTGGGTTCAGTTCCAGACCACCACAATAAAGTGAATATTATAATAAAGTGAGTCACACGAATTTTTTTGTTTCCCAGTGCAAATAAAGTTATGTTTACATTATACTGTAGTCTATAAATTGTGCAATAGCATTGCCTACAAAAAATTTACATGCCTTAATTAAATATTTTACTGCTAAAAAATTAGTTTTAGCAATTAATTTGAGCATTCATCTTGCTATAATGTTTTTGCAATAGCAACATCAGAGTTCACTGATCACAGGGACTTCCCCGGTGGTCCAGTGGTAAAGAATCCGCCTTCCAATGCAGGGGACGTGGGTTTGATCCCTGGTCAGGGAACTAAGATTCCACGTGCTGCGGGGCAACTAAGCCTGCATGCCACAACTACTCAGCTCGTGCGCCTCAACTAGAGCCCACGAGCCACAAACTACAGAGCCCACGCCCTCTGGAGCCTGCGTGCCACAACTAGAGAAGAAAAAAACCTGCACGCCACCACTAGAGAGAAGCCCCTGCACCACAATGAAGAGCCTGCACGCTGCAACAAAAGATCCCGCGTGCCGCAACTAAGACCTAACGCAGCCAAAAATAAATAAATAATAAC
Organism: Stenella coeruleoalba; assembly: GCF_951394435.1. Classification (NCBI taxonomy): domain Eukaryota; kingdom Metazoa; phylum Chordata; class Mammalia; order Artiodactyla; family Delphinidae; genus Stenella; species Stenella coeruleoalba. The sequence goes on along the minus strand of NC_137147.1, from coordinate 33,675,448 downwards.
TAAATCTTTAAAAATAGTTAAAAAGAGTTCACTGATCACACATCACCATAACAAATATAATAATAATGAAAAAGTTTGAAATACTGTGAGAATTATCAAAATGTGACACGTAGACATGAAGTGAGTTAAGTGCTGTTAGAAAAATGGTGCCAAGAGACTTACTTAATGCAGCGTTGCCACAAACCTTCAATTTGTAAAAAACATAGTATCTGCAAAGTGCAATAAAGCAAAATGAAGTAAAAAAAAAAAAGGTGTGCCTGTACGTATGAAAAAGGCATTGTGGACTGTAAAGCACCATTCTAGTGTTAATTTTATTATTAATTTTTAATCCTTGTCTAACATGTACATATTTAAGATTACAGGAGTAAATAAAATAGGAAACAGATAGAGGCTCCCTCGCTCTTCACCTAAGAACGGAAGCCAGATACAGAGCAGAAGCAAGATACAGAGCAAAAGCCAGCCCCAGATTTTCTGTTTCTTAAAATCCACCATCGGGCTTCCCTGGTGGCGCAGTGATTGAGAGTCCACCTGCCGATGCAGGGGACACGGGCTCCCAGTCCGGGAAGATCCCACATGCCACGGGGTGGCTGGGCCCGTGAGCCATGGCCGCTAAGCCTGCGCGTCCGGAGCCTGTGCTCCACAACGGGAGAGGCCACAACAGTGAGAGGCCCGCGTACCACAAAAAAAAAAAAAAATCCACCATCACATGAGAACAGGCTGGAGTTGGTAATAAGGTGAGAAGGCTATTTCCTTTCTCTTGATGCCGAATCCTATACCTTCTGATACACCAGCAGCTCTGCTAGCTTTCTCTGTAGCTCACACTCCAGCCCATCTTGGAGATCTGTGTCTGAAATGCAGTAGGCCAGGATCTCCAGGCATGACTCCAGGGGCCACCGGTCCACAAACTGCAGTGTTAGCCGACTTCTCAGAGATGCATCCTTCACAGCAAACAGGTACTGCCAACCTTCTTTGACTACAAGACAAAAAGATGCTCAGCAAGGCTGGCGCCGGAGCTCAAGAGTCCAGGTTACTTCTTAAGAGAAGGGCTTTGTTCAGTTTCACAAAACAGAAGCTTGGAGGATCCTGAAGATCCTTCTGACCTAAATTAGTTTTTACACTTGGAACACTATAGGAGAAATACGATACCCTGTTTCTCTTCATGCAAATGTAATCATAGTCACGGGACTTTCTGAAGAGAGGGAGAAAAGGCGAAAGGAGAGGAAAAAGGAAAGATTTTCTCCACTCCCCACAGCCCGCCCAGCTCTTGCTCCCCCTAGTGGACAGCTGTAGGTCATTGCTCTCAACTCTGGGTACACATCAAAGTCTCCTGGGGAGCTGTCAAACAGGCCCAGACTCTGTTTTTATAAATAAAGTTTAATTAGAATACAGCCACGCTTACTCGTTTATGTATTGTCTATGGCTGCTTTCATGCTATGACGGCAGAGCCAAGTAGTTGCAACCGAGCCTGTACAGCCTACAAAGCCCTTTACAGAAAAACCTTCTTGACCCCTACTTTAAAGCAAACACTTGCCTGAACCCTATCATGGACTTCTGTAAACGGGGCTCTGATATTTGTAGTTCATAGAATGTCACAACGATTCTGCCATGCAGGGTTGAGAATACTGGTTATGAGTGCCTGTCCTAAAGTTCGATGGAGTTGGGTTCTAAGCTCTGCTCTACCACTGACTATCCTGGGCAGTTTCCTACCCTCTGAGCCTCGTTCGCCTCTCAGTATGATGAGATTATGGTGGCACCTTTCTCTAGAGTTACTGTGAGCATCAGATGCGGTGATCCACTCAGTGAATGCCCAATACTATTACCACTGGTGAAGGAGGGAGGCACGGCTTTCTGCTCACCACCTGCTGCAGCACAGCTCAGGACCGCATCCTGTATGCTGCTCAAGTCGTCCACATCTCGCCCGTACACTTCCGTGAGCTGAAGGGCCCGGTGCCAATCTCTGGCCACCAGGGCTTCCTCGAAGGCCTTGGTGAGCACATCCAGGGCTATGGGAGAATGCAGGCCCAGGAGGACGGTAGAGAGACTGGCCTGGCCGCAGAGACCCGCTGCCAGACTCTGCCCCTGCTTGGAGGACCCTCGTAGGGGCTCCCAGGCAGCTAGGAGGGAGGCCTCAAGCATAGGGAACTGTTCCAGGAGGCGCTCACACTCCTGGGCTACCTGCTCTGCAGTCAGAGGCACCTCCCTGTGGCCACGAAGCTCCTTCCAAGACAAGCCGGGCTTGGTGATCTTTGACCCCTGGGAAGCCCCCAGACAGGCCACCGTAGCCAGCAGCTTTGAGCGGGACTTAAGGAAGGCCAAGGCAGAGGAGGTGAGGGCTGGGCCTGATGAATCCCTCGGGGAGGAGGGGGGCTTTCTCTCCAGCGTGGGATTCTCGGTTGGCTTTGAGGAGCTCAGTGTAGAAAGTGGGAGGTCCTCCAGGCAGTGGGAGGTATGCAGCTGGGTCAGAATGCCCAGCTGGGTCAGAAGGGATGATGTCTGCTGGCTCTGACGGGAAGAGCAAAGGGCAAGGGGCTCACAGCAGCAGTTGACAATGACCTGTGGCACACTCAGGCTGAGACCCTCTCGGGCCAGAAGGGCTGCCAGCCTGGAGGGAGAGAAGCAGAGGGCATGTAAGGCCTCAGTGCCTGGGCACCATCACTCAATCTCAGAATTTCTTTATGTGTAAACAAGCAAATGTAAATATAGACTCTCTAATTGTTCCCTCTACCCCCTCTCTTTTTAAATCAAAAGGCAGCCTGTTGGACCCAATTCTCTGCCCCTTGCTTTTTTACTTAATAACAAATCTGGGAGATCTGTCCATAGCCCCCTACAGAGAGGCCCCTCATTCTTTTTTTTACAGCTACATAGCATTCCATTATGTGGAAGAAACTGAATTTAACTAGTCTCCTATTAGCGGACAATGGCTATGCCATACAAAGCTATAATAAAATGACTTGGTACATACAGCATTTTTCATACTTATAACAAAGGATAAATTCCCCAAGGTGGACTGTTAGGTCAAAAATGTGGTTTGTCATTTTAGTGGATATGGACAAACTGCCTTCCCACAGGGGCTGTACTAATTTCTATCCTGATGGCAATCTGTGAGAACGCTTGTTTTCCTACAGCCTCGCCAACTAATGTGTTATCAAAGTTTTGGATTTTTGCCTACTCATAAGTGAAGAGTCCCCTTAATTTTATACTTGCAATATAAACATTAGAGGTGGAGAGAGAGAAAGAAACGAGGTACACTGAATTTTAATGTAGCTTGTATAAGAGTAAATGCAAATTAAGGGAAAAGTCTGGAAGAAATCTCAACTTCCTGTATTGAACTCAAACACAGCCCCACTGAGCCCTTGGTTTCCTTGATGAACAATTAGGAAGGCCCAGGCCTGGCTCCTACCTCTCTGGGGGAACTTGTCGCTCAAGCAGGAGGTGGGACACCAGTTGGGAAGAGCTCTGTTGCAGGAGAACAAAGGGGTTTCCCACCTTGACCTCCACGTGATCTGCAAAAGTAAAGAAAGTGATCTTTGCACCACTGATTGCAACATTCAGAGCGCTGTTTTCCAGAATTAATAAAAAAGTAGCGTCAAAACTACATGGAAAGCCCTTCTGTTGATATTTTTCTAGGTAAAAGGTATTCCTGACATGATGCTGACCACAGGTTTATCTACGCCTTACCACTGTTCTAAAGACTTCCAACTACAGACAGACTTCAGTGAGCAGGCCTAGCCACAGACAGCCCAGACTGCTCCCTTCGATATGACTGAAGTGTAGGTAATACTCGCTCTGTGGACTTGAGTAAGAATCTGGCACTCGACTCAGACACTTAATTCCCCTGGTGGGTCCTCATATCCACAATAGATCGAAGATCTGGGAGAGGTATTTTTGAGTCATTAATGCCATCAAAATGTATTGAATACTCTCATGTGCTGTACCATTGTACGAGGCATCAAGGAGACAAAGGTGAATAAAACACAGAGGTGAATAACAGAGGACCTCATACGTAGTGTCCTCTGCTACCGCTGTACCCAGAACCTCTTCAGTGTGTGCCTTCCTCTTCCTTGCCCCTAAACACTTGTGGGCCAGTCCTGACTCTATTTTCTTTCTTGCTACTTACCAGGCTCAGAGCTCAAACTCCGCAGGAGAACAGCAGCCAGGGTGCTGCAGTACCTGAAGAAGGTGCCCATGTAGTCAGTCTGCCTGCCGCCTGCCGGCATCTGTTTGCCCAGGTTCTTCTGGAGGAGCTGAGTCTGGATATACACAGGGTGGGCCTCTGCCTCCAGAGCTTTCTCGGCCACCTGCTCCACCAGGGAGGTGAGTGGAGTACTCCTGGGCTCTGGGAAGAGTTATGAAAGGAGAAAGCATGTAGTGTTGAGTCTGTGCATCTGGCTTTGGGTCAGTTTCCGAACAATATGGGAACTGGGCCTCTGTACACTGCATGGGACATCCTATAGCCTGGCTGCTACGCTGACAAGGCAGTTATAAAATCCTAAGTTGGTTGCTTATACAAGTGATTCTCAGCCAGGAAGAGCTTTGAGTCTGGAGAAATCAGGGTGGAGAGTTCCATTTTCACCCATGTCTCGGGTGGAACAGCTCTGTGAAGCTCACAGCACTCTTTTGCGGAAGGGTTAATCAATGTTTACGGAGTCCCTTCTGGGTATATCTCTCATAAGGAATGAGAAAAATGTTCCAGCTAATGAAGTGCTAAGCAGCCCTTCACTTAGGAGGTGGGGAAACAGGTGGAATTAGTTAGGAGACAGGCCCTGGTTAACTAGAGGGCTGGTAGGGCCCACTTCTGAGTCCTCAGCCTCTGCTCCAAAGTACTCTTTCCCGTTCCACTGTGTCCTCTCCCCATTTCAACCTCATCTGCTCCCATGCAGTCGGGCCTGTACCTGGCAGCTGTAGTGCTTCTCTCAGTGACTGAAGGATCTGCTCCAGCTGCTGGGAGAGGGTAGCGTGGCTAGCGACACAGTCCTCGGTGAGGCTGGGCCAACACATCTGAAGCAGCTCAGCAATGCTGCACCGTGGGGGACCTCCCCCCTTTTCCTCTACACTCTCTACGGAGAGCAAATGAGAAAGAAAAAGTGAGGTCTGATGCTGACCTCATGTTCCGAGGCTGGGAGGTTAAAAAGGGGTAGTAAAGCAGCTCACCTGGTTTGATTTGTCCGGCTGACAGAAGTGGGTAATTGAGAATCTTACTGATCTGCTGAAGAACGCTTGGAAAACCTCGAATGCCATCAGCACTGAGGAATACGTGGTCTAGCCGGCGACCTGGAAACAGGATGAATCGAGAAGGAATGCAGAAAAAAATAAGGTACTTTCAGAGATTGACACTCAGTCCTGTATTTATTTGTGAAGTTTTATCTTCTCCAATATTGAGGAAGAAACATACGCTGTGCCGTTTTTCATGACAACCAGCATACTGGGCTTATTCCACGCCCACTGTTCCAGGGTTACCTCTGGCAAGATGCCTCAGCTGTCCACAGCAGCAGACCCAGAAGCTCTGGCATTCCTAGGGAATCGCTGTCCCAAGCCGATCAGGCACTTCCTGTGCATTTGCCTTGGTACTTCCTTCAGCTGAGAACTTGAGCTGGGATCTTATCTGTATCTTGACACCCTCACTAGACTATAAATAACTTTATGGACAGAGATTATTCCTCCTACCTCTCCTGTACTCCCATATACTTGGGATAATCTGGAAATGCAGTAGGTACTAAGTTAATTCCTGATTGATTGGCATGAAACCAGTCAGCTTGAATATTATTAATAGCTTGGATAATATTTACATTCATTTTAGAATATAAGTACTAGATGAGGGAGAGGGAAATTGTTTGATAAAAACAGCATTGTGTATGCCACGGCATACTTTCCTAGAAGGACTATGTCAATGTTAAAGGACTTTTAAATCAACAGCTCAGAAGTGATTTGGAAGGGTGTGCAGAATAGAGTTATCACAGCAGGCCTGAGACTGCTATCCTTAGAAAGGGCTGCTTGCAAGGTTGGTCCCTGGTTGGTGTCTGTGAACTTGACTAGTAAACGGTTTCCTACACTGATATAAAACTTTCTCTAAATGATGAGAGCGACTGATTGTGCCTAAACTGTTTGTACAATGTGGTTTATGCTGAACACCTGCCTTCCTGCTGAGAGCCTGGAATTTTGGTACATGCTGGGCAGAGGGTCCCTCTGTCACCAGCTCCCAATAAAAACCTTGGGCACTGGCTCACTAATGAGCTTCCAGCAGACAACACTTCACACTTGTTTGTTGTCACAACTCATTGCTGGAGGAGTTAAGCACATCCCGTGTGACTCCAGTGGGAGAGGACTCTTGGAAGCTTGTGTCTGATTTCCTCCAGACTTTACCCCATGAACCTTTCCCCTTTGCTAATTTTGCTTTGTGTCCTTTTGATGAAATAATTCGTAGCCATGAGTATGACTATATGCTGAGTTCTGTGAGTTCACCCATCGAATCACTGAACCTAAGGGAGGCTATTCATATCATATCTATTCACCATTCCTCCCTCCATATTACTCAGAGAGAACATGTTTCTTTCTCTCTCCCTGGTCAGTCCTTCCAATGCTGGGTGTGTGTATCGAGGATGGGTGGGGAGTGGAACTTTGCCTAATTCTTTCTTCACATTCCTCTACCTTCATTCCTCCAAGAATTCCATGTACACATTCTGGGATATTATTAACCTCAAGGTACAATCCTCCCTCCAACTGTGATCCACTAAATTTTCCCTTATACCTGGTTTACAAGCTTGAGACTCAGGTTTTAGGTTAAGTGGGATCCACTCTGGAGGAGGTATGCAGTTTAAGGGCACAAATTCCATTGGTACCATTTTTGAATGTATATTTCTTCCTTGAATTTATCTATAAACCAGAAGAGAATTTCCCCAAATGACTGGAATTTGTTATATCTGTTAAGAAGGCGAGACTCTCAGTAAACTATATTTAAGTTGCCAGACCGGACATGAGGAAATGAACTAATAATCCTTTCTCCCCGTCCCTCCTTCCCCGATAACTTTCTTCTTGCACGATTATTAAGCATCTCAGAACCCCATCTCCTCATTTGAGAATGAAGGGATCAAGCAAAAGCAGCACACTCACCCCGACTCTCAAGGCTGCTGTTCAGGCGCCGTTCAGCAGTTTCCAAGAGCTGCTTGCCGGTTTTCCAGAGCTGGCACTGAGAGCAAGCCAGGTCAAATGCAGCCATGGCGGGGGGGCTGAGGTCTTCCAGAACCTCTCTCAGGGGGGCAGTGGGCTCCACTGGGCTACTGCTTATCCAGAAGTCCTCCTGGAGTGTGGGGATGGGGTCTCCCGAGGTGCTGAGCAGCTTGTCGGTCACATCAGAGATGGAGTAAAATACCATTCCTGGACACCCAGCAGTGGGATACAAGGCGAGAGGTTAAAATGACTCTCACTAGCACTTTTATTTTGAAAAGTAGTTATTTAAAAAATGTCTGAGGTCCTTCTGCACAGTATACCATCTATGCATATCAAGACCACCATTACAGCCCACTCTTACGGCATCAAAACAATGGCATGGAAAGAAAGACCAAGAGAAACTCAAAAAGGTGGAGTTTAGATCCAAATGGGATCTAAAAGTAGGATGAAAGGAGGTAGATCTGTGTGTGCTCATCAGAAAAGATCTCTAAGATACATCACTAAAAAAGCAAGGTAGAAAATAGTACTTGTTGGAAGAGCTCATCTATATTAAAAACAAAAAGGATGTAAAGAAAATCTCTGGGAGCTTATAGAAGGAGCAACAAGTGATGGTAACTTGATATATAGAGCCTAGACCAGCAAGAGATGTAAAAATATGGGACAAGATTCCACTTTCAAGAAATAATGAAACGATGAGCCCTTTCTGCAGTGCAGCCAAGGGTGGGAATTGACATCTGTGAATCCCAGGCCACAGGTGTTAGATACAACTTGTTCACTTGCTAGAAAAGTAGGATAATATGCTTTATCCCTGAATGATTACATGGGAAGAAAATAAGCAATTCCCCAAATCCCAAGATTAATGGCCATCAAAACACATGGTGGAAACTGCATTCACACTCTTCAGTGTAAGTTACGTGGGACAAGCTTAATGGAGGAGCTCGTGGGGCAGGTAAGTGACCACCGTGGTCGGCGAGGTTAGGCACAGCTAGAAAATGACTCTGGAGGTGTCAGGACTGCTGTTCTTCAAAGCAACCGTCCTTCTCTAGGTTTCTGCTCACCTTCATGATGAGCCTCTGATTTGGGTGGTTTTTCCCCCATACCCTCCTCCCACAGCTCCCTCACCACCTGCCAACAGGGAAGCCGGACCTGCGGCTGCAGCGCTGCCAATGGCCTGCAGAGTTGAGCGGCCGCTGCCTGTTCTTCGGATGGTGCCACTACCCCCGTCCGAGTTCTGGTTTTCGATCTTGTGCTCTACTCGGGCCAGCTCCTGGATGACCTCCTGGTAGCGCTCCATGAACAGCAGCTCCCCAGAGCTGGGCGAGGACTTCAGGTTGAATGTGAACACCACCTGCCACAGGAGAGGAAGGAGTGTGGCTTGCGGCAGGCCCACTGAGGTGGAGAGTGTCTACAGATCTGAGATCTTGCTAGTCATCAGACTCTGGCCCTAAGACATCTGCTTTGTGGGGCTGGAAGAACACTGGACACTCAAAGAGTAGGTCAAATGTAGAGATAACTCGTAAAAGTCAGCAAGAGGGGCCACTAAAGCCCCAGCGGAAAATAGGCAAAAGATGTGGACAATTTCAAAGAGAAAATACACAGGACTAATACACAGGTAAAAAATGTTTTCCCTTCCCAGTAATTCAGGGAATTTAACATTAATACTACCTTGCATCTACCATAATGACAAAGTGTAAAAATAAACCCTCAGGGGGTGGTGGCGGAATGAACTGTCACAACCTTTTTGAAAAGCAATTTGGCAGTCTACAGAGCTTTAAAAATGTTTATATTCTTTGACTCAGTCGTTTTTATGAAAAACTTTCTTAAGGAAATAATTCAAAAGTCAATGTATAAAGGTGATAATCTTGACACTATTCACTACAACTATTACCAGGTTGAAAATAAATGTGGGTTAACAGGGAATGGTCAAATGCAGCTACTAGAGCAGACTATCATAAGGTCACTAAAATCAGTTACTAGGCAAATGCTTATATTATAATGTAAAAAAGGCACTAAGTTTTAGATTCAAATTGATCTTGGCTCTATATAAAAGTCACATACATCTTGGAAAAACATTGGCAAAAATATGCTTTTATCTTTAGTATTGGTTGTTCTGGACAATAGGTTAAAAGTAATTTTAGGGCTTCCCTGGTGGCGCAGTGGTTGAGAGTCCGCCTACCAATGCAGGGGACACGGGTTCGTGCCCCGGTCTGGGAAGATCCCACATGCCGCAGAGCGGCTGGGCCCGTGAGCCATGGCCGCTGAGCCTGCGCGTCCGGAGCCTGTGCTCCGCAACGGGAGAGGCCGCAACAGTGAGAGGCCCGTGTACCACACACACAAAAAAAATAATAATAATTTTATTTTCTGGTTAATACTTTTTGGTATTTTCTTATAAATATGCACAACTTGCTCTGTAACCAGGTTTAAAAATAAAACCGTTTATTAAAAAAGAAAAATGAAAGAAAGAAAAGATCAAAGCCCCAGGAAAGGAAGAGGAAGTGAGGACATTTAGCGGTAAAGCATCAGGGGGCTTACAACTGACTTCCTCTTGGTTTGGGTGTCAGAAAGGCTGGCGAGGGTCCTATCCTTCCCAGAGGGATAGAATTATCATTATCATTAAAGTACAGGATTTAAAATGTGTCAGAGGAAGTTAAGTAAAAATTATCCAATCACCTAGATGTTTCGATGATTTACTCCTCAACAAGTAAACTCACATGAAAGAAAAATTCTGACCTATGTATTAAGGGACCAGTGCAAGCGTCATAAATATATCAAGAGAGTTTTAAAAACTAGAAGAGTGGGCTTTTATGCTTTTAAATTTAAGCAATAGCAGAGGATTCTTGTATTTCTCACAGCTTGCACATAATCCGCTTAACATTCCAAGAGGTAGCACAAGCAGGTATTATATTTAACTCCAAGTTTCAGATGAGGACGTCAAAGCTCAGAGGGAGTAGAGTCTTTCTGGTTTCGACTCCCTGCACTTTTCCCTACACAACATTCTAATTTGCTAGCTCCCTACACTTCCTGTATGTTAAACTGGCATTCTATTTATTATTAAAAATTGTTTGCATAGTGATTTCTAACTATGTAAAACCACATATGTGTTCAGAAAAGGACTACAAGAAACAAAAATATTTCAACGTTTTGACTGTGGCCAAATGTTTTCTTTTATCTTGTTAAAAAACTGTTTTAAAACAGTTTTTTCTTGTTAAAAAACTGTTAAAAAAAACTGTTTATACAAACAGATGATTCAACGGCTTAAATCTCCTCCTTCTGGATCTTGAAATCCACAGTGCTCAAGATCAGGCTCCATACATGGAAACTCCCTCCTGCTTCTGCTACACGTGGCCCCTCAGGTGCGCCCGACTGGCTCTGCTTGCACAAGCATTTACCTGATGCCCCGTGGGTCCCAGACAGCAAAGGGCTACCTTAGCGTTCTTAACTGTGACAAAGTAGAGCCTAGGCTCCTAACACCTGCTGCACAAGTACCCGCCTCACCTGATGGGCTTCTGCGAAGTTCCCCCGGAGGATGCAGGATGCCAGCAGTGACTCAGGTGGGGAGAACATCATGCGGATGAGTGAACTTTGAGGTTGAGGCTGCAACCGGCCATCCAGCTCATTCTTCCCAGATGCAGTGCTCAGACTTCCCTCTGTCGGGACACAAGAACGTGGGGGTCCAAGGAAGGGATAGAAATTGAGGAAAAACTATTCTGTCACCTGCTGCCAAACTCCTATCTTCTCAAAGTCCTTCTCTAAAAGGTCTGTAAACGGACCTTGAATTTTCCTCAAATGAAGCGCATACCTATGCTATCATCTTTTTCTTTTTTTTTAAATTGAAGTATAGTTGACTTACAATATTGTGTTAGTTTCAGGTGTACAGCAAAGTGATTAGTTATATATATATATATTTATATACATTATATACATTCTTTTTTTAAAATTCTTTTCCATTATTGGTTATTATAAGAAACTGAATATAGTTCCCTGTGCTTTATAGTAAATCCTTGTTGTTTGTCTATTTTATATATGGTAGTGTGTATCTGTTAATATGTTATCATCTTTGAATATAAGACTTATGTACCAACAACCTTCCTTGGGTATTTACCTCTGTTTCTCTCTACTGATGGGTAACTCAGCTGATAGTGAAATAGCCCTTTCCCCACTGAACACAAGCATGAACTGCTCGGTCCAGGTTTTCACACCGTGGTGTATGGCATCTCTTTATGAGGGCAAAGCTGCTGGAAGTTGGCAACTGGTTGGGACCCCCCATACCTGAAGTACTTGTGCTCAGCTCACTACTTGTACTTTCCAGGGATGGGTTGGAACCTCTGTCCCGGCCATCTAGAGGTATTAGGAGGAAAGAGAGAAAATCAACCATCAGTGCCTTACAGTGTAGAAAGTGAGAAGTTGGCTTAAAAGCTGAGATCTGGGTAGAGTGAGAAGATAATGGGTAGCTACTATACCAGTGGTTCCTTCTACAGTAAAATGCAAATTCCTACAGACCAAAGGTACAGGGGTGGGCTTAATATGGTCCCAGTGCTCATTTGGATAGTAGCTTATATCAGTGGTTTCCAGTCTCTGGGTCTCAGAGCCCCAGGAGCTTTCAAGTTACTTCTAGGGGTCAGCGACCCCCATTGCTCACTAAGCACTGTCAATAGTCTGAAAAAAAAATTAAAGCACAACTACTATGACATGGAACCAGTATGGTGCCAAAGAGGGTCACAAAATTTTCTGACATAGAAAAAGTTGTCCTCATAGTTAAAAAAGTAGGGAACCAAAGTATAAGGCCAGGCTGATCAAAGACCATGATATTGGGACTTCCCTGGTGGCACAGTGGTTAAGAATCCGCCTGCCAATGCAGGGGACACGGGTTCGATCCCTGGTCTGGGAAGATCCCACATGCCGCGGAGCAACTAAGCCCGTGCGCCACAACTACTGAGCCTGTGCTGTAGAGCCCGCGAGCCACAACTACTGAGTCACAACTAGAGAAGCTCGCACACTGCAACGAAGAGTAGCTCCTGCTCGCTGCAACTAGAGAAAGCCCACGTGCAGCAACAAAGACCCAACACAGCCAAATAAATAAATAAATTTATTAAAAAAAAAAAGACCATGATATTGAAAGTCCTGGAGAAAAAGCATCTTCTTCTCAACACCTGCTTTCCTACAGCTGTAGGAAAAGAGAAGATGGATTGTGCATTCTGGGCGGGATGGGTCAGGTGGATGCAAACTGACTCAAACCAATTAACTGAGCAACTTAAGGGGCTCAGCCTTTACGTTTTCCATGTTTCTCTCATGGTAGTCTCCACCCCAGCCAGCATGTTCATGTCTCTTGTTGCCACTTAGCTAAAGCCTACTCATTCTTCTGAGCTTGATTCAAAAGTCAACTCTTTCAGAAAACCTGTTTCTCTGCCTTTGTAGACTACGCTGACCTCCCCGTCCATGAGATCTCTTCTGTTTTCAGGCCGTGCCTCCGGGCAGTTTAAGTTTTTCATGTATACTGTCTATGCAGGTAAATTATAAATTCCTTGAAGGCAAAGTCCTGGTTTATGCCTCATTCACCTCCCTCAAGATACCTAGTATTTTTTTTTAGCACACAGGAAACTCTTTATGAACTCCCTGTTAATTATTTTAAAACTACCAAAAACCATAATGGAAATTTGATTATCTAAAAATTTAATACTTCTGTATAATGCGTCTGTGTTAAACTCCTTTAGAAAAACTCATAATCAAGTCAAAATACAAAATGGAGCAAAACTTGTAGCACAAAATGACAGAATATTTTTCTTAAGGTATAAAGAACTTCTTACAATTCAACAAGAAAGACAAACCCAACAGAAAATATGTACCTTAGACTGAAAAATATAAATGGCCAATAAAAGACATTCAATCTCAAACTAAAAATTAGTATTAAAACAATGACACACCATTACTATATTAATCATATTGGCAAAGACTAAAAAGAAACCTGATACTACTCATTTTTGTTGAATGTATATGCAAATAGGCACTTACATACAGGTGGTGGGAATGTAAATTTGGTCCACCTTTTTTGGGGGGCAATTTGTTATATCTGTATTTATACCCAAATATACTTTGACCTTCTATATTATACTGCTAGGGACTTATCCTATAGATATACTCACACAAGTATGCACAGACATACGTACAAGGTCGTTTACTGTAGCATTATTTATAATAGTAAAAAACTGGAAACAATTTAAATGCCCACAAAAGGGTACATATGACAATGGACTACTAAGCAGCCTTTAAAATAAGTGAAGAGAAGTGAGTTCTCAATATAGAGTATGATATGTTTGCATATGTAAGAGGATATAAATGAAAAAAGAAAGTTGCAGTTCTCTCTATGTAGTATGATGCATCTGTATATCTAAAATGATACACATGCTTGTATTTCATGGAGAATTTTTGGAAGAAAACTATTAGCAAGGGTTACTTTGGGCGAGTGGGATTAGGATAATCTTAGATCACTTTTGTTTGTACCTCATCTTAAAGAATTGCTTTAAGATACTTTAAGATCTTATCTTTATCATTAGTGTTAAGGTACTTTATGAACTGCTTTATCTTGAAGAATATTAGACAAGTGGCACTATACCATTTGCCGCTTGTGGGAAGGAGGCATGGAGAGAGTTCTTCAGATTACCTGCCCGGCTCCTTCTTGTCCGACGACCCCGGCGGAGACTGGGGTGCCATGTGGCGATGGGCCGGTATCTTCGGGAGGGTTGCTCCTCTGAAACAGCAAACCCAGTGGGTCATACGGGAGGGTGATCAATTTTTTTTTCAATTAAAGTATTGTTGCTGTACAATATTATATGTTACAGGTGTACAATATCGCGATTCACAATTCTTAAAGGCTATACTCCATTTATAGTCATAAAATATTGGCTGTACTCCCTGCGTTGTACAATATATCCTTGTAGCTTATTTTATATCTAATAGTTTGTACCTCTTACTCCCCTACTCCTATGTTGCCCCTCCCCCTTCTGAAAGTGATCAGTTTTGATTTGACCCACCTCCTGGGGTAACAGGTAGGGGAAGATCTGGACTGGCCTGTGCGACACTGAGCGGTACCCCAGAGTTCTGACACAAGTGGCCATGGTGATATGCCCTGAACTAGTGTGCCTCCATGCACTCCTAGCTGTCCCACATTCCCGAGACTTTTCTCCCTCCTCCCTTTCTGTTATCTCCTCTCACCTGAGCCCTGGTTGCTGGTCACCACCTTGTACCTCCACTGGGCCTCAGAGAGAACCTTGGAGAACTGGTGCAGGCGGCTCTGCAGTCCGTCTCTGCTGCTGCTGCCCAGGCCACTCTGGCCTTCAAGCAGCTTTGGCTTCTCGGGGGAGCTGCGGCTGCTTAGCTCATCCAGCTGCTCCTGCAGCAGCCTGAGGAAGGCCCCTATTACATATTCATCAGCCAGGAACCCACTGATACCGCTAGTAAAGTGCTTTAGGTCCAAAAAGCTGTGCCTGTGAGGCTCTGGGCAACTGTCTTTTGGCTGTGCCTTCAGAGAACTTGGAACTGTGGAGGCCAGGCTCCTGGAGGCCCCCAGGGAACCCTGTTCTGACCTCCTCTCAGGCTGTGCTATGTGCTGAGGGCTCTCTGACGGGGACCTCAAACCCAACGGGCCCTTCCCCTCAGCGTCATCATCCTTAGCGTAGTCCTCGGGCAGGTGAGGCTCTGGGTGAAGATCAGCAGAGGTGATAAGGAGCAATGAGAAGATGTTTTCTAGAAGTTCCAGGCACAGAGAGTCAGGAATACTGCAAAGATACTGTTGACACCTGGCCAGGTATGTTGAAAAGAGATCTGAAGCACCTGAAGAAGCATGTATAAAAGAAGAGGCCAGAGAAAGAGAAGAGAGAAAATGCAAACATTAGAAACAGTATTTGCCAGACTGAAACATTCTCCCAAGTTTAATTCATTTCTTTCTTTGTAGTGACTCAGGGAACCGTGGTTACAGTCAGAAGACTGAGAGGCTATTGAGCCATGTCTTTTCATGATTTGTAGAAAGATTTTGCTCCCTTAACTAAAAGTACAGTTCAGTGAACACTCATTATTTTGTTTCTGCTTTTTAAAATTACATTACTCCTTATCTCTGAGAAGCACTCCATATTTCAGTTCCTAGAAGGAAGGCAGCCTGGAGACTCCTTATTCCTCAATTCCTGTTTGCACTCATTGTTTTACTACAGGTGATCACAGCCTACCCAGATCTCTTAAAATGACCATGCTCAGAGATGAAGGTCTATTCCAAAGCTGCAAGGGAGAGATACTTGACCACCAGTCACAGAAAGCAAGGTAAGGAGTTATAAGTTTTTAAGAAAAATGAGAGCTAATAGGACAGAAGGTTCTTTCAAACTGTAGGCTGTGACCTCTGACACTGACTTGGACGGCTGCATTTGAAAAAACGAAATAAAGCAGAAAAATAATCAGGAGTGTGCTCTGTTTGGAAGGGTAAGTAATGTTTCTTAAAACTTATTTCAGTTTACGCATCACATACACACATATACACATACACATGAAAGCACAAATTATATACCTAGGTGCAAACTGGAGTGATGTGAAATGCTATCTACTGTGGACTGGAGTAAAAAAAAGAAGCATTTGGAAAACACTGTACTAGGTGCTCAGGCTGTGTTAGAACTTATGCAGATCACTTGCTTTCTCCATGTCCCCTTGATTCACAGAGGCTGAAAAATTATTCGTGGGCATAATAAAACCAAGGTCACCTCCCAGCCCTGGTGGCAAAGGGTTCCCACGCAAAGAACCTGCTGGGACAGGTTTTTCCCAGCTCCCGCCAGGGAAGGGGTGGGGGGCGGCGCTGCACCTGGGGAGGAGAGAGAATCGTTCACTGGTTCTGCAGCCACGGCCAGGTCCTCAGAGGGACCGTCTTTGCATTCCTGGCACTGGGAGTGCCGGTGTGAGTTCACACAGAGGGCATAGATGGCATACTTCATGGCACAGAAGCTCCGGTAGAGTGTCAGGTTCTGACACCGGCTCAGGTGCGCAGGGACCGTGGCGTCAGTTGGATCTGAATTATAGAGAGAAACAGGCAGAACTTCAGAGATGCTTCTTTTTTTTTTTTTTAATTTATTTTATTTTTGGCTGCATTGGGTCTTTGTTGCTGTGCACAGGCTTTCTCTAGTTGCTGTGAGTGGGGGCCACTCCTTGTCGCAATGCACGGGCTTCTCATTGCGGTGGATTCTCTTGTTGTGGAGCACGGGCTCTAGGCGCGCAGGCTCAGTAGTTGTGGCTCGCGGGCTTTAGAGCGCAGGCTCAGTAGTTGTGGTGCACGGGCTTAGTTGCTCCGCGGCATGTGGGATCTTCCCGGACCAGGGCTCGAACCCGTGTCCCCTGCATTGGCAGGCAGATTCTTAACCACTGCACCACCAGGGAAGTCCCAGAGATGCTTCTTTCAGGCAGGGGCTGCATGTATGGCTGAAGCAAAGAGATGCCACACTGCTAGTCCCCTAGGTGTTCTCACCCTCTCTCCTTTCTGGCAGGGTGATGTGTGTCCCTTCCAGGCCTTTTTTTCTATTCAACAACTTTCAGTCTCTCGGTTGCCTTTTCCCCACCAATCTCCCCTCTACATGTCTGTTCAACCTAGGCCTCATAGCTATTTAACAAATCTTTCCCTTACATTTCTTAAAATACTTGCTTTTCCTTTTTTTAAAAAAAAAAACTTGAAGTACATGTTTGGTCTACCTTTCGAATGCCACATTACCCAAGAGGCAGGCTTAAAATGTGTTTAGATTGAGAAATAAGAGAGCAAAGGTAACACGGTGTTTAAAAAAAAAAAAATACTTGATATTTGTAGGAAAGCCCTGAAGCAGACATCATGAGAAAAAACATAAACTCTGTTGAGATTCCGTACACTTGTTTAATAACTTATAATTTTTCATTAAAAATTTGTTTTGAACTTAGGAGAGAGGAAGGTTACCATCTTTACAGAATCTCTAAACATCTTAATCTACCCCTAATTCTTATCATAGCAAAAGTATAACCTGTTCAAAGAAAAAACATTAAATGTAATAAAGCAAAAAGAAGAAAAAAATACCACTCATAAGCCTACCAGCTAAACACAACCACTGCTACATTCTGGTTTAACCCCTTTAATAGTTTTGTGTACATGTGTATGTGTTTGAGTGTAACATTTTATATACTATTTAATTTTCCTACTTCTTAAAAATCCTTTAGAGCATAAGCATTTGATTATGTTTCTTTACAAACTAAATCTCTGCTGGATGCATATAGCTCTACTGAATGAATCCCTGTCTAGGCATATTCCTCAAGGGCAGGACATTGGAATAGTTAGGGATGTTTTGCTACTACAATGCTGCAACAAGCCCCTTTAGGTATAGGTTTCCTAGTGATTACTTCTTAGAAGCTTGGCCTTGCCAAGGTCAGGGTAATAAGCAGAACAAAGTCAATATTGTTCTATGGTCTTGACCTCTTCATGGCATTATTGCCCAGAGCCAGGACTTGCAAGCTCGCTGAGAGGGAGTGGCTCCTTACATTTTTGCCCCAGATGCCTCTCTTGCCTCACCCTAGTCCAAGCCCTATTATCACTCCTCTTTTGCCTTTTCCAAGTTCAAGTTCTAAGTGTGTTCTGGTGGGTCACCAGGGATAGATTTCAAACACTTCTTCGGAAGCCTTTTGTACTCGTATGTAGAAAACAGAGAGTTCCAGTTCCTTTAGGAAATCTGCTAAACAAGTTGTCTACCTTTCCAAAAAAATATACAATGTAGTAACACTAGTTTTACAATTAGTGGTAGGTCCTTTAAAAAAGTAAATCAAAGCAATATCTAGGCTGAGAGACATCTACTGCCATATGAGAATGTTTGTTTCTCTCAAAAGTAAGGTCCCCGGCCTGTGTAGTAGGTTGTGACCACACCATCATATGATTTTTGAGAGCAAAAAAGAGTGCTTGTTTAATGGGGACTTGAATTTTAAGCAAAGATCTAAGGTTAAAACAAGGCTTTGTGGGCTTCCCTGGTGGCACAGTGGTTGAGAGTATGCCTGCTGATGCAGGGGACACGGGTTCATGCCCCAGTCTGGGAAGATCCCACATGCCGCGGAGCGGCTGGGCCCGTGAGCCATATGGCCGCTGAGCCTGCGCGTCCGGAGCCTGTGCTCCGCAACGGGAGAGGCCACAACAGTGAGAGGCCCGCGTACCGCAAAAAAACTCAAAAATAACAAGGCTTTGTACTGTTTCAGGCAAGTCTTTCTTCTAAAAGAAAAACTCTAAAAAAAACTCAAAACAAGAATCTTCTAGAAGAAAGACTCTTTACCTGTTCAATAGACCATGAAGAAGATATGGGAGGGAAGGAAGGCACAAAATGTGCTGTAAGAAAGCTTATGAAGCATGGAGAGACTCACCAAGAATTTGCATAAATACTGCCAGTGACGATGCTGTGAGTTCAGAGGGCAGCTCCTAATTCTGTTCCAGTGACATGAGGGTATGCTCATGGCTCCTGAGCTGGATCCATGAGGACAAATGTTCCTATGGAATTGTTCTCATAGGATACCCTAGGCCTCATCAAGAAAGGGGAAGATGTCCCTACATCTTGTCATCTGATTGTGGCAAACAGCACTAATTTAGAGGGTACCTACTGGACCACCCATCTTGATAGATCCCAGCAATCACATCTAGATAAATCTTGTGCTGTAAGAAACATCTGCAAGATTGTCCTAAGAGGGAACCTTGCCCAGGTCACTCCATCGCCAACTCACCATGCTCTTGCTGGGGGTCCTTGGCTGGCACCTTCTGTAGGAGCTTGAGGACATCTTCCTCCCTGAGGGCTGGAAGGTTTGTAAGGTGATGGAGAGAGTAGAGCACTGAGTGGCTTTCTCCACCATGTAAGTGACACAAGAGATCTCTCTTTGGTATGGGGTTGCTGAAAGGGAAAGTTGGGAGGATGGAAGGGGAGGCAGTTTATATAATTGCTTTGAGAAAGACCAGTCTCCATTCCCTCTTATTCTTTCTCTCTGGCCTGTAACACCACAGGTTTCACTTCCCCAAACACTAAATTTCAGTTGGTCTATGATAGAGGATAGCATTTATTTACCCCCAGGGAAGGACATTCATCAAGCTGGCTTTACTTGTCTAGTAAGGACCTAGGAAGGGCCTCTGTGCTCAGCAGGGCCTAGAAAGGGCCCACAGATTAAGCTTCCTAATTTCTGTAATTTTCCTAGCTGAGAGCTGACACGAGCTTCTCTGCTTTTCTTTGAGTCAGGGCCCCTTGCTACTTCCCGCAGTGGCCTACTTGACTTCAGAAGTGCTGGTGAGGTGGGTGAAGAACAAAATAAGAACCCAGATCCAGGGAAGACCCAAGGCTAAGTTATCAGGAAAACACAGGGCTGCGCACACATTTCAAGAGGCAGTTGTTGAATAAAAATGTGATCCAAGATAACACGTGGCTAAGAATGTGGACCACACTCACTAGCTGTGTGACTTTGGGCATGTTATTTAACACCTCTGGGCTTCAGGTGCCCCACCTTTAAAATGAGGATAATATTGGTGTTTACCTCACAGGATTATTGTCAAGCTTAAGTGAAATCATCACGTAAAGGGCTTAGAGCAATGCCTGGTGTATAGTAAGTGCTCAGGAGATGTGAGGTTTTGTTCTTGTGATCACTGTCATCCTTAAATTATCCTCTAGTTATGACCTTATGGCTGTGATGAAGATAATCACTACTTATGCTTCTTTCCTGGTTTAATAGTTGGAACAATTATTTGTTGCTGGTCAACACTGTCAACTTAAACCATTTACAGGGAAGATGTCTTGAAATGGCCACACGTGCAGAGCATGGGTCAAGTGTGCCCAGTGGTGGGAAGAGGGCTGGCTGTGCAGGGCCATACCTGCTCTGCTGCACACACCACTCCAGGACCTCCAGGTGAGCCCACAGCCCATCACAGGCATCCCTGAGGAGCTTATCACAGCCTTGGTCCTGTGTTGATACAGGAGAAGAAAGAGATGCTGACTCAGGCACCTGGGGTCAGAGATGTGACCGATTTCAGGACCCTGCATTCTGCCTCAGCCCAAAGTGCCACCACACTCATTTCCAGAGATGCTTGGGCTTCAGAGTGAGAGTTACCTGGGTCCTGTGGAGTGTCTGGAGCAGCCTCTGGGCTGACGCTAGGCTCTGGCAGTGTGTCCAGCCCAGGAGCACGAGCAGTCGACTGAGAGGGCTGAATTCTCTATCTAGCAGGCAGCCAAGACTTGGGAAGTCTTCCTCCTTCAACAGGGTGAGTGCTGTCACCTGGAAGCCAAAGGAGGCTGCTAGAGGCAGCTCTGGGGACTTGCTGCTAATCAGGGTAAGAAGCTTTTCAGTATAGAAGGGAGGTTTCTGACAATGACAGAAGTGGCCAGTTGAATACAAAGTGTTTAGGAAAACACTAGACTGTAAGCTCCTAGAAGGCAGGGATTGACTTCTGTTGTATCCCCAGATCCTAGCATAGTACATACTACATAGAATGAGGTTAGTAAATAGCTGTTGAAGAACTTTCCTGGTGGTCCAGTGGTAAAGAATCCCCCTTCCAATGCAGGGGACGTGAGTTCCATCCCTGGTCGGGGAACTAAGATCCCACATGCCGTGGGGCAACTAAGCCCATGCGCCACAACTATGAGCTCGTGTGCCTCAACTAGAGAGCCTGCGTGCCACAACTACAGAGCCCACGTGCCCTGGAGCCCGCACACCACAACTAGAGAGAGAAAACCTGCATGCCACAGCTAGAGAGAAGCCTGTGCGCTGCGACGAAGAACCTGTGTCGCAACGAAAGATCCTACGTGCCGCAACTAAGACCTGACACAGCCAAAAAAAAAAAAATACAATAAATAAATATTAAAAAAATAGCTGTTGAATTAAACTAAAGTTCAGTTGCAATCTGGAAAGAGAAGGTTAGAGTAATTAGAGTCTCCTGTCAGCTAGGCAACATATTGCTGCCACTGTCTTTTCTTCCTCGCACCCTCCGGAAAGCTTACATGTATCCAACATTTCAGTGCCTGCCCAAGGACTGACACAAAATGCTGGCAGTTCTAATTATGAATGATACTGGTTCTCAGAGCCTTCTGGAACTGTGGGATGGACACAACTAGATGACTCACTGCTAATTAAACTGCTTTGTGTTGGATAAATGAGTGCGAGAGAAAGGAGGAGTGACGAAGCCTGGAGAGAGTCCCTGGGTACTTGAGTGGTGAAGATCCTGAGTTTGACTTACCAGGATCTGCTCGAGGAAGTGCTTGCTGTTGCTCAGGCAGTAGAAATAGGCCAATTTCCAAGCCTGGGCTGGGTCAGGATTGGAGAACAAGGCTAGCATTGCCCGCTCAGGATCTAGATGAGCCAGTGAGACTGAAAATCAAACCAGATGGGGTTACTGGGGAACTGGACTCTTCTTTCCTAAGGTAAAGCCCATTTGAAAAACCAATTGATATGAGAGTTCGCTCTTTTAAAAAGTTAAACCAGGTTTTCTATACTTCTCTCTTAAAGACTCTTTACTTCTCTCAGTAGTTTCTGAAAAGTTCTTTTCTGCTATGACTAGTACTTTATTTTTTTCTCCATCACTCTTTCTTAAGCTATGAAAGCTGCGCTTTCACAGAACATCTTGCCCATTTTTGCTTAGCTTCTCCCATTAGGTTTCCTGAACAACATGGAAGGGAGCAGGCTAGAGGGAGTCAGAGGGGCTGGGCAGAGTGGAATGAGAGAAGCAGTGCAGGGAACACACCTTTTCCCGAGGGTGTGGTTGTCGGTGGCTTTTCTGGGGCCTTCTCTGCATAGGTGTGGCCATACAGGGACACCAGGCCCCGCCCGGCCTCGTGCAGCAGGCAGCCGAGCAGCCGCTCCTCCCGCAGGGGACTCCCCTCTGCCCTGCTGGCCTCCAGCAGTTCCTCACACAGGAGACGCAGCTCAGCCCCGAGCGGCTCTGCAGGGCAGCGCAGAGTCCGCAGGGCTCCGTAGATGGCATCGACTGCCCCTGGGTGCCCGGTGGCAGGACCCCGCAAAGCTCGCAGTGCCTTTCGAATGAGGTCCACCAGCGCCTTCTGCAGGAACCAGCCTTGGAGGCCCGTGTCATCTTCCTCCCCAAGCAGGAGCTCCAGCAGGGCCTGCGCAGGCTGAGGGGCCTCCCGCAGAAGATCCCAGAGCAGAGAGACAGCTTCTGAGCTGAGCCAAGGGGGCCAGCTCTCTTGCCTCTGATTTCCATCAAGCACAGAGTCTGCCGCATCTTGTGCTAAGACCGTGTACAGCTCCTAAATAGGGGATGAAGAGAGGGATGGGCGCTATGTCCAGAATGTTATCACTTACACGCCTTCATGTTTTCCTCTTTTCAGTGTATATATATGCATGTGTGTATATACAACAGTAGCAATAGCAGATACTTCTGTAGTAGTTACTATGTGCCAGGTCCTTTACACAGAAAAATTAAATTAATACTTACAGCCGCCTTAGGAAGAAGACACTACTATTATCCTCGTTTTGAAGGTGTCCTCAAATCAGGGGGTTGAGGCAAAGAGAGATTTGCCCAAGGCCTCCATGCTCAAGCTAGTCACCCCCACCCCCATTGCCTCCGAAACGTGCACTGTCAATCTAAATCAGGGACTGCAAACTCATAGACCAGGTAACAGATGGGAAGAAGACACTGTGCCCAGCTCAAGGCATTTAAATGCAACTTTTAAAAGAACACTACAGACCAGTTTTTAACCCCTGATCTAAATCCCAACCAAGATTTTGGATACAGAATGTAAAACACTAGTTTTACAATTAGTGGTAGGTCCTTTAAAAAAGTAAATCATTCTTCATCCTTCCCTAAAACCTTCCCCAGTACCTCCAACTCACACAACTCTCCCTCTTTATTGGGCTTCCAATGTTCTTAAAATTAGTACCATATGGCTTAGTACCTAATTGTGCCATGTGTGTATTTCCTTCCTCCCCAGCTAGATTGCAAGCCTTTAAAAGGCAAGATCTCTGTAGCCTATAATTTGTTTGGTAGGTTATTTCCCACACTTCAGCACCATTTCTGTGGGTGGTACTCAGGGATACCTGTTCAGTAACCACCTCCAAGATGGTCACAGGACCATGAGTCCTTGACCTAATACAAGTGAAAGTCCCTACCTTAAATCCTATTGTGAATATATCTTCAGTTAGCTGGTGGCTGGGTCATGAAGAAAATAAGTATTGAACCTCAGAGCATCCCTCAAGCACTTAAGTATAGATCTAGTTAAGATTTTGAATCTGCTCCCAGAAGGCGGTTGTAAGGATTAGCTATAACACATTCAGTGCACCTGTTACAGAAAAGGTATTCAGCAAATACATACTAGTTCCTTTCTCCCTTTATATTCCCTGCCACATTCTGGTGAAAAATTTAAACATCTAGTTTAAAACCAAGTTAGGTATTCCTTTCACATGAAATAGAAAAAAAAATTAATCCTCAGCTATGATTAGTACTTCTGGCCAAGCTACCTCTAAGAATTCTACAATCAGATAAGTTTCCCCTATCTCTAAATTCCCCTCAAGGGGCCTCCACCTAGCCTGGTCTTGCCTGCGAACAGAGAACTGCCAACATCTTGGGGACCTGTTTCTGCTGGATCCCTGAAAGCTGAATTTGTTGAGTGACTGCAAACCTGGGCAGACAGATCCAGGGCCCTCTCTCACCTTGAGGATGTCCTCTGGGATGTCACCTGGGAGGTCTTCTGACAATAAAAGAAACTCAAGTTTTCTCCGGAAGCCAGCTGGAAGTAACTTCTAGAAGAATCATAAGAAGGAAGCATAGATATTAAGCATGTGCTTTAGCTGACAATTATAAATAAATACTTCTTTCTGGTTCATCTTATTTCTGCTGTTTTCTCTAAGATAAAGTACTTCTGACCATTAAATTCCTGGGTATGTCTTCAGACACTTTTCTTTATAAACGGAAACAGCTAAACCGAACACATTCTCCTCTTAAATACTAACACTTAAATCCCACACTGTTTAGCCTCAAATGCCAAGGCTTGCTTATTTCATGTGATTTTTTGCCTCTAACTTGAAGTCCTCCAAGACTCTCCCTTGCAGTGTCCAAAACACCCAGTTATGGGTAAGCTGGGATGGAATGGCCCACATGATCCTCTTTTGGCCTAAACCCATTTTTGGTATTCATTTTTAGTTGGAAAATAAAAGTAAAGGGGGAGAGATCTAATGTTTATGAAACACTTATTATATGCCAGGTACTATGTGCCGTATTTTCATGTGTTTTTAAAATCTCATTATATCGCTAAATCAAACAAAACTATGGCATCAGGATGTTTTTAAAAATAATCTTCAGTAGTGAATAAATGGTTAGGAAGTATTTTCTAATCATTTCAAGCATGAAAAGGAAAAAGTGACCCCATTGTTTGTTAATGAGACAGGACATCAGAGACTAATGTATAAAGGAAGAGAAAGCCTCTGACTCTTCCTGCACCTGCTTGTTTCACAATAACTTCCCCTCACCTGGTCCTTAAAACTAAAATGATAGTCCCCCTTTCTCCAGACACAAATACAAATGAGATGAAAGTCTGGGACTAATTCTGACAGGCACTCTTTTAAATTAGAGACACCTGTAAATCATGCCATCTGAATGCTTATATAATGCTAATGATTGGAAGGTGTAGAGAAAATTCATTCTGGCAAGCTGAAAGTTAGTGATTCTATCAAGGACTAAGAGGAAGGAATAGATAAGCCCAGACAGCAGGCCCTTAATAAAAGAACTGGTTAAGATTTTAGGACTTTCATTAAAATCCTGAAGACTGACTAGCTTGTATCTTTTTTTTTACTGGTGAAATTACTTTATGCATATGCAGGGTCATAGACAACTAACATTCCTAAACCAGGCAAGAATTTGCCCAATGTTTCTAAGCACAGATTTTCTTACTATAAAAGCAAGGCATGTTCAATGCAGAAAAAGCAGAGAATACAAACACGCAAATGAAAACACACATACACAACACCCCCCCCAAATCTTTCCACTGAAGGAGAACTATAGTTACAACTGTGTTCGAAGGGTATTCAGACCATTTTCTACATATGCATATATGCATGCATAACAAACATACTGTTTTCTAAATTTCTTTTTCTTCACATAGTAGAATATAAACATCCTCCCATGTCACTGTAAATTCATTTACCACGTAATTTTAATAGTGCCAGGGTATTTTACAAGTAGATTAATCAGTCTTGAATTGTGGACATGGGAGTTGTTTCTATTTTTCCCTTATTAGAAGCAGCATGCTGTGAACATCATGCTGTTCACGTGATAAAAGATAAAAGGGCAGAAGGCAAAAATGGATGAAGGAAAGGGAAAATGGAATCAGTTTCAATGAATAATTCAAAAGGAGCTTTTGGCAGCAGGTGGGAGACTGTAGCAGGAGCAGCCAGCAAGCCCCTAAAAGATGAAGTCCAGTTCTGGCTTTGTAGAACTACCTCAGGAACACATTTGAAGTCTTGGTCCTTGTATTAAGTTTTAAAACTCTCTGAGGTCCTTGTATAAAGTTTAAAACATTCCCACGACTGTTTAAATAACTGAGGTACTGGAGCTTTAAGGACCAAATGATCTTCAGTTCTGGAAAAAACAACTCTTAGTCTGTGAAAAGGAACCAGGGAAGTGAAATCCACCTCCTGATCTGGTTGACCAACTGTCCAGAAATTTAACAACCACCAATCAGCCATAAAGTAAACAAATACCCTCTGCTGAGGCAAAAGTTCACCTGACTTGACAAATTCCATGTTTGTACTGAAAAGCTCCTTAGTCAGTAACAATAACATTTGTTATTTTTTTTCTTTTCTCTTCGAAGATACTATTGAATATTTTAGCTGAAGATGTCTCTTTTAGATCTGAAACTACAGCCAACTCTTAAACAACCTGGGGTTGATTATTTTTCAGTTTTGCTTCTTTTCCTTCCCTCTCCTGTTGATCTTTTTGTCATTTCTCTTTGCTAGACCATTACCAAAAGCCTGGATAATAAATACATTTAGATTAGTAACTTCTGGTGCTTTTTGACAGCTATGTGAAGAAGGGTAAGTGTCAGGCCAAAGCAGAACTAAAGACAAAATTCATTCTGATGACTGAGAAGTTAAGAAGAAAATTAGGCTAAATTATAGACATTTACAAAATAGAATTTATGGTTTCTTGTGGCTTACCTGGCGGCGCAGTGGTTAAGAAGCTGCCTGCCAACGCAGGGGGCATGGATTCGAGCCCTGGTCTGGGAAGATCCCACATGCAATGAAGCAACTAAGCCCGTGTGCCACAACTATTGAGCCTGCGCTCTAGAGCCTGCGAGCCACAACTATTGAGCCCACATGCCACAACTACTGAAGCCTGCTTGCCTAGAGCCCATGTTCTGCAACAAGAGAAGCCACCACAGTGAGAAGCCTACGCACCACAACGAAGAGTAGCCCCCACTCGCCGCAACTAGAGAAAGCCTGTGCACAGCAACAAAGACCCAACGCAGCCAAAAATAAATAAATAAAAATTTAAAAAAAGAATTTATGGTTTCTTAATTTTAAGTCTATGTAGGCTAAAAGTATTGTTGAGGTGGAAAAAGCAGAGGACTGATGACTCGAAGGCAGAAGACATTGGTTCCAGCTCCAATTTTGCCAACTAACTTTATGGTGTGACCCTGGGCAAGTCATTTATTTTCTGAGTCAGAGGTTCCTCACTTAAATCTTAAAGTCTCAGGTTTAATACAAAATTGCCGAGAATTTTTTTAACGGATATCAATTTCTGATAATTAACACATATTTCTAGAAGTGCTTTGAATGGTAATTTTTCTTAAAAAAATAAAAACCAAAAACCCTTCCTTACAAGTTTTCTTTCACTATTAATTTGCACACTTTGTTTTCATATTTGGTAACTTTTATTTCAATTCATGTGAGTTGTTAAATTATTAATTAATGACGTTTAAATCTATAAGATTTCACTGTACTGGACTAGTTAAAATAAGATTTTTGGATGAACAACTAAGTTTCAGTTCAGCCCATTCTCCCTTACTTGAGTATTATGAGGATTAGACTTTATTCACTATCTTGTCACTTTCACTGAGTTCTGCAAAGTTCTGTTTGGGCACAAGACTCACAACAGTATTTAACACAATAGTATCACCTCAGATGGTAGGTTAGTGAATTAATGCCAATGTAAGTTAGTGAATTAATAAATGAATTTAGGTAAAGAGACAGCAGTAAATACTTAAGCCATTCTCACTGTCAATACTGAGAAAGGAATATGACGAACCTCAAAATACAGAAAGTAACAGACAAAAGGGAAATTTCATAACTCCTTCCAAGTTCTTCTCAGTCTTGGCCTCGGGTGAAAATTTTAAATGTAAACCTACTTACCTTTTCCAGGGCCAACCATTTTTCCAGCACAAGAAGCCAGACCCAGGCTAATCTTTGAGGGTTGATATCCTGTCCACATCTGAGAAATGTAAAAAGAAAAAATTTCTAAACAAAGAGTTTCTACTGACCTTTTTTTTTCTCTTTTGTGATCCAAGATTTAGATTTCACTACTCAGTCTGTTTTAAACCTGAACTGGCAAGACACTGTCCTGAGAAATTTTTGAATGTATGTGACAGATCAATAAAATGAGAACCAGAACAGAACTAGCAGCTTTCATTTAAAAAAAAAAAAAAAGTCACAATTCTACCTCCACCTCCCTATCTAGTTTTTCAAACAAACTAATATTACACAGAAAGCCATAAGAGCAAAGCTATCTGAAATAGAAAACTTGAAATCTTGAAAACAGAATCAAATAGTCAAAGAATAAAGGAACTTTATAAAAATTTATTTTTAACTCTATGCCAGGAACAGGATTATAGGAATTCATAAGCCTTTCTTTGAAGTTAGTAATTTAAATTAGACAGCAATTGGCTAGAATCCAAATTTAAGGGAAAAAACAAAGGAAGAAAAGAATCATGTAAATCTCCATTCTATATGTGCTAATACAGTACTTTCTCATAAGTAAATGCCGGAGTAAGGAAAAGTGAGGGAGAGACTGA
Organism: Stenella coeruleoalba; assembly: GCF_951394435.1. Taxonomy (NCBI): domain Eukaryota; kingdom Metazoa; phylum Chordata; class Mammalia; order Artiodactyla; family Delphinidae; genus Stenella; species Stenella coeruleoalba. The sequence goes on along the minus strand of NC_137147.1, from coordinate 33,647,270 downwards.
ACGTTTAACTCCTATACCACTAATTGTTAATAGCACTGCCAGGAAGAACTTCATTCAAAATTCAGATAGAGAACATTGGTTGCCAGGGGACAAGGGGGGATCAATGTACAAAGACGTATTCCCAGGGAGCAAGGGAATTCTTTTGTGGTGATGAAATAGTTCTGTACCTTGATTATACTGGTAGTTATATGAGTCTAAGAATGGATAAAGATACACAGAACTACACACATAAAGGTGAATGCAGACTGGGACTTCCCTGGCAGGCCAGTGCTTGGGACTCTGCACTTCAAATGCAGCGGGGTGCGTGGGTTCGGCCCCTAATAGGATCCCGCATGCCCTGAGGTGCAGCCAAAAAAAAAAAATGAATTCAGATTTAAAAAATGGTGAAAACTGAATAAGGGCTGTAGTCTAGTTAACAGTACCGGTGTCAACTTCTTGGTTTTGATATTTACTATAGTTATATAAGATGTCACAATTGGAGGAAGTTGGGGAAAGGGTACTCTTTGTATTGTTTTTGCACTTCTTGTGAGTCTATGCTTAATTATTTCAAAATAAAAAGCTTTAAGTGTATTCACTTCTGGTCCTTTGTTAAAGCTACAACAATATCTTCAATTTCACAAGCAAGAAGGGAGCAGGTTTGCTCTTTTGGGGGTAAAGAAAATGCTTTTCAACATAGTTGCACTATCTACTTTAATGATAATAAACAAGAAATGGTGGTTCCAGGCTTAAATACCGCTCCAGATGATAATTCAAAGCCAAACTGATAAAGTAATAAATAGGCATGTATTATAGAGGTAAATTTTCAGAACATGTGAAATACACTCTACCTTTGTTAACTCTTCAGAGGTGATTGAGTGAGGCACATGGACCAGAGCTCAAGTATAGGACCTTGTGTCTCCCGCTCTGTGACTGCCTGGCAGGACAGAGTTCCCTTACCTCAGCTGACTGGGACACATGACCAGCGCCTGAAGTATATCTTCCACCTTCTTTGGGATATCCCCTTGGGCCTCGTGTAGCTGAGGTACACAAGCCTGTGCCAACTCCCATTCTCCTCTCCGAAGACATTCACAGAAAAATCCAAAGAGCTGCTTCTGAGAAGCAGTTTCCTCTTCTCCAAATGGATGATGCATTTTCCCAGCACAGAGTGCAGGGAGATAGAAAGAGATGAATTACTCAAAACACATTGTCAATTTTCTCACTCGTGGAGTACCTCCTATAAACAACACACACCCGAGTCAGAAGAAAAGGAAGGAACTATATTTAGACAAACTAGCCGTACTAGGAAAGGCGGGGCTTACTTTTCTAATTAACGTTGTAAATTTGATTTGACAGGTTACTGTCTCTTTTGGGAAGTTCCACATTTCCCCAAGGGGTGGATCTCATCTCTCTAGGCGCATCCAATATTTAACGAATATTAATCGTCATATTAGCCCGCGGCGCAGACCCGAAACTCCACTTCCGTATTTCCTCCTGAGCTTTCTGCCTAATCCGGCTCCAAATCCCCAGGTGGTCGCCTCTTTACGGATGAGAAATTCAGCAGGAACCTCCCTAGTTTGAGCCCTCTTTTAAGGCAGAGGATTGAAGATCAGGAGAGGAATCTGTGTCAGAACTGGAGGGCAGTTGGGATTGGGGCTCAGGGACGCTCCCTACCGGGGTCGTGGAGAGCGCTCCCGCCTTCCCTGGGGCGCCTTACACTCACCTGCTCCCGGCGCCCAAATCAGCAAAGCTTCCAGCGCAGCCATGTTTGAGCTGAGTCAGGTGACAAATCCAGTTCAGAAGGTTGAGGCGGGGAGAGGATGACGACTGACAGCAGCTACTCTAATTGGTCAATCGAGGAAATATGCAAATCAAGCGCCATATTTGTTTGGGTCACGTGATTCCACCTCCGCGTTAGAGGAAGCTAGGAAAGAGGTATCAGCTACCTGGTTTAGGACCACCGCCCACGGTTTTGACAGATCCTCCGCCCGTTAATTGAACTGTGTGCTAGGGCCTACTTTAGAAGCTGAATAAGATACGGTCCTTGTCCTCAAGGAGATCACAGTCTAGTGACAGGGTGCAGGTCAATAATTAGGATGCAGTGGGCTAAATTATAAGATAGAGGTATGCACGGGGAGATGGGAGCAAAGAATGAGCAAAAGCCTTTCTCAAATAGAATAATCTGAAACCGAGTCTTAAAGTAACAGTTTACTAGTTTGCTAATCACAGCTGCTTTTATACTGAACCTTCTGTTCGGTTTCCTTGGTGTTGTTCAACTATAGACTCTCACGTTTCCCCATTACATATTTTCGGTTTGAGCAATTTCATTCAGCATTTTCCAAACTATTTCACCACCAAAGTGTGGTGAAAAAAAGCAAACCAAAACAAACCAAAAGCTCTCTTGCAAAACCTCTTCGATGATTGGTGGATTCTCATCTATTCCCAGAAAACTAACATGTCTCTCTGGTCCATTAATCAGTTTTTAAATGAAGTGACAAAAGAAAGAAGAGAGAAAATTAGAAGCAAGTTTTTTCCTGGCTCATATTCTCCTTGCTGATGTTCCTCCACAGGATTTTGATAATCACTATATTGAGAAGTTGGGACTCGCAGACTTATTACAGAATGTGAACTACAATTCCCAGCAAGCAACGGAGCCGACCTGGGCCTGTGCCTACGTTTTATTGGATATTTCGCCAGGGTGACGACCCAACCAGCGCTTTGTTTGTTGCTTTGCGTCCCTTTCCGCGGGGAACTGTGTGAGGGGTAGGGGAAACTTTGAAAGTTGGATGCTGCAGACCCGGTACTGGAAAGTTTCATGTGGGGGGCGGTTTGGGGAATTGGGGTGCGCTCATTATTTCCTGCTCCCTTTCTGGACCAGTGTTGTTGATATCGGGGGAGCGGAGAGTCATTCTTGGGTGCAGGGCACACCCCCTTAGGTCCATAAGGATCTTAATTTGAGCCCCGCCGCAGATCTGAGGCGTCTGGCTTTCCTTTGTGGGGGACGCTTGGAAGCTGCACCTTGTTGGGAAGAGTTATTGTTAGGGGCTTCTGGGGTGATGTTTTCGCTTCTTGATGTCCACCCGTCTTCCCACTTGTGGGCAGTTTGAGGTCTAGGCAGGGGAGCCCGTCATTAAGGGAAGTTTAGTGTCTGACCCTCTTCAGATGGTGTTGAAGAAGAGGTATTTAATAGCGTGGAATATGGAGTCAGATCCCTGGGTTCGAATGGCTACTCCACCATGTGCTAGTTGTTAGACTTCGCTCAAGTTTTTCAACTCAATGCCTCAGTATTAGTCTGTAAAATGGGGTAAAACATCTGAAGCTCTTGGAACAGTGGCACCTAATAAGGGCTCAAGAAATATTAGCTATTATTTGTTAATTCACAGTTTTCATTGACCATCTAACATGTGGATTTTTTTTTTCTTGATGAGGAGAGGATTCAGTTTCCAGGATTGAACATCTTCCCTCACACCCTCAGTTACGTGCTCGTGCACACACACGCAGAGCAAGAATTTACGGTTTCTGGTGGAAAAAACAAACATGCAAGACATAACAATACGTTAGGAAGATTATCGAACAAATGTGTACACAGTGTAATGAGAACATTGGAGAGGAAGAGCCTAAGTAGCGGGAAGTCTTTGTGGAGGAAAGTCAGGGAGGCAGGGAGGCATTTGTGTAACTTACCAACGTTACCGCCGGAAGGCAGGTCACGTGAGGCAACTAATGCTGTTTTCCTGAATGAATTGATCATAATCCCTAGCTTTGAGCACTACGGAGCCAGGCACCATCCACATCCTTTAACCTTCTCTGCATTCCTATGAAGTGGATATTTGAATGATGCTTGTATTTCAGATGAAGAAACTAAGATACTGGGAGGCAAGTGATTTTGCCAGAAAGGCCAGAATGTGGGCCTTGCAGTCTGATATATGAATGTGAGGGAAGTGAGGGACCAGTTTATGAAGAGGCTATAGGCCATCATAAGAAATGTGGAATTTATACTGTGGTCTCATGGTCCCATGGGTGGTTTTAAAGGATGAGAGTGACAGGATTGGAGCAAATTTTTAGGAGGCTACCTCTGACAGGATTGTGACTTGCAGGTCAGTTTGGTGCTTATTCCTCTCTGCTTCCACAGCACATATATATTCCAATGACAATACTTGCTGCATGACTGTAATTATTTGTGTATATATCTCTTTTCGTCTTTTACTGTGAGTTCCCAAAGGGGAGGAAATATACTTAGATGATTCTTGTGCCACAGAAGCGCAGCAGAGTGTGTGCTTAAGAAGCATCTGTGGAAGGAACAAATGAATATTTTTGTTTGTTTTCTTGTTTGTTTGTTTTGCGAGGCAGGGAGTGACCAGAGGCTGTATGCAATAGTCTAGGCAAGTGATAGGAGTGGTCCTACTAAGGCAGAGATAGCAGAGTTGGTCATTGTTAAAGTATTCCAGGTATTTTGGGGTTTACAATTCTCCTTTTTTTTCTTTCTTTTTTTTTTTTTGCGGTACGCGGGCCTCTCACTGTTGTGGCCTCTCCCGTTGCGGAGCATAGGCTCCGGAAGCGCAGGCTCAGTGGCCATGGCTCACGGGCCCAGCCGCTTTGCGGCATGTGTGATCTTCCCGGACCAGGGCACGAACCCATGTCCCCTGCATCGGCAGGCGGACTCTCAACCACTGCGCCACCAGGGAAGCCCCAGTTCTCCTTTTTGATTGAATTTATCAGTCTAAATTGTGTCATTGCCCAGAGCTACCTGATCTGTGAAGACCCTAGGCAATGATACAGCAGATGTCACTTGGTAAACTTTCTTTTTGAGAGACAGAAACCAATACTGACAAATTCCCTTTGAGTGAAATGAGAGGGATGTATTTTATGTTTGTGGGAAGGATGTATGTGTGTGAGAGAGAGAAAGAAGGAGAGAGAGCGGGAGAGAGGAAGAGAGTGTTAATCTGATCCGAGAATATAGATGTTAAGTAGAAATTTGGGCCATGGTATTGGAAATAAATATCTACATTCTCAGTATATATTTTTGTTCCAAAATGTGACTCTTTTTCTGATAATTATATTGTTTTATCCCCTGGAACAATGAAGAGTTCCTATTTCTACTCTATTCAGAGGGTATTTTGCCATCTGAGTGAGATACACAGCTTCTCCTTTGCATGAGTTATTAAGGGAATCAGAGTGATTCTATTCTAACTCTCTGAAGACAAATATATCATGAGCCTCATTTAGCCCTCACAGGGTTCAACCAGAAGAGTGAAATTTAATTGCATGTGGGGATGTGAGCAGCTAGTATAAGGAAAAAACAATTTCAGTTTGTAAATAACACCTGAAATAATAAAATCTCATTTGATTCAGAAGGTTTGTTCTGATTCATAGAAAAAGGAGAGTTTAAATATGATTACAGACTTGTAGTACAGTATACTGGTTAAGAGGCTAGGCCTAAGAGTCAGACTTCCTGGTTCGAATTCTGGATCTACCATTTACTTTTTCTGGTAACAGTGGAATGGCTAACCTTTCCAGGGTTTAGTTTCTCATATGTAAAAATGAGATCAGTGATCAATCTTCCTTATAGGGCTGTTGAGAAGCTTGCTTTGGAACAGTGCCTGGTATACAGTAGGTGGTCAATAAATTTATTGTTACAGTGCAGTGAAAGTAAAGACTTTCTGAGAGTGCTGTTTGGAAATATGTGTATTAATTACACATCCAAATAAAGTTTATAAATGCACTGAAAATCTTAAGATGCTATATAAATGTGAAACGGTGTTATTATATTTGTGTAATAAGTTTTAAAGAATTGTGTGAATTGCACATTCTTATATGGTTTTGTTTCTCTGTGTGCATATTTGACAAACGGTTGTCTCCCCTGTTTAAAATATTTGGAAAGATTTTATTGCCTTCCTTTATTTTATCAGTAATATTTTAAATACCATACGTTTCATTTTGTATGTGGAGACGCTTGAAGGGTTTTTTATTTTGTAGAGTGTTTTGGATAGCCCATCTACTGTTGCTTATGCTATTTTCCAGCTCTTTTTCAAGGTTCTTCTTTATCTTGCTGCATCTGAAGGCATGGGTAGCAAGAAACTAAGACGAGTGGGTTTATCACAAGAGCTGTGTGACCGTCTGAACAGACATCAGATTGTTACCTGCCAGGTAAAATTTATTTAATTTTTTTCAGTGAGAAACTTGAAGTACAAATTAATCTTTTTTTTTTTTTCTTTTTTTAGATTTTTTCTTTTGATGTGGACCATTTCCAAAGTCTTTATTGAATTTGTTACAACATTGCTTCTGCTTTATGTCTTGGCCTGTTGGCCATGAGGCATGTGGGATCCTAGCTTCCTGACCAGGGATCGAACCCACACCCTCTGCATTGGAAGGCGAAGTCCTAACTACTGGACCGCCAGGGACGTCCCACAGATTAATATTGTGTACCTAAATAACTCTTAATTACACCTGAAATATGAACATTTAGGTTTATAAGAAAAGATAAATATGGTGCTTGCTAATTTTAAGTAACAAACCACTTAGCTTGTATTTCCAAATGTGATTTCATTTATCCAAATGCAAGATTTTTGCATTTTGGGTGGGGTTGGGTGGGGAGAATGCTCATAGCAGAAGGTGAAGTACACCTGTGCCATTTATTTGGGATTCTAGAGAAGTTTTGTCCTCATAAAAGAAATTTTGCAGTTACATGAGAAATATGACTCAAATGAGGAGATAGTATTCAAAATGGGTAATTTCTCTTGAAAGCAAGAAAAGTTAGTAGTTAGGATTATTTTCCTATTGATGGAGTGAGAGAAATATATAAGCAGATGTTGTATATTTAAGCAAAAGAGTAAAGCAAATCCCTCTTAGGAGGTTAAATAAGATTTAAGGTTTTCTGTTAGGATTTAATCCTTAATAAGACAGACTTTCAGAGTGTGCTGCAATATTTAAAAAATTGCTTTGTGTGTTAATGATGTCTCTGTTATGCATTTTATAATCCTCATGTTCGTACTTTGAAATACTCTTAAAAGTATGAAATTTAACATTTCATTCCGTAGTTTTATTTATTTATTTGGCTGCATTAGGTCTTCGTTGCTGTGCGCGGGCTTTCTCTAGTTGCGGCGAGCGGGGGCTACTCTTCGTTGTGGTGCGCAGGCTTCTCATTGCGGTGGCTTCTCTTGTTGTGGAGCACGAGCTCTAGGCGCCCAGGCTTCAGTAGTTGCAGCATGCAGGCTCAGTAGTTGCGGCATGGGGGCCCTAGAGCACGCGGGCTTCAGTAGCTGTGGCGCGTGGGCTCTATGTCACGCGGGCTTCAGTAGCTGTGGCACGCAGGCTTAGTTGCTCTGTGGCATGTGGGATCTTCGCCCGGACCAGGGATCGAACCTGTGTCCCCTGCATTGGCGGGCAGATTCTTAACCACCGAGACTCTAGGGAAGTCCTTCCATAGTCACTTTTATTTTCTTTCAATTATTAAATACTCCCTCTGAATGATTTCATAGCTTAGGAAGAAACTCATTTTTTTTAAAGTAGTACAACCTCATATTTATTTATTTTAACATTTTTATTTGAGTATAATTGCTTTACAATGGTGTGCTAGTTTCTGCCTTACAACAGAGTGAATTAGCTATACATTCCCATATCTAACCCCTCCTGCGTCTCTCCACAACCCTCCCCATCCCACCCCTCCAGGCAGTCACAAAGCACTGAACTGATCTCCCAGTGCCATGCGGCCGCCTCCCAATAGCTGTCTATTTTACATTTGGTAGTATATTTAAGTCCATGTCACTCTCTCACTTCGTCCCAGCTTACCCTTTCCCCTCCCCAAGTCCTCAAGTCCAATCTCTGTGTCTGCGTCTTTATTCCTGTCCTGCCCCTAGGTTCTTCAGAACCTTTTTTTTAGATTCCATGTATATGTGTTAGCTTATGATATTTGTTTTTCTCTCTGACTTACTTCACTCTGTATGACAGACTCTAGGTCCATCCACTTCACACAAATAACTCAATTTCGTTTCTTTTTATGGTTGAGTAATAGTCCATTGTATATATGTGCCACGTCTTCTTTATCCATTCATCTGTCGATGGACGCTTAGGTTGTTTCCATGTCTTGGCTATTGTAAATAGAGCTGCAGTGAACATTGTGGTGCATGATTCTTTTTGAATTATGGTTTTCTCAGGGTATAGGCCCAGTAGTGGGATTGCTGGGTCATATGGTAGTTCTATTTTTAGTTTTTTAAGGAACCTCCATACTGTTCTCCATAGTGGCTGTATCAATTTACGTTCCCAGCAACAGTGCAAAAGGGTTCCCTTTTCTCCACACCCTCTCCAGCATTTGTTGTTTGTAGATTGTCTGATGATGCCCATTCTAACTGGTGTGAGATGATATCTCATTGTAGTTTTGATTTGCATTTCTCTAATGATTAGTGATGTTGAGCATTCTTTCATGTGTTTGTTGGCATTCTGTATATCTTCTTTGGAGAAATGTCTATTTAGGTTTTCTGCCCATTTTTGGATTGTTTTTTTTTTTTGATATTGAGCTGCTTGTAAATTTTGGAGATTAAACCTTTGTCAGTTGCTTCACTTGCAAATGTTTTCTCCCATTCTGGGTTGTCTTTTCGTCTTGTTTATGGTTTCCTTTGCTGTGCAAAAGCTTTTAAGTTTCATTAGGTCCCATTTGTTTATTTTTGTTTTTATTTCCATTTCTCTAGGAGGTGGGTCAAAAAGGATCTTGCTGTGATTTATGTCATAGACTGTTCTGCCTATGTTTTGCTCTAAGAGTTCTTTAGTGTCTGGCCTTACATTTAGGTCTTTAATCCATTTTGAATTTATTTTTGTGTTTGGTGTTAGGGAGTGTTCTAATTTCATTCTTTTACGTGTAGCTGTCCAATTTTCCCAGCACCACTTATTGAAAAGGCTGTCTTTTCTCCATTGTATACTCTTGCCTCCTTTACCAAAAATAAGGTGACCATATGTGCATGTGTTTATCTCTGGGCTTTCTATCCTGTTCCATTGATCTATATTTCTGTTTTTGGTGCCAGTACCATTCTGTCGTGATTACTGTAGCTTTGTAGTATAGTCTGAAGTCCAGCAGCCTGATTCCTCCAGCTCTGTTTTTCTTTTTCAAGATTGCTTTCGCTATTCGGGGTCTTTTGTGTTTCCATACAAGTTGTGAAATTTTTTGTTCTACTTCTGTGAAAAATGCCATTGGTAGTTTGATAGGGATTGCATTGAGTGTGTAGATTGCTTTGGGTAATATAGTCATTTTCACAATGTTGATTCTTCCAATCCAAGTACATGGTCTATCTCTCCATCTGTTGGTATCATCTTTCATTTCTTTCATCAGTGTCTTATAGTTTTCTGCATACAGGCCTTTTGTCTCCTTAGGTAAGTTTATTCCTAGATATTTTATTCTTTTTGTTGCAATGGTAAATGGGAGTGTTTCCTTAATTTCTCTTTCAGGTTTTTCATCATTAGTGTATAGGAATGCAAGAGATTTCTGTGCATTACTTTTGTATCCTGCTACTTTACCAAATTCATTGATTAACTCTTGTAGTTTTCTGGTGGCATCTTTAGGATTCTCTATGTATAGTGTCACGTTGTCTGCAAACAGTGACAGCTTTACTTCTTTTCCGATTCGGATTTACTTCTTCTTTTCCAATTCGGATTCCTTTTTTTTTTTTTTTGGCGGTATGCAGGCCTCTCACTGTTGTGGCCTCTCCTGTTGCGGAGCATAGGCTCCGGACACGCAGGCTCAGTGGCCATGACTCACGGGCCTAGCCGCTCCGTGGCATGTGGGATCTTCCCGGACCGGGGCACGAACCCGCGTCCCCTGCATCAGCAGGTGGACTCTCAACCACTGCACCACCAGGGAAGCCCTGGATTCCTTTCATTTCTTTTTCTTCTTTGGTTGCTGTGGCTAAAACTTCCAAAACTATGTTGAATAATAGTGATGAGAGTGGACAACCTTGTCTTGTTCCTGATCTTAGTGGAAATGGTTTCAGTTTTTCACCATTGAAGACGATGTTGGCTGTGGGTTTGTCATATATGGCCTTTATTACGTTGAGGTAAGTTCCCTCTATGCCTACTTTCTGGAGAGTTTTTATCATGAATGGGTGTTGAATTTTGTGGAAAGCTTTTTCTGCATCTATTGAGATGATCATATGGTTTTTCTCCTTCAGTTTGTTAATATGGTTTATCACATTGATTGATTTGCGTATATTGAAGAATCCTTGCATTCCTGGGATAAACCCCACTTGATCATGGTGTATGATCCTTTTAATGTGCTGTTGGATCCTGTTTGCTAGTATTTTGTTGAGGATTTTTGCATCTATGTTTATCAGTGATATTGGCCTGTAGTTTTCTTTATTTGTGACATCTTTGTCTTGTTTTGATATCAGGGTGATGGTGGCCTCGTAGAATGAGTTTGGGAGTGTTCTTACCTCTGCTGTATTTTGGAAGAGTTTGAGAAGGATAGCTGTTAGCTCTTCTCTAAATGTTTGATAGAATTCGCCTGTGAAGCTGTCTGGTCCTGAGGTTTTATTTGTTGGAAGATTCTTAATCACAGTCTCAATTTCAGTGCTTGTGATTGGTCTGTTTTTATTTTCTATTTTTTCCTGGTTCAGTCTCCGAAGGTTGTGCTTTTCTAAGAATTTGTCCATTTCTTCCAGGTTGTCCATTTTTTTGGCATATAGTTGCTTGTAGTAATCTCTCATGATCCTTTGTATTTCTACAGTGTCAATTGTTACTTCTCCTTTTTCGTTTTTAATTTCTATTGATTTGAGTCTTCTCCCTCTTTTTTCTTGATGAGTCTGGCTAATGGTTTATCAATTTTGTTTATCTTCTCAAAGAACCAGCTTTTAGTTTTATTGATCTTTGCTCTTGTTTCCTTTATTTCTTTTTCATTTCTTTCTTTTTTTTTTTTTTTTTGCGGTACGCGGGCCTCTCACTGTTGTGGCCTCTCCCGTTGCAGAGCACAGGTTCCAGACGCGCAGGCTCAGCAGCCATGGCTCACGGGCCCAGCCGCTCCGCGGCATGTGGGATCTTCCCAGATTGGGGCACGAACCCGTGTCCCCTGCATCGGCAGGCGGACTCTCAACCACTGCGCCACCAGGGAAGCCCTCTTTTTCATTTATTTCTGATCTGATCTTTATGACTCCTTTCCTTCTGCTAACTTTGGGGTTTTTTTGTTCTTCTTTCTCTAATTGCTTTAGGTGTAAGGTTAGGTTGTTTATTTGAGATTTTTCTTGTTTCTTGAGGTGGGATTGTATTGCTATAAACTTCCCTCTTAGAATTTCTTTTGCTGCATCCCATAGGTTTTGGGACATCGTGTTTTCATTGTCATTTGAAGAACCTCATTTCAGCCTGACTCTTTCTGGTCATCTGTTTGTGCCCAGACTCTTTCAGGCACAAGGGCAGCGCCAACATACACCTGAGTTGGATTCTGCTGCTATGTGTTGTTACTTGGTGTGTCCTCTGGTATATGCCAAGGTGGATAATCAGAGGATAAGATTATATCATCATATCTTTTAGTTAAGGGCTATTTAGGGGGAAAATACTATAAGAAACATATAAATCTTTGATCTACAATAAATTTTTTTTTAAATACTTATGGATTTATTTGGCTGCACCGGTTCTTAGTTGTGGCATGTGGGATCTAGTTCCCTGACCAGGGATTGAACCCAGGCCCCCTGCATTGGGAGCGTGGAGTCTTAACCACTGGACCACCAGCGAAGTCCCTCATCTACAATAAATTCTGCTTTTATTTACACATGGATAGTGTCAATTGAAAGTTTCCTTTTAATTCCAGTATCTTTGTTGCACATATATATTTTAAATATTTTCTTTATGTTTTTTAGGACTTTCTATGTCTTTCCCCACTGGAGCTTATGAAGATGACTGGACTTAGTTATCAAGGTGTCCATGAACTTTTGTGTGTGGTCAGCAGGGCCTGTGCCCCACGGATGCAAACGGTATGTATATATTTTAGAATTATGATTTGATTTTTATTTTGAAACGATTCTGTATCTCGTTTAAAATCTTTTGGGTGATGAGGCAAAAGCAAAAATAGAGATGAGCACCTCAAAAATACCAACCCTCACAGCATAGAGTTAGTCCTTTAATGAGAATATATGTAAGAAATTTATGTAGTTTATAAGCTCATGGGAGACAGTTCCTAATTATGGGAATGAGAGGGTAATATGATTTTTTTTTCTCTGTAGCTGGTATTGATATTTCAAAAGGTCATCTTTCTCTTTTGTTTGTTTGGGTAGGATTTGTGAACCTCATGGTTAAAGTATAATATACTGTTAATTTTAGAATGCTCCTGTCTCTGTAATACTAACTTTTATCATCATTACTTACTGTGCATCATAAAGTACACCTGTTGGACTTATACTGTCTTACTGATTGAATGAATAATACTTGAAAACTTATCCTCACTCCTGAGAAGAGTTAAAGTGTTTTGTAATAAGCCCTCATCAAGTTGTACCATTATTTCATACTTTCTGTCTCATGACTTTAGCTTTTCAAAATATAGGTTTAGTGCATGGTAGAAAATATCTTGTTTTCCCAGAATAAGAGTTGCCTAAAAGTCTGTCCGGTGTTTTGCAAATGTATTTTGTTTATGTGGGTTATAAATTACTTACCTTACTACCTTATATTGAAATTTGGTAACCACTAAGCAATAAAGTAGGGTCTAACTCTGTGAAGGAGGAAGGAAGGAATATTTGTGTCATTTGAAACTTTGCAAACAATGAACAAAGAGAGTATTTTCTTTTGTTCAGATTTAGCTCATTGTCTAAGGAAAATACATTAAAGGCAAAATAGTCAGAAGGAGAATTAGAATTGGAGTTAGAGATGGGCAGTAGTCTTAGCTTTGTCGTTGATCCGGTATCTTTGAAGAGCTCGCTTTGTTCTTTGGGAGAAGTTAGAGAGTTAAAATAGTATCTTATGATTCTGTGACAAGGTTCAAGTTAACTTGTCACTATTTTGAAGGTTGTAAATCACCAAGAGAACATTTTGGTTTGACATCTGTCGTTCTATTTGGTCAATATCTATGGCATGTTCCTAGTTAGATAATTAAGTAGGAGACTGTGAATAGGAAATTCACCTTTAGTCTCCACTTCCATCACCACTTTCAGCTGCAATGTCACTACCATTCCAAATGCCAGTTCAAAGAGCCATCTTTCTCCTTCGTTGTACATTACTCTGGTAAAATTCTTTAGATTTGAATCCTGTCTTAAATATTGGCTTAGCCTTAGTTCATTCCCTCATAAAGCTTTTTTTGTTAATTTATTTATTCAATAATTTATTCCTTCAACCAATATTTATCGAGTGCCAGCCATGGATCTGTCAGGTACTGGGGATATTATAGTGAAGATGACTGATAAAGTTCCTGCCCTCATGTAGCTTACAGTCTAGTGGGAACAGTCAGACAGTAAACAAATAATTATACAAATGATTAGTTAACTGTAGTAATGACGAGTCCTATCAAAGAAAAGTACAAAGAGCTTAGAAACTGAATAACAGGGACATTACTTAGTTTAGGGGTCCTTAGGAAGGGCTCCCTCAAGGAAGCGATACTTCAGCTCAAACCTGAAGGATGAATAGGAGAGAGATGGACAACGGAGTTGGGAAGGGAGGGAGCAGGGAAGGGTTTGCAGGCACTGTGACTGGGAAATGCAAAGCCCCTGCGAAGAGCAGGAGAATCGTGCTTGTATGGTAAGAAAGTCAGGCCAGTGTGAATGAACGTAGTGGCAAGGAAGAGACTGTCAAGAGATGAAGTTGTAGAAGCAAGCAGGGGTCAGGTCACTGGGGCCTGCAGACCATGTTAAGGATTTTGGACTTTATTCTGAAAGCAATGACACATCATCAAAGGGAGTAATCTAATATGTGTTTTTAAAAACTCAGTCTTTAAACATAGACAAGTGATTGAAAAGGAACAAGAAAATATTTGTGAAGACTAGTTAGGTATCTATGACTGTATTACAGACAGATTGTGACATGGACTATTAGTGTGGTACTGATGCCGATGGTGTAATGTCAGTTGTCGTGAGAGATACTTAGGAGGTAGAATGAATAGGATTCGGTGATGATTTGGCTGTGGGTGGTGGTGAGGTACAGGAAAGTGTCAGAGATGATTCCTTGATTTTGCTTTGAAAGATTGGGTGGTACCATTTCCTGAGATGAGGAATATCGGAAGAGGATCAGGTTTGAGGGCGGCAGATCGTGAATTCGTTAGTACCTGTCGAATTTTTGGTGCTTGTGAAACATTGAGTAGAGATGCGAAGTAGGCAGTTAAATATGTGGACTGTGAGCTTGAAGTAGAGGTCTGCACTGGAAGCTGCATTGGGGAGTCATCGGGGTGAACATGGTAGTCAAAGCCGTGAAAATGGGCGAGAGATTGCCTAGAAGGTATGTACAGTGAGAATGTAAGTGTGCCCAAGACCACGTCCCGAATCCAGCCAGCATTTCAAGATCAGATTAGACAACGATGAGTCTAGGAAGCAGCCTCCAGGGTAGAAGAGAACTGGTGGTGTGTCATATCGCAGGGTCCCTCTTTGTCTCGCTTATGTACACACTATGATTTCTGAAGTCTTGTTCTGTTAGTTCATTTTAGTAGTTTTTTGAGTCACGAGAACTATTATTCTAGTAATTACATTTATAGTTGCAAAGGAAGTACTTTAATGTTAACAGATTGGACTGCCTTTACATGTCTGTAAAGTGTCCCCATGCCCACCTATGTTGCCTGATAGATTGTAGGCAATATTTAGGTATTTCTAAATCAGATGAAAGGCACACACCTTTTACTGTAGCTTTATTCTATTTTATTTTATGTGCCTGAATGTTGCCTTTAAAAAACTCTGTGGCAATCCATGGTTTAACTGATCTAAGAACTCAATAGGTGAGATTAGACAAGAGTGGGCACATTTATGGCTCATACGTATTAATATACTGGTCTTCCTACGTCCTCACAGGAGCAGAAGAGCCTTGGATTTGAGACCTAGACTTATTAAATTGTAAACTTTAGGTGGGTAGAAACTAGGTCTGTTTGGGTTACCACTCTATTCCCAGAGCTTATCATAGTATATGGCATGAAGTTGGCAATTAATTCATATTTTTTGAATGAATGAAGGAATGAAAAATTTCAGTTCTGTGGCTTGACTTCAGTTTTGGGCAACTTAATATAACAGTAGTAATTTTTAATGTTAGAGATTGCAGAGAGGCAAGTGTTCTTACACATTGCTGGTGGGTATGTAATCATGTTAACCACATCTGCAAAGACCCTTTTTCCAAATAAGGTAATATTCACAGGTTCCAAGCATTTGATGTGGCTGTCTTTTGGGAGGCCATTTCTTAGTCTCCCCCATCCACCTTCAAGCTGTTCTTCGTAAAGCAACCTTGGTTTGAAATGGTAGCTTGGCCATGCCACTCCCTGTTGCTCTCAGCCTACACGCCACACTTCAGCAACGCTCTTCCTGATTAGGCCCCTGTTTATTTCTCCAGCCTTATTGCTTGCCATACCACGACCTCGCGCCTTCTTTCCGACGTTCTAAATGAACTCTTTTTGTTTTTTGTAGTTTTTGTGAGTTTCCATTTCCTTTCTTTCTTGCTTCTCGACCTTTCTTCGTACATTCTTGTCTCTTTGCCAGGAACATGCACATTCCCTTTGCCTGTCTAACAGTCATTTCAGGTTTTAGCTCAGACATCCAGATCTCCCTTGAAGCCTTCCTATATCACAAAATCCAGATCAGGTATACTCTCTCCAGATCTCCACTTGCCCTATCACAGTATCTCTTATTTAAGTGTATGGTAATTGCTTAGTTTCTAGTCCTAATTTCATAGTCCCTAGTTGGCTATAAGTACTGTGGGGCAGGGGCTCTGTCTTTTATATCACAGCCCCCAGATCTAGCACAGTCCCCGGCACAGAGTAAATAGTTGTTGAATAAATAAATAGTAGAAGAAAAAAAAGGGGTTCCAACTGCTAGAATTTGAGTTTGGAGTTGACTTATGTTTTTGAATAAATATTGAGGTTGAAAATAACTTAATCTCTTCTTTGTTCAGGCTTATGAGATAAAGACACAGAGGTCTGATGCTCCATCACCAGCATTTTTATCTACAACCCTCTCTGCTTTGGATGAAGCCCTGCATGGTGGTGTAGCTTGTGGATCCCTCACAGAGGTAAAAAAGAAACTTTCCAAACCTTCTTCCATTGACTTAGAACCTTCAGAGCCAGGGGAAAAAGGTTAATTAAAAACATAAATTATTTTGGGAATATTCATCTAAATTATAAGTACCTCAAGGGCATGGTTCTCCACTCAGTCCCTAGTACAGTACTAGTACAGTACATCAAAAGGAAGATGGTCCAAAAAAATCCCTGCTGACTGACTGAAATCTGCTTGGGTTGCTGTTTCTTTGAATTAGAAAGTGATGAATATTATGAAATAATATGAAACAATTTGGGGGAATTAGAAAAGGATCACTACTTAGTGTATTAGGAAGGAAAATTTGAAATTTTATTAACAATGTGGGCAAATTATAGTATTAAACTGAAATGAGCTATTTTCACTTCCTGTTAAAGATAAAATTTGGTTCTAGGAAGTAATAGGTTGTTGTATTAGTTATATATTTTTGCATAACAAATTACCCCCAAACTAAGTGGCTTAAACAACAATAAACATTGATTTCCATTTCTTTGGGGGTGGCTTAGCTCAGTGATATTGGCGAAGGATGCGAGGGGGCAGGTTGGTGCTGGTTGTTGGCGGAGGTCACGATTCCTCCCCAGAGGGCTCTCCACAGGTTGCTTGAGTCTCCTCGTGACACGATGTCTGACTCCCTCAGGCAAGATGGAAATGGCTATTGCTTTGATGATTCAGCTTTGGAAGTTATATACCATCACTTCTGCCACTTTCTCTTCTTTAGAGGCGGGTAATTAAGTCCAGCCCACATTCAAGGAAAGGGAAATTAGACTCTACCTTTTGAAAGAAGTGTCAAGAATTTGAGGATATTTTAAAGCCACAACAGTTCTTTTCCTTGAAAAGTGCATTCATGTGCTTACTGGTCCTCATGTGGTGACTCCATAGACTATGTTTACCAGAACACTCCTGAGGGACTTCTTGCGTGAGAGTTCTAGGGGAATAGATGCTTGAAACAAACTTTTAACAAGAGTAGACGCTTATATTCTGATAGGCATAAATTTAACTGTAGATATTTTCCCTTGAAAATAGGGGACCTGTTTTAGGTAGTATACATTATTTTATTTCCGGTCTTCCAAGAAAGATTTTTTTTTTACAAAGTTTTTTTTTTTTTTAATTTTTATTTATTTTATTTTTGGCTGTATTGGGTCTTCGTTGCTGCGTGTGGGCTTTTCTCTGGTTGTGGCAAGTGGGAGCTACTTTTCGTTGCGGTGCATGGGCTTCTCATTTTGGTGGCTTCTCTTGTTGCGGAGCACGGGCTCTAGGCACGTGGACTTCAGTAGTTGTGGCACACGGGCTCAGTAGTTGTGGGTCGCAGACTGAGCAGTTGTGGCTCGTGGGCTCTAGAGTGCAGGCGCAGTAGTTGTGGCACATGGGCTTAGTTGCTCTGCGGCATATGGGATCTTCCTGGACCAGGGCTCGAACCCGTGTCCCCTGAATTGGCAGGTGGATTCTTAACTACTGCACCACCAGGGAAGCCCACCAAGAAAGATTTTAAAATATGTGTGTGCTATGCCTAGTAGATGCCTATTGGATAGTAGGTAAATGAATGAAAGAGTGAATTAACCTTTAATAGAAATTAGAATGTGCTGTTGCAGGGCACTGCCACCAGATGGTGCCAGAATCCTATCTTACATAATCTTTTTGTGATCTAGTTGGACCTTTGTTGAAATAGGTTTATTTAAAAAAAAAAAAGAAGAGGCTTTATAGTAATTGTGATCCACAGTTATAAACTTATTTAAATAGAAAAACTTCAGGAAGATTAACCAACAAATACTTTCTTATTTTTTAAGTTTTGGAATAGTTTCAATACTTTCTCATGTAGCTTTTATCAATTCTTTCTGAATCCAAGAGATAGTTACAAGCCATTAGATGTTTTTTCATCATCTGATTGGCTGACATGGGATATAAATACCCTGATTGCTTATTAGAGGCAAGTTCTCTACTTTCTGTTTCAGCTCCAGGTAGCCTCTGCAGTCTTTTTGGGATTTTTCAGCTGAGTACAGGGAGTATTTGTTGACCTTGTATTAAAAACAAAAATTTAATATCTATCTTATGTATACAAGATTAAATACATCCTGCATGTGTAAGTTATGAACATTTATGAGCCTGTGACCCAATATAAAACGCAGAACAATACCAAAATCATTGAAACCATCTGTGGGCTCCTCCCTGATCCCATCTTTGGCCTTCTGTTGGGAGGTAACTTCCATTCTGAATTTCCACCATTGCTATCTTTTTTTTTTAATTGAAGTATAGTTGATTTACAATATTATATTGGTGTCAGGTGTACAGCATAGTGATTCTACCATTGCTGTACTTTTTTTCCCCAATGGTTACCAATACCTATAGTTTTCCTTTATCACTCATATACATAGGAAATGTAGCATTTTATTTAGTTTTGCTTATTTTTGAGCTCTATTACACAATATATTGGTGATTAAATCATATCTCTTCTATGAATTGATTTTTCCACTTAATATTATTTTCTAAGATTTATCCATGTTGCAAGTAGCAAGAGTATAATTCATTTTCACTGCTGTGTCATACTCCGTTTTGAAAATATGGCCACAGTTTATTTATCCCTTCTCCTGTGAGTGAACATTTGGGTTGTTTCCAAATATTAGCAGTTTGCTGCTAATATAAACAAGTCCTGTGAAAACTGTTGTACATGTCTCCTGGATCACATGTACAGGTATTTCTCTAGGGCACAGATTGGCAAACTACTGCGCAGTGATCAAATCTGGACAGCTGCCTGTTTTTTATAAATAAAGTTTTATTGTAACACAACTATGTTCATTTGTTTGCATTTTGTCTGTGGCAGTTTTTGAGATACAAGGCAGAGTTGCGTTAGTTGTGGCAGAGACCTCATGGTTTGCAAAGCCTAAAATATTTACTAGCTGGCTCCTGTCTAGGGGATCTCCCTTGGAGTGATTTGCTGGTTATTATAGAGTATGCACATAGGTAACATTGCAGAATCAGGACAAATTGTTTTCCAGAGTGGTTGTGCCTGTTTACATTCCTATGAGCGATGTGCACGAATACCTCTTGCTCCGTGTCTTCTTACCTTGGTATTATCTGACTTCTCAGTTTCTGCCCATCTTTGTGATCTTAGTTTTCATTTTCCTGATTACTAATGAGCTGGAATATCTTTTTATAAATCATTCGGCTATTTAAAAAAATAATTTTATTTTATTTTTTTATACAGCAGGTTCTTATTAGTCATCCATTTTATACACATCAGTGTATACATGTCAATCCCAGTCTCTCAATTCATCACACCACGATCCCCACCCCCCACCACTTTCTCCCCTTGGTGTCCATACGTTTGTTCTCTACATCTGTGTCTCTATTTCTGCCCTGCAAACCAGTTCATCTGTACCATTTTTCTAGGTTCCATATATACGTGTTAATATACGATATTTGTTTTTCTCTTTCTGACTTACTTCACTCTGTATGACAGTCTCTAGATCCATCCACGTCTCTACAAATGACACAGTTTCATTCCTCTTTATGGCTGAGTAATATTCCATTGTATATATGTACCACATCTTCTTTACCCATTCGTCTGTTGATGGGCATTTAGGGTGCTTCCATGACCTGGCTATTGTAAATAGTGCTGCAATGAACATTGGGGAGCATGTGTCTTTTTGAATTATGATTTTCTCTGGGTATATGCCCAGTAGTGGGATTGCTGTGTCATATGGTAATTCTATATTTAGCTTTTTAGGGAACCTCCATACTGTTCTCCATAGTGGCTGTATCAATTTACATTCCCACGAACACCCTCTCCAGGATTTGTTGTTTGTAGATGTTCTGATGATGCACATTTTAACTGGTGTGAGGTGATAAATCATTGCAGTTTTGATTTACATTTCTCTAATGATTAGTGATGTTCAGCAGCTTTTCATGTGCTTCTTGGCCATCTGTATGTCTTCTTTGGAGAAATGTCTAGGTCTTCTGCCCATTTTTGGATTGGGTTGTTTTTTTTTTTAATATTGAGCTGCATGAGCTGTTTATATATTTTGGAGATTAATCCTTTGTCTGTTGATTCGTTTGCAAATATTTTCTCCCATTCTGAGGGTTGTCTTTTTGTCTTCTTTGTAGTTTCCTTTGCTGTGCAAAAGCTTTTAAGTTTCATTAGGTCCCATTTGTTTATTTTTGTTTTTATTTCCATTACTCTAGGCCATGGATCAAAAAAGATCTTGCTGTGATTTATGTCAAAGAGTGTTCTTCCTATGTTTTCCTCTAAGAGTTTTATAGTGCCCAGCCTTACATTTAGGTCTTTAATCCATTATGAGTTTTATTTTTGTGTATGGTGTTAAGGAGTGTTCTAATTTCATTCTTTTACATGTAACTGTCCAGTTTTCCCAGCACCACTTATTAAAGAGACTGTCTTTTCTCCATTGTATATCCTTGCCTCCTTTGTCATAGATTAGTTGACCATAGGTGCGTAGGTTTATCTCTGGGTGTTCTATCCTGTTTCATTGATCTGTATTTCTGTTTTTGCACCAGTACCATGTTGTCTTGATTCCTGTAGCTTTATAGTATGTCTGAAGTCAGGAAGTCTGATTCCTCCGGCTCCGTTTTTTTCCCTCAAGACTGCTTTGGCTCTTTGGGGTCTTTTGTGTCTCCATACAAATTTTTAGATTTCTTGTTCTACTTCCATAAAAATTGCCACTGGTAATTTGATAGGGATTGCATTGAATCTGTAGATTACTTTGGGTAGTACATCATTTTCACAAGTTTGATTCTTCTAATCCAACAACATGGAATATCTCTCCATCTGTTTATGTCATCTTTGATTTCTTTCATCAGTGTCTTATAGTTTTCTGAGTACAGGTCTTTTAACTCCTTAGGTAGGTTTATTCCTAGGTATTTTATTCTTTTTGTTGCAGTGGTAAATGGGAGTGTTTCCTTAATTTCTCTTTCTGATCTTTCGTTGTTAGTGTATAGGACTGCAAGAGATTTCTGTGCATTAATTTTGTATCCTGCAACTTTACCAGATGCATTGATGAGCTCTAGTAGTTTTCTGGTGGCATCTTTAGGATTCTCTATGTATAGTATCATGTCATCTGCAAAGAGTGACAGTTTTACTTCTTCTTTTCCATTTTGTATTCCTTTTATTTCTTTTTCTTCTCTGATTGCCGTGGCTAGGACTTCCAAAACTATGTTGAATAATAGTGATGAGAGTGGACATCCTTTTCTTGTTCCTGATCTTAGAGGAAATGCTTTCAGTTTTTCACCACTGAGAATGATGTTTGCTGTTGGTTTGTCATATATGGTCTTTATTATGTTGAGGTAGGTTCCCTCTATGTCCACTTCCTGAAGAGTTTTTATCATAAATCGTTGTTGAATTTTGTGGAAAGCTTTTTCTGCATCTATTGAGATGACCATATGGTTTTTATTCTTCAATTTCCTGTTACGGTGTATCACATTGATTCATTTGCGTATATTGAAGAATACTTGCATCCCTGGGATAAATCCCACTTCATCATGGTGTATGATCCTATTAATGTGTTGTTGGATTCTGTTTGCTAGTATTTTGTTGAGGATTATTGCATCTATATTCATCAGTGATATTGGTCTGTAATTTTCTGTTTTTGTAGTATCTTTGTCTGGTTTTGGTATCAGGGTGATGGTGGTCTCATAAAATGAGTTTGGGAGTGTTCCTTCCTCTGCAATTTTTTGGAAGAGTTTGAGAAGGATGTATGTTAGCTCTTCTCTAAATGTTTGATAGAATTCACCTGTGACACCATCTGGTCCTGGACTTTTGTTTGTTGGAAGATCTTTTAATCAGTTTCAATTTCATTACTTATGATTGGTCTGTTCATATTTTCTATTTCTTCCTGGTTCATTCTTGGAAGGTTATACCTTTCTAAGAATTTGTCCGTTTCTTCCAGGTTGCCCATTTTATGGGCATAGAGTTGCTTGTAGTAGTTTCTTAGGATGCTTTGTATTTCTGCGGTGTCTTTTGTAACTTCTCCTTTTTCGTTTCTAATTTTATTGATTTGAGTCCTCTCCCTCTTTTTCTTTTTCATTTTTTTTTTTTTTTTTTTTGCCGTACCTGGGCCTCTCACTGTTGTGGCCTCTCCCGTTTCAGAGCACAGGCTCCGGACGCGCAGGCTCAGCGGCCATGGCTCACGGGCCCAGCTGCTCCGTGGCATGTTGGATCCTCCCGGACCAGGGCACAAACCCACGTCCCCTGCATCAGCAGGCGGACTCTCAACCACTGCACCACCAGGGAAGCCCTCCCTCTTTTTCTTGATGAGTCTGGCTAATGGTTTATCAATTTTGTTTATCTTCTCAAAGAACCAGCTTTTAGTTTTATTGATGTTTGCTATTGTTTTCTTTGTTTCTATTTCAGTTATTTCTGCTCTGATCTTCATGATTTCTTTCCTTCCACTAACTTTGGGTTTTGTTTGTTCTTCTCTATCTAGTTCCTTTAGGTGTAAGGTTAGATTGTTTATTTGAGATTTTCTTGCTTCTTGAGGTAAGCTTGTATTGCTATAAACTTACCTCTTAGAACTGCTTTTGCTGCATCCCATAGGTTTTGGATCGTCGTGTTTTTGTTTTCATTTGTCTCTAGGTATTTTTTGATTTCCTCTTTGATTTCTTCAGTGATCTCTTGGTTATTTAGTAACGTATTTTTTATCCTCCATGTGTTTGTGTTTTTTACGTTTTTTCCCTGTAATTGCTTTCTAATCTCATAGTTTTGTGGTCAGAAAAGATGCTTGATATGATTTCAATTTTCTTAAATTTACTGAGGCTTGATTTGTGACCCAAGATGTGATCAGTCCTAGAGAATGTTCCATGTGCACTTGCGATGAAAGTGTAATCTGCTGTTTTTGGATGGAATGTCCTATGAATATCAATTAAATCGAAGGCCTGAACCAAGAGAGCAGAGTAGAAGGACGTGCTCTCACTCCCTCTTGTGAGAACACCAGAATCACAGGTAGCTGCTGGACAATCATTGACAGGAAGACACTGGAACTCACCAAAAAAGATACCCCACATCCAAAGACAAAGGAGAAGCCACAATGCGACGGTAGGAGGGGTGCAGTCAGAACAAAATGAAATCCCATAATTGCTGGGTGGGCGACTCACAGACTGGAGAATAATTATACCACGGAAGTCCACCCACGGGAGTGAAGGTTCTGAGCCACACGTCAGGCTTCCCAACCTGGGGGTCTGGCAACAGGAGGAGGAATTCCTGGAGAATCAGACTTTGAAGGCTAGTGGGATTTGATTGCAAGACTTCGACAAGACTGGGGGAAACAGAGACTCCACTATTGGAGGGCACACACAAAGTAGTGTTCCCATCGGGACCCAGGGGAATGAGCAGTGAACCCAGGGGAGACTGAACCAGACCCACCTGCTAGTGTGGAGGGTTTCCTGCAGAGGCAGGAGGTGGCTGTGGCTCACCACAGGGACAAGGACACTGGCAGCAGAAGTTTTGGGAAGCACTCCTTGGCATGAGCCCTCCCAGAGTCTGCCATTAACCCCACCAAAGAGCCCAGGTAGGCTCCAGTTTTGGTTTGCCTCAGGCCAAACAACCAACAGGTGGGAAGCCCAGCCCCACCCATCAGCAGTCAAACAGATTAAAGTTTTACTGAGCTCTGCCCAGCAGAGCAGCACCCAATTTTACCCACCACCAGTCCCTCCCATCAGGAAACCTGCACAACCTTCTTAAATAGCCTCATCCACCAGAGGGCAGACAACAGAAGCAAGAAGAACTACAATCCTGCAGCCTGTCGAACAAAAACCACATTCACAGAAAGATAGACAGGATGAAAAGGCAGAGGACTATGGACCAGATGAAGGAACAAGACAAAAACCCCAGAAAAACAACTAAATGGAGTGGAGATAGGCAACCTTCCAGAAAAAGAATTCAGAATAATGATAGTGAAGATGATCCAGGACCAATGGAGGCAAAGATCAAGAAGATGAAAGAAATGTTTAACAAAGACCTAGAAGAATTAAAGAACAAACAAACAGAGATGAACAATACAATGACTGAAATGAAAAGTACACTAGAAGGAATCAATAGCAGAATAACTGAGGCAGAAGAAGGGATAAGTGACTTGGAAGACAGAATGGTGGAATTCACTGCTGCAGAACAGAATAAAGAAAAAAGAATGAAAAGAAATGAAGACAGCCTAAGAGACCTCTGGGACAACATTAAACTCAACAACATTCGCATTATAGGGGTCCCAGAGGGAGAAGAGAGAGAGAAAGGACCTGAGAAAATCTTTGAAGAAATTATAGTCGAAAACTTCCCTAACATGGGGAACAAAATAGCCACCCAAGTCCAGGAAGTGCAACGAGTCCCATACAGGATAAACCCAAGGAGAAACAGGCTGAGACACATAGTAATCAAATTGGCAAATATTAAAGACAAAGAAAAATTATTGAAAGCAGCAAGGGAAAAATGACAAATAATATACAAGGTAACTCCCATAAGGTTAACAGCTGATTTCTCAACAGAAACTCTACAAGCCAGAAGGGAGTGTCATGATTTACTTAAAGTGATGGATGAAAGGGAAAAACATACAACCAAGATTACTCTACCTGGCAAGGATCTCATTCAGAATTGATGGAGAAATCAAAAGCTTTACAGACAAGCAAAAACTAAGAGAATGCAGCACCACCAAACCAGCTCTACAACAAATGGTAAAGGAACTTCTCTAAGTGGGAAACACAAGAGAAAAAAAGGAACTACAATAACAAACCCAAAATAATTAAGAAAATGGTAAACGAACTTACATATCAATAATTACCTTAAACGTGAATGGATTAAATGCTCCAACCAAAAGCCACAGGCTTGCTGAATGGGTACAAAAAGAAGACCCATCTATATGCTGTCTAGAAGAGACCCATTTCAGACCTAGGGACACATACAGACTGAAAGTGAGGGGATGGAAAAAGATAGTCTATGCAAATGGAAATCAAAAGAAAGCTGGAGTGGCAATACCCATATCAGATAAAATAGACTTTAAAATAAAGAATGTTACAAGAGACAAGGAAGGACACAACATAATGATCAAGGGATCAATCCAAGAAGAAGATGTAACAATTATAAATATGTATGCACTCAACATAGGAGCACCTCAATACATAAGGCAACTGCTAACAGCTGTAAAAGACGAAATCAACAGTAACACAATAATAGTGGGGGACATTAACACCTCACACCAATGGACAGGTCATCTAAAATGAAAATAAATAAGGAAACAGAAGCTTTAAATGACACAATAGACCAGGTAGATTTAATTGATATTCATAGGACATTCCATCCCAAAACAGCAGATTACACTTTCTCCTCAAGTGCACATGGAACATTCTTCAGGATAGATCACATCTTGGGTCACAAATCAAGCCTCAGTAAATTTAAGAAAGTTGAAATCATATCAAGCATCTTTTCTGACCACAATGCTATGAGATTAGAAATGAATTACGGGGAAATAACGTAAAAAGCAAAAACACATAGAGGCTAAATACTACGTTACTAAATAACCAAGAGATCACTGAAGAAATCAAAGAGGAAATCAAAAAATACCTAGAGACAAATGACAATGAAAACATGACAATCCCAAACCTATGAGGTACAGCAAAAGCAGTTCTAAGAGGGAAGTTTATAGCTATACAAGCATACCTCAAGAAACAAGAAAAATCTCAAATAAATATTCTAACGTTACACCTAAAGGAAATAGGTAAAGAAGAACAAACAAAACCCAAAGTTAGTGGAAGGAAAGAAATCATAAAGATCAGAGCAGAAATAACTGAAATAGAAACAAAGAAAACAATAGCAAACATCAATAAAACTAAAAGCTGGTTCTTTTAGTTCAAGAAAACTAAAAGCTGCTTGTCTTTTAGAAGATAAGCAAAATTGATAAACCATTAGTCAGACTCATCAAGAAAAAGAGGCAAAGGACTCAAATCAATAGAATTAGAAATGAAAAAGGAGAAGTTACAACAGACACTGCAGAAATACAAAGCATCCTAAGAGACTACTACAAGCAACTCTATGCCAATAAAATGGACAACCTGAAAGAAATGGACAAATTCTTAGAAAGGTATAACCTCCAAGACTGAACCAGGACGAAATAGAAAATATGAACAGACCAATCACAAGTAATGAAATTGAAACTGTGATTTAAAATCTTCCAACAAACAAAAGTCCAGGACCAGATGGCTTCACAGGTGAATTCTACCAACCATTTAGAGAAGAGCTGACACCCATCCTTCTCAAACGCTTCCAGAAAATTGCGGAGGAAGGAATACACCCAAACTCATTGTATGAGGCCACAGTTACTCTGATACCAAAACCAGACAAAGATACTACAAAAAAAGAAAATTACAGACCAATACATTGATGAATATAGATGCAAAAATCCTCAACAAAATACCTGCAAACAGAATCCAACAACACATTAAAAGGGTCATACACCATGATCAAGTGGGATTTATCCCAGGGATGCAAAGATTCTTCAGTATACACAAATCAATCAATGTGATACACCATATCAGCAAATTGAAGAATAAAAACCATATGATCATCTCAATAGATGCAGAAAAAGCTTTCCACAAAATTCAACACCCATTTATGATAAAAACTCTCCAGAAAGTGGGCATTGAGGGAACCTACCTCAACATAATAAAGGCCATATACGACAAACCCACAGCAAACATCATTCTTAATGGTGAATAATTGAAAGCATTTCCTCTAAGATCAGGAACAAGACAAGGATATCCACTCTCACCACTATTATTCAACATAGTTTTGGAAGTCCAAGCCTCGGCAATCAGAGAAGAAAAAGAAATAAAAGGAATACAAATTGGAAAAGAAGAAGTTAAACTGTCACTGTTGGCAGATGACATGATACTATACATAGAGAATCCTAAAGATGCCACCAGAAAACTACTATAGCTCATCAATGAATTTGGTAAAGTTTCAAGATACAAAATTAATGCACAGAAATCTCTTACATTCCTATACACTAATGATGAAAAATCTGAAAGAGAAATTAAGGAAACACTCCCATTTACCATTGCAACAAAAAGAATAAAATGCCTAGGAATACACCTATCTAGGGAGACAAAAGACCTGTATGCAGAAAAATATAAGACACTGATGAAAGAAATGAAAGATGATACCAACAGATGGAAAGAGATACCATGTTCTTGGTTGGAAAAAACAATATTGTGAAAATGACTAGACTACTGAAAGCAATCTACAGATTCAATGCAATCCCTATCAAATTACCAGTGGCAATTTTTATGGAAGTAGAACAAAAAATCTTAAAATCTGTATGGAGACACAAAAGACTCCGAATAGCCAAAGTAGTCTTGAGGGAAAAAAATGGAGCTGGAGGAATCAGACTCCCTGACTTCAGACTATACTACATAGCTACAGTAATCAAGACAATATGGTACTGTCACAAAAACAGAAACATAGATCAATGGAACAAGATAGAAAGCCCAGAGTTAAACCCACACACCTATGGTCAACTTACGTATGACAAAGCAGGCAAGAATATACAATGGAGAAAAGACAGTCTCTTCAGTAAGTGGTGCTGGGAAAAGTGGACAGCTACATGTAAAAGAATGAAATTAGAACACTCCTTAACACCATACACAAAAATAAAACTGAAAATGGACTAGAGACCTAAATGTAAGACCGGACACTAAAAAACTCTTAGAGGAAAACATAGGAAGAACACTCTTTGACATAAATCACAGCAAGATCTTTTTTGATCCACCTCCTAGAGTAATGGAAATAAAAACAAAAATAAACAAATGGGACCTAATGAAACTTAAAAGCTTTTGCATAGCAAAGGAAACCATGAACAAGACGAAAAGACAACCCTCAGAATGGGAGAAAATATTTGCAAACGAATCAACAGACAAAGGATTAATCTCCAAAATAATATAAACAGCTCATGCAGCTCGATAGTAAAAAAACAAACAACCCAATCCAAAAATGGGCAGAAGACGTAAATAGACACTTCTCCAAAGAAGACATACAGATGGCCAAGAAGCACATGAAAAGCTGCTCAACATCACTAATCATTAGAGAAATGCAAAACAAAACTACAATGAAGTATCACCTCACACTGTTTAGAATGGGCATCATCAGAAAATCTACAAACAACAAATGCTGGAGAGGGTGTGGAGAAAAGGGAACCCTCTTGCACTGTTGGTGGGAATGTAAACTGATACAGCCACTATGGAGAACAGTATGGAAGTTCCTTAAAAAAGTAAAAATAGAATTACCATATGATCCAGCAATCCCACTACTGGTCATATACCCAGAGAAAACCACAATTCAAAAAGACACATGCTCCACAATGTTCATTGCAGCACTATTTACAATAGCCAGGTCATGGAGGCAACCTAAATGCCCATTGACAGCTGAATGGGTAAAGGAGATATGGTACATATATACAATGGAATATTACTCAGCCATAAAAAGGAACAAAATTGGGTCATTTGTAGAGACATGGATGGATCTAGAGACTGTCATACAGAGTGAAGTAAGTCAGAAAGCGAAAAACAAATATCGTATATTAACGCATATATGTGGAACCTAGAAAAATGGTACAGATGAACTGGCTTGCAGGGCAGAAATAGAGACACAGATGTAGGGAACAAACGTATGGACACCAAGCAGGGGAAAGCGGTGTGGGGTGGTGGTGGTGGTGTGATGAATTGGGCGATTGGGATTGACATGTATACACTGATGTGTATAAAATTGATGACTAATAAGAACCTGCTGTATAAAAAATGTGTGATCAAATGTATTCTATGGGAAAGGAGTAAAAATAGACCATATTTACAGTCTAAATTATACAATAATTTAATGTATTTGTAGATGTATTTATTATTGCAGATTGTATTTGCTTTATCAATGTCTTTACTTTGGGAATCAAAAAAAAGTAAAAGAAAATAAAATCTGAAAAAAATACTTCATATTCGTCAGGATAATGGTTATTAGAGGAGAGAGTGGTCGTTAATAGAAGAAATCAGTGACATTCTCTTGATGTGAGTTGACTGGGTTCAGTTTGTGAAAATTTATTTAAATCTATTATGATTTTTGCACTTTCTGTATGTTGTATGTTATACTTTAACAAATGTTTAATAAATGAAAATGCTCCATAAAAAAAAAGAAAATCAATTAAATCTATCTGGTCTATTGTATCATTTAAAGATTGTGTTTCCTTATTAATTTTCTGTCTGGATGATCTGTCCATTGGTGTAAGTGAGGTGTTAAAGTCCCCCACTATTGTTGTGTTACTGTCAATTTCCTCTGTTATAGATGTTAGCAGTTGCCCTATGTATTCAGTTCCTTCCAATGTTGGGTGCATATATATTTATAATTGTTATATCCTCTTCTCAGATTGATCCCTTGATCATTATGTCATGTCCTTCCTTGTCTCTTGTAACATTCTTTATTTTAAAGTCTATTTTATCTGATATGAATATTGCTATTCCTGCTTTCTTTTGATTTCCATTTGCATGGAATATCTTTTTCCATCCCTTACTTTCAGTCTGTATGTGTCCCTAGGTCTGAAGTGGGTCTCTTGTAGACAGCATATATATGGGTCTTGTTTTTTTGTATCCATTTAGCGAGCCTGTGTCTTTTGGTTGGAGCATTTAATCCGTTCACGTTTAAGGTAATTATCGATATATATGTTCCTATGACCATTTTCTTAATTGTTTTGTTTTTGTTTTTGTAGGTCCTTTTTTTGTCTTGTGTTTCCCACATAGAGAAGTTCCTTTAGCATTTGTTGTAGAGCTGGTTTGGTGGTGCTGAATTCTCTTAGCTTTTGCTTATCTGTAAAGCTTTTGATTTCTCCATCGAATCTGAATGAGATCCTTGCCAGGTAGAATAATCTTGATTGCAGTTTCTTCCCTTTCATCACTTTAAATATATCGTGCTACTCCCTTCTGGCTTGTAGCGTTTCTGCTGAGAAATCAGCTGTTAACCTTGTGGGAGTTCCTTTGTGTGTTATTTGTTGTTTTTCCCTTTCAATATTTTTTCTTTGTCTTTAATATTTGCCAATTTGATTACTATGTGTCTCGGTGTGTTTCTCCTTGGGTTTATCCTGCCTGGGGCTCTCTGTGCTTCCTGGACTTGGGTGGCTATTTCGTTTCCCATGTTAGGGAAATTTTCGACTATAATCTCTTCAAATAGTTTCTTGGGTCCTTTCGCTGTCTCTTCTCCTTCTGGGACCCCTATAATGCAAATGTTGTTGCATTTAATGTCCCAGAGGTCTCTTAGGCTGTCTTCATTTCTTTCCATTCTTTTTTCTTTATTCTGTTTTGTGGCAGTGAATTCCACCATTCTGTCTTCCAGGTCACTTATCTGTTCTTCTCCCTCCGTTATTCTGCTATTGATTCCTTCTAGTATATTTTTCATTGCAGTTATTGTATTGTTCATCTCTTGTTTGTTTGTTCTTTAATTCTTTTAGGTTTCTGGTAAACATTTCTTGCATCTTCTCAATCTTTACCTCCATTCTTTTTTTTTAAAGTTATTTTATTTAGTTTATTTATTTTTGTCTCTGTTGGGTCTTTGTTGCTGTGTGCAGGCTTTCTCTAGTTCCTGTGAGTGGGGGCTACTCTTCGTTGAGGTGTGCAGGCTTCTCATTGCAGTGGCTTCTCTTGTTGCAGAGCACAGGCTCTAGGCATGCGGGCTTCAGTAGTTGTGGCTCGTGGGTTCCAGAGCACAGGCTTAGTAGTTGTGGCGCATAGGCTTAGTTGCTCCGTGGCATGTGGGATCTTCCTGGACCAGGGCTTGAACCTGTGTCCCCTGCATTGGCAGGCAGATTCTTAACCACTGTGCCAGCAGGGAAGCCCTGTCTCCGTTCTTTCTCCGAGATCTTGGATCATCTTCACTATCATTATTCTGAATTCTTTTTCTGGAAGATCGCCTATCTCCTCTTCATTTAGTTGTTTTTCTGGCCTTTTATCTTGTTCCTTCATCTGGTACAAAGTCCTCTGCTTTTTCATTTTGTCTGTCTTTCTGTGAATGTGGTTTTCATTCCACAGGCTGCAGAATTGTAGTTCTTCTTGCTTCTGCTCAAAAATAATTCTATTAAGGTACAATTTAAATACTCTAAAATTCAACCTCTGTAACTGTAATTCGATTATATTAGTGAATTCATAGTAAATCATCACAATCCAGGTTTACAACGTGTCCCATCATCCTAAAACATTCCCTCATGCCCGATTATAGTTAATCCTCACTCCAATCCTCAGCCCTAGGCATCCACTGATCTACGTTTTGTCTACATTTGCCTTTTCTAAACATTTCATATAAGTGGAATCAAATAATATGTCGCTTTTGTGTTTGGTGTTTTTCACCTAGAATGATGTTTTTGAGGTTCATTGATTTTGTAACATGTATTAGCAGTTTGTTCTTATTAATTGTTGAGTAGTATTAATAGTATTCCATGGTATGGCTGTAACACATTTTGTTTATCCAACTGTCAGTTGATTGGTACTTGGATTGTTCACAGTTTTTATCTATCAGGAATAATGCTATTATGAAAATTCACAAACATGTCTTTGTGTGGGCATAGGTTTTTTACTTCTCTTGCATAGATTCCTAGGAGTGGAATGGCTAGATCATACGCTAGGTGCATGTTTAGCTTTCTAAGAAACTGCCAGGCTGCTTTCCAAAGTGGTTGTGACATTTAACACTCTCACCAGCAATTCATGATGGTTTGTTTTTCCACATCCTCAGCAACACTTAGTATTGTTTATCTTTTTGATTTTAGCTGTTCTAGTGAGTGTTAGGACACTGTGGTTGTTAATTGTAATTTGTGTTTTCCTAATGACTTGGTTTTAATTTGTGTTTTCCTAATTGTGGTTTTAATTTGTGTTTTCCTGATGACTAATGATATGAACACCTATTCATGTACTTATTAGCCATTTCTATGTTTTTTTTAAATGAAATATCTGTTCAAATCTTTTGCCTATTTTTTAATTGTTTGTTTTCTTGTTATTGAGTTGTGAGTTCTTTTATATTCTGGATACAAGTCCTTTATCAGATATATAATTTGAAGTTATTTTCTTCCTATCTGTGGCGTCTCTCCTCATTTTCTTAATGGTAACTTGTGAAGTTTTTAATTTTGTAGTCTAATCTATCAGTTTTTTTATTTTAAAGACTGTACTTCGGTGTCACCTCTATGAATTTTTTGTCTAGCCAAGGACACAAGTTTTTGCTATGTTTTCTTCTAGAGTTTTATATTTAGGCTTTACATTTAGTCTGTGATCTATTTTGAGTTAATTTTTGTGTGATCTATTTTGAATTAATTGGTAAAGTGAATTGTGGAATATCTTCTCTTTTTTTATATTCTGTAATTGTTTGCATAAGATGAGAATTGTTTCTTGAAAATTTGGTAGAACTTGCCTGAAAAATTGTCTGATCTTGGTACTTTCCTTGTGGGAAAATTGAAACAAATAAATTTTTTAATGATTAAAGGGCTATTCAGGTTTTTTATTTCTTTCTAAGTAATTTTGGTGAATGATATTTTTAGGAATTTGCCCATTTTCTTTAAGTTTGAAAATTTATTGTCATAAAAGTTTTCACTGTATTCTCCTTGTCTTTAAATCTGGTTTTATATGTGGTTCTACCCACTCTTTTCATTCCTAATATTATTAACTTTGTCTTCTCTTTCCCTTCCTTTTAAAAAGATCTGGTCAAAGGTTTGAGTATTTTATAGTCTTTTCAAAGAACTGTGCTTTTTGTTTTGGTTTTGTTGGTTTTCTTTGTCTTCTACCTCAATGACTTTTGTTATTTTCTTATTATCTCCCTCTATCTAATTGTGTTTATTCTGGGATTCTTATCACCACCCCCCAACTTTTTAAATTACACATTTAATTAATTAATTTTCAGTTTTTCTTCTTTTTACTCTGAGCTTGTAAGGCTACGAATTTTTCTTCCTGCATTCTTTTTGGTGATAAAGTATTTTATTTTTATTTAGTTCTAATAGTATTTAAAAATTTCCATTATGATTACTTCTTTAACTTATGTTTTTTGGGAATGTTTGAATATCTAAATTATTTAATTAAAAATTTACCTTTCACATTTTTTTGTTTGTTTTTTGCGGTACGCTGGCCTCTCACTGTTGTGGCCTCTCCCGTTGCGGAGCACAGGCTCCGGACGCGCAGGCTCAGCTGCCATGGCCTATGGGCCCAGCCACTCCACAGCATGTGGAATCTTCCTGGACCAGGGCACGAACCTGCGTCCCCTGCATCGGCAGGCGGACTCTCAATCACTGCGCCACCAGGGAAGCCCTACCTTTCACATTTTAATTAGATTGTTAACCTAATTGCATTTTGGTCAGAGAATTTTGTGTGATATTGAGTCTCAGAAATTTTCTGAGACTTCTTGTTGTTGTTGTTTTTAAATATTTATTTATTTATTTTGGTAAATAAATATTTATTGGCGCTATTGGTAGTGCCAGGTCTTAGTTGCAGCAGGCAGGCTCCTTAGTTGCGGCAGACAGGCTCCTTAGTTGTGGCTCAGGGGCTCCTTAGTTGCAGCTCGCTGGTTCCTTAATTGCAGCATATGCACTCTTAGTTGTGGCATGCAATGTGGGATCTAATTCCCTGACCAGGGATCAAACCTAGGTCCCCTGCATTGGGAGCATGGAGTCTTAACCACTGTGCCACCAGGGAAGTCCCTGAAACTTGTTTTAAGGATTAATATGTGATCAACTTTTGTAAGTGTCCCGTGTGTGCATGAGAAGAATGCTCTAATGATGTGTGTTCTGCCTACGGCCATTAAATTAAGCTTGTAATTTGGGTTGTTCAACTCTTCTTTATCTTTGCTGATTTTGTTTTTCTCAACCTGACCTGATACTAATTCAGAGAGGGTTATTAAAATACTCCATTATATTGTTAACAAATTTACTTGTAGTTTTATTATTTTGTATATTTTGAGCCTATTTAATTATGTTTAAATTAACATATTTAGAATTGTGTATTCCTGGAGAACTGAACCATGTACTATGGTTCTTCTATGTAGCACTTGTCACCGTTACAGGTTTACTGTTTGTGTGATTAGTTAATGTATGTCTTTCTCATTGGAGAATAAATTCCAAGTGGGCAGGGATTATCTTATTCTTTTTATTATTATATCCACAGTATTAGCACAGGTAGGAGATACATAATAAGTATTAATTGAATGAATGAATTTGTTTTCATTTATTTATTTTTTAGCAGTTCTTTAGTACTTGTTTGCTATAATGTTTTGGTTCTTGCTGTCTCTCCTACAGTGTCCTCTTTGGTCTTTGAATAAGCCAAACTAGGAACTTTTAATGTTATTGCTCTTTCATGGTACAATATCTATTTTCATTTGTATGCCATTTGTTTTTTCAAATTATCAATATAGTACATTTAAGGAATATGATTTTTCTACTTAATTGATTTTTTATTAATAAACATCAGTGATTCTTTTAGGAGTTTTTTTCTTACAAGTTTTAAAGTTGAATATCTCTGATTCTATATATCTATATCTACATATTTATTTATATAATTGTGGTTACATACTGCTGTTTAACAAATCATTCCAAAACTTTGTGGCTAGAAACATCAATAAATGCTTGCTTATTATCTCACACAGTTTCTGTGAGTCAGGAATTCAGAAGCAGCTTAGCTGGCTGTATTTGGTTCTGGTCTCTCATGAGATTACAGTTAAGATATTGGCTGAGGCTGCCATTATCTGAAAACTTGACTAGAGCTGGAGGAGATGCCTCCAAAGTGGCTCACTGACCTACAGAACTGTGAGATAATAAACGGGTGTTGTTTTAAAGCTGCTAGGTTTGTGGTCATTTGTTACATAGCAGTAACTCATACAGGTCTCAGTGGAGATGTCTAACCAAATTGCATTGCATGATCTTTGTTTCTGGTGAAAAGTTCAAACCTGGAGTCCTGGATATCAGATAGAAGTTAGATCTGTTGAAGGTAAGAGGTAAGGCATCTAGCTGAGTAAACTTAGACTAGGCCTGGAGATGACTTGAGGGAGTAAGAATAAATCTGGAAACATTCTGCTGTCACTTTTATAGCTGCTCTTTCCTGACTCTGACTTCAAAACACCCTAATTTATTTATCATCAGTTTTGATTTATGTGAACTGCACTGAATCTGTGTATGTTCAGTTACAGCACCAAGATTAAAAGTGGAATTAGAGAAGTGCTACTCATGCCAAAGGCAAAGCAGCAGAGGAGAAATCAAAGAGAAACCAGCTCTGCTGAATCACTAATGGAAGTGAGCTACAGGGCTTTGTCTCATTCCCAGAGAACATCAGGTTCCTCACTTATGGAATATATAAGCAGATAACTCTGCATCTATTATAACAGTATTGGTAGTAAAGATATGTTTGAAGTTTAAACTTTAAATGTTTGCATTATGTGGAGATCAGACCATGTAATGGTAGCCTTCTCACATGAGGTAATACAGATCAGATCAGTGTTTCTCAATTTTTTTTTCATTATCACCCCCTAAGGAGCTTTTTAGACATTTTTTTCCCCTAATAAACCCCCGCCCCCCGCGAGATTTTAATACTGTAGATATACTCTATATCTGTTTATGTACTGTATGTAGTTCTGTGCTTTATATGGGAAAAGAGTAAAATCCCTCCTTCCCCAATTAAAACCAAGTTTTGCCTTTGGGGTCACTATCATCCCTGCTGAGAGTGCATGACAAAGATGCTGATGTGATTAGGTAAAATTAAAGTTTGTATTTAAAGGGATCATTAAAAAAGGTATTTTCATACTGTAATCCAGAGATTACAGGACTAGAGTACTGGTCCAAACTCATGTCAGCAAAAAGAGATGTAGCATCTGCATGTCTTGTTTGGAGAGTACCTCTGGAAGGGTAAACCTGTGAAGCACTGACAAATCTTTACAACATTTAAGAGTAATGATTATACCCAGATCCTTGCTGTAAATAATGAGAAACAATGTAGCACATGTCTACATTATTTGTGTTTCCTGAGTCATTTCTATGCTTTGTTCATGATTTAAGGAGACCAGGTGTCCTCCTTGAGTAGGGCAGTTTGCTTTGGAAGTGACCATCCTACTGTCCCAAAAAGGTAGAGGCAGGACGCCAGAGTCCTGTTTCGGCTTCCTAACTTTTCCTCAGAACAGGTAAATATTTCAGTTCTGGTTCTTTTTAGTTGGCAGGGTGGGCTGTGGTCTAAAGATCACAGGAGACAATAAGTCAGGCCTTGTAAATTCAAGTGTCCACAAGGGCCTTGGCATACATAGAAATGTATCAACAGTGAAACATAAATGCTTTATCAGTCAATTTTGGCTGCTCAAGTCTGCTTACAACATCAGCAAACAGTAATTTTTCTTGCTCATGGGTCTGCAGGTTGGCCAGGGTGGGTCTCATCTCCTTCAAGCTGCAGTCAGATTCTGGTCTGCTCCACGTGCAGCAACAGCAGTAGGAAAACTAGGGAGAGATTTCTAATCAGCGTTCCTTGATCTGCTGATGGGATTTGTTTATGCTGCCCAGTGTTTTGAAAGGCAGGACAACCAGGCCTTTGTCCTAGTACAGGAGTTTAGCATACGTGGTTGATTGAATCATTGTTCCTAATTCTTCATTCATTTCCTGATTAAGAAATGAACATCTTTCTCCATAAAGGTTTCATAAAGTCTTTTATATGGCACATATTATATGATTGTTAAATAAATTATTATATCTCTTGACAGGTTGATTTTTCTTTTTTTTTTTTTTTTTACTGTGTAGTTTGTGGTACTTGTCATTTCCATGTCCTCTTGCTTTTTTTCTGTTCTGTTCTCCTCCCTTCTTTTTCTCCTTCCCTTCCCATTTACTTTAAAAACAGCAGTTGTCAGTATTGAGTAAGAGGGAGTGGTGGAGAAAATGTGAGATACGAAATCTTCCACTGTTGATATAAAGTAATTTAAAATCAAGATTTCTTTCACAAGGCAAAGAGCTACCCAACCTTTCTGATATTGTTCGCTTTTTGTTTCTTTGTTTTAGGATTCAGAGAGTGACTCTTAAAAAGAATTCTGTAGACCTAATCGTATTTATACATAATAGTAGAGCACATGGAGACGGGTAGTTAGATGCTGGGGGAAGGGGGTCATTAAAAAGATGCTATGGGCTTCCCTGGTGGCGCAGTGGTTGAGAGTCCGCCTGCCAATGCAGGGGACACGGGTTTGTGCCCCGGTCCGGGAGGATCCCACATGCCGCGGAGCGGCTGGGCCCATGAACCATGGCCGCTGAGCCTGCGCGTCTAGAGCCTGTGCTCTGCAATGGGAGAGGCCACAACAGTGAGAGGCTCGCGTTCCGCAAAAAAAAAAAAAGGTGCTGTGACGTTTCCACATGCTCTTTTCTCAGATCAGAACCAGGCAGCCCTTAAATTTTCTCTGCAAAGTATTGGCTTGGTGGATTGCCCCATCCTCATGCGCCTATTTTGAATGTGCGGAAGAGTTACTAGGTAAGATTTTAGGCCCCAATAGGTCCAGGTTTCACATTCATCTCTACCAGTGAATCTTTTTTAAGACTAAAATGACTAGGCTTCATTTTCACTTTAATATAATTAGACTTTCTTTTCTTGGTAATAATTCTTTTCCCCCTTTAAAGCAATTGCTGATATTTGCTTCCTTGTTGATATTCTAGTGATCTTCACTACCGGTTGTTTTCTTTCTGTTCTTTTACACTTCTCATGCAGGATTGTTGAAACTCAGACTCTAACTCTATGAAGCTAATTGTATTTTACTGGTGTCTTCCGTGTGTAAATGCTGTATTCACTCTGAGTTTCCAAGAAGCAAATCACTTAGACTATTCTGGTTTGGCATGTTCTCTCTTTCTAACCACCATTGGAGCTGAACCTGGGAACTGAACACAATTTGAAATTTTGTGGTTTGGCTGCTAGAAGTCAGAGCTAAACTATCTGAAGCTAAAAATTATTAATGTTGAAATGTTTTAACCCACTAAGTAAACCTGAAAAAATAATGAAATTTAACTCCAGCCAGCCCATAAAAATTGCATATAACATATTTTTTTTGAGGTTAGAGAGGAAAAATATATGAAAAGAATCTGAGATTGCTAAAGAATTAGAAATTAGTTATTATAGTTTAAAGAAAATGTTAATATCCAAATTCGAATGCAAAGTAAAGCAAGCATACAAAAGCCAAATGAACCCAGAAATCTTATGTTATTCATGTGATATTCTACTTTTCTCAAGACTGTACTGAATCAGTACATAAAAATAATGATGCAAAGCGAGAGAGAGGCATGGACATATATACACTACCAAATGTAAGGTAGATAGCTAGTGGGAAGCAGCCGCATAGCACAGGGAGATCAGCTTGGTGCTTTGTGACCGCCTGGAGGGGTGGGATAGGGAGGGTGGGAGGGAGGCAAACGCAGAGGGGAGGAAATATGGGAACATATGTATATGTATAACTGATTCACTTTGTTATAAAGCAGAAACTAACACACCATTATAAAGCAATTATACCCCAATAAAGATGTTAAAAAAAAATAATGATGCAGGTAAAATACCAGCTGCACTTGTTTAACTTCAGATTTTTTTTACATGTTTTCTTTGAAGATGGAATAATAAGATAACACTTTACAGTATCATGGTATTTGATACTTTACTGAATATATTCATATATAACATCTTAAAAAATGTTTTTAAATTGAGAGCTTGTTTCACCTTTCCACTAAAAATCACAAAGCATTTCATGGGTTTAAGCTCATTAAATCTTAGAACATATCTAAAACCGGGCATGTAGGTACTATGTATAGAAAGGAAGTCCTTTGTTCCTCCATTAGTTAGCACTCTGAAGAGTCATCATTTCTCATTTTCAAGATCCCCTTTCAACTATTATTGGTAGAAGTTTCCTTTGCTCTGATGTCTGGTGATTAATTTTATCCATGTTGTCCTTGATGATGATAAAAGGTCCATGAAAAGTGTTTTGGGCTCTTCAAAACTACCAGTCTCCAAAGGACAGTATGTAAGATGGTCCATTGGGTTGTGGGAAAAAGATATTAGAACTTTTATTGGTATTTCAGTTTAAAACATGAAATAAACCTTTATTGATATTTAATAAGTGGATTGACACTGGCATCCTTACTTGGTCTGTATGTTCGACTGTCATGTGTCAGGTATAGTCCATGAGGAAAGGATACAGAAGGTTGACAGGGGAACCTTGATTGTATCTTTATTTTCAACATATTGGGATGAATTATAGTTCTGCATGTACCTAGTTAGTGGATTTATTGATTTAACTAAATCATACCTCACAAAGCAGACAAATGGCATAAAAAGATTCCTGCAAAGAAACTATGTGTTGAAGGCAATACTAATAATGTGAGCAGAAGTGGACCACGTGTACATAAAAGTCAGAGCTGATGACTCTCCTACAATTAATGAAGTAAAAATCAATGACAGTCTAATCTCATCTGTGAAGACATCCAAAAAATTTGAAATTATAAAGAAAACAGTTTGATATATGGAATTGTATCCATTATTGTTAACAGTGAAACTTCCTCTGTTATTTTGTTCCTTGAAATACTGGCAAATGATAGTAGGAAGCCAACATAGTTAAGAAACACATCACAGGAAGACGAACCTCCACAGGTTTTTCAGTGACTTTTAAAGTCATGTGATACATATTCAATATCTAGAAAAATTTCACTAAAATTAATGATAGAAATTATCATATAATTTTATGAAAATATCATATATTTTATCATATAATTTTATCATATAAAATTTTATCATATAAAATTAATGATAGAATTAATGATAAAAGCCTCTCTTGGGTTTTCTTAAGAGCAAAAGGCCAAATGCAATACATTGTTAATACTGTCAGGGACACTCTTGTTCTTCCTGTCCTGTTACAGTAAAGTGGATGAAATAAGACATAGGAAACAACATGGCAACAACTTAAGTGGATTCTTTTGTGAATAAATACTTTCAGATGGAAATCATTGCTGCTGATAAGCATCAAGAATTAAAACAAGTTATTCATTGTGGAAAGATGGTATATAATAAAAGTACAGAAGTTTCTAACAGGGCCCAGATTATCGTATTAATAAGCTAGATTCTGTTTCAGTAATGAAATACATGAACTAAATTATTTTTGGGCCACAAAAGTAAAGATGTGTCAAGGAAGATATATTCTCAAAAATAAATGACTTCTTGAATATAAAGCAATGTTTATGAGGG
This sequence comes from Stenella coeruleoalba, assembly GCF_951394435.1. Classification (NCBI taxonomy): domain Eukaryota; kingdom Metazoa; phylum Chordata; class Mammalia; order Artiodactyla; family Delphinidae; genus Stenella; species Stenella coeruleoalba. Next base: position 33,606,906 of record NC_137147.1, on the reverse strand, counting down.
AATTTCCTGGTAGTAATGTTAATGTTCTGATTTTGACAGGGGTTTAGATTGCATATGTATATACATTTGCTGGAACTCATCAAATGATACACTCAAGATTTGGGCATTTCATTGTGTGTAAAATTTACCTCAAAAGGAAAAAAATAATACACATTAAACTCAGGTTAATTATATACACACTGAACTGTTAGGGGAAAGTATATTTATGTCTTTGACTTACTTTGAAATGCATTTAAAAACATCTAAGATGGATTGATGAGTGGATAGAAGGATGGATTGATGGATAGTATAGTGTAGTAGTATACTGTACTATATAGTATAGTAACAATAAAATGGCAGTTGCAGAGTCTAGGTGGTGGGTATACGAATGTTCTCTGTAAAACTCTGAATTTTTCGGTTACATCATCCTTAGGCAGTCTATAGCAACACAGAAGCTGATGTCAGATGTGTGAAGAGTGCTTCAGGATGGTACAATTTTTATAAGAACCTGACTGGTAAAGTATTGACTCTTTGTAGTATAGTCTGTAATGAGAGGAAGAGTGACCATGAAAGTCATTTGAATCACAAGAGCTTCTTTGGTTATCTCACAGCAAAGATTGTAAAAGACTGTTGAATTTAAAGATGGGTGAAACTTTTATTTTTGAGTGAAACTTTTTTAAAATGAAAGGACAAGATATGTCAAATTTGCTGACACTCTTTGTATAACAAGTGGCTATATAATATGCCACCTAGCAGATTGAAAATCAAGCAAGCAAGCAACCAATGGAACACTCTTACTCCATCCCTTCAAAGTAAAGGATATTTTTACAATGAGTGCGAAAGTAACTGCTTCTTAAAAGACAGAGATCAAAATACAGAGTGTTTTTCAAATCATTGCTTGGAAATGTTTCTTTTATCATGTGATTTTTGTCATCAAAGATGTGTATCTTGTGAAAACTTTACTATCTGCACACTTTAAAAAACTTTAACAATATTTTCTATACTGTTAAGAAATCTTCCAAATAGTTTCCTTTGATTGTGAAACCAATTATTAAAAATGTTAAAAGTCAATATATTTTGATTAGTTTACAAGAATAATTAGTTGAGGGGCTTCCCTGGTGGCGCAGTGGTTGAGAATCTGCCTGCTAATGCAGGGGACACGGGTTCGAGCCCTGGTCTGGGAAGATCCCACATGCTGCAGAGCAACTAGGCCCGTGAACCACAACTACTGAGCCTGCACGTCTGGAGCCTGTGCTCCGCAACAAGAGAGGCCGCGATAGTGAGAGGCCCGTGCACCGCGATGAAGAGTGGCCTCCGCTTGCCACAACTAGAGAAAGTCCTCACACAGAAACGAAGACCCAACACAGCCCTAAATAAATAAATAAATACTCCTGTTCTCTGTTTAAAAAAAAAAAAAGAATAATTAGTTGATATGAGGGAAGATGGAAATTTATTAGCCAGAGTTCAACAAAAACTTGATAATTGGAAAAGATATTAAAAAATAATGATTTCCTAAGTACAACAAATCATGTATTTCTTTAATTTCAATCCTTGCAGTTTTGCAATTATCACCTTCTCAACTGTAGAGCCATTGCAATTAAGCACTGAAATAAGCAAAACTTAGGAACTGACATTTCAGTTACTGAATTACAAAATATTTAAATCAATATTTAAAAAACAGCATACATAGTTTTATTTATTTTATTATTATCTTTGCTCCACTAAAAGTGCTAATAAGTTTTTATGAGAGTGAAAAGATCTATACAACTAATATATGTTATGAAACTATTGATTTGTATTGTATTTTAGAATTAAAACAAGATACGAAACTATTTTTAAATGCTTGTAATCTTTATTTTTTAATCCCTATTTCATGTGGTTTTATACTGCATAGAATGTATTAGTAAAATAGTATATATATAATACATATGCATATATTGGAGGTTCATACTAAAATTTTTATTTTTTTTTTGGTTTGTTTGTTGGAGTATGTAATCAAAGAACTTTGGAGTTCTCACTGATCACTCATGATCTGGCACACTGTTATTGCTAGCAGCAATTATTTATCCTAAAAATCTATATCATTGTTTTAGAGATTATAAATCAGCACATGGTTTCTAGCTTGTGAGCCTTTGTTTTTTTTTAATGTTAAGCTTTGATAAATGAAGTTTACCCTTACTCTAAATTCCAAAAACAGTAGTTCTCAAATGTAGAGCAGCATCAGTGTCAACTTACTAGAAACGTAAATTTTCAGGCCCTATTTCAGACCTATTGTTAACCAGAAATGCTGGTCAATGAGCTTGCCAGGTGATTCTAATGTTCACTCATGTTTGAGAACCATTGGCCTCCATGATTTAGACTCCTGGGTCATCCCTTCTTATTTCTTCCTGCTTCATAGTATATCTGAGACAGTTTCTTCAGATCTCGTGTGTCTCAGTCTTAGCTTGGACTTCTGTTCATCTCTACCTGAGATTTTCTTTTCTCCTTTCCTCCTCTTCTTTTCCCTTCTTCCTATTGTGAAAAATTGTTCATTAGTGTTATCCTCACAAAAGGGATAGTGTTCTGGTTCTTAAAATTTGTATGCCACAGCCAGTATGACAAATAGCGTGTTAAAGGGGATATTTTTAATATTTTCAAATTAATTTTTGTTAACTGCTTCCTGTTGGACTCAAATATGCCTGTGATTAACGTCCTATTCTTTTCCATCTATATCCTCTTGTTTTTGAATTTTATAATCTCAAAATAACTTTCCACCAACTAAAATTTTAAAATATACACTTCAAAGTATGAATCACCTAGATTCAGTAATTATTGAATTTTGTTTTATTTGCTTTATCTCTCTTCTGCACAGACACACGCACACACACACACAGACACATACACTTTTTTTCTGATTCATTTGAAATTAAATTGTATATATCAATACCTTTTACTCCTAAATACTTTTAAGAATAAAAATCAAAGTACCTTTTAGTGGGACTAGTACAAATGTACTAGTACTAGTACAAAATTGTTTTGAAAGGCCAATTTATAAAAAATGCTAAACCAATTATTAAAGCCTCTTAAATATTTTCAAGATCTTTCTATAAATGTCTTAATGAGGAAAAGGTATAGAACTCCAAGTTGTGAATTTATAAATGAATCCTCAAGGCTTTCTCAACCAGTTTTTCATCTGAACTACAGAACACAGAGGATGGTCTGGGTGACTATTTTCTCACTTCTCCCAGGGATGGTGCATAACTAGTACCAATTCAGATGGATAGGGGGGAAGTTAATTTATTACATACAAGGGGTGTATTAGAATGTTCTCTCTGGGAACCCAGGTTAGTTGGACTGTATATGTAGCAAGTTCTTAAAAGGATTTTGCTTTGATTAGATTGTAATGTTTATACAAATAACAATTTTTTTTTTAAATTTTAGATTACAGGTCCACCAGGTTGTGGAAAAACTCAGTTTTGTATAATGATGAGCATTTTGGCTACATTACCTACCAACATGGGAGGATTAGAAGGAGCCGTTGTGTACATTGACACGGAGTCAGCATTTAGTGCTGAAAGGTGGGAGATTTTATTATTTTTCATTATAATGCTTTATTTTTGTAACTTATGTACAGCATGTAACATTTACAAGCAAGTTAACATTTTTTATTTTTGAGAATACAGAGTGTTAGATACTGTTTTAAAGGAATTTTCCTTTTAAAATTAACACAGGCAGCAATTTCTTTTTGCCTTTTCTATCCCTTTCTTATTGGTTTGAGTGGGGTTCCTGAATAAGCTGTGTTTTGCAGAAAGTCAGGAAGAAACAAGTTTAAGAAACAGAGAGAGGTATGTAAGTAGAAAATGGAGAAGAGGGAAAGTTAATAAGACAGACAAAAGGTAAGCTGCTTTGTAAGTAATTGCTAGTTGGAAGTAAAATATTAGTGAATGGAAAAATTGCAATTTTCAAAACATTTTTTGCTTGAGAAATATTTTACTTTAATCTTTGAAAGAGTGTGGTATTAAATGCAAGAAACACACCGATGATAAGTATATGCATGCTTAGAATGAAAAGATTTCCTTAGTTTGGCAAGGACCTTTATTTTAACATTCTATGAGAAAGGCATTCAGTCATTTGCGTAACTCTGTATACCTGAAGATAAGTCTGATCTCCTCTTCCCCTGCTCTGATTGATGTTGATAAGTAGCAGTGCTTTATATATCTAGAGAATGACTCAATTCTGCTTTCTTAGCCAAGGTATAGTATAGGTATAGTTCTTTGGGTCTTTCTCTAGTTATGTCACAGTGAATCTTACTTATTTCTCTCTAAGAGTACTACAAAGATCAAAGTGTATTACCTGACCAGATAAATTTCAAATGGATTATTTTGCCTAGAGCTTATTTGCTTTGTTCTACATGTCTTGATTATCTATTCTTTCTAAGTATATGCCACTGGTTTGTCAGCTCTTTGAGTTTGTGTTATATCTTTGTATCTTGAAAGCCAAATCCTACGACTGACACATACTAACTGCTCAGAAAATGTTTGATAAATGAAGGAATTGATAGGTATTGCTCTCAGATCGTGGAATCCAGATACCATTTCCTACTAAAAGGAACGAGGGTTCCATGGGGGAATGGCTGATTCTAGCTATGGAGCAGAAAGTTTTGTTTGTTTGTTTTAGTAAAAGGCAAAAGATTTATTCAATCTGAAGAGAAACTAGCGTATTGGGAGGTTTTTAAGTTGAGTCTGAAACATCTTATCTGATAGCAAGAAAGCTATCAAAGACTAGCTAAGGGAGTGTCAGAAGGACTCTGGAGTCAACCTGAAGAGCTCCCACTGGCCAAAGATGAAACAAATTGAGCACCAGTAGAACAATAATAGAAGTTGATTGAAACACATGGAATATGTTTAAACTCATGAGTCTGTAATATTAAGAAATGAAAAGCAGGACTTCCCTGGTGGCACAGTGGTTGAGAATCCACCTGTCAATGCACGGGTCATGGGTTCGAGCCCTGATCTGGGAAGATGCCACATACCGTGGAGCAACTAAGCCTGTGCACCACACCTACTGAGCCTGCGCTCTAGAGCCCATGAACCACAACTACTGAGCCCGCATGCCACAACTACAGACGCCTGCATGCCTACAGGCTGTGCTCCACAACAAGAGAAGCCACCGCAATTAGAAGCCTGTGCACCACAATGAAGAGTAGCCCCCACTCTCTGCAACTAGAGAAAGCCCATACGCAGCATCGAAGACCCAATGCAGCCAAAAATAAATAAATAAATAAAATGAAAAGCAACAAATTGTTCACCATTGGAGAATTCTGGAGAAGCAACTTATTATTTTGAAAATGAGTTAAAAAAAAAAGGAAATCAACATTTTTTCTCTTTTCAATACGAACTGTATTACTAAGTAACAAATATGTCTTTTTTATGGAAGTATTCCAATAATAAATGATGAAGGAATGATACAATATAACCAAATTATAAACTCTAATAATCTAGTGACCTAGGAACTGAATATTGTGATATAATAAATACATATTGTCATCCTGGTTACTGACAAACGAACTTCTAAAACCTTTGGAATTTCCTGAGTAATAGAGCTGAGAGGAGCATAATTTGTTATTTGTAATTAGCCCCTTTCCAACCATACCTGAGTTTATGCTAATTAGATGACTCTTGGTGGGCCCCTAGATTGCATCTGAAGGGGGCTGGTTGCCAGAGGAACTGGTCATGTGATTATAGGGTTGAACTTTCAGCCCTACCTCCCCAACCTCTGAGGAGGGAAGAGGGACTAGAAATGGATCAATCAGCATTCCCATTTAAAGAATCATGCCCATGTAATGGAATCTCCACAAAACCCTCTAACTGATAGGGTTTGGAGAGCTTCTGGGTTGGTGAACACATTGAGGTGCTGGGGGGGATGGTACTCCCGATTTATAGCTGGTTGGTCTGAAGTACCAGAGGCCCGAGACTTGTGATTGAAGACTGAAGTGGGGGCAGCCTTGTGAATCCGAGCCTTTAACCTGCGGTGTCTGAGTTAACTCCTAGTAGTTAGTGTTAGAATTGAATTGACTTGTAGGACACCCAGTTGGTGTCCATAGGGAATTGGAAAATTGCTTCGTCTAGAAAACCCACACATTTGGTGTCAGAAGTGTTGTGAATAAAAACAGTTCATAAACGGAAAAGTGTGCTAGTATCACAAAAAGGCAACCAGTCATTGTGGTACTTGCTGATGGAAGAATAATCACACCAGAAAGTGATCCAGTTTTCAGATCCAACGACCAGTTTACAACATATACAGAGAAGAGAGCAACACGTGAAACTACATCTCAGGGATGTAATCAGAAAATCCAAACTGTGGAAAACAATAAACAACAATTTTTAGGATTAAAAAAAAAGAGTTGGAGGATAAACCTTTGGATTAAAAGAGACTTAGAAGATGTATCGAGGACATTTAGGTTGCTTCCATATCCTGGCTATTGTAAATAATGCTGCAGAGAACATTGGGGTGCATGTATCTTTTTGAATTATAGTTTTCTCAGGATATATGCCCAGTAGTAGGAGTGCTGGGTCCTATGGTAGTTCTATTTTTAGTTTTTTAGGGAACCTGCATACTGTTCTCTATAGTGGCTGTATCAATTTACATTCCCACCAAGAGTATTACTCAGCCATAAAGAGGAATGAAATTGGGTCATTTGTAGAGATGTGGATGGACCTAGAGTCTGTCATACAGAGTGAAGTAAGTCAGAAAGAGAAAAACAAATATCGTATATTAACGCATATATGTGGAATTTAGAAAAATGGTACAGATAATCCTATTTGCAGGGCAGGAATAGAGATGCAGGCATAGAGAACGGACATGTGGACACAGGGGGGAAGGGGAGGGTGGGATGAATTGGGAGATTAGGATAGACATATATACACTACCATGTGTAAACTAGATAGCTAGTAGGAACCTGTTGTATAGCACAGGGAACTCAGCTTGGTGCTCTGTGATGACCTAGATGTGTGGGATGGGTGGGAGGGAGGTCCGAGAGAGTGGATATAGGTATACATATAGCTGATTCACTTAATTGTACAGCAGAAACTAACATAACATTGTAAAGCAGTTATACTTCAATAAAAAAAAAAATAGAGCTTAAAAAAATGGATTGGGCTTCCCTGGTGGCGCAGTGGTTGAGAGTCCGCCTGCCGATGCAGGGGACACGGGTTCGTGCCCCGGTCCGGGAAGATCCCACATGCCGTGGAGTGGCTGGGCCCGTGAGCCATGGCCGCCGAGCCTGCGCGTCCGGAGCCTGTGCTCGGCAACGGGAGAGGCCACAACAGTGAGAGGCCCGTGTACTGCAAAAAAAAAACCAAAACCAAAACCAAAAAAAATGTATTGCTCACATCACATTGTACACCTTAAACTTACACAATGTTATATATATGTCAATTATATCTCAATAAAGCTGGGAAAAAGACATAGTGATCAATTGTAATGTGATAAACTTATTTGGATCTTTAATAAATAAATGGTAAAAAAAAACAACAGAAGCATAAACATGTGACACCACTGGAAATCTGAACGTTGAAACATTTGATATTAAAGCTGATACAGACAAATATATTTGATGCTAAATCTGGTAAAGACACTGGTTCACTCAGGTTGTCCAGGTGAAAGGTACTCTTTAAAATGCCAATGACTAGCTTTCAACTCATAAGCCAAGAAAGTATTAAATAGCCAATTAGGTAATAAATAGCTAATGTATAAATAGCTCTTACAAAGGTCCTGGGGCATTTGCTTAAAGAATTGAAGGATTAAGGTTATTCTGATAACAGCAGTTTAGTTCACTGTAATTGGATTCTTGCTTTTTTTGCACCACTTTCAAAGCTGAGTTTACAATGTCTTCTTAAACTGTTGCATTATTTCATTGTTATCAGCATTACAGTTCAGAGTAGGTTAAAAACCTATCAGTGAATTAGGTGAAATCCAGTAGCAGGTGACTAGTCTACATTCTCCGTATTAATTTGTGGAGATTTTTGTTTTTCTTTGTCTTTGCATTTAGTCTAATTGGCTACTTTTTGCATTCTCTGTATTAATTATTTTCCTTCATTATCTTTTCCTGCCTATGTACATATTACTTAGTACTTGCATTAGAGGCAGGCTGGAAAATTGAGTGGTAAAATTTTTGTCCCTTTTGTTGGAATCATGTTGCATAATTCACAAGGAACTCTTATGAAGGTCATTTGAAGACAAGGGTTGCGATTTATATTGTTTTTATTTTTCTAGTCTATTCTCCACAACGCTTGAAAAGTGTGATGATCTGGTGCTAGGATCAGGTGGAATCAAAGGTCCCTATGCTCTATGCTCTTTTGTATAGATGCCAGACTTGGTGTTCTTCTAGTGCCTTCTGGAGTTTGTCATGGCAGATCAGAGCATGGAGCTGGCTCTGTGATGCTTGGTCACATTTCATTTGTGCTGTTACAATATTGTTTGATTCCTATTTGGAGTTACTGGGGAAGGTTGGTCAATCAGTTAGCTTTCTCCTGCAAGCAACTGGATACACAAAGAATAGCGGCTTAAACAACAAGAGGTTTATATTTTTCCCCATAGCAGGAAAACCTGAGTAGGTCGTTGCTGGCACTGGTTCTGTCTCTCAGTGATGATAGAGACCTAGGGCTGGTACATTTTAGGCATAATATCCGTTCTGTGCTTGAGTCAGTGAGAATAGAAAGAGCCAATTATATCTTTCATCAGGAAAATATGCTTTTCAGAGTAGCCGCCTCCTCCCTTCTGCTGATTCTCTTTTCACGCTCTGGAATCCTTCTGCAGACTTCTCACTTGGTTACCCCTACATGCAACGGAGGATGGAAAAGTGAGGGCAAAACATATTTGTAACAAGTGTGATGGGGCTGGTTAACATAACTGCTTGAGTAAAATTGGGGTTCCCATAGCAAGGAAGAAGTGGGAATGGATATTGGTAGGTAATTAATAGTGTCTCCCACAACTGGGATAGTTTTTGGACTCAGATAAGAGATAAAGCAGGAAAATATAAGACCCAGAAAGGAATATGCTTTAGCTTTCTGTATGTCTCTGTATGGATAATTGTCTGCATTTTGTCCTTCAAACAAGCTCTCCGAAAAGCACAAATGAGGGCTTCCCTGGTGGCACAGTGGTTAAGAATCCACCTGCCAATGCAGGGGACATGGGTTTGAGCCTTGGTCTGGGAAGATCCCATGGGCTGTAGAGCAACTAAGCCCGCGTGCCGCAACTACTGAACCTACGTGCTGCAACCACCGAAGCCCACATTCCGAGAGCCCACGCTCCACAACAAGAGAAGCCACCGCAGTGAGAAGCCCCCGCACTGCAATGAAGACCCAACGCAGCCAAAAATAAATAAATAAAATAAATGAATTTTAAAAAATCAGTTAAAAAAGAAAAACACAAATGTGAAAGTGAATTGAAGGATTAACATGAAGGAAGATTAAGGGATTAACATATAGAGAATTTAGGGTAAGTGAAAAAAGTGGAAAATAGTTTCTGTCAATAAGTTGCTAGATATCTTTTTATCAAGAAGGAGGAAGAAAACAGAGGAAGAATAAATAAAAATAAGGGAAGTTTAAAATGTATTTAAAAAAAAGAAAGGATTTCCTTGCTGGTGCAGTGGTTAAGAGTCCGCCTGCCAATGCAGGAGACACGGGTCCTAGTCCGGGAGGATTCCACATGCAGCGGAGCAACTAAGCCCATGCGCCACAACTACTGAGACTGAACTCTAGAGCCCGCCAGCCACAACTACTGAGCCCACGTGCCACAACTACTGAAGCCCGCACGCCTAGAGCCCATGCTCCACAACAAGAGAAGCCACCGCAATGAGAAGCCCATGCACCACAACGAAGAGTAGCCCCTGCTTGCCACAACTAGAGAAAGCCTGCACGCAGCAACGAAGACCCAACGCAGCCTAAAATTAAAGAAAGAAAGAAAGAAAAGAAAAAAGAAAACCTTGAGGTGATATACTTAAAAGCACTTTGGAATGCTTAGTTATATGTTTCTTTAAAGCAATACACTAGCTAGCTCATTTTTACATATTTTTGAGAAGTATGTTAATCATGCTTGTTCATCACAGGCTGCAATTGTATTTCTGTACTGCTTAATAATTAGGTAATAGTATACTCTGGTGCTAAACCCTCAGGTACTCAGGGACTGCCTTGGGGAGAGGGGAATGCTAAACAGGCAGAGTTCTGGATCTCCTTCTTCTGATTGATTCAGGAAAAGTCTGTTTTTATTTGTTTTACCTATTGGACTTTGCTTAGGGTCTCATATAGTCTTAGATGCTATATGCTGTACATACCTTGAGAATAGAGATAAATAGGTTAGTGACCTGTCTATGGAAATTTTGGCAGCCGTGAAAATTCCAGTATACATGAATTGAATGAATACTATATTATCCCTATTGGGGATAATTAGAAAAAGATGGAACTGGAGGTTAAGAATAAAAAAGGAAGGTAATATGGATGGTAGTAGTAATAGAAATTTTTGAAATAAAACTTTGGGAGAAATAAAATGGATAAAGGAAAATAAAGCAGTCTTAGAACTGCAAGTGGAATGTGTGTGAGGAAGACGGAGGGATCTGGGGAAGCAGGAGATGGGACCCAGGACCCTGGAAGGTGGAGACTTGGGGAGGTGGGACATAGAATTGGAATTGTAAGAGGCAGAAGTAGACATTCCTGAGATGTCATGAAATCAGAAGAGCTTTGAAAACTAGGAAGAAAGATGTAGTCCAACAGGGGAGGAAGAAAATCAAGTAATCACAAAATTGTAAAATTATAACTATTATAACTAAGTATACAGAGGAGAGGTATGTGTTGTGTTGGTACCATGTGGAAGCAATGGCCAAGCTTAGATCTGAAGGAAGTTTTGTACTTGGTGTTAATGTCATTTCTGAGGGTGCCAAGTACCCTACAGCCAGTTCCCTTTAATTCCTACCAAACTACCTAGAGTATCACTCGTTCTGAACCAGTGTATCAGGGAGAGGCATGAAGTGGTAGTGCCCAGCATGACTTCGGCTGATTCTGGAGGCAATACCAGTGTGGTCTTAGGGCCATTTACCTACTTGCTAGTTGGTACAAATCCAGATATTTAACCCAGGGGGCAAACAACAGGGGAGATAAATTCCCTTTTACCGTTTTTTGAGATGGTTTCATGAGTCTGAGTAGGTTTTTCTTAGTTCAGTTCCAGCTGTCCTATCATTTGTGAATCGAGGTGAATTAGTGGTGAGGGAGATCCTGAAGAGTTTTTATGATAGAAAATGAAAATTAGTCATAAGTACTTATTATCACTAAAACAAAACATTGGAATATTCTGGAATCTGTAAGGAACTAATAGATTCACGTTATTATACTTTGTAATACCACAGTATGAAGCAAGTACATATTGAATTAATCAACAGGACAGTATTACATGAAGCTTTGAGAAACCATAAACTTATATTTCAGCACATTTATGATGTTAGATTTCAACTAGAATTTTGGAAAAGTTTTTTTTTTTTTTTACATTAAGCATGTGTTTGGTTTCAAGTTGGCACGTGGTCACTAATGTAAAGCTTTTCTTTTATAAAAGAGCTGTGAAGTAACAGGAGGAACTTATAACAAAAACCTTGATCTGAATCCAGTCTTCTCCACTTTAGTGAATGGTAATTCCATTTCTCCAGCTGCTCATCCGATTAGTCAAGAAATCCCTTCGATCCTCTATGGAACTGTATCTGGAGTGCAGTTACTTCTAATCACCTGATCTGTTCTCTAGGTCAAGTCATCATCTCTATCTGGATGACAGGCACTAGCTGATCTTGCTGTCACCCTTGCCCCTCCATAGCCTCTTCTACATTTGGTAGCTAGAGTGATTCTTTAAGAAAAGAAAAGAAGTTGGATCACATCAGTCCTGATCCTAGGTTTCGCATTTTGCTAAATGAAATCTAACCCCCCCCCAAAAAAAACCCACAAACGTAAAAATCTTATGTGATCTTGGCCCCTGGCTAGCTCTCTCACCTTATTTCCTTTTATCCCACCTCTTGGTTCCTGTGTCCCAGCTACTACAAGCCTCCTTGTTACTCCTGCAACACCCCAGGCATCTTCCCACATGTGGACTTTTGCACTTGCTGTAATTCTCTTTTCCTGTGTGCTGTTTCACTGGATAGCCACATGGTTCACTTTCTCATCTCCCTTAAACCTTTGCTCAAATGTCACCGTGTTAAAGAGGCTTTCCCAGACTACCCTCCATGAAATAGCTCTTACTTCTGTCTGTCACAATCTGTTCCCTTAACCTGATTCACTTTTCTTTAAAGCACATATTATCCGACATGTTAATATATATTTATTTGTTTGTCTTTCTCAGTAGCATGTAAGTTCCATGAGGGAAGGATTTTTTTGTTTTGTTTTCTTGTTGTTGTTCATAGCTGTATCCTTAGCTCCTAGAATGGTGCCTCGCATATTAGGTCCTCAAATATTGAATGAATGAATCTTAAATGCATCTTTTGAAAAGAGTACTTTTAATAAAAAAGATGTCCACTAGATGGCACTGCTTTCAAATTTTATGTAATTAATGTCTGGGAGGAAAACATCTTTTCTTTCGGTGGCTGTAACCAAAAAAGATCTTTGTGGTGAAGATTGTCATAAGAAATTCTACGATTAATGTGAGGCATATAGAATACTACATTTGTATTTGGTTTTTGATTTATATATTTTTAGATACTTTTTCTAAAATGAAAAACATTTGGAGAAACGTATAGAAAATGACAGCATATTCGTGTATAAATGTCCATTTGATACAGGTATTCAGCATGATAACTGTGGATAAGGTTAGTTCAGGTCCACACATTGCCCACCCTCCTTCTGAGGTGTCTTTAATGGAATGAGAGAGAGAAATAGTTTCCAGAGCCTTTGACTATCAAGCTGCTTGCTGGTTGAAATCCAGCCTAGTGTTAGATTCAGAAAATTATTATTGTCTGTCAGCTGTTCAGTTGTTGTTGCCAATGACTTAGGTACTCTCAGTCTGGTTCCTAATCGACTGGGTATCCAAATTTTGAAAAACTTCCATGTTTCTGGCAGGTGTCACCTATCCTATTAAAAATCAGCAGGTTCCAAGTGTCAGAGCTTTTTATCTGACTTCTCTGACTAGCACTAAACTCAGCAAATAGTTGCCCTAATCAAGAAATTTACACATTTTCCCCAGACTCTCAAAATTTGCCCGTTCTGCTTTGCCAGTGTCATCTCATTTCTTCTTGCTTTCATCACTTACCTCATTTCCTCCTTTTTTTCTAGTCCCTGTGCCTCCCTCTCTCAAGTACTTTTCCTGAATGGTCATTTGATCCATTCTGTACTCAACTTTTTACACAACTTTCGGTACTATTCCTTACTCCTAAAGTAATTTTTCCTCTTCTTTTTCAAACCAATGATGCCTTATCTTTTCACATTGTTCAAAATATACTTTTTTGTTTGTTTGTTTGTTTGCGGTACGCAGGCCTCTCACTGTTGTGGCCCCTCCCGTTGCGGGCCACAGGCTCTGGACGCCAGGCTCAGCGGCCATGGCTCACTGGCCCAGCTGCTCCACGGCATGTGGGATCTTCCCGGACCGGAGCACGAACCCGTGTCCCCTGCATCGGCAGGCGGACTCTCAAACACTGCGCCACCAGGGAAGCCCCCAAAATATACTTTTTAAGGAATGTTATTAACTAGTTTTATTTTTTTTCTTTCCTGTTTTAGAGTTTCTCTTTCATTTCTGAGTATGGCATATGTGAGGAACTTATTTTATCTCTTTAACATTCTCAGCTTCTTCTTGGAGCTCATTAACTATTTAGAAATGAAAACACTATTCTTTTATACTTTTGTGTTGTTAAATGGAACATAAAATATAGGATGGTTTTAGTATATATAGTCCTTCCTCCCAGTCACCCTTGGATGGCTAAGTATGGGGCTGATAAGGTATCATTTTAAATAGGAGACAATTACACTCAAAGATTTACATTTTGTATTTTTAGCCTGAAATATTTGAAATTTCTAATAACGATTATAGTTGCATCTGTTTCAACTTGTCACTCTCTAATACTTGGCCTACCCCATGCATTAGATCTAGCTTTGAGGTTGGAATTCAGTGTTTAGAAAATAATTTTTTGTTTACTAAGGAAATATTGGACACATCCATTTGTTTAGAAAATAGTTTCCTGTTTACCAAAGCACTTATTTTGTATGTATTTAAGTTTTAATTGAGAAAACATATTTTTCTGGTCTGAGACATGGAGATTTACTGATATCTGATTATTAGAATGATAATATTCTATATTCAAATATATTTCATTTCTGAAAATGAAAGCATTTTTCTTATTTACTAAACATATGGTGCTAGTCAAATTTTCATTTATAAAAAAACATATTTTTATGTTGAACCTCAGAGATATTGCTTGCTCAGCATTAGATGAGATTAAGAGCCCTTGCTAGGCGTGTGCTCTGACTGGTAATCTCTTTTAGTGCTTACAAACAAGGGCTTACATTCCATAATTGTATATGAAGCCATCTTGCTTATACCTGCTCTTTTTTTTTTTAATACCTGTTCTATTGATAAGGCTTTTTTTCCAGTGTTACTTATGGCTTATGAGTTTCCTAAGTAAAATTTATGTGGCCTTAAATATTGACTATTTTTATTTATTTATTTATTTTAATTTTTTGGTACAATTTTTAAAGGTTACTTTCCATTTAGTTATTACAAAATATTGGCTACATTCCCCATGTTGTACAATATACCCTCGAGCCTATCTTAAACCCAGTAGTTTGAACCTCCCACACTCCCAACCCTATATTGCCCCTCCCCTCCCCTCCCCACTGGTAACCACTAGTTTGTTCTCTGTATCTATGAGTCTGCCTGTTTTTTGTTATATTCACTAGTTTGTTGTATTTTTTTAGATTCCACATATAGGTGATATACAGTATTCATCTTTCTCTGTCTGACTCATTTCACTTAGCATAATGCCCTCTATTCATGTTGCTGCAAATGGCAAAAAAATATTGACTGTTTTTGCTTGTGCTATTTTTTCCTCCACAGACTGGTTGAGATAGCAGAATCTCGTTTTCCCAGATATTTTAACACTGAAGAAAAATTACTTTTGACAAGCAGTAAAGTTCATCTTTATCGGGAACTCAGCTGTGATGAAGTTCTACAAAGGTATGCTGTCTTAGATTTTGGTATTTTAGTAATACTTTGAAGATTTATTTTTTGTTTTTCATGTTTTCAGCTTCTGAGTAAAAAAAAGTCCCTACAAATTAGGATTATGAGAAATAATTATTTCAGTGTTCTTCATTTACTACTATTGGTTGAAGTATTTCTTTAAAAATGAAAAATATTTTAAATGAATAAAATGTTTTAGATTTAACTAATTAAGTGGTATGTTACCTACTGTTCCATTAACAAATTACCCCAAAGTTTAGCAGCTTAAAGCAGTAAACATCTGTTATCTCACATAGTTTTTGAGGGTTAGGTATCTGGGAATGGCTTAGCTGAGTATTTCAGGCTCAGGGTTGCTCAAGAGCTTGCAGTTAAGCTGTTGGCCAGGGTTGTAGTCATCTCAAGGGTCACCTGAGGCTGGAGAATCTTAGAGAATTCCAGGATCATTCATGTAGTTGCTGGAAGGCCTCCCTTCCTTCCTGGAGAGGCCTCTAGTTCTCACTGTGTGGGTCTCTCCATAGGGCTGCTTACAACATGTTGTTGACTGAAAAAAAAAAAAAAGCACACAACCTAGAAGTTGAGAATTATGTTTTATTCAGAAGACATACTGAGGACTTAAGCCTAGGAGGCAGCCTCTCAGATAGCTCTGAGGGACTGCTCCAAAGAGGTAAGGGAGAAGCCAGGATATAGGAGTTTTTGCAACAAAAACAAGGTAGTTGAAACATCAAAAAATTACTGTTAATTAAAGAAAAAACAAACATTTTGAGTTAATGAATTTAGCACTTTTGTATGTATGGGAAGATGCAAGAGTTTGGGCTATTGAAATCATTCCTTTGATATGCACCTTAACTGTCTAGGGCCAGTATCTTGCTTTTCTCTATTCTGAATTCCCTCAAGGTGCACAGTCAGGGCAGCTGCCGTGGCTGATGGCTTGATGGCCTCAACATCCTTTGTTTACTGATGTGGCAGGTGACATTTTTGGTCCACAATGGTGTCTTGCGTCTGCCAGAGCCAGTGCTCTGAGAGAGAGTGGGCAAGTAAGAAGGAGCCCAAGATGGATGCTGTAGTCCTTCACAACCTACTCTCAGAAATGGTGTACTGTCATTTTGTCATATGCTATTGGTCCACAGGACAACCCTGGTACAATGTGGGAGGGGACTCCACAAGGATGTGAATACCAGGAGGTGGGAGTAAATAGGGACCATTTTGGAGCTGGGCTACGGCAAGCAGTTTTGCTCTAAACTGGAGCTTTAGCAGTATCATAAGAAAACCAAGGGGGCTTCCCTGGTGGTGCAGTGGTTGAGAATCTGCCTGCCAATGCAGGGGACACGGGTTCGAGCCCTGGTCTGGGAAGATCCCACATACCGCAGAGCAACTGGGCCCGTGAGCCACAACTACTGAGCCTGCGTGTCTGGAGCCTGTGCTCCGCAACAAGAGAGGCCGCGACAGTGAGAGGCCCACACACCTCAATGAAGAGTGGCCCCCGCTTGCCACAACTAGAGAAAGCCCTCGCACAGAAACGAAGACCCAACACAGCCAAAATAAATAAATTAATTAATTTTAAAAAAAGTGGATAAGCAGTAAAATCTACATTTGAACTGATACAAATTGTCAGAAGAGAAATAAATATCGACACGTTTCACATTTGATGTAGATTAGATAAATGTTTGATTAAAAAGAAAAGGAAACCAAGGAGTGAAGCTAAATGAAAACATTTTGGCCTATTTCCCGAAGTGTGCAATATATATAGAAGAGCTGAAAATAATGTATGTTTATTGACTATCTGCAATAATTACTGCAACTTAGGGAAGAATAATTTGTTGTTTTAAAGGTAGTTAACCTTTCCATGCCCTATTTTTTAAAATTATACCTTAAATTTATCCACTATTTTATAAATTCTGCTTTTACAGGATTGAATCCTTGGAAGAAGAAATTATTTCAAAAGGAGTTAAACTTGTGATTATCGACTCTGTTGCTTCTGTGGTAAGAAAGGAGTTTGATACACAACTTCAGGGCAACATGAGAGAAAGGAACAAGTTCTTGGCGAGAGAAGCAGCCTCTTTGAAGTATTTGGCTGAGGAATTTTCAATCCCAGTAAGTTTTTCTTTTTCTCTTTTTTTCCTCTTTCTTTCTTTTTTTCCTTTCTTTTATATTTTCACTAACTTATAACATCAAATAATAAAATTAAAAGGAAATTAAAACATGACTTTTTAATGGTAGCACAGTCTAATTGCTATAGCAAATACCACCATCTTCTAAAATTTGTTCATCTCTTGAGATTATTTCGTCCTTTTCACAATTTGAGCCTAAGAAGATTTAAATATTGTTTTCCAAAGTTCCTATAGTCAGTACTTTTCTTCCCTCTCATTGTTTAGTCTTTGTGCATGTTTTTATATTACTTTTATCACACTGAGATAAGTAATAAGTATTAAAACTCCATGAAATTGCCTGTGTCTGTTTCTATACAGCTTTTTTTTTTTATGGCAGAAGTTGTCAGTTTTATAAGTATTTAAGGTTTAGATATTGTTATTGTGTTCAGTGCTGTTTTGTACACCATAGGATTTGGTTTGCTTCAAAAGCCAGAGGTTGATTTTTTAGGGTGTTTGGAGTGATAGTAATGAAAGCGTAAGTAAGGAAAACTTGAAAAATTACTCTTGGCATGACTTTCAGTAGTGGGAATTGTGATCAGGAAATCTGAAGATGAGGTGTATTTCAAGGGTTTGTGCTGGGTAAGCTATGAGTACTAAGTTATATTCCCGTTAGCAGTGTGTGGGAGAGTGCAGCTTGCTCTGAAGTCTCACCAACATTTAGCATTGTCAGGCTTTTCAATTTTAGCCATGCATCATCTCAACAGAAGATAGGAAAATTCCTTAAACTGAGATAAAATTTAGTGATGATTTTATAATTTTTAGATTTGTTTGGAAAATTAAAACCTTGGATCTTTGTAACATAGAGAATATGTACTGTTAGTGGAAACTACCACATAGCCTTTGAGATTGATAAACCTAAGCAAGAATCGAGGGGGAAAATGTGGCATTCAAAAAGTTCTACATGTTTTAATGGCTTTTAAATTCATATTTTGGATTATATGGTATAATTCCTGGTGAATCGAGTGCTGTAAAGCTTATCTTGGATCATGCTTATCTTTTAAATTTTATTATAGTTGCTTAAAAGGACAAATTCAAATCCATATTTTCCCTGGTCAAGGAGAATAAGGAAATTTAAAAAATATTTTATAGAGTTACTTGATTGAATGGAAAAGTTAAGTATATATGTTTATTTTATTCATATTGTTGTGTGACTTAATCTTGTGTAAAATATGAAAATTCACTTTTTAAAAGTTATATTTGTTTGTTTTTATTTATTTAAAATATTTATTTATTTGGTTGCGCCGGGTCTTAGTTGTGGCAGGCAGGCTCCTTAGTTGTGGCATGCAAACTCTTAGTTGCGGCACGCATGTGGGATCTAGCCCTGACCTGGGCCTCCTGCATTGGGAGCGTGGAGTCTTATCCACTGGGCCACCAGGGAAGTCCCTGTCTGCTTTTAAATTGTAATTGTAGGCTAATGTATTTCAGTTTTTTCTGAGGTGATTATTTATTTTCCTGAGTGAGAAAGGGGCTGTGCTTTTCTTTGTTTTTAATAGAGCCCTCTGAAAGAATAGGTACTTAGTATCCTCATATCCTTCTGTCTTTGCCTTTGTTTTTCTGTTCAGAGGTAAATGCAGAATATAACATGTACTTATGTAACACAGTATGATATTGGTTTTTCTGACAAATCAGTATTGGTTTTAGAAGGCTTTTGAAAAATACTTCCTTTAGGAAATCTCAGAATTTTCCTAGCCTAATTACCTCACTTAAATGGAAAATCATAAACTTTTAAGCTTTTATGCTATACTTTGAAAAGGTGGCTTCATATGGAAGTAAATGCCTTAAAAGGTGTGTTGTTTTCTGGTTCATTATACCTTTCAAATTAGCAAACCTTATGCTTCCTGGTACTTAAACGTGCCAACAAACATTCCTGCCCCAAGAAGTGTTTGCTGTTCCTCAGCCTGGAGTATCCATTATCCATATTGTCTCCTGTTATTAGTGAGGGCTTCCCTGACCATATAAGTATTAACCACACTCCCTGCCTCTCCATGTCTCTTATTATGCTTTATGTTCCTCCATCATAGTTTTCACCCTCTAGCATTATATATTTATGTTTATTGTTTGTGTGACCTCACCACCCCATAGTACGGTTAAAGGGATTCTGTCTACTTTGTTCATGGCTTTATTCTCAGTACCAGGAATAGTGCCTAACACATAGTAGGCACTCAGTAAATGTTTTTGAATGTATGAGTTTAGATACTGCTTTTCTTCTTAGACTTGATTTAATCTTATGTATGTTTATACTGAACTTAAATTTTATCATTTGCTTTTATCTTTACTTTGATCCTATCTTTAATATTGTTTACTATTTATAATAGTAATAAAATATAACTTTAGATGGCAGAATCTTATCATATGGGATCTGGACTCAGTTCACACTGGTGTCTTATAGGAAGAAAAAGAATTCTTAAGATTCTTAAACTTGGAAAAGGCTTTAGAGATCTAGATAGTATCACAGAACCAGGAATTAGAAGAGATTTATCTCAGTTTAGTAAAACTGTGGTAAGTGAATGTCTGATGGCCTCTGAAGATTGGGTAGAAAGCCAAGCATTCCAGCCTGTTCTTTGGCTGTGGATCTGAGATGGTGGACAGGGCCAGGATGCCTGGCATTTTGATACACTCTAGATATCTTCATTCAAATGAGAGTAAAGAGTAAAACCAACTTGGCTGTGGGTTGAGTACTTCATTGAATTTAAATATTTCTCTACAGTGAACTTTCAGTGCTTTTAAAATGTGGGGAAAAAGCTTAAAATATAATTTGTATTTAATTTCGATTGTCACATTGTGTATATATTTGTGTATGGTATGTACAGTTGTCCCTCAGTATCTGCAGAGGCTTGCTTCCAGGACCCCTGCAGATACCAAAATCTGCAGATGTTCAAGTCCCTTATATAAAATGGTTGTCCTCCTTATCCGTGGGTTTTGTGTCCAGGGTTTTGCATCAAAAATTCTCCAAGGAAACACAACATTGTAAAGCAACTATACTCCAATAAAAATTAATAAAAAATTAAAAACTAAAATGTATCATAGATTAGAAAAAAAAATTCTCCAAGTGAGAATTTTTGATCCAAGGTTGGTTGAATCCACAGATATGGAACCCATGGATATGGAAGATGATTATATGTGTGTTTGTATGCAAGCATGCCTGCGTGTGTGGAGATTTCAACATCCTTTCTCAGTAATTGATAGAATTAATGGGCAGAAAGTCAGAAGACTTGGATAACATAAACAGTCAACTTGATCTAATCGGTGTTTACAAAACATTCCATTCAAGTGCCTGCAGAATACATATTCCTTTCTGGTACACATGAGATATTCACCAATATAGACCATATTTGGGGACATACAATAAATCTCAACATATTTAAAAGATTGAAATCATACAAAGTGTGTTTTTTGACCCCAAGAGAACTAAACTAGAAATTGATAACAGAAACATGTCTGGAAAATCCACAGACATTTGGAAATTAAACAAAAATACTTCTAAATAACCCATGAGTCAGAGAATAAATCACAAGAGAACTTAGAAAATATTTTGAAGTAAATAAAAATGAAAATACAACATATCAAAATTTGTGGATTGCAGCTAAATCAGTGCTTAGAGGGAAGTTTATTTAATTAAATGCTTATACTGGAAAAGAAGAAAGTTTTCAAATCAGTGATCTAGCTTGTAAAAAATACAAGAATAAATTAAACCCAAAATAAGCAGAAGGAAGGAAAAAATAAAGATAAAAGCATGAATCCATGAAATTAAAAATAGGAAACGATAGAGAAAAGAATCAATGAAATAGAAAGCTAGTTCTTTGAAAAGATTAATAAAATTGATAAAACTGTCACCAGATTGACCAAGAGAAAAACAAATTAGCAGTATCAAGACTGAGAGGGGATATCACTGAAGGTCCTACAAATACTAAATGAATAATAAGGGAATGTTATGAGCAACTTCATTTCAGTAAGTTTGATAACTTAGATGAAATGGGCAGATTCTTTGAAATACACAAACTATCAAAGCTTACTGAGGAAGAAAGAGATAAGCTGGATAGTCCTATATCTGTTAAAGGAGTTGAATTTGTAATTAAAAATCTCACAAAGAAAATGCTAGGTCCAAAGTCTTTACTGGTAAAATCTATCAAACATTTAAGGAAGAAATAGTATCAATTCTATACAAACCTTCCAGAAAATTTTTAAGAAAACTACAGAGTGATGTTCCTCATGAACATAAATACACAAATCCTTAAAATATGTTAACAAATTAAATTCAGCAATAAATAAAAAGGATAACTACATCATGACCAAGTAAAGCTTATTTCAGGAATGTTTCATTGATTTTGAATTAAAACATTAAATAAATAAACATTAAATAAAAAAAATAAAAAAACATTAAATAAAAAAAAAACATTAAATAAAACATTAAAACATAAAATTTACTACAGCAACACATTAAAGAAAAGGATCATCTCAGTAGATGTAGGAAGGAAAAACAGTTGACAAAATTCATTAGCTATTCATGATGAAAACTCTGAGCAAACCAGTAGTAGAAGGGAACTTTCTCAACCTGATAAAGGGCATCTACTAAAAAACTACAGCTAACATCATACTTAATGGTGATATATTGAATTCTTTCTTCCTAAGATTGGGAATAAGGCAAAGATGACCCATTCTTGCCATTTCTAATCAACAGTGTATTGTAGACTCTAGCCAGTGTGATATGGCAAGAAAAAGAATTTAAGTATACCTGTATTTAAATTAGAAAAGAAGAAATAAGACTATCTTTATTCATAGACAATATGATATGTTTGGTAGAAAATCCCCAAGATTTTACCCAAAAAGCTACTAGATTTAACAAGTGATTTTAGCAAGATTACAGGATACGAGAATTGATATATAGAAATTAATTGTTTCTCTATATGCTAGTGGTGAACAATTAGAAACTGAAATTGAAAACCTGTACCATTAATAAGAATACCAAAACCATGAAATCTTGGTGATAAATGAAACAAAATATATGTCAGATTTTTATACTGAAAACTATAAAGCATTGATGAGAGAACTCAAAGTAGACCTAAATAAATGAAAACATACCATGCTCATGGACTGCAGACTCACCAATGTCAAGATGTTAATCCTCTCCAAATTGCTCTATGTATTCAATACACAATCCCAATCGAAATCCCAGTAGGCTTTTGGGTAGAAATCAACAATCTGACTGTGAAATTTATGTAGAAAAGCAAAAGATAGAGAACAGTTAGAACAATTTATAAAAAGGAAAGTATAGTTAGAAGACTCACACTCCCTGATTTTAAGACCTACTAGAAAGCCACAGTAATTAAGACAGTGTTGTATTGGTGATAGGATTGACACCAGATCAATGGAACAGAATAGAGAGTGCAGAAATAAATCCATAGATTTACAGTTAATTTTGAACAAAGATGCTAAGGTAATTCAGTGGAAAAGAGATAGTTTGTCAACAGATTGTGCTAGAACCATTGGATATCCATATGTAACAAACAAACAAATCTTGACTTGTACTATTATAGAAACCCAACTCAAAATGGTTGACACACTGTAACATAAAACCTAAAACTATAAAACTTCTGGAAAAAAAACATGGGAGAAAATATTTGTGGCCTTGGGCCAGGCAAAGATTTCTTAAATGACATTAAAAATATGCACCAGGGGGCTTTCCTGGTGGCGCAATGGTTGAGAGTCCGCCTGCCGATGCAGGGGACACGGGTTCGTGCCCCGGTCCGGGAAGATCCCACATGCCACGGAGCAGCTGGGCCCGTGAGCCATGGCCGCTGAGCCTGCGAGTCCGGAGCCTGTGCTCTGCAATGGGAGAAGCCACAACAGTGAGAGGCCCGCGTACGGCAAAAAAAAAAAAAAAAAAAAATACACCAGGGACTTCCCTGGTGGCGCAGTGGTTAAGAATCTGCCTGCCGATGCAGGGGACACGGGTTTGAGCCCTGGTCCGGGAAGATCCCACATGCCGCGGAGCAACTAAGCCCGTGCACCACAACTACTGAGCCTGCGCTCCAGAGCCTGTGAACCATAACTACTGAGCCCACGTGCCACAACTACTGAATCCCACGTGCCTAGAGCCTGTGCTCTGTAACAAGAGAAGCCACCACAATGAGAAGTCCGTGCGCCTCAATGAAGAGTAGCCCCTGCTCGCCACAACTAGAGAAAGCCCACACACAGCAATGAAGGCCCAATGCAGCCAAAAATAAATAAATTTATTTAAAAAAAAACATAAAAAATTAACATTTCTATTCTTTGAAGATACTTAAGAAGATGAAAAAACAAGCCACAGACTGGGAGATAATATTTGTGCAACTCATGTTGAAGGACTGGTAACTTAAAGGGCTATGAAAACTCAGTAACAATCTAATTTTTAAAATGGGCAAAAAAATGGGCAAAAGATTTGGATAAACACTTCAGCAAAGAAGATATACAGGTGGCAAATAATTGCTCAAAATTATTAGTCATTAGGGAAATGCAAAGTAAAATCACAATGAAATACTACTATACATCTATTAGAATGGTTCAAAAAACAAAAGCAAAAACCCTGACAATACCAAATGCTGACAAGGATACGTGGATACGGAGCAGCTCGAATTCTCCTACATGCTGACGGAAATGCTAAATGGTATTGCCACCTTGGAAAACATTTTGACAGTTTCTTGTAAAGTTAAACATCTACTTTAACTATATGACCAAGCAGTCTTTCTCCTAGGTATTTTTTTTACCCTAATAAATGATATATATCATACAAAAATCTGAAAATGTTTTTAGTAGTATAATTCATAATCACCAAACACCAGAAACAACCCAAACAGATCTGGGTTAGAATTCAGACTCCTCCATTTACTACCTGTATAACTATAACTTAATTACTTTTCTGTTTTTCAGTTTCCTAATGTGTAAAGTGAGAGTAATAATGCCTAACTTTATTTTTATTTATTTATTTTTATTTAAGTTTTGGCTGTGTTGGGTCTACGTTGCTGCACATGGGCTTTCTCTAGTTGCGACAAACGGGGGCTACTCTTTGTTGCAGTGCGTGGGCTTCTCACTGTGGTGGCTTCTCTTGTTGCAGAGCACGGGCTCTAAGCACGTGGGCTTCAGTAGTTGTGGCGCTTGAGCTCAGTAGTTGTGGCACACAGGCTTAGTTGCTCCGCAGCATGTGGGACCTTCCTGGACCAGGGATCAAACCCATGTCCCCTGCATTGGCAGGCGGATTCTTAACCACTGTGCTACTAGGGAAGTCCAGTAATGCCCAACTTTAAAACAGTGGGATAGTGCCCATTTTTCAGTAGATCCTTGGAAAAGAGGATAGTACTTAAAAAAAAAAGTATTTCCCTTATCGTAGTAATTGGTTGTTCTTTTGAATTAAATATACTTAGCACAGAGCCTCATATACAGCTTAACAAATAAAAAAAACTGTAAGGAACCCTTATATCTAATATTTAACACTTTCCTTTTATACATCAGAGAAACTTCTTGTCTTATTTCCTTCTAGAAACAGTCATACTTTGTTTCCCACTTGTTTGCCCCAGGACTTTCAGATGCCAGTGAGCCCATACTCATTCTGCCCTGTTAGCTCACTGTGCCAAAGGTCAGTAAACTTCTGTGAAGAGCCAGATAGTAATATTTTAGGCTTTGTGGGCCCTAATGTCTCTGTGGTAACTACTCAACTCAGCCATGGTAGCATAAAAGTAGCCATAAACAATTTGTAAACTAATGGGTGTGGTTATAGTTCAATAAAATCTTGTTTACAATACCAGATGGAGGGCCTTGGGCCACAATTTGCCATCCCCTGATCTGGACCCTTCTCTTTTCTCCCTAGTCTTGGACCCAGGGCTGGCGCTACCATTAGATTAAGGAATTTGGAGGAAGGGAACGAGAGCAGTCTGCTCATAAAGCAGTGTTTTCTCAAACTAGTTTAAGACATTGGCCCCTTTTAAATGCAAGTGATATGCTCTTAACCCCCATTTCTGACTTCAGATTTATTATATTACAGACATATATAGAATTATAAAACTAGCTAATAACTCTTCATATTAAATCATACTTATGAAACCATAAAAGTGGGTTGTATTGAATAAACAATACTATTCAAAGTAATTATTCTAATGTTACAGATGATCATTTGCTAAATTAAATTATTACTTGCAATATAAATAACATAGCATAGCTTCTTTTGAATTATATGTGTGCATGTGTGTGTGTATTTACTGTAGTTTATGTGATGACTCAACTTTGAACTACTACAAAACCTTCTTCTGTTTGGGAAGGATAACGTCATTTGGCCCTTACCTGGGCATGAATGCATTTACGTTTGAATTCTGCTATTACTTTTTTCTTATTCGTCTCTGACAATTAAAGTTGTACCACTTGGCATCACTTGATTGAAAATACACATTAATATCTGTTGGCAGTTTTTAATTATAAAATGCCTATACTAATATTTTGAGGCTATCATTGAAATGGAAATATAAAATTTAAAAATTCTCAGAGACAATTTACAAAACTTTGAATATGTTCACCGACTACAGTTTGAGAAACACAGTTGTACTAGTCTTGTAGAAGTTTTTTCCTGAATGTTGTGGGGGAAGTTTAAGGGACACTCTGCTATTGAGATGTAGGATGAAAAACCTTTGTCTTTTTTTTTTTTTAATTGAAGTATAGCTAATTGACAATGTTTTGTTTGTTTCAAGTGTACAGCAAAGTGATTCAGTTATACATATACATATATGTATATATTCTTTTTCAGATTCTTTTCCATTATAGAAGACTTTGTCTTTTTAAAGTGTGTCCATGCTAGTATTAGAAAAAACAGTAGACTCTAAAACGATTTATAATTAATGAAAATAACATAAGAGAAGAATTTAAATATTACCTGTATAAAATGAATTGTGGTTATGGTTATTTATGTTGCTTGTTATCATTGATTTCTAAATATCATACAAAACAGTTATTATACATATCGTTAATTATGTATTAGGTTAAAATGAGATTTTCTTGCCAAAAAAGACCTTAAAGATCATTTAGATTAGCCTCTTCATTTTATAGATGACAATGAGGCCGAGAGGTGACCTTACTTGTTCTCCTATTTTTAGCATAGGAGAGGGCAGATGAATGGATAGAATGTAAGATCTTTTGGGTGCCAGTTCTGAGATTTTTTCCTACAGTAGGATTCTCTTTTTTTCTGAGATCTACAGAATGATGGTGGTGCTTCTTTGAAAATGCTTCCAGTGTATCTTGAACAGGCCCGTACAAATACCAAAAAAATGCACAAAATGCCAAGATCTAAATTTTTACTGTTTCAGAGAATTTTCAACAAGGTAACTTCAGTTGTTGGTATATGAGTAGCACTGAAGTTTCCTGTCTCTTTCCCCCCTATCTTCTTTTACCTTCATTTCTTAATATTGTGCAAATGTTTTCTGCTGTAAGGGAACTAGTACCAGTTACCAATATTTAGAGAACTGGTATATCAAGAAAAATTTGAATATACTATTTAAACATTCTAAGAAGGAAAAGTCTTATTTTCAATGAAAGTTGTTAAAATCCAAATTATTTTACTGAGGTGTGGTTTTGACAGGGTTTTCTCTTGTTGCCATCTATGTTCTTGATTTTCTCTTGTTTCTATCTGTGTTCTTGATTGTATGTTTTTTGAGAAAATGCATTGCTCTAATTTATTGCATAATGTGATTTCTTTTGAAATATTAATGCTCATAAAATATTTAAAGCTGTTTAGAAAAATTAATTAAAATGTATTGTATTATATTTTAAGGACATAAGGGTTTAAAATCTTTGGCAAGTGGAAACTTTGTTTTTGTTTTGAGTGAGGCAAATATTACAAGGTTAAACTTTTTATTATTATTTGACAAAAGCATAAAAATATTTTTTTTCTCAGTTTAATGGTAAATTTCATATGGGCCAGAATTTCTTTTCTTTTACTTTTAGCTGTCCCATCATGCAAAGTGGGTTTAACTTATAGGATTATGACTTATCTTAGATACTAATAAATATTGAAAATTTAAAAAAATAGGAAGCTAGGCCAATGCGTTTAAAATAATTAAAGTTTTGTTAATTACAAAATTGGAATAGAATGTTTATGACTTGTGAGATCGAAGAAAAAGGTATGTATGAACCCAATTTTGACATTTATTCTTGTCATAAATGTAAAAATTCAGGATTTGCATTTCTGTGAAAACCTAATGAAGTTTCTCTAATTGTGAAATAGAAACCCTACACTCTAGATATATGTAACTAAGCCATCAAAACTCTAGAGTTACATTTTATTGTTGTGTAATGTTACTGTATGATTTTTCAGAAATCATATAATTTTTGGTTTACTTTGATTACTTTCATATTAATTACTGAAAGCAAACACTGTGGGAATTCTGTGAGGTAAGAAACGTCTTTTACATTTTTTTTTGTTTTTCATAAGTGCCTTGTGTTTGCTAATTCACATTTGAAGTCAGATTATCCTTAAAGATACCCTATATTCATTCAGGTGGCTGAAACTCATAGACTAGACTAAACCTTCACTTTATTTCATTAGTTAGTGAGAATAATTCTAGAAAAATTATATCTTTCTTTTGTGTAGCTCTTTATAATTTATAAAACTTTGTTTTTATTGGTTTTTTTAAAAAATAAATTTATTTATTTTTGATTGTGTTGGGTCTTCGTTGCTGTGCGCGGGCTTTCTCTAGTTGCGGCGAGTGGGGGCTACTCTTCCTTGCGGTGCGCAGGCTTCTCATTGCGGTTGCTTCTCTTGTTGGGGAGCATGGGCTCTAGGCGCACGGGTTTCAGTAGTTGTGGTATGTGGGCTCAGTAGTTGTGGCTTATGGGCTCTAGAGCACAGGCTCAGTAGTTGTGGCTCACGGGCTTAGTTGCTCCGCGGCATGTGGGATCTTCCTGGACCAGGGCTCGAACCCGTGTCCCCTGCATTGGCAGGTGGATTCTTAACCACTGTGCCACCAGGGAAGTCCCAAGTCCCTGTTTTTATTGTTGACTAGAGCAAAAACCTAGAAACAACTTAAGATTAATGAGTGGATGATTGGCTAAATTAATGGTGGAACATCCATACAATGGAATACTGTGATGTTGTTAAAATGAATGAGATAACCCAGGAATGTATTCACAGGTTGTTTAGGAAAGGATTAACTCAGCTGGGGTAGGTTGCTCAAACCCAGCATATTCCCAAGGAAGTCTTATCTTCAGGACTGCCAGCTCCTGGGAAATGAACTCAGAGCCTTTGGAATATTCTGCTTAATAAGAGTGTTTTTATATGCCTGATGCCTTGGTCCACACAATACCAGTTGAATCAGGTAGTTTATACAAACTGTGATTTATGGAGAACACCGATTTGGCTCTGGGGACTAGAATCTCGGTAGCTAAGGTCAGTCATGCAGGCCCTGCATGGTATGTGACTGACTCCCAGTAAAAACTCTGGACACCAGAACTTGGGTGAGCTTTCCTGGTGGACTTTGCTTCACATGTGTTGTAACACATCATTGCTGGGACAATTAAACACGTCCATGCAACTCCACTGTGGGATGACACTTGGAAACTGGTACCTGGTTTCTCCTGGGCTTTGTTCATCCTCCTTTTCCTCTTTGCTTATATCAATCTGTATCCTTTTGCTGTACTAAACCATAACTGAGTGTAAGAGCTTTTCTGAGTCCTGTGAGTCCTTTCAGTGAATCACCAAGCCAGAAAGTGGTGTTAGAGACCCCTGACACACAGGGGCATCAATAGATAGGTGCAAGAATGTTTATGGGAGCTTAACCTAATTGCTCAAAACTGGCAAAATTTAGTTATTAGTATTGCATCAACCTTAATTTATTGATTTTGATCATTGTACTATGATTATATAAGATGTTAACATTAGGAGAAGCTGGGTGAAGAGCATATAGGAACTCCCTGTAGTCTTTTTGCAACTATTTGGTGAATCTAAAATTATTTCAAAATAATAAGTTAAAAAAAGAGAGTGTGTTTTTATGTTCATAAATTGGCTCTGGAAGCTCATTAAGAAACTCCATTGGTTGCATTTGGAGAAGGAAAACAGGGGCTGGAAGAGGACTTCTATTTGATGCACTGGATCTCTTCTATTTAGTTGTCTGGTCCTGTAGATATTACCTAAAACCTCTTCAATTTAAATGCTGCTCTTCATCTTTCAGCAAATCTATCTGGCTCCATTTTCAATATATATTAAGTACCATCATAAGATTAATTCCCATCATCTTCAATGCTATCTACCCTGGTTCTGATTGTTTAAGAATACTGGCTTTGGAGTTAGGTGTGGGTTTGAATCATAGCTTCATTGTTTGCTAGTTTTGTGACCTTGAGTAAGTTATTTATCCTAGTTCCAACTCTTAGTTTCCCATTTGAAAAATGGGGATGATAATATCTGACTCATAGGGGTGTGAGGATTAAATGAGACAATGTTTGTAATGTTCTTTGTACAATGTTTGACACATTCAGTAAGAGGTAGCCATTAATCATTAACTTTAGTAGTTACCTCATTCCAGGTGCTTGGTATATTTTATCTCTCTCCTCCTGTTTTTTTTTTTTTTTTTCCTCAGAAGGCTGCAAGCTCCTCAAAAGGAAAAATCATGTCTTAGGGCTGTATCCCTTCTAGCTGTTTTGTTGATGGTTGCTGTTACTGCCTAACCCTCCTATACCTGGTTCACTCACTTATTCTTTGGATCTCAGTCACTCTTCCTTTTTTTTAATCTTTTTAACACAGACTTTTTTGAAACATAATACTAATATAGAAAAGTACACAAATTATAAATGTATAAGTCAATAAGTGTTCGCAAAGTGAGCACATTTGTATAGTCAGCACTAGATCAAGAAACAGACCATTACCCCAGAAGCCCTCATGTCCCCCTTCTAATCAAGGGTAACCGATATCCTGACTTCTTACAACACCAGAGGTGAGTTCTATGTATCTTTGAAATTTAATAAATGGAATCATTTAGTAAATACTTTTTGTGTGTCTGGCTTCTTCTGCTCAGCATTATATTTGTGAGATGAATTCAGTGTAAGCATGTAATTTAAGGTTGTTTTTTTTAATTTAATTTATTTTTTTATACAGCAGGTCCTTAGTAGTCATCAATTTTATACACATCAGTGTATACATGTCAATCCCAATCTCCCAATTCATCCCACCACCCCACCCACCCTCCTCCACTTTCCCCCCTTGGTGACCATACATTTGTTCTCTACATCTGTGTCTCAATTTCTGTCCTGCAGACTGGTTCATCTGTACCATTCTTCCAGGTTCCACATATATGCATTAAATACAAGATTTGTTTTTCTCTTTCTGACATACTTCACTCTGTATGACAGTCTCTAGATCCATCCACGTCTCTAAAAATGACCCAGTTTCATTCCTTTTTATGGCTGAGTAATATTCCATTGTATATATGTACCACATCTTCTTTATCCATTCGTCTGTCGATGGGCATTTAGGTTGCTTCCATGACCTGGCTATTGTAAATAGTGCTTCAAAGAACATTGGGGTGCATGTGTCCTTTTGAATTATGGTTTTCTCTGGGTATATGCCTGGTAGTGGGATTGCTGGGTCATATGGTAGTTCTATTTTTAGTTTTTTAAGGCACCTCCATACTGTTCTCCATACTGCCTGTATCAATTTACATTCCTATCAGCAGTGCAAGAGGGTTCCTTCTTCTCCACACCCTCTCCAGCATTTGTTGCTTGTAGATTTTTCCCATGATGCCCATTCTAACTGGTGGGAGGTGATACCTCATTGTAGTTTTGATTGGCATTTCTCTAATAATTAGTGATGTTGAGCAGATTTTCATGTGTCTCTTGGCCATCTGTATGTCTTTTTTGGAGAGATGTCTATTTAGGTCTTCTGCCCATTTTTGGATTGGGTTGTTTGTTTCTTTAATATTGAGCTGCATGAGCTGTTTATATATTTTGGAGATTAATCCTTTGTCTGTTGATTAGTTTGCAAATATTTTATCCCATTTTGAGGGTTGTCTTTTCATCTTGTTTATGGTTTCCTTTGCTGTGCAAAAGCTTTGAAGTTTCATTAGGTCCCATTTTTTTATTTTTTATTATTTATTTATTTTGGGGGGGAGGTACATGGGCCTCTCACTGTTGTGGCCTCTCCTGTTGCGGAGCACAGGTTCCGGACGTGCAGGCTCAGCGGCCATGGCTCACGGGCCCAGCCGCTCCGTGGTATGTGGGATCTTCCTGGACCGGGGCACAAACCCTTGTCCCCTGCATCGGCAGGCAGACTCTCAACCACTGCGCCACCAGGGAAGCCCCCATTTGTTTATTTTATTTTCATTACTCTAGGAGGTGGATCAAAAAAGATCTTGCTGTTATTGATGTCAAAGAGTGTTCTTCCTATGTTTTCCTCTAAGAGTTTTATAGTGTCCAGTCTTACATTTAGGTCTCTAATCCATTTTGAGTTTATTTTTGTGTATGGTGTTAGGGGGTGTTCTAATTTCATTCTTTTATATGTAGCTGTCCAGTTTTCCCAGCAGCACTTATTGAAGAGACTGTCTTTGCTCCATTGTATATCCTTGCCTCCGTTGTCATAGATAAGTTGACCATACGTGTGTGGGTTTACCTCCAGGCTTTCTATCTTGTTCCATAAATCTATGTTTCTGTTTTTGTGCCAGTACCATATTGTCTTGATTACTGTAGCTTTGTAGTACAGTCTGAAATCAGGGAGTCTGATTCCTCCAGCTCCGTTTCTGTCCCACAAGACTGCTTTGGCTATTTGGAGTCTTTTGTGTCTCCATACAAATTTTAAGATTTTTTTGTTCTAGTTCCGTAAAAAATGCCACTGGTAATTTGATAGGGATTGCATTGAATCTGTAGATTGCTTTGGGTAGTCTAGTCATTTTCACAATATTATTTTTTCCAATCCAAGAACATGGTAGCTCTCTCCATCTGTTGGTATCATCTTTAATTTCTTTCATCAGTGTCTTATAGTTTTCTGCATACAAGTCTTTTGTCTCACTAGGTAGGTTTATTCCTAGGTATTTTGTTCTTTTTGTTGCAATGGTAAATGGGAGTGTTTCCTTAATTTCTCTTTCTGATCTTTCATCATTAGTGTATAGGAATGCAAGAGATTTCTGTGCATTAATTTTGTATCCTGCAACTTTACCAAATTCATTCATTAGCTCTAGTAGTTTTCTGGTGGCATCTTTAGGATTCTCTATGTATAGTATCATGTCATCTGCAAACAGTGACAGTTTTACTTCCTCTTTCCCAATTTGTATTCCTTTTATTTCTGTTTCTCTTCTGATTGCCGTGGCTAGGACTTCCAAATATGTTAAATAAGAGTGGTGCAAGTGGACATCCTTGTCTTGTTCCTGATCTTAGAGGAAATGCTTTCAGTTTTTCACCATTGAGGATGATGTTTGCTGTGGGTTTGTCGTATATGGCCTTTATTATGTTGAGGTAGGTTCCCTCTATGCCCACTTTCTGGAGAGTTTTTATCATAAATGGGTGTTGAATTTTGTCAAAAGCTTTTTCTGCATTGTTGAGATGATCATATGGTTTTTATTCTTCAATTTGTTAATGTGGTGTATCACATTGATTGATTTGTGTATATTGAAGAATCCTTGCATCCCTGTGATAAATCTCACTTGATTATGGTGTATGATCCTATTAATGTGTTGTTGGATTCTGTTTGCTAGTATTTTGTTGAGGATTTTACATCTATATTCATCAGTGATATTGGTCTCTTATTTTCTTTTTTTGTAGTATCTTTTTCTGGTTTTGGTATCAGGGTGATCATGGTCTCTTAGAATGAGTTTGGGAGTGTTCCTTCCTCTGCAATTTTTTGGAAGAGTTTGAGAAGGATGGGTGTTAGCTCTTCTGTAAATGTTTGATAGAATTCACCTGTGAAGCCATCTGGTCTGGACTTCTGTTTATTGGAAGATTTTTAATCACAGTTTCAATTTCATTACTTTTGATGTGTCTGTTCATATTTTCTGTTTCTTCCTTGTTCAATGTTGGGAGGTTATACCTTTCTAAGAATTTGTCCATTTCTCCAGGTTGTCCATTTTATTGGCATAGAGTTGCTTGTAGTAGTCTCTTAGGATGCTTTGTATTTCTGCGGTGTCTGTTGTAACTTCTCCTTTCTCATTTTTAATTTTATTGATTTGAGTCCTCTCCCTCTTTTTCTTGATGAGTCTGGCTAATGGTTTATCAATTTTGCTTATCTTCTCAAAGAAG
The DNA here is from genome assembly GCF_951394435.1 of Stenella coeruleoalba. NCBI lineage: Eukaryota > Metazoa > Chordata > Mammalia > Artiodactyla > Delphinidae > Stenella > Stenella coeruleoalba. The sequence goes on along the minus strand of NC_137147.1, from coordinate 33,573,376 downwards.
CAGCTTTTAGTTTTATTGATCTTTGCTATTGTTTTCTTTGTTTCTATTTCATGTATTTCTGCTCTGATCTTTATGATTTCTTTCCTTCTGCTAACTTTGGGTTTTGCTTTTTCTTCTTTCTCTAGTTCCTTTAGGTGTAACGTTAGATTGTTTATTTGAGATATTTCTTGTTTCTTGTAGTAGGCTTGTATAGCTATTAACTTCCCTCTTAGAACTTCTTTTGCTGCATCCCATAGGTTTTGGATCATCGTGTTTTCATTGTCATTTTTCTCTACGTATTTTTTGATTTCCTCTTTGATTTCTTCAGTGATTGCTTGGTTATATAGTAACATATTGTTTAGCCTCCATATGTTTGTGTGTTTTACGTTTTTTTCCCTGTAATTGATTTCTAATCTCATAGCGTTGTGGTCAGAAAAGATGCTTGATATGATTTCAACTTTCTTAAATTTACTGAGGCTTGATTTGTGACCCACGATGTGATCTGTCCTGGAATATGTTCCATGCACACTTGAGAAGAAAGTGTAATCTGCTGTTTTTGGATGGAATGTCCTATAAATATCAATTAAATCTATCTGGTCTATTGTGTCATTTAAAGCTTGTGTTTCCTTATTAATTTTCTGATTGGATGATCTGTCCATTTGTGTAAGTGAAGTGTTAAAGTCCCCCACTATTATTATATTTTTATTTTTATTTTTTTTTGCCGTACACGGGCCTCTCACTGTTGTGGCCTCTCCCGTTGCGGAGCACAGGCTCCGGACGCGCAGGCTCAGCGGCCATGGTTCACAGGCCCAACCGCTCCGCGTCATGTGGGATCTTCCCGGACGGGGGCACGAACCCATGTCCCCTGCATCGGCAGGCGGACTCTCAACCACTGTGCCACCAGGGAAGCCCCCCCACTATTATTGTGTCACTGTCGATTTCCTCTTTTACAGCTGTTAGCAGTTGCCTTATATATTGAGGTGCTCCTATGTTGGGTGCCTATATATTTATAATTGTTATATCTTTTTCTTTGATTGATCCGTTGATCATTATGTAGTGTCCTTCCTTTTCTCTTGTAACATTCTTTATTTTAAATTCTATTTTATCTGTTATGAGTATTGCTACTCCAGCTTTCTTTTGATTTCCATTTGCATGGAATATCTCTTTCTATCCCCTCACTTTCAGTCTGTGTGTGTCGCTAGGTCTGAAGTGGGTCTCTTCTAGACAGCATATATATGGGTCTTGTTTTTGTATCCATTCAGCGAGCCTGTGTCTTTTGGTTGGAGCATTTAATCCATTCACGTTTAAGGTAATTATCGATATGTATGTTCCTATTACCTTTTTCTTAATCGTTTGTGTTTGTTTTTGTTGGTCCTTTTCTTCTCTTGTGTTTCCCACTTAGAGAAGGTCCTTTAGCATTTGTTGTAGAGCTGGTTTCGTGCTGCTGAATTCTCTTAGCTTTAGCTTGTCTGTAAAGCTTTTGATTTCTCCATCGAATCTGAATGACATCCTTGCCAGGTAGAGTAATCTTGGTTGTATGTTCTTCTCTTTCATCACTTTAAGTATATCATGCCACTCCCTTCTAGCTTGTAGAGTTTCTGCTGAGAAATCAATTGTTAACCTTATGGGAGTTCCCTTTTATGTTATTTGTCGTTTTTCCCTTGCTGCTTTCAATAATTTTTCTTTGTCTTTAGTTTTTGCCAATTTGATTACTATGTGTCTCGGCGTGTTTCTCCTTGGGTTTATTCTGTATGGGACTCGTTGCACTTCCTGGACTTGGGGGGCTATTTCCTTCCCGATGTTTGGGAAGTTTTCGACTATAATCTCTTCAAAGATTTTCTCGGGTCCTCTCTCTCTCTCTTCTCCTTCTGCGACCCCTATAATGCGAATGTTGTTGAGTTAAATGTTGTCCCAGAGGTCTCTTAGGCTGTCTTCATTTCTTTTCATTCTTTTTTCTTTATTCTGTTCTGCAGCAGTGAATTCCACCATTCTGTCTTCCAGGTCACTTATCCCTTCTTCTGCCTCAGTTATTCTGCTATTGATTCCTTCTAGTGTAGTTTTCATTTCAAGTATTGTATTGTTCATCTCTGTTTGTTTGTTCTTTAATTCTTCTAGGTCTTTGTTAAACATTTCTTTCATCTTCTCGATCTTTGCCTCCCTTGTTTTTCCGAGGTCCTGGATCATCTTCACTATCATTATTCTGAATTCTTTTTCTGGAAGGTTGCCTATCTCCACTTCATTTAGTTGTTTTTCTGGGTGTTTTTTTCTTGTTCCTTCTTCTGGTACATAGCCCTCTGCCTTTTCATTTTGTGTATCTTTCTATGAATGTGGTTTTTGTTTGACAGGCTGCAGGATTGTAGTTCTTCTTCTGCTGTCTGCCCTCTGGTAGATGAGGTTATCTAAGAGGCTTGTGCAGGTTTCCTGATGGGAGAGACTGGTGGTGGGTAGAGTTGGCTGCTGCTCTGGTGGGAAGAGTTCAGTAAAACTTTATTCTGCTTGCCTGCTGATGGGTGGGGCTCGGTCCCCTCCCTGTTGGTTGTTTGGTCTGAGATGACCCAACACTGGAGCCTTCCCTGGGCTGTTTTGTGGGGCTAATGGCGGATTCTGGGAGGTCTCACGCCAAGGAGTACTTCCCAGAACTTCTGCTGCCAGTGTCCTTGTCCTCACAGTGAGTTACAGCCACCCCCCGCCTCTGCAGGAGAACCCCCAACACTAGCAGTTAGGTCTGGTTCAGTCGCTATGGGGTCACTGCTCCTTCCCCTGAGTCCTGATGTGTACAATACTTTGTGTGTGCCCTCCAGGAGTGGAGTCTCTGTTTACCCCAGTCCTGTCGAAGTCCTGAAATCAAATCCCACTAGCCTTCAAAGTCTGATTCTCTAGGAATTTCTCCTCCCATTGCCGGACCCACAGGTTCTGAAGCCTGACGTGGGGCTCAGAACTTTTACTCCAGTGGGTGGTCAGTCACTCTTCTTAATCACACTCCCAACAATGTGTACAAAACTCTGTGCTAGGTACTATGAGATCATAATGATGAATAAAACATAATCTTTGCCCTTAAGGCATGTATAAATAAGTTAATTGTAGGAGACAGATAGCTTTCTGTGGTGTAATGGAGAATGAAATAAGTACCTTGCCTACTGTTGTTTTTCTGTTTCTAACAGATTTGTAAATACCTTGGTACCCCCTTCTCTGTCCTTTACTTGGGACTACAGATTACACAGAGAGAAATAAAGGGAGGTAGCATAGATCTTCATAGGCTCCAGCTAAATTCTATCACGTCTAACCTTGACCCTTACTGTCCATTCTCATTCAGAAAGAGAGTGTTCTTTTGGAGACAGATAGTCGTTAAACTGATAAAGTATAAGCATAATTCGAAAGTTGAGTTGGTAGGAAGAAGTTAGAGATGAAAGCAAGTTGCAGCTCTTAGATTTTAGTGTTACTTTGCACATATTACATGGTGCCTTGATGTGTTTGTAGAATTTTCCAGTTGAGAATCTTAAGGTTGTGGTTGAGTGGCAAAGTTCAATTCTCAAGTCAGAACAGAGATGCAGAGAAATGAGGTGTTTTATCCAAGACTGCTCAAGACGTATTTGCATAACTGAATACTATCACTTGCTACTTCTCTCTTGGATTATTATTGCAGTGTGTTAATTGGTCTGCCTATCTCTTTTTCTGTCTAGGTACCTACATAATTTTCCTAAAGTATATCTCTGATCTCATCCTCTGATTAGAAGCATTGCATGGCACCATCTTTTTTATGGAATAAATCTACTAGAGTATCATCACTATGAGGGCAGAGAACTTAGCTGTTCTGTTCACACTTGTATCCTTTGCATCTAGGATGGTACGTGGCACAGAATAGTTACACCAATCAGTATTTGTTGAATGATTCAGTCTAAGTTCCTGATAGGATATTCAAAGTCCGCTTTCATATGCTTCCAACCTACGCCTGCTACCTTTCTCTTTGGTGCCGGCTGCTGGTCTATCCCTGTCACCCTCTGTTTATTCTAGCTGTGGATGCCCTTCTCTTTCATCTCTCCCTTTCTAAACTTTACTCTTTCATGTCTGAGCTCTCAAGTTTTCTCTCTTTTCTGAGATTTTTGTGTCACTTGATTCTTAGATACCAATTGATTCTACACACAGGTTTTAGCCTCAATCAATTCTATCTTCTTTTGTAATACATATGGTCTTAACTTCTTAATTGGAACTTTAATCATTTATTGCTTTGCAGTGTTACTTAAATTTTTGTATGTTCATGTCTGAGCTCCTTAGTTATATTAGGAAGCTCCCTGAAAACAGAGCTATTTTTATGTATCCTTTAGAGCTGCTTATATAGAATAGTATCCATATTGAATAGTGTCATAGATTAAGTGTCCAGTATATATTTGTAGAATGATTGTATCACTTTTTCTACTCATGCAATTTATGAAATGCATATTTAATTAAGTGCCTACTTGAGCTCTTACAATACCTAAAGGGAAAGCATTCTAGCATTCTTTATAAAAAGTGAAAAGATACTTGGAAACTAAACTTAGATCTCTCCCCCATCCCTTTTCCTTCTCCTTTAAAATTGATTTGTTCATAATTTGAAAGCTCCGTACCTTTAATTTAATATGATATATGAACTTCTGTGAGACATCATCAATCAGGATTTTATACAAAGAGCTGTGATCGTCAAGGTGGGAATTTAACATTAGTGCTCTCTGTATATACTATTACTCTAATGCCTTATTTAGAAGTTTAATAATATTGGATGATATTCTATTTTATGATTTTTAACTTATCAAAGGAGAGCATTGTAGAGAAATGGGATCTTGAGTTTAATGGAGTACTAACAGCTCACTGTTTGATTAAATTCAAATAAACAGTTTGAAATACAATCTTGGCTATATGAGAGGTTGCTCAAAGGATACTCTCTTGTGTTTTTTAAAGACAAAAATTATTGCTTTGGTTCATATTATTGTATGTCCTTTGTCTATCTTGAATGTGTTCATTGAGTTAATTCCACTTAACTTCCAAGTACATACATGTTGATATGTTGTTAGTGTTTTAATTTTACACTTTTTTTTTTTAATTTTACACTTTTAAAAACTTTGTATTAGTGCTCACTTCGGCAGCACATATACTAAAATTGGAACGATACAGAGAAGATTAGCATGGCCCCTGTGCAAGGATGACACACAAATTCGTGAAATGTTCCATATTTTTGTCTGTCATACAGAGTGAAGTAAGTCAGAAACAGAAAAACAAATACCGTATGCTAACACATATATATGGAATCTAAAAAAAAAATGGTTCTGAAGAACCTAGGGGCAGGACAGGAATAAAGACGCAGACATAGAGAATGGACTTGAGGACACAGGGAGGGGGAAGGGTAAGCGGGGGTGAAGTGAGAGAGTGGCATGGACATATATACACTACCAAATGTAAAATAGATAGCTAGCGGGAAGCAGCCACATAGCACAGGGAGATTAGCTCGGTGCTTTGTGACCACCTAGAGGGGTGGGATATGGAGGGTGGGAGGGAGACATAAGAGGGAGGGGATATGGGGATATATGTATACATATAGCTGATTCACTTTGTTATACAGGAGAAACTAACACAACATTGTGAAGCAATTATACTACAATAAAGATGTTAAAAAAACAACTTTGTATTAAAAAAATTTTTTTATTCTGAGCTTAATTCTTTAACATCCTAAATCTTGATTTCTTTTTGGAAGCTTCTAGTTTTATCATTTCTGTTTTTCATCAGTTTGTTTAGCCAGTAACTTTATTTCTCAGGTAATTTATAATTTTAGTAGAGCTAGAAGTCCTAGGCAAAGTTTTAGTCTTAAAAGAAAACAACTTTAATTACTGCAGTTAGAATGTTTTCCTTTATTGAGTATAAGAATTAAAGTAGGCATTTAATTGGCTTTATAAGACTTAAGGAAATTTTCCAAACATTTGAGTCTATGTAAACACATAACAGCTGTAGTTTAAAGGTTTTAACTGTCTTCCAATACAACTAAATTAATTTAAAATAGAGGATATTAAAAGTTAGGTATTTCTTTTGTTTTTTTAAGTATAATTGATTTTTTAAAAAAGATTATTTATTTGGCTACATTGGATCTTCATTGCTGTGCATGGGCTTTCTCTAGTTGCCACAAGCAGGGGCTACTCTTCATTGTGGTGCGTGGGCTTCTCATTGTGGTGGCTTATCTCATTGTGGAGCACAGGCTCAGTACTGCGGGTTTCAGTAGCTGTGGCACGTGGGCTCAGTAGTTGTGGCTCGTGGCCTCTAGAGTGCAGGCTCAGTAGTTGTGGTGCACGGGCTTAGTTGCTCCGCGGCATGTGGGAGCTTCCTGGCCCAGGGCTTGAACCCGTGTCCCCTGCATTGGCAGGCAGATTCTTAATCACTGCACCACCAGGAAAGCCCTCTTATTTGTTTTGATTCTCTTAATGTTGATTCAGTCTCTGCTGGGAAGTGTCTTATTAAAAATAAAACATTAAATCAAATGATAGCTTTTTAATCCCTAATACTATTTTGATTGTTATAGGAGAGAAAAATAAATATATGTGGGTAGAAGGAGAACAACTGTTCTCGTTCTTACCATTAACGGTTTGAAAACCTAAACTTCTTTTAAAAGTTGATCATAAATGTTTGGGTTTTGAAGTCCCTTTTAAGATCAAGGACCTTATTTAGTATCTCAGAGTTTGTATTGTTTTACTGGCAAAAGTATGTAGTTGTTGAAATTGGTCTAGTTTATTTAAATCATCTTGAAATACTTGAAAGGCTGTAAATTATAAACAGCTGCACCTTATCGAGTACTTACTTTGTTCCAGGTATTGTAGTGAGTACATTTCAAACATTTTTCATTTAATATGTTAAATAACTTTATGAGGTAGGTTATATTATTCCTGTTTTATAGTTGAAGAAATTGAGGTTTGTAAGGGTTAAATAACTTTCCCAGAACCACACGGCTAAGTAAGTGGAAAGGGTAGGACTCAGATATGTCTGATTCCAACGCACATGTTTTTATTTCCAGTGGAACTTTGCTTCCTAATGCAGTTGTCAAAATTATTTTGCTCCCTTACTTCTTATTGTAATACTAAAAGCTGTTCAATACTCAGAATTCTTTCTTCCAAGGCTTTTTCAATGGGAAGTCTCACACTTTGCTTAATGCTTTGACTGTTGTTTGGAAGTGTAATGGTAGAAGTGCTTCTCTGTTAGTCGTATTGGTATTTCAAGTAAAAGAAATATTTGAATACTTGCAGCTTTGACTGCTTTTCCACTGCATATAAATTGTACATGTATGTTGAGTATAATTTAATGCCTTTTATCTGCTAGTGAATGTGCTAAAGACTTGTTGGGTTTCTATATTTTCCAGCTGGAATTGGCCAGTCATAGCTTAAATCCTGTGGTAAGTATGCTCTCTTAGGAAAATAATTCCTAAACACTTGTACTTTGTACCTCTCTTAGGGAACATCTGAAGTACAGACAGCCTCCTAAGATTTTGCTTTGAGGTTTAATGAAGACTTAATATGTGCTGTGACCGGACAGGAGACATTTCAGTTTCATGGCATTTCCAGATGTGTCCCGTAAAATTGAGTGTTCATGAATTTAATTAAAAGTTCCTAGGAACTTACAACTTAAGGTAGTTTTTATAAGCATCATGACTCAAAGGATTGTTAGTGTATATATTTGAGGGAGGGACAGTTTTGACTTGAACTGGAATAAAGTGATGCTTATAGTTACGATAACCAAAGTGCAGTATTTTAAGGCAATACTGAAAATGTTATAATGTGAAAAGTTTTTTTTTTAATGCTCCTAGTTTGAAGCTACTGCAGTTGGTTTCATTTCTTAGACTATATTGTAATGAATCTCTCTTCTGTTTTTCTCTGTGATCTTTAGCTTAGTTTACTGGGTTGTCCAATGACTTGAGACTGGCCTGCTCTACAGCCTTAGAAATGACAGTTCTCTGTTCAACAATAGACCTCTCCTTTCACTTTTCTCTTCCCATCTTTGGGAATCATGCTTTGAAGAAGTAAACATTTTATAGAAATAGCAAGATGCAGTAGAAAGTACCCCAGAATTTCAAGTCAGAAGATACGAGTTTAAGTACCAAATGTATTTCAACTGTGTGATTATGGACCAGTCAATTCTCCTTCCTCAGCCTCAATATCCTTATCTGTAGAAAGGGCATAAAAGTTCTTGCCTCATAAGCTTTAATTTTATTATTACTAATAATAGTAATATTATTACTAATACTGTAGTAGATGAATAATAGTAAACACATATTGCTCAATTACTAACTTATAGAGATTTTTACAGTTAACAAAGCACTCATATATAATAATTTTATAGGAAGATCTATCTATCTATGAAAGGACTTTGTAAATTCTGAAGCACTGTGAGTATTAGTTGATATTTTCATAACCAACTGAAGTGGCTGTTCTCAGCTTTAGTTATTAGAATGATGAATCAGAGTTGTTTAAATTTAGGTGACATTTCTGTTTAGCTAAAATAAACGTTTTGGAATGTTTTCTGACTAGTGTTAAGATTTATTTTTAAGTTAAATTGCAATAACATCTGATTTCTATATTACTCTTCTCATTGTTTAAAGAAATAGAGACTCGCTGAAAATCATGAGCGGTCAGGAGTACTTGGGGGCTAGTGTCATTTCTAGGAACTACAGTAGTGTTACTGTTCCACTAAGAGTAAGTTTATCATTTATTGCTAAATCAGTGTGATTATTTAAAAATAAATATTTAGCACTTTATGTTCACAAAGTACCCTGCAGTTGTTAATTAGCCTGCATCAGTGTTTATCTCTATAAAAGTCTGAGCTAGTGCCTGTATTGGTCAGCTTTGTACAGGATTTCCAAACACCATTGTGATGACTCAGTCTAACTCTGGGGTCAGTTGATATTTGTCTGTATATTTCAGGGCACTGTCAAAGCTTATTCCATTGTTCAGTCACACCATCATTTTCCCAGAGAAATTATTCTGAAAAAAAAAAACTGAAGAAAAAAATTATAAAACCTTTTCTGTGCGTTTGTTTCAGAACCTCACAGTTTCTAGGACCTAGAAGTTCTTTCTAAAGTATAACCTAAATATTTCCCTTCAGAAGTTAAATAGCTAATAGTTTTAAGGTAACTACCGATGAAGGCATTTTGTAATGAAATAGTCTTTGCCTTCAAGACTCTTATATATTCTACTAAGTGGATGTAAGACACATATTTAAGAAAATGTCAGTGTTGGTATGAGGTAGTAGATAATGAGTACTAACCAAGTGGTTGTGGCATGTACTGTTAGTTGCCTACCCAGTACTCACTTTCATCCTCCCATTGTTAATGGACCCTGATTATGTTTTGGTGGCAGTGTGTCCGCCTTAGCTAAGTTCATGGCAATCATGTTCCCTGATTTCCCAGGTTCTTTGCAGCTGAAGATGGTCATGTGACCCAGTTCTGGCCAATCGTATCTGTTTTAGTTCTCTATTGCTGCTTAATAAATTATTCCAAAATGTAGTGACTTAAAACAACAAATATCATTTATTATTTCTCCTGTGGGTCAAGAATTCATATAAAACCAGTGGTGACCACTTGTCTCTGTTCCACAATTTCTGAGGCTGCAGCTAGAAGACTCAAGACTGGGGACTGGGATTGTATTGATGTGAAAAGACTCCTTCCTGTTGTTTGGAAGTTAATGCTTGTGTTTGCTGCAAGCCCAGCTGGAATATTCACACGTGGTCTCATCGTGGTTTCTGGGTTCTAAGAGTTTCCTGAGAGAGAGCCCCCCAGATGGAAGCTGTATTCTTTTCATGATGGTGCCTCAGAAGTCACATATTATCACTTCTGCTGTACTCTGTTGGTCAAAACTATCACAAGTCCCCCTTTCAGATTCGAAGGGAGAGAATATGACCTCTCAGTTGGAGAAGTACCTATCACATTGTAAAAAGAACACGTGGGCTGGGATAAATATGATGGTGTGGCCACCTTTGGAAAATACAGTTTGCCACCACATTTAAGTGAAGACTTATTAGTAGGGAATGGGAAGCTTCTCAGGAAGCTTTTACTTTCCAGATAAAAGGGAAGTGATATTTCTGGCATGGTCCTTTGTTGCTTGTCCCTTCTTCCTGTCTTGAAGGAGCAGCAATCATCTGTGCTCATGATGTGATAAACCAATACACTAAGGATGTTGACGTCATTGGATGTCAGCCCTGGACTGTCTGCTTTCAGACGTTTTCTTATATGAGACAAATAAATACCTATTCACTTAAAGTGCCGTAGAGAGGTTTTCAGTTTTTTAATAGCCAGTCATAATCCCGAGATCTTAATGGTTGTCAATATTGAGTGTGCATAGAAATCACCTGGAGGGCTTGTTAGGGCTGACTTAAAGGGAGAGATGGAACTTGGGCTAGACAGGTAAAATTTGGACAGTTAGGATTAGGGAAGCAATTCAAGTATTACAAATGGAATGAGCAAATACATAAAAGCAAAAAAAGTGTAAATTTTCTTTTAAACTTCCGTTAAGTTAATCAGCTTACTCAGAGCAGCAGTTTTTACTGAGGGTAGGAAATTAGGTTAAATGGGAAATAATAACTAGATTAAGGAGGCCCTTGGAGGCCAGAGAGACATTTCTTTTTCATTTTGTAGGTAGTTAGATGCCCAGAACTTATTCATCAAAGGCTTGTACTCTTTGACCAACATTTGCTCATTTCCCCCACCCCAGCCCCTGTTAATCACCATTCTACTCTCTGTTACTCTGAGTTTGACTTTTTTTTTTTTTTAAAGATTCCGCATATAAGTGAGGTCATACAGTATTTGTTTTTTTGTATCTGCCTTTTTCACTTAGCATAAGGTCCTCCAGGTTAATCCATGTTATTGCATATGACAGAATTTCCCTCTTTCTTATGACTGAACAATATTCATTCATTGGTTGACACTTAGGTTGTTTCTGTACCTTGGCTATTGTGAAAAATAATACCCTTAAAATTTTTATCTTTCACTAGATTTGTGTAGTGCAGAATTATGTAGTGACTTGAATTAGGTACCAATTAGAATTCAAGTTGAATAGCATTGATCCACATCTGGAGATAACTTTGTATAATAATTTATATTGTACATCATAGGTCTGATTTTGAATTAATAGTTCTCCCTTTATAACGTTAGTGCCGAATACAAGATAGAATCCTTTATAAAATAGTGAGCCCAACCTGTAAAATGATCACATTCCTTTAGTATTAGTAGTTTTAAAAAGAAGTCTCTTCTGTTAGTATATTATGACTGAGATGTTTGCCAAGTTTTTCTTAGGAGCAACTGTTGTGCAAGCTTTGAGCCCATATAGTTGACTCTAGCCTTTGCTTTCTGTTTACTAGCAGAGAGTGTTTTTTCTAGAGAATATTAAATTTCCTGAGTCTAGAAGTTCTGCGAGGTAGAGCAACATTGACGGTCAGATCACACAGCCCACGTTTTTGGTATTGCTTTCAGAGACCTCTGACGCAGTTTTTGTGACCCTGATTTTTGTTTAAACTAAATAGTAGTTGTTTGGCATTTGTGACAAATCTTGTGGCTAAGTCTTTTTTAGACAGTTTTCTCCACAAATTGTTGGTCTGTGTTATTAAAGGGAAGTGTTTTTTTTTTCTAAACAGTTTTATTGAGTTATAATTTACATACCATATAATTCACCCTAGGAGGAAGCCTTGCTTCCATGGAAAGATTGATAGATTTGAGACCAAAGCTCACATTTATCTATCCATTCATTTATTTATTTATATATCCCACATTATGAATTTATTTTCTATGTTACTGCTAGGCTACTATATATTCTATTGCCATTATTATTCTTATTATGCTATAATCTTATGCATTCTGTAGTAATAAACTTCTCTGTCATTTTAGATTGATAAGTATTTTGAAATTATTTTTATAGTTATACTGTAATATGAATTCTAATAGATGAAAGAGCTTTGAAAGCCATCCTACAAAAGATAGTAAAGATTTTGATGATTTCCCTGTCTAATGAGATTTCTAACAGCTGGAAAAGTTGATGCACTGGATTCAGAACCAAATGATAACATTGATGGGATGAGGGAGGAAGATATTTATTTATATTGGATGTTGTTTATAGCCTACTAAGCATCTGTTCCTCTTTCTTCCTTCCTAACGGACCCATGATTTTTTCAGGATTCCTCTACTTCCATGTAACCAATAAGCATCAGGAAAGCTGATTTCACCTCAGTTCAGGGGTGGGCCTGGTTGGTCCAAAGGTTACTTTGCCGCTTGGTGGTTCAGGGATGAGCACATGACCTAATCCTTGCAAATAGGATGCAAGGAAATTTTTTTAAGCTTTGGGGCTGTTCTTCCTTGCTCTTAAGAGAGATCCATGGGAAGCCACTCTGTATCTTCTGTGGAACATGACCAAGGAAACATGTAGCCCTGATTACTGTTATCATCCATACAGTACCCAAGAAGGTGGAGCCAACCTTAAGATGAAGCTGACATTTTGGAGATAGATAAGCTATGGGTTCTTTTTTTTTTTTTTTTTTTAATATTTATTTGGTTGTGTTGGGTCTTAGTTGCAGCAGGCAGGCTCCTTAGTTGCAGCTCGTAGGCTCCTTAGTTGTGGCATGTGAACTCTCAGTTGCGGCATGCATGTGGGATCTAGTTCCCTGACCAGGGATGGAACCCAGGCCCCCTGCATTGGGAGTGCAGAGTCTTAACCACTGTGCCACCTGGGAAGTCCCAAGCTATGGGTTCTTGATGACATTATTGAACAGTCTTATCTCTGGGTTTCCAGATATGTTAATCTATGTATTTCTTTATGGTTTAAATCCCTGGTATGGAAACTGTGGTCCATGGACTGGCATCATCAGCATCACCTGTGAGCTTGTTGGAAATGAAGAATTTCAGGCCCTACCCTAGTCCTACTGAATCAGAATACACACAAAAGCTGGAGAAGTGTTATTTTAAGCCACTTTGAGTTTTTGTTTACTTACCAATGAAAGCATCCTACTATGACATTGTAGAGTTTTTTCTCGAAGGAGCTACAGCCTCCTCCAAGCATGCCATGTAGAAATAATGGGGTTGGGGGAGGCATCATTTCTGATTGTAAAAGAAACAGCATTTACTGAATCATGATACAGAGTTTAAAAAATTCTCATCACACTTTGACTGATGTATGGGTTTTTTGGGTTGTTTTCATAGTTATTTTTAGATGAAACCTAAAACTGAAGTCCTTACTACTTGTGGTCACAAAGACCCTAATGTTATTTTTGGCGAGTCAGGAGATGTGCGCTTAGCTGTGCTGGCTGAAAGCCAGCTCGGAGAGTTGCATCTTACCTCCCCTGGGATTACCCCTTCCCATTCTCTCCTCAGTCCCATTCCTATTTCAACTAGTTAGAGTTTTGTACTGCATTTCTATTCCAGAACCATTAACCCATTAACCTCTGGGGAGTTCTTGCAAACTGCTGCTTTTTAGACCAGATGTATGTTTCAGTTACATGAATAGAGAAAATAATTTTGTCCCCCTGCTGTAAATTGTAAATTATTGGTATATATGAGGGTTAAAGATAGCATGAGTAAATTAAATCCACTAGCAATTTAGGAATTTTATTTTAGAATTTTTTTTCTTCCACTTTTTGTGCAGAATGACATGCAGCATTCCAAAAAAGCAAAACAGATTATAAAATTATACTTCTTCTTTGTCCATTTTTCTAGAGGCCTTAATGAGCCTGTGGCAGGATAAATTGGATAATTCAATTCACAAATTAGTTGATCATTTATGTAATTAATTGAGGATGAATGGTATCTGGTATGCTTTACAGTGAGAACTAGCAAAGGTCTGTATTTAATCAGAAAGTTGCTAGCTCTAAAAGGAGTACTTTTAATGGTAATACCACTATGCCAATTGATTTTATTATTGTTCTTGGCTGAGTTTTTACTGTGTTAGGCATTATGTTAGTTACTATGAAAATTTCTCTCTGATCCTTAGAGTTACTCTAAAAGGTAGACCATTTTATCCGTATTTTAGACATGATAAAATTGAGGCTAGAGGGAGTAAGTAACACTCCCAAGATCATATAGTTAGAGCCCAGGACTGGTGCACCCAAGCTCATTCGGGTCCTCAAGGAGTTTGATTTCTACTGAGTGGGAGACTGACATGTAAACAGTACACTGTAATACAATGAGAGATAAAGTAACATTTTTAAATGAAGAAAAATTTAAAGATAGAGATACAAATGTAGAGGAAGAGGGGATTAATTCTAATCCGGAAGAGCATGAAAAAGGTAATTCATCTTCCTTCCTATTTCTTTTTTTTTTTTTTTTTTGCGTTACGCGGGCCTCTCACCGTTGTGGCCTCTCCCGCTGCAGAGCGCAGGCTCCGCGGCCATGGCTCACGGGCCCAGCCGCTCCGCGGCATGTGGGATCTTCCTGGACCGGGGCACGAACCCATGTCCCCTGCATCAGCAGGCAGACTCTCAACCACTGCGCCACCAGGGAAGCCCCTTCCTATTTCTTTAGTTCCTTGATAAGCTTCTCCTGACTTCTCTCATTCTCTTAATGGTATCACCAGTTTTTTTCAGTAATCAAGACTCAGAACCTTTGATATGTTGATTTTCTTCATATTCTCACATTTTATCAATCTGTAAAGTCTTTTAGTTTTTTTTTGTTTGTTTGTTCATTTTTTTTTTTAATATTACCAGCTAAAGACTTCTATTTTATAAGTATTTTTTAAAGAAATGATTTATTGGTTCTATTGGAAGCATTCCTTTTTACGATTTTTTTTTTAACATCTTTATTGGAGTATAATTGCTTTACAGTGGTGTGTTAGTTTCTGCGTTATAACAAAGTGAATCAGTTATACCTATACACGTTCCCATTTCTCTTCCCTCCTGCGTCTCCCTCCCTCCCACCCTCCCTATCCCACCCCTCTAGGTGGTCCTGTTCATTCCCACTTCTATAAAGCCTAGTTTTATCTATCACTGTATCATGTAGGCCAGTAGTTATCAACCTTTGGTGCACCTAAGATTCATCTAATGGTGCTTTGTCAATGTACAAATAGATTTGATTCATTAATTTTTGGTCACAGGTGATTCTGACACACCTCAAAGTTGAGAACCAATTACCTAGGGCAGTGGTCCTCAAAATTTGATCTGGGACTCCCCAGGGTAGGGTGGGTGTCCCTGGAAATCTCTCAGGAGTATGCAAAGTCATAACTATCAATATTTTCATCGTTGTACTAAGATGTTATTTGCTTTTTTCATTGTCACTGATGGTGAAAAAACAATGAAGGGTAAATTTGTAGTGCTTTACTCAAATTAAGACAGTACTGCCAAACTATATTAGTAATCATTGCATTCTTCACTGCTACACACTTGTGAAAGAAATCTAGTTTTGCTTAAGAATGTCCTTAATGAATCAGTGAAAATTATTAATTTCATTAAATCTTACCACTTGAGTACATGTTGTATTATTACTCTATTTGACAATGCATGTGTGCATTCTGAAGTACAATGGTCTCAAGGAGGAGCACTTTTGCAGTTGTTTGAGAGCTAAACTATTTTTTTTCATGGAACACCATTAAAAAAAAAAAGACTGGTAGACAAACTGTGGTTATTCAAGACTTTGATATCTGGCAGAAGTTTTCCCAAAAATGAACAAACAGAATTTTATTATCTCTAGTGGTGAAATTTAAGCTTCCAAGCAAAAATGAAAATGTGGAAAAAACTTCCCAATACTTGAAGACTTTTCTGATGAGATTGATGGTGTTTGAAATGTGTTGACATTGGAAAGATAAACAATATATTCCACATGACCAATGCAACAGAGCCCCAAAAGTTCACTGACAGTAGTTCAAGTAGCAACTAACCTTTTCTCTACATCCTCACCAACATTTGCAATTTTTTTTTAACATCTTTACAACATTTGTTATTTGTGTTCTTTTTGATGATAGCCGTTCTTACAGGTGTGAAGTGATATCTCATTGTGGTTTTGATTTGCCTTTAAAAAATGACCACTTGTTGAGCTTTGGTGTACTATCAAGGAAGAATATCTATAGTTATCTGTAAAAGCTATTGAAACACTTCTTTTTCCAACTACATATCTGAGGCCAGATTATCTTCAGATACATTAACCAAAACTATGCATTGTAACAGATTGCAGAAGTAGATGTGAGAGTCTAGCCATCTTTGATTGTGATTTACAGACATATAAAACAGTGCCACTCTTCACAAATTTTTTTGGAAAATACATTTATTCATAAAAAATGTGGTAAGTTAAAATGCAATGAGTTTATTATTATTGTCTTAAAATAAATGAGTAGATAGGCACTTAGTTTTAATTTCTAATATGGTAGATATCAATATCTAACATGGTAAATATCAACATATAAAAAAGCTCCTTGGGAACTGCATTAATTTGTAAGCGTGTAACAGAGTCTGTAGTGGGTTGAGTGGTCCCCAAAAAGATATGTTCAAGTTGTAATCCCTGGTCCTTTATTTGGAGACAGGATCTCAGCAGTTGTATTCAAGTTAAAATGAGGATATGGTGGATTAGGGTGGGCTCTAAATCCAATTACTGGTGTCTTTATAAGAGAAGGAAGAAGGAGATTTGAATACAGAGACACAGAGGAGATCTATAGGGAAGAATGCCGCGTGAAGACAGAGGCAGAGATTGGAGTGATGCAGCTAGAAGCCAAGGAACACCTAGGATTGCCAGGAGCCACCAAAGCTCGAAAGAGGCAAACATTCTTCTTTAGAACCTTCAAAGGAGTGTGACCCTGCCGATACCTTGATTTCAGACTTCTAGCCTCCAGAATTGTGAGAATATCCTTCTGTTGTGTTAAGCCACCCCATTTGCGGTACTTTGTTATGATAGCCTAGAAAAGTAATACAGGATCTTGAAATCAAAAAGTTTGAGAATCTGTAACCTAGGCTACCCACCTCTCTTTTTTTCCAGATTTTGTCCTGTCAGTACTGCCTGCTCACTACTGCCAGGTTACTTGCCCTGAAACAATTACTATGCTTCCCTTATTAAGAAAATGTCAGTGAGGTTTTAAAATTACCTTTCAAATAAAGTTCAAACTCTTTAGTTTGTGTTCAAAGCCATCTATAATCTGGCTCTAACATAGTTTTCCAAATTTGTGTCCCACATTTTCCTAAGATACTATACCCTTTGGAATATTCATTTGAGTGTGCATTCAATCATGCATTCATTTGCTCATTCACTTGTTTATTCAACAGAAAAAAAGTACCCGTTCTGAGTTTTTATTCTAATAGTGTGTTGTCTAGTATGGTAAGCACTAGCCATAGGTGGCTATTCGTTTTAAGTTAAATAAACTTAAATAAAACTAAAAATTCAGTTCTTTAGTCTCAGCGGCTGCATGTGACTGGTGACTACTGTACTGGACAGCACAGATATAGAACATGTCCACTTTGTAGAAAGTTCTTTTAGATAGTGCTATTCTTATAAATAGTCTACTCCCTTCACCTTGCCCTCAAATTGCCTTGCATTTTCCTTCCTCTTCATCACTCCTAATATGCCCTTCCCTGCACTGGCTCTGCCCACCACACACCCCATGCCTTTCCTCCAATTCCCTGGCATATCAAAGTCTACTTTTGGTTCTGACTTAAATAATTCTTTTAAGATTACTTGATCTGGATATAATCCCTTATTTCTATTTCTGTAACACTAATTCTGCGATATGTTTGTCCTGACCTGTATTTGTCACCTGGCATGTAAGATAAACAGTTATGGTATCTTTCCTACTAAGCTCATTGAGGGTAGGAACCTTGTCTAATAGACTGGGACACATTAATCATCATATTGTAAATAGAAGAAAAGAAAAAAAACCCAGACAGATGAAGTAAATGTTTAGTGAATATATTAATTTTAAAATCTTAATTTGTACTAAAAAATCCTCTCAGGCACTTCTGTATGGTGGTTAGGATGCCTTAGGAATAAGAATTATACTTCTATAGTATTTTTCTTTTTTTTGTCTCCTGTTTCAGAACCAATGGATGTCTCATAAGCTCTTCAAATTCTTTGTGTCTAAAACTCAACTTCAAATGCATGAGTGGCTTCTATTGGCCAAAGATGAGAAAATTTGAGTCTCAAAAATGAAACAAAACACCCTACACAATTGATTGAAACACATTTAATACATAAAATAATATATATCACAATGATAAAAGGAGAAATACCTAACATCTCACTGGGAACCATTGGAGAAACTAGGGCACTAATTCCTTAGTCTGAAAATTGGCAATTTAAAGGAAAGAATTCAGCATTTGCCCTATCTTCTGTATTAGCTATACTTCAGGGAAATCAAGTAGCCCTTTACAGAAGAATTCCAGCTAATAAATATGGAAGAATTGATAGAAATAAAAGATCATCATTTTGTGACCCCCCCCAGAAATAAATGATTGATTTAAGCGATAATCATCGATAGATAAGTTTTTAATGAGAGTTTAAGTATGATTGCTTGTGTGTTTTGTTCCTTTACCTATATGTGCGCGATGCCTCTTTACCTAAAAGTATGCATGTCTCTTTACTAAATATGCACCTAAATAGAATGTCCTTTAGTCTGAGTTTTCACATGAAGAGATGTAAGAAATAGTCTTTTTGACAAGAATACCAGAGAAGTGATGCGTATTCTTTTCAGTGTATCATAGCAGAATGTGCATGATATTGATTTGTCCTATTACTGTTGGTGTTAACTTTAATCACTTTGTTTAGGAAGTATCTGCCAGGTTTTCTACTGTAAATTTACGATTTTCCCCTTTGGAATTAAAGTGTCTTATGAGGAGATGACTTTGAAGTTATAAATATTCTGTTACTCCTCAAACTTTCATTATTTTAGCATCCATTGATGCTTCTTGCCTGAATCAGTTATTACTATGATGGTTGTCAAATAGTGATTTTCTAATACTATCATTTTATCTACATTTATTAATGGGCTTTCCACTGTAAGGAAGAGGTTTCCTTTTTTTCTGTTTATTTATCTATTTATTTATTTTTATAAGCATGAACTCATGAACTTTTTTTTTTTATTCAGTGATCTGTAAACCATTACTGTTATTTATTCCAATTCTGAAATTGTCCCAGATTTGGCCAGTGGAAAACTCATCTAGCTTGCTTGTACGTCCTTCTGACAAATCCTCATTATTCTTTGAGTAGTTTCCTTCTAACGTAAAATGATGTTCCAATGCTCATCTTGTAGTGGGTTGGCCAAAAAGTTTGTTTGGGTTCTTCTGGAACATCTTATGGAAAAACCTGAACGAACTTTTTGGCTAACCCATACTTTCCCAGGCTTAGAATCAATTCTTGCTCCTTTTAATAGAAAATAGTATTTAGAGGGACTTACCTGGTGGTCCAGTGGTAACGAATCCATCCACCTTAAAATTCAGGGGACGCAGGTTCGATCCCTGGTTGGGGAACTAAGATCCCACATGCTGCGGGACGACTAAGCCCGCGCGCCACAGCTATTGAGCTCGTGCGCCTCAACGAGAGAGCCCGCGTGCCAGAAACTACAGAGCCCACGAGCTCTGGAGCCCATGCACCACAACTAGAGAGAGAAAACCCTCATGCCACAACTTGAGAGAAGCCTGCGCGCCTTAACGAAAGATCCCGCATGCCGCAACTAAGACCTGACGCGGCCAAAAAAAAAAAAGTAGTATTTAGAAACCAAAATCTGGGTAATTGGTGTGCTCATTGATTCTAGGTCCTTTTAGCAGACATAACTAGGGGAAAAAAGTGCGCGCGCGCGTGTGTGTGTGTGTGTGCGTGCGCGCGCACGTGCACCAGCATGTGTGTACTGCACATATGCATCTGTTTCTACATTTATGTTTACATCTTTATCTACTTCTATCTGTGTAAAATCCTGACTTCATACTGATACTGCCAGTTCTACTCCAGCATCACAGGTTCATGATATTTTTCTACCTTTCTGCATTTGTAAATCCCTTCTCCAATGGTGGGAAACCTGACTCCCATTTTCCATAGTATATTTACTTATTTACTCAATCACAGAATACACAAAGTGTTTCAGAAATGCTAACCTAAACCCCTGGGGGAAAACTCCCTACTATTTAGAATTTACAATTTGTACTTACAAGAATCTTTAAGCAGGGACTGTAACTCTAATATTGTGTTTAAAAGCTACTTTGGTTCATTCTTTACCCACCCCCACTCCCACCCCAATGTGATTATGTTATACATTTGAAAAATAGTTCTGTTAATATACCATTTTAGGGTTTTCCCCCCACCCTGCTTGATTTTTTTTTTTATTTTTTATTTTGCGGTACGCGGACCTCTCACTGTTGTGGCCTCTCCCATTGCGGAGCACAGGCTCCGGACGCGCAGCCTCAGCGGCCATGGCTCAGGGGCCCAGCCGCTCCGCAGCATGTGGGACCTTCGCGGACCGGGGCACGAACCCCTGTCCCCTGCATTGGCAGGCAGACTCTTAACCATTGCGCCACCAGGGAAGCCTGCTTGATTTTATGCTGCTTGCTTTTATTAATCAAGTGCTGCTTGATTTTATTTCTGCATTTATGTTTTAAAAATTAAAAAAAAAATTTCTGGTTGCACCAGGCAGCTTGCAAGATCTTAGTTCCCTGACCAGGGATCGAAGCCGGGTCCATGACCGTGAAAGTGCCGAGTCCTAACCACTGGACCGCTACAGAATTCCCGCTGCATTTATTTTTAACATAGTTCTAAAAGTTAGAAGTATACAGAAGTTAGAAGTATACAAAAGGAAAAGTCACACCCCCATTTCTTCTATCCCATTTCCACTTGCTCATCATTCCATCCCGTTCCACCTACCTCCAGTAGATAAAAAATCTCGTTAAGCTTCCGGTTTATCCCTCCTGTGTTTCTCTTTGCATAAAAGCAAATGCATGCAGATGTTATTACCCCTATTTCTTCTACATAAGGCAGCATACTATAGATACTCTTTAAAAATTTTTTATTGAGTTGTCACTCACGTATGATAATTTTTACCCTTTTGCAACCGTCACCACTAAGTCTAGAACATTTTTATTACCCCCAAAAGAAACACCATACCCATTAGTAGTCATTTTCCACTCTCCTGTCCTCCCAGCCCTTAGCAACTACTAATTTGTTATCTGTCTCTATGAATTTGCCTATTCTGAATATGTTATATAAATGGATTTGTACACTATATAGTTATTCTTTTATACTTTGCTTTTTCTGCTTAGTATTATAACCTGCAAATAACTCTGCATCAGTTCACAGACATCTTTCTCATTCTTTTTTACAGTTACATTGAAGTCCATTGTGTGGCTATGCCATAGTTTGTTAGTTTATTCAGCCACTCTTCTATATGTGGATATTTAGGTTACTTTCTAGTACTTGACAATGATAAACAGTGCTGCAGTGAATAACCTTGTGCTTATGGATGTTAGTACTGTTGGAAGTATACCTTCATGGTCAATTCCCAGAAGTGGAATTGTTCGGTCAAAAGGTAAACTCATATGTAATTTTGTTAGTAACTGCCTAATTTTCTATAAGAGTTGTACTAATTTGCATTTCCACCAGCAATGTATATAAGAATAGCAGCATAGTATGTTATACTTGTTAATTTTGCTTATCTGATAGCTAAGAATTGGTATCTCAGTGCATTTTTCTTATTATGAGAAAAGCTGAACATCTTTTCTTAGGCTTAAAGGTCATTTTTATATCTTTTTGTGTAAATTATTGATTTTTTGCACATATTTCTTTGGGGTGTTTGGACTTCTTTCTCTTAATTCTTAAGGGTTTAAAAATTTATTAGTGATTATTAGCCTTCTATCTGTGATGTACTTTACAAATACTTTCTCTGTTTGTTTTCTTTTGACTTTTGTACATTTTTTTGCCATGCATAAGTTTTTTGTTCTTATGTAGTCATATATAAACATATTTTCTTTTAAGTATATCTAGAATTTGAGTCATAGTTACAAAGCCTTTCCCTATACTGAGGTTAAAGAGGAAGCCACTGTTTTCTTGAAGTATGTACATACAGGTGATCTTCATTGTTTGTGGATTCTGTATTTGTAAAATTGCCTCTTCACTAACATTTATTTGTAACCCCAAATTAATACTCATTTGCAGATATATGCAGAGTGGCAAAAAATTTGAGTTACCCAGTGATCATGGTCCCAGCTGAGGTCAGTCAAGGTGATGCTCTACCTTCTTTCAGCTCTCGTATTGTAAACGGTGTCCTTTTCATATTTTTGTGCTTTTTGTTGGTGATTTTACTGTTTAAAATGGCCCCAAAGCATGGTGCTGAAGTGGTGTGTCCTCAGCACTTCAATTAAGCACAAGAAGACTGTGATGTACCTTAGGGAGAAAATATGTGTATTAGCTAAGTTTCATTTAGGCATGAGTTATAGTGCTGTGGCAGTGTGTTCAGTGTTAATGAATCAACAACATGTATTAAATAAGGTGTCTTTGAACAAAAAACACACATAAAACAAGTTATGAATTGATCAGTTGTTGAAAATATGTGTGACCAGAGGCTTGTAGGAACCTAATGCTGTGTTTCACCTAGGAGCAATGATTCAGTATTTGCGAATTCAGTGTTTGCAGAGACTTTGTAGAACATAATTGCCATGAATACCAAGAATTGACTATAGTTTCATTTTTTACATTTTGATCTCTGATCCTTTGGGATTTGTGTGAATGATTTGTTGTATGGATCTAGTTTTATAAGTTTCTATATGTATGTGGGTCTGATTTTGGACTGCATTTCGTGTTCTGTCTATTCGTGTGCTGCTACTGCTTTTTTTTGCGGTACGCGGGCCTCTCACCGCTGTGGCCTCTCCCGTTGCGGAGCACAGGCTCCGGACGCGCAGGCTCAGCGGCCATGGCTCACGGGCCCAGCCGCTCCGCGGCATGTGGGATCTTCCCGGACCGGGGCACGAACCCGTGTCCCCTGCATCGGCAGGCGGACCCTCAACCACTGTGCCACCAGGGAAGCCCTGCTTTTTTTTTTAACTTAAAAAAATGTAAAGACTCAGGTCAGGAGAACTAGAACCCCACGAGAGAAACCTCGGCAGGATCAGAGTTCAAGGCAATCTGCATGTTTTAATTATAGAGGTTTTGTTTTATATTCTAGTGTTTGGTAGGGCTAGTTCCCTCTCATAAGTATAGCCTATTTCACTGGCTGATACTTTCTGTCAATGTTGAATATTAGTGGTGATAGTGGGTATCCTTGCCTTGCATTTGATTGCAGTGGGTACATCCCTAGTGTTTCTTTATTAAATAAGATGCTGGCTTTAGGACTAAGGTATGTATTATTTTATCAAGTTAATGAATGATGCTTTAATTTTGATATAGTAAGACTGCTAGAATTTTTAACTTAGTGCTGGGAAGGTCTAAGTAGAGAGAGGAAATGAAGTTGAAGTGGACGGAAGTAAGAAGCAAGTGAGAAAAGAAAAGGCTTTGGAATGATCAATAAGACTGCTCAGTGGCAAAGAGGATGCTGTTTTTAATGATAACACATTTCACTGTTCACTTGGTTAATTAATCTAAGGCTGAATGTCTGCACAATAAGATAGTAGAAATAATTCTAGAAATATTGTATCCACTCTGCCTCTACTATATTCCTGGACTTTGCTGGCAGCTTGAGTGAATACAATAGTTACTTATATGGTTGTAACCCTGAAAATTGATCTTTGCCTCATTTCTGAACTTCCAGTTTTTCCAGAAATCAAGTATGATTTTCAGCACTCCTTATAGCAATCGTAAATGTTTGTTGAGTGCCTTATATTATTGGTAAATGCCTTATATTAGAATATATATATGTGCATATTTACACACGTACACACACACACACACACACACACACACACATTGTCTAGCTTCAAGTGAGATTTAATCTGAAGGGCTCAAATGATTTCATCAGGAGTCAGTCTTCTTTCTCTTGATCTTTCTGTTCTACTTTCTTCAGTGTTACCCTCATTCTCAGGGTCTTCTTTTGGCAAAACAGCTTTAGATTTATGTCTTCACTTCCTCGTAGCTCCTGTACAAGTCCTTGGGGTTCATTCTGACCGGACTAGCCCCATCATGTGCCCACGGTGGCGGGAGGGTTTGTTGCTCCTGCTGGACCTGGATGGCACGCCTGACTCCTACTGGTAGGGATGCAGGCTCCTCCCAAGACATCTGGTCTGAGAATCTGGAGGGGTAGTTTTTCAAAAGAAATGGAGTATATTTACCAGAATAAAGGAGGATTAAACGACAGTCAGGCAAAAAACAGCAACTGTTTCCTGCACTAACCGAGTAAGGTTTACTGGATGGACTTGAGTTTAATAGTGAATGAAAAAATTGTGGTATTTTGGAAAAAGGAAAGTGCCTGAATGAATTCTTTGGAAATAGACACCTTACTGCTTACTTTCTTCCCTGCTTTGGCAATAGCTTACTGTTCTTTTCCAGAACTGATTCCTGTAGCTTTATTGGATTCTATCATACTTGCTGGGAGGGAAATGACATCAGGTAAGTAGTGAATGTGAAAATAAGCATTAACAGTTCTGTTTTCCTGCAACTTTAGTCCTGCCTCCCAGACCTACTGCCAGAGATGAATAAAAGGCCTCCTTCCCAGCTTTCCTCTTAACTTGAGGGGGTGAAGTCTTTCTTACATAACACAGAGGATATTTATCAAATGACATACTTGTACCACGGTATTGATTCTTTTTGTTAGTATTGTCTATAAAGTTACGACATGTATAAGTCTCTATCCTTCCTTTCTAAGCCTGCCAATACAAAAAAGTAATATTTCCTCTTGGAGCCTGAGGCTTTTTCCCTCCCTAGCTCTTATTTAAGGAGAATATGCAATTTAGATGTTTGAATAGGAATAGAGGAAGCAGCCAAAAACTTTTCAATAGTCCAGTTAAAATACATAATAGCATGTGTTTAAAGTAAATCTTTGGAAGAAAGGTTGGAAAATCCTGGATAAAGTCATATAGTATGTACATCAAAGGCATGCCTTGCTAAGTAAAAGTGGGAGGAAGCAGTACATGTCTTACCAGGGGGTCAGAGATTTCTACTTAGATGTTCCTCTGGCAACCTTGTTCCCATCTAGGTAGTTGAAGGGCTGAAAGAAATTTCCAGTGTGGTTTAATCTGCTGGCTTTTATTGAGTTAAATGCCATCACTTCTACAGCTTCACACATTTGCAAAAGCACTCTCCTTCAGAATTTATACAAAGGGTTATATTTTTTCCTTTGCTGGAAATATAAGAAAAAAACTTGCAAAGCTTGGAAGTCTATAGAGGATTCACCTCATTTTAATTGTAGACATGGACAAGGGGCAGTCTAACTTAAACATGTGGACTTTGGCACCAGGCCAACATGAATTCTAACCAGGTTTTTCATGTTTTGGCTGTGTGTCCTTAGACAAGTTAATCTTTGTGGGCCTTACTTCTCTTACATATAAAAGTCATTCATTCATTCAACACATTTATTATTAATTACTCTTCTGTGTGTTGGGATGCATCAGTAAACAAAACAATGAAGGTCTCTTCCTTTCTGCAGCCTATATTCTAGTGGGGAGAGAAGCAAGAGAGAAATTGTGTGTTAAAAATAGTAATTGCTGTAAGAAAAGAAAAAGCAGAGCAGGGTCTTAGAGAAATGGATTAGGGAAGAGAGCAGGTGCAGAATTAGGGCAGGCAGGGTTGACATCATTGAGAAGGTGACATTTGAGTGACATTTTAAATGAGGTTTTAAAATGCTCACTCTGGTTGCTGCCTTGAGAGCAGACTATAGGGGGTTAAGGAAAAAAGCAGAGAGAATTGTTAGGAAGCTTTTGTAGTAACCTAGGTGAGAGATGATGGTGACTTAGTTGTAGACATGAAGATGGTGAAGAATGGTTGAATTCTGTATACATTTTGGAGGTGCAGCCAACAGGATTTTCTGATGGCTTAGATATGTTGTGTGAAACAAAAAGAGTAGCCTAGGCTTTTGGCCTGAAGAACTGGATGGATGGAATTGTTATTAACTGACAAGAGGAAGACTTGGGTAGAGCAAATTTTAGGGGGAAGATCAGGAGTTCAGTTCTGTATGTTGAGTTTGAGATGTCTGTTAGGCACCCACATGGGGAAAAAGACATACACCCATAGGTTGCTCGTGATGGTTCAATATGGTGAATATAAATCACTTAGTATGGTACCTGACATAATTTTCTGTGTGAGATCAGAGAATATATTGCTACATGAAACAAGAATAAGAAGTTGCAAAGGGGATATTCAGGGGCAAAGAGCTCATAGAATATAATAGCAGAACTTCTAAAAATAATAGATTGGAAGACTGAGGAAATATCCCAGAAAATAAAAGAGAGATGCAAAAATATTAGAGAAATATTAAAAATAATAGAGAATCCATTTAGGAGGTCTAATTCCTTTCTAATGGGACTTTCAGAGACACAGACCAAAGAAAACGAAAGGAAAAAATTATCAGTGAAACAAGACAAGAAAAATTTCCAGAACTGAAGGACAAGAGTTTCTAAACGGAAAGTGCTCAGCACTATGAATGGCTGGAGGTGAGGGGGGCGGGGAAGAGACATATTACCGAGACATTTTAGAGCACCAGAGAGGAAAAACAAGTCACAAAGAAAGGAACAGGGCTTCCCTGGTGGCGCAGTGGTTGAGAGTCCGCCTGCCGATGCAGGGGACACGGGTTCGTGCCCCGGTCCAGGAAGATCCCACATGCCATGGAGCGGCTGGGCCCGTGAGCCATGGCCGCTGAGCCTGTGCGTCCGGAGCCTGTGCTCCGCAACGGGAGAAGCCACAACAGGGAGAGGCCCGCGTACCAAAAAAAAAAAAAAAGAAAGGAACAGAAGTTAGCAGAATGTCAGACTTTTCAGAAGTAACACAAGAAGCAAGTAGACAATGGAGCAATGCCTTTAAGGTTCTGAGGGAAAATGATTACAAACATAGATTTCTATGTCCAGCCAAATAGTCAATCAGTTATGAGGATAAAATAACAATATTTTCCAACATGCAGGGTCTCAAAAAATTTATCTCCTATACATCCTTTCTCAGAAAGCTATTGAAGGATCAAAAAGAGAGGTAAGACATGAAAGAGACATGAAAGAAAAAAGATGACATGAAACCCAGGGAAATGGGATATAACACTAGAGAGACATAAAGGAAATTCCTAGAATGATGATGAAATAAAGCAGGATGACAGCTGAGTAGCAGGTCTAGAGATAACCAGTAAGCACAGTTGGGGTAGGAGGATGTAAGATCCAGGGAAGATGTCTCTAAGAAGAAGATTGAACTGACATATGATGTGTTTGACTATTCTGAAGGAGTTTCATAGCTCTTTCAGAGAGTTAGGGAATAAACTGTTCCCAACTTAAAGGAGCTTACACTGTAGTATGGCGTACACACAAGTAAGTGGGTAATTACTGTATTCTGTGAAGGTTTGGAAAGCTTAGTACTCTGCTCCTAGACCACCCATAGTTGGAATGTAGGTTTAGAAATCTAGTATTTAGCTCCTTCAGCATCTGTAATTGAACTGTCAAACCAACAGCTTGGGGCTGACTGTTGGGTTAGCTGAAAAATCCTTCCACACTCTAGAAAGGAAAGTTTTTTTCTTTTTTCTTTTTCAGGGGATAGGCAGGGGGAAACAATTGTTGTTAGTTTAAAGAATTTAAAATATATGTATATATATTTATAAGCATGTATCTGTTTTTATTTTTGTATGTATGGCACTGTATATTTATTAAAATGTCTTGTTTTTATTTTTTATTTTTATTATTATTTTTGGCTGCACCATGCAGCATGTGGGATCTTAGTTCCCCGACCAGGGATTGAACCCACACCCCTTACACTGGAAGCAAGGAGCCCTAACCACCGAACTGTCAGGGAAGTCCAAGACATCTTGTTTTTAAAATGAGTGTGGAATAGTGCAACGGAAAAAACTTTCAGTTGTTAATTTAGGTATAGAAAGCAACTAAAATTTTTGTATTATAATTAAATTATAATAATTATAAAATTATAATTAATAAATTATAATTTATTTTATCCTCCCAAGGTGGCTTATACCCCATTGACTCATGCCAATAAGGTAATGTTTTCCCAATATAATAATGAACTTTTTTGTGCGTGGAATTCTTCACTCTAAAGTTATTTTGTAGTTGGAGATTGATTACAAACAAATTCAATTTGCACTGTTCAAAGAATTCTTCTTAATTAATTATAAACCTATTTGGCCTAGACTTTGCATTTTTCTTGGTACACTTTGGCCATAATATAAAATGTAGCAGTTTTGTGTCACATCAATATTTCTCACATATAAATATGGAATGATATTTATGTCTTATCTAATTTCTCACTTGGTCAGTTAATACATATACTGTACAGATAAATGGAGTGAGTACATAAAGAAAAACTGCAAGAGGAGAAAAAGATAATCTAAATGAAGATTATCACTTTAAAGTTTTAATATGATGTAAGATTTTATGGTAGTTAAGTTCCTATAATAAATGGTCATCCTATAATATATGGTTTGGGAACATAAGTTAATTCACTGAACAAACACTGATAGAGCACTGATAGAGCACTGATAGAGCCTGTCATATGTCAGGCTCTGTGCGAGGTCCTGAGAATACCGGACAGGTTAGGACATTATTCCTGCCCTCTGATAATTCTTGGTCCCAAAGAAAGAAATTTAACTTATAAACAAGTAAATGTAATAAAATAGAGGGTTAGAAGTGCTACAAATGATGTTTACCAAATGTATAAAGAGAGAAGGTCATCCCAAGAAAAGTATGGACTAAGAAGACAGACATGGAGATGTAGTACTATTTGTGGAAATGGCAAACATTTTTATTTGTTTGTGGCATAGAGTAAGAGGAAGGGCTTGGGAAACACATGAGCTCCATCACGTAGAGCAGGGGTGCCATACTCAGAAATTTAATCACTTCCTCCTAGGACAGTGTTTCTCAAATATGTGTGATCATAAGAATCACCTAGAAAGTTAAAGCAAAACAAAACAAAAAAAACCCTAAAGTTTACCCCAGACCTGGAAAATCAGAATCCTCAGAGGAGGGCTGGGAATCTGTTTTTAGCCAGTGCCCTGCTAGTTCTTACTGTAACCAATTTATTGAGCAAGTCCAATTTATTAGGATATAAGCAAGTATGGTTTCCCCAAATTTCTAGTCTAGGTGACTTCAAGAAAGAGCACACACCACAACTTTCCTGTGTGTGTGTGTGTGTGTGTGTGTAGGAGTATGCATGTACATATGTATGTATAACTTTGGAAAATATATTCTCCCAGTGCAGGCTAGAGCTGTGACTCAGACTCCTTGTGGTCTAACTCAGGGATACTGTGTTTTCAAGATCCAGGTCCTCTTTGGCAGCAGAAAAAGTGAATAAGGGAATTAGAGGTTTTCAGAGTGGTTAGTGGAGGGCAGTGTTCTAAATCTTCTAGTTCTGCCAGATACTGGTGGTCTCTGCCAGGGTTGTGATCTTAGTATAGATGATTATAGATGTCCAACTTCATTCATTCTGTCAGTGAGGACCCCCACAGAGAAGGGTAACCGTGGCTTCCTGCACTGATCCGTGTTAGTGGTGTATTCTTCACAGGGTAGGTGTACTCCTGGGCGTCCCCTTTCCCCATCCTTCTTTTACTTCGTGCTTCTAAACTTGGGGGCATTGGAACCGATAAAGCTCTCTTATGTGCCCCCCAAGGGCCCCAGTCCTTTTCTTACCAGGCAAGCTGTATTCTCTACAGTCCTTTTTTGGGGTTTGGGCTTTGGGCATGGACTACTCTAGCTAGTGCTCTTCTTTCAAGAATCTCCAGACAGGGACTTCCCTGGTGGCACAGTGGTTAAGAATCCGCCTGTCAATGCAGGGGACCACGGGTTCGAGCCCTGGTCTGGGAAGATCCCACATGCCGCGGAGCAACTAAGCCCATGTGCCACGACTACTGAGCCTGCGCTCTAGGGCCCACGAGCCACAACTACTGAGCCCACGCACCACAACTACTGAAGCTTGATCGCCTAGAGCCCGTGCTTCGCAACAAGAAGAAGCCACCGCAATGAGAAGCCCACGCACCGCAACGAAGAGTAGCCCGCGCTCACCGCAACTAGAGAGAAAGCCCGCGCGCAGCAGCGAAGACCCAACGCAGCCAAAAAAAAAAAAAAAGAATCTCCAGACAGTTAGCTACATATCTCTCTAGTTCAAGTGCTTACAGGTTCTGCAAGCAGCAGCCCACTTGGAATCAAGCTGCCAGTCTCTCCTTGCAGATGTCTTCGCCTCCCAGTCTCTATGACTAGTTCTCTTGAGGTGCCCATGTCGTTGATGATGCCACTCCCACAAGGCCAGACTTCCAGGCTCTCCCTTGCCTTGCCTTAGTTCTGTCTTTGGGAGGGTTGGTTGAATGCACCAACTGGTTTTGCTACTCCTTAGCAAACCTTGGGGGAGAGATCTGGACATAATTTTCGGTGCTTTCCCTGATTTGGGCATTTACTGCTTCTTGCTCTCAGCTGTGGGCCCTTGTCACTGATTCAGGGACAGTAGGACAAATGCCACTTAATATCTTGTTGGATTATAATCAGGTAAGTTTAGGAAACGTTTTTGCAGAGGAATATATAATCAGATTTGATTTTATAGTGTTTAAAGTGTAATTTAAATAAAAGATCTTAAAGGAATCATATCTTTGCTGATTCTACCAGAATTGAAGTAACAATTTGTCTGCTTTAGGGTAAGAAACAAAGTAAATATACTCATGACTATGAATGTTTGTATAGTATCAACATCAGTAACTTCTGACAACTTAATTGTAGATATAAAGATGTGGATTCAGTGTATCTGGTGCTGCCAGAAGACCAAACTGGCACAACAGAAGAACTGGAATTCATTGATATTTCTTAGTTAACTTTCAGGTTTTTCAGTTTTATTATGTGGTACTTTCTAGATAAAGGGAACTTAGACCACTAGGTGGTGCTTTATGACTAGAAAATACAAGTACTCCCTTACTACTACTAGGGTCAATCTAGCAAAGCAATGGCCAGTGAGAACAGCTGGTGCCAGTCCTAAGACACAGGTTTAAAATAAAAGAGAAAGGAAGAAAGGAAGAGATAATGATAAAAAGAGAGAAAAGAAGTAGGAGGGCAAGAAGAGAGAAGAGGAGAACGTAAACAGGTATATTGTGAAGGAGGTTGTCAAATACCATCAGTAATTACCTCAGGAAAGTGGCTCCTATGCCATTTGTTGCTGATTTATCAATATTTCCTTGTTTATTCATTTATTTGATATGTATTTAATGAGAGTCAGCTGAGGATCCCATGGTAAACAATACATTCTCCCTACCCTCTGAGATTTTACAGGTAAAGGGAGCTTAAAATATCTGAACTTAAAATCTTGACCCTTTCTTTGTAGAGTATGTTAAATAATATGGAAAAGAATACTTTTAAATTTTAGTTTTGTTTGTTTCATATCCTCTATTTCAATCCCCTACCAGAGAAAACCTTTTCTAGAATTCAAAAAAGTATTCTTATTAAAATATTTGAAAATCAGCTCCTCGAGAGCTCGTAATTCGGGAATCCCGGGGATGCAGTTCATTATTTGGCTCTTATTAACGGGTATGCGGGGGTCGGGGCCTAAATGTGTTGAGTGAGTGATAGGTTCAGATGGGACCTCAGCAAACCATCTCCTGATTAGAGTCTACAGCCTTCCTGGCTCTTTGTAGAATTCAGGCTTCTGATTTTGAACACTTTCGTGACAGCACCATACTTCCTCATCAACTATAGCACGCTGCTGCCATTGCCTGTTTACAAGGCATTCTGTGTTTCTCCGTAACAGTGAATTCTTTTATGGTAGAGTCTGTGTCTAATTTAATTCATTCATGTAATCCCAGTGTTTGGCAGGTGTGAGTGCTCAATAAATTTTGGTTGAAAGAATGAATAAATCTTATTACTTATAGTGTACTTGGTAAAAGATAGCTTCCTAATAGGACACCTTTCTGAAAGAGTTAATTTTTGGATACACCAGAAAGACCTGCCTTTAACACTTTTCACATACATGAGAGAGTGCGTAGACAATTACTTTGAAGTATAAGATGTAGTACACTTTCAAAGATAACCAAATGATACACCAGTCATTAAGATAGAGATGGATTTGTAATGCCAATTCTGTAAATACAACTCTTAAACTTTAATGTTGGATTCTGTTGCTTGACCTTGGATAAATAGCCCAGCTGTAGTTTTCTGATTTTTTATTTCTAACATAATAGGGACTGATGGCACCTATTATTAACTACTTCAGGCCCTAGGACCTGCTGTGGACTTCATGTTACAAAGATGTATATTGGAACTAAGTCGGAGTTGAGTATAGAGTAAAAGACAGGAAGACAGAGTCCACTGCGGGTGAATTCTACTGCCCCCAGAAGTCAATGTCAGTAGATCAACGTCTATTTATTGAATGCCAGAGCTTTAACTCAAGAATACATATCACAAAATAGATGTATCATTATAGACCTCAAAATGCTTGCTATTTTATAACACGTTACAGAAAGCCTTCAGATAACAAATGCTTTTTAAACAGCTTTATTGAGATATAATTCACATATCATACAGTTTACCCTTTTAAGGTAGATAATTCAGTATGTTGTTTCTAAAGCATATTCACAGATTTGTGCAGCTGTCATCACTAACTCCAAAACATTTTCATCACCCCCCAAAGAAACCCCATACCTAGTAACAGTCACTCTCCATTTCCCCCTCCCCCAGCCCGTGGCAATTACGTACCGTTTTCTGTCTCTATGGATTTGCTTATGCTGGAAATTTCATAAAGATGGAGTCATATAAGATATGGTCTTTGTGACTGGCTTCTTTCACTTATCATGCTATTTTCAAAGTTTATCTGTGTTGTAGCATGTTATCAGCACTTCATTCCTTTTCATTGCCAGATAATATGCCATGGTATGAATAGACCTCATTTTGTTTATCCATTCATCAGTTGCTGGACATTTGATTTGTTTCCACTTTTTGGATATTATGAATAATGCAGTTATGAGCATTCACATACAAGTTTTTGTGTAGACATGTGTTTTCCTTTCTCTTGGTTATATACCTAGGAGTAGAATTGCTGGGTCATATGGTAACTGTACGTTTATCATTTTGAGGAGCTGCCAAACTATTTTTTCAAAGTGGCTTTACCATTTTGCAATCTCATTAGCAGTGAATGAAGTTTCCAATTTCTCTATGTCTTTGCCAACCCTTGTCTTTTTTTCTTTAATTTTAATTACCACCATCCTAGTAGTGGGTGCGAAGTGGTATCTCACTGTTTTGTTTTTCTTAATTAATTAATTAATTTTGGTTGCATTGGGTCTTCGTTGCTGCGCACGGGCTTTTTTTTAGTTGTGGTGAGCAGGGGTTACTCTTTGTTGCGGTGTGCAGGCTTCTCATTGCGGTGGCTTCCCTTGTTGTGGAGCATGGACTCTAGGCACATGAGCTTAGTAGTTGTGACTTGCGGGCTCTAGAGTGCAGGCTCAGTAGTTGTGGCACATGGGCTTAGTTGATCCGTGGCATGTGGGATCTTCCTGAACCAGGGCTCGAACCCGTGTCTCCTGCATTGGCAGGTGGATTCTTAACCACTGTGCTGCCAGGGAAGCCCTCTCACTGTGGTTTTGATTTGCATTTCCCTAACTGCTAAAGATACTGAGAATCTTTTCATGTGCTCATTAACCATTTGTGTATCTTCTTTGGAGAAATGTCTATTGAAATCCTTTGCATGTTTTAAATTGGACTGTTTGTCTTTTTGTTATTGAATTGTAAAAGCTCATTATATATTCTGGATATAAATCCCATATCAGACTTGATTTTCAAATATTTTCTCCCATTATGTCTCTTCACTTTCTTGCTTGTTTGAAGCAAGGTGGTTTAGATTTACCACCATAGAAGATGGTTTAGATTTATTGCAGTGTGTTTACTTGTTATATCAGGTAGGTTGCCATGAAGGGGATGAACAAGGTGTTGACAATTGTCTTATATTGATACCCAAGGCTGTTCCCTAAATCAGTGTGGAACACAATTATAGGAAGCCAAAAAAGAGCTAAACTACTAAGAGTGAAACATAATGTCTTATAGCATATAACATACCCTCTTCCTGCTGTCTTTGTCTTATCCTAGTTACAAACTAGTAGAGAAATGCTAGGGGTTGGGATAGTGAGAAGAGAATAGTTGTTTCCCTCTTTTGTGGTTCAGCCAATGTATGTTTTTAGAGATATAGCTAAAAACAAAACAAAAAACAATAAAGGGCCAACTGGTTCTGGCAGGGATGGCAGTAGTTCTACTTTAGTCAAATCACTACCAGAGAAATGTCCTCACAATTGATCAACATCATAGCGCTACAAGCTGCTGTCTTTCTTTGACTTTAGATAGAGTGAGAGTTGCCCTTTGGCTACAAAACTTCTAATTTAGATGGTGGAGAAAATGGAGGGTCTCTGTTGTGTTTTTCTGTTAGTAATTGGGCAAGTGGACTGCTCTGATGAACGTGGAGTGACACACTGAGATGGTTGTGATCACTTGCCCATCTTTTTGGCCAGTCTTTCCCAGTGGTCCATTTGAGAACATTCTTGGTCCCCTTACCACACCTTCAGCTTGATATCAAAGTGCAGTGGTAATAGTGAAGATATATATATATATTTAATAAATTTATTTATTATTGGCTTCTTTAGTTCTTCGTTGCTGTGCATGGCCTTCTCTAGTTGTGGCAAGTGGGGGCTACTCTTTGTTGCGGTGCGTGGGCTTCTCATTGCGGTGGCTTCTATTGTTGCGGAGCATGGGCCCTAGGCATGTGGGCTTCAGTATTTATGGCACGCGGGCTCAGTAGTTGTGGCTTGCAAGCTCTAGAGCACAGGCTCAGTAGTTGTGGTGCAAGGGCTTAGTTGCTCTGCAGCATGTGGGATCTTCCCGGGCCAGGGCTTGAACCCTTGTCCCCTGCATTGGCAGGTGGATTCTTAACCACTGTGCCATCAGGGAAGCCCAGTGAAGATATTTTTAAAGTTGACTAAGATAAATTAAAAAATGGTCATATGTGGCAAATGATGGGCACAGATGAGTGATTTTTTTTTCTTTTTTGCACTGTTTGAAATAGAATACTAAGAGCCTTCTGAGAATGATGTTCAATGTCCCGAATTTTTTTCCTGGAATGGCCTATTAAAACCATTATGGATTCTTTTTTTTTGAATTTATTTATTTTTTATACAGCAGGTTATTATGGATTTTTGACCAAGACTTCTCATCTGTATTATGTGAAAAGGTTTGGGTTTTGTGAAGTAGCTTGGCATGTGCTGCAGTGCTTTTTAATTTCTTTTAATTGTAATATTTTACAATATGAGCATGAATTTCAGACTATAGGTGACACTTGTTTGTGTGAACAGTTCCCCAGACTTTGCTTTCTAAAGTGTAACTGTTAAATCTTTTGGAATAACAGTACAGTTGTCTCTTTAGAAAGATCCTTTACATTGATGTCTTATGACTGGCTTAAGTTCTTCTGGCACATTCTCTCCTGATTTGTCTCTACCCTCAGAAAGATATTTTGTATCTTCTTAATCTGTGCCATGTTCAGAAAGAAGAGATGAGTCAGAGAAGTTTTCTAACACTAACACTAACACTTTGGGGGGAGGTCGCACGATATAGTTTTGAATCCAGAATGGCATTACTGTCCCTTTTGCTCTTCTGGGCTGGTGGACAAATTTGTAATCAAACATACTGCATAATGGTGACACAATTGAAGGAGTAGGTTTATCCTTAAGAACACAGCCCCCAAAACACTTGTGTTCAGTATGTAATGTTTAAGGTGGTTGTGAAACTCTTTGCTGTCAAATAGCAGGAATTCTCCATCCATTTGTTTGCTTTGTAGATGACACTGTCTTTGAGTAGAAAACAGTTGACACTTCCATGTCCCATTGGCATTTCTGGTTAAGTGTAGCTCAAATACTATTATGTTAAACTTTCGTGCCTGATAATGTGCTCTCCCAGACCAAGGAGTCAGCACTCTGTGACTCTAGAGGAATAGTCTCATTTGACAATTTTAGTACCACCTAAGATTTTATCTAGTGTGTGATGAGGTGATATAGTGACTGTTATATTGATTTGGAGTCTAGGGAGATAATTGATAAACTTGGTCCTGGGTTCCAGGGGATAGGATATCTGTCATAGAAGAAAGGCAATGATTAAAGGAGCAATATTTATTGTTGTTGATCAGCTCTGACTGTGAAACATTTAAGGCATTTGGGCTCTAATTTTAAAGATTAGTTGAAAAATAATTATTTAACACTTATTCTGTGCCTATCACTTTGTTAGGCACTGGGAAGTTAGAGACATAATTCCTGATCCTGAGGTACTTACATTTGGGGGAAGATAGGCAAACAGGTAGATACTTAAAACAAAAACAAAACATTGAGGTAAGGACTTCACTCTTTTTTTTTTTCTCCCCAATGTGGAAGCATACAGAAAGGGGGATTAGCAAATACATCAGCTGTGGAAAAAATTATTTTTTTAAAGGCAAGAATAAAATAAATGCACAGTTCAGGATATTGATGATCATTGGGAGGGAGGCAGAAAGATGGGATCCAGGAGGAGCCCATGTATAACTTCATTGGGATTGGGAATATTCGAATTCATAAATTGGGTGATGGGTTCATAGGTATCTATTTTATCATTACACTTCATAACCTACATAGCATATATATTCTTCTGTATCTATTAAATGCTATATAATTTTAAAAAATCAAGATATTTCAGTAAGCATTTCCCAGTCTTAATTTATTAGAAGCATTTACTTAGGATAAATTGGAGAAAAACTGAACTCAGCCAAACTTTCTCTGTTTAGTATCTATTCACCCATCCATCTGTTTTTTTACTTTACTTAATTTTTTGAAATACAATAAAAATAATGTAGAAGTTTTTTAACATGACCTGAATGCCCTGCTTCTGTGCTCCCTAAGGTTCCATGTACTCCCTGTAGAAACCAGTTTATAGGTCAAAAGGATTCTGTCTGGACTGGCCAGCCAGACATTTAAGTATTCATTACCTCTGTGTGTGTATATATTTAATGATGTTTGTGCATGGCTTAGCTAGGGATTTTGAAATATTTGTAGGATTTTCCTATTTGCTGGGTTGTTTTAGAATTGAGAGCCATCAGCAGAAAAAAAACAAGGAAGAATACTATTTCTTCTTTCATCTATGTCCCATATTATACAAATGTTCACTGAAAGTAGCACCAATTTTCTGGGAAAGGTCATGACTGAGACTTTTCTCACCCTTTACCCCTACTCTCCAATTCATGTTTCCTTTTTACAATGTGGTCATGTGCTTGCCCAAGTCTGGCTTATGAACCGTGTAGAATATTTGTGCAGTTTTGTTTTTTAAGCCCTACACTGTGCACATGATGCATTATTTAATTTGGAATGGGCTCTGAGTTAGTCACACGTGCTTCTTGTGGTGTTTATCTTGGAATCCACAAGTGGGAGGGAAGTATTTTTGCATTTTATACATCTGGACATTGTTCATGATCCTCTTGTGACTTGGAAATTCTCTGTGGGGCAAAATCCAAAGAACAGTATTAAAAATAACACGGAGTTATGATGACATCTGAGTAAAAACCCTTGAGAATACCCTTCTGATCCAGCAGAGTTTGACATTGATGGTGAACTTTTTCAGTTGCGTGCTTCACTGTTGGCCTGAGTAGTTTGCTGGGATTATGGTTACCTGACACCCTTGCATGTAGGCTAACGCGCTGCCAGACTTTCTGAAAGTCTACAGCAGATTTAGCCTTTTGGGAGGGGAAGATTTTGCCTTGATTTTGCACGGGGTAAGACAGGTGAAGCAGATTCTGTTTATTGCTTCTGTGCCTTTGCCACTCTCTTGCGCCACAGGCATCTTAAGATGAGGATGACCTGTGAGGATCTTTCCAGTCATTCCCTGATCCTGCTTCATTCCATCTAGTTTAGAGCTAAAGGTTGATCCTGAGAACACCTCAGGGGCTGTGTCAGGACTGGGAGTGGGGCGGGGCAGTGGTGCGAGTAACCTTATCTTTCCCCTGATTACGCATGAGAAGTTGTTTTCAACAGGATTGGACAGGTATAGTACAGTACCTCCTCTTTTTGGCTAGGGTTCTGCTAGAATGGAAAAAGTGAGAAGGGATGTACCGAAGCCTTGCAGCTCTTTGAGTGAGTTTGCATATGGACAGTATTGCTTTTTGGCTCCAATCTAGTTTTCTTTCATTCCCATGTCTCATCTTTTATGCAGCTGCAGAAAGCAGGCTGGGAAAGCAGAATGAAAGCTTCAAACAGATTTGCACTTGAATAAAAGAAAGAGTGATTTCTCTTGGTCAGAGTACAGACCTGACTGAGGAGGAAGTTGTTTGCTTTTTCACTTTCTGAGTAAGGACTGTTTGCTTTTTTCCCTTCAAATGTAATAAAGAGGGGAAAAAGCTAATAAGTCGGACCTACTAGTTAAAATTCATATAGAATTTTCAAATGTGCTTAATAAGGTTTATCATATGATTATAAAAGAAGTAAATAGTTGGAGGGCAAAGGTCAAACTTTGGTTGAGGTTTTAGAATGAGTTGAATATGAAGTGGTTTGAGTGCTTGGGTAAGACTACTCAAGTAGGAGCTGTTTCTCTTTGCTGGTTTCTTTGCCCTTTACTTTGGGAACTTTTTCCCCTTTACTTTCGTAATGCATTTTGCAACTTTCAGTTAAAAAAA
This sequence comes from Stenella coeruleoalba, assembly GCF_951394435.1. NCBI lineage: Eukaryota > Metazoa > Chordata > Mammalia > Artiodactyla > Delphinidae > Stenella > Stenella coeruleoalba. Next base: position 33,534,702 of record NC_137147.1, on the reverse strand, counting down.
AAATCCAAAAGAGCTTAAGCTTTTAGCATATAAACACATCCTGGTCCTATGATGGGAATCACAACATAGCCGAGAATGGCTTGACTTCAGCTGGAGAGAGGTTAATAGTAGTAGCTCCAAGGGTTGATACCAAGATCATGCTTGTTTAATGTTTTAATGACTCCAGAAGGAAATGGTGAAATCTGCTGATGACACCAAATTGTTTTTGCTGATCCAAACAGGGATTTCTGGGAAGCTTCTTCACAGTATTTGGAAGAGTGGAAGAATTGGGCAATGTGGTAGCAAACACACCAAACTTGAAGTGAAGGTTTATGTAGCAGGAGTAATGTCAATACATTGAAGTTATGAAGCCTGCCAAGTCTTCCAAGAGGAAGACTGTGGGGTCCCTATAAAGGAGTTGGCTTTGATTCCTCTCATGAAAGAAGATTTAGGACAAAGAACATTTTGATATATAGAAAATGAAAACTACTATGGTAATAGTTGTAATTATAAAGTGTAGTGATTTAAAGATGCGGTATCTGAGTTTCTTTCTTTGCTAATGCCAGCAGTAGTATATCCAAATAAGTGCTGTTTCCCCTCAGAATGGTCATGGAAGACTGTATACTCATTTTATGCATGCTCCTCTTTTGGGGAATAGCTCCTAGTACATCCTTTTGACTATTTTCTGTGGTGGAAGGTCTTCATTTTTTAGGTTATTTTCGATTTTTTTAAAAAATTAATTTATTTTTGGCTGCATTGGGTCTTTGTTGCTGCGTGTGGGCTTCTCATTGTGGTGGCTTCTCTTGTTGTGGAGCACGGGCTTTAGGTACGTGGGCCTCAGTAGTTGTAGCACACGGGCCTCAGTAGTTGTAGCATGCGGGCTCAGTAATGTGGCTCGCAGGTTCTAGAGCACAGGCTCAGTAGTTGTGGCACACGGGCTTAGTTGCTCCGAGGCATGTGGGATCTTCCCAGACCAGGGCTTGAAGCCATGTCCCCTGCGTTGGCAGGCGGATTCTTAACCACTACGCCACCAGGGAAGCCCCTATTTTCGATTTTTGATATAGCTAATGGTCATTTAGAAGCAAGTGAATAAGATGAATGATCAAAGTAGATAAATTTAAAATATAAGTTATAGTAGTGAAACTAATATTTTTTTAATTGCTTCAAGTTTTTCTGGAGGACTTCCCTGGTGGTGCAGTGGTTAAGAATCCGCCTGCCAATGCAGGGGACACGGGTTTGAGCTCTGGTCCGGGAAGATCCCACATGCCGTGGAGCAGCTAAGACTGTGCGCCACAACTACTGAGCCTGCGCTCTAGAGCCGGCGACCCGCAACTACTGAAGCCTGCATGCCTAGAGCCCCTGCTCCGCAGCAAGAGAGGCCACCGCAATGAGAAGCCCGCGCACCGCAACGAAGAGTAGCCCCCACTCACTGCAACTAGAGAAAGCCCGCGCACAGCAACGAAGACCCAACACAGCCAAAAATAAATAAATTAATTTAAAAAAAAATTTCTGGAGAAAATTACCAATGAGAAATTGCAAAAATATTTGTGTAATAGTAGTATTACAATGTTTTTTTTATCTTTAGATGAGCTGCTTGTCCCCGCCCCCAGCTTTATTGAGTATAATTGAACAAATAAAATTGTATATATTTAAGGTGTACAATGTGATGATTTGATATATATATACATTGTGAAATGATTACCACAATCAAGTTAATTAACACACTCATCATCTCACATAGTTATTATATTTTTCTGTGTCGAGAACACCTAAGATTTACTTTCCTAGCAAATTTCAAGTATATAATACCATATCATTAATTATAGTCATCATGCTGTACATTAGATCCCCAGAACTCATTCATCTTATAACTGAAGATTATACCCTTTGATGAGCATCTCTCCATTTTCCCCACCTAGCCCTGACTAACCACTATTCTACTCTCTGTGAGTCTGACTTTTTTATATTCCACATATGAATGAGATCATACAGCATTTATCTTTCTCTGTCTGGCTTATTTCACTTAGCCTAATGTCCTCCAGTTTCATCCATGTTGTTGCAAATGGCAGGCTTTCCTTTAGAATAAGTTCTTGGTTGATTTATTTCACAAATGTTACTCATTTAGATAGGTAAGTGGTAGAGTCTTGTTTAAATACTTGTTTCACTATATTATAGATACACTTATATAGATACATGTATATAGATATACATGTTTATAAGTGACCTTTTCTTTTTAAAATTGGTAGAGCTCTATGTCCCCCAAGTGTACTCTTAGGGAGGAATCAGGAGGTTGTATAGTAACTGGAGATTCATTTAATGAATTGATATTTTCTCACTAAAACCTCCATCTGTGTAATGAAAAAGACCCTGTGGGTTAATAAATAAGATAGTCACTGTTACAGTACAGGAGCTGTGGGCTGGCCATCTATATCCATCCATCCATCCATCCATCCATCCATCCATCCATTTACTTCAGAAGAATAAAGACACAGCCCCTTACCTCAAGATTTCTTTTTTCTGCCATGCCAGTATATCCATTTGAAACAAACAGCAGTCAGTTGCACTCGTGTCAGTGGAGTAAGTCAGTGGTTTTCAGACTTTATCTATGGAAACTGTATTTGGATTAAACGAGGGCAGGATGGGAATGTTGTTGAATTTTTGTCTTCTCTTTTCCCCCTTGATGAGAATCCGTGGAGTAACTTATGAAAAGCACTGGTACAGAGAATAAGTTGTTTGGTAAATTTTGAAAAGCACTGGCACAGAGAATAAGTTATTGGAAGGTCAGAAAAGAGTTTGTGTACTAAAAGCAGCTAGGGAGGCTTACTTCATTTCTTCCTTACTCTTCGAAGATTACTATTTTTTTTAATTTATTTATTTTATTTATTTATTATTTTTGGCTGTGTTGGGTCTTCATTGCTGTGCGTGGGCTTTCTCTTGTTGCAATGAGCGGGTGCTACTCTTGGTTGCGGTGCGCGGGCTTCTCATTGCGGTGGCTTCTCTTGTTGCAGAGCACGGGCTCTAGGCGCGTGGGCTCAGTAGTTGTGGTGCACAGGCTCAGTAGTTGTGGCGCATGGGCTTAGTTGCTCCACGGCATGTGGCATCTTCCTGGACCAGGGCTCAAACCCATGTCCCCTGCATTGGCAGGCAGATTCTTAACCACTGCGCCACCAGGGAAGCTCTCTTCTAAGATTATTAAAATTAAGAATTTCCACTTATCAGTCTTATGCTTCCCTATCTTGAAAGTCAGTAAAACACAAAATCTGCCCACATATTTAAAGTTATGACAGAGTTTTGCCTTCATAGTTCTCTTTGTTTAAACTCATAAAGTAAAAGTCAGGAGAACTTCTAATCTAAAAGCAGATGGATAGCCCAAGAAGAAAATATGTCTTAAAGCTCCACAGTCCTAAGTGCTGGGCCCCAGACTGGCTGTGTCAAATTTGACAAAGCTTTCGAATTTCAGCTCAGACATATTGAATCAGAATCTGGAATGGAGCCCAGGTATTTTAACAAGTTCTTCTTTGCATAAAAATAATATCTCCTAAAAAATAGATGTATACAAAAAAAGCTTAAAGGTAGAATGATGTTAGAATGTATTGAAATAAAGCATGATATAGAGTTTGTCCTATGGAGTTCTGATGACTGCAGTCTGATTAATCATTATTTGAACCTACCAATAGTAATAGAAAGCTTGATATCATGGTTAAGAGATGGGTTCTGGACCTAGAATGTCTGGATTCAAATCATAGTTTGGTCACTTACTAGTTGTGTTACCTTGGGCAAAGTTTTAATAACTTCTCTGTGCCTCAATTTTCTTATCTGTAAAATAGAGATAAAACTAATGACACCTCAAAGGATTATTGTGAAGATTACATGAGATATTGAGTGAAAAGCACTTAAAACACTATTTGGCACACAGTAAGCCCTCAGTCAAACTTTGCTACTATTATTACCTGTTCTTCTAATTACAGAAGTAAGCATTTGGTCCCTACTGTGATTTCTTCTTATAATGAGTTCAGGCCTACTAAAGAAGAAAGTGAAAAGAAAGCAGGAAAAATGATTGCTCAGATATGAGTGTGTGTGTGTATGTGTGTGTGTGTAGGCAGGTAGGCATTTACACTAAGTATATTGTATATAAATATATAATGGGGGAAAAAAGCACACCCTCTTTAATTTCCTTGGAATAGGATTTTAAAGTAACAGATTTTACATTTAGTACATTTTGCATTTCTGCTGCACTCTGATAACATGAGCAAAAGTGATGTGATCCTAACAGACACAGTAGATGGCGCTTTAGACTTAGTTTTTAAAGAAACTGGCACTAGAAGGAAAAAGAAAAGCACATTTTAATGGGCTTTTAAAATTTTTTCACCACCAAGGCAAATTTCATCGTAGAGTATGTGCCTTTAAGGAGAAAGGATTTTTTTTTTTTTGACAAAGCTGGATAATAATTTTAGCAAAAATAAATCTCCCAGTTACTATGTTTGTGCCAGGTTTGTCACTTGGAAAATGTTAGTTGTGTTTTAAGCCACAAACATATAAGGAAGTTATTTTCTTTCAAAACATTGCCTTATTTTTGAGATTGTCTCCCCCCCACCCCATCTCTGTATTTAATATTTCTTTTCCTAGTTTTTTTGGGACCCTTTATTATTATTTATTTATTTATTTATTTATTTAATAAAAATGTGGTCATAAAATTACTTTGAATCACATCCATTTATAATGTAGTCATATTTAAAAATTCAGCTATATTCATTCTAATAGGCCTCAAAGTGTAGGTCTCCGTTAAAGGATAATTATGGTACTTTTGTCACTACCATACTATGCTTTAGATACTTGATCTTACTTAATCCTAGGAATAATTCTATAAGGATTGTTATTCTCTTTTTTTTTAGATAAATAAACTGTCTCAGAGATGTTTAGTAACTTGCTGAGCTCACATACTTAGTGGTAGAAGTCGTAGCTGCTTCAAGAGTTTCTCCAGTGCACTATAGGTGTATTTTTTGAGCAACTACTGTATGTCAGGCTTGCGAAGTACTGGGCATAGTATAGTGACCAAAACTGATTGGAGCCTTTCCCTTATGGACCTTGCAGATTTTTAGATATTTGATAGCATCTCTTTGAAGTCTACAAGATTGGGAATAGTTCATGGAGATGCAAAAATGTACATCAGAGTCATTGTGATTTTTAGGTAGATCAGGGAGCCCTTTTACCAGAGAGAAAGACTCATACCTAGCTTGAATGTATTGCTATATTAAAATACTTATTTAGGTATACTCATTCTAGCCAAGGGAAGAGCAAGACCTCTCTTCTCTCTCCACCTCTTTAGAGTTAAATCATAAAATCGACAATAAAAAACAACATAAGCTAAACTGTCTTCCAGATAAGCATCAGGAACAGTAAAGAAAATGCGAGTGTACTAGAAGGTCAAAATTTTCCATTGGTTAAATGGTATTAAAATATATAAAGCAAGAAAATGTCAGTGAGAGTCTGAGAGAATAATGTAGTTTGTGCACAGTAAGACCATGGTAACTTCTAGATGGTTTCACTTTTACGATTTTGTGAAACCTTTTGATGTACAACCCGGCTAGTGATACCCCAAATTGCTAAGTACCCCTTCCACCTGGGACATTTAACATTTTCCTTTTAATTGATTTTTTCCCCCAAAGGTTCACTCTATTATTTTCACATATGATCCCAAGCTCCTGTGCTAGAAAAAAGTATGTAGTTGATGAGGAAACATAGACCAAGAGTTTTAAATTGAGGCCCATACCTGGGCTTCATTAAGTCTTCAGAACTCCTGAAATTGTATAACATTTTTTGTGTAAGTACTTAGGAACATTACTCTGGGAAGAAACTCCATAGCCTTCAAAAGATACTTAAAGAGTTCTATGGGCTTCCCTGGTGGCGCCGTGGTTGAGAGTCCCCCTGCCGATGCAGGGGACACGGGTTTGTGCCCCGGTCCGGGAAGATCCCACATGCCGCGCGCGGAGCGGCTGGGCCCGTGAGCCACGGCCGTTGAGCCTGCTTGTCTGGAGCCTGTGCTCCTCAACGGGAGAGGCCACAACAGTGAGAGGCCCGTGTACCGCAAAAAAAAAAAAAAAAAAAAAGAGTTCTATGACCCTTAAAAAGTTAAGGATTATTATAATTAGGACTCTACCCAAAGGAGTCTGCTAGAATCAATCCAGTTCAGGGTCATGAAAAGAGAAGTATCTTCCCAAATCGCATCTTGGAGAAGGAGGGGCTGTTTTGTTCCTTTAGGGATAGCAGTTTTGAGAGTCTGAGTGAATTTGGGATTTGAAGGTATGTGTTTAACTGTGGAGTTTTGGAACTCTCAACTCTCAGTTGGGTATCTTGATTTCAGTTGAGGGATACCTTTCAGGGAATTTGAAAATGCTTCTTTCCAATATAGTCTTTTAGTCAAATGAATGGTTATTTTTAGAAAATGAAATAGAAAGGGAATAAAAGTGGGAAAAGAGTTGTTAGATCTTCTCAGTGGAATAAATAACTGAAGAAATTAATTCCTAAATCTTAAGTTTTATCACAGGTAAAAGAAGTTCCTTTAGATCAGATAAAAGTCTCTGGTATAAGCTGTTTGATAATACAATTTGAATTTTTTTTTGATACAGCTTTAAGAGGGTAGGAGATGTGTATATTTCTTCTCTCTCCTTTTTTAAAATTAATTAATTTTATTTATTTTTGGCTGCATTGGGTCTTTGTTGCTAGGCATGGGCTTTCTCTAGTTGCGGTGAGCAGGGGCTATTCTTCATTGCGGTGCTTGGACTTCTCATTGCGGTGGCTTCTCGTTGTGGAGCACGGGCTCTAGGCATGTGGGCTTCAGTAGTTGTGGCTCGCAGGCTCTAGAGCGCAGGCTCAGTAGTTGTGGCGCACAGGCTTAGTTGCTCCACGGCATGTGGGATCTTCCCAGACCAGGGATCGAACCTGTGTCCCCTGCATTGGCAGGCACATTCTTATCCACTGCACCACCAGGGAAGCCCCCTATTTCTTCTCTCTTCCCTATCACCTCTCTTTTCCTAACCTTTGTGTATACTTTGCTGAAGAGCAGGTAGTTGTAACTTACAGTTATATATTTCTTATTAAACTCTTACCTGTGGTCCCAGATAGATGAATCAAGAAGTAAAATTAGATTTCTTAATTTGATATATTTAAGTCTTTTATTTTGATCTAATAATTTTTTGATCAGTAATCTTTTAATTCTTGTACAATCGTGCATAATAATAGTACCTATCAAATAGGGTATGGTGAAGACTATACTAAATTATAAATGTAGTGCTTAGTGTAGTATCTGGGATTTAACAAATGCTTAACAAGTATTAGCTATTGCTGTGTTCTCCATCATCATCATCATCATCATCATCAGTAGTAGTAACATATGTATTATATATCCCCATGACTGAATATACAGCATAAAATCACCCAAAGACAAAAAGCCTCTTGTTTAAGGGAACACATTATCTCAGGAATTAAGAGAGTTTCCTGTAAGGCATGTTTATCTTTCATTCGTGGATTGATGGTAATATGGATAGCTCTTTTGATGTGAGAAAAATAATGTCGTTAAATCGATTGTAAGCTTCATGAGGGCAAGGACTGTGTTTTATTTGCCTGTATCCTTAACTCTCATTTTATTGTTTGGCCCATGGTTGGTGTTCCATTAATTATTTGTTTTTATCTATGTTTTCTTCTTTGTTTTTCCTTTATTTTCCAAAAATACTTGCTGTTTCCATATTCAGAATTCCTTATGAAAGAGTCACATTAGTATTGTGACTTTTAGAATTATTAATATACAGATCTTTTTTGGAACGAGGACGTTTTGTTTGAAGCAAATTACTTGGGATACAAGACTTAATTCAACTTAAGAACATTCAGGCTTAAGACTTTTTGTAGAAAGGCAAATATTTGGTCTTAAACAAAAAACTTTATCTTCATTTGTATATGTATCAGGCAGTCACTGATGTTTAACACTTAAGTTACCTAGTGTACTAGTGTATATATAAAAATGGAAAAACCTACTGCCTGGAGAACAATGTCTTCAATAAGATATTTAAGAAACACTCTTTACTCTCCTATTTTAGAGAACTTTACATAGCGCAGCAAACATTTACGACTACAGGAAACATGATATATTTTCAGAAATGAATACTGGGACTTTCCTGGTGGTCCGGTGGTTAAGACTCTGCGCTTCCAATGCAGGAGGTGTGGGTTTGATCCCTGGTCAGGGAACTAAGATCCCACATGCCACAGGGCAGCCAAAAACTTAAAAAAAAAAAAAAAAAGGAATGAATACTGATCGTAAATAAGTATGGCCACTGTGACAAATTTAGGTGAATAGTTCTTTCTGTTAAGGAAAAGCTCTGTCTTTTGGAGATGTATTTAGATTAAGTGCTAAATTGGACATATAGGTTAGTATTCCCACTGCATACTAGAGCCCAGCTATACATAGGCTCAGAGTAATTTGTTGTAGTTTACAGGAACATTGTAGATATGACCCTTTTGAAAAACAGACTCTCATGAGGCTTGGTTGGTTCTAGAATCACGCAAGGTTGAGTTCAGGTTAGGGGACATTTTACTTCTTTGGTCATAGCAATGTTGTCTCCCTATTGCCTACAAATAGGCAATGAACTCTGGATGCCTTCTGGGACAGAGTAAAAAAAGTACGTATCTCTTGTAACAGGAATTGGGGTCTAGAGATAAGTGATATTTAACATGCAATGTTATAATATTTTTGTTCTGGTAGCAAATTTGCCTATAGTATATGTAGTTAGTAGCCTGTGGTTTGGTATCCATTGAAATATACTATTACTCATTTGGTCTGGAGTTGGGTGAGGTTTGTAATAACAATATCAGTGTGTTATCAGAGGGCTTTTGTTCTTTTTCTTTCTTCTATGGTAGTGTGCTATTATTGTTAAATGAAATTTTAATGAACATCTTTAGAAGAATAGAAATTGAAAAATTACTTATTAACTAACTTTAGCCTTTAATGTAGCATCCTTTTTCTCCCCCCTAAAGCTTATTGTCCTCTTGGTTTAAAAGGTTTAGACAGAATGGTCAAAAGTTTTGAAATTGGAAAGTTGGAAGCTGTTTCCTCTTGATCATATGATCGCAGGAGTCACAAAAGAGCAAGCCTCTTTATCAATAGGTGAGAGTTCAAGCCTATCTGAATTTAGAATGTTAAATTATATTTTAACCACAGTAGCATCCTTTTTAACTAATGTAAATCATAATTGATTTTATACCACTCTGTTGTTTTATGAGGTGATCTCATGTAGCTGCAAAGTTGTTTATAGTTAACCCTGAAGGTACCTCATTCTCATAAGGGCACCTTCTATAGCTTAGTGCTTATTTGCAAAATAAACCACATTTTTTCCCTTGTCTTATTAAAATGATGGAACCATTTTGTAGCCTTTGGAAACATTCCTGCACCTCATGTTCTTCTGAGCAAATAACCCCATGTGATTTACAAATGTTGGTAAAAGCAATAGGTATTTCCAAACGCTATTAGAATGGTAACACTAATATATAGGTATTAAAAAAAAGTTCTTCATTAGGATAAATGAAGGCCAGAATGAATAAAATATTAGTCACTCTTTCCAGTGTTTTAATTCCAGAATGACTTTAATTTTTGTTGCTACTTTAATTTTTGTTGATACTGTAATACCAGTAGCATTACAAAAGATTCAACAGTTCTCTCGATAGGTAACCAAATATTGCCCAAACCAAAGGTAGAAAGTTCTCCCTGGCTTCATTTATAGAGAAAATGATAACTGGAAGTTTAACAAAAGTTGTCCAGGGCTTCCCTGGTGGCGCAGTGGTTGAGAGTCCGCCTGCCGATGCAGGGGACACGGGTTCGTGCCCCGGGCCAGGAAGATCCCACATGCCACGGAGCGGCCGGGCCCGTGAGCCATGGCCGCTGAGCCTGTGCGTCCGGAACCTGTGCTCCGCAACGGGAGAGGCCACAACAGTGAGAGGCCCGCGTACCGCAAAAAAAAAAAAAAAAAAAAGTTGTCCAAACTCTTGAAAGTATCATTGTCAAAACAAAATGCATATCAGGTTGAGATTTTAAGCATATGAAGTCTATGCATGGAAGAATGAATGAAGTATTTCTGTAATATTAACGAATGATCAGATATATTGGGAGAAATAATATTAAACCTTGCCCTATATTCTGACTGTACATGAACAGAGCCAGAGCACTTGTAAAAAATAGGAACATATCACTGCAATAAGGTATGGTCTAAACTTGTTCCTAAATGACATCTTGAAGTTTGGCCTCGTCCAAAAACATTTTTTGAGGAAGGGCCGATGGTATAGCTGCTGTCTTCAAGGAAAAAGAAAAAGCGACATCAACATCACAGCCTTATATTAAACTTCATGAGGTGAAGTAAAGGTGTCCTCTGAAAAACTGATAAGAAGGAGGAGCAGGGGTTAGAAGGAGGAAAGGAGCTTTTCAAGAAATAGAAATAGTTTAAGATATTAGGGTATCTAATATTGTCAGGAACACTGTATGTAATGAGATTTTTGGCAGAGTGCGACTTCAGAGTTCTCTGAGGATTCTAAAAGCAAAAATTATTTTTTCAGCACAAAACTATTTCTGAATCAGATGTTCTTTGGCATCTTAAATTGAGTGCAATTACATCAGCTGTTTGTGAGACTTCATTAATTCAGTGCATATTCTAGACACGTCTACTATAGGATACGCTGCTGAGCATTTCAGAAAGAAGTAGAGGATTATGATATTGTTTCTGTCTCAGAGAACTTATTATCTAGTGAGGGAGAGAGCATACATATGCAAACATCTACAGAACCAAGCAGAATGAACCATCCAAGAGGACTCTATAGACAAGACAGATTACATCCTTTTGTCAAGATGAATGCTTCACGAAGGAGGACATGTGAACCGGATGTTGTTGTATGTATAGAATATGTATAGATGGGATTGGGGTAGGAGTTAGGCTTTTAGGAGCATGAGCAAAGATGGAGCAGAGGTGAAGATGTGGGACGTATTTAGGAACAGGGAGTAGCTGAGGGAGGGTTAAGTATAGGTTTCATGGAAGAGAGTGGTAGGAGATAAAATGAGAAATAAAGCTTGGAGCCAGGGTACGGGAGGTTTTAAAAGTGAACTGAAGGGGCTTCCCTGGTGGCCCAGTGGTTGAGAGTCCGCCTGCCGATGCAGGGGACACGGGTTCGTGCCCCGGTCCGGGAAGATCCCACATGCCGCGGAGCGGCTGGGCCCGTGAGCCATGGCCGCTGAGCCTGCGCGTCCGGAGCCTGTGCTCCGCAACGGGAGAGGCCACAACAGTGAGAGGCCCGCGTACCGCCAAAAAAAAAAAAAAAAGTGAACTGAAGAATTTTGGACTTTATTCTCTAGGCAGTGAGGAGTCTATGAAAACTTTTTAGCAGTGACAGGACAGGAGCTAGTGGCTGTGCTTTAGTATAATTAACTGGAAGGATACAGTGGAGTAGGGAGAAACTAGAACTGAGAATTGAAATTAAGAGGTCATTGCAGAGGCCTATGTGAAAAATAATCAGGGCCTGGCATAAGGTGTGGCAGTGGAAAAGGAAAAGAAAGGAGAAACATTTGGTAGGTAGAATCAGCAGAATGGAGCTGTGATTGTGTGTGGAAAGTAAAGGAAAAGAGAGAATTCAAGGACAATTTGCATCTGGGTAACTAGGGCATTGGTGTTGCCATTAACAGAAAGAGGAATATTAGGCGGAGAAGCTGGTTTGGGGAATTAAGATCCGTTAAGACAGTGGTTGAGGAAAAAAAAAAGAAGATTAGTTAAATGATTGAAATGAATGGGTAGGGGCACATAAGAATGGTAAGAGAGAGAAAGAAACAGGAAGAGAAGAGAAGATGAAAGATGAAGCCTTAAGAAATACTTACCTTTGGGGGTTTGAATAGAAGAAAAGAAGTTAGCAAGAGTGGTCAAAGAGGGGAGGAAGAGATCAGGACACTGTGCTATTAAAAGGTCCCTCTTAGGCTGTGTGACCCTGTTTTACTGCAGTCACTGCAGCTTGACTGTCCCTGTGGTCCCTACCGTACTCCCCCAAAGACTTTTCACTGTGCAGTGAATGGCCTTTCTGCCAAAGAAGAACCTCCAGAAGTTCTGGGAAATCAGTTACAGTAGCCTCTAACGCAACTTAATTCCATTGTTCTTTTTATTTAAACATCACAGGAGGAGTTGTTATGACCGATAATCAACAGAAGGGTGTAAGAATCAGAGGCTTACATTCTGAGTGCCAAGACTATATACCATGCCTGAGCTCACCTGATAGGTGAGATGCTATGTGCTTAATTCCCCACTTGGGACAGACTCAGTGTGAGTCTCTTGCTTCTTTTCCTGTATCTTATGAGTGAGGGAAGGCTGGTAGGCATTTCGTAGGTGTAGAGGCTGGCTCTCATGTTTGTTCTCTAGATCATTGTGTGACTTGGAAACCAAGAGGTGAAAGAATTTTAGAATTTAGTCAGTACTATCACCTGCTCCACAGAGGAGGAAGTAGATGAGGATTAAGACAAGACACTAGGTTTAGTGGTTTTGAGGTCACAGATGGCCTTGAGAAGATAGTTTTAGTACAATGATATGGGTGGAAGAATCCAGGAAGTTAAAGAATAAGTACATTATAAAGAATGGCGTTAACTGTTGTGAAGTACTCTTTCAGGACATGAATGAGAGTAGAGAGATAGGAGCACTAGGATGAAAAGAAGACTTTTTTTTTTTTTTTTAAACGGGAAAAGGAACATATTTGTAGGCAGAGGTAAGGGAGCCTTTGGAGAAGGAGAGAGAAGGTACTGGGGAGGAGAGGGTTCATTACAGACTGACAGATCTTGGAGGAGTCTGGAAAGAAAGAGATCAAGAGTATGCGTTGAGGTATTGGCATTGGGAGGGAATATTTAGAAATCAGAGGAGTAAGGACAAAAGATGGATGAAGGTAGGGGAGCTCCCTTGTAGAGAGGACAGATGCTGAGGGAAGATATACCATGTGACCTCAGATATCTCATTAAAGAGGGAAAATCCATTTGCCAGGAATGAGGAGAAAGGAGAGAGGAGAAAAGATGTGGAATAGTTGCAGTGAGAGTTAGATAAGTCGTTGAGTTTCACTGAGGACACAATTGAGGATAATCTTATCTCTTGCCTTTCTTTAGTAAGATTTATGTGGGGTTTTTGTTTTTGTTTTTTTACTTAAAAGGACAGAAGAAAGTTCCATGAAAGTTTATACTCAGAAATGTGAAGAATTTTATTAAAGTCAGCTAATTCAAGCTGATGCACATATCTTGGATCCAGAAATATAGATGATGATGGTACTGTTACTGCTTATGGGTGGATCACAAAAAAGTAATATACACTTAGGACTTAATGACTCTTCCAAGTGTTATAAGGAAACAGAATTTCTTCAGGGACTTGTTCTAGGAACGTAGCTTGGGATTTCGCCAAGCATATCTCTTCTGTCACTCAGTGGCACGGTTTTGCATGACACAGTGTCTGAGTCCTCTTGTTTATGATTTCTTCTGTTTCATATGAAAGATATTTCTCTAGGTTTGAAAATACACCAAATCAAGAAATAGCTTGATGTATAAAAGATGTTTGACTCATCCAAGAAGACTTTTAATTTTCTGAATTTGTCATGATAAAAATTGAAATATTACATATAGATATTGGTGGTAGTTCAGAAAAGTGAGACATTAAATTCTATGTGGCCAACAGTCATTGTGTTTAATGAACTTGACAAACATCTATAGAACAAAGCAGAATTGAACCATCTAAGAGGACTCCCAGATCCCATCCTTTTTTGTCAAGGTGAATGCTTCATGAAGGAGGGGCACATGAACTAGACAATATAGTACATATAGAATTTGGACAGATGAAGATGGGATTGGGATAAGCGGCTTTTGGCAAAGAAAATAACATGAGCAAAGATGGAACAGAGGTGGAGATATGGGACATATTAAGGGACCTTCTTTCCTTAGTTCCTTTTCTGAAAGTAAAGACTTTAGGTAGCTGCTTGTGGAGGGCACTCAGTCCGGATAACATAACATCTTTCTTTTTCTTGTTGTACTGTGGTTGTCTGATTTTTAGAATTACTTGCTATTCTTAAACTGGAAAGAAAATAAAAGAAACATCAAAGTCTTTAAGTTTTAGCAGTTGGTATCTCCACCCATTTCAACTAAACAGTGTTTTTAAATACCTACTATATATAAGATGATGATGAACAAGATAAAATTGGTGCCTGCAAAACACGCGCACTCTTTTAAGAGAAATTTCACCTTGGAAATTTTAATTGTTTGAGTGAACTATGCTTTAATGTTCAATATATTAAACAATATAAGCAAAGCAAATCGTGCATAATATTTTATATTCCCATTGTGATTCTAGAGCTACACTGTCCAATATATTAACCACTAGCCACATGTGGCTATTAAAATAAATGAAAATTAAATAAAATTAAAAACTCAGTCACACTAGTAACATTCCAAGTGCTTAGCAGCCACATATGATTTGTGGCTATTATTCTGGACAGCACAGATAGTGAACATTTCCACTGTTGAAGAGAGCTCTATTGGGCAGTGCTGCTCTAGAGGTCTAGAACATATTTTAATTGTTTTGGTCAGGTGATTGGCTTAGTCATTCATCTCTTCAATAAACCTTCATTAAACGCCTGCCATTTGACAGGTGTTGAGCTAGAGCTAGATGATAAAGAAAAGTCCTAGTTCCTGCCCACATGGACTTTTCAACCTTGTGGAGGATAGAGATAAATTAGCAGGTGGATAAAATAGGATGTGATAAGTGCTACCATGGGAGGAGAAATCCAAGAGGCTGTGAACATATATAAGGAAAAGTATGGAAGCAAAACTCAAGGTTTACCTCTGGGGAAAGGTCAATAGGTATTGGCTTGGCTAAGCTGCGGAGAGTGAGTGAAAGGATGATCCCAGCAGTGTAAAACACCTGGATATAGAAGGACATGGCACACTGGAGGGACAGAAAGATGTTCACTGTGACTGGGGCCCACATAGTCTCTAAGATCTCTTAATTCAGAGTCTTTCTTTTTATGATGCATTTAAACTATTTTTAAAAACAGACTCCTTCCTTTTCTGAAAAGAGAAACAGGTCCCTGGTCCCTCTCACTGTTTGGGGAGCTTCTTATATCTATCTTATATTTGTAGAGCCTACAGTTAGAGGAAGACAGAAGAGGTAAAAAGAAATTGGAGAAAGGAAGGAACAAAGAGAGAAAGATGACCAGAACAAGTTTAAGAGAAATAGGACAGGTAATATTTGATGGGGAATAACAGTACCATTTATAACACTCAGATTCCCTGTCTCTAATCAGATGGTTGATCTCAACCATTTCAAAAGCTCATGTCCCCAAATGTTAACTTGGTATCATGATAAGATATCTAAAAATTGAATTTTTATCCTGATTCACTTCTTTAGAAATCATAATAGAATTTTCTATATTCTGTTTTCATGAGTCTGTGCACTTACAGTGTATGCAACCAGGAAGAAATTTAAATGCTATTATTTTATTTTTATAGGGCAATAAATAGTCACTGTAAGACCAAAACCTAAGGTTACACAAGGAGTCAGAGATGGAGTAGGATCAGGACACAAAAGAATTGTATCTTTACTCAGCCTTCACCAATTCCAGAGATTATTCTATGTATTATACAAAATACATTACACATAATAAATCTCTCACTTTTGGTAAATATTTAGCTGTTGTTGATTTATTTCTGCCCTACTGGCAGCCATCACGTCTCTGTTCTATATTGTGAAAGTCTGTTTATCTGACTGTGTCGACATCATCTGCTCTAACATGGAGGCTTCTGGAAGGCAGGGATCATGTCTATTTATTTTACATAATGCTTAGCACAGAGCTCTGTACATGAAGCTTTATTTTTATTTGATAATGATGATTTTATGTATTTCTTTTCTTTCCTGTCTTCAGATTGGTCAAATCTTCTGATAACAATTAATCCAGTAGAACACAGAGGTGAAATTAACTGTTAAATGCCTAGTCAGGCTGGGTAGCAGAATGTCTCACACAGCTATATGAGGTCTTATGCCACCACCAAGAGGTACCCTCTTGTAAAAAGATGAAAAATACAGAGAAGCCACCCACGTTGGTTTTCATGAAGGAAAATTTGGTGTCTAGTTTTACCACCAGTGCTTGTCAAATAAACTTGGTATGGAATCAAGGCTGAATACAGTAAACAGAAAATTCAGATAAAAGCTAAGTGAAAAAAAAAATCCTGTTTATTTTCATCCCTATTCTTATTTGGGATAGGCTTCTGGAATAGTGTTGGAAGGTTGAATGTAAGTTTGACGAAATGGAGCTGGAGCCAAGTGAACAAGGTCTCAGTACTTTTTGAAGATCCTCCAACTCTTGTTTGAGTAAAAACAAATTTTACTAGTGTATCCTCCTTCAAATTGTCCATCTTTTTTTAAACTTGCATCACTAAATTATAAAACTAGGCATCCAAAAGTGTTATGTGGACACAGCCATTAAGTTTAGTTTTGTTAGAATATTCCAGACACTAAAAAGAAACTTCCTAGACTCTTAAGGTACCTTTAGAAATTTCCTTAAAAATCTTCTTTTCACCCTTACCTTGCCTTTTCTGCTCTTTCTCTAGATTTATCATGAATTTTTCTATTATACATTTCAGGGAACCTTTAAGGGTTACTTGCTACATCTTTTATTGTAGTCCATTTTTTACATAACTTTATTAACCTATTATAAGTGATATTTCTTCTATTTGATTTCTAGATTCTTCATTTTTATTTTTTATTCTGTATTTTATTGAGGTTTATATGTGTAAAATAAATCTTATCAGAGGAATCAATGTTATTAATCCTGAAATTTAGATTATGATTTTTAGACTTTCAGAAGGTTTCTGTTTGATTCTCTTGGGTTCCTTTGAGCAGTACTTAACTTTTGAAATTTATGTTAGCATTGAAAAATAAAGATAGCCCAGGAATAAGTATGCTTATGTATCTGTAAGTGTTATTAGATGATTAATGATTCATTTGTAAAACAGTCAAAAGTTATCATGCTATATCTTCTTTCTCGTATATATATATTTTTTTAACATCTGAAACTTTTCTTTATCAATTATAATTTGCCTATTCCTTCCAAGAATAAGACTTTCTTTGTAAAATCACTTTATAAACTTTTTTTGAAATATACAAATATAAAATTAATATTCTATATGAAGTATTTAAATATACTATTCATCTCAGCAGATGAAGAATCAAGTTCAGAGAAGTTAAGTGGTTTATTCAAAGTCACACAGCTTCAGGATATCCCTGGTGGTCCAGTAGTTACAACTCCATGCTTCCAATGTAAGGGACATGGGTTTGATCCCTGTTCAGGGAAATAAGATCCCACATGCGACACGGCACAGCCAAGAAAATATTAAAAAACAAACAAACAAAAAGTCACATAGCTTCGTAGGAGCTGAGACTCAAATTCAGGAATGGTTTGATTCCATTTCACTTGATCTTTTCATGACATCATTTCATTTCTTCCTAAAAAACATTCAAGTCTTTTATGATTAATTTGCATAAATCACATTTGTTTTCTTAGTTATCAGTGAAAGTTCTTGTTTTCTTCAGCTCAACGTTTCATAAGAGCCTTTAGTTAGGCTTTTGTTCCAGGACGCTGAACCCAGATTTTAGGAATTTGAAAGCATCAGAGTATAGGTATATCAGTATATCCACAATATATCTAAGAGGAAATACATTTAAGAGAAATATATTTTCAAGAACACTGGATGGAGCCTGGACATATTAATCAACAATTTATCAGACTCTGAAAGGAATTTCCTTGTCTAGATACAGTTTTGATGGAGAAATCATCTGAGGTCTATACGTGCTTAACCTCTGAAACAGAAGAACAAGATCAGTCAGGAAAAAAGGAGAGGTTTTCACTCACATGTGCTGTGTATCTCTGTCTGAGACAGATTGTGTGCTGGTGATCAGAATACTGGCACAGCTTAGTTTACTATTTTTCAAAGACTACCACTACTCAGCTTGAGGAAGAGCATTATTCTTGGAAAGTTATACATTTTGAATCATTGGCATAAAGATTGTTAGTCCTTACCTGGGTACTTCAGTTCTCTTAAAACTTATAGCTCAATATCAAAAAAACAAACAACCCAATCCAAAAATGGGCAGAAGACCTAAATAGACATTTTTCCAAAGAAGATATACAGATCGCCAACAAGCACATGAAAGGATGCTCAACATCAGTAATCATTAGAGAAATTCAAATCAGAACTACAATGAGGTATCACCTCACACTGGTCAGAATGGCCATCATCAAAAAATCTACAAACAATAAATGCTGGAGAGGGTGTGGAGAAAAGGGAACCCTCTTGCACTGTGGGAATATAAATTGATACAGCCACTATGGAGAACAGTATGGAAGTTCCTTAAAAAACTAAAAATAGAAATACCATACGACCCAGCAATCCCACTACTGGGCGTATACCCTTAGAAAACCATAATTCACGATGTTCATTGCAGCTCTGTTTACAATAACCAGAACATGGAAGCAACCTGTGTCCATGGACAGATGAATATATAAAGAAGATGTGGCGCATATATACAATGGAATATTACTCAGCCATAAGAAGAAACGAAACTGAGTTATTTGTAGTGAGATGGATGGACCTAGAGTCTGTCATACAGAGTGAAGTAAGTCAGGAATAGAAAAACAAATACCTTATGCTAACACATGTATGTGGAATCTAAAAAAAAAAAAAAATGGTTATGAAGAACCTAGGGGTAGGACAGAAATAAAGACGCAGACATAGAGAATGGACTTGAGGACATGGGGAGGGGGGAAGGGTAAGCTGGGACGAAGTGAGAGAGTGGCATGGACATATATATACTACCAAATGTAAAATAGATAGCTAGTGGGAAGGAGCCGTATAGCAGAGGGAGATCAGCTGGGTGCTTTGTGACCACCTAGAGGGGTGGGATAGGGAGGGTGTGAGGGAGATGCAAGAAGGAGGAGATATGGGGATATATGTATATGTATAGCTGATTCACTTTGTTATAAAGCAGAAACTAACACACCATTGTAAAGCAATTAAACTCCAATAAAGATGTTATAAATAAATAAATAATGGGGGAAAATACTTATAGCTACCTAAGTTATAGCTATATAAGCTGTATATATATGTGTGTCTCTCAATATCAGTGTACGAGTAACAGATATGTTCATTGTGAAAAAATTTAGGAAATTAAGGTAGGCAAAAACGAAATAAAAATCACTGACTACAACAGAAAGCTATTAAAATTTTGTCTATAGCCTTTTGGGTTTTATCTTACATGTATACACACACACATAAATCAAACACAATATACATAATATAAATAATAAATACACTTTAAAAAATGCACTCATATTGATGAAAAGTGAGATTGTAGAGCTACGGAAACAAATTAAGGAGTAGAACAGCACCATTACAAAACTAACAAGTGAGAACCAGTAAGGAATAGAATAGAGATGGCTGAAAATTTAATGGTTTGGAGCAAAAACTTGAAACAATCACAGTAAAAACAGGGGTGAAAGATTAAAGCAAATTGGTTAACAATGAAAGATATGACACAAAGGTGAGTCAAGGAAAAGATTACTGGTGTCCTGTGAGTAAGAAGACTCAACAAATGGAACTAAAAAAGTATTTAGAGAACTGATACAGCAAAACTTCACTGAAATGAACAACTGAATCTGCAGATCAAAAATACACATTGGATACTGAAATTGGTAAAGAAGAATCAGTATCAACTCATATTCTGGTTGTTCCTGAAGAAAGACTTCTTCAGTCATTCACACAAAAGCAAAAGTCACCAGCAAGGGAGAAAATTAGACTGGTCTCAGACTTCTCCACAACAAAGTGCAATACTAGAGAAGCTGTGTCAACGAAGTTCAGATACAAGAAAGTATGACTAAGAACATTGTGTCTAGCCAAGTTGTTGAAGAATAAAGGCAACAGGCATATATATAATCCTCAAATGTGAAAGAACCCTGAGAATACAGCACCTGTGGGATCTTTCTGGAAAACCTACTTGTTAAAATTTAGCCAACCAAGAGATGAGTCAAAATAAAAACTGGTTTTGAATATTAAATTCATTTATATATAAATCTCAGATTTAGAAACTGTAAAAACTGAGGTAGGGCTTCCCTGGTGGCGCAGTGGTTGAGAATCTGCCTGCCAATGGAGGGGACACGGGTTCGAGCCCTGGTCTGGGAAAATCCCACATGCTGCGGAGCAACTGGGCCCGTGAGCCACAGTTACTGAGCCTGCGCGTCTGGAGCCTGTGCACCACAACAAGAGAGGCCGTGATAGTGAGAGGCCCATGCACCGCGATGAAGAGCGGCCCCCACTTGCCACAACTAGAGAAAGCCCTCGCACAGAAATGAAGACCCAACGTAGCCATAAATTAATTAATTAATTAATTTTTAAAAAAACAAAAAAAACTGTGGTAACAGAACAGAATATGAACGTGAACATTATACATCGTGGCAAAATAAAACAAAAATTGGGGGACTTCCCTGGAGGTCCAGTGGTTAAGAATCCATCTTCCAATGTAGGAGACACTGGTCAAACCCTGGTGGGGGAACTAAGATCCCACATGCTGCGGGGCAACTAAGCCCGCGTGCCGCAACTACTGAGCCCGTGTACTCTGGAGCCTGTGCACCACAACTAGAGAGCCTCTGCCATAACTACTGAGCCCACGTGCTCTAGAGCCCATGCGCCACTGCTAGAGAGAAACCCGTGCGCTGCAATGAAGAGCCCTCGCGCTGCAATGAAGAGCCCTCACTCTGCAACTAAAGATCCTGCCTGCTGCAACTAAGACCTGACACAGCCAAAATAAATTAATAATTAAAAAAGAACAATTGGGAGGTAGGTGGAAGGGAAATGGAAATTATTAATCTCCTTATCTTTCGTAGCAACAATTCAGTCAATATAGTCTAAAATTTAATATAGTTTTAAAGTAATATTAATCTCCTCTATGGTTTTTTATCATTTTTCTTAAACATGGATTTTTTACAATTAATGTTTTTTGAGTGAAGAAGCAATTATCTAAGGTTTAAAATGTCTTCCGTTTTGTTTTAGCTTCTGTTACTTTCAAGTAAAATTAAAATTGATATATTTTTATTTTTAAAAGTGAGTATACTTTTATCCTAGAAATAATAAATTTATTTTTGTTAATCCATCTATCCATCTGTATATGTAAGTAATTGTCTGGAGTGATATTCACTAAATCTTAATACTGAATATATCTCAATGGTGAGATTTTGGATCATTTCTTGCATTTTTCATTGTATATTTTGTATTATTTGAATATTGATAGTGAGAATGTTTTAGTGAAAATGATACAATGAATTTATTACCCTGAAAAATGGATTTATACTTATATACAGTTTTTCAAATATAGAATTTAATATCCTCATTAAAAGAAATTTATCATGACCCTTTTCCTCTTACGATGTTTAACAGCTCACAGTATTTTTATGGATGTGTTGTATTTCTTCCTCCGATCTTGATCGCAGTTTCTTCATTTGTAATTATAGAGTTGGATTAGATTAGTAGTTTCCAATCTTTTTCTTTAAACAGTAGAACCTTTTCAATAAATAAAAAAAATTATAACTCTTGGAATATAGTTTCAAAGCTGTACGGATTAGGTAATTTCTGAGGTTTATTCCATTTTACGACAAAAATTAGTTTGTTTCTTAGGAATTTTTCTTTTTTTCTTGAGTGACTGCTTTTCATGTATTAAAAAAAGAAAAATCAAGTAGTAGCCATGATCTTAAGAATCAGAATTTTAAGGTGAAAGGGAGGGGCCTTTAAAAACCATTTCATCTATTTCCCTAATTTTAGATACAAAGAAACCAAATTTAAGTTGCTTTACTAACATTACACAGCCCGCTGAAATGTATGAGACTTCAGCCCAGATCTGCTGACTTTCTATGCTGTTCTTTCCCCTACAGTACGTGTGAATATATATATATATATATATATATATATATATATATATATATATATTTTTTTTTTAAAGATGGGCAGGAAAGATACAATTTTATCTTAACCTATTTCACATGTAGACTAACTTGTAAATGTCAGGAAATACACTTAATTTATAGTGTATTTATTTTCTTCCTCAAGAAAAAAGATCAGCAGTGCAGGCATTTATTGAACTCTTAAGTTCCAGAAGTTAGAAAGGAAAGTGAGTGGGATTTTGGTGAGGAAGAAAGCATTTACTTGTCAAAGATTTGTAATTTACTGTGGTTACTGAGATTAAAATAAAACTAAAACTTGACTTGGCAGAGGATTAAAAACAAAACAGCTCCAAAGTGTGTGCACATTATGGAGAAGATGCCATTTTTCCTTCAGGCATCCAAGGGGGAAGGGGATATTATTTCTTTGTGTTGCCGGAATTGATTTATTTAGTTATGATTTCAACATGCCTACCAGGCAAACCCCAGAAAACATTGCACAACATTAACCAGAACAAATGGTGTTTTTTTCCTATATCCCCCCCTTAAGGTTTTCCAAATAAAACATCAGTTATTTTGTTTTTTGTTTTTTTTTTCAAATTGTTTAAATGGCTCTGATTATGTTTGACTATTGGGTGTGGCAGGTTTTAGAATCTTAAGTGGTACTACAGGTTCCTGAACAAGAAAGAGAATTAAAGGTGAGGTGACTTGATTATTGGAATGTGTGGAATGTAAAGTCTGAGCGGTATTATGGTCTGCCTCAGGCTGCTCTTAGTAATAGACTTCTTGTTAAAAGCCCTATCATTATTGGAAATTTATTTTGGAAATGACTAAAGAAGAAATTTGACAGGAAAGTAAAACAAACCACCTTGTCTCATATTTCCTTTCCACACAGGCGCTTTGAAGAGCTATCTTAAATATTGTCAAGTCTCAATTATCCTGGGATAGGTTAGCATTAGCACCATCCTCACAAACTTGAATTAAATGCACATGGTGTTGCACTAGGTACAGCTCAGAGACAATTAGCAAATGAGCCTTATCCTTTTGGAGTTGATAGCCTAGCATGTAGTTCAACAAATCCCAATCTTATTTTTCCACACACTCCCTAAATACCCACTCCCTTCCTGTATTCTCTCTCTTCTTTAGTGGCTCCCCATCCTCTCAGCTGGAAACATCACATCCATCTTGAGTCCTTATGTTTTGTTAGGCTCCCCACCAATCTATCCACAAGTCCTGTCTCTTCTATCTCCAAAATCGCTTTTGAATATGTTCGTTTCCTCTCTTCATTCTCATAGCCATTGCCCTTGTTTAGGCCCTTTTCATCTTTCATTTCAATTCTTAGGAGAGCTGCTTATCTACTTTCAGGCTTTCCATTTTCCAGTCCATCCTCCGCATTGCTGTCAAATCTTTTTCTTTAAAGACAGATCTAATCATATCATTCAAAAAACCTTTGATCGGCCTCCATTACTTTCAAGGGATAAAGTCTAAACTCCTTAGCTTGTCATGTAAGGGCTTCATAGTCTGGCCCCAATCTACTTATTCTCGCCTCATTTTCTGCCACATTTCCTCCTCCCCCCACCTCTGTTGCCAAACACACATATACATTTACTCTTGTCCCACCAGCTTCCTCATAGTTTCCTGAGCTCGCCATCTCCTTGTACTTTTGATCATACTGTTCCTTGCTCCATACACACAGAATACTCTTTCTTGACTGCCCCAATCCCCAATCCCGGTCACCTCCCCACCAACACCAGAAAATGATGACTATTTTCAGTTTGGTATCTGTCCTTCAAAGCAAACCTTTTTTTTTTTTTTTAATATTTATTTATGTATTTGGCTGCATCAGGTCTTAGTTGCGGCACATGAGATCTTCGTTGCGGCATGTGGGATCTTTCATTGCAGTGCATGCACTCTTTGTTGCGGTGTGCGTGCTTCTCTCTAGTTGTGATGCATGGGCTCCAGAGCATGGGCTCAGTAGTTGCAGTGTGCGGGCTGTCTAGCTGTGGCACGCGGGCTCAGTAGTTGTGGTGCTCAGGCTCTCTAGTTGCAGTGCGTGGGCTCCAGTGCACGGGCTCTCTAGTTGTGGTACACGGGCTCTAGGGTGCACGGGCTTAGTTGCCCCGTGGCATGTGGGATCTTAGTTCCCCGACCAGGGATTGAACCTGTGTCCCCTGCATTGGAAGGCAGATTCTTAACCACTGGACCACTAGGGAAGTCCCAAAGCAAACCTTTTTATGTGCATTGACTTACAGACAGATGTATGGGGAGATAAATAGGCTTATGAAAGACATATAGTGCTTTGTGTTTGGGTGTTTGTGTGTGCTTTCCCCACAAAAATAGTATCATACATATTGCCTCTCATTGGTCAAACTTCCTTTCTAGATTCTACAATTTATCTTGGAGATCTTTTTATATTAGCACATACAGATGATGACTTACCACACTTTTTCAGCTTCTACCACATGGTATCATGTTTAGGACTAGCTTGAATTTTCCTCTTCTCTTGTAATCTCATATGGACAATTAGAAGGTAAAAGAAAAAAATTATAGCAAGCAAGTATAATTCCTGATGCCCATTAAATAAGGAAGAAGCTTGCAATTGCTGGCTGGGGGAAGGAATGTTTTACTTAAAACTTAGACTGTCTTAGAAACACTGTTGGACCCAGTTCAAAGGATATCACTGACATTAACACCCTCTCCCCTCCCTTTCCCCTACCCCACCTCCCCAACTATTGCTGAAAATTAAATGTACCCAAGGCTCTTTGTGGTATGTGTACATCTGGTTTTCCCTTTTCCATATGCTTAAGTCCTCCCTCCTCAATTGCTTCTGTTTAGCACTTAATTTAAATTCCCAAATTAATCCAAGAAGCAAATTTGAAATCTGTAAATTGAAGGGGTTTGATGATATTTTTAGGCCTTTTAGAGCTCTAGGATTCTTTTAAGTAATAGTTTTATTTCAGAGAATATATTCTGATAAAATGAAACTTTGATTTAGGTTGTAAATATAAGTAATTTAAATATAATATAAAGTAATATAAGTAAATATAAGTAATTTAATAATATTGAAATAGATGAAACTTGAGCTGTTTGTCACTCTTCCTTGAAGAATATTTATAATGATCATTTAACCTTCAAAGTAAACCACTCAAAAGACTTGATAACTGTCCTTTATTATTACCACCAAGCTCTAGGCTTAATGAGATTGGACTAATAATATCTGATTTTTTTTTTCCTGTATAAAGCTAAGAAATGTAGGACTAAGTCAAGTCAAAGTGAATGGGAGATTCTGAGAAAGTATTTGTCAGATGTTTGCACTTATTATATGCTTTTGAGTGTTTAAAGGTTTAGAGGTACCACCGTATATCAGGAACAAAGTTAGGAGTCAGGAATGGGGGAATCAGTCCCAGCCCATCACTGACTCACTTTGTGATTGCAGGTCACTCCTTGCTCTTAAAATTTCCCATGTGTAACATTTAGTAGATTATTTCTCACTCTTAACTTACCCAGGGATGTTTTGTGAAATAATAAAGATAACCACTGCCAGTTATTTTGTGCTCCTTGGTAAAGATTCTGCATATATTAACAGCAGCACTAGGGTAGGTTATTCCATTATTTGAGAGAGTTCTTAAAAGTGAGAGAAGTACCCAAAATAGGTCACCTAAAGTTTTTATCATTTCTCCTAGGCCAAGGAAAAGTTTTCTGTGTTAGATAGAACAATGCTGAAAATTAATATGTAACATTGTAGGAGCTGATTTTTTTTTTTTTGCCGCGTTGGGTCTTTGTTGCTGCGTGCGGGCTTTCTCTAGCTGCGGTGAGCAAGGGCTACTGTTTGTTGTAGTGCGCAGGCTTCTAATTGCGGTGGCTTCTCTTATTGCAGAGCACAGGCTCTAGGCACGCGGGCTTCAGTAGTTGCAGCACACAGGCTCAATAGTTGTGGTGCACAGGCTTAGTTGCTCCACGGCATGTGGGATCTTCCAGGACCAGGGCTCGAACCTGTGTCCCCTGCATTGGCAGGCGGATTCTTAACTGCTGCACCACCAGGGAGGTCCCATTGGAGCTGATCTTGATGTATACAGTTCTTTCCAATGCTAATGTTCTGAGTCATTTTGCTGCCTTTTACAAAAGTTAGTGACCCACCTTTTAGTTAAGTTTTATTTTTTTGGTTATATTTGTATTTTTATATTGTTTGAAATATTCTCCATGAGTTCTCTCATTTACATAACCTTGGAATAGAAAGTCATATGTAAAATTTGCCACTTTCCTTGAATTCTAATCCTTTCTGTGGAGTTATTGTGTTAGGTTCTCTATCTAAATTCCACTTTTCACTTTCTTGAGATCGGTTTTTTGTTATAAAAACCTCTAAAAAACTTTTAACCTCCTTGAAAAATACCTGTTGTTCTTTTGGTTGATGCAGACACCAGTAAACTTCCTCTTTAAAGAAAAAACAGTTGTAGACAAAAGGAGATATTTATTTGAGGACAGAGTTTAAAGAAATGCATTTTTTTTTCTCATTGTACTTCTTTCCAAATTGATGTCACCCCAGGGGGTTGTGAGAAGTCTTTCAAAGCTTAATGTCCGACTGGTGAACAAAACTGACACTTGATCGCATGAAGTCCAGCAGTGTTTTGCTGTGTCGTTTCTGCATCTGGAGACTATTCTGTTGTGATGTAAAAAATTAAGATTACAATTTTTAAAGTATATATTTCACAATCAAAGTATTTATAAACACATATGAAACTTGTTCTACATGTAACCTATGCTGAAATGGAATGGTCATGTTTATAACTCAGTAGGTAAACTACTCTGGAATGTTTCAGACCCATCTCAGCTGAGGCAAGACATTTTGAACTAATAATGGAAGGAAGGGTCTGTTTCCTTATTCAGTAGTTTCATATGAATTTAGAAAGATGGCTGATGTCTGGTTAGTTCCAAATTTAAGTTTGCTCTACTTATGTCAGTAGAACATGTTTTCTTTCTGTTTGTAGACTTAGTAGTGTTGGTCTTGGAATATGGATTTGCAGGTTAAAAAAAAAAAAGTTACTGTTTTTGATTCCTCTTGAACTTTAGAATTCAAATCAGTCAAGTAACTGAGAAGGGCAGTTAGGATACCATTGACATGCTTTGTATTTCTGTTGTTTTTCCTTTCTTTGCCTGCAAACTTGAATTGTAGTTTTGTACTTGAAAATAAATTGCTATTAAAATAAAAGCAATTTAATAGCATTATAGAAAACTTGGATAATGGAGAGAGGAAAATGAACTGTAGTAGATAGGATTTGAGGTGAGTCTTGAAGAATGCACAGTACTTGATGTATCCCAGGCTATCTCTTGGACATTTTTTGATCTGTGTGACTGTTGTGTGCTATATGTTGTATAGCTGTGGTCATTCTGCCTTGGTGGAAAAAGTTGGATATTTATTCTCTAACTTCAATATAATCTTTTTTAAAATTTTCTAATTTTTTAATTTTAATTTTTTATTGAAGTATAATTGATTTACAATGTTATGTTAGTTTCTGGTGTATAGTAAAGTGATTATTATATATATATATATTCCTTTTCATGTTCTTTTCCATTATGGTTTACTACAGGATATTGAGTATAGTTCCTGGTGCTATACAATAGGACCTTGTTGTTTATCTATTTTGTATACAGTAGTTTGTATCTGCTTATCTCAAACTCCTAATTTATCCCTCCTCCACCCCCTACAATATAATCTTAACGTTTCTCCATCTGTAAAATGATAATGGCTATATAATTTGAGATTTATTTAATTCAGTGCAGGCAAACCTTTTAAATTTGTGGAAATGACTTTCACCGTGAGTGGATTTAAGATAAAAGATAGCATTGCACATTAGCGCATTCTTCCACGTTTAAGACTGGAACCACTTTTTTTTTTTGGCATAAAAGTAAAGATTAGGCTCCCAAGATAGTTTGAGTGCCTTCTGCATGTTCTAGCTGGCAATAGTCTTAACCATTTTATATCCAGCATCTGGTTTATACATGAAACCCCTATAATTAGCCAGTAGTACTTCTTTGCCTTGTCTTTCGGGAAGATTTATAGTATGCCTCAGGTGGTGTCAGATAGCAGGCAGAAGACTGAATAGCTAACTCTCTTAATTTAGAAAAAGTGTGTATTGCTGATACCAACTTTGTTAAAATAAAATACGATTTAAAAAAATCGTTTTCCCTCTTCATTTGACATGATTGATAGCTCTACTGGCTGAACAACCTAAGAAGCTTATGCTTGTTGGGTGTGGTTTTAGAGTCTCAGGAAAGCTGGGAAGAACCTAAGCTTCAGAGGGGTTAGGCTTGTGGTGTTCTGGAGTGTTATGCAAGGAGGAATTACTGGGCCAGGTGCCTTTCATGTCTGTATCTGCCAGAGTAAAAAGCAAGAGTTTGTCCCAGTAAAATTTTCATATGTTTTCTTCTCAGGGCAAAATGGCTTTTTAATACATGCAAGAGTCCAAATACTTCATAGGTAATCAATCTCAGAAAAAGGGAAGTTTGCTTTCTGGTTGGTTATCAAGTTGATACACACTTCTATTGCTGTGTTCTGCTTAAACCATAATTACCAGAGAAATCTTGTTAAATAGGATTTTCTGAAATGAAGCCTGTTAATTACATCAGACCCTTTGGTTTTATGTGAAACTATTATCATGGCATGAATTGAGAGCTGATTGTGCAACCTACTCATTTGGAAAATTCTTCACCTCAAATTTTACTTCAAATCAATGACATCCAAGGGCATGGTGAGAGGCAACACTAGATTTCTAAGCCTAACTCTTTTCCTTAAAAATCCCTCAGTGATCAAATTGCCTTGAATGAGTAGATCCCAAACCAGGGTTTGGGATTAGTTAGTTTCAAAACATTTTATCAAACATTCTTCTAGGGACAGGTCTATGCTGGCTAGATCCACAGAAATCAAAATTATCAACATAAGTGATGACAATGTAATTAGCCACATCTATCAGCAGTGTATAATCAACCATATCTGAGGCTGCTGAAATGTCCACTGTGGTAAAAATTCTGGCTCTACCCTTGACTCTTATTAATAACCCTAAGGATTTTGACTGAACTCTGTAAGTGGCCTTAAATCTAACCTGGGATTTACTGTGCAGTTCTAGGTAAATAGTGTGCAAAGTTAGGAAACTAGATCAAAACAAAACTCATTTCATATCTAGGATAAATTATGATAGAGTGAGAAATTGGCAGTAAGAAGTTTTAGTGAATAGGACCCTCTAAGAAAGCCGAAGTAAGTGCTTGTTGCATTCAGACTTTTACAAAAAACTTCGTCTAAACTGTTAAAGTAGATTTTATGTATATTGTTCATGCTGAATATTTGCGTTATATATTCCTATTCCTTTGTACTTCCCATTTGATGAAGTTTTCAAATTGTGGTTTGCTGGAGGGGGAAAAAATCCCCAAACCCAAACCACAAAGGACAAATTGAATTACAAACCTGGTGTGGTCCTTTAACTCAATTACATCTAATTTGTGTTATTTTAGTCATCCTGGGTGGCAGCTGTTCTGCATGATTGCCCACAAACAATTTCAATGTAAGAATTTGTCCTGATTAAGACTCCTTAAGATTGGTAGTAGCCTATTTCTATTTTAAGGGGCAAAGTTATAGATTAATTTTGTGTTATCAGGACCATTTTAAAAATTAAAAATTTAGTTGGTTTGCTCCTTAAATTGACTTAAATAGTAAGCATCTAGTGTTTATTTTAATATGTTCACCTCATTTTCTTATTTCTTCTGCTTCAATTTAAGTTTCTCCTAAAAATAGCCTCTTAATTACTTCATTCAGGCAATTATCAATTTGAAAGCAAGGGAATATGGAATTTTAGATTTTGATATACCTAAATAAATATTTTGACATTCTACACCAACATTTGGAATGACCTGGGAAGAAAGGACAGGAAAGAATATGGATTTAGGATTGTTCAGTATAATTGAGATGGAGGTTTCAGTTAGAGCTGAGTTAGGATTGAGTCTGAAATGCAGTTGAATTTACAGAAATGAAGAATTTGTAAATTCTTCAGAATTTATAGAAATTGAAACTCAAGGGACTCATGCAAAAACTGACACAGGAACCACTTATATGAACGGTGTCTAACAATTGATACTAACTTGTTCTTCACTCATTTTTTTTAATAAATGTGTTTTCATTGCTATTATTAATATTATATTTTTAAATTTTTTGCTGCATGCGGGCTTTCTCTAGTTGTGAGTGGGGGCTACTCTGCATTGCGGTGTGCAGACTTCTCATTGTGGTGGCTTCTCGTTGTGGAGCACGGGCTCTAGGCGCTAGGGCTTCAGTAGTTGTGGCACGCAGGCTCAGTAGTTGTGGCACATGGGCTTAGTTGCTCCGCGGCATGTGGGATCTTCCCGGACCAGGGATTGAACCCATGTCCTCTGCATTGGCAGGCAGATTCTTAACCACTGCACCACCAGGGAAGTCCCCACTCATCTTTATGTTTTTAATGATTATTTTATTTTCTGGGGATGCATTTTCTGAGCAAAATACTCAGTTTAGGTCATGGCGTATTACTAACTTGGATGGTAAGAGGACACTTAAATGTCTTTTTAATATTAGAGATGAAATCTGAAAAATATATAGATGCAGAACAGAACATACATGATAGAAAGACCTCAACTAGTTTTCTAAGGTGGGAGAATGGGACAGTGCTAGGTAGGCAATTATAGTGAAGAGATACTGTCCAACAGAGACACAAATAGAAGAAAAATCTTAATTCCTTAGAAATGATGTATGAATATGTTTGTAAAGATGTTGTCTTTCTACTACGTCCAGTAATTTTCAATTAGCAACTGAACATCTATCTGCTATGGATTAGGTATTGTTCTAGGTACTGGGGCTTCACTGATCAATAAGCTACCAGTCCCTACCTTGGAGGGATTTACATGTAGAAGGGATGGCAAACATGTAAATAATAATTTATAGGGAATTCCCTGGTGGTCCAGTGGTTAGGACTCCAAGCTTTTACTGCCAAGGGCTTGGGTTCAATCCCTGGTCGGGGAACTAAGCTGTGTGGCGTAGCCAAAAAAATACATGAATAATACTTTATAGCACCAAATGGTAGGTGATGTGATGGAGGTTTGAGTAAATTCAAAGCTTCATATTTTGTTAGGGGATAGTATAGGACTAAAGTTAGGATGTTAGATCAAAATGGAAGTGTATTTCAAAAAATACTACTGTATATGAGGCATACCTTTCACTAGGCGTTTAATCAATTACTAGTTGACCCATAGACTTAGGAATATAAATTAAGTTTGTGGTGTCTATCAGCTGCCTGCACTACTTCCCTATCATTCTCTTCATAAGGAAGAAAGTAACAGTTTTTAAATTTATTTTATTTATTTATTTTTGGCTATGTTGGGTCTTCATTGCTGTATGTGGGCTTTCTCTAATTGTGGCGAGCAGGGGATACTCTTCGTTGTGGTGTGCGGGCTTCTCATTGCAGTGGCTTCTCTTGTTGCAGAGCACGGGCTCTAGGCATGCAGGCTTCAGTAGTTATGGCACATGGGCTCAGTAGTTGTGGCTCGCGGGCTCTAGAGCTCAGGCTCAGTAGTTGTGCACACGGGCTTAGCTGCTCTGCGGCATGTGGGATCTTCCTGGACCAGGGCTTGAACCCGTGTTCCCTGCATTGGCAGGCGGATTCTCAACCACTGCGCCACCAGGGAAGCCCAGAAAGTAACAATTTGATCACCTTTTATTCTAAGCATTTTCTTGTATATTTTCTCATTTTAATTAGTTGTGTAATACCAAGTTTAGTAACATTTTGTTTAACCTTTCAGCATCCTGTATTCTTCTTTTACTTCTGACCCTATCTACCTATCTGCTACTTGAAACTCCCCGCACCCCTTGGTTTTCAATGGCAGTCTATTTTCTGATTTCCCTCCTGCCTTTCTAACCTTACTTGGTGTCACTTTTGCTGGCTTCACTTCTAGAGTAGTTATCTATTGTTATAACAAATTTAGTGACTTAAAGCAATGAACATTCATTATCTGACTGTTTCTGTGAGCCAGTAATACCATATCTGTGTTATTCAAATGCACATGATAAACATGCAGACATTCAACAAATACTGCTGATGTTTCATAAATGGTTGCTATTATTCTAGTTGAGGTTCTTATCACTTCACACCTAAATGACTCCACCTACTTCTTTGTTGGCTTCCAGTCTTTATCTCCATGTTGCTGTTAAACCAGCCTTTCTAAAGAAATTCATGCTGTTGCTTCTCTGATCAGTAACCAGTTGTGACTCTCATTGGACTAACTTTAAGTTTGTATTGGTCTTCTTGGTATTCAAAGCATTCCATGTATGAGCCTCACCCTATTTATTTAACCATGTTTCTTAACAAACACCTACTTTAGTTAAACTGGTTATTTATACCTTACATCAACCCCCAACCCCATCCCTAATACTATGTTCAATTTTACTTTTTTGTTGCCTTTATTACTGGTTTTCTCCCAAATTTTATTGATTCTCTCTCAAATCTAAATATGTTCTTTCCATCTTTTCCATAAAGTCACTTTGGACTTTTCTGGCCCACTCTAGTTTTTAATCTTTGAATTTCTGTTAATTAATGCTCAATACCAAACAGTGTAGTTCTTTATCTTGAGTCTGAGTTAATTTCCCTTCCCAATTAGAATTCCAATTATCAGAGAGCAAAATTCTTTCATCTCTTGAGTCTCCAGTGTACTGAGTCTGTAAGTATATTGTTGGTTGATTGAGAATTAGAAAACTCGACTCACCTGTAAAAAATCCTCTTTGCAATGCCACTGAATGAATTTTAACTCCCAGAGCAATAAATGAGGATGAACTGGGACTTCAGGACAGTTTGGAACTACATTTCATCATTTTCCTGAAAAGAAGCATTGCTGTATGAAGTGATTAATTTAAAATACATTCCCTCTGGCCAATAATGAAAACTGGCTTTTAGTCTTGAACTATCAAAGCAAAAGTTTCAGTTGCCTGGAGAGAACAGGTATTAAGTAGCAAGCAGTTCAAGGTCTCTGATCCCTAGTCTGCTTCAGCTATGGGCCTAGCCAACCCCTTTGGCATAGATAAGTAGAACAAGGAATTTACTTTTATCTTCTCTGTCTTGAAAGTTTCATGGATTTGATTCACAAAGAAAGGGTAATAATTGAAATTTTATGTCAGCATCTTCTCATTCACCTAGAAAAGTTAAAGTTAGATAATAATATTAATCAAAGTATAAGAACACATATGGCCTGCAAATATAGTCAGGGCTAATTGTGTTCCCTAATACTCAGTATAATTTTGCACCAGCCCTGGAGAATGAGGCCTGAGAGCCAGTGGGAAGTAAAGCTCCAGTTCTTTTGGTAGCTTTTAGTTCTGTGCTTTTGCTAAGATAGAATTCTATTCACATTATTAGTTTCTATCAATATTCCCTTGTCTGCTCTTACCTTTTTATTTCCCTCTTTCTCTACCTTTCTGTTCCTCTTTGTTACTTCCCCCCAAAGCCATAGGTAGGGTATTTGGTCATGGTTAGAATACAAGAAGAATGTTAAAATTTTCATTACAACCATCTCAAATTCTTTTTAGGTTTGTATTTTAGGATTATTTATAATATCAAGTCTGTGATTTAGGTTATTATTTGCACATTTTTGGTTTCCCTGTGGCTAAATTACTGATGTTTATACAAAAACGTTTTTTCCCTTGTTATTTGCTCGTGTAGGTGTTTCAGCCAAGATTCTTTAGCACTGGAATATTTGAATTAGAGAAATTAAGGAAGTAGAAAACGTTAAAGCTCTTGGTTCTGGCCTTTTATCTGTATAGCTAATGACTTTTGGCTATGTTTCCTGGAGAAGATAAAGCGTGTCAGTTGTGAATTTACCTGATTACTGCCCATATCACCTTGATTCATACATTCTGCCTCTGTATTCCTTCCTCTAGTTTCCCTGCACCTCTCAATGCCTCCTCATAAATGCCAATCCAGTGATAATTAGCTCTGACTATTACATCTTTTAGCTTTCTTCTTTTCTCATCCCATACTTCTTCATGTATACCCCTTCCCTACCTAAAGCACTACCTCCAGCTATGATTAAAGGTAAAAGATAAAGAAGTGGGAGGAGGGAGAGAGTGAGGAGGGGCAGAGACACAAGTGTCAGGAAGAGATATGAGTGTAGTCTTCAGTCGACTCACTGCCCTTTCCAACCACTTCCCTACTCTGCCTTGTTCCTGTTGTCACCACTTGAATATTTCTGAAAGGAATTTAAAATAAAAATTAAACAAATTTGTTTGAATTTCAGTTCTCAACACTCAAATAAAAGTGCTTTTCTGAAAATCACCAATGATGTCCTTAAATTTCATGGTTTTTGCTTAGTCTGTATCTTCCTTGATCACTCTGCTGCATTTTATACAAATTTGAACATTCCCTTCTTGCTAAAAGGAGAAGGCTTATTGAATACAACTTTTGCCACATGAAACCTTGCCTAATCAGCCTCATTTGAGAGTACACATTTCATTTGATGGCATTTGCAAATTATCCAACCCCCCCTGCCCCGGAACTTGCTATATGAAAATGCTTCCATATGCTAAAAGCTAGTCTACTTATTTTGCTGAAGCAGAAAAAAAGAAAAATGTACTTTACTGACTTGCTGTTTTATAAACACGAAGCTACAACGTGGGCAGATTTGGCAATGGCAGCCCCTCAGAGTTCACTGTAAACAAATTTGCAGCCCTGAGGCCTCTCTACTGTCCAAGATGAGTGTGGAGAGTTATTTTGCTCCACAAAAGTAAATTGTTAAAAATGCATTTTTGACTTGTATATGGTTCTAAAATATTTAAATACAGTTAAAATATAGTATTAGACTTCAATTTCTAACAGATTTGGACATTTAAAATAACTAAGTACTTTAAGTTTCAGATTCTTTGTTTATCTCAAGGCCTTTATTTCAACAGCCACCACTCTGGTCTGGGTCCCCAGCACCACATGCCTGGATTATAGCAATAGTCTTCTCACTGAGCTCCCTAACATTCGTCATTCCTATCCTACCTGGTGCTGTAGGATAATCTTTCTTAAATAACTTTATGCCTTTTCCTATCAACTGATCTCATTTATACTAATCTCACCAATACTTCTCTCAAGACCTGACATAATTTCCTTTATGGAGCCTTCCTAACAATCCCATCTGGCCCTGGTTTTTCCACAGTACTTTTCAACCAAGCTCCTGCTCTGTTATATATAGTTGATTTATTGAAGATTTTCTTGTTGTTGTTGTATGTTGTGTTCTTTCCTTTTCAAGTGGATATCAGTGTGATAGAAATATGGCCTGCTATTTCTTTTGGCTGGATTCTAATACACTTATGAGCAAATAATGGATATAAAATATATACATTCTGTTACTACAGGTTATCAGTTAAAAATTGTGGCTATTTGCTTAAATTGCATAAATTATCAAATAGAAGAGCTGAATGATGGTACCTGAACAGTGCTTAATATATACTAAAGACTATAAAATAAATCCTACTGAAGGCTGTAGGAGACTGTACTTTGTCTTCTTTATAAAGATTTATTGCTTGGTTTTTAGAATTGATGGTTTTATCTTTTAAGTAAAGAAATTGGTCTGGGGTTCATGTGGTTGTAAATAGAAATTCTATTATTTCATTTTTATCACTGCAGCATCTTGGACCAAAAAAACATTTTAAAGAACAACTTTGAAAAAGGAGATAAAGTTCGAGGACTAACACTGCTTGACTTCATTTTTTTAAAAAATTTAATTTTATTTATTTTTTTATATAGCAGGTTCTTATTAGTTATCTCTTTTATACATATTAGTGTATACATGTCAATCCCAATCTCCCAATTCATCCCGCCGCCACCATCCCCGCCACTTCCCCCCCGGTGTCCGTACGTTTGTTCTCTACATCTGTGTCTCTATTTCTGCCCTGCAAACCAGTTCGTCTGTACCATTTTTCTAGGTTCCACATATATGCGTTAATATACGATATTTGTTTTTCTCTTTCTGACTTACTTCACTCTGTATGATAGTCTCTAGATCCATCCATGTCTCTACAAATGACCCAATTTTGTTCCTTTTATGGCTGAGTAGTATTCCATTGTATATATGTACCACATCTTCTTTATCCACTCGTCTGTCGATGGGCATTTAGGTTGTTTCCATGACCTGGCTATTGTAAATAGTGCTGCAATGGACACTGGGGAGCATGTATCTTTTTGAATTGTGGTTTTCTCTGAGTATATGCCCAGTAGTAGGATTGCTGGATCGTATGGTAATTCTATTTTTAGTTTTTTAAGGACCCTCCAATTTACATTCCCACCAGCAGTGCAAGAGTGTTCCCTTTTCTCCACACCCTCTCCAGCATTTGTTGTTTGTCGATTTTCTGATGATGCCCATTCTAACTGCCACTCTATTCTCTAGCAGTTTCTTAAATGTTAAACATACACCTATCATTCAATCCACCCATTCTACTTAGCTTTTTACCCAGGAGAATTAAAAGCATATTTCCATACAAAGACAACTTGTACATGAACATCATAGCAGCCTTATTTGTAATGCCCCAAACTGGAAATCACCCACATGTCCGTCAACAAGTGAATGGATAAAAAAACTGTAGTATATCTATGCAAGAGATTACTAGTCAGCAATAAAAAGAAATTAATTACTGGCATATTGCAACAACATGCATAGCTCTCAAAATAATTATGCTGAGTGAAAGAAGGCAGACCTTCACTCCCCCCGCAAAAAAGTATATACTGTATTATTTCACTTGTTTAAAATTCTAGAAAATGAAAACCATTCTGTATTGACAGCAGATCACCGGTTACCTAGGGATGAGGGGCAGGGGAAGAGGAAGAATTACAAAGAGGCACAAGGAAACTTTTGAGGGTTATTAATATTTTCGCTATCTTAATTGCAGTAATGGTTTTGCATACATGATTCAAAGTCTATCAAATTGTACTCTTTGAAAATGTGTAGCTATTTTACAGGTCAATAAAATTATATGTCAATTTAAAAGAAAGAAAAAATATTGTAAAGAGGAGAAAGAAAAAATATTGTAAAGAGGTGTTAAAGGTGCAATTTAGCAGCAAAAGCAACATCATTTAACAAATATATATATTTATAAACATAAATATAACAACATATACATTATTGAAGAGACCCACATGTCACCTACCATGTTTAGTTTTACAGAGTTGCTAGAATGTTATCAAAGAAGACCATCTTATAAAGGGAATTATTATATCCTGACCATCCAGCACTCATCTTTCATTCTGCATAGAGGATCTGTATAGCTACAAAGATAACAATAAAAAAAGGAACAGCAAGCTTTAGTTTTAAATCTGGTGGACCATCTCAATCTTTATCTAAATATCAATATTTTTCTTCTTTCACTTTCTTGATGAAGTCTTATATATATATATATATATGTGTGTATATATATATATATATATTTTTTTTTGCAGTACGTGGGCCTCTCACTGTTGTGGCCTCTACTGTTGCGGAGCACAGGCTCTGGACAGGCAGGCTCAGCGGCCATGGCTCACGGGCCCAGCCGCTCCGCAGCATGTGGGATCTTCCTGGACCGGGGCACGAACCCGTGTCCCCTGCATCAGCAGGCGGACTCTCAACCACTGCGCTACCAGGGAAGCCCAAGTCTTATATTTTGATTCTTCTTTTCAGTGCGTTCTCTTTAACTTATTACTAAGATAGGGAGTGGATCCAGAGAAACCATGTAGAACTATTACATGGTATTGCTTAAGCAACTAATTTACAAAATAATTTTTTTTAAAGAATTTATTTATTTTTGGCTGCGTTGGTCTTCATTGCTGCACGCGGGCTTTCTCTAGTTGGGGTGAGTGGGGGCTACTCTTAGTTGTGGAGCATGGGCTTCTCACTGCGGTGGCTTCTCTTGTTGTGGAGCATGGGTTCTAGGCGCTCGGGCTTCAGTAGTTGTGGCTCACGGGCTCTAGAGCACAGGCTCAGTAGTTGTGGTGCACAGGCTTAGTTGCTCCGCAGCATGTGGAATCTTCCTGGACCAGGGCTCGAACCTGTGTCCCCTGCATTGGCAGGTGGATTCTTAACCACTGCGCCACCAGGGAAGTCCCAACAAAATAACTTGGGGAGGGAATTTATTGCATTTTATCACAAGTGAGGAATGAGAACCAAGAAATATAGTGGTTAAAATAGAGTCTAAATCCAGCAGAGTGTTAGGTTTCTGTTTTTATTTCACATATTTGTGCTTAATTTTTACATTATGAAAGTGAGATCAGATCTCATTGGTCTCTTTATTTTAAAAAAAAGGGGGGAGGAATTTTATGTCGGCCAACTTATATCAACATTGGTCTGAGTGAAAGAAAATGAGTTTTTGGTAAGGTTCAGTGACAACGCTTGGACAGCTCAGCACTAACATGTAACAGTGCACAAAATATATACAAATTTATTAGTGTTTTCTCACTGCAAGCTATCACCAAATTACCAAGGAGCAGACACTAGGGATGCATGATTTTTACTTTCTATATATAACAATGTTTAAGAGATACTTAAACTTGATTTTAAAGCTCTGCAATGATTTGTTTAAGATAAGCCTACAGAACTACTCATCTTCAGGTTTTTTTTTTAAGTTCTCGTTTATAGTAATAAGCATATCATATCAACTATTTGATTTTTTAATATTTTGGAGCTGACATTTTGGCTGAAATAACATTGAAATAACAACGGCAAAATAACTGGCCTGTGCTGACAATTGTTAGGTATGTCTTGATGGAAAATCACCTTGATGGACGGAGAAGAACTTAGTTCTATAGTTATATAATTTAGGCAATTAAAAAATTTAAGCAGAGCTAGGTTTTTTATTAAAGATTTAGTTTGGTTCTCAAAAGTTATAGCTAAGTCCTGATGAGTAATTTACTAATGACTTATGTATCTTCCTGAATCTTATGTATCTTCCTGTCTTTTATCCCTTTGTGTCACTGTGCCTCTGTATGAATTGCCAAAGTTTTTATGATTTCTATTCTCCTTTGCCTTTTGTCTATGTTTGTTCAGCTGGACCCTCTGCTTTTCTCTCCTCTTTAGTATTTACCCCTCTAAGCCCTACAGTGCTTCAGATGCCACATAAGTCAAACCTTTCTTGACATTCTATTCATACATGTTATATATGCCTCTTTTGTGCTTAGGGTGGTCTGTGCCATTTATCACCAAGGTAGGGGCAGGGGGGGAGGATGCCCTGGACGTTCCACTGTGCTACAGGAAGAAAATATTAGAACTTTACAATTATTTTAAATCTCATCCTGGTTAATTTTTAGTGTGTGTATGTTTTATCATGTTCATGATAAATTATCATCCAAACAGAAGACATAAAATAATTAAAATACATATAGTGGGGGTGGGAGTACATGCCCAAAATGTGTTACTGATGGAGCATACACCAAAAAGTTCGGGGACCACCGCTGGTAATCTCTAATTGTCATGTCTGTTTCTTCATTTGTAAAGTTAGGTCTAGGATTGGGTTAGATAATTTCTAGGGTCTTTTGTAGCTTAAATGTTCACTGAGTTAAAAATGTTATTAAAAAATATTTCAAGCATACAGAGAAGTTACAAGTATGGTATAATGAATTCCCATACGCCATTCACATAGTTTTATCCACTGTTAACATTGTGCCACGTTTCCTCTTTCTCTCTTAAAAACATATATACATACATATCATTATACTTTTGTTCAGAACCATTTGGTAGTAAATTGCAGAGGTTGTGACCATTCAACATAAATACTTTAGCATGTGTCTGTTAAGAACAAAGACGCTCTCTTACATAGCCACAAATTCAATACTGGATTTTTATCTAGTATATGGTGCATGTTCAGATTTTGCATATTGTCCCAGAATGACCTTTAAAAGCTGTTTTTCCCCCATCCGAGGATTGGAGGATAGGAATTTGTGTGTGTGTGTGTGTGTGTGTGTGTGTGTGTCTCTTTAGTTTTCCTCACTAGAGCAGTCTTTTAAATTTTCTTTGTCTTTCATGACACTGACATTTTTTAAAGAGTGTAGGCCCTCAGTTTTGTGGAATGTTTCTTTTGGGTTTGTGTAACCGTTTCCACTATACCTTGGTTTTTTCTTTTTTGTAGTTTAATTCTCTGTGTATGTGTGCACACGTACTGTGTGCTCATGCGTGAGTCTTCTTTTCTAAGCTAGATTGTAAGTTCCTCTGAGACAGTGATGATTCATCCTGTTCATATTTGTTCTTCATACTTCCAATCACATATAATACTTTGCCTATAATAAATGATGCAAATATTCACAAACCAAAAGTTCGTTCATATTCTATAGGTTAAAAGGATGCTTTAAAACATACAGAGAGGGATATAACAGATTAATTAACTCTCAGTAATTAAGGATGTCAAAGAATGCCAAGGTAACAATAGAGGCATTATGTTTTATTGAGTCTTGAAGGAAATTGGCTACTACAAAGTGTAATATAATATGGGGCATGCTCAGAACACTGTGAATCCTGTACTAATTGATGTATTTCTTTTCATCATTCCTCTGAGGAAACCCTTTGCAATAATGTTTGACCTTTTCCATATACACAGTTCCAAAATAGCATTTGAATCTGTTCTGGTTTTTTTTTTTGTTTTTTTTTTGGCTACATTGGGTCTTTGTTGCTGCGTGCTGGCTTTCTCTCTTTGTGGCATGCGGGGGCTGCTCTTTGTTATGGTGCGCGGGCTTCTCATTGCGGTGGCTTCTCTTATTGCGGAGCACGGGCTCTAAGTGTGCGGGCTTCAATGGTTGTGGCTTGCGCGCTCTAGAGCGCAGGCTCAGTAGTTGTGGCGCACAGGCTTAGTTGCTCCGCGGCATGTGGGATCTTCCCGGACCAGGGCTCAAATCCGTGTCCCCTGCATTGGCAGGTAGATTGCAGCACCAGGGAAGTCCCTGTTCTGGTATTTCAGTGGGCAGTGAAATTAGAATGAAAACTCTTAGACATAAAAATATGTTTCTCAAGATTGGAAGTATCCAAGGTTGTCAAGAAAAGGTATTTATTATCCTTAATTATCCTTTCATTATCAACTAAGCAAAGTTATAAGAAAGTGACTCATCCAAAGTGTCAAGGCAGGCACAAGTTAAAAGTTTTCCATTTTAAAATCAGCATCTGAGAAGATGCATTGTAGCCTTTTAGAGGCTGATTTCCCCCAAACCCATCAATTATTTGTAAATGTCCATAGTAAGCTTGAATTTATTTTGTAGGATTTTTTAGGATTTTTAAATTGGTAGGCTTTCAGGAAGTCTTAGAACATGGTTTTCTCTTCTTTTGATAATTAACATTTAATATACTGGTTTTCTTAGTATTGACTTTCATAACTATCATCTGGGGCAATTATTGTCTCAGTTGATTATTTATCTCTGAAGGCCTCTTCTAACTCTACATTTATCTGAACTTACTGAATAACTGCTCATTACTCAGCACATACTTTAGTGAAGATATTCTTAGGAGTAACGGCTGACCTTCTCCATATTGTGGTTCGTCTGTGTGTATGTGCCTGTGCATAACTTGGCAGCCGCTTCCTCAGAGAAATAACAGTCAGTGTGGTTCAGCCAAAGTTTAGAGGAGTGAAATGACTGAAGTGGGAGTTTTTTGTCTAATGCCAAGTGATGTTATCCTTGGTTCTTTCTTATTGAATTGCTCAGGTAGCAGGTAGTGTTTCATTGCCTTGGAAGGTATTAAAAGCACAACAATACAAAGCAAACAAACAAACCAAGAAAACCCAACAACAACCAACAAACAGAAAATACCAGGTAATTCATATGCTCTACTTTCTTGCCACAGTGTGAAGCCAAAAACTCTTCCTGTAACTGAAAAATGTATGCTCAAATCAAAATCTGATTTAGAGAATGAAAAACATCTTATCTATTTTTTCCAGGATCAGATTTAATAGAAAACTGGTGATACACTAATCTTTTCATAGACATGACTTGGGAATATTTCATATATTTGTCAATTTTTTAAAAAACAGAGTTTTTTGAGGCTGATTTCTACTGCAGCAGGAAGAGAGGTACTGTTGTTCACTGAATTGTATGAA
This sequence comes from Stenella coeruleoalba, assembly GCF_951394435.1. Classification (NCBI taxonomy): domain Eukaryota; kingdom Metazoa; phylum Chordata; class Mammalia; order Artiodactyla; family Delphinidae; genus Stenella; species Stenella coeruleoalba. The sequence continues at coordinate 33,492,626 of NC_137147.1, read as the reverse complement.
TTAAAGGCATGATCAAGGAACAGGCCATTGAAAATGATGGCCCCTGCAGGATTAAAAGAGCTTTGATCTTCTGTTTTGACACAATGAGTTTATCTTTAATTATATGTGATGATAGTTGATTACCGTACACTTAGACTATTATAATGTGGTTTGTAAAATGTAGTTTGCACTATATAATAACTTGAGCACCCATTTTTCAGTAGTTATGGGTTTGCAGAGATATGTTTTAGTTTTGTTTAAGTGAAAACTATTAGATTTCTGAATTAGCAGGCACTTAAAATGTAAAATATTTGGCTGCCAGGCAAAGTGTCTTTCCTGTAAAATAAGGATTATCAGTGTACTCTATTGGACTCAGTGTCTTATTTTATAAAGGTAACAGAATTATGTATGGTTATTAATTCCTGATCTATCTACAACTGGCTGCTTGACTTTAGGCAAATCACTTAAGTTCCCTGGGCCTTTGAAAAATGAAAGCCTTTGACTGGGCGAAATTGTTACTGAATACAAGTTCGTGTACGTGATGCACAGTGAGGCCAAGTAAACCAAAATGTCAAGAGTTTGGAGCAAAAAAAAAAAAAAAAAAAGAGTTTGGAGCAGAGAAAATTTTACTGCAGGCCAAGTAAGGAGAATGGGTGACTCATGCTCTAAAAAAACCCAATAACAATATCCCAGGTTTCAACTCTGAAGTTCTGTAATTATACTATTCTATGATGTCTGTGATAGACATAATGCAGAATAAAATAGAAATTCCCAACACATTTTCTAAAAGAAAGATTTTTGTAAAATATTGCATGATTTAACGGTTTCTGACCTTGCATTTTGATATGGAAATGAGATACTTAAAAGAAAAACCTACAGTGACTTTTTCATTTTGCTGGTCAATGGATTGGTGGGAAACCCCACTCTAAGGCCACAATTGAAAAGAGAACTTCCATTTGAAATTTCCTGTGTTATGCCATCACCTTAGCCTTGAGGGTATGAGGTCTTTCTTTGAAATTGCCTGTTTTGCTTGCTTGCATTTATATGCCGAGCCCTGGATTTTTCCCAATTTAGGCACTTATATGCCCTGCTTATGAAATGTCCTTAAGAGTTTGAACTGGATTTTAATTCTCTGGAGGAGATTACAAAATGATTCTTTCTTTTCAAATGGTAGCCAGTTATAGTGATTTGATTCTTAACACTGTTTCATCAACTCTGCCAATGTTCCTAGTGGGACAATCAGGCAAAAAACAAAAGCAAAAATGAATAAACAAACAAAATCCTTCAAGTCCAGGGGCTATTTGGATAATATAATTAGGGAGCATAATATTCTATGTGTTTTTATCCTGAATTTTGCTTATCTTTGTCATATGACAATATTTTACTTGCTTAAAAGACATCTTCTGTTTTAAGAAACTTTTCCCTAACTATGGTTAGGACCCTCTAGAAACATGCATGATGACAGGTCCATAATAGAATTTTATAAATATAAATTTTTAATATTTATTTATTTATTTATTTATTATATTTTTATAAAT